>NC_052156.1:15013333-16213333 GCF_902713615.1 Scyliorhinus canicula | reverse complement strand
CATCTTGATTTAAAAATCCGTATCCTTGTTTCCAAATCCCTTCATGGTCTCTGAAACCTCTAACTCTGTGACCCTCCAAGTCATCCATGCTCCTTTAATCCTGGCCTCTTGAACATCCCCCATTTTAGTTGCTGGACAGTTTATGGTTGCGTGCCTTCAAGTGCCTCGACCCTAACCCCCCTAAATGTCTTTGTTTCTTTAACTCCATTTCCTCCTTTAAATCGCTGATTAAAACCTAACTCTTTGACCAGCCTTTTCATCTTCATTTCTCTTTATGTGACTTGGTGTGTACATTTTTTTTTATCGCTCTAGTGAAGTTTCAGAGACATTGTATTACGTTAAATACAACATGTTGCATAAAGTATCACATTGAGACTGTTGAAATGAATTTGCAAGTACTAATTTGGTGCTCCAAATCATTTTAACATGGAGTGGAGTATATGGCTTTATAATCAAAGATGCTTGACACAGTGAGATATAAAATCAAGGAGATACCTTTTGTAAAGATCTTGAAGTACAACAACAAGAACAGAATTATAGGTTTGTTGGAGAGATTTGGGTTATAAATTGAATGTAGGGAAAAGTGAGGTGTTGCCAGTGAACGCAGCAGGGTGGGGGTCAAACCTGGGAGCGCTACCATTCAAGGTGGCAAGGGAGCGGTTTCGGTATCTGGGGATTCAGGTGTCACATGAGTGGGCCACAATGCACAAGTGGAACTTGACAGGGTTAGTGGAAGAAGTCAAGGGGATCTTAAAAGGTGGGATATGCTGCACTTGATGTTGGCAGGGAGGATGCAGGTGGTGAAGATGAATGCGCTGCCAAGGTTTCTGTTTGTTTTTCAGTCCCTCCCAATTTTTCTCCCTGAAGCCTTTTTCTGGAAGCTGGAGGCGCTGATCTCGGAATTTGTGTGGGTGGGGAAGGCACAGAGAGGGGGAAGGGGGCGCTGCTACAAAGGCAGAGGCAGTGAGAGGGGTAGGCGCTCCTGAACCCGATGCACTACTATTGGGCAGCGAATGTGGAGAAGGAAAGGCATTGGTGGGGCAGGGAGGTGGCGTGGATCAGGTTGGGGGAGCAGTCCTGTAAGGGCTCAGGTTTGAAGCCCCTGATGATGGCCCTGTTGCTGTTAGCTGGGAGGAAGTATACGGGGAGTCTGGTGGTGGAGTCGACCATCAAGCTTTGGAACCAGCCGGGCAGCACGGTGGCGCAGTGAGTTAACACTGCGGCCACATGGCGCCGAAGTCCCAGGTTCGATCCCAGCTCTGGGTCACTGGTTGTGTGGAGTTTGCACATTCTCCCCGTGTTTGCGTGGGATTCGCCCCCACAACCCAAAGGATGTGCAGGTTAGTTGGATTGGCCACGCTAAATTGCCCCTTAATTGGAAAAAAATTAATTGGGTACTCTAAATTAAAAAAAAAGAGATTTGGAACCAGCTGAGGAGGCACTTAAAATTGGATCAAATAGGGCGGGGTGGCATGTGGCGCCGTGGTTAGCACTGGGACTGTGGCGCTGACGACCTGGATTTGAATCCCAGCCCTGGGTCACTGTCCGTGTGGAGTTTGCAAATTCTCCCCATGATTGCGTGGGTTTCACCCCCACGACCCAAAGATGTGCTGGGTTGTGGGGGTGAATTGCCCCTTAATTGGAGAAAAAAAATAATTGGCTACTCTAAATTTTAAATAAAGAAGAATAAAAAATTGGATCAAATGTCGGTGTTGACGCCATTGTGTGGGAACCATAGGTTTATGTAAGGGGGACGGGGGGGATGTACAGACGGTGCAGGGAGGAGGGGTTGGAGCGGGTCAGGGATATGTTGTCAGAGGGGAAATGTGCTGGGTTGGATGAGCTGTGAGAGAGGTTAGAGTTACCGAGGGAAGAGTTTAGATACTGGCAGGTGCGGGTCTTTGCACAAAAGGAGCTGTCAATATTCCCCCAATTACTGGAGTACGCGCTGATGGAGAAATTGCTGCTCCCAGATGAAGTGGAGGGGGGGGGCAGGATTGGGGGCATTTACGGGTGGCTTGGAGAGCAAAGCAAGGCGTTAGGGGAAAGGATTAAGTGGAAGTAGGAGGAGGAGTTGGGAAGGGAGATAGGATGGGGACTCTGGTGTGAGGCAATATGGCAAGTGAGCTCAACCTCCTCCTGTGCCAGAATCAGCTGGATTCAGTTTAAAGTGGTGCACAGGGTCCACATGATGAGTGGGTTCTTTCCAGGGGTAACAGAGGGATGTGAGAAGTGTTGGTGGGGGCCGGCGATATGTTTTGGGGATGCGAGAGTTTGGAGAGTTACTGGGAGGTGGTGTTTGGAACCTTACCGAGGATATTGGGGGCCGAGGTGAAGCCGGTCCCTAAGGGGGCGATCTTTGGAGTTTCGGAGCTGCTGGAGGAGAGGGGGCTGATATCATGGCCTTCGTCTCTCTGGTTTGTTTTTTAAATTTAGAGTACCCAATTGTTTTTGTTTCCAGTTAAGGGGAAATTTAGCACAGCCAACCCACCTACCCTGCACATCTTTGGGGTGTGAGGGTGAGGCCCACGCAGACACGGGGAGAATGTGCAAACTCCACACAGAAAGTGATCCGGGGCCGGGAACAAACCTGGCTCTTCGGTTCCGTGAGGCAGCAGTGCTACCCACTGTGCACTGCTACCCCCCCCCCCCCTTCCTTCATTTATAGTGATCTGCTCATTTCGCATCTGTCTCCCTCACACTGGGGTCCTCCGACCCTCTCTCTGGGGTTTTCTGTCACCCTCTCGCTGGGGTTTCTTGTCCGTGGCACTTTATTGAGAGTTGCCCTCTCTCTGGGGTGGGTTAGCACCATTGCTTCACAGCTCCGGGGTCCCAGGTTCGATTCCTGCTTGGGTCACTGTGCGGAGTCTGCACGTTCTACCTGTGTCTGCGTGGGTTTCCTCCAGGTGCTCAGGTTTCCTCCCACAAGTCCCAAACGGCGGAGTGTGGAGACTAGGGGATTTTCACAGTAACTTCATTGGAGTGTTAATGTAAGCCTACTGGTGACACTAATAACGATATTTATTATTATGTCTTGTGGTCTGACAGGTTCTTTGACTATGCGTCACTGAGGGTTCTGCAATTATAGTACTTTTGCTCACCCATCTTTGTCAACTCATCAGATTTTTGTACTTTGAATCACTTGGGAACCTGCTTCTTTCTTTGTAGATTTCCTCACCCATATCTTTTACTCTGTGCCACTCAGGTCTTCCAATCACTGGTGAATGCCTCAACTTCTAAGCCGAGTGAAACTTCTTTGCTTTATTAAAATTTTTCTTCTTAGGCACATGTCTCTCTCTGGTCCCACTTCAGTTACATTTAGTCTTTCATATCTTGGGATTCTGCTGTAAGTTCATCATTTAAAATGCCACCTTTCATATTACTGTTGCTCACCATGTTGTATTATAGTGCATCCGCTGACGGGAAGAGGGTTTAGCTGGATCTTTATTGGGAGAGAGTTTCTTAGATCTCTCCATCATATTGCCAGAGCCAAGACTTTTTTTAAAATTTAGAGTACCCAAATCATTTTTTCCAATTAAGGGACAATTTAGCGTTGCCAATCCACCTACCCTGTGGGGGCGAATCCCATGCAAAAATGGGGAGAATGTGCAAACTCCACCCGGACAGTGACCCAGAGCCGGGATCGAACCTGGGACCTCGGTGCCAAGAGGCTGCAGGGCTAACCACTGTGCTGCCCGTACCAGAGAAAAAACTGAAACAGAACTGGAATCCTGTGAAAACATTCCAGTGGGATCATAGCCAATCACCACCTGCTACCAGGGAGACCACAGCCTTTTGGGCCAATTCACTGGCTACCAGCCAAATCAATCAAACCAAGGCACGGTGGCACAGTGGTCAGCACTGCTGCCTCAAAGCTCCGGGAACCCGGGGTCAATTCCTGCCTCGGGTGACTATGTGGAGTTTTTACATTCTCCCCGTGTCTGCGTGGGTTTCCTTCAGATGCTCCGGTTTCCTCCCACAGTCCAAAGATGTGCAGGTTAGGTGGATTGGCCATGCTAAATTTCCCCTTAGTGTCCAAAAGGTTAGGTAGGGTTACGGAGATAGGGTGGTGGTGTGGGCTCAAGTAGGGTGCTCTTTCCAAATGTTGGTGCAGACTCGATAGGCCGAATGGCCTCCTTCTACACTCCTTCTAAACCCTATGATTCTAAGCCCCAGCCAATCTCTGTCGTTAGTGCCAGACAGTCCACAACTCCGGTTTGAAGCATCACAGACTAACACAGTGGTATCTCCTGCTGCTGAAATTCTCTGCTTGATTTAAAGGCACAGGCCACTGCTTTCTTCTGCTTGAATTAAAGATACAGGCTGCCTCAAACATGTCCATCAATCATCCGTGGATCAAAAATATAACGGCAAAAATAAAAGAAAGTGGAATAAGGGAATAGAAACAGAATAAACAGAAAGGACCCTTACACAAGTTTGTGGCTGACAAAAATGGAAATGATTAATTTGGGAAGGCAACAAACATGTTGAGAGCTTTTGCCAGAAAAACAAAACATGGGACGGCACAGTGGTTAGCACTGCAGCCTCAGTGGTTAGCACTGCACGCAACCCAGTCTCGAAAAGGCTGGCAACAGTCCAAGTGATCACCGGGGCAATCCCGTGAGGGAGGCACAATGAGCTGTGCAAAAAGGACTGTCATTGACCAGGCATATCATGTTTATGGACACCCTAGTTAAATCTGTTTATATTGTTTATGCTTATCACAAATGTATAAAGTGACAATAGTAATCATGTCTGCCTACAAACATCGATATCTCCAAAGAAAGGAAGGGGTAATTATGCCTGTAGATGTTATTACATGTACTCAGCAGTGGGATCTTGCACCAGCAGGTGGCCATGTACTCAGCAGGGTGACCTCCCACCAGGTGGAGGCCAATGTAAGTCAGGTGACCTCCGGCTACCAACAGAAGGTTGTAAGGCGTACGTGAAGATAGTCGTAGTTCCAGGAGAGTCTAATGTTAATCTATGATAACTTGGTCTGTTTTAGATTGTTACCCTACCACATGTGCATTAATAAATCCTAGTTCTGGCTAAGTCACCAGCAGGTCTGTAGATTCATTGCATGACAAAGAACACAGAACACTACAGGGAAGAGCAAATATTGTGTGGTCGTCAGGGAGGGGAAGCAGATTTGGGGGATTGCCATTTTGGTTAGTGGGGACTAGTTTTTGATACTTAGGGGTCCAAGTGGCTGGGGATTGGGAATGGCTCTGGAGGTTCAACTATATAAGCTTAATGTGTCGAGTTAAGGTGGACCAGCAGAGGTGAGATAGTCTCCCATTATCTTTGGCGGGTGAGTTCAATCGGTTAAGATGGACATCTTGCCAAAATTTGTGTTTTTATTTCAATGTCTCCCGGTGTTCCTGCCCAAGTCTTATTTCCTGAACGATCAAGCGGCTTATTTACGGCTTTATTTGGGCGGGTAAGGCCCTGAGGAGTCGGAGGGTGGTCCTTCAGAGGGACAGACCGTTAGGGGATCTAGCACTGCCAAACTTGCTATATTACTGGGCAGCCAACACGGAGAAAGTGTTGGGGTGGTGCAGGGACCCGAGGGCTCTCTGGGTTCAGATGGAATCTGGGTCATGCTGAGGGTCATGTTTGGGGGCATTGGTAAAGGTGCCACTTCCGTTGGTGCCAGTGAGGTACTCGGTGAACCCAATGGGAGTGTCCATTGTCTTGGGAATGTCACTTTAAGAAATGTTTTTGCTTATCACATAGCTTAAGTGATGTCATTGTGTGGGTGGAGCTGGGCTGTGGCTCTGTGAGTTTTTACTTTTGCTTTGAGTTTGGATCGGTTTTGAACTGCACAGGTTGAAAGAAGTGTCTCCAGACTGCTTGATAACGTGAAGGAGATAATTGCTTTCTGAAAGGAATTCAAATCTGTTTGAAAAGTGGAATAGAGTACCAGTAACAACAGTCTTATACCAGTAAGAATGCCGTGTGCTGGGCCACACCTTTGAAAAGGGGTTTCTGGTTTTACATGGATTTTGTCATTGAATTGGAACAGTTAAGGGGGAATTCATTAAGGGTTATACATAGATTACTGTAGCTGTGTGGAGTCTTTAAGTTTGTAGTTGATAAAAATTCTTACTGCGTGTTTATACAAATGTTAATTAAATTCTTGGAATAAAGCATATTTTTTTGATTAAAAGTGCCTAAGAACTATGTTGAATAACAACGGAAAGGCAGGCTCCTGTGCTCATCCTAGCCAAATTAATTAAACAATTGTAGGTCAGGTGAACTCCATAATATACTTTGGACATTTCTAAACCCTGGCCTAGAACAAAAAGTTAAAAATATGGAGACAACTCCGTCAGCATTTTAAGTTGGAGGAATCTTCAAGGTTGGCTCCCGTTTGCTAACCAACTGTTTGAGCTGGCAAGGCTGAACGCCACATTTTGGGCATGGAAAGAGAAGGGACTGAAGAGAGTGAGTGATTTAATCATGGAAGGGTGGTTTTCCAGCCTGGAATTGAAGGAGAAATTTGGGTTGGCAGGCTCGGACGTGTTTAGGTACCTCCTGGTACGGAGCTTCGTGGAGAAGATATTCTCGGGTTTTTTACTGGTGCTGACGTTATCATTATTGGAGAGGGTTCTCTCCTGTTCGGGGTCGGAGGAGGGCAGCACGTCCAGTAAGTATGAATGGATCGTAGGGGAAGAGTTGAGTTCGGTGGAAGAGGTAAAGGCTAAATGGGTAGAGGGATTGGGGCTAATATAGAAGGAGGAGGTATGGAATGAGGTGCTGCGGAGGGTGAGTTCCATGTCATCATGTGCGATACCGAGCCTGATACAGCTCAAGGTAGTGTTTCGAGTGCACCTCTCTAAGGCTAGGATGAGTCATTTTTTTGAGGGGGTGGAGGATACGTGTGAGGGCTGTCTGAGAGAACCCGCACACCACACACATATTTTGGTCCTGTTCCAAGTTGGGGTTTTTTGGCGCTTTTTATTTAAACACCAATTTTAAGTATTGCGCTGGAGCCCTGTCCTTTGGTGGGTTTGGATGTGCTGGAGCTGAGGACAGGTGCGGGGGCGGATGTCCTTGCCTTTGCCTCGTTGATGGCCCAAAGGCGTATCCTGCTGGGCTGGAGGTTATCAATGTTGCCGGGTGCTTTGGCATGGTTAGATGACTTGATGGAATTTCTGCACCTCAAGAAGGTTAGATACACCATGAGGGGGTCGATTGAAGAGTTACATAGAACATAGAACAGTACAGCACAGAACAGGCCCTTCGGCCCTCAATGTTGTGCCGAGCCATGATCACCCTACTTACCGGAGATGGTGGCTGTTTATATTGTATTTCAGAGAGTCAGTCACTCCTAGCTGTTAAAGATGTGGGGGGGAGGATATGGGGGAAAGGGCATGTATGTTGGGAGGGGAGTGGGTCTTATTCCTTGGTTTGAAAGGTTTTTTTTCGGGTTCTGGTTGTTTGCATCTAGTTAAGGGTTATTGTTTGTATTTGTTGTCATTTTGTATAAAATGATAAAACTTTAATAAAAACATTTACAAAAATATATTTTCTTTCCTCTTGTGTGGAGCTATCGTGTGTGGTTAGAAGCCAAATATTAGGCTAAATAGAGCAGGGGTTTTCAAACTCAGGGTCGTGAACTGTGGGTGGGCCAGTGGGTCCAGTGGGTGGGCCACGGGCATGTTTCGTGAAGATCACGGCGCTTGGTTTTGTCATTCCCAATCGCGGGAAGTGCGCCCAATGGCTGTAACTGGCTTTTAAAAATGCTGGCCATGATGGACTTTTGAGATTGCTGACTATCCCGCGCATGCGAGCCAGATCAAGCTGTGCGCAGGCCCGGAGCCCAGCGAGGTGGGCCGCCTGCTCCTGTCGTCAGCGAACTGTTCAGGGCCAGTTTTTTTTCAGACAACGACGGAGTCCTCCCACCGGAAGCAGCGGCAGAGAGGTCTGTTCCATACGTGTTCTGGGCACGACAGAGATTTCTCCATTTTTCAGCTGCCAGCAGTGCTGGTGTGAGCTCCTGGGCCTCTGGTGAACAACCCATGAAGAAGAAGCTGAAAACAGGAACAAAGTAGCATGTTGGCATAGTGGTTAGCACTGTGGCTTCACCGCGCCAGGGTCCCAGGCTCGATTCCCGGCTTGGGTCACTGTCTGTGCAGAGTCTGCACGTTCTCCCCGTGCCTGCGTGGGTTTCTTCCGGGTGCTCCGGTTTCCTCCCACAGTCCAAAGACGTGCAGGTTAGGTGGATTGGCTATGCTAACTTGCCCTTGGTGTTCAAAAAGGTTAGGTGGGGTTATTGGGTTACGGGGATAGGGTGGAGGTGAGGGCTTAAGTGGGTCGGTGCAGACTTGATGGGCCGAATGGCCTCCTTCTGCACTGTATGTTCTATGTTCATAAAGATGATTACTTGAGGTTTGGGTTATTAATTGTGCAAATCAGGATTCAAAGTTTGTGTGTGTTATATGCAGGGAGGCACTGGTAAATGAACGTCTGAAACCCTCAAAACTTCAAAGATATTTGAAGACTAAACATGGTGAGTTCTAGGACAATCCTCTTAATTTTTTTTCAACGGATGCAGTGAGATCTTAAATCATCAGCTGAAGTCATTATCAGAAATGTAACATTGAATAACAAAGCAAGTGAAATCATTAGGACCAAGCAGGCTCACCTGTCACATTAACGTTAAGTGAAAATGGTGGGTCGTGAAGGTCAGCCGGTGTGGGGCACAAAGGTCAGCCAGCGTGGGTCGTGAAGGTCAGCCGGTGTGTATCCTGAAGGATGGCTGGTTGGTAGAAATCCGTCCTGGGCAAAAACGTTTGAAAAGCACTGGTGTAATGGAATACTCCCCACTTGCCTGGATGAGTGCAGCTCCACCAAAATAACACTCAAGAAGCTCAACACCATCCAGGACAAAGCAGTCCACTTGATTGCTCCCCCTTCTGCAAACATTCAAACCCTTCAGCACCAACGAACAGCGGCAGCCGTGTGCGCCATCTACAAGATGCACTGCAGGAACTCACCAAGGTTCCTTAGGCAGCACATTCCAAACCCACGACGACTACTATCTACCAGGACAAGAGCAGCAAATACCTGTGAACACCACCACCTGGAGATTCCCCTCCAAGTCACTCACCACCCTGACTTGGAAATATATTGCCACCCCTCACTGTCGTTGGGTCAAAATCCTGGGATGCTCTCCCTAACAGCACTGTGGGTGTACCTACACTACAGGGACTGCAGCGGTTCAAGGAGGCAACTCACAGGGTAGCACGGTGGCCTAGTGGTTAGCACAGCTGCCTCACGGCGCTGAGGTCCCAGGTTCGATCCCGGCTCTGGGTCACTGTCCGTGTGGAGTTTGCACATTCTCCCCGTGTCTACGTGGGTTTCGCCCCACAACCCAAAAATATGCAGAGTAGGTGGATTGGCCACACTAAATTGCTCCTTAATTGGAAAAAATAATTGGGTAATCTAAATTTTTTTTTTTAAAAGGAGGCAACTCACCACAACCTTCTGAAGGGCAACTAAGGATGGACAATAAATGCTGGACTAACCAGCGAAGCACACATCCCATTAAAAATTAATTTTAAAAAATCACCCTAGAACTTAATTCTACTGCCAGGCATGGTCCAATATATGTATTTCCCACGAAATGATTGGAAAAAAGAATCCTGGACATCTTTTACCTCCCCCAGCCCAACAACACTGTACAACAGTGACTCCACCAAAATGCTGACTGCCATCAGTGCTTATTTCAATGTTTATCTTCTCCTTTTCAAGCTCTATCAACATTCACTGATTCTGCCTTTGTGGACAACCATGCATTGTTTCTGTATATTGAAAGCACATACATATGTACATGTTATTCTTGCTTCTGTACTCTGACATCTTTACAAAAGGTATCTCCTCGATTTTCTATTACCCTGTATCAGGTATTTTTTTATTTTTTTTAAATAAATTTAGAGTACCCAATTATTATTCTTTTTTTCCCAATTAAGCGGCAATTTAGCGTGACCAATCCACCCAACCTTAACATCTTTGGGTTGTGGGGGTGAAACCCACGCAGACATGCGGAGAATCTGTAAACTCCACATGGACAGTGACCCAGGGCCGGGATTCGAACCCGGGTCCTCAGCGCTGCAGTCCCAGTGCTAACCGTATCAGGTATCTTTGACTATGAACTCACATACTCCATGTTAAATTGATTTGGAGCACCAACTCATACTTGCAAATTCAAGAACATAGAACAGTACAGCACAGAACAGGCCCTTCGGCCCTCGATGTTGTGCCGAGCAATGATCACCCTACTTAAACCCACGTAACCCGTATACCCGTAACCCAACAATCCCCCCATTAACCTTACACTACGGGCAATTTAGCATGGCCAATCCACCTAACCCGCACATCTTTGGACTGTGGGAGGAAACCGGAGCACCCGGAGGAAACCCACGCACACACGGGGAGGACGTGCAGACTCCGCACAGACAGTGACTCAGCCGGGAATCGAACATGGGACCCTGGAGCTGTGAAGCATTGATGCTAACCACCATGCTACCGTGAGGCCCCTAAGAAACACCAGAGACCTGGTAAATCGGACATGCTGACTCTTGTGAACCCCTCAAGAGGAATGCAATTATGAAGGGATGTTGGGCCCTGTTCATGATTTTGTGAGAGGGCTCGATAATCTAGAGAGTTTTGACTGATGAACATACGAGTCCTTCTGAGCATTCCTGAATTCTGAAACTGCCTGGATCCTGGGCCCGAGCTATGCTTGACTTTCACCTTCACTACACACCTGGCCAGGCTTCCCCATGGTGGGGGTGACTGTCTCAGTGCTGGGGCAGCCCACCGCAGCACGGTGCACAGTTCTGGCCTATGTTTGGGCAGCACGGTAGCATAGTGGTTAGCATCAATGCTTCACAGCTCCAGGGTCCCAGGTTCGGTTCCCGGCTGGGTCACTGTCTGTGCGGAGTCTGCACGTCCTCCCCGTGTGTGCGTGGGTTTCCTCCGGGTGCTCCGGTTTCCTCCCACAGTCCAAAGATGTGCGGGTTAGGTGGATTGGCCATGTTAAATTGCCCGTAGTGTACTAAAAAGTAAGGTTAAGGGGGAGTTGTTGGGTTACGGGTATAGGGTGGATACGTGAGTTTGAGTAGGGTGATCATTGCTCGGCACAACATCGAGGGCCGAAGGGCCTGTTCTGTGCTGTACTGTTCTAAATTCTAAATGTTTAGGTCTCTGTGCCAGTGTTTCTTCACCTGGATCCAGCTCCCTCCCTGCTGGCCAGTCAGCGTCGTGTTACTGCCATTGAAGGCCCCTGCTGATGCATATTGCAAATGCAAGTCTTTACTTTTGTTGTCTCACAAACAGCTGGAGTGAGTGAGCTGGGATTTTAAATAACAAAGAGAAACAAATAATCTTCGAAACAAGAATGAGAAACGCGCAAATAAATTTTTTTTTAAAGGGATTTTGACAAATACATTTGATAACTAATAACACATGCACATAACATTTACACTAATCGGGTGGCACAGTGGTTTAGCACTGCTGTCTCACAGTGCCAGGAGCATCAATTCTGGCATTGGGGGACTGTCTGTGTGGAGCTTGCACGTTATCCTCGTGTCTGTGCGGGTTTCCTCCGAGTGCTCCGGTTTCCTCCCACAGTCCAAAGTTGTGCAGGTTAGGTGGATTGGCCATGATAAATTACCCTTTAGTGTCCAAATGTTAGGTGGGGGGGAATGGGGGTTGTCATAACCCCCAACGAGGACCATGGGAAACAATCATTGATCACCCCATAGGTTTGTGGAGTTCGAGCTTCCCAGGTAGGGGGTAGAGGCCAACCACCTGGGACTCATGGACAAAGGCTCATAAAAGCAGGCCCAGATCAGGGTCATGTCCTCCCAGCTAGGATTGCACCGGGAGTGAGATGCGGCATTACGCAGACTGTTGTAAATAAGTAAATAAATCCATCTTTGTTTACAACAGCTTTTCTCTGAGATATTATCATGGAGAACTTGCCGGTGATCTCGTTTAGCTAGATAGTAAAGGTTGCGGGTTTTGAAGCAGCAAGAAAAGCAATTCATGATTTGGATACCAAATTGCTTGTTTCCGAGTTTGTATCACAAATTATGAGACAGTGAGATTGGCTTTACTGAGGTATATGCAACAAACATTTTTCTGTCTGTGGCTACTAAAGGTTTTTCGGTTGAATCATAAGAGCTATCGCCAAGAAATTAGATTGGAACATCATTAGTATGTCTTAACACCAGACCCCCAAAGCAACTGTTCCACTTTGAACTTGGTCATGGCAGGAGACTCACTGGACGACAGTGGAAATGCTTTAGGGACATCCTCAAAACATTCCTGAAGGTATCAAACATCCCTGTTAAGTTATGGGAGTTCCTAGCTAATTGACTGATCATTAAAATGGATGTCATTTCAGGAGGAAGATGGAGGTGAAGTTGAGGTGTCTGACAAACTTCCAAGTACTTAATCTGCCCATCTCATCTAGCATAGCCTGCATGTGGCAGTTCTACAGATTGTGTATTGGGCAGCAAGGTAGCACAATGGTTAGCACAGTAGCTACACACCTCCAGGTTTGATTCCCGGCTTGGGTCACTGTCTGTGCAGAGTCTGCACTTTCTCCCCATGTCTGCATGTTTCCTCCGGGTGCGCCCACAGCCGAAAGATGTGCAAGTTAGGTGGATTGCCATGCTAAATTACCCTAGTGTCCAAAAAGGTTAAATGGGGTTACTGGGGTAGAGTGGAGGTGTGGGCTTGAGTAGGGTTCAATTTCCAAGTGCCGGTACAGACCCGATGGGCCGAATGGCCTCCTTCAGCACTGTAAATTGTATGATTCTATGACTCTTCTGAATTGTATGATTCTATGACTGTTCTGACATCTCAGCACCCATCACTGTGGAGTGAAGTCATCCACAATCCTGGTAAGAATTCTCACACCACGACGTTAAAGTCCAAAGGTGTATTTTAAATCACAAACTTTGGGAGCGCTGCTCCTTCATTCGGACTTTTTACTGTGCCCACCCCAGTCCAGTGCCGGTTTCTCCACATTATCTCTGGGGAACTTCTGAAGGAGTTCCACACAAGGTGTCAAATATTCTAGGCCTTGTTTATTCTACACCAGTGCATTGATATTTTAGGATAGCTGGGAGTTCTTCTTCAGGAAAAGAATGATGGACATAATTGGAGAATGATAGACTTAATTGGAAAAGGAGTTTACATAGAATTTACAGTGCAGAAGGAGGCCATTCGGCCCATTGAGTCTGCTCTAGCTCTTGGAAAGAGCACCCTACCCCCTATCCCCTATCCAAGGTCAACACCTCCACGCTATCCCCATTACCCAGTAACGCCACCCAACACTAAGGACAATTTTAGATACTAAGGGCAATTTATCATGGCCAATCCACCTAACTCGCACATCTTTGGACTGTGGGAGGAAACCGGAGCACCCGGAGGAAACCCACGCACACACGGGGAGGATGTGCAGACTCCGCACAGACAGTGACCCAAGCCGGAATCGAACTTGGGACCCTGGAGCTGTGAAGCGATTGTGCTATCCACAAGGCTACCGTGCTGCCCCAGCTGCCCCAGTTTAAGTTAAATACATTTTTTTTTTAAGAGTATCCAATTCATTTTTTCCAATGAAGGGACAATTTAGCGTGGCCAATTCACGTACCTTGCGCATCTTTGTGTTGTGGGGGCGAAACCCATGCAAACATGGGGAAAATGTGCAAACTCCACATTTGACAAAGAACTTGGATTGAACCTGGGACCTCGGCGCCGTGAGGCAACCATGCTAACCACTTGTGCCACCGTGCTGCCCTTCAGGAGTTTTAAGTTAAGGGTTGGCGGCAACATTTATTTGAAGAAGAAATTAGCTGGAGCAGTGGCAAACTAGAGGATTCCTTTCCTCCAAGCGAGACTAGTCAGCTGTGAATAAGCAGAGTTATGCCCCTCAAACACAGAACTGCTGCCAACTTGACCCACATCTGCCCCAGGAAGCCATTTTCTTGTTTGCGACCCTGGGACAGGCGGATCTTCCTCTTCCCGGCGTGCAGTGCGCGCCCTCACCGTCCCCACCGAGTCGTCGTCGGCAATGGGTGGACCTTCTTCCTCCCGGCGTACAGCGCATCGGATGCCATGGCCGGACCTTCTTCCTCCCGGCCTGCAGCGCGGCGGCTTTGGTTCCGCTGGGACGGGGAGTCGGCGCCATTTTGTTGGCGCCTTCTTGGATAACTGGCTAAGTCTCGGCCGTTGGCGCCATCTCGTAGCCGCTGGCCGTGTCCCCCCAGCGTCCGAGGGCTGGGATTCCGCGGAAAAAAACGAGTGTTTAGCGGTTCGTTGGGCCAATTGAAATCTCGGCCGAGACATGGAGCCTCAGCCGCTGGACCCTGGCGCGCTCCATTTTGCAGCTCCCAATAGTGTAGTTGGCATCTCAGCCACACGGCTCGGGTTGCAGCCTGCTTGTATCCAGTGGGAGGGAGGGGATTGTTCAAAACCTCCACTCTTATACGGGGCACATTCCAAAACAGGCAAACGTATTAATTATTCTGCAATCTGTGCTTTGCAGATGGACCCAGGCCACCCTCCCCAGATGTGGAGATGCCGGCGTTGGATTGGGGTGAGCTCAGTAAGAAGTCTTACAACACCAGGTTAAAGTCCAACAGGTTTGTTTTGAATCACTAGCTTGCGGAGCACTGCTCCTTGGTGCTGTAAGACTTCTTACTGTACCCTCCCCAGAGGCAGACATGGTGGAGTTTAATGGTCAAACCCCGTCCGGCGACTCTGGCGAAGCACATTCGGCGCAAGGGGCCAAGTTGGAGTGGCTGAGTTGGCAGAACGACATCAGGACTGTTCGAACTGTGTGGCCAAGCAAGGAACAATAACAAATTGGGTAAGGCACGTCTCAGTGACTTGTTGCATTCCACAGATCCCTGGCTGCCTGCAGATTGCTGTATTCCTGCAAATTACGGCGTGTTGGTTGGACTGCCTTAAAATAAAAGTGCAATGCAAGTCTGTAATTTAGCTAGCCCCAGCTGTAGGGGGAGAAACCTGCAATAGGTACCATTAAAATGTGCTCCCCTGCACCTTCTGAATTTCTAAGCCTGACACACCTAAAAACAGTCAAAGAAAGTAACATATAATTTTCTCTCTCCATTGTAGTTATTACTTCTCAAGACTCGCAGTTCATGATGGATTTTGTTGCTTTCTTGGCGGACAATGTTGACATGGTTCAGGAGTGAAAGCAAGGTAAGTACATGTAAAACAACCTTCTCTGTGTCATGTAGAGATGGGTCTCACCAAGCTGCTCGAACATGAAAGTTCTTAATGCCTGCTTAACAATCTGATATACGAAAGCAGGTAAAAGAAAGTGAAGTCGCCACTGTCCCAGATGACCATTGCAATTCAACCTGAGGATCACCACACCTCAGCTGAGGTTGCGAAGGTGGGCCTTCGTGAATAACCTCAGCTGGTATGGGAATTGAACCCTCGCTGTTTTGGTCTCGCTCTGCATCACAAACCATGCGTCCAGGCAATTGAGCTGAACCGGCATGTAGCATATTCTCAGGAAATACCTGCAGTTAGGTGGTGAAATTAACACTCTGTTTTGGGACTGCAGTTGTGTTATCAGCAAATTTTGCTCAGGTTATGTGTCAGCTCCAAGAAGGATAGGGCATCCAGCACATTTGATAGAGTCTGTAAAAGCAGAAGTTTCAGCGCACTACATATTTGCCTAGGATTGCTGTCACCATAAAACATAGCTAGGTGAGCTTGCTTTAAAACCTTTCGACCCTGTTTGGACTGATCACTCAAAGATGAACTATCTCTTGTAATTTTACAACATAAATACATTCTCTTTCCAGGGTTCATGAGGCAGCACCACAAGAAGGATGGAGTACCACTCGTGGACAAATCGAGCTCAACTCCCCCATACCTTGCACATAAGCCAAGAAGCAGGACAAATAGGGACACAGTGTAACTCATATGTGTAGCTGTGATGACGGGTGACCAAGAATTAAGAACCAATTGGGGACCTGGAGTTTTTATGGTTTTAAGTCGGTATTGTGAAAAAATGTATTGGCCAAAATGAAATAAAAATCAAATTGTTGAAGTCATTATTTTCCTATTGTTTTTTAATACATTGGTTTGCCCGGGTATCGGGGACACACTGCCCGGGTATCGGGGACACACTGCCCGGGTATCGGGGACACACTGCCCGGGTATCGGGGACACACTGCCCGGGTATCGGGGACACACTGCCCGGGTATCGGGGACACACTGCCCGGGTATCGGGGCACACTGCACGGGTATCGGGGGCACACTGCCCGGGTATCGGGGCACACGGCCCGGGTATATGGGGCACACTGCCCGGGTATCGGGGCACACTGCCCGGGTATCGGGGACACACTGCCCAGGTATCGGGGGCACACTGCCAGGCTATCAGGGCACACTGCCCGGGTATATGGGGTGCACTGCCAGGCTATCGGGGACACTGCCCGGGTATCGGGGTCACACTGCCCGGATATTGGCGCACACTGCCCAGGTATCTGACACACTGCCCTGGTATCGGGGGCACACTGCCCGGGTATCGGGGGCACTGCACGGGTATTGGGTGTACACTGCCCGGGTATCGGGGCACACTGCCCGGGTATTGGCGCACACTGCCCAGGTATCTGACACACTGCCCTGGTATCGGGGGCACTGCACGGGTATTGGGTGCACACTGCCCGGGTATGGGGGCACACTGCCCGGGTATCGGGGACACACTGCACGGGTATCGGGGGCACACTGCCAGGCTATCGAGGGCACACTGCCCAGGTATCGGGGCACTGCCCGGGTATCGGGCACACTGCCAGGCTATCGGGGGGGACACTGCCCGGGTATCCGGGGCACACTGCCCGGGTATCGGGGACACACTGCCCGGCTATCGGGCACACTGCCCGGGTATTGGCGCACACTGCCCGGGTATCGGGGACACTGCCCGGGTATCGGGGCACACTGCCCGGGTATCGGGGACACACTGCCCGGGTATCGGGGGCACACTGCCAGGCTATCGGGCACACTGCCAGGCTATCGGGGGGACACTGCCCGGGTATCCGGGGCACACTGCCCGGGTATCGGGGCACACTGCCTGGGTATCGGGGGGACACTGCCCGGGTATCGGGGACACACTGCCCGGCTATCGGGGCACACTGCCCGGGTATATGGGGTGCACTGCCAGGCTATCGGGGGCACACTGCCCGGGTATCGGGGACACTGCCCGGGTATATGGGGTGCACTGCCAGGCTATCGGGGGCACACTGCCCGGGTATCGGGGACACTGCCCGGGTATCGGGGACACACTGCCCGGGTATCGGGGCACACTGCCCGGGTATTGGCGCACACTGCCCGGGTATCTGACACACTGCCCGGGTATCGGGGGCGCACTGCACGGGTATTGGGTGCACACTGCACGGGTATTGGGGCACACTGCCCGGTATCGGGGACACACTGCCCGGGTATTGGGGCACACTGCCCGGGTATCGGGGACACACTGCCCGGGTATCGGGGCACACTGCACGGGTATCAGGGGCACACTGCCAGGCTATCGGGGGCACACTGCCAGGCTATCGAGGGCACACTGCCCAGGTATCGGGGCACACTGCCCGGGTATCGGGCACACTGCCAGGCTATCGGGGGGACACTGCCCAGGTATCCGGGGCACACTGCCCGGGTATCGGGGACACACTGCCCGGCTATCGGGCACACTGCCCGGGTATTGGCGCACACTGCCTGGGTATCGGACACACTGCCCGGGTATCGGGGACACTGCCCGGGTATCGGACACTGCCCGGGTATCGGGGCACACTGCCCGGGTATCGGGGACACACTGCCCGGGTATCGGCGACACACTGCCCGGGTATTGGGGCACACTGCCCAGGTATCGGGGACACACTGCCCGGGTATCGGGGACACACTGCCCGGGTATCGGGAACACTGCCTGGGTATCGGACGCACTGCCCGGGTATCGGGGGCACACTGCCCGGGTATTGGGCACACTGCCCGGGTATCGGACACACTGTCCGGGTATCGGACACACTGCCCGGGTACTGGACACACTGCCCGGGTATCGGGGACACACTGCCCGGGTATCGGACGCACTGCCCGGGTATCGTGGGCACACTGCCCGGGTATCGGGGGCACACTGCCCGGGTATCGGGGGCACACTGCCCGGGTATCGGGGACACACTGCCCGGGTATCGGACACACTGCCTGGGTATCGGACGCACTGCCCGGGTATCGGACGCACTGCCCGGGTATCGGGGGCACACTGCCCGGGTATTGGGCACACTGCCCGGGTATCGGACACACTGTCCGGGTATCGGACACACTGGCTGGGTATCGGGGACACACTGCCCGGGTATCGGACATACTGCCCGGGTATCGGACGCACTGCCCGGGTATCGTGGGCACACTGCCCGGGTATCATGGGCACACTGCCCGGGTATCGGGGGCACACTGCCCGGGTATAGGGGGCACACTGCCCGGGTATCGGGGAAACACTGCCCGGGTATCGGACACTGCCCGGGTATCGGGGGCACACTGCCCGGGTATCGGGAACACTGCCCGGGTATCGGGGGCACACTGCCCGGGTATCGGGGACACACTGCCCGGGTATCGGACACACTGCCCGGGTATCGGGACACACTGCCCGGGTATCAGGAACACTGCCCGGGTATCGGGGGCACATTGCCCGGGTATCGGGGACACACTGCCCGGGTATCGGGGACACACTGCCCGGGTATCGGGGACACACTGCCCGGGTATCGGACACACTGCCCGGGTATCGGACACACTGCCCGGGTATCGGGGGCATACTGCCCGGGTATCGGGGACACACTGCCCGGGTATCGGACACACTGCCCGGGTATCGGGGACACACTGCCCGGGTATCAGGGGCACACTGCCTGGGTATCGGGGACACAAAAATTCAAAAAGAAATATTTTGGTCTGTTCACTGACTTTGTTAATGTGGATGATATTTGAAATGCTGGTTACTTACTGTGGTAACTTGACCGCAAAAAGGTAGTTGAAATGCTTTGTTAACACAGTTAATCTTCAATATATAATAAAAATAACAGTTTAAAATACAGAATACACTGAACAATGTGAGCAATTAGCTAAGTATTGAAATAACAGTAACAAAATAGAATCAGAATGAACAACAAATACAAATATACACAGGTAACAACAGCTAATGATGTCATGCACTGCCTGATGACATCAGCAATGAATTTAAATAAGATGCATAATAGTAACACTAAGCAAATAAAGTCCCAAGACTATGGTTTCAAACAAACAAAATGTTCAGTATACAAGTGACCAGATAAGGCACAGATGGATAAATGGCCAGCCTATGTTAATAAATGCTTACAGCCTTCATAAAATGTACTCTTAAGAAGTCCCGTGATTTACTGAAATTAACACCGTCATTTGTTAGGACAGAGCTTGAATATTGCTGAAATGCTGTTGAAGCTTTTCGTCTTGCACTCATCTCAATGTTGGCAGTTAAATGTTGCCTGGCGAATTCCCAATGGCAAGCCTCTATCAGAGTCCACTTACCGATGAATTAATATCATGCAATATAATTGTTCCCTTTGTAATTGTTCCTTTTTAAAAAAACATTTAAAAAAATAAATTGAGTATTTTCAAACGTTCAAAAGCTGTTTTTTCAAAAATTCATGCAGTGTGGGCATTGCTGGCAATCCCAATGCTGTGCATTAATTAAAACAAACTGAGCAGAATCCAGCTTGGCTGTGATAACCACACATTGCATATACATCTTTCGGTGTTTAATATTGTCTTCCATGTTAAGAGTCTCAACTTGGGCACGCCTAAGAAGATACCCCATCTCTTTTCACATGTGAATCAGTGTCAGCAGAGGAGGGGGATCTTTGGAGGAAAAAAAGCTGCCCCAGTACTTGCCTGCAGGTTCCCTGGTCCTCAGCAGCTGATGGAGTATCTGGAAAAAAAGGTGTAAAAAGAAACAATGCAATTTGTTTCTGAAACAGACATGAACATTTGACCCAATTGCCTACAAATTGCTGAGGAGATATTTTAGATTTCTTAAGCCACTGGTAATTCAGACCTCCAAATATTAAATGACACCCTTGGCATGCACGCACATGTTATGTGTCTTGATTTGCTCATCTGCACAAGTTTGATTGTCACGGGCACAAAGTGAGATTGTGCTACTTGATCAGGTTGATTGTATGGGAAAATGCCTCACTTATCTCATGGGCTGCTATCTATTTTTTAAATTTGTTTTTATTAAAGCTTTTTTCAAACAATTTTTACATAACTAATAACAAAACATATTTAACAAAACTAGGTGGCTGTTATAATACAAAAAGAAAATAGCTTGACCCACCCTATGAATCCCTCGCCAGATATCGGCCTGTAGGACCCACATTGAAGCAGATCCTCCCTCTTCAAAATGAGCGAGATCAATGCCTGCAACATTGTCGGGGGAGGGGGGTGGGGGGGGGAGGGTTCCCCCTTTGCCCCGTTAAAGGTTCTTAGCAGAAGTGGGCTCAGTAGCTCCGAGTATTTCTTATAAAATTCTACAGGGAAGACGTCCGGGGCCTTGCCCGACTACATACTCTCTAGGCCCTTACCTACCTCCTCCAACTCAATCGGTGCCCCCAGTCCCTCCACCAGGTCTTCGTCCACCCTTGGGAACCTCAATTGATCCATAAATTGCTTCATTCCTTCCCCTCCCCTCGGGGGTTCTGACTCGTACAGTTTACAATAAATCTCCATGATCTTCTCTGGGCCCAAGACCGTATTACCTTCCTTATCCCTCACTCCCCCGATCTCCCTGGCCACCTCCCTCCTGCGAAGTTGGTGCGCCAGCATCCTACTTGCTTTCTCCCCATACTCGTAGACTGCCCCTTTCACCTTCCTCAGCTGTGCCTCCGCCTTCCCAGTGGTCAGTAAATAAAACTCTGCCTGCAATCACCAGCGCTCCTTCAGCAGCCGCTCCTCGGGGGGGGGGGGGGGGGGGGGGGGGGGGGTCTCCACATACTTCCTGTCTACTCTAAGTATCTCTCCCACCAGCCTCTCGCCCTCCGCCCTTTCCCTCTTCTCTCTGCGGGACCTAACAGAAATTAACTCCCCTCTAATAACCGCCTTCATAGCCTCCCAAACCGTTGTTGCTGATACCTCCCCTGTGTCATTTGTTATCACATAGTTTTGGATGCTCACACACCTCTTCATCCGCTAGCAATACCACAGCTAGTCTCCAGAGAGGGCGCTGCCCTCTCTCTGCCCCCAGTCACGTGTCCACCCAGTGCGGGCAAGACCAAGACCGCAATGGCCGAATACTCGAACCCCTCCACCCTCGGAATTAGCGCTCTGCTCAACACAAAAAAGTCAATCCGCGAGTGGACTTTGTGAACGTGGGAGAAAAAGGAGAACTCCTTCGCCCTTGGCCGCGTGAATCTCCATGGGTCCACGCCCCCCCCCCCCCCCCCCCCCATCTGATCCATGAACTCCCACAGGGCCCTGGCCGCCGCCGGTCTCTTTCCTGACCTGGACTTAGACCAGTCCAGTGCTGGATCCAGGACTGTGTTGAAGTTCCCCCCCCCCTCCCATTATCAAGTTACTTGACTCCAAGTCTAGGATTTTACCCAGCATGCGCCTCATGAATTCCACGTCATCCCAGTTCGGGGCATAGACGTTCACTAACACCACCCGGACCCCCTGCAGCTTGCCGCTCACCATAATGTACCTGCCCCCCTTGTCTGTCACAACACTCCCTGCCTCGAATGCCACCCGTTTATTAACCAGAATTGGCATCCCTCTGGTCTTTGAGTCCAGCCCCGAATGGAATACCTGGCCCACCCATCCCCTTCTTCACCTCGTTTGGTCAGCGAGTTTTAAGTGCGTCTCCTGTAGCATGACTACGTCTGCCTTTAATCCCTTTAAATGCAGGAACCCGCGGGTCCTCTTGACCAGTCCGTTCAGCCCCCTCACATTCCACGTGATCAGCCTAGACAGGGGGTTGACGCCCGCCGACTAGCCATCTCCCTTTTTCGGCCAGCCACGTGCCCGCTCGCTCCAGCCCTCCCGCCGGAGGCACCCCAACCCGACTCTCCATACGCTCCCAACAGTTGGCTCCCCTTCAGCAAACAGCGCCCCACCCCACCCCAATCCCAACCCCCCGTGCCAAGCACCTGCTTAGCACTGATTTCCCCCACATTACGCTTCCGTAAGTCAGCTGACCCCGGCCACTCCCACCTCTATCTCCAGTCTTACTATTGTCTCCTCCTTCAGGCGCCCAACCCCCCCTCCCCACAGGGTAAGAGGGCAACAACCATCCAGATTCTTCCCGTGCAATGAAAAACACAACCCGGGCGTTACCCCGTCCCCTGAGAGAAACAAAGAAAAAAAAAAACCCCAGAAAAAGAAGAGCAAACAGCTTAAATTCTACAACCAATCTTACATCAGGCAAGCACCCGGTTATGCATCCCCGTCAGAGCGTTTCACCCACGTGCAGCTGCCCCTTAGTTCGAGTCCAGCTTGATAAATGTCCACGCCTCGTCCGGCATATCGAAGTAATGGTGCCTGTCCTGGTACGTTACCCAAAGTCTCGCTGGATGCAGGAGCCCAAACTTCACCCCTTTGCTGTGGAGGTCCGCCTTAACCCGGTTGAATCCCGCAAGCCTCTTAGCCAGTTCAGCTCCCAAGTCCTGGTATATGCGAATCTCGCAGTTCTCCCACTTACTGCTCCGCTCCTTCTTTGCCCACCGTAAGACACGCTCCCTGTCTGTGAAGCGGTGGAACCTTATCACCATCGCCCTCGGTAGTTCGTTCGCCCTAGGCTTCCTCATGAGGACGCTATGCACCCCGTCCAGTTCCAAGGGCCGCGGGAAGGCCCCCATGCCCATCAGCGTCCCCAGCATTGTAGTCACATATGTGCTTGCGTCCGCCTCCTCCGCACCTTCAGGGAGGCCCAGAATCCTCAGGTTGTGACTCCTAGACCAATATTCGAGGTCATCCAGTCTCTCCTGCCATCTCTTGTGTAGTGCCTCGTGCGCCTCCACTCTGACCGCCAGGCCCTGGATCTCATCCTCATTGTCAGATACCTTCCTCTCCACCTCTTTAATCGCCTACTCCTGCACCTTCTGAGTCTCCACCATCTTTTCCATGGAGGCCTTCATAGGGGCCAGCATCTCCGTCTTCAGCTCTGCGAAGCAGCTTCTCAGAAACTCTTGCTGCTCTCTCGACCACTGGGCCCACACTGCTTGATCCGTGCCGGCCGCCATCTTGTCTTCCCGGACCCGCTCCGCTCGCTTCCCCGCAATCGCTCTTTTAACGGTCCTGCTCCTGGTTCCCTCCATGCAGCAGTGAGGGGAACCTCCAGCGTCCTTTATCACGTCGGGGATCACCGCCAAAATTCCGTTGCCGCTCCGTTTAAGGGCCCGAAACTCCGATCCCGGCGGGAGCTGCCGTGTGCGCGACCTATTCAGACATGTCCGCTCCCGGAAGTGCCCGTCTTCTATCTATCTTGGTGTGTCTGTGCATGCACAGTTCTGGTGAGGCCTGTGGAATTCATTACCACAGGAAATAGTTGATGCTAAAACATTGAATATATTCAAGAGGCGGCTGGATACAGCACTTGGGGAGAATGGGATCAAAGGCTATGGGGTGAAAGCAGGATTAGGCTATTGAGTTGGATCATCAGCCATGATCGTGATGAATGGCGGAGCAGGGCCAAAAGGCCTCCTCCTGCTCCAATCTTCTATGTATCTATGTAATCCCGTTCTTGCAAAAAATGAGGAAGGAAGGAATTCCCCCCCTCAGCTACTAATGTGGGCTTAAAAAATAATCGGTGGGGCGGCACGGTGGCACAGTGGTTAGCATTGCTGCCTACGGCGCTGAGGACCCGGGTTCGAATCCCGGCCCTGGGTCACTGTCTGTGAGGAGTTTGCACATTCTCCCCGTGTCTGCGTGGGTTTCACCCCCACAACCCAAAGATGTGCAGGTTAGGTGGATTGGCCACGTTAAATTGCCCCTTAATTGGAAAAAATGAATTGGATATTCTAAATTTATAAAAAAAAAATTTTTTAAATAATCGGTAAAAACACATCGCTTCTCCATGGTGAGCAATACTGGGATTTGGACAAGGGACAGCGTGTATATGAAAGAAAACAGCTGCATGGTGTTCAATCTGAGCCAACCTTTGCTCAGCTAATGATGGAGGCTCTGATCACTGGGGAAATCTGTGCATAAAAGATGCGATTTGAATAAAATAAAGCCTTGGGTGCTTCATAGAGACGTAATAGGACAAAATGTGACCGAGCCACATGAGGAGGTGTTACATCATGACCAAAAGCTTAATTCTAATCTTTCTTAGTGTCACAAGTAGACTTACATTAACACCGCAATGAAGTTACTGAGAAAATCCCCATAGTCGCCATGGTGGTGCAGTGGTTAGCACTGCTGCTTCACAGCATCGAGGACCAGGTTCGATCCCAGCCCGGGTTACTGTCTGTGGAATATGCACATTCTCCCCATGTCTGATTACGCTCACCCCCACAACCCAAAACAATGTGCAGGCTAGGTAGATTAGCCACACTAAATTGCCCCTTAATTTGAAAAAAAAAAGAATTGGGTACTCTAATTTAAAAAAAAGCATTGCTACAGAAGTAGAATTTAAGCAGTGTTTTAAAGGAGACACGGGAAGGAATTTCAGAGTTTAAGGCCTAGGCAACTGAAGGCACGGCCTCCAATGGCGGAGTGTTTGTAATCAGGGATGCTCAAAAAGCTGGTATTACAGGAGCACGGTTATCTTAGACAAGCACAGTTATCTTGGAGGGTTGTGGGACTGGATGAGACTAGAGGTAAGGACATAAGACGGATTTGAAAGCAGGATGGAGAATTTTAAAATCAAGACATTCCTTGACTGAAAGCCAATGTTGATCAGTGAACACGGGACTCGATGCAATTTAGGACAAAGGTAGCATGTCCTTGGGTTTGCAAAGGTTAGAATGTGGGAGGTCAGCCAGGAGTGTTGGAATACTCAAGTCTTGAGGCCACTGTGGCGAATGTAACTGTACTTCACACTGTGATATATATATATGAGACCGTACGATTGTAAGCGCAGTTGCGTTGCCCGACCACTAGGGGGAGTAGCTCTGGGAATGCTTAGGAGTTTGTACAAGGCTCCACCCTTGGCTCCGCCCACGGCTCCTCCCCCTGGACTGCTGTATAAATATCGATGCCCAGAGCCAGCCGACCAGTTCATCGAGAGTTCAACGGGTAACAGGCTGGCTCTGTAGTAAGCAGATTAAAACCACTGTTCATATCTCAAAGCACGTGTCTAGTGAATTGATGGTCTCATCAGCCACAAAGGCATTAATTCAGCACCATTTGAGCTAAGGCAGGAGCAAAATCTGTATATGTTATGGAGGTGGATAAAAGTGATCTTAGAGATGGTGCATTTCTGGATCAAATATGACACCAAAGTTGTGAACAGATTGGTTTAGCCTCAGACAGTTGCCACGGAGAGGGATCAGAGGCAATAGCTGGGGAATGGAATTAGGAACAGGGATTGAAAACAATTGGTTCAGTCATATCAATATTTTCTTGGAAGTCGTTTGCTAATTTAGCAACAGTGGAGGAGTTGAGAGCTGGGTGTCGTCAGCATACAAATGAACAGGGCAGCAGGATGGTGCAGTGGTTAGCATTGCTGCCTCACGGCGCCGCGGTCACAGGTTCGATCTCGGTTCTGGGTCACTGTCCGTGTGGAGTTTGCACATTCTCCCCGTGTCTATGTGGGTTTCACCCTCACAACCCAAAGATGTAGGTAGGTGGATTGGCCACGCTAAATTGCCCCATAATTGGAAAAAAATAATCGGGTACACTAAATTCATTAAAAAAAAAGAAAAAGCATACAAATGAAAACTGTACATGTCAAGTTTAATATGATAACTCAGATAATTGCAGTCTATTGACACCAACTGTCCTGAAACACATAAGGGGAACTTGGATGAGATAAAAAATAGTCAGGAAAACGGTTGAAACGCTTGAAGAAGGAGATAGGTTTTATGGAATGCTTAAAGGAGAAAAGGGAGCTGTAGGGTACCGTGGGGCCTCGCGGTAGCATGGTGGTTAGCATCAATGCTTCACAGCTCCAGGGTCCCAGGTCCCAGGTTCGGTTCCCGGCTGGGTCACTGTCTGTGTGGAGTCTGCACGTCCTCCCCGTGTGTGCGTGGGTTTCCTCCGGGTGCTCCGGTTTCCTCCCACAGTCCAAAGATGTGCGGGTTAGGTGGATTGGCCATGCTAAATTGCCCGTAGTGTAAGGTTAATGGGGGGATTGTTGGGTTACGGGTATGTGGGTTTAAGTAGGGTGATCATTGCTCGGCACAACATCGAGGGCCGAAGGGCCTGTTCTGCGCTTTACTGTTCTAAAGATGTTCAGGGAAGAACAAAACTGCCCACTTCATTGGCACCCCGATCACAAACATTCACTCCCTCCACTACCGACCAGCTGGAAGGACAAAGGGTAGCAGACATATGGGAACACCACCCGCTGCAAGTTCCCGTCCAAGTCACGCACCGTCCTGACTTGGAAACATATCGCTGGTCCTTAACTGTTGCTGCGTCAATTCCCTGAAACTCCCTCCCTAACAGCACTGTGGGTGTACCTACATCAGGGGGACTGCTGAGGTTCAAGAAGGCAGCTCACCACCACCTTCTCAAGAGCAATTAGGGATGGCCAATAAATGTTGGCTTTGCCAGTGACAACTTCATCTTGTAAATTAATAAGAAATAATTCCAGTGCCCAGGGTCTTGGAAGCAGGGATGCCAATGATGGAGTGATTAAAATTGGGGATGCTCAAGAGGCCAGAATAGGAGAAGAATCTGGAGGGTTGTTGGGTTGGAAGGGATTACAGAGCAAGGCAAAGTCATGGAGGGATTTGAATAAGTGGGGAGGACAGTATTGCGCTCTGTGACAGGATAAGCCACATCAGTGTCCGGGACTCAATATTTAAACATGTAATACTGCTCATTGAACAGCATAAGGGATGGCACGGTGGCACAGTGGTTAGTACTGCTGCCTCACGGCGCTGAGGTCCCAGGTTCGATCCCGGCTCTGGGTCACTGTCCGTGTGGAGTTTGCACATTCTCCCCGTGCTTACGTGGGTTTCGCCCCCACAACCCAAAAAATGTGCAGATAGGTGGATTGGCCACGCTAAATTGCCCCTTAATTGGAAAAAATAATTGGGTAATCTAAATTTATTTTTAAAAAAAGGAGCCATGCCCGATAGTGGCGGTCTTCGGGGTTTCAGACCAGCCAGATCTATTCCTGGGGAGGAGGGCGGACGCCCTTGCCTTTGCCTCCCTGATTGCCCGCCGTAGAATCCTGTTTGGCTGGCGGTCAGCAGCACCACCCAGAGCTGCAGACTGGCTGTCCGACCTCTCGGAATCTCTCCAAATGGAGAAAATCAAATTCGCCATCCGAGGGTCGGACGACGGCTTCCACAGAACGTGGGAGCCATTCATGCAACTGTTCCGGGACCTGTTTGTGGCCAACGTACATGAGGAAGAATAGTCGGGTGGCCAAGAACCAGGGGAAAATGGACGGGAATCGGGGGAAGGTAGCCGGGGGGAGGGGGGGGGGGGGGGGCTACGGGCTCGGTATGGGGTTTGATGGCAAGCCAAGGCCCAAAACCAAACTATAAATAAATGCCTATAAACATGTGCCTCGGCCATATTGGGGAATGTAAAATATGTATGCTGGCTAAAGGGGGCGGCCACAATTATTGTTATGAAGATGCTTACCTGTAAATATTCATGTTAAATTTTTGTGTTTTCCTTTTTTTTTCTCTCTC
Source organism: Scyliorhinus canicula (assembly GCF_902713615.1). NCBI lineage: Eukaryota > Metazoa > Chordata > Chondrichthyes > Carcharhiniformes > Scyliorhinidae > Scyliorhinus > Scyliorhinus canicula. The sequence continues at coordinate 16,185,452 of NC_052156.1, read as the reverse complement.
TCTAATAACTTGTAATTTGTCATATATAAAATATGAAAACTCAATAAAAAAACATTTATAAAAAAAAAAGTACTGCTGCCTCACAGCTCCAGGGAAACAGGTTCAATCCCTGCTTCGGGTGATTGCTTGTGTCGAGTTTGCACTTTCTCCCCGTGTTGACGTGGGTTCCCTCCGGGTGCTCCGGTTTCCTCCCACAATCCAAAGATATGCAGGTTAGGTGAATTGGCCATACTAAACTCTAAATTGCCCCATAGTGTTCAAAAAGGTAGGTGTACTGGGGTATGGTGAGAGGGTGGAGGTGTGGGTTTAAGTAGGGTGCTCTTTCCGAGGGCTGGTGCAGACTCGATGGGCCGAATGGCCTCCTTCTGTACTGTAAATTCTATGATAAGCAGGAACCTAGAATGGACGTGCCTGCCATCTTTACCAGAGACACAACATGACAATGGGAAAGCTTTAAATAAGGGAAAGGATGTAAAAATAATAATAAATAATGTAAAAACCTGAGCTCCCTTCACATAGGCTCAGTGTAAATCTTTACAACAACTTAAAAACTTATTTGTACAGTACTTACCAAACTGTTGTCTCTTCAAAAATTGACAGTAACTAAAAGTTCTTTATGTCATTATGAAGTATTAATTTGGTGAGTTGTCATCACAACCTTCTGAATATTTCTGTCTGGCTGCTATTTTAATTTATTTCTGTCGTACATGTAATAATGACGTCTATGATAATTTCAAATTAACCTTTTGGCCCTAACAATCGAAACAATTGTTCAGAACAACATTGCATACAAGCACCCAGGCAAGCACAGGACATTCACAAAAAAACAATGTACTGTAATTATACATAGTACAATGAATCTTGGGGAGTCAGTTGCTGACACTGGTTTAATTAAAGAGTTGATATCAAGGAGGAGGCATCAGGAATGATTAAAAAGCCATTTTCGAGTTGAAGGGTTCAAGGACTGAAGGGGGCGGCACGGTGGTATAGCTGCCTCACAGCGCCAGGGACCCGGGTTCAATTCCGGCCTTGTGTGACTGTGTGGAGTCTGCATGTTCTCCCCTTATCTGCATGGGTTTCGTCTGGGTACTCCGGTTTCCTCCCACAGTCCAAAGATGGGCAGGTTTGGTGGGGTTACAGGGATAGGGCAGGGGAGTTGGCCGAGGTAGGATGTTCTTTCAGAAGGTCGGTGTAGACCTGATGGGCGAATGGCCTCCTTCTACATTGTAGGGATTCTATGTCCCTACGTAGAACAGCTGGAACAGCTTGGCTAAGGGTGCAGCCAGTTTTGGAGTACATGTCTTCTGTACTATTGTTGGAATATTGTCACGGCCCAAAACCTTTGCAGTATCCAGTGCCTTCAGCCATTTCTTTCTTTAAAAAAAAATTTAGTGTGCCGAATTAATATTTTCCAATTAAGGGGCCAATCCACCCATCCTGCACATCTTTGAGATGTGGGGGCGAAACCCACGCAAACACAGGGAGAATGTGGAAACTCCCCACGAACAGTGACCCAGGGCCGGGATTCGAACCCGGGTCCTCAGCGCCGTGAGGCAACAGGGCTAACCGACTGCGCCACCGTGCTGCCCGCCTTCAGCCATTTCTTGATATTGTGGCCATCTGGGATGGCCATTTACAAAGGATCCTGGGAAATATGGCCACCTGCAAAGGACCATGGGAAATATGGTCAACCCAGGACTCAGACGCTCAGAGCTTATGTATATTGGCAACTCAGATAACTAGGCACTATTGAAACCCCCAGCTACTTTGCATTATAATGGCCCATTTCCCCAGAACAAAAGACCTGTACTCAGGTAACAGATAGAGAAACAGACTCATCGGCGCCACTCCCTTTGCTCAGGGAGCCCTAAAAGCCAAGGTCAATGACCGCTCAGGATACGCCCCGCCATCAAGGCACACGGCCCTCTATTGGCCAAAATAGAAGGCAGTAATCAAAGCCTGCCGAATTATTGGGTCTAAGGCTAAGGGGCGCAAAAACCCAGAAGGATAAAGAGAGACACTGTCATGTCTTGGTCCCGGCGCTCGGTCTCTCTTGGCCCCAACCTACGCCTAAAATCAAGTGTAGCATCATGACAGAAGACAAGTTCAAGATCAACGATCGGTACCAGATGGATGAGCCCAGCAGAAACGAAGTCACTTCTCCAGACCCAGCCACGCAAGATCCGAACAAAGGCCTTGTTCCTCTGCATAAAGCCGGGTGCCTGAAGTTAAGTACAGGTTGGTGTAGTGTTCGGTGTATTTTAGCTTGTCGTGTTTTATGTTGCATGTCGAAGTAATTCTTGTGTGTAAATAAACTATAATTGAACTTGAACTAACTAACTGGTTGTTGGGTCTTTGATCGGTAAGGACCTTGTGGTGATACCATTTGATATCTGTCGTCTCTGAAAAGCAATATCATCATTAATAACTGTCATATCAGTATCCAGTTAAAAAGAGCTACATTTTTGGCGTCTCCGGTGCGAATTGGCTACAATATCACATGGAGTGAATCAAATTGGCTGAAGACTGGCATCTGTGATACTGTGCATGTGTCATCCACACAAATGCTTCAGCCGTAACTTTTGCACTGATGTGCTGGGCTTCCCCAGCATTGAGGATGGGAGTCTCTTCCTCCAGTGAGCTGTTTAATTATCCTCCACCATTCACTTTCTTTTTACAAGGGGCAATTTAACATGGCCAATACACCTAACCCACACTGTAGCCACCTGGGGTGGCCACGCCCCGATTCCAAAATGGATACTCGCAAAGATTGCAGGGAAAAATGGACAGCACTAGGAAAACAAATAGGCACAAGGTTTCCTGTGGATTGGAACTTGCAGAGCCCAGACAGAACTGAAACTGCAAGCCATTAGCATAGTAATGAGCTATGTCCGGGGACAAAAAGAAACATTGAAACAATCGGTACCAGGACAGACTCCCCGGCGCCAGTGGAGACTAAAACAAAGGCAGGCCAATGGTTACCTAGAGCCCGCCCAGCGATTGGGGAACGACCCCGTTATTGGAGAGAATCGATACAAACGATTGGGACGTGGTTCAATTAATTGGGACCAAGTCCAGGGTCCACCCTGAAGGGCGTGAAACCAATGGGGGCGATAAAACAGAGTCCCCAAGGTCAGTTCGCTCTCTTATTTTCTCCATCTTCACCTTCACCTTGGCCTTTGGCTCTCAGCGACGAGAGGCCCACCAAGCACCAGCCAAGTAAGTCTAAGGTCAACGCACGCTACGAGATAGGCGCTCCTAGTTACTATTCTATACCAGTTCGAAGCCAGCAGTATCAGAACCGGACAACGGCCACTGTTCCTCTGACTGAGTGGGCCCCCGAAGCTAAGTATAGGCTTTTAGTAGTAGTTGTAGATTAGCGAGTAGAGTTTGTGCATGAGTAATAATTGACTGTGTGTGTAAATAAATGTGCATTGATTTCAAACTTACTAACTGGTGTATCGAGTCATTGATCAGTATTCGGCATTGAACCTTGTGGTGGTATCTGAAAGATACCTGGCGATTCTTGAGCAAAGGTAATTAAAACAGAGCAAATTAAGGGAAAGCATAACGAGCAACAACACGTCTTTGGACTGTGGGAGAAAACCGGAGCACTTGGAGGAAATCTATGCGGACACGGGGAGAAAATGAAAAGTAATCCAAAGCCGAAATTGAACACGGCTCCCTGGCGCTGTGAGGCATCAGTGCTAACCACTGTGCCATCCCGTCCTCCACCATTTATCACTGAATGTGGCTGGGCTGCAGGTCTGCTGGGTTTTCTTAAATTTAAAGTCCCCAATTACTTTTTTCCCAATTAAAGGGCAATTTAGTGTGGCCAACCCACCTATCCGCCACATCTTTTGGATTGTTGGGGTGAGACCCAGACAGGCACATGGAGAATGTGCAAACTCCACACAGACAGTGACCTGGGGCTAAGATCGAACCCAGGTCCTCAGATTTCTGAGGCAGCAGTGCTAATCACCGTGCCACCTTCAGTGCTGGTTATGGGATCGCCTATCTCTGTCTATCACTTGCTGCTTATGCTGTTTGGCGCACAAGTAGTCCTGTGTTGCAGCTTACCAGATTGCTACCACATTTATAGGTATGCCCAGTGCTGCTCCTGGCATTCCCTCCTCCACTCCTCGTTGATCCACTGGCTTGGTGGCAGTGATAGAGTGGGCGACATGCCAGGCCATGAGGTTACAGATTGTGGTATAGTACAATTCTGCTGCTGCTTATGGCCCACATTGCCTCATGGTTGCCCAGTCTGGAGTTGCCAGATTGGTTCAAGCACAGTGGTTGTGCTGCTCAACAATATGGAGGGTACGGCAGCACGGTGGCACATTGCTGCCTCACGGCACCAAGGTCCCAGGTTCGATCCTGGCTCTGGGTCACTGTCCGTGTGGAGTATACACATTCTCCCCGTGTTTGTGTGGGTTTCACCCTCATAACCCAAAGGTGTGTAGGGTAGGTGGGTTTTTGTTAATGGTAAATCGGAGTCCCCTGGTTCTTGACCCTTGTCAGTGGGAACAGTTTCTCTCTGTCTATCTGCCTAAACCCGTCATGATATTGAACACCTCCACCAAATCCCCATCACCTTCTATTCTCCAGAGAGAACAACCCCAGCGTTATTTATTTAAGTTCCCCTTTATTTTGGGTTAATTGGGAACCAATTCTCATTTACAGAGGCTGCTCTCCCCTTTTAGAGAGTGGGCTGCCTGGTTGTGATTTAACTTGAGGGTCACCACATCTCAGGCGAGGGATATGGTTGAGAAGGCGAGGCCTTCATGAATAACTTCAGCCGGTACGGGAATTGAACCCGCGCTGTTGGCATCGTCCCGCATCACGAGCCAGCTGTTCAGCCACCTGAGCTACTCTTGTTGAGGGTGAGTGAGTGTTGTCCAAAGGTTACCATAACTGGCTAGCTTTTGTACTTAGGGTTGCCAACACTCCAGGATTGGCCTGGTGGTTCCGGGAATTGAAGATCAATTTCCAGGACACTGTCGTGCGCAACCCTCCAGAAAAATAATCGGGACATTGAACAAGATTGAACACAGAGCCAGCCTGTTCGCCGTTGAACTTTCGATGAACTGGCTAGCTGACTCTGTGGCACGGATCTTTATACAGCAGCTCCAGGGGAGGAATTCTGGGCGGAGCCAAGGGGGGAGCCCAGTACAAACTCTCGCGTACTCCCAGAGCTACACCCCTGGTGGTCAGGTAGTGCAACTGCACTTACAATATCGGTACGTATATACAATGGGAACAGAGTAAAATTGGTAACTTATAACACCATGTGAATCTCATTAACCACAGGAATCAAGGATTAAGGGGAAAGGGCAGGAAAGTGGACGTGAGGAATAATAATAATCTTTATTATTGTTAAACATAGGCTTACATTAACACCGCAATGAAACTGCTGTGAAAATCCCATAGTCACCACACTTCGCCGTATGTTTGAGAGAGAGAATTCAGAATGTTCAAATTACAGTTTCAGCATGTCTTTCGGGACTTGTGGGAAGAAACCAGAGGAAACCCACGCAGACATGGGGAGAAAGTGCAGATTCCGCACAGACGGTGACCCAAGCTGGGAATGGAACCTTGGGCTCTGATGCTGTGAAGCAACAGTGCTAACTATTGTGCTACTGTGCAGCCCATGTTGGATCAGCCATGATCCTATTGAATGGCGGAGAAGGTTTGAGGGGCCGAATGGCCTACTCCTGTTCCTATGGTCTTATTTCTCTTTACCAGGCATACAAATATTGAAAATTGGACAGGAAAGCTGTCAACCAGCATCCAATAGCATAATGTGTATTTTTTGCTTTCTAATTAGCTGTAGGAAGGCAAAGCGTCACACGGATGGATGTGTTGGCCAACTAATGGCTGGAGTGTGGGGCACACCTTGATAATAATAATCTTTATTGTCACAAGTAGGCTTACATTAACACTGCGATGAATTTACTGTGAAAATCCCTTTGTGATGAAACCTCCAGGAATGCATTGAATCGGAGGGACTTCCGGTGGCGGCGATGATGTAGGAAGCCGCACATTTGGGAGCTCCCGTTTTAAACGGACTTTTCGGCTCTTTTTAGAGCCCAAAACGGAAATTTTTCGACGTCTCCCGGTGGGAGAAGGTGTGCTGATTGACTTTCCCCTCAGTCCATGACTGGAACTTGGAGTGGAAAGGGGGATAAAACAGCAGCAGCTCCCCAGAAAAAACAGGGGAAGGAATCCAAGATGGCGGCCGGCGGAGCTCCAGAGGAGTGGAAGCAGTGGGCCCTGGAGCAACAAGCTGCTCTCCTGCGCTGTTTTGCAGACTTCAAGGCTGAGGTACTGAGCTCTCTGCAGGAAACGAACAGAAGGCTCTCGGAGATTCAGACGACCCGAGGTGCTGCCATCAAAGAGTTGCAGACGCAGGCCACTGAATGAGAGGAGGAGGCCGGGATCCTCGTGAGTAAGGTGGAGGGACACGAGGCACACCACAAGAAGTGGCAGGAACGCTTCAAGGAGCTTGATCACCTCATGAGGCGGAAACATCTGCGGATCTTGGGCCTTGCAGAGGGGCTGGAGGGGTCGGACCTGACAACCTACGTGGCTACGATGCTGAACTCGCTAGTGGGGGCCGGGTCTTTCCATTTGCCCTTGGAGCTGGAGGGAGCACACAGAGTACTGGCCAGGAGGCCTAAGGAGAATGAACCCCCGCTTGCGGTGCTGGTGAGGTTCCACCGGTTCAGTGATCGGGAGTGTGTGCTGCGCTGGGCCAAGAAGGTGAAGAGCAGCAATTGGGAGAACGGGGTAGTACGGATCTACCAGGATTGGAGTGCGGAGGTGGCTATGCGGCGGTCCGGGTTTAATCGGACGAAAGAGGTGCTTTACAAGAAAAAGATAAAGTTCGGAATGTTGCAGCCTACGCCCCTGTGGGTAACTTATTCGACCGGCATTATTATTTTGATTCTCCGGAGAAGGCGTGGGCCTTCGTGCGGACGGAGAAACTGGACTTGAACTAGGGGTTGGGGGTTGCGGGGTCGGTTGTAATACTTTATTGCTGGTTTCTGCTGTTGCTGTGTTCTCTTTTTTTGTACTTTGCAATTTTGATATGGTTATTTATGGGGGTGTTGTTCTGTTATGTTTTTTTTTGCAGTGGGGCAGTGTTTGAGTTTTTTATCTTCCGGGGAGGGTTGGGGGAGTTTGTTGTATTCTATGTCGGGTTGGGGGTATGGAGTGGGGCTGGTATTTGGGAGCTGCGTAAGAAAGGTGTGGTGGGGCAGTGCGAAAGAGCGGGCCTTCCTCTGGTTTCCCGCGCTGCGGCGCTGGGGGGTGGAGATGATGACGGGGGAGGCGGGGCCTTAACTGGCTCTTCCCCGCGCTGGAGAGGTGCCTGGAGGAGGGATAGATTGGGGGATGATCCCACTTTGGGAGGGGTCGGGTTATTGGCGGGAGTTTCCGGGGTCAGCAGAAGTTAGCTGACCCACGGAAGTACAATGGAGGACGGTTCGCGGCTAGGAGGGTTCCTAGCCTGGGGGGGAAGGGAGGGGGGGAAAGGGGAATACCGGGTTGCTGCTGGTAGGGTCAGGAAGGAGCTGGTGGGGGCTGGGGGGACAGAGGTGAGGTGTTGTCGCTGTGGGGACTGGGTCAGGCAGGGGGTGCTGGCCTGGGGCGGGCAGTCGACGGGCTATGGCTAGTCGACGGGGGAGGGGGGCGGGACGCCCTCTGATTCGGTTGGTCACCTGGAATGCGAGAGGATTGAATGGGTCGAGGGTACTTGCTCATCTGAAGGGGCTAAAGGCAGATGTGGCAATGCTTCAGGAGACCCAGGTGGCGGACCAGGTCCGCCTGAGGAAAGGATGGGTGGGGCAGGTTTTCCACTCTGGGTTGGATGTGAAGAACTGGGGAGTGGCGATTCTGGCGGGGAAAAATGTGTTTTTTGAGGCATCGGAGGTGGTGGCGGATAAGGGGGGTAAGTATGTTATGGTTAGGGGCAGGCCACAAGGAGAGAAGGTGGTACTTGCTAGTGTGTATGCCCCAAATTGGGGGGGGGGGGGGGGACACTTCAATACAGTGTTGGATCCTTCACTGGATCGGTCCAGCCCTAGGACGGGTAGGAGGCCGGCGGCGGCCAAGGTACTGAGAGGGTTTATGGACCAGATGGGTGGGGTGGATCCATGGAGGTTTGTGAGGCCGAGGGCACGGGAGTACTCTTTCTTCTCCCACGTACATAGGGTCTACTCTCGGATAGACTTTTTCGTGGTGAGTAGGGGACTGATTCCGAGAGTGGAGGAGGCCGAGTATTAGGCCATTGCAATCTCCGACCACGCTCCGCATTGGATAGAGTTGGAGATGGGGGAGGTGCGGGACCAGCGCCCATTGTGGCGGTTGGATGTGGGGTTGTTGGCGGAGGAGGAGGTGTGTAGGAGGGTCCGGGCAAGTATTGAGGGGTACCTCGAGGTGAATGATACGGGGGAGGTTCAGGTGGGGGTGGTCTGGGAAGCCCTGAAGGCAGTGATTCGTGGGGAGCTGATATCCATCTGGGCACACAGGGAGAGGAGCGAGAGGAGTGAGAGGGATAGACTGGTGGGAAAGATGCTGGAGGTAGACAGGAGGTACGCAGAGGCACCAGAGGAGGGACTGTTGGGGGAGAGGCGCAGCCTGCAGGCTAAATTTGATTTGCTGACCACTAGAAAGGCGGAGGCACAGTGGAGGAAGGCACAAGGGGCAGTGTACGAACGTGGTGAAAAGGCAAGTAGGATGCTGGCTCATCAGCTCCGCAAGCGGGATGCGGCTAAGGAAATTGCTGGAGTGAGAGACAAGAGTGGGAATGTGGTGCGGAAGGGGGTAGAGGTGAATGAGGTCTTCAAGGACTTTTACGGGGAACTGTACCAGTTGGAGCCAACGGGGGAGAGGAGGGGAATGGAGAGGTTCCTCGACGGGCTTTCTTTCCCGAAGGTGCAGGAGGAGAAGGTGGAGGGGTTGGGTGCGCCGATTGAGCTGGAGGAGCTAGTTAAGGGGATCGGGCAGATGCAGTCAGGGAAGGCACCGGGGCTGGATGGGTTCCCGGTGGAATTTTATTAAAAGTTTGTGGACCTAGTGGGCCCCTTGCTGGTGCGGACACTTAATGAAGTGTGGGAATGGGGGACTTTGCCCCCGATGATGTCGCAGGAGCTGATCTCGTTAATTTTAAAGAGGGACAAGGACCCCCAGCAGTGTGGTTCATACAGGCCCGTATCTCTCCTCAACGTAGATGCCAAGGTGCTGGCAAAAATCCTGGCCACCAGGATAGAGGACTGTGTGCCAGGGGTCGTACACGAGGACCAGACAGGTTTTGTGAAGGGAAGGCAGCTGAACACGAATGTGCGGAGATTGTTGAATGTCATCATGATGCCGGTGATTGAGGGGAGGCAGAGATAGTGGTGGCGCTGGATGCGGAGAAGGCCTTCGATAGAGTGGAGTGGGGGTACTTATGGGAGGTGTTGGAGAGGTTTAGATTTGGTGAAGGGTTTATTAGATGGGTAAGGCTGCTATATGAGGCCCCGATGGCGTGCGTGGCCACGAATGGGAGGAGGTCGGAGTACTTCCGGCTTTACCGAGGGACCAGGCAGGGTTGCCCCCTGTCCCCCTTGTTGTTTGCACTGGCAATCGAGCCGCTGGCGATGGCGTTGAGGGATTCAGAGAGGTGGAGAGGTGCGAGGTGGGGAGGAACATAGGGTGTCGTTGTATGCCGATGACCTGTTACTGTATGTGGCGGACCCGGTGGGAGGGATGCCGGGGGTGATGGGGCTGTTAGCTGAGTTTGGGAACTTTTCAGGTTATAAACTAAATTTAGGCAAGAGTGAGGTGTTTGTGGTGCACCCTGGAGACCAGGAGGAAGGAATTGGTAGGCTCCCTACCTGAAACATAATTTCACCAGACTTGTAGATCAGATGGAGGAGGAGTTCAAGAGGTGGAACATGCTGCCATTGTCGTTGGCGGGGAGGGTACAGTCCGTCAAAATGACGGTGCTTCCGAGGTTCTTGTTCCTCTTTCAGTGCCTGCCCATCTTTATCCCCAGGGCCTTCTTTAGGAGAGTGACTAGCAGTATTTTGAGCTTTGTGTGGGCACATGGGACTCCGAGAGTGAAGAGGGTGTTCCTGGAGCGAGGGAGGGATAGAGGCGGGCTGGCGCTGCCCAACCTTTTGGGGTACTATTGGGCGGCCAATGTGTCAATAGTGCGTAAATGGGTGATGGAGGGGGGAGGGGCAGCGTGGAAAAGAATGGAGATGGCGACATGTAGAAGTACGAGACTGGGTGCCATGGCAACGGCGCCGTTGCTGCTCTCCCCTAAGAGGTTTACCATGAGCTCGGTGGTGGCGGCGACCCTAAGAATCTGGGGACAGTGGAGACGGCATAGGGGGGAAACAGGGGGCTCGATGGAGGCTCCATTGGGTGGCAATCATCGGTTCATCCCAGGGAACAGGGATGGGGGATTTAGGGGGTGGCAAAGGGTGGGCATCAGTAAATTGAGGGACCTGTTTATTGGCGTGAGGTTTGCGGGCCTGGGGGAACTGGAAGATAAATTTGGGATTCCCCAAGGGAACATGTTCAGATACCTGCAGGTAAAGGCGTTTGCTAGGCGACAGGTAGAGGGATTCCCTTTGCTGCCCTCGCAGGGGACGATGGACAGAGTGCTTTCGGGGGTGTGGGTCGGAGAGGGGAAGGTGTCTGACATCTATAAGGTAATGCAGGAGGTGGAGGAGTCGTCAGTGGAGGAGCTGAAGGCTAAATGGGAGGGGGAACTTGGGGAGCAGATAGAGGACGGGACTTGGGCGGATGCCTTGGAGAGAGTCAACTCTTCCTCCTCATGTGCGAGGCTTAGTCTCATCCAATTTAAGGTACTGCACCGGGCCCACATGTCCGGGACTAGGATGAGTAGGTTCTTTGGGGGTGAGGACAGGTGCACCAGATGTTCGGGGAGTCCAGCGGACCACGCCCATTTGTTCTGGGCATGCCCAGCACTGGAAGAATTCTAGAAGGGGGTGGCGGGGACGGTGTCGAGGGTGGTTGGATCCAGGGTCAAACCAGGGTGGGGACTCGCGATTTTTGGAGTTGCGGTAGAGCCGGGAGTGCAGGAGGCGAAAGAGGCCGGTGTCCTGGCCTTTGCGTCCCTAGTAGCCCGACGAAGGATCTTGCTGCAGTGGAAGGATGCGAGGCCCCCAAGTGTGGGGACTTGGATCAGTGACATGGCGGGATTTATAAAATTGGTAGGGTCAAATTTGCCCTTAGAGGATCAATACAAGGGTTCTATAAACGATGGCAGCCTTTTCTGGACTTCCTGGCTCAAAGATAGGTATTTTGGTCAATAGCAGCAGCAACCCGGGGGGAGGGGGGTGTTCCTTATTGTAGTTTCTATTATGGAACTTAATATTGTGTTAATTTGCGTTGTTGTTAAAATGCTGTGTTGTTCATGGAGGTGGGGCGAATGTTTATGATTGCTAATATTATTGTTATTTTTGGTATTTTATTATGGTTCGTCGTTGTTGTATAAATTCAAAATTTTTCAATAAAAATTATTTTTTTAAAAAGGAATACATTGAATCAGAGTTGGCAACTCCTGTTCGTACTCCACTCCTTCCTTTATAAAGCCCAGGACACTGCTAAGTGGATTCTCATCCTGATCGGCCTCAGTGTTGAAATAAACTGTCTAAGGGCAACACGGCAGTGCAGTGGTTAGCACTGGGAATGCGGCGCTGAGGGCCTGGGTTCGAATCCTAGCCCCGGGGTCCGTGTGGGACATTCTCCCCCTGTTTGTGTGGGTTTCACCCCCACAACCCAAATATGTGCTGGTTAGGTGGATTGGCCATGCTAAATTGCCCCTTAATTGGAAAAAAATAAATAAATAATTGGGCACTCTAAATTTATTGAAAACAAAAAAATAAACTCTCTCTGGGGGGGGGGGGAAGAATTCCCCATTTCTAGCACCCATTGTGTGGAATAAGGTGCTTCCTGATGGCCAGTTTGAAGGTCACAGGTTGGCTCAGCGATAGAGAGGGAGGCCAATGATCCACTGCTGCTGTGGGGTTAACTGTGAACTACAAGTCCCAGCAAGCTGCTGCCGAGGGGGGAAGGGAGAGCAGCTCTTGACTCATTGCCAAAGCTGGCTTTGACCTCTATGATGCAAGGAGTAAGTTTCCGAGAGGCAATGAGGCATCCTGCTGGACTCTGGACAGATCGCAGAGGAGGAGCGGGGACGGCAGCCACACACACATTGTAAAGAGAGAGAGGAACCCCCCCCCCACCAAAAACCCAAACAGCGAGGAACTGCGAGAGAAGATAACCAACTGCAACACATCTAAAACTCAGCCCTGTCTGCCTGCCAGGACCTGCAGAAAGAAAGGCCTGAAGATTAAGCAGGTTTGTGACACTAACCGGCTGCATTGTCTGTTTCAGTGAATGATATCATCAGCAATTAATGATTAATGATGAGCAGGGTGCGAAATAAAACAGGTTCCCTGTAGATATTTACCGGGTTGGTTCCGTCTCTGCTTTAGCACTGTCTGTGGGAGCAGAATGGTACAGGGGCAAATTCCCAGGTACAGTCATTGGGGGCACCTTCAACGCTGCATGAGCTTCCCCTGTGTGGGGGCAGACAATGCATCCCAGCTGCTGACAGACCAGCCTTTTGTGTTTTTGTTTCAAATCCCCTGCTGTTAATCGGCATGAGAGATGTGAGAAGGACAGAGAGAGAGAGAGAGACAGAGAGAGTCAGTGCAGACCCAGAGGAGGTGGTTGGGATTGGGCTAGGTGAACATCGCCTGCATTTGGGATTTTCGATTCAAAATAATCAAACCATGTGTTCCTCGCTTTAGCTGCCAGTTTTAGGTCGGAAAGAGGAACCGAGAGCTGATCACCTCACCCACGCTGTCTCAGTGGCTGGAACAGAGGTTGTTGGTGAGTTAAGATAAGAAAGATGCAGTGTCCTTCCTTCCTTCAGTCCTAGTATTGATTTCAGTGTTTGTTCACTTTCCATTCCCCCTCTCCCCCGCCACACACCATTCCCCAGCTGAAAGTGTGGGCAGTGGTGGGGGATGGTAGTGGGGTGAAAATGGGGTCGCGGAGCGGGCAGCACTGTGGTGCAGTGGTTCGCACTGTTGTCTCACGGCGCCGAGGTCCCAGGTTCGATCCCGGCTCTGGGTCACTGTCCGTGTGGAGTTTGCACATTCTCCCCGTGTTTGCGTGGGTTTCGCCCCCACAACACAAAGATGTGCAGGGTAGGTGGATTGGCCACGCTAAATTGCCCCTTGATTGGAAAAAATTAATTGGGCACTCTAAATTTAAAAAAAAAGATAGGGGTAGGGTGAGGAGGGGTACAATGTTGCTCTGCTGCCAGTTTCAGACACGCATGGGTGGTTTGCCTTCTGGGTTATATTTTTAGTCGACCAACTTCCCCTTTGAGAGGGAAGCACCTGAACTCTATTTGGCAGCACTCCAGTTATTGATCAGTAACTTAGTCCCATGCCAAACTGCCACTGTGGGATGACCATCGCTGCAGGGTTCAGAGGGTTGGTCACACAGTCTGCCCGCGGATAGATTTTCACCTTCCCCTGCTCCGGCTGAGAACCTGAATTTGCCTTCTTCCCCAGGTAGCATCTTCATTGGTCTTTGGGGAGGGCCCTTAAGGTCTTATTTTGCTACAGAGCAGGATGAGGAGATGCCCCCCCCCCCCCCCCCAAGTCTACCTGAGCAAGAACGGGGATTGAACCCCACGCTGTTGGCAGAACCACATGGCAACCGTCTCGCCAGCAGAGCTAACCTGAAAACGAGGCCTTCAGAAAGGCTTTTGCCTGATTTTCACTCTGTTGAGATAGCAAGGGTGCACTTCTTTGACAGATTTCTACCCAGGTGGCAAGGGCTGAAATCTACTCCCATCCTCTTTTCAAGTCGTAAAATTGTACAGCACAGAAGAGGCCATTCAGCCCATCATCAAAGTATTGACTCTTCGAAGGAGCCATCCAGTAAGTCTCACTGCTCCTAGCTCTTTCCCTTTTTATGTAATTATCCACTTCCTTAAAGAAAGTTACTGTTGAATGATCCTTTCAGACAACACATTCCTGGATTTTGGAAACATATATTCTCTCCTGGGACGCTGGTGTCACTGATGGGCATTTGTTGCCCATCCCTAACTGCCCTTGAATTGAGTGGCGTGCTCGGCCATTTAAGAGAGCAGTTAAGAGTCAACCACATTGCTGTGGGGTCTGGAGTCACATGTAGGCCAGACTGGATAAGGATGGCAGATTTCCTTCCCTAAAGGGTATTCGTGAATCAGATAGATTTTTTATTTTACAACAATCAATGACCATTTCATTTTTACTGAGGCGAGCTTTCGGTTCCAGATTAAAAATAAATAAATTTAACTGGGATGGAGGGATTTGAACCTGTGCCCCAGAATTAGCATCGGGCCCTGGATTGCTGGTCTAGTAAAATTACCACAGCCATATCCCCCATGACAACGCAATGAGGTAAATAAATTACTCATCTCTCCCCGGCTTTTTTTTTGCCAATTATTATAAATGTGGTTACTGACCCTCCTGCCACTGGGAACAGTTTCTGCCTATCCTCTAGCTCAAATCCTTCTCATCGTTTTCAGCACAAAATTGTTGCACTTTTTAAAAGAAAAGCAAGCAACCATGTTCCATGGTGCAATGAGCCGACCTTTTAATATCCGTGCACCCTTTCTCTTGTAGGAACATAGGAACAAGAGGAGGCCATACAGCCTCGAACTGTCCTGTCACTCAATGAGACCATGGCTGATCAGTGACATAACTCCATTTACCAGCCCACCCCTCCTTTGGCTACGATATTCTGATCTGCATGAAGATGGCAGTGTTAATCACATGGGGGCTGGGAGGTGTTTTGTGTGTGTGACTGTGTGTGTGTGTCACATGATGAGCATGTATCCAAAAACTAGAGTTTCGCATTGTATGAAAGTATATTTGTAGACTAAATGAGGAGGTCACTGGTGCTTCCGTATGTTTCTGTTTTCAAAATCTAACCATCATCCTTCGGAGCAGAATAGCAAAGAATGAACCTAGTTCAAATGCATCAAATTATTTTAAAGAAGAATAAGATACGATGGGTAATAGACACAATGTCAGGAGCCCAATAGTCATTGTTTTTTAAAATAAATTTAGATTCCCAATTTTTTTTTTCCAATTAAAGGGCTATTTAGCGTGGTAAATCCACCTATCCTGCACATCTTTTGGGGTTGTGGGGGTAAGACCCACGCAGACATGGGGAGAATGTGCAAAGTCCACAAGGACAGTGACCCGGGCCGGGATCGAACCTGGGTCCTCGGCGCCGTGAGGTAGCAGTGCTAACCAACGTGCCGCCCTCTCAATAGGCACTGTCATTAGAGGACTGGCAATCCTCAGGCTTGATCTGGAGACATTTGGTTGAATTTTAAGGCATTTTCTGTTAGCGGGATCCCACTGAAGTCAAGGAGTTTTGGAAAGCTCACTGCATTTTCCAGCCCTGCCCCATCAAAATGGGGCGATGAAATTCCGCCCAAGCGTTCAAATTCCACCGTGGCTGCTGGGGAAGTTAAATTCAATTAATTAAATAAATCTGAAATAAAAAGCTAGTCTTGGTAATGGTGACAAGATTGTGGTAAAAGCCCATCTGCTTCACTCTTGTCCTTTAGTGAAGGAGATTTGCCGTCTTTACCTGGCCTGATTTGTTTGTGACTCCACACCCAGAACAATGTGGTTGATTCATAGCTGCCATCTTAAAATGGCTTGGCAAGCAGTGCAGCTGTGGTTAACAAGGCAGCTCACCACCATCCTGTCAAGGGCAATTTGGGATGGGAACTAAATAGTGGCCTCACAATAGACATCCACATTCTATGACTGAACAAAATAAGAGTGTAGTGTTTAGGAACAGGCGAAAAAAGGACCTGGAGGCAGTAACCAGCTCGAGGAGATATCCACTCCAGTTCAGTCCAGTTTGTAGTTCCAAAGTGGAGCTTCAGCCTCCCGAAATAAACCAAAATGTGACATCACAGGAAAACAGATAAGTGATTGGTTTGAGGCGGCACGGTGGCTACCAACAAGTTAGGTTGGGATAGGGTTAGGGAATGGGCCTAGTTAGCTTGCCCTTCCGGAGGGTCAGTGTACTCTTGATTGGCTGAATGGTCTCTTTCTGTTCTGTTGTAGCACACTGGGCTAAATCGCTGGCTTTTAAAGCAGACCAAGGCAGGCCAGCAGCACGGTTCAATTCCCGTACCAGCCTCCCCGAACAGGTGCCGGAATGTGGCGACTAGGGGATTTTCATAGTAACTTCATTGAAGCCTACTTGTGACAATAAGTGATTTTCATTTTCATTTTTCATTGTGATTCTTTTACAAAAAAATTCAGAGTATTCTTTTTTTTCCAACTAAGGGCAATTTAGTGTGGCCAATACACCTACCCTGCACATCTTTTTGGGTTGTGGGGGTGAGACCCACGCAGACACGGGGAGAATGTACAAACTCCACAGGGACAGTGACCAAGGGCCGGGATCGAACCCGGGTCCTCAGTGCCATGAGGCAACAGTGCTAACCACTGCTCCACATTGCTGCCCTGCACTGTAGTAATTCTATTCTATGATTTTGCTCACTTATCTTAAAAACGTATTTGTTGATTGCACAGTCTTATTAGGTGTAGGAAGGTTTACTAGCAGTAGCAAAGGTTATTGGGAGCAACAGTTTTTATTAATTCTCATTCAGTTAAAAATAAATGAATAGGGCGGCATGTGGCGCAGTGGTTAACACAGGACTGCGGCGCTGAGGACCCAGGTTCGAATCCTGGTCCTGTGTCACTGTCCGTGTGGAGTTTGCACATTCTCCCCGTGTCTGCGTGGGTTTCGCCCCCACAACCCAAGGATGTGCAGGGTAGGTGGATTAGCCACGCTAAATTGCCCCTTAATTGGAAAATAAAATAATTGGGTACTGTAAAATTATTTAAAAAAAATTAGTGAACACATAATAAAGATGGCGATGTGTTGTGACTGCAAAATGTGGGGGTGATACAGGACAAACATCTTTGCAGTAAGTATCTCTGGCTTGGATTATCCAATTCAGTTTTTCCAATTAAGGGGCAAATCAGTGTGACCAATGCACCTAGCCTGCACATCATTGGGTTGTGGGGGCAAAACCCACGCCAACACGGGGAGAATGTGCAAACTCCTCACGGGCAGTGACCCAGAGCCGGGATCGAACCTGGGACCTCGGCGCCGTGAGGCAGCAGTGCTAACCCACTGCACCTCAATGCTGCCCCCAGATGCTGAAAAAGGTTTGATAGGATGGAGTGGGGATATCTCTTTGAGATCCTTGGGATGTTTGTTTCTTGGAATTGGTTGCTGCAGAGAGCCCCCACTGCTGGTGTCAGCACTGATGCGTTGAGGTCAGGGTATTTCCTGTTGAATAGGGGTACGAGGCAGGGATGTCCTTTATCTCTTCTTCGGTTTGCGTTGGCAATTAAGCCACTGGCCATGGCATTAAAATCCTCCAGCAAGTGGAAGGGGATTAGTTGGAGAGGAAGGGACATATGGTGACATAGAATCATAGAATCCCTACGCACAGAAAGAGGCCATTCAGCCCATTGAGTCTGCACCGGCAGTTCGAAAGATCACACTAGCTAGGCTCAATCCCACGCCCTGTAATTCCACCCCTTTTTAAAAATATAAATTTAGAGTATCCAATTCATTTTTTCCAATTAAGGGGCAATTTAGCGTGTTCAATCCACCTATCTTGCACATATTTGGGTTGTGGGGGCGAAATCCACGCAAACACGGGGAGAAGTTGCAAACTCCACGCGGACAGTGACTCAGAGCCAGGATCGAACCTGGGACCTCGGCACCGTGAGACTACAGTGCTACCACTGCGCCACCGTGCTGCCCTCTGTCACCCTACCCTAAACAGCAATTTAGCGTGGCCAATCCACCAAACTGTGGGAGGAAACAGGACTACCCGGAGGAAACCCACGCAGACACGGGGCGACTGTGCAAACTCCACACAGACAGTTACCCGAGTTCGGAATCAAACCCAGGCCCCTGGCACTGTGAGGCAGCAGTGCTAACCACTGTACCACCTGTGTCCTTGTAAGCAGATGATCTGATGAGATAATGAAGCTACTATGGAGTTTTTGCGCCTTATCTGGGTTAACGTTGAATTTGGACAAGAGAGAAATCTTTCTGGTTAACCCCCACCCCCCTCCCCCGGGGAGGTTAGCCTACCTGGGGACGTTGTCTTTCGCTTGGCCAGATGTAGCTTTCGTTATTTAGGAATGCGGGTGGCCTACGTCTTTCATAGAATTTACAGTGCACAAGGAGGCCATTCGGCCCATTGAGTCTGCACCGGCTCTTGGAAAGAGCACCCTACCCAAGCCCATACCGCCACCCTATCCCCATAACCCAGTAACCCCACCTAACACGAAGGGCAATTTGGACCAAGGGCAATTTAGCCTGGCCAATTCACTTAACCTGCACATCTTTGGACTGTGGGAGGAAACCGGAGCACCTGGAGGAAACCCACGCACACACGGGGAGAACGTGCAGACTCCACACAGACAGTGATCCAAGCCGGGATTCGAACCTGGGATCCTGGAGCTGTGAAGCATTTGTGCTAACCACTATGCTACTGTGCTGCCCACACGTCTGGGCCTTATTCCCTAAATTAAATGATGCCAGTCTGGTGAATGGGGCAACCTCCCTCTATCTTTGACAGGCAGGGTCTAGGCTATTAAAATGAATGGTCTCTTGAGATATTTTTTCTTTCCGTGTCTCCCCACATCTCTCATCAAATCCTGTTTTGCTGGAGTTAACAAGTTAGTGTCCTCTTTTATTTGTGCGGGAAGACCCCAAGGATCCGTAGGGCACTTCTCCAGCGGGATAGACAGTCAGGGGGTTTACATTTATCCATTTTTAAATTTTATTATTGGGCAACAAATATTGAGAAAGTATTGAGGTGGCTTCGTGATCTGTGTTCCATTTGGGGGCAAATGGAGGTGAGTTCATTCAGGGGCTCTAGTTTGAGTGCTTTACTGACTGCCTTGTGTCCGTTCTCTCCTGCAAGATTTTCTTCGAATCTGCTGGTGGCGTCCACCCTGAGAATCTGGAAGCAGTTCAGACAGCATTTAAAATCTAGCTCCATGTTGTTAGAACCTATCTCTTTATGCCGGCGAGCTTGGACTCAACGTTTAGGACACGGGAGGGAAAGGGTCTGGACAGGTTTGGGGACTTGTTTGTGGAGGGAAGGTTTGCCAGTTTTGAGGAGCTGTTGGAAAATTTTCAGCTCTCTGCGACCAATTTGTTTAGATTCTTTCAGATTTGTGATTTTTTTTTTGTGGAAGACTATTCCTCATTTCACCCGGCACCACCATCCTCCCTGTTGAAGAGGATTTTATTTCGGGGGTGGACGATAGGTGTGAGCGGTATTCCCGTATTCCCGAGGGTCGGCTAACCATACTCGTATGTTCTGGTCTTGTCCCAAGTTGTTAAACTTTTGGATCTCTTATTTTAACCCCATATCAGGGATTCTTAATGTTGAGCTGGAACCTTTCCCCGCGGGGGGTGACCATTTTCGAGGTGTCGGACCCGACGGCGGGGGGGGGGGGGGGGGGGGGGGGGGGGCGGGGTGAAGGCTGACGTCCTCGCCTTTGCCTCGTTAATAGCCGGAGACGAGTTCTGCTTGGGTGGAGGTTTCCTACTCCGCCCAGCGCCTCGGCTTCGTTGGGTGACCTTCGTGGAGTTTCTACATTTTGAGAAGGTCAAGTACACCGTTAGGGGATCGGTAGAAGGGTCCTACCTAAGGCGGCAGCCATTTCCTTTTTCAAGGATCTAGTCACCATCAGCTGTTAAAGGGTATAATATGGTTCAATACGAGGGGGGAAGCGTATGATTGGATGTGTTTGTGTTATTTTATATCATTACTTGAAGCATCTGTTTTGTATTATGTTCTACTGTTTTGTTCTAATGAAAAAGTTTAATAAAACTTTTTTTTAAAAAACGGGGTCTCCCACTAAGACGGAGATGTGGAGATATTTTTCTCTCAGAGGGTGGTGAATCTTTGGAACTCTCTTCCTGAGGAAGTAGTGGAGGCAGGGTGAATGAATATTTTTAGGCAAAAGCAGGTCGATTCTAGACCACTAGAGAGTCAAAGGTTATCGGTGGTAGCTATTATGTGGAGTTGCGGCCAGAATCAGATCAGCCATGATTACATTGCGTGGCGAAGCAGGCATGAGGGGCTGAGTGGCCTACTCCTGTTCCTAATTCAGATGGAACATTGTACATTGGTATATTTGTCTGGAGATGACAGGAATGATAAAGACGCTGGAAGTAAAAGAGTGCTGACTGTGGTAACATTCCTCAATATCTTCTGCACACGATTAATCATTCCATTATGCAGAGACCGCAGTGAGGTGTTGTTTAACAGTAGAAATTCAATACACTGGAAATAGCTCCATGGTTTTTTCATTTCTGTTTAAGCGTGTGCTCCTTGGTCCTCTCCGTCATTGTAAAGTGTTGGTCCCTTGCTTTCCACTCCTGCTGTGCTGGGCCACACCTTGCTGCTTGATAGCATCCTTAGAATCCTTGCAGTGCAGAAGGAGGCCATTCGGCCCACCTACCCTCTGAAAGAGCACCCCAACTAGGCCCAATGCTTTGGCCTATCCCCATAACCCCACATTATTGGACTCCTAAGGGGCAATTTAGCGTGGCCAATCCGCCTACCCTGCACATCTCTGGGTTGTGGGGTCGAAGCCGACGCAGACCCGAGGAGAATGTGCACACTCCACACGGACAGTGACCCAGGGCTGGGATTCGAACCCGGGTCCTCAGCGCCAGAAGCAGCAAGGCTAACCACTTTGCCTCGTGCCGCCCGCCGTTTAGATATTCTGTTGTTACTTCGTCTTGGGATGAGATTCTACTCCAGGCTGGAACAAGGAAAAAAAAAACCTCCTAAGACGTTACATTCTATTCACTTTCCTGTCCGTCTCAGAGACCTGGACAACAAGAAAAGATCTGTGGGAAAAAATAAAGACCTTGGAATGTGGATGCTGAGAAATATGGGCCGGAATTACCCGGCCATTGGATTTCTTTGTTCCTCACTGGCAATGCACCCCCACCCGCAGGTTTCCCGATGGCGTGGGGGTGGTTTCAATGGGAAAATCCCGTTGTCAAGCGGCGGGAAGAGAGAAACCCGCCACCAGTGAACGGCACGACGCCGAGAAACACGCAGTTGGGGGCCCGGAGAATCCCGCCCTGCTTAAAATTCCACAAATAGACCATAAGACAGAGGTGCTTGAATTTCTAAGAGCATAAAAGAACTCTTAAAAGGCGGCATCCAAAAACAAAATCTCCATATTTCAACCATTTGATCAGAGCTGAAAAGCTACAGAGATTCTCTGTTATGTTCTCTACGTTCACAGATGGTGATGTCTTTGTGGTTGAATCAATTAGAGAACATACGGTTTTGTTAAAGAACAAAACTATTTATTAACCAACTAAACACTATAAAGTTTTCTACGATGTGAACGATAAGTACAGTTACATACTATGACTAAATACAAATAATTATGATTAACTAGTATTAATTACTATTGACTAAGAAGCTACTCGCTATGGGACTGGACTCTATGCCTGCTCTCCACGTTCTGCTGCACACCTGCTGTGTTTCAGTGACATTCCTTTCTGCTCACGCCACCTAGTGGTCGGATGATAGAGTTGTAATCTATACATACAGACACTAATGTTTTTTAAATTTAATAATTTTTATTGGCACAAGTAGGTTTACGTTAACACTGCAATGAAGTTACTGTTAAAAGCTCCTAGTCGCCACATTCCGATGCCAGTTTGGGTACACAGAGGGGCAATTCAGAATGTCCAATTCACCTAACCGCACCTCTTTCGGGATTTGTGGGAGGAAATTGGAGGTAACCCACACAGACCCGGAGAGAACATGCAGACGCCGCACACACAGTGACCCAAGCCGGGAATCGAACCTGGGACCCTGCTGCTTTTACAGTTGGGTTATTATATGGGGCTGGTTTAGCGCATTGGGCTAAATCGCTGGCTTTTAAAGCAGACGAAGGCAGGCCAGCAGCACGGTTCGATTCCCGTACCAGCCTCCCCGGAATGTGGCGAATGTTTTCACAGTAACTTAATTGAAGCCTACTCGTGACAATAAGCGATTTTCATTTCATTTCATATTATATGCACATATGATAGTTCACATATCATCACACTCTCCTCGAGTGCAAAGTGGAGGGCAGCAGAAAGAGGAGTGGACCTAGGCGTAGTTGTCACAGAGGGGTTGCTGAGTTGATGTGTGAAGAAGGAACAAGACTGACAAGTGTGACATATGAAGACAGCAGATCCCCTGGCAGGAGTAACTCCAAGCAGCAGTAGCAGCCATTTTGAACCTATTTTACAAGCAAAATCCTTCAATTCAGAAACTGGCCTCGGACAACACCAGGGACAATTTACTAATGCATTCTAAACATTCTAGGGAAAGCACTCATTGTGATTCATCAGAAATAATTAGAAATATGGTACTGTCTAGCTCGCTCTCTGCCTCTAATCCCATTGTTTGCTTCCTGCTCATACAGATAGAGTATCATTCATCTAAAACCCCTGCATTTTGGATTTGTTTTCGGATACTGCCTATAGGGTTAGGCCTATACATTACAATGGCCGAAGCCCAGGCTGGCTCAGACTAGACTTTAGTAAATAAAATGGCTAGAAAGGGGCAGCATATGGCGCAGTGGTTAGCACTGGGACTGCGGCGCTGAGGACCCGGGTTCGAATCTGCACATTCTCCCCGTGTCTGCGTGGGTTTCACCCCCACAACCCAAAGGTGTGCAGGTGAGGTGGATTGGCCACGCTAAATAGCCCCTTAATTGGAAAAAAATGAATTGGGTACTCTAAATTAAAAAAAATAATAAAATGGTGAGAAAGGTAAGCTGTATCACTGAATAATAAATGCACTGTACCTGGAGTAGGTTACCGTATGTGGCGCCATCTGCAATTCTACTGGGAGGAGAGGGTTCAGAATGTCTTTTTAAAATTAATTTATGGGATGTGGCGTCGCTGGTTGGGCCAACTTTTATTGCTCATCCCTAGTTGCCCTTGAGAAGGTGGTGGTAAACTGCCTTCTTGAACTGCTGTAGTTCCTGAGGTGTAGGTACACCCACAGCGCTGATGGGAGGGAGTTCCAGGGTTTTGACCCAGTGACAGCGAAGGAACGGCCAATATATTTCCAAGCCAGGATGGCGAGTGGCTTGGAGGGGAACTTGCAGGTCATGGAAAGGGCCCAGAGGATGTTCACAAGGGTGATTCCTGGAATGTCGTATGAGGAGTGGTTGAGGACTTTGGGTCTGTATTCATTGGAGTTTGGAAGGATGAATGGGGATCTTTACGAAACTTACAGGATGCAGAGAGGCCTGGATAGAGTGGACGTGGAGAGGATGTTTCCACTTGGAGGAAAATCTAGAACCTGAGGGCACAGCCTCAGACAATCCTTTAAAACAGATGAGGAGGAATTTCTTTCACCAGAGGGTGGTGAATCTGTGGAACTCTTTGCCGCAGAAGGCTGTGGAGGCCAAATGACGGAGTGTCTTTAAGACAGAGATGGATAGGTTCTTGATTAATAGGGGATCAGGGGTTATGGGGAGGAGGCAGGAGAATGGGGATGAGAAACATATCAGCCATGATTGAATGGCGGAGCAGACTCGATGGGTTAATGACCTAATTCTGCTTCTATGTCTTATGGTCTTATTGTGGTGTCCCCTGGTATCTGCTACCAGTCTCTTTACCTGATGGTAGCGGTCGTGGGTTTGGAAGGTGCTGCCTAAGGAAAACGCAGAGGAACAATTAGACCCCTCTGCGCTAAAGGTCGGGGGTGGTCAGTGAAGTTTGTGTCAGCTTGGGCCAAGGCCGGAGCTTGGGGGAGGAAGGCAGCTACAATTGCTCTCAGCACCTATTCATTAGGGAACAGAAAACAGGGCAGAGTTGGCATTACTGACCAAACAGATTGCTGGGAATGTGCATGGATAATGCAGTTATCACTTTTTGCTTACCTTTCCAATTTTGCTATCTGAAAAGTGGTGACGGGGAATCAACATTATCTCAGGAGACATACATTTTGTTTATAGTATCACATCCTTTTCACCATACGGAAATTGCTGACATACAGGAAATTGCTGACCTATATTTTACAGACACACGCACCTTCTTGTTGTGCTTTATTTCCATGTTGCTAATTTGTGTATATTCATCTTTGTTATATTTAATAATAATAATTGCTTATTGTCACAAGTAGGCTTTGATGAAGTTACTGTAAAAAACCCCTGGTTGCCACATTCCAGCGCCTGTTTGGGAGGCTGGTACGGGAATTGAACCCATGCTGCTGGCATGGCTCTGCATTGCAAGCCAGCTATTTAGTCCACTGTGCTAAACCAGCCCCTTTCGTCTCTTTAGGTCTTGATTATATATCTCTGAAAGCTACTTGCCCTTCATCTTGTCTGTTTGGCTAAAGGACAGCAGGCCTATTTTCATGATATCGGTGTAACATTGTACCATTAATCTGAGTGGATGAGCCAGAGAGTTGTGTTGCCATATTAGATAACAGATTAAATTCCCTTTTCCAAGGGCAGCACGGTGGCACAGTGGGTCAGCCCTGCAGCCTCACGGCGCCGAGGTCCCAGGTTTGATCCCGGCTCTGGGTCACAGTCCGTGTGGAGTTTGCACATTCTCCCCGTGTTTGGGTGGGTTTTGCCCCCACAACCCAAAGATGTGCAGGCTAGGTGGGTTGGCCATGCTAAATTGCCTCTTAATTGGAAAAATGAATTGGGTACTCTATATTTTTAAAAAAATTCCCTTTTCCATTATATACTGATAATCCATCACTATTTTGTAACATAAATGTAAGTGTCTGTATACTTTGCAGCCTTTGCTGTCAGCATTTAAACTTCGAAAGCTAAAAAAAAATAATTTATCACTTTAGCATACAGAAAACATCTCTGCTCAGGCACACCCCCAGGATTCAGAATGACCTGCTTCACTGGTTCAATAGGTTCTGAAATGGCTGATCAGTTCAATGTGCGATCTGCAAACTCTGCCACATGTGGGGCGGAGGTGGTGTTTGAAGGGTTGAGAAGATGGGTTGGTTGGAGCATTGTGTGCTTCCTCCAACATCTTTAAAAAAAAATTTAGAGTACCCAATTATTTATTTCCAATTAAGGAGCAATTTAGCGTGGCCAATCCACCTACCCTTCACATCTTTGGGTTGTGGGGGTGAGCTCCACACAGACATGGGGAGAATGTGCAAACTCCACACAGTCACCCGGGATCAAACCCGGGTCCTTTGCGCCGTGAGGCAGCAGTGCTAACCACTGCAACACCATGCCACCCATTTAGCCTCAATTAATATATAAAGATAGACATTGTACTTGTATAGAACTTTATATTTCAGGTTAACCCAAAGTAGTTGACGTGCAATTAATTAATATAATAATAATCGCTTTTTGTCACAGGTAGGCTTCAATGAAGTTACTGTGAAAAGCCCCTAGTCGCCATATTCTGGCGCCTGTTCGGGGAGGCTGGTACGGGAATTGAACCCGCGCTGTTTAGCCCAATGTGCTAAACCAGCCCTAATTACCTGAAAGAGTTATGTGAGCGACTAATCCAACTTTCCAACATTTGGTCTGTAGTCTTGCAGGTTACTGGAACCTAAGGTACATATCCAACCACTTTTATTTTGTATTTTTTTTATAAATTTAGTGTACCCAATTCATTTTTTCCAATTAATGGGCAATTTAACGTGGCCAATCCACCTACCCTGCACCTCTTTGAGTTGTGGGGGTGAAACCCACGCAAACACGGGGAAAATGTGCAAACTCCACACGGACAGTGACCCAGAGCCGGGATCAAACCTGGGACCTCGGCGCCGTGAGACAGCAGTGCTACCACTGCGCCACCGTGCTGCCCTCCCACCACTTTTTTGCCAAACCACAACAACTTACTGTGATTTTTTTTTGAACTACAGATAGGGTGAGGAGGCAGGCTCTGAGTTCATTGCAGCTAAATAGGATCAAACCTCCTGTTGTTGGCATTAGCCTGATTCACCTGGTTGCAGTCTAATTAAGTGTGCGAACTGAACCCGCCCTCTTCATCGCATAACATTTACAATTGTGGAATAGGCCTGTAGATTTATTGACAATCTCTGGGATAATGCTGGAATACCATTGAACTACTGAAGGGATGTAGGTGGAATATGATCCCGTTAGAGCAGGAGTGGGCAAACTACGGCCCGCGGGCCGCATGCGGCCCACCAAGATCAAGTCATTTAAAAAAAAAGTTTAATTTGGGGGGGGGGGGGGGGGTGCTGTTGTGTTACTGGTATAGGGTGGATACGTTGACTTGAGTAGGGTGATCATTGCTCGGCACAACATGTGTTTCATGTGAAGTTTCTACTTTAAAATATTAATTAATAAAAATTAATTGCTTTTTTTTCTTTAAACTGAGTTACTTTGTTTTTCAAATAAATGTGTTTCATGTAAAGTTTCTACTTTAAAATATTAATTAATAAAAATTCATTGCTTTTTTTTCTTTAAAAACCTTTTATTTTGGCTATTTTAAATATTAATTATTTTACTTAATATACTATGCGGCCCTTTAAAATTGTGAATTTCTGAATGTGGCCCTTGCACGAAAAAGTTTGCCCACCCCTGCGTTAGAGTCATCATCATCACCTTGCCATTGTCACTCATGTGATATCTGACCCATTCAAGCTCTGATGGTTCATCATTTCCAGACCTGTGAATTTAGTTATCTGATGCATGAACTCTTCCCTTAACATGATGTCCTTTTGCTTGTCTACAGTCACCCAAGAAATGCAAATATGGAGGCTGATGTCCACAACAGGAAAGTACCTTGGGAGGTCAATGGATCCTTGGCCCCAGTTGAACTCCAACGCAGTAACAGATCGGAGAGTCCCACTCCCGGCCTGGTGGAAGGCACTGAGCCAGGTAAGGCATTCTTATTCAGAGTAAGGGAAAGATTGAGCAAGAGAGAGAGCATTCAAGATTCTCGACTTGAGAGCACGGATTGTGCCTGAAAGTTAAACGGTACTTTCTAACCCTCCAATTGAGGAAGGTGTATTGAAGGCTCTTATTGCCTCACTTTATACATTAAAAAAATTATTCGGGGCCAATTTAGCATGGCCAATCCACCTACTGTACACATCTTTGGGTTGTTGGGGTGAGACCCACGCAGACATGGGAAGAACATGCAAACTCCACACAGACGGTGACCCGGGGCTGGGATCGTACCCGGATCCTCGGCACTGTGAGGCAGCAGTGCTTTTTTAAATATAAATTTAGAAAGTAGCCAATTATTTTTCTTTTCCAATTAAGGGGCAATTTAGAGTGGCCAATCCACCTACTGTACACATCTTTGGGTTGTGGGGGCGAAACCCACGCAAACACGGGGAGAATGTGCAAACTCCACACGGACAGTGACCCAAGACCGGGATTCGAACCCGGGTCCTCAGCGCCGCAGTCCCAGTGCTATCGACTGACGCATGGCGCCCTTGAGGCAGCAGTGCTAACCACTGCACCACTGTGCCGCCCAACTTTAAACATCCTACAGAATCATAGAAAATCTACAGCCCAGGATACCCTGCAGGTTGGAATTTGAGGTGAATATCCAGACCCCCTTCTAACTGAGCTGAGGGTTACAGCCTCCACCACCCTTTCAGGCAGTGAGTTTCAGACCTCTGCAATCCATTGGATGTAAAAAGAATTCCTCAATCTCCTTCTAATTGTTCTGCCGATCATTTAAAATCGATGTCTCCTACTTACTGACCTCTCTGCTGCGGTAAATGGGCCCTTCCCATCCACTCTCTTCAGTCCACTTACAGATTTGTACATCTCAATCAAATCTCCCCTCAGCTTCCTCTGTTCCTTGGAGAGCGACCCTAACCTATCCAATCTTCCCTCATCGCTGCAATGATCCAATCCTGGCAGTATCCTCGTAAATCTCTTTACCCTCTAATGTAATTATATCCTTTTGTAATGAGCTGACCAGAACTGCATACAGTATTCATAGAATTTACAGTGCAGAAGGAGGCCACTCGGCCCATCGAGTCTGCACCGGCTCTTGGAAAGAACACCCCACCCGAGGTCAACACCTCCACCCTATCCCCATAACCCAGTAACCCCACCCAACACTGACGACAATTTTGGACACTAGGGGCAATTTAGCATGGCCAGCCCACCTAACCCGCACATCTTTCGACTGTGGGAGGAAACCGGAGCACCCGGAGGAAACCCACGCACACACGGGGAGGATGTGCAGACTCCGCACAGACAGTGACCCAAGGCGGAATCGAACCTGGGACCCTGGAGCTGTGAAGCAATTGTGCTATCCACAATGCTACCGTGCTGCCCTTCAATTGTGGCCTAACTAATGTTTGATATAGTTCCAGTACAACCTCCCTGATCTTAGGGAGGCCAATACCTCGGCTAATGAATGAAAGAATTCTATATGTCTTTTTAACCACTTTATCGACCTACCCTGCTAAGATCTGTTGATCTTCACTCCTAGGCCCCTCACCTCCTCTGCACCTCTCAGTATCCTACAATTTATTGTCTATTCTCTTGCTGTGTTTGACTTCTCCAAAATCCATCACCGTACAATTCTCTGCCTTGAATTCCAGTTGACACGCTTCGGCCCACCTGACCAATCCATTGATATCTTCCTGCAGTCCACAGCCATCCTCCTCACTATTAAACAAGTGGTCAATTTTTGTAACTTCTTTAAACTTATTGATTGTGCCCCGTACATTTACTTTAAAAAAAAAACATTTAGAGTACCCAATTCTTTTTTGTCCAATTAAGGGGCAATTTAGCGGGGCCGATTCACCTAACCTGCACATCTTTGGGTTGTGGGGGTGAGACCCACAGGAAGAATGTGCAAACACCACACGGACAGTGAGCCGGGGCCGGGATCAAACCTGGGTCCTTGGCGCTGTGGGGCAGCCGGACTAACTACTGCGCCACCGTGCCTCCCTCACAAATAGAATAATGACCGAATTTGGCAACTCACCGGAGAGAGTCCAAAAGGGGACATTTGGCAGGATGGAAGGCAGGAAGCAAGGAATGATTCCCGTGGACAATATCTTCAGATTTTTATGAGGTGTGCAACAGAAGCCGTGCAACCCGTGAACTCAATACTACAGATCGACTCGAGGAGTATGGAAAATGGAGGGGTGATATGAAAAATGACATGAGGATAGCAAAAACCGGGCAGCAAGCAAAATCAAGGAAAACCCCAAAATGTTTGGTCAATACCTTAAGAGTAAGAGGATAATTAAAGAAAGAGTAGTGCCCATAGAAGGCCAAAAAGGTAATGTATGGGTGGAGGATGTGGGTATGGTTCTTAACGAATACTTTGCATCTGTCTTCACAAAAGAAGAGGACGGTGTATACAGAATATTGAAGGAGGAGGATGTCTTAGCTTCTGGGTTGCTGTAGAGTAAAGAAGACAAGAGTTCTGCCTCTCCACAAAACACCTTTATTACTTTAATCCAACCCACACAAATGTCCACCAAATAACACCACCTGTAACCCCTTTATATATCAGTGACTTCTGTTGGATAATTGGCATCAAATTTGCATTTAATTAGAAGGTCTGTTAACCCATTCCTAACAGGAGTGTGAAGTATTGAACATGAGAAGAGAGGGAGTATTAAGGTGATAAACAGGTGGGAAAGTGGATAAGTCACCAGGGCTGGATGAAATGTACCCCAAGCTATTAAGAGAAGCCAGGGAGGACGTAGTGGAGGACCTGACCATCATTTTCCAATCCTCTCTGAATACAGTGCCGGAGGATTGGAGGTCTGTTAATGTTGTATCTTTGTTTCAAAAGGGAGTGAGGGACAGATTGAATAATAACAGGCCAGTCAGTCCGAAATCGGTGGTGGGCAATTCATTGGAATCAATTCTGAGGGACAGGTTAAAATGTCATTTAGAAAGGTGTGCCTTAATCAAGGACAGTGAACGGAGATTTGTTAAGGGAAGGTCATGCTTGACAAATTTTGAATGAGTTTTTTTGAGGTAGCAACAAGGAGGATTGATACGGGTAGTTGATGTGGTCTACATGGATTTTAGCAAGTCTTTTAACAAGGTCCAACATGGCAGACTGGGTAAAATAGAATAAAGGACCATGGCATCCAGGAGATTGCAGGAAGCTGGATATAAAGTTGGCTCAGTGGTGGGAAACAAGGGGGAATTGTTGCCGGGTGTTTTTGTGGCTGGAAGCCTGTTTTCAGTGGGGTTCCACAGGGCTCAATACTAGGTCCCCTGCTTTTTTTTTTTGTGGTATATATTAATAATTTAGATGTAAATGTATGGGGTGGTGGCACAGTTGCAAAGTTGTTAGCACTGCTGCCTCACAACACCGAGGACCCGGGTTTGATCCAGCCCTGGGTCACTGTCCGTGTGGCATTTGCACATTTTCACCATGTCTGCGTGGGTCTCACCCCCACAACCCAAAGATGTACCGGGGACATGGATTGGCCACGCTAAACCTATTCTTGGGATGTGGGCATCGCTGACTAAGCCAACATTTATTGTCATCTCTAACTGCCCTGGAGCAGCTACTACGGAGTGGTTTTGCCAGGCTATTTCAGAATCAACCACATTGGCATGGGTCTGGGGTCACCTCCGGGATGGTAGATTCCTTCCCAATAGGAGCATTAATGGGTTTTTACAACAATCTGGTAGCTTCATGATCATAATCAATGAGACAAGCATTTTATTCCAGACTAATTAAAATATATGTTTATTAAATTTTTTTCATAATAAAACATACAAAACAATTAACAAATTTAAAAAAAAATAAGTACGCAATTCTTTTTTCTGCCAATCAAGGGGCAATTTAGCGTGGCCAATCTGACGACCCTGCACATTTTTGGGTTGTGGGGGTGAGACCCACGCAGACATTTTTTTCTCAGCATTTGAAAAGTTTATGAAAGAAAATGCTCCCTGGAAGTTCACTAAAGTTAACAATTTTGCATTATACAAAGCAGACCTGCTTTCCTAACAGAATAATTAACAATAATCTGAGTGTTTTTTTCATACACAGTAAATACGTGAATCCCATTTTCCTTAAAAATATGCAATTTGTGGCTGAAGTTGAAAAATACAGAGCAAAGTTGCAACAATCTAGATTTGCTTGGAAACCCTTTTCCATTATTTAAACAAAAAATTTAGAGTACCCGATTCATTTTTTCCAATTAAGGGGCAATTTAGCGTGGCCAATCCACCTAGCCTGTACATCTTTGGGTTGTGGGGGCGAATCCCACGCAGACATGGGGAGAATGTGCAAACTCCACACGGACAGTGACCCAGGGTCCGGATCGAACCTGGGACCTCGGCGCCTTGAGGCAGCAGGGCTAATCCACTGTGCCACCGTGCTGCCCAACCCTTTTCCATTATGATGGAAATATATAATATTCTTTACAGAAGCCAATAGTTCAGGTTATATCATAGAATCATAGAATTTACAGTGCAGAAGGAGGCCATTCGGCCCTTCGAGTCTGCACCGGCCCTTACAAAGAGCACCTCACCGAAGCCCACGTATCCACCCTATCCCCGTAACCCAGTAACCCCCACTTAACATTTTTTGGACACTAAGGGCAATTTAGCATGGCCGATCCACCTAACCCACAGATCTTTGGACTGTGGGAGGAAACCGGAGCACCCAGAGGAAACCCACGCAGACACGGGGAGAACATGCAGACTCCGCACAGACAGTGACCCAGCCGGGAATCGAACCTGGGAACCTGGAGCTGTGAAGCAACTGTGCTAACCACTATTCTACCATGCTGCCCAAAAAGCATTTAAATGTGTGAACTGTGGTTTGAATGAGACAGCTGA
This sequence comes from Scyliorhinus canicula, assembly GCF_902713615.1. Taxonomy (NCBI): domain Eukaryota; kingdom Metazoa; phylum Chordata; class Chondrichthyes; order Carcharhiniformes; family Scyliorhinidae; genus Scyliorhinus; species Scyliorhinus canicula. The sequence goes on along the minus strand of NC_052156.1, from coordinate 16,153,512 downwards.
TGGTCCTGACGTTTTGTCCCTTGAGTAATATCTAGTGGAGAATGTGGGCATCCATCCCACTACCTCTCACATGCGAAGCGAGTGCTCTACCACTTGAGCTACTTCCCCCTATAATGCCTTACTTGCCATAACCAGGTTATTTTACAAATACTTCCCAATGCAACTATCTGAAACAATCTTGACCTGTAGTAGTACTCTTTGTAGAGCCAAAGTGCTGTATACTGCAAAGATGGCACTATGTTAGAGAGCAACCTCAAACATGCTATAATGCTTTTGTTCATCTCTATTTGTATAAGTCAATGTAAGCAAGTGTTATAAATCGTAAGCAAACAAGTTATTTGAAACATATTTAAAAGAAAATTAGAATTAAAATTAAAATTAGAATTAAATTAAAAATAGTCCATTTCCCATAAACTCTAAAAAGGTACATTTTGTAAGTTACATATGCAAAATTATATCAACTAATTGTATTTGGTAATACATTTATTTGATGGGAATAGAAGTCCATGAACTTACATGGTTCAAACAAAATACAGGCAGTTACTTTGAGGGCCTCCAAAACAATGCAAAATGCTAGTATTCAAGTTACTTCATTTTTCTTCCATTACTGGCACAAACAATTTTTTCATAGGTCGGTTAGGACTGGGAAAAGAAGAAATTTTAACCAATCTAGCAATCAACTGAACATTGTACTAGTAACTTTGTAAAGAAATAAAAACATTCATTTTCGGGAAATCCTCCAAATTAAAATCGAAAAAGCTACAGGCAAATTGAGGACAATGATTTGGTGAGGTATAAACACTGATCAGAACATGTTTTAATAACATTGTACGAACATACAAAAGTCAGCTGCATACTAAAGTGTTCATAGTTGAGACCCACGCAGATTTGTGGAGAACCTCCACACTGACAGTGACCCAGGGCTTGGATTGAACCCGGGTCCTCAGCACCGTGAGGCAGCAGTGCTAACCACTGCATCACCGTGATGTCCTACAATCAACCAAAGTTACACAATTAAAAGAACGAGACAGAACAAGCAAAAGCACAAATTGAGTCCAAAAAGCTAATCTAAAGCTAAATCTAACATAGAACATAGAACAGTACAGCACAGAACAGGCCCTTCGGCCCTCAATGTTGTGCCGAGCCATGATCACCCTACTCAACAGTTGATGGTGACTAGCCCCTTACAAATGGAAATGAATGGCTGCCGCCTTAGGTAGAACCCTTCTACCGACCCCCTAATTGTGTGCTTGACTTTCTCCAAATGTAAGAATGATAAGGCCACCAACCAAGACGAGGCACTGGGCGGAGTAGGAGACCTCCACCCAAGCAGAACTTGTCTCTGGGCTATCAACGAGACAAAGGCGAGGACATCCGTCTTCATCTGAAGCTCCAGCGAGTCTGATACCCCAAAAATGGCCACCAGTGGACATGGCTCCAGATCAAAGTATCTCCGACATGGTGATGAAGAAAGAGACCCAAAAGCTTACCAACTTGGGCCAAGACCAGGCCATAGGTGGTTAGCCAGCCTCCGAGAGCAACACTCACACCTGTCTTCTACCCCAGAGAAAAGTCCACTCATCCTCACTTTAGTCAGATGTACCCTGTGCACCGCCTTGAATTGGATCAGACTTATCCAAGCACATGGAGATGGAGAGTTCACCCTTTGAAGGGCCTCACTCCATACCTCATCATCCAGAATGGAACCCAACTCACCCTCTCATTTCATCCTCACTTCATTCAATAGAGCTGAGAGATATCACCCTTTCTGCCCAAAATAGTCAAACAGATATTCCCACTCCACTCTATCAAACGCCTTTTCGGCATGGTGGCACAGTGGTTAGCACTGCTGCCTCGCATCCCCACGGACCCGGGTGCGATTCTGGCCTTGGGTAACTGTGTGTAGTTTGTATGTTCTCCCCGTGTCTGCATGGGTTTCTTCCAGGCAGGTGCTCCGGTTTCCTACCACAGTCCAAAGATGTGCAGGTTAGGTGGATTGGCCATACCAAATTGCCCCTTAGTGTCCAAACATTAGGTGGGGTTACAGGGATAGGGTGGGGATTGGACCCAAGTAGGGTGATCTGTTGGAGGGCCGTGCAGACTTGATGGGCTGAATGGCCTCCTTCTGCACTGCAGGGATTCTATTGGCTATTTAGCATGGCCAATCCAACTACGCTGCACATCTTTGGGTTGTGAGACCCACGTAGTCACAGGGAGAATGCGCAAACTCCACACGGACAGTGACCCAGGGCCAGGATCAAACTCGGGTCCTCAGCGCTGTGATGCCACAGTGCTAACCACTGTGCCACCGTGCCGCCCAATGATTTCCATGATCTAGGGAAACAATCGGCCACCAAGGAGGGGAAAAGGACAGGTGTCGTATATTGGCCAACAAGTGCAGACCTTTAACGAAGCCTGTCTGATCCTCCAAGATTGCCTCTGGGAGGCAGGGCTTCAGTCGCAGCGCTAGCATTTTGGCAAGTTACTTAACATCCACATTTATTTATTTATTATTTTTTAAATAAATTTAGATTGCCCAATTATTTTTTCCAATTAAGGGGCACTTTAGCGTGGCCAATCCACCAACTCTGCACATTTTTGGGTTGTGGGGGCGAAACCCACGCAAACACAGGGAGAATGTGCAAACTCCACACGGACAGTGACCCAGAGCCGGGATCGAACCTGGGACCTCAGCGCCGTGACGCGGTTGTGCTAACCACTAGGCCACCGTGCTGCCCTAACATCCACATTTATGAGTGATATAGTTCGATACGACCCACACTCTGTTGGGTTTTTGTCTTTTTTGAGAATCAAGGAAATAGATACTTGTGTGAGGGTTGAATTCCGTGAACCCTGGGATAAGGAATCATTAAACATATCCAGATTTTAAGGTACCAACTGCTCTGATAAAATTCAATGGGGAAGCCATCCTGGCCAGGGGCTTAACCTGTCTGCATCAACCCAATGCATTTCATAATTTCCTCTGGGCCAGGCAGGGATTGCAACTTCTCGCTCCTCTCCCCCTGGACAGCTGGGATGGATAAGCTGCCCAAAATGTCAGTCTTGGCTGATACCGCATTCGGGTTCTCAGATCTATAGAGACCCCGATAGAATAATTCAAATCTGCATTGACCTGAGGAGGGCGGAAACCAGACTGCCGTTCGAGTATCGGACCTGTATAATCTCCCAGGAAGCCCCTGTCGCTCCAGCTGTTGAGCTAAGAGGCAACTGGAGTTCTCCCCATATTCAGAAAACATGTCCTACTTCAAATGAGTGGTTATATAAACTAATCAGAGGTTCTATCAGCATGTCTTTGAAAGCCTTATAAAATCCACTTCCAGAACTATCAGATCCTGGAGCCTTGCCAGACGGAAGATCCCTCAATGCAGATAACACTTCCCCCATAGAAATGGGAGCATTTCAGGTTGATCTTTGGCATCAGAAGTTGTTGGGAGTACCAAAGAAATGAAAAATACTTTTGTATGCATTAATGCATCTCCAGAATGATTAGCTTTGTATGAATCAACATTAAAAACATTTAAATGGCTTATTAAAATATTAAAATGCCTTTAAATCCTCAATCTTAAAGAACACTAAAGATCTACTTGGTTCATTTCCAAAATTGAAATTTTATTTTTCAGCACATTGAGTCAACAAGGAGTCCAGTGCTGTTCAGATTGCTGCATTAAATTCTTTTGGCACTGAACAACAGTGGTAGCCGCCTACTAGGCCCCCTACCAGGCTCCCTACCAGTCCTCCTACCAGCCCCCCGACCAGCCCCCCGACCAGGCCCCCTACCAGGCCCCCTACCAGGCCCCCTACCAGGCCCCCGACCAGGCCCCCTACCAGACTCCCTACCAGGCTCCCTACCAGGCCCCCTACCAGCCCCCCGACCAGGCCCCCTACCAGGCCCCCTACCAGGCCCCCTACCAGTCCTCCTACCAACCCCCCGACCAGGCCCCCTACCAGTCCTCCTACCAGGCCCCCTACCAGTCCTCCGACCAGGCCCCCTACCAGGCCCCCTGCCAGGCCTCCTACCAGCCCCCCGACCAGGCCCCCTACCAGGCCGCTACCAGACCTCCACACATGCCCTCTACCAGGCCCCCTATCAGGCCCTCTACCAGACTCCCTACCAGGCCTCCTACCAGGCCCCCTACACACAGAGGAGGCGCAAGGGGTAAAAATAATAAGGATGAAGGTCAAAAGAAAAGAATATTTAGATTAGATCTAATTGAATTGCAACAGAGTCCCGTGTCAAGCGCGTTTTGCCGGGTATGTCTCAGTACTGCTGTTTCCCGGCACTTGCAGAGTCGAGAAAGATCACATTATCGAATGGGACTCTGTTGCAATTCAGGACCTCAGTTGGGAATGCCCTGCTGAGGCTGCCCTTAGTTCTGTTTCTTGCTCTGAGGAGATTGGGATGCCATTTTTGAATATCGGCCCAAACTCTTGACACCCCCTCTCGACATGGCCCCTGGAACCCAAATCACCTGTAAGGGGTTTTTGGGCCCCTCCGCACCCCACTTCACATGGACCGGACACTCCTGGGCCCTGTCCCTGGTATGGGCACAATGCCAGCCTGGCGCTGCCACCCTAGCATCTTGGAAGTGCTTCTGCCACCCACATGGCACTTTCAGGATGCCAGGTCGGCAGTGCCAAGGTTCCCAGGTGGCACCAGCAGTGCCAGGGTGCCACCTGCTCAGAGGCCAACCACCCGGGGATCAGTACTGAATGGCACTGGCCTAAGGCCTCCGGGTTGAAGGGGTTAGATCCCAAAGCCTCGGGTAGATCAGGCCAGCTGACTATTAGAATGAGACTAGCTACTCACTCTAATGTGCAGATTTGCCAAATACTGTCCCCCCCCCCCCCCCCCCCCCCCATATTGGGAGGGATCTAGATTGCGAAGTCTCGTGAGATCCCATTAGATCTCGCGAGTCGTGGGGAGCTGGGTAAATCCTGGACGAGGCCTCACCCGGGATCTACCGGCTGCGTCGCGGTTTGGGCGGGATGCGGCCAATAGATTACGCCCTTTGCTTCAAATAGTGGTTCTTTAGGGCAGCACGGTGGCCTAGTGGTTAGCACAGCTGCCTCACGGCGCTGAGGTCCCAGGTTCGATCCCGGCTCTGGGTCACTGTCCGTGTGGAGTTTGCACGTTCTCCCCGTGTCTGCGTGGGTTTCGCCCCCACAACCCAAAAATGTGCAGAGTAGGTGGATTGGCCACGCTAAATTGCCCCCTTAATTGAAAAAAATAATTGGATAATCTAAATTTAAAAAAAAAAAAATAGTGGTTCTTTAGCACACTTTTCCCATGGCACGCTAATTGATGGAAATCACTGGTTTACAGCTGGTAATGGCCTTTCATGCCGATTCTTTCATTCATCACAGCACTTACAGGCAGCAGGATTTCTGGAGAGATGCTTTATTTCTTACCAAACTGCGCCTTCAACTCGAGGTCCCCATCCAGACCTGTATCTCTCTCTGTACAGACACTTTATTTCACATCAAATCTTGGTTTCAGCTTGTGGTTTGATTTCAAGCCTTTGCAGTCTCGAGAGAACGACACCCAGTCCTGCTGGGGAGAGAGTCAACCCTCACAGTGGCCTTATGGGAGAGGATTAGTTAGATCTTTTTGGAGAGAGTTAGTTAGATTCCTCCATCCAGGCTGCAGAATCAAAAGTGAAAGCAAACTGCAACCTCGAGACTCTAAAAACATTCCACTGGGATCAGATCCAATCACCACCTGTTACCAGGCAGAGCACAGCCCTTTGGGCCAATTCATCGGCCACCAGCCAAATCAATCAGACTGAGTCATCACTGGTATCGTCCAGTTGACAATCACCAACCTAAAACACCACAGCCTTCTGGATCCTTCTGGTTGAATTAAAGGTACAGATTGCTTACAAGCTGCTTTGCCTTGAAGTCATTAAGCATCCATGGATCAGAAATGCCACAGCAAAAACAAAAGAAAGGGAAAATATGGGAATAGACAGGAACAGGGAGGACCCTTACAATAGTAAAATTTCTCTCCTCGGCTTCATCGAGTTTTCTTAATATTTCTTGGAAATTTGTCAGCAAAATTTGACCAACAATCTTCCGGGGACATAATATGGCGTTTTCACTCCTGCATTAGCTGAGTACAAGCTGTAAGAGCACAATAAATACAAGGGTTTGGAGCTAAATAGTGCCAGAGCTCAGAGGAAACACAGCTTACCTCACACGACCGCCCCTGCCCCCCCCCCCCCCCCCCCCACCTTGATTCTAATTTTTCCACCATTGGTGGATACGCCTTTCAATGCCTAAGGCCCTGTCTCCGGAATTTTCTCCTTAAATCCACTCTATTCCCTCTCTTTCCACGGTCTTTATGACCTACCCCTGGAGTCAAGCCGTTGATCACCTGTCCTTGTACCTGCTTTTGTGGCTTATTGTTCGTACCTGTTCCGTGATTCACCTGCAAAGCTTTTAGTTTATAAAAGGCACTATATAAATGCGAGTTGTTGATGTTGCTTGCCAGCAATGGCAGGAAGCTGATTGCAGTCTGACGCTTTTCTCTCACTAAAGATGCTGAACTGCTCAATTAGATATATAGTCCGGCTTTTTATATCTGTCACCCGTTTCGCTTCAGGGCCTCTGTTTCTTGGCCTTTGAACTCTATGAGGGAGGTGTTTTAAAAAAAATAAATTTATTACTTTTTCCCCCAATTAAGGTGCAATTTAGTGTGGCCAATCCACCTACCCTGCACATCTTTGGGTTGTGGGGACGAAACCCACGCAAACACGGGGAGAATGTGCAAACTCCACACGGACAGTGACCCAGTGTCGGGACCGAACCTGGGACCTCGGTGCCGTGAGGCAGCAGGGCTAACCCACTGCGCCACTGTGCTGCCCTATGAGGGATGTGTTAACATATTCATTAAAAGGACCGCACTTGAAATGGTTGTTTCTCGCTCCAGGTGTTCATTGTTCAAACAGAAACCACCTGAGTCCCATGATAAGATTAGTCATACCCAGATAGATATTGTTCTGTATCGAACAGCCCTTTGAACCCTTTCAATTCAAAGAAATTCACTCTCCGTTAGACATTGTTAGTTACTTACTGCTAGCTACAAGGCAGGTACCAGACATGTCTTTATCTACATGTATTCCTTTGTCTAGGTGCTGGACAAGAGAGTGCAATGTTTGTCCACACAAGATCATATGAAGATCTAACTGGAGACGACGAAGTGAAGAGGTGCCTGGACGACGCTAACGAGGCCGCCACAGAACAATCCCAAATCGAAGAGATCAGCAAAGATTTCAACGAACTGAGCACACAGCTGACGGGCGTCGCGATGGATGTGAACAAGGAGATGAGAGACAGCGAAGCAGAGGGAGACGGGTCGTCCGGGGGCTCCCGCAGAGAATCGGCGCTCTCCGAGAAGGAGGAGGACGTGACAAGCGAATCGTGGCGGCAGCACCGGAAGCACATCTTTGTCTTCAGCGAAGCCGGGAAGCCGATTTATTCCCGTTACGGGACGGAGGAAGCCCTCTCCTCCATAATGGGGGTGATGGTGGCTCTTGTCTCCTTCATTGAGGCGAGCAAAAATGTGATCAAATCCATCCATGCAGGTGCGTTTAAGGGTTTCAGTTACTTTTTGTTGGGTTTCACTGTTCCACTTGAGTTCATATCTCTTGTATGGGACCAAGCATGGGGGGGAATTGATGATGAAACCATTCTGTGAGGGACATCAAAATAAATTCCAGCTACAATCATTATTACTCAGCACCATAGCAATGCAGTGGCTATTATTTACATTAACCCTCGTTTAAAAACAAATGTTGGAACACATCTTGCCTGTTGAGCAGGTTGGCGCACTTTCTCTGACTGCCCAAACAATACCAGAAAGTATTCAGGGCTGACCAGGGGGACGGTTCTCTCTCTCTATCTCTTCCTCTCTTTAAATCCCCCACCCAGCCACTTTGACAGACAGCCCACGTCACCCTGTGCCTGTCTGGAACACCGTGCTGTGCAGAGTAATTGCTGTGCACTCCGACCTTCTAGAGGTCTTGTGGTGCAGTGGGTAGCGTCCCAGCCTCTGAGCCACAGGTTCTGGGTTCGAGCCCCGCCTCAGGACCTGATGGCCAAGGAAGGTGCAGTCATAACGCGGCCAAACAGGCTGAGTATCAACGGGAAAATCCTTCCATCGCCCACCAATGGCAGATGGTAGGAGCGGGAGAGATTCCTGGTCACCTGTGTGATGGAAAGAAAGTTGGAGCCTCTACCATCACTATCCATAGCTCCAGACTGCACCATGTATGGAAAAGTGCTTGTTGCCACAGCAACTCAAACTCCCTGAGTGAACTGTAATACACCACGACTCCAACCTTCCAGTGTTGTTCCCTGACTGTCCCCTCAACCATTTTGAGTTTCTTCATGCCGTACCCCAGTTGATGGAAACCTGTTCCCAGCTATCCATAAACTATTCATGTGATAGGGCACCGGGGAGTGGACAGCAACAGGCCGAGGTGACTGCTGGTTTCCATTTTTGAAACTCCTCATAATTTGAGACATTCCTGTGCGATCTCTGATCTCGTGAGAAACTCCCCAGTTATCCACGCCTGTCGCTGCAACTCCAGCTCCTCAATCCCCTGATATCCTCTTTTTAAAATTTTAAATAAAATTTAAAGTGCCCAATTCTTTTTTTTTTCCCAATTAAGGGACAATTTAGCATAGCCAATCCACCTGCCCCGCACATCTTTGGGTTGTGGGGGTGAGACGCGCGCAGACACGGGGAGAATCTGTAAACTCCACACGGACAGTGACCCAGGGCCGGGACTGAAGCCGGGTCCTCGGCGCTGTGAGGCAGCAGTGCTAACCACTGTGCCGCCCTGGTAGCAGGCATTTTGGCGTGTAGGGCGTTTACTTTTCCCATTCTTCTTCCAATGAAATATTTGTGCCGGGTTGCCGAGCACTGACTATCCTTGTCTTAATCATCTGTTCACAAGACAGCGCAGAGTGGATTGATTTTATGTTTTTCATTCCGCAGAGGGCTACAAGGTGGTTTTTGTCCGCCGCAACCCCCTTGTCCTCGTGGCTGTCTCTCGCACCCGCCAATCCGAGCAGGAGGTGGCTAAAGAACTCCTGTATGTTTACTACCAGATTATCAGCCTGCTGACCTCAACTCAGCTGAACAGGATCTTTGAGCAGAAAAAGAACTATGATCTCCGCCGATTACTCTCGGGGTCCGAGAGGATAACAGATCATCTCCTCAATCTCATGGACAAAGATCCCAGCTTCTTAACGTGTGCGGTACGCTGCCAGCCGCTGCCCTCTTCTGTGAGAGACATGATCAGCAGCAGCCTCCAGCAGGCCAAAGACAAAAGTCTTGTCTTCTCCATTCTGGTTGCCCAGAACCAACTGGTCACACTGGTGAGGAAAAAAGATCAGTTTCTCCATCCCATCGATCTCCATCTTCTCTTCAACCTCATCAGTTCATCCACCTCCTTCCGGGATGGGGAGGCCTGGACCCCAGTCTGTCTACCCAAGTTCAACTCCAGCGGATTCTTTCACGTCCACATCTCCTACCTTGACCAGGCAAGCAGCCTGTGCTTGCTGCTCATCTCCACCGACCGGGAGCACTTCTTCACCATCTCAAACTGTAAAAACAAGTTTCTGGAGCGTATGAAGAAGCGGAACACCCTGCAGATGCTGCTGGAAGAGTTACGGACTCCATCTTACAGTGTGTCCCAAGTGGGGATCCAAGACCTGAGACACTTCATTTATAAATCAAGAAGCTCGGGGCTTTTCACCAGGTAAGCAACCTGCTCATCACCAGCTGAGTTATCGAAGAAGGAGTTGCATTTACGTAGCGCCTTTCACACACTCAGGATGCCGAACATCATTTTATAGTCACTTAGTTATAGTCAAACGTGTAGGGACTGTTGTAATGTAGCAGCCACTTTGTGCACAGAAAGCTCCCGCAAAAGCCAAGATAATCTGTTTTTGTGATGTTGATTGAGGGATAAATATCAGACTGAACACCAGGGTTAACTCCTCTGCTCTTCTTTGAAATTGTGCCATGGGATCTTTTAGGCCCTCCCAAGACAGAAGATGGGGATTATAATGTCTGATCTGCAAGATGGCATCTCTGACGGTGTAGCACTCCCTCAGTACTACAGTGTCAGTCTAGATTCTGTGCTCAAACCCTGGCGTGGGACTTGAACTCACAATCTTGCAACCTGGAGGAGAGAATGATGCACAGTGGGGTAATATTTTTGGTGGCCAAGTGTGCACCCTTTAAACGGCTCAGATCTGATGAGGCAATGGATGTTGAAATAGATTTCGGGCAGTCCCTGGTCAATATTGAGTTCATAATAATAATCGCTTATTGTCACAAGTAGGCTTCAATGAAGTTACTGTGAAAAGCCCCGAGTCGCCACATTCCGGCGCCTGTTCGGGGAGGCCGGTACGGGAATTGAACCCGTGCTGCTGGCCTTCTTCTGCATTACAAGCCAGCTGTTTAGCCCACTGTGCTAAACCAGCCCCTGATACAAGTTCCCCAGTCTAAAAATCTTTGAATGCAAGAAAATAAGCTATAAGGATTTGCAATTGAGCAGAATTAGCATTGTGAAAACTGTTTTACATAGTCAGTCAAAGTAAGCAGTAATTTAATTGCTATTTTATCAGCAAGGTTGGAGTAATTGGCGCGATTTTCCTCCTGGTTAACATTTTCACTTTCCTTTGCTTTCTTTCCCCCTCCCTCTCTTTGGGTAAATAATTATCCAAGTTCAATTAGGCAGTCATCCCCCTTCCCCCACCCCCATTCCCACCCTCCGGTAACTTGCCCTTTCTGAGCGGCTTCTTGTGAGAAACATCTGGGTTTTAAAAGTTTTTTAACTCCTCGCCCGATGGGTTTTTTTTCCCCTCTTTGGGAGATCGATGCGACAGTCTTTCCCTGACCTCTTGACCTCACATCTGCAGTCCCCCTCCCATAGTTGCATCATCACAAATGCCTTGGAGATGGTTGGTTTTGCCCTGTCCTTCAATGAACAACGTGGGAGGGGGGGGCACACCGACACCAGACATTTGGGCAAGTCCAAAACTAGTGTTCCTTCGTCAGAAAGGAACCAAAATGTCCTTTCAGGTTTTGAGCAAGCAACACGTTGGTCCTCATTCCAAGAAACAGCTGGGACATTCAGCCTGAATGAGTGTGTAAACGTATGAATATATATATTTATATATTCATGGCAGCGGCATCTGGCGGAGTTATGGGGTTTTGGGGGATGGGGCAGGGGAGTGGGCCTGGGGAGGCTGCTCTCTCAGAGGGTTGGTGCAAACTCGACGGGCCGAATGGCCTCCTTCTGCACTGCAGGGGTTCTATGGGGGGGGGAAGATATTAATAGGAAAAGGCAGGGGAGATAAAGATAAACTATTTTCACTGGTTGGAGATTCTAGAACTAGGGGGGATAGTCTGAAAATTAGGGTCAGACCATTCAGGAGAGATGTTAGGAAGAACTTCTACCCATAAAGGACGGTTCCACAAATGGCAATTGATTGATGCTTGATCAGTTGGTAATTTTAGATGCATTTTTGTTAAGCAAAGATATTAAGGATATGGGTCAAAGGCAGGTATATGGAGTTAGGCCACAGATCAGCCATGGTCTCATTGAATGACGGGACAAGCTTAAGGGCCTGTTCCTGTTCCTTTGCCTCGTGTTAAAATTGTCTTTGCAAAGCTTTTGGATCCAAGAATGGCATAAATGTATTGTACATTTTTCTTTGGTAGCCCAGAAGTTGAAGCTCCTTACATAAGCGCAGAAGAACAGGAAAGGCTACTGGAGCTGTATCAATACTTGTACAGTCGCATCCACAACTCCGCAAGACCTCTGAAATACATCTACTATGCAGGGGACAGAGAAAACCTATTGGCATGGGTAAGAACCAAGGCTTGTAACATTCTAGTACATTCCATTGTATCTACAGCTCAGCCGCTGGCCATTCGGCCCAATTGGTCAGTGCTGGTGCATGTGCTCCACACGAGCCTCCTCCCACTTGACCTAATTTTACTCCGTGTGGCCCACGGAACCTTAATTAGACCCCGCACAAAAACAAAAAAAAAATCACAGGAAAATGAGCGTGATTCTTCTTGCTGATTTTGCCGGTTCTAATTTAACAGCCAAATGCACAGTCAGACAAGCGATTTGTTAAAACAGTAACTAATTAAAATGGCGGGTTGGTGGGCGGTGGAGGGTGTGCGGCACGGACCAGAGCAACACGAAATCGGAGGTGGTAACTCAGGACTTTCACCTCTGGATTTGAGGTGCTGGAATGGGACGTCTCAGTTCATCTTCTGAGCCTGAAATGTGGACATTACCATGCAGTTAATCACAGACACGTAAACCACAGCAAAAAGGGGGCAATTTTATAACTCCCGTCTGTTAGGGGTGTAGCAATATTGATGACCTTTCCACCCCCCCCTCGTCAATAAGTCACTGTTACAACGAGTGCATGCTCCCACAATTACATTGTTATGTTAATTGCCTTATTAGAGACAGGTAATGGTTATTGGCCCAACCTCATAAACAGTATCAATGGAAACAGCAGCAGTGAGGATTTTATATCGAGTTTGTGGGTGGGCTTTACCAGCTGTCCACGCTGGCCGGAAATTCCGGTCCCACACCAATGCACCAGTTCCCCAGCGACAAGGGGTACTGTCACTGAGAAATCCCGTTGACAACGATGGGGTCAGTAGAGCCTGTTGGATGGCCTTACTTATATTACACGAATACTTGTAGCTAAAGCTATCAATGATTTATTAACATTAACAGAGGGTTGTGGGCGGCATGTGGCACAGTGGTTAGCACTGGGACTGCGGCACTGAGGATTCGAATCCCGGCCCTGGGTCACTGTCTGTGTGGAGTCTGCACATTCTCCCCGTGTCTGCGTGGGTCTCACCCCCACAACCCAAAGATGTGCAGGTTAGGTGGATTGGCCACGCTAAATTGCCCCTTAATTGGAAACAAAAAATAATTGGGTACTCTAAATTTATAAAAAAATACATTAACAGAGGGTCAAATATGTACAGAACAACAGATGAATGACAGTATGAACTTGCACAAGCAACCTCTCTCTTCCAGCTTCCTAGTCAGTCTCAGGTCACCTGACTCTAACATTCACTTGTATACTAATGAGACACCTAGTGGTCAGTTGGTGAATTACACCACAACCATGATATGACTACAGATCCCCCTGGCGGGCCACATCTGCTGCCGAAAAGCACGCAGCGGAGTGCTCAGTAAATCCCGCCCTGAATTTCTGCTGAGTTGGATGTACAATAAACTTTTTTTTAAATTTAGAGTACCCAATTAATTATTTTCCAATTAAGGGGCAATTTACCATGGCCAGTCCACCTACCCTGCACATCTTTGGGTTGTGGGGGCAAAACCCATGCAAACACGGGGAGAATGTGCAAACTCCACATGGACAGTGACCCAGAGCCGGGATCGAACCTGGGACCTCGGCGCCGTGAGGCAGCAGTGTTAACCACTGCACTACCATGCTGCCTCATGCACAATAAACTTGTACAAGGTACAAGACGAGCAGCTGCATTATTCCAGCATCATATATTAACAGTTATTATTATTCCCCCACCTTGGGGGCGGGATAGAGGTGGTTGTTCCCGAATTTCCGATAAGCGCTCATGGCAGCTTTGGGTCTGCTCTGGGAGTACTACCCCGTAACAACCCAACGGAGAGTTCAGAATTTGGCATCAATTGCTGCTCACCTAAAAATATCAACTGGTCCCCAAAGTTAGTTGCTGTGCAGGAAATGGAAAGGTGATTCCATCGCAGTAAATAGCACTCATTCGAGGATGCATTGAAGCATATTGATGAAGGAGAGTGAAGAAAGCATCACTCTGAATTGTGTGTTTAAAAAGTGACCGCTCAACAATTGTGGCAACGTAAAACAAGGTCCCCCCCCCGCCCCCGGTGGTCTGTGCGATACTTCATCCAGGAATGCTATCTGTGCTGGGATCACAGATGCAGAGGGAACTATATAGTGTATCAAAACAGCGACAACTTTGTGGGCAGTGTCAAGCCATCTCTATTCGACACTGAATTTTGAAATTTAACAAAATTTAAATTTTGAGGACCCAATATTTTTTTTCCAATTAAGGAGCAATTTAACGAGGCCAATCCACCTCGCCTGCACATTTTTTGGGCTGTGGGGTGAGACCCACGCAAACACGGGGCGAATGTGCAAACTGCACTCAGACAGTGACCCGGGGCCGGGCTTTGAACCCGGGTCCTCGGCGCTATGAGACAGCAGTGCTAACCACTGTGCCGCTCCTGAACTTTGCAATTTTCCATAGTTGGGAGCAATGGATGGAGCCGTGTCGAAGAATGCTTACTTGGGATTAAATCCCAACTCACTGGGGGAGAGTTTGTTGGACAGTTTGGCAGAAGCTTCGTGTTACCTTGAAATCTGCATGGCCCAGCCCAGCAGAGATGTCCCACCGCAGCCACCTGAGCCCGGAAGACTGTGGAGGCCGCTTTTGTTAAATGGGTTACCACTGGCGCTAAAGTTATGCCAATCAGAAACCCGGCGGCCTCCTTGTGAGAAATCTCCCACCCCAAGTGTAGCAGTGGTCAAGCTGAAATAAACCGAGATGTTTGGAAATGTAGACGTGACTGAATTTCCTGCTTCCTAACTCTTGTCCTTTCCCTCACCCACTGTCCAGGTTACGAGCGGATTTGAACTCTACATGTGTTTTACTCCCCTGGGAACCAAAGCTACTGCAGTGGGTGCCATTACCAAACTAATGAAGTGGATCAGGAAAGAAGAAGACAAACTCTTCATCCTCAACCCAGTGACATACTGACAGGGAATGGCTGTGATCGGTTGACTCCCTCACTACCTACCAAAAAATGCAAACTGACTAATCAGCGAGCACGTATGTGCGGGGGGGGGAGGAGGGGGGGCACTGAAAGTTAATGGTCACTAACGCTAGTCACAGAGTTTTTAAACGAAAGGTAAGGTGTTAGCCATTTCTTCTTTTTAAAAAAAGCACTACATCCGTTCCAAATACTTGACTCCAATTAGCTGTCATCACCCTTTAGTGTTTGGGTTCCCCCTCTCTCTATCGACAGGCTTGACTCTCCGTCACTTCATCCCGCCCTGACGTCACAGAGCTTTGTCTGGAGGTTTGCTGGTTTAGAGAGGAAGAGAACAATCCCGGAGGATCCGCCGCACTGACACAAAATTGCAGGTCGCTCCAAATTGCTCCCGGGGTGCCGGGGAGAAGAGGAAACCTAGTGGACCAATCCCGGAGGAAACCTAGTGGACCAATCAGTGCCCTCCAGCGAGCACCGCACCATTGAACTCCGAGATTGAAAGCGAAGCATGTAAACATGGAAGCGGGATCAGGCCATTCAGCCCCAAATGGCTGTCCTGTCAAAGGGCAGCGATTCCCTTTGGAGAGGAGGGCCTTACTGCAAGTCTTAAAAAGAAACTTTGAGCTATACTAAAAACAGAAGCCTGAACTTTGACCTCACTGACGGGAGGTCACTTCAGATGGTGTAGAATATCTTAAAAGTAAATCGGCTAATGGCCAATACATCACTTGCTGCGAATGAGGAAGAAATATCTGTCAGAAAAAGAATTGGCAAAAAATAAGCAAAAAAAAAAAAATTGCCAAAATGTCAACAACTCTGGGATTGTTACATTTGATGCAAAACCTGTGACGAATTAAAAGGAGTTTTTGTTGGTTAAAATTGATGGAAAACCAGACAGAGCCCAATAGGGGCTGTGATTCCTCCCATACAGCTTCCATCTATACTGTGGTGCGGCCAATAACAGGGAATGCTGCCCTAATAGGAAGCTGGGCTAAACTCTGCTGTATGGCAACAACAACAACTTGCTTGCACTTTGACAGCGCCTATGATGTCCTTAAACATTAAACAGTGCTGCCATAAGAATGTTGACAAACATAATTTGACACCAGACCACATGAGGGGTGCTCTGACCAATCAAAGAGGTAGATTTTAAGGAGCGTCTTAGAACGAGGAGAGAGAGGGGGGAGAGCGACAGAGAAGTTCAGGGAGGGAATTCCAGAGCTGACGCCCAGGCAGCTGATGACACGGCCACCAATGGTAGAACGATTAAATTCGGCGGTGCTCAGGATGCCAGATCGGAGGAACGCAGAGATTTCAGAAGGTTGCGGGGTTGCATGCGATTATAGAGATGCGCAGGGGTGAGGCCGTGAAGGGATTTGAAAACAAGGATGAGAATTTTAAACCATCAGCTATGACAAGATGCTCACCTCACGCAGGCTGAATACTTAGATTCTGCTCTGTCTCTGTGAGAGAATGAGATTTCCAGGCACTGTCAACACCGTTTTCGGGACAGTATTGCCTGATGTCGCCCATGGAAACCTCAAATGAGTTGATGAATGGGAACATGCCAGCAGGAAGAGCAATAAATTCTTCAAACACTTGAGTATTATTGGTTTAAAATGTGACCCATTAAAATTTGCAGTCAGTAATTTATTTTAATGGTGGTCTGGTCTCTGGAAAGCTATCAAATTGAGCTTCCAGTGCGTTATCTTTAAAATGGTGTTCTGTGTATCACTGACTTCCAGTGAAATTATTGCCCCCTCCCCATGCTGGAAGAGTAACACACTGCAGAAATAATCCTTTATTGGGAGAGTCAGCCAATGGCTTGGACCAGGAGTGAGAAACCTTCCGCTAAAAATATAAATGTAGAGTACCCAATTCATTTTTTCCAATTAAGGGGCAATTTAGCATGGCCAATTCACCTGCACGTGGCCTGCACATCTTTTGGGTTGTGGGGGCGAAACCCACACAAACACGGGAAGAATGTGCAAACTCCACACGGACAGTGACCTAGAGCCGGGATCGAACCTGGGACCTCGGTGCCAGTGCGCCACCAAGCTGCCCTCCCATTGGTCTTTGATGAAGGTGGTCTTTTGTCTTTATTTTTATATCATGCTTTTTGTCAACTCGGGGTGAAGGGACCATGTTAACAATCTATTTTGCAAGCTTTCTCTGGAATGATTCCTCTAAACTGGATTTTGCTCTCAGACGCTCTTTCTCTCTCTCTCTCTCTCTCTCTCTCTCTGTGTCGCTCTCTCGGTCCGGCAGCGTGTTCACTGGCAAAGAGACTTGAAAATATACCACCTGGGGTCTGGGGCAAAGAGACAGGGAGTCTGTATAAAAAAAACAATTTGATTTAAAAATGCGGAGATTGCCTTTGCGCAGACCCAAGGTTTGTGCGTCTGGGGTCTGTTTGAGAGACAAACGTTCCAGAGAGAGATTGGATTTTTTTTGCATAGTGATAATCCCGTTTAGCAGCTTTCCTCCCCCCCCCCCCTCCCATCATAAACAAACAGGCCAGTGTTTTAATAAACAGCAAGTGTTGTAATGTAAAACAGAACTTATTCCTTCTTACCAACAGCCGCTATATCACTCAGTTGACCGGTTCACGGACTCCCAAGGACACTGCCATTTTGTGGTCTTGTGGTTCCATGTCTATGGTTGACTGTTTTAAGCCTCACTCCCTTTTTTGTTCCTTGCCTGTCCTTTTGTTGAAGTTTTGTTTGCACTTCAGTCCCAAGCTCCTGATCTACGGGGACGCATTGCGGAGAGGGGTGAGGAAGGCAGTGGATCTTCTTGTGAACCTGCCCCTGGGCCTTGCGAAACTCGCCACGAACAGATCCAGGCAGCGGGCGACCGAGGGCGTCATCCGGCCGGACTGTCTGCCCTTCTTCCGCGGCTATGTTCATGGCCGGGTTTCCCTGGAGAGGGAGCATGCGGTGTCCATGGGCACCGTCAAGGCCTCCCATGCCCGGTGCGTACCGCAGGGGCTGGATTGCTTTACAGACCCTCTATCACCTTTTGATTTGATGTTTCCGTTGCTCTTAGTTTTGTTTGGGCAGTGCCTCTACCAGGGGCGGCCCCTTGTAATATGTCCCTGAATTTGCTTCTGTTATTATATTAAGTTGTTGGGCCCAAAATAGTTCACTCAGTTGACCCCAGCCGAGATTCAGAAGTCCTCGGAACGCTACCTTTCCTCTCACGTGACTGAGCTGCAGGCGGGAAGAACTAAATGGTGGTGGTTAATCAAAAATGCACAATTCCAGCAGCGTTTGTGAGTGGCTTCAAGACGCCGCATGTCTTTGGATGACCAAATAAACTGTTGCTTTTGCAGTTAAATACATCACACGATATCCCAAGGCTTTATTCTCGATGCAGTATGTTGGGATTCTTGGATTGTTATTGCTTTCCCCTAAAATTAGTTTTACGACCAACTCGGAATTCTACTGAGACATCTAATTAACATTCTTTATTGATCAACACGGTGCTATAACCCATGACAGCCAGTGGGCACGAATATTGAGACTCCCTCGTGAACAGCAGACCCATTGGAGTCCTGCAATCGCATCGTCTTAACTACTGTTGGAGCTTAAACAGGACTGAGTAAACATTCCTGAGGGAACTCTGTTTTTATAGGGTTAATTACATCTTCCTAATGTGATGTTACTTTGCAAATCCATTCTATCCCTGTGTGCTAATACATGTGTACATTTGCCCGATATGTTACTGCATTAAATGACATTACTGCTCCCTATCCTAAGCACGCGTGTATAATACGTTTATTCATTGACCTAAGTGGTCATGGCTGTCTGGTGTCTTGCTTACCTCCTCTCTTCAATTCTTATTCGAAAGAAAGCTATTTGTCTCTTAAACTCTGCTTTTACACCAAGAGTGTGTGCGCATGTGGAACTGTGTGCGTGCGTGTGCGCGTGTGCGTGTGAGACTGTATATGCATGTGTATCTGCCACTGTGTCTGTGTGTATCATGCGTGTATGGCTCTTCTGTTTACGTTGGTGCAGTAACCAATTGCTCGAATGGTTCCATGCATGAGGAATCTCAGTTGCAAGGTTATGTTTACACCACACAGGTGCCAGGCAATAACCATCTCCAACAAGGGAGAATCTAACCATTTCCTTTTGACATTCAATGGCATTAATAATAATAATAATAATAATAATCGCTTATTGTCACAAGTTGGCTTCAAATTAAGTTACTGTGAAAAGCCCCTACTTACCATTACTGAATCCTCCACTATCAACATCCTAGGGGCTATCATTGACCAGAAACTCGACCGGACCAGCCATATAAATACTGTGGCCACAAGAGCAGGTCAGAGGTCGGCCATTCTGCAGCGAGTTACTCAACCCTTGATTCCCTAAAGCCTGCCCACCATCCACAAGGCACAAGTGTGATGGTATGCTCTCCACTTGCCTGGATGAATGCAGCTCCAACAATACTAAAGAAGCTCGGCACCCTCCAGGGCAAAGCAGCCCGCTTGATTGACACACCATCCACAAACATTCACTCCCTTCACCACCGATGCACAATGGCAGCCGTGTGTACCATCTACAAGATGCACTGCAGGAACTCACCAGGTCTCCTTTGGAAGCACCTTCCAAACCCATGGCCGCCTCCATCTAGAAGGACAAGGGCAGCAGATGCATGGGAACACCACTACCCTGCAAGTTCCCCTCCAAGTCACTCACCAGCCTGTCTTGGAAATATATCGGCCGTTCCTTCACTGTCGCTGGCTCAAAATCCTGGATCTCCCTTCCTAGGGTAGGTACAGTGTATGTACCCTCACTACATGGACTGCAGCGGTTCAAGAAGGCAGCTCACCACCACCTTCTCAGGGACAAATAAGAATGGGCAACAAACGCCGGCCTAGCAACATCCCGTAAATGAAATTTTAAAAAAGGTTAGCGATGCTAGGGATTGTTCACCTTGGATGAAAGGAGATTTGGCCGAGGTGTACAAGGTAATGACAGGTTTAGATTAGGTGGTAAAAACTGTTGTGCGGAGGCACAGATGGAAGGTTTGCTGCCAAATGCCTTCCTGCTTTACTCCATGACGATATTGCGAGTGACAGAATAGGCAGCAGCTAGGGCCACAGATGGTGTTGCTCAAATCATCACAGCCATGTTTGCGGTTGCTTGGTATATCTTATTGGTTTGTTTGTTCCTTATTTCCGACGGGGTATTTCTGTAATGAATTATTTCATTCCATTGTCAAATTTGAATAGCTGGGAGGGAACGGCTCAGGAATCTGCTGGAACTCATTTAAATAAAGCACACAGCTGCCTCAAGGAAGGGCCATCCGGGTACAATAACATGAAAAGGACCATAGTGCTGCATGTAAATATGCAGCTTATGTGGAGTCAATGATGAGAAATGATTAACATAGGCCCATCCGCGAATAAAAAGTTCTTATTCCCAGAAATAGGCAGAGAGGGACATCATTGTTACACGTGCAGAGGGTGCTGGCAGGATGGGTACAATGGAGAGACGTCACTGGGATTTCTGTACATTCAGCGGTCAGGGCACCCGTGCAGGCGGGTTTCAGCAGCCATCTTGGGTTGGCAGGCGGCACCGTGATAGAAGAGGCTGGCTGGGATTCTCTAGCCGTTATGATTCACTTTTCCCGCAGGCAGCACATCCCTTCCCATGGGTTTCACGAGGGCTTGGGGTGGTCAGAATGGGAAATCCCATTGACAAGCGGCGGGAAGATCGAATACCGCCACCAGCGAACAGCGCGTCCGCCGCTGAAGGAAAATAAACTTGCAGGGGTTTGGGGATAGAGCTGGGGAAATGGGATTGACTGGATTTTTAATTATTTTATGGGATGTGGATGCCACTGGCACAGCCAGCAACTGTTGCCCATCCCTAATTGCCCTTGAGGGGGCAGTTAAGAGTCAACCATATTGCTGTGGGTCTGGAGTCACGTGTAGACCAGACTAGGTAAGGACGGCAGATTTCCTTCGCTAAAGTGAGCCAGATGGGTTTTTACGACAATCGGCAATGGTGTCATGGTCATCATTAGACTTTTAATTCCTGATTTTTATTGAATTTAAATTTCACGATTTGCCGCGGTGGGATTCGAACCCGGAACCCCAGGGCATTGCCCGAGTCTCTGGATTACTAGCCCAGTGACAATACCACTATGGATTGCCCTACAGAGAGCCAGTATGAACGTGATGACCAAATGGCTTCTTACTGTGTAGGACTGACTCTGAGCTCCCAGCCACTGATTAATCAATATGAAACCCAGTGTGGTACCGGAGCCAATAGGAGGCGCTGCTCTGGGAGGGTAAATGGCGACATTATTATAAATAGCGGCGCAGTTTCAGGATCTCCGTCCAGCACCAGTTATCAGTGACGGTGCTCAGGATGTACGAGAGGTGCGGAGCGTGCCAGCTGCAGGCGGGAAACAGGGTGTTAAAAAAATCGCCAAAATGCTCCTGAAGAGGAAGTTTCATTCCATTTCTGGAACACATTGAGCTTAAAGATAACATGCTGTTAGGGCAGCACAGTGGTTAGCATTGTTGCCTACGGCGCTGAGGACGCGGGTTCGATCCCGGCTCTGGGTCACTGTCCGTGAGGAGTTTGCACATTCTCCCTGTGTCTGCGTGGGTTTCACCCCCACAACCCAAAAGATGTGCAGAGTAGGTGGATTGGCCACGCTAAATTGCCCCTTAATTGGAAAAATTATTGGGTACTCTAAATTTATTAAAAAAAAGATAACATGCTGTTGAAACATGTTAAGTCCCCCAACCCCAATAGTAAAAACTGGGAAATAAGAATATTGATCTGAAGCGATTCTTTTTTCGGGAAGTTGCACAGTGTTCATTGGCGGATGGGCGGTTTTCTGCAGTGGCTCCTTCAAACCAACAATCAAATTATTGTCATTGAATTAAACGCCCTATCCCAGGGAATTCCACCCCATTTCCGACAAAAGTACGGCATTAGAATATTGAGGCAATTCCTGGCCCCTGTTAAGATACCCTGCAGAGTCTCAGGTCCCTCTCGGGCATTAACACCATCATACACAGCCCTGGAAGGCTCACCTGTTCTCAGGAGACTGGGCCCAGATCGGGGGCTTGGGAAAGGATCGGGAATTCTAGTTCTCATGCCCCCTGCCCTGTTGTCCACCGGAACTCCCAAACTGCCCGAAATGGTCAATTGTCACTGGACATAATTTAACTCCGGTTAAGGTCTTTGTGTGGGTCTCATCCCCACAACCCAAAAGATGTGCAGGGTAGGTGGATTGGCCACGCTAAATTGCCCCTTAATTGGAAAAAAAATTGGATACTCTAATTTTAAAAAGAGGGGTGGGATGCTCCGTTGGCTGACGGCGAAATCTCGAAACGCGATGGGGCGGAGAATAGGTTCTGACGTTAAAATCGCGGCCATCTTGATCTCTTCACAACACATGTGGCCTGTGGGCACCACCATCTTGCCTGCCCCAGGACACGTGCGACCCAAGGGCGCCTCCATCTTGCCTCCCCCAGGACACGTGCAGCCCGTGGGCGCCGCCATCTTACCCGCCTCAGGACCCCTGCCCATTGGGCACCTCATCACGCCACTTATCGCCTGCAACCACCGCCGACCAGCTGCATCTGGCCTCAGTCACGATTGGCCAGTCTCGACCGCACAACCTCACGGCCGCTTTGACAAAGGTGAAGGTTGACGGGCACAGGATCTCCTGCCTGCTGGACTCCGGGAGCACTGAGAGTTTCATTCACCCCGATACAGTAAGGCGCTGCTCCCTCGCGGTACACCCCGCTAACCAGAGAATCTCCCTGGCCTCCGGATCCCACTCCATTGCGATCCGGGGGTACTGCATCGCCACCCTCACTGTCCAGGACGTGGAGTTCAGTGACTTCCGCCTCTACGTCCTCCCCAACCTCTGCGCTGCCTTGTTACTCGGCCTGGACTTCCAGTGCAATCACCAGAGCCTAACTCTGAAATTTGGCGGGCCCTTACCACCCCTTACTGTTTGCGGCCTCGCGACCATAAAGGTCGAAATGCCTTCCCTTTTTGCAAACCTAACCCCGGATTGCAAACCCATCGCCACCAGGAGCAGACGGTACAGCGCCCAGGACAGGACCTTCATCAGGTCTGAAGTCCAGCGGCTGCTTCGGGAAGGTATCATCAAGGCCAGCAACAGCCCCTGGAGAGCCCAAGTGGTAGTGGTGAAAACCGGGGAGAAAAACAGGATGGTCGTTGACTACAGCCAGACCATCAATCGGTACACACAGCTCGACGCGTATCCCCTCCCACGCATATCTGATATGGTCAATCAGATTGCCCAGTACCGGGTCTTCTCAACAGTGGACCTGAAATCTGCCTACGCCAGCTCCCCATCCGTAAGGCGGACCGCCAATACACTGTGTTCGAAGCAGACGGACGCTGTTACCACTTTCTTAGAGTTCCGTTCGGCGTCACCAATGGGGTCTTGGTCTTCCAACGGGAGATGGACCGAATGGTGCATGCGGTCGGGATTGAGTCACCTGTTTTTACCATTTCATTAAGACCCGCAACCTGCCCTACTCCATTGAGGAAGTCAGGGCTATCACCAGAGACTGCCAGGTCAGCGTGAAGTGTAAACCGCACTTCCATTGGCCAGACAGTGCGCGCCTGGTGAAGGCCTCCCTTCCAAATTTCTCCACACCGCCACTCTCCTCAACCTCACGTGTAACAAGGAGACGTGTGTGTTCAGCAAGAACCGATTAGCCATCCTCGGCTATGTGGTCCAGAATAGAGTTCTGGGACCCAATCCCGATCGCATGCGCCCCCTCATGGAGCTCCCCCTCCCCCATTGCCTCAAGGCCCTCAAACGATGCCTGGGGTTCTTTGCGTATTACGCCCAGTGGGTCCCAAACTATGCGGACAAGGCCCGCCCACTCATTCAATCCACCATTTTCCCCCTGACGGCCGAGGCTCACCAGGCCTTCGACTATATCAAGACCGACATCGCCAAGGCCGCGATGCACGCGGTCGACGAGACGCTCCCCTTCCAGGTCGAGAGCGATGCATCAGACATCGCTCTGGCCGCCACCCTCAACCAGGCAGGCAGGCCCGTGGCATTCTTTTCCCGCACCCTCTATGCCTCTGAAATACGGCACTCCTCCGTCGAAAAGGAGGCCCAAGCTATCGTTGAAGCTGTGTGGCATTGGAGGCATTACCTGGCCGGCAGGAGATTCACTTTCCTCACTGACCAACGGTCGGTTGCCTTCATGTTTAACAACACAGAGCGGGGCAAGATCAAAAATGATAAAATCTTGAGGTGGAGGATCGAGCTCTCCACCTACAACTATGAGATTTTGTATCGCCCTGATAAGCTCAACGAGCCCCCCGAGGCCCTATCCTGTGCGATGCCAGCGCACAAGGGGACCGACCCCGGACCCTGCACGACAATCTCTGTCACCCAGGAGTCACCTGTTTTTACCATTTCATCAAGGCCCGCAACCTGCCCTACTCCATTGAGGAAGTCAGGGCTATCACCAGAGACAGCCAGGTCTGCGCGGAGTGTAAACCGCACTTCCATTGGCCAGACCGTGCGCGCCTGGTGAAGGCCTCCCGCCCCTTTGAATGCCTCAGCGTGGGATTCAAAGGGCCCCTCCCCTCCACCGACCGAAACACGTACTTCTTCAGTGTGGTCGATGAATATTCCCAATTCCCCTTTGCCGTCCCATGCCCCGACATGACGTCTGCCACCGTCATCAAAGCCCTCAACACCATATTCGCTCTGTTCGGTTTCCCCGCCTACATCCACAGTGACCGGGGATCCTCATTTATGAGCGATGAGCTGCGTCAGTTCCTGCTCAGCAGGGCCATTGCCTCGAGCAGGATGACCAGCTACAACCCCCGGGGTAACGGGCAGATAGAGCGGGAGAATGGGACGGTCTGGAGGGCCGTCCAACTGGCCCTACGGTCCTGAAATCTCCCGGCCTCCCGCTGGCAGGAGGTCCTCCCCGAAGCCCTTCACTCCATTCGGTCGCTCCTGTGCACCGCGACTAACAAAATCCCCCATGAACGTCTCTTTGCTTTCCCCAGGAAGTCCACCTCCGGGGTTTCACTCCCAACGTGGCTGGCAGCTCCAGTACCTGTTCACCTCCGTAGACACGTGTGACTCCACAAGGCGGACCCGTTGGTTGAGAGGGTACAGCTAATCCACACCAACCCGCAGTAAGCTTACGATTCACCTGAGGAAGGAGCAGTGCTCCGAAAGCTAGTGTTTGAAACACAAACGTGTTGGACTTTAACCTGGTGTTGTAAGACCTCTTACTGTGCTCACCCCAGTCCAATGCCGGCATCTCGACATTGCAGTACGCTTACGTAGCGTATTCCTACGGCCGCCAAGACACAGTCTCCCTCAGGGATTTGGCACCAGCTGGTTCCACACACCCCCCCCCCCCCTCTGCCCCGGCGCCACCCACCCTCTGCCCCCGCCGCAGCCCCCACTCTGGGACAATCCGTTCTCCCCTTGCTCCCATCCGGGGATGAAGAGGATTTCGACATGCTCCCGGAGTCACCGAAGACCAAGCCGACGCCTGAGTCGCCACCAGCACTGCGGCGCTCTCGAGGACAGATCAAGGCCTAAATTTGTAATATTCTCTGTGATTTTAAAAGCAACTTGTCTGTATATAGTTCTCCACCACCCCTGCTGGACTCATTTTTTAAAAGGGGGTGAATGTGGTAGTCACTACTGATGTATATACTGTATATATATATGGGTTTTACGGTAAGGCCCCTTTACTATAGGTACGGGGGTAGATCCCTGCCTGCTGGCTCCGCCCAGTAGGCAGAGTATAAATATGTGTGCTCTCCGTACAGCAGCCATTTTGTCAGCTGCTTTAGGAGGCCACACATCTCTGTGTATTGAAGCCTCGTTTACATTCTACTCTCGTCTCGTCGTAATTGATAGTGGGGTGTGTGGGGGCATTAGTGCGTTTTGCAGAAATGGGTTAATCAATGGCCGGGACCCATGGATTAAGTTTACACGTTGTAGCGTTGACTTTGGTCAGAAGACGGTGCTCCCAGTTTCCTAGCTCTCCCCTGCCACCTGGTGTAGACAACTGGCGTTACAAAGCTAACGTCATGGGCAGCTCCTAGAGCCAAGGAGGCCTGAAGGATTCAGGGCTGTGAAAAGCACTGAGCTCGCAGGGTAAACATTCATGGGCGGCAGAAAAGAATCTTTAATTTTCGATTACAACTGTTGAGGACTGTGTTGATCTGGGCGCAGGGTGTGGGTGGGGTTAATGGGGCCAGAATGTTGCCTGCAGAATATGACGGTTCTGTTAAAAAATACATGCTATTATTGTGCATTTATTTTCCAGATTCCTAATTAATGTAAAGTACAAAAACTGGAAGATATCTAATACTGCATTGCTGTGTACGTGATTCTCCAGAGGTTCTTGGTGACTGGAGAAATGCTCCCTCTGGTGGTGATAAGGATGACATTTCTATAAACTGGGGACAAGTCACTGTGATTAGGAGGGATCCAAATTACTTTGCTTGAATTTTCATGACCAAGACTGAGGTGAAAAATGAGACAAAAAATTATAACTTAAATAAACGATTGCTGGAAGGAATCCTGTGTGTTTTCCCTTCAATTAATTTGTGTCAAATTTAAAAAATGTCACAGGAATTTAACACCTATTAAACAAGTTTAACAGAGGGAAAGGGCTATTACATATTGGAGGCCTGTTACTGAGCAGGAGTGGGAGGTATGAGGAGAGAAAATGACAGACAAGAGGCTTTTGTGTTCTGGGAGCGAAACCCCGGGGACAGCCCGGCGTCGGCAGCGAGAATGGCGATTGGGCGGAGAACCTTGTGTCGGGATAAAAACGAGATTGGCGCCCGCCTCCACCCCTTCACCATGCTCTCAGGTAGGAGTCACGCGGGCGTGAATTGGTGCAAGTATTTATGAGCCGGGCCCAGGCGCCATGGCTGTTGAGGGGGAGCGAGGAGGTAAGAAAACCCTCCAAACATTTTGGCCTGGCTGGCTGGTGTTTGACTGGACCAGAGGGAGTAGTGGGGAAGACCTTGGTGGTAAGTCCTTGCACTCAGGGTGTGCCCCTTATAATTGAGGTGGCCTGGTTGAGACCCCCCATTACTGAGACCCTTTCCCCTTTGCTGCAACTTACAGGCTGTTCACACTGCTGTTTGCTCACTAAATCCTGTAAATGCTCAGAGGGCCTCTGGTCATGGTTCACGGGAAGGAGCAGCTGCGACTGGGACTCAAACCACCCATCCTGCTGCCCGTGTCCACAAGCAGCCATTCTCCAGAGACATCGCTATCTCCACCCAGCCCCTGCCCCCCCGGAAATCCTCATACCCCAGGAGTATCATCACGGAATGGGCGTGGCCATGCACAATCACCGGCCCACCAGGTTTTGTCACTCCTCAGTGCACTCCTCAGAAGCGCGGCCCCACAGCAGAGGAAGCAGGGGATTAGCACAGCTCACCCCCAACAAAAGACACAAGGCCGTTGGAACCCTCACTGGCACACAGCCCCTTTCAGACGCCGCACCCGTGACTCTATCAGCTATCCCACCCCTGGGGATCACGAGCTGTCTCCTAGCGCTGCCTGTCCACCGCACCCCTGATCCCATTCACCCTGCCCCCAACCAGGAAAATTGACCAGCTCCCTGTCACAGCCTGTGTGTAAAACCCAAGCTCTACATAACCCTGCAGCTAAGTTCCCAGAAATGCACCCATATCTTGCTCACCCTCATCTGTAGGACCTGCCCACACACCCCACCTGTTAGCATGGAGACAACCAGTTGCCACCCTGCTGATGGGTTAACACACGGCCCACCCAGTGAGGAGACCCACAGTAGGTTCCACTGGGAGAAACAGGACAGGGATCACGGAGCTTATCGCTAACACTGGTTATGGCATCTGCCGGTACCCCTGTTGACAGGGATGGGTGGTGAGGATAAAGGCTGCCCACATGATAATAATAATAATAATCTTTATTGTCACAAGGGCAGCACGGTAGCATGGTGGTTAGCACAATTGCTTCACAGCTCCAGGGTCCCAGGTTCGATTCCCGGCTGGGTCACTGTCTGTGCGGAGTCTGCACATCCTCCCCGTGTGTGCGTGGGTTTCCTCCGGGTGCTCCGGTTTCCTCCCACAGTCCAGAGATGTGCAGGTTAGGTGGATGGGCCATGATAAATTGCCCTTAGTGTCCAAAATTGCCCTTAGTGTTGGGTGGGGTTACTGGGTTATGGGGATCGGGTGGAGGTGTTGACCTTGGGTCAGGTGCTCTTTCCAAGAGCCGGTGCAGACTTGATGGGCTGAATGGCCTCCTTCTGCACTGTAAACTCTATGATTCTATGATTCTAAGTTGGCTTGCATTAACACTGCAATGAAGTTACTGTGAAAAGCCCCTAGTCGCCACATTCTGGTGCCTGTTTGGGTACACAGAGCGAGAATTCAGAACATCCAATTCACCTAACAGCACGAAACCGGAGCACCCGGAGGAAACCCACGCAAACACGGGGAGAACGTGCGGACTCCACACAGACAGTGACTCAAGCCAGGATTCGAACCTGGGTCCCGGGTGCTGTGAAGCCATAGTGTTAACCACTGTGCTACCCACATCACAGGCCTGCTGACAGTCACTGATGGGGACAGGGACGCAGTGCGCACGGCAACATATCGAAAGGGCTGAGTGAGGGATGGGGGGAGGGGTTGAAGGTGGTGCAGCAGTACAACTCAGGGTGACCATGTAACCTGGTGGCTTTCAATGATCAAGGGAATCCTCATCTTGCTAACATTCTCTGGGCGAAATTCTCCGACCCCCACGACGGGTCGGAGAATAGCGGGAGGGCCTTCCCGACATTTTTCCCGCCCTCCCGCTATTCTCCCCCACCCCCCGCACAACTCCCGACCCGAATCGCTGCCGCCGTTTTTTTACGGCCGGCAGCGATTCACAGCTGTTCGAAGGGCTGAAGACCCAGCCCTTTACGCCGTTTTTACGAACGGCAAACACACCTGGTCTGGCCGTTCGTAAAAACGGCGTCACAAACTCGCTTTTCATAACCATGGCACCGATTGGCACGGCAGTACCACGGCCGTGCCAAGGGTGCCATGGGCCCGCGATCGGTGGGCACCGATCGCGGGCAGCGGGCCCGATGCCCGCGCACTCTTTCTCCTTCCGCCGACCCGCAGTATCCATTCGCGGGGCGGCTGAGGGGCAACCCGGCCCACGCATGCGCGGGTTTCGCGGAAATACGCGAGGACGTCATCCGCGCATGCGCGGGTTGGAATCTTCCAATCCGCGCATGCGCGGCTGACGTCATATGACGCGTCAGCCGGCGCTAACTCCGGCAAGCGGGCTTAACGATATTCGTTAAGCCCGTCATGCCGGAGCCTACGGCGTCGGGCTGCTAGCCCCGACCGGGGACCAGAATCGGTTCCCGGTCGGGAAGGGGCGCGCTGGCGTCAAACCCGCCCGGGTTTGACGCCAGCTTTACGATTTCTCCCGTTTTGGGAGAATCGCGCCCTCTGTCTTTCCCCTTTGCCCGCAGACACATGGACTCTTTTTTTTTAACAGACAATTTTATTGAGGTATTTTTGGCATTGTAAATAGTAGCAATATACATTAGTGTGCAGATACCAATTACAAAAAACATAGTGCAAATAATAGTACCACTCTCGCAGATAGACCCGCCTATTCTTCCCCACTACTCTGCACTATTCTACCCCCCCCCCCCTCTCCCCCCACTGCTGACGATCAGTTCCCCGCGAAGAAGTCGATGAATGGTTGCCACCTCCGGGTGAATCCCGATAGTGATCCTCGTAAGGCGAACTTGATTTTTTTCCAAGCCGAGAAAGCTTGCCATGTCTAACAGCCATACTTCGGTCTTTGGGGGCTTTGAGTCCCTCCAGGCCAACAGTATTCGTCGCCGGGCTACCAGGGAAGCAAAGGCCACAACGTCGGCCTCCCTCTCCTCCTGGACTCCCGGGTCCTCCGACACCCCAAATATCGCCACCTCTGGACTCATCGCCACCCTTGTTTTCAGTACCCGAGATATGATGTCCGCAAATCCCTGCCAGTGTCCCCTGAGTTTTGGACACGCCCAGAACATGTGGACATGGTTCGCTGGTCCTCCCCCACATCTAGCACACTTGTCCCCCAGCCCAAAGAATTTGCTCATCCGGACCACTGTCATGTGGGCCCAGTGAACCACCTTGAACTGAATCAGGCCGAGCCTGGAACATGTTGCGGTTGCATTTACCCTCCTCAGAGCGTCTGCCCATACACCTCCCTCCAACTCCCCACCAAGCTCCTCCTCCCACTTAAGTTTCTGATCCTCGGTCCCTGTGTCCTCCGCTTCCATAAGCTCCTTATAAATATCTGAGACTCTCCCTTCTCCTACCTCCCCCCTGGAAATTACCCTGTCCTGGATCCCACTTGGTGGAAGGCGTGGAAAGGACGGGACCTGTCTACGTACGAAATCCCGCACCTGCATGTACCAAAAGTCATTCCCCCTCGCCAGCCCAAACTTCTCCTCCAGTACCCACATGTTCGCGAAGCTCCCTTCCAGGAACAAGTCGCCCATCCTTCCCACCCCCGCCCTCCGCCACGCTAGAAACCCGCCATCCATCTTCCCCGGGACAAGTCGGTTGTTGACACATATTAGGGACCAGACCGACGCTCCCGCTTCCCCCGCATGCTTCCTCCATTGGCCCCAAATCCGCAAAGCCGCCACCACTACAGGGCTGGTGGAGTACCTGGCTGGCGGGAGTGGCAGGGGAGCCGTGACCAGGGCTGCCAAGCTGGTGCCCCTGCACGATGCAGCCTCCACCCGCTGGAGACATGGACTCTAGCCAGCCATGCTGGCTATCTACCTGGCTGCCGCTGCTACACCTGTTGTGGATGTGTGGATGTGGCGAATGTAGAAATTGCAGATATTCTAGCTCTTTTGTGCAGTAAGGGTTAAAAGCCTGGGTGAGTGTGTGTTGTGATGATATGCATAAAGCAATTCTGTATGGGGTGGCACGGTGGTGCAGTGGTTAGCACTGATGCCTACAGTGCTGAGGACTCGGGTTCAATCCCGGCCCCGGGTCACTGACCGTGTGGAGTTTGCACATTCTCCCCGTGTCTGCCTGGGTCTCACCCCCACAACCTAAAGATGTGCTGGATAGGTGGATTGGCCACGCTGATTAGATTCCACAAAACACATCAAAAAGGGAGGGAATCAATTGTGTAATTCGTGGCCGCATTAAGAAGAATTGCAGATTACTGTACGTTCGGTGATGTGCTGAACGATACAATTCGGGACAGATTGGTCTGTGGTCTGTATAGTGAGATAATACAGAAACGGATACGAAGCGAGAGTAACCTTATTCTGATAAAGGTCATGGAAATTGCTGCTTCGATGGAGTTGGCTGCAAAAGGAGCTGAGCAACTGAGTTCAAATACTTGGATACAGATAATGTCGGCTGATTCAACACATAAGAGTTTTGAAAGTCGTACTTATCGCTGATGCGCAAAGCCAGGGCATTTGGATATGATATGCAGAAGCTGTGGGGAAAAAAGGACATATAGAGCGTGCCTGCCGGAAGAAAAAGAAAGCTACGAGCAAATTTTTTTTTAAGAGTACCCAATTCATTTTTTTCAATTAAGTGGCGATTTAGCCTGGCAAATCCACCTGCCCTTCATATATTTTGGGTTGTTGGGGGCGAAACCCATGCAAACACGGGGAAAATGTGCAAACTCCGCACGGACAGTGACCCAGAGCTGGGATTGAATCTGGGACCTCGGCGCCGTGAGGCAGCAATGCTAACCGCTGTGCCACCGTGCTGCCCTAGCTACGAGAAAATATAGTGAGAAGCAAGAGAAACCAAAACAGCATGTAAACAGAACAAAAGAAAAAGTGTTCGTGCTGTGCAAAAGGGTTGAGAGAATCGAGGCAATTTGCAGTCTGTAGACGAATTGGCACTGTATATTCTAGCCATTGCGGGTGCTATGAATAGATAGCGGCTCACCCTACTGTTGGAGGGACAGACAGTAAGGATGGAAGTGGATACTGGGGCAGCAGTGTCGCTGGTTCCAGAGACTGTCTCTAAGGAAAACCTGAGACACGTTCCCCGGAAAACTTTAAGAATAGTATTGGAGATGCACACAGGTGAAGTGGTTCCATTGAAGGGCCGCATTGACACAGCATTAACGGGCAAACAGCAGATTTGTCTTTACATGTAGCAAAGGCCAATTTTCCAGCATTGATGGGTCAAACATGGTTCGAAAAGGTTTGACTGAACTGGGCCGAAGCCAACCTGATGACTAATGAAGAATCTGGCCTTATACAGGCTGTTGTGTTTGATGGAGAACTGGGAGAATGAAAGACACAGTTAAACTGGAGACTAAAGAAGGAAGCCAAGCAAAATACTTGAAGGCAATGACTATTGAATGAGGACTTGGGTAGTCCACATCGAGTAAAATAAAGAACTTTGATTTATTGACAACAACAATATATTCACCACCGGGTCTCTCATTTTGGTCGGTGCCTGACTGGCTAACCCTTTATACGATGCTAATTGGAGTGCCCCCGTCCCTCAGTGGGGGAGCTCATACTCCGCGAGGACCACAGGGAACATAAACATTCCCACCCGCAAGTCCCCTGTGGGATATTACATTCCCATGCCCTCCAAAGTCTGAAGACCCCCCTCGATGACTGATGAGGAGAAGAAGGAGGATCAGGTGGAGAACATTGGACTTTCTTCGGTTCCGATAAATCGTCGTGTACCCAATGGGCCGGTGCAGTCGGTGGATACCTCGCAGGAGAATGTCGTCTGCAGCAGGAACGCCATGGCAGATGATCGACAGGAGGCGGCTGAACTGTTGAATCGGCGTCCGCAACCTCAGACGTCTCCATTTCTGAACCAGCCATCACCACGGCTGGTTCGGCAATGGAGTTGGAGGATCCATCTATAGGTATCACATGACAACCTTTGATTCTGGGAGAAGATATCTCGGCGTGTGAGAGAGTAGTTGTGTATTTGAGAGTTCTGTAGTTAGATTCATGGCATAGTTTATTTTAGCAGCCTTTGTACTTAGGAATACTTTCAAAACTAGTTTAAAATTGCGTTAATAAATCAGCTTGATGTTCTTTGTTAAACACTTCACATCCAAGCCATCCAGACAAAGTAAAACAGAGAACATCACATGGTACCAGGAGTGGTTCCTAAATTAGCAGAGAAAGATATGGAAAAGGAAAAATCTCCGTGTGAAAAAACTTCAGTAGAAAGAAGGCTCCGATCGCAATGACCTCGTTGGAAGCCAGTTGCGTCGCAAAAACTGCCCAGTCGAAGCTTCATGAAGGGTTGGCAGACTCCAAAGCAATTCCGGACATCGGGTAAAGTTTAAAAAAAAATTTAGAGTACCCAATTATTTTTTCCAATTAAGGGGCAATTTAGCATGGCCAATCCACCTAACCTGCACATCTTTTGGGTTGTGGGGGCGAAACCCACACAGACACGGGGAGAATGTGCAAACTCCACATGGACAATGACCCAGGGCCGGGATTCGAACCCGGGTCCTCAGCGCCGTGAGGCAGCAATGCTAACCACTGTGCCACCGTGTTGCCCGACATCGGGTAAAGTTGATGTTAACTGGGGAAATTTCAAACAGCAGTTTGAATTATATATCTCAGCCTTCAACCTTGAAGCGGCCAGTGATCAGCAAAAAATAGCACTGTTTCCAACAATAGCTGGACAGCAGGCTTTAGAAATATTTAACTCAGGGCAGCACGGTGGCGCAGTGGGTTAGCCCTGCAGCCTCACGGCGCCGAGGTCCCAGGTTCGATCCCGGCTCTGGGTCACTGTCCGTGTGGAGTTTGCACATTCTCCCCGTGTCTGCGTGGGTTTCGCCTCCACAACCCAAAGATGTGTAGGGTAGGTGGATTGGCCATGCTAAATTGCCCCTTAATTGGAAAAAAACGAATTGAAAACAAAGCGAGTAAGCCTGACGCTGTACAAGATAGCATTGTTGAAAAAGTAAATAATGATCAATTTCCGGAGCGGACAATTTAAAACCAACATCAATTGTTCAGATCAGGATCCTCTATCCCAAAACTCTTGCTCATCCGGGCCACCGTCATGTGCAAACGCCCGTTTTTAGGTGCCAAGGTTTTAGCTCAGGGTGTGCAGCCAGTCACTGGGGAGGTTGCAGCCATCAACAAGATGTCTTCTCCGACAGACAAAAAAGTGGTGGCGGTTTAAACTTTCTGGGAAATTTCATTGCAGATTTATCATCACGTTCTACGGCTCTGAGACAGCTGATACAAAAAATTTCATTTTCACACGAAAAGGAGTCTGACTATGGGCAGCACGGTGGCACAGTGGTTAGCATTGCTGCCTACGGCGCTGAGGACCCGGGTTCAAATCCTGACCCTGGATCACTGTCCGTGTGGAGTTTGCACATTCTCCCCGTGTCTGCGTGGGTTTCACCCCCACAATCCAAAGATGTGCAGGGTAGGTGGATTGGCTACGCTAAATTGCCCCTTAATTGGAAAAAAATAATTGGATACTCTAAATTTATAAAAAAAAAAAAAAGAAAAGGAGTCTGACTTAAAAACAGCACTCGCCACAGCACCAGTTCTGTCATTCTTTAATCCTAAGAGTGAAACAAAGATATCCACAGATGCTAGCAAGGATGGCATAGGAGCTGTGCTACTTCAGAAAATATCTGACGGGCAATGTCAACCAATAGCCTATGCATCAAGAGCGATGACACCGACCGAACAACGCTGTGCGCAAATCGAAAAAGAATGGCTGGGTCTCAAAGAACAAAGAACAAAGAAAATTACAGCACAGGAACAGGCCCTTCGGCCCTCCAGCCTGCAATGATCCAGATCCTTTATCTAAACCTGTCGCCTATTTTCTAAGGATCTACGTCCCTCTGTTCCCCGCCCGTTCATATATCTGTCCATATGCATCTTAAATGATGCTATCGTGCCGCCTCTACTACCTCTGCTGGCAAAGCATTCCAGGCACCCACCACCCTCTGCGTAAAAAACTTTCCACGCACATCTCCCTTAAACTTTCCCCCTCACCTTGAAATTATGACCCCTTATAATTGACACCCCCACTCTTGCAAAAAGCTTGTTGCTATCCACCCTGTCCATACCTCTCATAATTTTGTAGACCTCAATCAGGTCCCCCCTCAACCTCCGTCTTTTCAACGAAAAGAATCCTAATCTACTCAACCTTTCTTCACAGCTAGCACCCTCCATACTAGGCAACATCCTGGTGAACCTCCTCTGCATCCGCTCTAAAGCATCCACATCCTTCTGGTAATGTGACGACCAGAACTGCACGCAGTATTCCAAATGTGGCCTAACCAAAGTCCTATACAACTGTAACATGACCTGCCGACTCACTGGAGCGGACAAATTGCACAACTGTGTGTATGGATTACCCACCTTTACTGTGGAAACGGATCATCGTTCTCTTGCATCGATCATCAAAAAAATCTGAATATGTCTCTGAGACTCCAACATATGATAATGAAACCTCAAAGGTGCGATTTTGAACTTGTCTACACACGGGTAAAGACCTTGTTGTAGCTCATGAACTGTTGCATGCAACTGAGGAAGATAAGGGAGGCACGGTAGCACAGTGGTTCACAGCTCCAGGGTCCCAGGTTCGATTCCCGGCTTGGGTCACTATCTGTGCGCAGTCTGCACTTTCTCCCTGTGTGCGTGGGTTTCCTCCGGGTGCTCCGGTTTCCTCCCGCAGTCCAAAGATGAGCAGGTTAGGTGGATTGGCCACGCTAAATTGCCCTTAGTGTCCAAAAAGGTTAGGTGGGGTTACTGGGTTATGGAGATAGGGTGGAGGTGTGGGCTACCGTAGGGTGGTCTTTCCAAGTACAGATCGAAGGGCCAGATAGCCTCCTCTGCACTGTAAATTCTGTGATCTTATGATACTGGACGACCGACATTGCCCAGACAATCGAAGCTCAAGCAAACCTGATATCAGAAAGTCTACCTGTCGGGGATGAAAAATGAAATTAATCAAAGAAGGAACAGCCAAGGATGCTACAATACAGGGTGTGATGCATTACGTGAGAGATGGTTGACCTAAAGGTATGTGTTCCAGCTACAGGAACATTCGAACGGATCTGTGCAGCGTCAACGGATTCCAAGACTGGATAATAATTCCGACTTTGTTAAGAGCCATGATCCTCAGCAAGGCCATCTGGGGATGGAAAAGTGCCAACGAAGAACTCGGCAATCATTATATTGGCCAATCAATAATCTTGTCGCAGAATGCGAAACGTGTCAACAAAAAACCAGTTGCAGCAGCAAATGGAAACACTGACGATGCATCAACTTGTCAAGACTCCAAGGTCAAAGGTTGGCATTGATCTCTTTTACTTCCATGGTAATGATTATTTACTAATCATAATCTGGAGATGCCGGCGTTGGACTGGGGTGAGCACAGTAAGAAGTCTCACAACACCAGGTTAAAGTCCAACAGGTTTGTTTGGAATCACTAGCTTTCGGAGCGCAGCTCCTTCCTCTAGTGAGTGATGAAGGAGCTACGCTCCAAAAGCTAGTGATTCTAAACAAACCTGTTGGACTTTAACCCGGTGTTGTAAGACTTCTTACTGTTACTAATCATAGAGTACTTCTCGAACTACCCTCAGTTGATCAAATTGCCCAATTCTAGTTTGAAAGTGGTTATAAAAGCAACAAAAGAGGTATTTGCAAGTCACGGGATCCCATTTACTGTCATAACAGGCAATGGTCCATGTTTTGACAGCTGTGATTGGACAGAATTCTTACAAAATTACGATTTTCAGCATATTATGTCAAGCCCAATACATCCACAATTGAATGGGAAAGCTGAAAAAGATGTTCACATAGCAAAGTGTTGAATTCAAGAAGCGATCAATTCTTAGTGTTACTCAGCTACACAGCAACTCTGCTAGCTACAGGATTGTCACCAGCTTAACTGCAGATGAATTGACAGCTACGTACTACGTACCATATTTACCAACAGCAGATCCTGATAGTGATGATGCTGTACAGAAAATTAAGCAAAACAAGCAAAATCAACAGCATTACCACAACGGGACAACTATGGATTTAGCAACGCTGGAGCCAGGAGATAATGTGCGGGTACAGGTTCCAACAGGAGGATGGTCTTGCATGGCACGTGTGATTCACCGGGCAGCTCCACATTCATACGTGGTTCTCACAGGCGAAGGCTCAATACTACAAAGGAATCGCAGAGCGCTTCTCAAACTGAAGACAGCTCAACCTGCTTTGCCACACATAAGAGTTTGACACAGGGATACTCAAGACAACTTCTACAGCACAACAGTGAGATGTTGTCACAACAGAAAAGACAAAGACATCTGCTGAACCAGCACGATTTAGAAGGTCCACGCTATGAAAAAGAAGCCGGCAGACTTAACTTGTGAACTGCAAATAATTGTTAACAAATGGCATTAACCATTCACATGTATAGAACATACAATGCTTTTACCATGTATATATGTTTATACCAGTTGTGTTGTTCCTTGTGTCTTAATTTTTTTTATTTTTTTATATAAATTTAGAGTACCCAATTATTTTTTCCAATTAAGGGGCAATTTAACGTGGCCAATCCACCTAACCTGCACATCTTTTGGGTTGTGGGGGCGAAACCCACGCAGACACAGGGAGAATGTGCAAACTCCTCACGGACAGTGACCCAGAGCCGGGATTCGAACCCGGGTCCTCAGCGCCGTAGGCAGCAATGCTAACCACTGTGCCACCGTGCTGCCCCCTTGTGTCTTAATAAAGCTCGTAGTCTCAATTGTGGAGAAGATGCTTTACTGTGAATTCGTTCTCTCTTCAGAGCTCTACCTACGGCTACCTTCAGTGCTACTTGCTGCTGTGTGTGTACAGCTACCAGTTCTGCCTGCTGTGAAGTGTGTCCTCACTTCCTGTCCTGGTCTATTTATATGGCTCTCCCGTGCTCCATCTAGTGTTTGCTCAGTTGTATTGCATCTAGTTAACTTGTGATCACCACATCCCCCTTTTTCTCTTTAAATATGTTCTGTACATCGTTAAAGAAAATTGTACATCCTGTCCCGATGTATTTATAGCTCTCCCTCTAATGTTTGCTCAATTGTATTGTATCTAGTCAACTTGTGATCACCACACCAGTCTCCACACATCTTCAAAGGAAGGGGGATGACCTGTGTTTGCGTGGGTTTTGCCCCCACAAACCAAAAGATGTGTAGGGTAGGTGGATTGAACATGCTAAATTGCCCCTTAATTAGAAAAAATTAATTGGGTACTCTAAATTTTCAAAAAAAAGGAAGGGGGATGTAACAATATGGATATTGTATGGGAGATAAAGGGTTAACAACTTAATGCAAATACATCTCACCACCAGATGGCGATCAAGAGCTGTCACATATATATCACGTGACAACCTTTGATTCTGGAAGTGAGGGCTGGGGTGGTGGGGTGGGGGAGTGGGGGCTGGGGTGGTGGGGTGGGGGAGTGGGGGCTGGGGTGGTGGGGTGGGGGAGTGGGGGCTGGAGTGGTGGGGTGGGGAAGTGGGGGCTGGGGTGGTGAATTGGGGGAGTGGGGGCTGGGGTGCGAGGGGGATGGGGGAGTGGGGGCTGGGGTGCGAGGGTGGTGGGGGAGTGGGGCTGGGGTGGGGGAGTGGGGGGCTGGGGTGCGAGGGTGGTGGGGGAGTGGGGGCTGGGGTGGTGGGGCGGGGGAGTGGGGGCTGGGGTGCGCGGGTGGTGGGGGAGTGGGGAGTGGGGGAGTGGGGGCGGTGGGGTGGGGGAGTGGCGCCTGGGGTGCGAGGGTGGTGGGGGAGTGGGGGCTGGGGTGGGGGAGTAGGGGAATGGGGGCTGGGGTGGTGGGGTGGGGGAGTGGGGGAGTGGGGGCTGGGGTGTGGGGTGGGAGAGTGGGGGCTGGGGTGTGGGGTGGGAGAGTGGGGGCTGGGGTGGGGGAGTGGGGGCTGGGGTGTGGGGTGGGGGAGTGGGGGCTGGGGTGGTGGGGTGGGAGAGTGGGGGCTGGAGTGGTGGGGTGGGGGAGTGGGGGCTGGGGTGATGGGGTGGGGGGGTGGTGGGGTGGTGGGGTGGGGGAGTGGGGGCCTGGGGTAGTGGGGTGGGGGAGGTGGGGGCTGGGGTAGTGGGGTGGGGAGGTGGGGTGGGGGAGTGGCGCCTGGGGTGCGAGGGTGGTGGGGGAGTGGGGGCTGGGGTGATGGGGTGGGGGAGTGGGGGCTGGGGTAGTGGGGTGGGGGAGGTGGGGTGGGGGAGTGGCGCCTGGGGTGTGGGGGAGGTGGGATGGTGCCACCTATATGGCCAGTGGCACTCTGCGCAACCACGGGCCACGGTGGTTGGTCAGTGGCGTGCCCAGCAAGATGGCTGCCTTGCGGGCCGTGGCAATGGCGGTCCGTATCTGAACACTGCCCCAGTCCTGTGGCGGATCACCACGGCCCAATGCCCCCCCAAGGTCAATTTGCCACCCTGTCCCCCCACCCCCACCCCTCTCCACCGACCCTGGCAGGGCCACCCCTCCAGCCAGCCTGGCCAGTATCAGGACCGGCACCCCACGATCGTGCCTCTGCGTGTCTTACCTCCTCTCTTGCCCTCATTGGCCACGGCACATATTTCCCGATTTTTAAAAGCACAAGTGAACCTCGCCATCGGGAATTCCCCCCGATGGAGGCAGATGATTGTGGAGGCCCCGGAGAATAGTGGGTCGAGCCCGCTAATGATATGCAAACGGTGTTTACTCTATGTGCGCAGTGGAACACATTGACGCCGCTGTCAAGGCAGTGGAGAATTGGTATTTGACGTGAACCCGGCGCCCGCCACCATTTTGGCATCAAGACCGATTCTCCGACCAATCACCTTTCCCGATTTTGGCATTGGCCGAAGTAGAATCCCATCCTATGTATTTATATTGAGTATTGCTTATCTGTAGTCATTAGGTTAAACTGCATCTGCAGTTTTCTCCTCTCCACTAATAGTTCTTGGGAAGGGGTGTCCGCATACTTCTAATCTATCTCTGAAATATTGTCTTCTAGCGTTTCCTGCTCCGTCCTTGCCTCCAGCTCTACATGGACCCTAAAAGATACAGGGCTGAATTCTCCGCCATCGGCCTCCGGGGTTTCCCGACAATGTGGGGCTGTCCCCACAATGGGAATCCCCAGCGATCAGGCAGCAAAACGGAGAATCCTGGAACCTGGTGCGGCGGGACGGAGAAATCCACA
Organism: Scyliorhinus canicula; assembly: GCF_902713615.1. Taxonomy (NCBI): domain Eukaryota; kingdom Metazoa; phylum Chordata; class Chondrichthyes; order Carcharhiniformes; family Scyliorhinidae; genus Scyliorhinus; species Scyliorhinus canicula. The sequence continues at coordinate 16,113,398 of NC_052156.1, read as the reverse complement.
CATAACTTCTTCTCTAATTACAACCTTCAGTGCTTCCCATAGTGTCGAGGGGGAGACCGCCCCATTGTTACTGTTCAAAATATAATCCTGGATATCCTCGGAGATCCTTTCACAGAACCCAATGTCCGCTAGCAGAGCCACATCCAGCCGCCACCCCTTTTGATGCCCTTTCTCTACCCCCAACACAAGGTCCATCCAATGTGGGACATGGCCGAATACTCAGAATTCTTCACCACCACCACTAGTGCTCGGTTTATGACAAAATAGTCAATCCTGGAAAAGACCTGGTGTACTGAAGAGAAGAACGAGAACTCTTTTCCCCCCGGGTGTCTGAACCGCCAAGGGTCTGTCCCTCCCGTTTCTTCCGTGAAAGTAATTAATGTCTTTGTCATACCCCTTGGGGTCAGTGATCTTGGCCTTGAACAATCTATCCTTGGGTCTCGCATACAAATCCCATAATAAGCTGATGGGTATCTTGATCCGGTGTCCTTGCCAGTAACCATTTCATCAACAGTCTATCATTCCAATTCAGGGCTGTTATGGGCCAGGGTTTATATGTTATATTTGGCTAGGGTGAGCACAAGAGTCTACCCTCCAGGTGTTATTCAACAGTCTTCCCAGACACTTTAATCAAAATAAAACTTTTTTTTAAATAAACAATTTTATTGAGGTATTTTTGGCATTGTAAACAGTTAGTGTACAGTAATGTGCAAATATCAACAAAAACATAGTGCAAATAACCAATCCTCTCTCATTAACATGCCCGCCTATTTATCCCCCTGTTCTACTCTAACCTACCCCCCTCGCTGACGTTTAATTCCCTGCGAAGGAGTCGATGAATGGTTGCTACCTTCGGGTGAACCCTAATACAGATTCTCTCAAGGCGAACTTAATTTTTTCCAGACCAAGAAAGCTCGACATGTCCGAGAGCCATACTTCGGTCTTTGGGGGCTTTGAGTCCCTCCATGCCAGCAGTATACGCCGCCGGGCTACCAGGGAAGCAAAGGCCAAGACGTCGGCCTCATTCTTCTCCTGGACCCCTGGGTCTTCCGAGACCCCGAAAATTGCCACTACTGGACTCATCACCACCCTAGTTTTCAGTACCTGGGACATGATGTCCGCAAATCCCTCCCAGTATCTCCTAAGTTTTGGACATGCCCAAAACATGCGGACGTAATTCGCTGGTCCCCCCGCGCATCTAGCACACTTGTCTTCCACCCCAAAAAATTTGCTCACCCGGGCCACCGTCATGTGGGCCCGGTGGACGACCTTGAACTGAATCAGGCAGAGCCTAGCACATGTTGTAGTTGAATTTACTCGACTCAGGGCTTCTGCCCATACCCCGTCCTCCATCTCCTCGCCGAGTTCCTCCACCCACTTGAGCTTCAGTTCCTCTGTCTGGGACTCGTCCCCTTTCACCCTTTCATGAGTTTTTGGTAAATATCCAAGACTTTCCCCTCTCCTACCTCTCCCCTGGAAACTACTTTATCCTGGATCCCATTTGGTGGGAGGCGTGGGAAGGATGGGACCTGTCTGCATATGAAGTCATGCACTTGCAAGTACCTAAAGTCATTCCCCCTTACTAGTCCAAATTTCTCCTCCCAGGCCTTCATGCTCGTGAAGCTCCCCCCCCCCCCCCCCCCCAGAACAAATTGCTCATCCTCCCCACCCCCGCCCGCCGCCATGCTCGGTATCCATCGTCCATGCTCCCGGGGGCAAATCGGTGGTTGTCGCATAATAGAGACCAGACCGATGCTCCCACCTCCCCTACATGTTTCCTCCACTGGCCCCAGATGCGCAGGGTTGCCGCCACTGCCAGCTGGTGGAGTACCTGGCTGGCGGGAGCGGTAGGGGAGCCGTGACCAGGGCTGCCAAACTGGTGCCCTGCACGAAGCCGCCTCCACTCGCCCCCAAATAGACCCTATACCCACCAACCAACTCCTTACCATAGCTATGTTGGCCGCCCAGTAGTAGTTGCTAAGGTTCGGCAGAGCCAGCACCCCCCCTCGCTACGGTTCCTCTCAAGCATCACTTTCTTCACCCGTGGGGACTTTCCCACCCAAAGCCCATAATCAAAATAAGCTTTATTCAAAGAACTTATTTAACATTTATATAAACACACAGCAAGAATTTTTTTATCAATTACAAACATAAAGACACTCCACAGCTACAGTAATCTATGTACAACACTTAATGTATTCCCCTTAACTGTTCCAATTCAAAAACAAAATCCCATAAAACAAAAACCCCTTTTCAAGGGCATGGCCCAGCACTCTGCATTCTGACTTGAATAAGACTGACTTTTCCTGAGATTCTGACCCAGTCTCACCAGCAGGTTTAAACCCTTCCTGAAAGCAAACTATATCTAAAGCCAGCACCAAGGTGATTTTTACTGGAACAGATATTTAAAATGAAACTAAAAAGACAGGCCAAAACACGTCTGTACTCTGTCTGAGTCCACAGCAGCCAAACGCGAAAGCGAAAGCAAAAACAGCACACAGAGCCACAGCCCAGCTCCACCCACACAATGACATCACTGAAGCCATGTGGTAAGACAAAAACCTTTCTTAAAGACACCCTCAAATGACAGGGCGTAAACATTCACCAACACCACTGGTATTCCTTCTAACACTCCCGTTACTGTAACATACCTCCATCATGCATCCGAATGAAACCGGACTCTTTTATTAATAAGGATCGCCACCTCCTGGGCCCTGCTGTCAAATCCTGAGTGGAAAATCTGGCTCACCCGAGCCTTTCGAAGCTGTGCCTGATTTTGCATGTGGGTTTCCTGGAGGAATGTCGCCCCCTCCCCCCGATCCCCTTTCCCACCCATAATAAACAAAGGCCTTAAACTGAGGAAAGATATCCCCACCCCCCGGCCTCCCAGCAATGACTTACTCAATAAAGAAAGATAATCTTAATAATAAAACAGAAGAGGAAACGACACCATCCAAACACCTCCACCATTAACCCAACTCAACACCTTAACAACATGAACAATAAAAACAACAAAATATTGGCATCGCAAACGACCAACTGCCCGTCCGCATCCCTCAAGCCGAGTCTAGACCACGATCTTTGATAAAATCCTCTGCCTGTTCAGGAGTTTTGAAATAGAAATGTTGTGAGTCAAACGTGACCTTTAATTTCACTGATTCTCTTTCGCTCTCCTCGATTAAACAGGATTGTCTTCACCTTATTGAAGACCGCCCATCGTTTCTCCAGATCCGTTCCAGTGCCATGGTAAATCTTTCCCCTGTTGCCGTCCAGGTTCAGGTTTTGCACTTTCTGGGCCCATTCCAGGACCCACTCCTTTCTCTGAAAACTACGAAACCGTATGATCGCCGCTCAAAGTGGCGGTTTCTGCCTCAAGGCCCTGTGTCCCCTGTCGAGCTCCGGCGCAGCAAATACCTCATCACCACTCATCGACTGTGAAAACTTTTCAACAAAGTATTCGGTCGGCCTTGCACTCTAAATTCTCTCGGGCAGGGGGCAGCACGGTGGCGCAGTGGTTAGCACTGGGACTACGGCTCTGAGGACCCGGGTTCGAATCCCGGTCCTGGGTCACTGTCCGTGTGGAGTTTGCACATTCTCCCCGTGTCTGCGTGGGTTTCACCCCCACAACCCAAAGCTGCGCAGGTTAGGTGGATTGGCCACGCTAAATTTCCCCTTAATTGGAAGAAAAAAATAATTGGGTACTCTAAATTTATAAAACACAACCTCCCTCAGGTAGACCCACCAGCCTCAGGTTCAAGCGCCTGGACCTATTTTCTAAATCATCCAGCTTTGCCTCGAGGCCTTTGTTCCTGTCTCTGACGATCACCATTTTGGCCTCCAAGGCTGGAAGTCTGGCTTCGTGCTGGGATAAGGCCTCCTCCATGTTTTTCAATTAATCCACCTACAGGCCAACCGCTTTAGTTGTTTTGCTCAGCTGCTCCCACCGTGGTTTTAATTGACACCTTCAATTCCTGACCGCGTTTCTTGAAGCGGTCATCCACTTCCTCACCAAATTTCTTTATTTCTCTGGCCACCTCCTCTGCCATCATGTTGAGGGTGTTGGGCAAGAACGCTTCCTCCGCCATCTTTGATGCCTCGTTGCCTGGGCTCGACGTTTGTAATTTCACCCCCGCCCCCTATTCGATGTCAATTTCGACATTGCACTCTTTGCTGTCGAATCCTCTGCCGGGCAAGTCCATTTTTGAAAAAAATTCTTCCGATCGGGTAGATGAGCTCAAAGTGGCCAGGGTGCGACTGAGCTGGGCTGACACAGTCACGGTTCAGCTCGTACTTACCTAAGTGAATATATTCACCTTATATGGAAATGTTTTCTCAAAAGTTTTTCTAAACAGACATGCTTACCCCAAAGAGGAAGAAAATACAGACCTACACACATGCCACAAACGTACACACACCACACACATGCATGCACACACATATATCTACACACATACATACAAACGCACACATACACATGCATACACGCACACAAACATACACACACATCACACACATATATACACAAACACATATATATAAATTCATATACATACACAGAGATACACACACACCACATACACATATATACACACACCACAGACACATACACACCATACACATACATAATCTTTATTAGTGTCACAAGCAGGCTTACATTAACACTGCAATGAAGTTACCGTGAAAAGCCCCTAGTCGCCACACTCCGGCGCCTGTTCGGGTACACTGAGGAGGAATTCAGAATGTCCAATTCACCTAACAGCACGTCTTTTGGGACTTACACACACACACATACATACACACACACACACACACACACACACCACACACACATACTTACACACATCACATGCACATACATACACACACCATACACACACACATACACACACACCACATGCACATACATACACACACGACACACACATACATACACACACCACACACAAACACCCCACACACATACATACACACACCACACACACATACATACACACACACCACACACACACGCATACATACACACACCACACACACATACATACACACACCACACACATACATACACACACCACATGCACATACATACATACACACACCACACACACACACACACCACACACACATACTTACACACACCACATGCACACATACACACATGCATAGACATACGCACAGACCACATGCATATATACACACAACACACATACATACACACACCACACACATACATACACCCCCCACACACATACATACACACACCACACACATACACACAACACTTACACACATGCATAGACATACGCACAAACCACATACATACATACACACACACATCACGCACATACACACACCTCACATACACATGTCACACACATACAGACACACCACACACACATACATACACACACCAAATCCACATAAAGACACACACCACACGCATACATACACACACCACACATACATACATACACACACACATATACACACACCACACACATATACACACACCACACACACATACACACACCACACATACATAAACACATCACATACACATACATACGCACACCACACACATACATACACACACATATACATGCAAGGCATTAAACATGTACCTAAGATATGGATCATAAGGAATAAATGTAAATCTTGTGTGAGACATGTCTGCACTGACAATGGGTGGTGACAATGTGTGTGAAATACAGAGGTAGCTGCCACAAGAGGGAGTTGAGCTTTCGAGTTGCAGAGAGGAGAAAGGTTCGGAAAGTCGGCTGGAAGGAGAAAGTGTGCAGCCCAACCCACCGCCGCACAGAGCCCGCCTCACGTTAGCCGAGCTGGACTCTTCCACAGCGGCCACGATCCACGCAGCTGCCCCGAGAGCAAGGAACCAGGTGAGGGCAGGAGGTCCAGCCCGCTGCCCGGGCACCCGGCGTTCATGTTAAATACAGCAGCCTGGTGCTGAAACCCTGAACAGTGGCTAATCCGGATCAATCTCTGCTCTTCCCCTTTCACCACACCTGTGGCGCAAGTTACCTGGACGGTTCCGGGACCCAGTCCATTTCCCGGATCGCTGAAAGCCAGGTGAGTCTGCCTCCTAACAAACTCCATCAAGATTGTGTCCCCTCCATTCCCCAAGATCCTCAAATGTTCTTGAAGTTGATTAGCAAGAAGGACCTGAATCAGGCAGAACGCTTACTTAAAAAGTTTACTGAGAATTCCATACATTCCCAAATCCTCAGGTTGTTACAGCCCCCCTCCCCCCAAAACCCTGTTTGAAGACGTTCACAGGGCGAGAGGTTGAAAGGTTTACATGGACGTTTGCCCAATTTAGCAAGGGCCAATTTTATTTTATTTTCCCTAATAGATCTGGTGTTAGTGAAAAAAGGTGAAGAGGGAGTGGGGACTGAAAACAACAATTTAAACATATGTTGGAAGCTCCTGGAGGATCTTGTTTTGCTTTGGTTTGGAATTACACAGCAAGAGAGCCATGAGGAGGTGAGAGGGAAATTCCAAGTTACAGTCAGCATTCAAGGAATGGACATAGAATCATAAAATCATAGCATTTACATTGCACAAGGAGGCCACGCCAATTTATCATGGCCAGTCCACCTAACCTGCACATCGTTGGATTGTGGGAGGAAATCGGATCACCCGGAGGAAACCCAGGCAGACACGGGGAGAATGCGCAGACTCCGCACAGTCACCCAAGGCTAGAATCGAACCTAGGTCCCTGCCCCTGTGAGGCAGCAGTGCTAACCACTGTGCCACCCGTAACGATCTGTAAATGACTTCCCTGGCAGCAATCTGTCTGTCATTTTTTTATCAATAGTCGCAGACTTTGATTCTCCTTCCTTCATGCCGGCGGGATGCTCCCAGATCGCTTTGGAGATTGCCGATTTGGCTGGGCACCAGATTCTCCGTCCTCTCTGGGAGCGGCGGTGAGCTGGACTCGCAACGGAGAATCCCACCCAAAGTCTCCAGAGGATATTCATGGCTGAATATCACAACAGGCCAGAGTCTGGTGGTTTTAAAGAGACAGGCCACCAAAAGGAAGAAAGAGTTCGGAACAGTATTGTTATTCCCAGTTTTTACTGATTTTTATTCTTTTGGGGCAGTTATCCCCAGATCTCCCCCTCCTTCCCTCTGGAAGAGTAATACTGATTGTCTTAATCTTTGCCAAAAAACGTGCGTCCTGTTTTACTGAAATGATGTGCGGGCATCCTACAAATAGATTCCTGGTGGTTTGTGTTGGTTTGTTTGAACAACATGTGACCCCTTTAGACCAGTGGCTATTTCTCACCCCTCTGCTTCTCTCCTGGTGAAAGTTTTAAAAAATAAATTTAAGAGTATCCAATTTGTTTTCCAATTAAAGGGCACTTTAGTGTTGCCAATCCACCTAACCTGCACATCTTTGGGTTGTGGGGGTGAAACCCACGCAGACACGGGGAGAATGTGCAAACTCCACACAGACAGTGACCCGGAGCCGGGATCGAACCTGCGACCTCGGCGTCGTGAGGCAGCAGTGCTTTTTGTTTTAAATTTAGAGTGCCCAATTCATTTTTTCCAATTAAGGGACAATTTAGCGTGGCCAATCCACTTAGCCTGCACATCTTTGGGTTGTGGGGGTGAAACCCACGCAGACACGGGGATAATGTGCAAACTCCACGCAGACAGTGACCCAGAGCCGGGATCGAACCTGGGACCTCGGCGCCGTGAGGCAACAGGGCTAACCCACTGCGCCACCGTGCTGTCCGCTCCTGGTGAAAGTTAATCTGAATTTCCAATTACACAGGGCTGCCTCGTGAGAATAAAACTCTGCGTGGCAGGATGATTTTTCTGTTCACATAACAACTGGAAATCTAGATCACAATTCACTCTGTTAACTCAAAGAGTAAAGGAAATATCTTGTGTAACTCTTTAATAGCTAGGGTGGTATGTGGCAATGATTTGGAAAAAGATAACCATGTGAGTGAGCTTCTTTCCTCTGTTGTATTTATAATTGAACTGTTAGCAAATTTATGCTTTTTCCTGCTACTGTCAGTTAGTGGGATATTTAAAGTCTTTTTATTGCAGCAGTGGTTGGTTATGAGGTGTGTGGTTTGTTCCTTTAACCCATCCCGGGAATTCTAGTTCTATTTTAGTCCAAATCCAGGCATGACGAGCAGATGTTACACAATTGTGCAATACTGTACATTTCACAAACTGGCATGCTGCAGTGGTGACTACATATTTTTACACTCTGTTTGTGTGCATCTGCCTGCTGAGGAGATATGCCTATGTTTTCTGTCTTTTCCTGCCAAGTTTCTTTCCTGTCCTGTGAGATTTAATTCCATGTTAGTATGCAGCTCCACAGCCCGCTGTTCTCTCGGGCGGGACTTCCTCCCAGGCTGGGGTGCAAGTTCCAACCTGAAATAATTAAGGCTGCTCCCAGCATAAAATGGCTGTGGAGCAGCTGACTTTTGGGGGTGGAGGGGGGGGGGGGGGGGGGGGGGGGGGGGGGTGCGTTGGTGGAGGGCTGACTACCAACTTTTCAGCCAGGGGTGAGGAGCAGAAGGGAATATGGTGCCTCATAAAATCCAACCCCTTGAATTTCTCAATGACCAATGCCAAGAATTGCGCAACAAAATTTCATATTTTGAGACTTTTACTGTAACAAACTAAAATCACCATCGACTAAACATTACTTAGTAGGCAACTCATAGCTTGCCATGTTCATCCATCACACCACATTCTCAGCAGACATCGTCTTATGCATAATGTTCTAAGCTTCTGGAAGTTTTAACCTGGTGTTGGTCGCTACGTTGAAGATTTGGAGACAATTTCGGCAGCATTTTAAATTAGAAGCGGTGTTGAAGTTGATGTCGATGTGCGCAAACCAGATGTTCCAACTGGCAAGATTAGATGCTAAGTTTAGGGGCTGGGAGGACAAGGGGATGAAAGGAATGAGAGATTTGCATTTGGAGGGGCGGTTTGCGAGCTTGGAGGAGTAGTCAGAGAAGCTTGGGCTCACGCAGTCCGAATCTTTGAGGTTTACGCAGGTTCGTGACTTTGCGAGGAAGAGTTTTCCGATGTTTTTGGTAGTGCCGCCATCGTCGATGCTGGAGAGGGTTCTGCCGTTTGCGGAGACGGAGGGGAAGAGGGTTCTGTTGCTTGCGGGGACGGAGGGGCAGAGTACTTTGGGAATATACAGGAGGATCTTGGAGGAGTATACTGTATCACTAGGGGGGGGGGTTAAAGTTAAGTGGGAGGAGGAGTTGGGGTGGAATTGGAGAAAGAGATGTGGTGTCAAAAGCCTCAAAGGGTGAATGCCAAATTTTTGTCTGCGAGCTTTGGGTTTATACAGTTATAGGTGGTACACGGGGTGCATTGAATGAGGTCTAGGATGAGTCAGCTGTTTATGAGAGTGGAGGTCAAGTGTGAGAGGTGTGGCTGGAGCCCGGCCAGCCATGCATACATGTTCTGGTCACATCCTGGGCTGGCGAGGTTTTGGGTCTCCTTCTTCAGCATCATGTTGCCAATTCTAAACATTGATTTGGAGCCCAGTCCCTGAGGGGCCATATTCGGGGTGTCAGGCCTGCAGACTGGCACAGGAGCGGATGCCGAGCCTTCGCTACGCTGATTGCTCGCATGCGGGTTCTGTTGGGGTGGAGGTCAGCTTCTCCACCCTGTGCCTCAGTGTGGCTGGGGGACCTCATGGCGATTTTACACCTCGAGAAAGTCAAGTCCACCATGAGGGGGGGGGAGCCGATTGAGCTGAAAGATGGCTGCCATTTAGTTTGTACTTTAGAGGGCTGGTCACCGTCAGCTATTGGGGAGGGCGGGGTCAGGGTTTTTGGTGGCGGGGGAGGGGTGGCGACACTGTTTTCTTCGTTGTTTTTCTGTTTTATTGTCATGTATTTATCAAAAAGGTGAAATAAAAATATTTTAAAAAGTGTATTAGAATTAGTAAACACGTTGTTGGATTTCAAATTATCATGCAGTGAACCGTTATATATAGCTGTGGTTTTTGTTGACAGTTTACTTTCTATGTGGATCTCCATGTTTTAGGGGCTGGCTTAGCTATAGGGGCTGGTTTAGCTCACTGGGCTAAATCGCTGGCTTTTAAAGCAGACCAAGCAGGCCAGCAGCACGGTTCAATTCCCGTACCAGCCTCCCCGGACAGGCGCCGGAATGTGGAGACTAGGGGCTTTTCACAGTAACTTCATTGAAGCCTACTCGTGACAATAAGCCATTTTCATTTCATTTCATTTGCTGATCCTTGCTTGAATGGCCCTGTTCCCCTGTCTTGATGGAAAAATGGGCTGAGGGAAACCAGGGACTGCACATCCTTCCTAGCTGGGACTGACAGGAGCCAGCCTGCAATGCATTTTTTTTTTTAAATTTAGAGTACCCAATTATTTTTTCCAATTAAGGGGCAATTTAGCGTGGCCAATCCACCTATCCTGCACATCTTTTTGGGTTGTGGGGGTGAAACCCACGCAGGCACGGGGAGAATGTGCAAACTCCTCACGGACAGTGACCCAGGGCCGGGATTCGAACCCGGGTCCTCAGCGCCGTAGGCAGCAATGCTAACCACTGTGCCACCGTGCTGCCCCAGCCTGCAATGCAAACAGGTTTAACTGCTTTGGCTGCAGGTAAACCCTGGAGAGAGAGTAAATATGAAACTAGGGCGAGTCTTTCTGCTGACTTGACCATTTTCCTTTCGAATTCTTGGAGCAGACTTTTCCAAATCTCTGCCATCCTCCAGTCCTGCCCTCTTATTTATTCTTTTCACGGGATGTAGGCGTTGCTGGCAAGTACAGCATTTACTGCCTCTCCCTAATAGGGTCGCCAACCCTCCAGGATTGGCCTGGAGTCTCCAGTCATTGAAGGTCAATCGCCAGGACACTGCTGTGTGCAGCCCGGGATAGAAATCATCGGGACGTTAATAAAGATGGCGGCGCGGTAGCGCAGTGGTTAGCACTATTGCTCCACAGTGTCAAGGACCCGGGTTCGATTACACACTTAGGTAGGGTGCCCTTTCAGGGGCCAGTGTAGACTTTATGGGCCGAGTGGCCCCCTTCTGCACTGTAAATTCTATAATTCTATGACTGATTTGGCACATTCTCTTCAGTTACAAAAATATTAAAAATTGGGTGAGGTGGCGGGGGGGGGGGGGGGGGGGGGGGGGGTGTTGCGGGGACAGGCTGTTTGGCTGACAGTCAAACACATCCAATTGGTTAATGAGTCTTTTTGGCGTTGGAAGGCAATATGCCAATATGCCACAAGGATGGATGTGTTGTCCGACTTAATGGCTGGATCATGGGGGCAAGTCATGTGATGATGTGATGAAACCTCCAGGAATACGCGTAATCACAGTTGGCAACCCCCAGTTGGCCTTGATAAAGCGGCGGTGAGCTGCCTTCTTGAACCGCTGCTGTCCGTGTGGCGTAGGTACACCCACGGTGCTGTTAGGAAGTGCGTCATAATTCCTCCGCAGCGTGCCATCAGCTGCCTCGGCCCTAAGCTCCGGTAGTCCCTCGGTAAACTCCTCTTCCCCCCCTCCCCCATCCACATTCTCATCCCATCCGTGTCTCCCTTAAAGCACAAATGGAGCAAGACCGCGGGACAACATTCAGGCTTGGGCTGCTCAGTGACAAGCAACATTTGCGCTACCGAAGTGCGAGCCAATGAACATCCCCAACAAGGGAGAATCCAACCATTTCCAAAGACACTCAATGGTGTTAACATTGTTCAATCTCTCATTATCAACATCCTGGGGGTTATCATTGACTAGAGTCTGATCTAGTCCAGCTGTATGTATTGAGCTCAAAGGGATAATGCAAAGGAGTTAGGAGAGCAAATACGTAAACACATTTCTGAGTGCAAAAACAATAGGGCAGTAATAGTTTGGGACTTTGACAGCCCTGATAGCAACTGGAATATAGACAGTGTGAAGGGCATAAAATTCTTGAACTGAATTCAAGAGAACTTTTTCAGCCAGCCCGTAATAAGCCCAGTGAGAGGGGGTGCAATTCCACGTTTAGCCTGAGGAAGCACGCTAGCACAAGTGGCTAACACTGTGGCTTCACAGCGCCAGGGTCCCAGGTTCAATTCCCGGCTTGGGTCGCTGTCTGTGCGGAGTCTGCACTTTCTGTCCGTGTGCGGTGGGTTTCCTCCGGGTGCTCCGGTTTCCTCCCACAGTCCAAAGACGTGCAGGCTAGGTGGATTGGCCATGATAAATTGCTCTTAGTGTCCAAAAAATGTTAGGAGGGGTTATTATTGGGTTCCGGGTGTAGGGTGGAAGTGAGGGGTAAGTGGGTCGGTGCAGACTCAATGGACCGAATGGCCTCCTTCTGCACTGTATGTTTCTATGTTCTAACTGAAGCTGGGCAAGTGGATAAAGTAGCAGGTGGGACCATTTGGGAGCTAGTGTCCATGATGGAGTTAGATTGAGCATCATTATGGAAAAGGACAAAGATAGAACAGGAGAAAACTTCTAATGACAAAGTTTGCAAAAACGTCAGAGGTGAACGCCGGATGTTGACCGGATACAGCTAATAGAAAGCAAAACAGCATCAAATCAGTGTGAGGCATTCAAAAGCAAGATTCTACAGGCACAGTGTAGGCATATCCCAAAAATGAAAAAAAGGTGGAACTGCCAGATCTGGAGCCCTTTGGTTAAGGTAAAGCAGGAAAAGAAAGCTAGCTTGTAACAGTCACAAATAGTTTAATACTATAGAAAACCTAGGGGAGCTTGAAAGTGCAGGGGTGAAATAAAAGAGGAAATTAGGACCAAAGCAAGGATACAAAATAATTGGTAGGTAAAATCAAAGAAAGCTCAAAGATGTTTCACCAGTACAGTAAGAGCAAGCGAATAACTAAGGAAAAGGTGGGCTTATCAGAGATGTACAGGGTAACTGGTGCATTTATGCAGAAAATATGGGCAGGGTTCTCAATGAACACTTTGGGCAGGATTCTCCGACCCCTTGCCGGTTCGGAGACTCGCCGGGGGTCGGCAAAAATCCCGCCCCCGCTGTCCTCCAAATTCTCCGGCCCTCCTAAAGTCGGCGAGGCGTGAATCATGCCGCCCGCCTCGGAGAATGGCGGCGATCGGCGCAACTCAATGGGCCCCAGGGCTGCCCAAATTCTCCGGCTCGCGATGGGCCGAAGTCCTGCTGGCTTTTTGCCGGTCTCGTTGGCGTGGATCAGACTAGGTCCCTGACCGGCGGGACCTGGCGGCGTGGGCGGGCTCCAGGGTCCTGGGGCCGCGATCGGGGCCCACCGATCCGTGGGCGGGCCTATGCCGTGGGGGCACTCTTCCTACGCGTCGGCCGTGTCAGCCTCCGCGATGGCCACCACGTAGGTGAAAACCCCCCCGCGCATGCGCGGGGATGACGTCAGCAGCTGCTGACGCTCCCGCGCATATGCGGACTCTCGCCAGCCGGCTGAGTCCCTTCGGCCCCGGCTGGCGTGGCGCCAAAGGCCTTCCACGCCAGCCGGCGGGTCGCAAACCACTCCGGCGCCAGCCTAGCCCTTGAAGGTGCGGAAGATTCCGCACCTTTGGGGTGGGCCGACGCCGGAGTGGTTCACACCACTCCATGCCGCCGGGAACCCCCACCCCGCCGGGTACGGGAGAATCCCGCCCTTTGTCTCTGGCTTTATTAAGGAGAGATGATGCAGACATTCTAGTTAAAGGGGAGGAGTATGAAATTTTAGATATAATCAGCATTATGAGGGAGGAAGTACTGGAGGGACTGACATGCTTGAAAGTGGATAAATCTCCAGGGCTGGATGGATTGCATCCCAGGCTGTTGAAGGAAGCCATGAAGGAAATAACAGACGCTCTGCAGATCATTTTCCAACCCTCACTCGATACTGGTGAGGTACTAGAGTATTTGAGGTCTGTTAAAGTTGTACCGTTATTTAAAAAGGGGGCAAGGGATAGGCCTGAAAATTTATAGGCCACTCAGTCTGACTTTATGTTGGAATTAATTCTGAGAGACAGGATAAAATGGCATTTAGAAAGGAGAGTCAGCATGGTTTTAGTTTGTGGAAGATTGTGCCTTACTCATTTCATCATGTTTTTTGAGGAAGTAACAAAAGAGGATTGACGAGGGAGGTGCAGTGAATGTTGTCTATATGGTTTTTAATAAGACTTGTGACAAGGTTCACATGGCAGACGAGTCAGAAAAGTAAAAGCCCATGGGATACAGGGAAAAGTGGCAAGTTGGATCCAATTGGTTCCGCGATGGGAAACAAAGGATAATGATTGATAGATCTTTTATCGAATGGAAAATGGTTTCCAGTGACATTCCACATAGCTCAGTGATTTGATTTGATTTATTATTGTCACATGTATTAGTATACAGTGAAAAGTATTGTTCTTGCATGCTGTACAAACAATGCATACCGTACATAGGGAAGGAAGGAGGGACTGCAGAATATAATGTTACAGTTATAGTAAGGTGCAGAGAAAAGATCAACTTAATACGAGGTAGGTCCATTCAAAAGTCTGATGGCAGTAGGGAAGAAGCTGTTCTTGAGTGGGTTGGCACGTGACCTCAAACTTTGGTATCTTATTCATGGCTGAAGAAGGTGGAAGAGAGTATGTCCGGGGAGCGTGGGGTCCTTAATTATGCTGGCTGCCTTTCCGAGGCAGCGGGAATTATAGATCGAGTCAATGGATGGGAGGCTGGTTTGCGTGATGGACTGGGCTACATTCACGACCTTTTCTGGTTTCCTGAGGTCTTGGGCAGAGCAGGCTCCATACCAAGCTGTGATACAAGCAGAAAGAATGCTTTCTATGGTGCATCTGTAGAAGTTGGTGAGGGTCGTAGCTGACATGCCAAATTTCCTTAGTCTTCTGAGAAAGTAGAATCGTTGGTGGGCTTTCCTGACTATATTGTCGGCATGGGGGGACCAGTGTTAGGACCTCTGCTGTTTTCTGTACACGTTAATGATTTGGACGATCGTGGGAGGTGCGATTTGGAAATTTGCAGATGACACAAAAAAGACTGTGTAGTTGATGATGAAGAAAAAAGCTGTTGTACCCAGAATTATATCAATGCTTTGTTTGAGTGGGCAGGCAAGGGGCAAATAAAATTCAATCCGGAGACGTCTGAGGTAACGCATAGAATCTTATAGTGCAGAAGGAGGCCATTTGGCCCATCGAGTCTGCACCAACCCTTCGAAAGAGCACCTTACCCAAACCCGGTCCCTGCCTCATCCCTGCAACCCCACCTAACCTTTTGGACACTAAGGGGCAATTTAGCATGGCCAAATCCACCTAACCTTCACATATTTGGGCTGTGGAAGGAAACCGGATTATGTTGTATGTCCCGGAAAAGGTGGATTAATTAACAAGTATCACAGCCATCATCACTGCTGTTGACCAATCCACAGAAGTCAAGACTTGGAGCAAGGATAGTGCTAGGTAGGGTGTCAACTTCGCATCAGCAAAATTGGTCCGGCAATTTCTGTACCTTCTCAATCGGAGTACTCGGTTTTTTTTTACTCTTTCACAGGATGTGGGTATGCTGGCTAAGCCTGAATTTATTTCCGATGTCTAATTGTCCCTGAGAATGTGGTGGCCATCTCCTTGAACTGCTGCAGTCCCTCTGGAGAAGCACTCTCACATTGCAGTGTTAGGGAAATAAAGGTTTTAAGGGATTTATATTTGTATTGGTATACATTAGAAATAAGGGCTGGGATTCTTCGTCTGTTAATGGCAGCGGAATTCTCGGGTCCCATTGCAGTGAGTGAGAGATTTGGCTTGCAGCTATAGCGGAGCAGGCTCGCAAAGGGGAATCCATGTACTTGCAATGGAGAATCCTGGTGCTTGTAATGGAGAATCCTGGTGCTTGTAATGGAGAATCCTGGTGCGTGTAATGGAGAATCCTGGTGCTTGTAATGGAGAATCCTGGTGCTTGTAATGGAGAATCCTGGTGCGTGTAATGGAGAATCCTGGTGCTTGTAATGGAGAATCCTGGTGCTTGTAATGGAGAATCCTGGTGCTTGTAATGGAGAATCCTGGTGCTTGTAATGGAGAATCCTGGTGCTTGCAATGGAGAATCCTGGTGCTTGTAATGGAGAATCCTGGTGCTCGTAATGGAGAATCCTGGTGCTTGTAATGGAGAACCTTGGTGCAAGTATAGTTTTAAGTGTGTTTAATGTTTTGTGCCTGGAAGCAAAAGCTAGGGAATATGCAGTAAAAGGGAGGATATGATAGAGATAGAATGAGATCTTGGAATACGTGTCCACAGGTCCCTGAAGGTGGCAAGACAGGTGATGAGATGATTTTAAAAAAATATGGACTGCGTTATTTTATTGGATGAGGTATTGAATACAAAAGCAGGGATGCAATGTTTAGAATCCATAGAATCCTTTCAATGTAGTGAAGGAGGCCATTTGGCCCATCGGGTCTGCACCGATCCTCTGATAGAACGCGCTACCTAGGCCCCCTTGCAATCTCCACAACCCTGTAACCCCAACTAACCCCCAACTAAGCAGCAATTTTAGCATAGCTAATCCACCTAACCTGCACATCTTTGGACTGAGGGAGGAAACCGGAGCACCCGGAGGAAACCCACGCAGACACGGGGAGAACGTGCACACTCCACACAGACAGTGACCCAAGCCGGAATTGAATCTGGGTCCCTGATGCAGTGAGGCAGAAGAGCTAACCATCATGCCACCCTATGAACTGTGTAAAATGCTGGTTGGGCCACAGCTAAAGTTTTATTTTTGTTTGTTTCAAAAATTTTTTTTTTTCTCTTTTTTAAAAATAAATTTAGAGAACCCAATTCTTTTTTTTTCCAAATAGAATAGAATAGTACAGCATAGAACAAGCCCTTCGGCCCTCGATGTTGTGCCGAGCAATGATCACCCTACTCAAGCCCACGTATCCACCCTATACCCGTAACCCAACAACTCCCCCCCCTTAACCTTACTATTAGGACACTACGGGCAATTTAGCATGGCCAATCCACCTAACCCGCACATCTTTGGACTGTGGGAGGAAACCGGAGCACCCGGAGGAAAGCCACGCACACACGGGGAGGACGTGCAGACTCCACACAGACAGTGACCCAGCCGGGAATCGAACCTGGGACCCTGGTGCTGTGAAGCATTTATGCTAACCACCATGCTACCTTCCTGCCCCTATTAAGGGGCAAATAAGGGGCTATTTAGCGTGGCCAATTCACCTAACCTGCACATCTTTGGGTTGTGGGGGTGAAACCCACGCAGACACGGGGAGAATGTGCAAACTCCACACGGACAGTGACCCAGGGCCGGGATTCAAACCCGGGTCCTCAGCGCCTCAGAAAGGACTAAAATTACTCTGGAGAGAAGATTTTTAAAGACTGTGGCCAGGGCTTGAAAAATGCAGCTATGAGGAGAGATTGGATCGGCAAAGGTTTACCTTAGAACAGAGGAGGAGGCTAAGAGGTGACTGAATTGAGGTGTACAAAATTAGGAGGGGCTTAAAGGAAAGAATTGTTTTCCCCTAGCTGTGGGGGCAATTACCAGGGGGCACAGATTTAAGGTGATTGGTAGAAGGATGAGAAAGACAAGAGGAGAACCTTTTTCACCCAGAGGATGGTGGGCCTGGAATTCATTGCCCGAATTGATGCTTCGAGCTGAAATGCGCAACACATTTAAAAGGTACCGGGATCTGCATCTTAATTGCTGTAACTTGCAAACCAATGGACCAGGCGCTGGAAAGTGGCTGGAATCTTTTTTCTCTCTCTCTTTTTATCGACTGGTGCAGACATAGAGGGCAAGATTCTCCGCAAATGCGGAGAATCATATAGGCTGCCGTGGGACAGGCCGTAACCCACGGCAGCCTTCACGCCCACTTCCGGGGCTGATTCTCCCCCCCGGGCGGGGCTAGGAGCGCGGCCCCATGCATCACGGTCGTCAAGGCCGCACGTCAAGCGTCACACCGGCTGACGCGGCCAATGACGTTGGCCGCGCATGTGCAAGTTGGACAACGCCAACCCGCGCATGCGCAGTTGGCGTCTTTTCCCTCAGCCGCCCCGCAAGACGTGACGGCTTGATCTTGCGGGACGGCGGAGGGAAAAGAGTGCGTCCGTTACGGACCCAGGCCCGCGATCGGTGGGCACCGATCGCGGGCCTATGCCCCCCTTGGCACGGCCGTGGTACTGCTGTGCCAATCGGGCCCCCAGATGCTCCAAACGGGCATCTGTCGCCTGTTTCATGACGGCAGTGAGCAGGTGTGTTTGCTGCCATGTTGAAACGGGCGTGAAGGCCCGGCGGCTCGGCCCATCGGCCTCGGAGAATCGGCAATCGCCGTAAAAAATGGCGAGCGGCGATTTGTGGCGTGGGTCGGGCGTGTGGGGGGGGGAGGGGGGAGAATAGCGGAAGGGCGTGAAAAATGTCGGGAGGCCCTCCCGCTATTCTCCCACCCGGCGTGGGGGGGCGGAGAATCGCGCCCGATGTGTTAAAGTGCCTCTTTCTGTGTCATAACATTTCCAGGGTTCTATAGAAATACTGTGGCTACAAGAGCAGGTCAGAGGCCAAGAGTCGTTTGGCGAGTAACTCACCTCCTGACTCCCCACAGCTTGCCCACTATCTACAAGCCACAAATCAGGAGTATGATGGTATACTCTCCACTTGCCCCGACGAGTGCATTTCCAATAGTACCAACGAATCGTAACGCCATCCAGCCCCCTTGATTGACACCCCATCCACCACCTTCAACATTCATGCACATTGCCGGTGGTGTGCACTGTGCCCAGGATGCACTGCAGCCACTCGCCGAGTCGCCTTTGACAGCACCTTCCAAACCTGCGACCGATAGCACCTCGAAGGGCAAATGCAACACCACCGCCTCTAATCAACACACCATCGAGACGTGAATATATATTGCTGTTCCTTCACTGTCACTGGGTCAAAATTCTGCAACTCCCTTCCTAGCAGCACCTAGGCCACATAGCCTGCAGTGTTTCATGAAGGCAGATCACCAGTGCCTCCTCATGGACAATTAGGGATGGGTAATAAAAATATTGGCCTAACCAGCGACGGCTACATCCCATGAAAGAATAAGAATAAACTGTAATTTTCTTTCTCTTCAGTTAATTATCCAATTCCCTCTTGAATGCCATGATTGAATCGGCCTCCACCACACCTGTAGATAGTGCATCGCAGGTCCTAACAACCCTCTGCACAGTAAAGCTTTTCCTCATGTCACCTCTTGCTCGTTTGCCAATCATCCCAAATTGGTGTCCTCGGCTTCTTGACCCTTTCATCAGTGGAAACAGCCTCTCCCCATCCACTCTGTCCAGGTCAGAGAATTTACAGTGCAGAAGGAGGCCATTCGGCCCATCGAATCTGCACCGGCCCTTGGAAAGGGCACCTCACTTAAGCCCACTCCTCCACCCTATCCCCGTAACCCCACCTAACCTTTTGGACACAAAGGGCAATTTAGCATGGCCAGTCCACCTAACCTGCACATCTTTGGACTGTGGGAGGAAACCGGAGCACCCGGAGGAAACCCACGCACACACGGGGAGGATGTGCAGACTCCGCACAGACATTGACCCAGGCCGGGAATCGAACCTGGGACCCTGGAGCTGTGAAGCAACTGTGCTGTACTGACCCCCGCCCCCCCCCCATCCCTCATGATCTTAAAAAAAACACCGCCTTCAAATTTCCTCCAAACGCTCTTCCCTCGAAGCGAAAGCACTCCAGCCTCTCCAATGAATCCACCCCAGTCTTTCATTCCTGGACCCATTCCCGCAAATCTCCTTTAGTCTTTGACTTCAGTCATATATTCCTGGAGGCATCTCATTAGAATGCAGCCTCTCCTAGTGGCGTTACATGAAATGAAATTTAAATTGCTTATTGTCACAAGTAGGCTTCAAATGAAGTTACTGTGAAAAGCCCCTAGTCGCCACATTCCGGCACCTGTTCGGGGAATCGAACCGTGCTGCTGGCCTGCCTGGGTCTGCTTTCAAAGTCAGCGATTTAGCCCTGTGCTAAACAGCCCCTTAATATTTCAACCGCAGAACTGTTATAGAATGAGGCTGTGATTCATACACCAAAATGCAATGCTTGTTGTTTGGCAAGCAGTTACAAGGGCAGCAAAATAGGGCGTGGTTATTATTGTTTCTCCCTTCCAACCAACCAGTCGTGTACAGTTCTAAAAGGGAAGAGTCAGGCAGATATGGAAAGGGCACTCAGATTGAAATGTCTTAGCGTTTAATGAGCGACACTGCAATCAGACCTTTGATAGACCAGCCAGTCACAATTAACATTCCTTATCTGACACATGTTGTCACAAGAAAGATTTACAGTATATATAGTGCCCTTCACAACACAAAGACATCCCAAAATGCCTTTGGCAATTTTTGGCAGCTGGGGAATTTAAATTTAGTTCAGAAATAATCCTGGAATTAATATATGGGGTAGCAGAGATGGTGACCATGTCATTGCTGAATTCTTGTACAAACATAGCTGGCTCAATAATGTCCTTTAGGGGAGGAAATCTGCCAACCTATCTCTGGCCCGGCCTGTCTCGTATTTGACTCTAAATCCATAGCAATGTGGTTGACTGTTAACGGCACTGTGAAGGGGAGTCAATTCAGCCAAGGGCAATTTGGGTCAGGCAATAAATGCTGGCATGCCTACATCTTGTGAATAAATATTGCTCATTGTTTGGTGCATTCACATCCTTGTATTCTGAATTTGTGCATTTGTATGTGCGTGAGCATGCGTTTTGGGGTGTATGTACGTGCGTTTTGAGGTGTGTGTGTGTGTGTTTTGGGTTGCTTGTGCAGGCGTTTTCGGGTGTGTGCGCGTGTGTTTTGGGGTGCGTGTGCGTGCATTTTGGGGTGCATGTGCATGCGCTTTGGGATGCGTGTGCGTGAGTTTTGGGGTGTGTGCGTATTGGGGGGGTGTGCATTTTGGGGTGTGTGTGCGTGCGTTTTAGGGTGCGTGTGCATGCGTTTTGGGGTGCGTGTGTGTGTGTTTTGGGTTGCGTGTGCATGCGTTTTTGGGTGCATGTGTGTTTTGGGGTGTGTGTGCGTCTGTTTTGGGGTGTGTGCACATGAGTTTTGGGGTGTGTGTGCGTGAATTTTGGGGTGGATGTGCGTGCGTTTTCGGGTGTGTGTGTGCGTTTGGGGGGTGTGTGTGCGTGAGTTTGGGGTGTGTGTGTTTTCGGGTGTGCGTGCATTTTGGGGTGTGTGCGCGTGCACTTTGAGGTGCGTGTGCGTGCGTTTTGGTGTGCGTGCATTGTGGGGTGTGTGTGCGTTTTGGGGTGTTTGGGTACGTGTGTTTTGGGCTGCGGGTGTGGGTGTGTGCGTTCTGGTGTGCGTGCGTTTTGGGGTGTGTGCATGTGTTTTGGCATGTGTGTGCGTGCATTTTGGAGTGTATGTGTGCATGCATTTTGGGGTGTGTACGTTTGTGTGTACATGTGGGTGTGTGTACGTGTGTGTGCGCATGCATGCGTATGCATGTGTACGTATGTGTGTGTATGTGTATAGTCTAGAAACTGGCACTGCCTGGCAGTCTTGAGTTACGTTGTGATCTAATTATGAATTCTGCATCATTATTTTGCTAGCTCCTCCCCCCCAAACCTATACAGTGACTAAGTGATGGTGGGTGATTAAAATCAGCTATTACAGGAAATGTGTGGAGAATGTCTGATACCTTTCGGTTTATTGCACAACAATAATCACTGTGGCTGTAATCATAAGTGTAATCATAGATCAAAGTAAAATAAGAATGATCTCAGATCTTGATGAGATTGGAATACATCCTGTAAATTAATGCTGGCCATCTAATATCAGATAGAAGTTATTGAATTTAAAGCTAAATGGGAAGTTATTTTTGCAGCCATTAAGACTAAAAGCTTCCTCAGTTGGTGCGCTAGCATCCTTCTTGCCTTCTCCCCATACTCATATACCGCCGCTCTCACCCTTCTCAACTGCCCCACCACCTTTCCCGTAGATAGTAGCCCAAACTCCATCTGCAGCCTCTGCCGCTCCTTTAACAACCCCGCCTCCGGGGCATCTGCACACCTCCTATCCACCCGCTGGATTTCCTCCACCAGCCTTTCTTTCTCTGCCCGCTCCGCCTTTTCCCTATGTGCTCGGATCAAAATAAACTCAACCCTGACCACTGCCTTTAGTACCTCCCATACCGTACTTGCCGAGACCTCCCCCCTGTTATTAATCTCTACATATCCCAGGATGACCTTCCTCTCCCACTCACACACCTCCTCCTCCGCCAACAGCCCCACGTCCAGCCTACATTGTGGGCGCTGCCCCCCCCCCCCCCCCCCCCCCGCTCATCCGCCAGTCAATCCAGTGCGGGCATGGTCTGACACCACTATTGCCGAGTACTCAACATCCACCACCCCTGCTGGCAACTTCCTTTCAAAAACAAAAACGTCTATTTGGGAATACACCTTGTGCCCATGGGAGAAGAATGAAAATTCCTTCGCCCTCGGTCTCCAAAATCTTCACAGATCCACCCCCCCCCCCCCATGTGCTCCATGAACCCCCAAAGCTGCTTCGTTGCGGCCGACACCCTCCCCGACCTCGAACTCGACTGATCCAGTCTTGGATCCAGAACCGTATTAAAATTCCCCGCCCATAATGGGCCGATGTGAGTCCAGGTCGGGGATCTTCCCCAGCACTCACCTCATAAATTCAACGTTGTCCCAGTTCGGGGCATAGATATTCACTAATCACACCGGCATTCCCTCCTATTCCGCACTCACCATAACTCCCCACTTCAAACGCCATGCTGTTGTTGATCAAAATCGCCACCCCCCTCATTTTAGAATCAAATCCCGAGTGAAATACCTACCCTATCCATGCCTTCCTCAGTCTAGTCTGATTCCCCCACCCTTAGGTGAGTCTCCTGTAGCATGGCCATGTCCGCCTTCAAGCTTTTTCAATGTGCGAACACACGAGCCCTCTTGATCGGCCCAATTAACTCTCGAATGTTCCACATGATCAGCCTGTTCGGGGGGCACCTCCCAGCCCCCTGCCGATCAACCATAGTCCCTCTTGGGCCAGCCACCAGCCCACGTCCCGCACCTCCTCAGGCTCACCCTTGGGCGCCCACTATCATCGTTTCAACTCCTACCACTTTTTAGAAGCCCCACCCCTGTCAGCAGTTCATCTGCCCTTCCCCCGCCAAGCCCCCAAAATAACAACCCCTATCCCCCCCACTAACCACCTGCTCACCCCCCCACTGTGCTTCTGTGAACTAACCCGCCCAGCCAGCCAGGTAGACCCCGACTATGGCGCCTAGTATCCTACCCCACCACTGATTTCATCGCCCCCCCATCCCGCTCAGCCATCCTACTAGTACAAACAAAACAACCCAACCCAAGCCCAATTGAAGAGGACCCCCCACC
This sequence comes from Scyliorhinus canicula, assembly GCF_902713615.1. NCBI lineage: Eukaryota > Metazoa > Chordata > Chondrichthyes > Carcharhiniformes > Scyliorhinidae > Scyliorhinus > Scyliorhinus canicula. The sequence continues at coordinate 16,090,021 of NC_052156.1, read as the reverse complement.
CCCCCCCCCCCCACCCCCACCCCATCACGCCCCACCAAAGAACAGGGGGGTCAATATGAATCCCTCAACCAACATCACTAAAACACAGATTATCTCACAATTATCATATTTCTGGTGAATGAATTGCAAACAACGCCATTCAAATGACAAACATTGAATGATCGAAGGAAATTGCACACTCGGGTTGCATGAGAACTTGAAAAATTATTTGTTGACATTTCCCCAAGGGCTGTATAATTATGAATGCCTGGCTTAGTTTCAAAAGCCACATTTGCCTCAGCAGGCGTTCACCATTTTATTGCCAGCTTAAAGAGGCTATTAAAAGATTAATTGCCTTCGATGTGGGCTCTGAATAGGAATGTGCCTGTTTTTCAGAAAAGATTAACCGCTTGATATTCAAAGGTTTTGAATGGCTTTCATGAATGGGAGATTTTTCACGATCAAGTGTGTAGGAGTGAGAGCCGTATTAAATTTTTAGAAGTTGTTTCTCATCTCTACATGGCCTCTGAGGTCTGCACATAATGGGCGCTGGGTTGGTGGCCATTTTGAGTTGGCATGGAGGTATGAGGTGTGGGTGGGGATATGGTTGGCATGAGGTATATGAGGAGGGTTGAGGGGGTGAGGGGCTAACAGTTTCTAACACAACTGGAAATAGGTCCCAGAGAAGCAAGATGGGCCTTCTAACTAGCTCACCTCAGCACTTTCCTGCCTCTGCAGCTCCCTATAAGCTCCTAATGAGGTTAGCGGACCTGCCTATCTGGAACAGAAAGTGTGCCTAACTATTAAACCAAGGCAGGTCTACTGGATTGAGGGATTTCCCAGAGCAAAGATCCAGCCCAAAATTCGCCCAAGGTGATCTATTTTAAAAGCTTGTGGAATACATGAAAAGATTGAATATGCTTTAGACTATAAGGTGTTATGAGTTCTTTCTGATCGATGAAATGTCTTGTTGTGCTTATTTTTTAATTATAATTCAGATGTTACTGCACAAAACAAGAGGAAAAAATTCCTCAACGATCCTTGATGTTCGGCTTCTAACTTTATTTATTTTTTTCTCTCTGGTGTATCAGGAGAACGGCCTTCACACCCGCATGGTTTCTGTCGGAGCGGAGCAAGCGGATACTAGCTTTGAGTCCAGACTGCACGATTTCTTCCTGATGGTCAATGCGCGAGACAATGTGGTGTGACCACATTTTCTTTGGTTCTTTGTCGTGATACCTGAATTGTGGCGGAAACATCACCAGTTGAGGATTTGTCCTTGAGCCTGGGAAGATTTGGTCATTGTTGGTCTCCTTCACATTCCCAGCGGGCCTTGCTGAAGTGACAACTGGCAACAGGATGCTAATTGGCGCAGAATTCTTCCTTTGGTTAACCGTCTGCTTCTTGACAAATATTTCATTCTGTGACACTCAGGAGTGCCTGAAGGAGGCTGAAAGCTTCAACTTTGATTTCCACTACACCCTGCCAAGTTTTAATGCAGAGCAACCAATACAGAATGTAGCGGTGTACAAATATAATGCACAAAGTGTGTATGTAGCTGTGCGGAACCACTTGTACACTTTAAACGTAGCTCTCGAAAAGATAGCCTCCCTGCAGACGGGTCCTGTTGGCAGCCCAAATTGTGAAGTATGCAAAAGCTGTGCAACAGACTGGGAGCCAAAGGCTGGCATGGAAGATAATGACAATGAAGTTCTTGTGTTTGATGAGGAAGAGGCAATCTTGTATCTCTGTGGAAGCTCTCAACATGGCATATGCTACATGCACTACATCGAAGATCAAATCAGACAAAATCAGACAAAATGTCTGTTCAAGAAAGAAAACAACACACCAGACCATTGTCCTGACTGTGTGGCGAGTCCGCTGGGAACCCAAGTACATGTTATTGCGGAATTGCATTCCACCTATTTGTTCATCGGTGCCACGGTCAACAGTACAGTGGCAAAGACGTATAGCCCCAAATCAATTTCGATGAAGAAATTGTTGGGATCAATGGAAGGGTTTCGCTTCGTTTCTAACGAGGAATCTTCTTTAACTGTGCTGAACGAATTTCTAGACACCTATCCTATAGATTATATTTATTCTTTTAGCTCCGAAGATCATGTCTATTTTCTAACTGTCCAAAGGAAAAGCACAACTTCGAAAAACTATGAGACGAGAATCGCTCGTCTGAAGGTTGGAGAGTACGAGGTTCGATATTACCGTGAGCTAGTGTTGCACTGCGAGTATGAACCAAGGCGCAGGAGGAGAACGGCTGGGGGCAGGGAAACTCTGTTCAACATATTGCAAGCTGCTTATCTGGCTAAGCCGGGTGCATGGCTTGCCAAGGAGCTTTCTATTTCAGAAAATGATGACGTGTTGTTTGGAGTTTTTTCGGAAAGCGCCCCTCAAAGCAAAGTTGTGGGCCAGAGGTCAGCTCTATGCACATTCCCAGTCAAAGTGATCAATGAGGTCATAGAGAAGGACATGAAAGGCTGTTGTGAGAGCTCGGAGGAACCTCTCAAAAGGGGACTGGAGTTTTACCAGAAGATGGAGTACTGCCCTCAAGACGTGAGTTTGAAGTTCTTTCCCGCTATTTTTCTTCTTTCTCGCCCTCCCGCTCTTCAAAATCTGCTCTGAAGCACCAAAAAAAGGAAGACTAGAGTCTTCCTAGGCTTAAGTCAAGTGTAGGCCAGTTCATACAAGACCAGTCATTGTGGGAATATGACTTAGAGGAAGGCCTGTGTTCAAAACCAAATTTAGCGAATTCCCTTAGGCGCTGATTGTATCAAGAGAGCCATCAAGCTCCGAGCGAGGGAATGGCTATAAACTACACCCTTTGCATCGAAAAATGGCCATGGCCCAATTTATAGGCAATTGTGTCTTTAAAGTAAAATACCTGATGGGAAAAGGAACTATCTTTCGGCCTGGTCAGAATGAGGGACATTATTGTTGTGAAATGGAAATAGTATTTTCGATTTATCCTGCTTGATATCAACGTTTCATTGAGCTAGTTATGTTCTCGGTAACCAGTGTTATCACCAGCCTAACTTCATAATGAGGCCTATTTTCCTATGGACTGATTATCCCAGTGTAGGGTGGATGGCTGATCATGGTTCACATTACTCGAAGCTAATGCGGAGCATGGCTGCAGTTCCTTTGGGTTTGGACTTCGGATGCAGACTGCTGCCTCTGATTCTGTGCTGACTGAATAGTTGTCTGGAGTGTGTGTACTGTTACACCTCTGGAGTGTTCAACAGTCTGGGTTGGTTTAAATAACTTTTTCTTCAATCATGGGGTGCGGGCATCACTGGCTGGGCCAGTATTTGTTGTCCATCCCTAATTGCCTTTGAATTGAGCAGCTTGCTGGACCACTTCAGAATGCGATTAGGAGTCTAATGCATTGCTGTAGATCTGGAGTCGCATGTAGGTCAGGCCAGGTAAGGGTGGCAGAATTCCTTCACTAGAGGGCAGTTGTGAACCAGGTGGGTTTTTATGAATCGACTTTAGACTTTTAAGTCCAGATTTCGTTTATGACCATTTTTGCCTCCTGAGCATTTAAAGGACACAAGCAGCACTCAGCAGAGTGAGCAGCCAAAAAGTAGCACCAAAAGGGGCCGTCAAATCACTGCCCCCGGCCCGGGCAGCCCGAATTGGCGCCTGGCACGGACCTCGATTTTGGCCGAACGCCCAATTCTCCACACGATCACAGTTTGGGTTTGCAGTGTCGCGAGGCAGAGAATTTCGCCCAATGTTTTGTAGTCCCCGTGAAGATGGCAGAGATCAGTCCACTGGCCTGGTGGTGGGGTTTAGGGGTGGGGTGGTGCGATCTGTTGCCCTCCTGTGAAACTCAGCCCAATGGGAAGAGATGACCGAGTGGTATTGTCACTTGACGAGTAACCCAGGGAACCAGGTTAATATTTTGGGGATCTGGGTTCGAATCCCACCATGGCAGATGGTGAAATTTGAATTCAATAAAAAAATCTGGAATGATAAGTCCAGTATGGTTTAACAAAAACATAGGAACAGGTTGGCACTGTTATTTCACAGCGCCAGGGTCCCAGGTTCCATTCCCGGCTTGGGTCACTGTCTGTGCGGAGTCTGCACCTTCTCCTCGTGTCTGCGTGGGTTTCCTCCGGGTGCTCTGGTCTCCTCCCATAAGTCCCGAAAAACGTACTGTTAGGTAATTTGGACATTCTGAATTCTCCCTCCGTGTCCCCAAACAGGCGCCGGAATGTGGCGACTCGGGGCTTTTCACAGTAACTTCATTGCAGTGTTAATGTAAGCCTACTTCTGACAGTAAAGATTATTATTATTATTTTATAAGCCAAGCGGCCCATTGAGTTTGCTCTCCCATTCAATTACATCATGGCATGATCATCTACCTCAACACCACTTTCCCGTGCTCCATATCCATTGGTATCCATGCTCAATGATGGATCTTCCACAGTCGTCTGGGGTTGAGAATTTTAAAGATTTACTACTCTCCTTACCTCAGTTCCAACTGGCCTATTCTATATCTTGAGATTAATCTGGACACAGCCAGGGAAAAGTCCTTTCTGTGTCTACCTTGTCCTGTCCTCTTAAGAATTTTGTAAACTTCAATGCAATCACCTCACATTCTTCTGAACTCTCGAGAGTGCAGGCGTCTCCCTAATCTCGCCTCAGAAACCAACCCCGCCACCCCAGGGATTAGTCTGTTGAAATTCTCCGTTGCACTCCCTCTCCAGCAAGTATATCCTTCCTCAGATAAGGAGCCCAAAACTGTACACAGTACTTCAGGTGAGATCTCACCAAGATTCTGTCCAATTGCAGCAAGACATCTTTATTTCTGTACTCAAATCCCTTCGTGGTGAAGGTCTCACCATATCATTTGCCAAATCTGCAAAGAGAATTTGAAAATCTGCCTCTAGTTATGCTTCAACAACTTTGCGTTTCATACCACAGAAAGGTCCTACTTTAATTGAAGCCCATCACGTTACCACAGAAGCTGCATTAAGAGAACACTGAAAACATGAGGAGGCCATTCGGCTGCTGAGAATCTTCTCTTTTTTTAACTCATTCACGGGATGCAGGCATCACTGGCTGGACCAGCATTTATTGCACATAGAATTCGTAGAATCACAGAATTTACAGTGCAGAAGAAGGCCATTCGGCCCATTGGGTCTGCACCAGCCCTTGGAAGGAGCACCCTACCCAAGGTCACAGCTCCACCCCATCCCCAAAACCCAGAAACCCCACCCAACCTTTTTGGATACTATGGGCAATTTAGCGTGGCCAATCCACCTAACCTGCACATCTTTGTACTGTGGGAGGCAACCGGAGCAACCCACGTAGACAGGGGGAGACCGTGCAGACTCCGCACAGACAGTGACCCAAGCTGGGAATCGAACCCAGGTCCCTTGCGCTGTGAAGCAACAGTGCTAACCACTGTGCTACCATGCCACCATTCCTAATTGCCTTCACACAGAGTGGCTTCCTAGGCCATGTCAGGTGGCATTTTAAGGGACAGCCTGGTTCAGGAGTCACATATAGGTCAGACCAGAAAAGGATGGCAGATTTCCTTTCAGAAAGGTGAGCAGTCACATTGCTGGGAGAGTATTATAGGTCCCCAAACAGTCAGCAGGTAATAGAGCAGCAGATATGTAGACAATTTACTGAGGTGTGTAATAATAATAATGGGGTAATTATATTCGGGGATTTCAATTCCCCCAGCATGGGGCAGCACGGTAGCATTGTGGATAGCATAATTGCTTCATAGCTCCAGGGTCCCAGGTTCGATTCCGGCTTGGGTCACTGTCTGTGCGGAGTCTGCACATCCTCCCCGTGTGTGCGTGGGTTTTCTCCTGGTGCTCTGGTTTCCTCCCACAGTCCAAAGACGTGCAGGTTAGGTGCATTGGCCATGATAAATTGCTCTTAGTGACCAAAAAAAAAAGGTTAGCAGGGGTTATTGGGGATAGGGTGGAAATGAGGGCTTAAATGGATCAGTGCAGACTCGATGGGCCGAATGGCCTCCTTCTGCACTCTACGTTCTATATGGATTCCAGTTGTTGTTGACATCAAAAACAGCAAAATTCTGCAGCTGATTGGCTGGCCACACTTTATGTGCTCCCTCCGCCCCCTCATCCCCCAGGTAACCAAAATGCCAAACTGGTTGGCACCTGGCTGGAAAATCTATTGGAAAGGCCTCAGAAAATGGCCCATGGTTAAGCATCTTCTTACGTGAATCCCTTTGGATCGAGGATGACTCCAGTTCGATTTGGTTCTGAGATAGCGGATACGTCCAGTGTACGCTGTTCCATTTCAGGCACAGTCACTTATTGATAAAAGCCAAATTTGAAGGTCGATGGTTTCTCTGCACTCTCCTCGACACCCCGACTTTGCTTCCGCACGTTCCCGAGGAAGTTAATTTCTGCAGGCCCTGGGCAAACCCTCGCTTCTGGTTTCCCATCTGAAAATCACACATCCTTGCTCCCCAACAAGGCCTGTCCTCTTCCCAACCCCAGGTCAATGCGGGGGGTGGGGGGGCTTACTTTCCAAGACTTTACAGCATAGGGCGAAAGATCGAAACAGCTTGGCTTTGATTAACAAGTCACTGTGCCTGAAATGGAACCCCCCATGCTGTTGAAGGACGTTTAAACAGACGTTTGTTAATCTGAGCACTAAAAATATTTTGAAGCATTTCAGCGACATGCACTTCAGCCATTGCTGAAATGTTTGGGCTGTGCAAACATTCTCCTTTTACGGCTTTCAGACAAGTATGGGATCTAGGGCATGAGGCCACAGCTGCATTTGAGTAAAGTTCACTCCAAGTGTAAGAGAATGTCTGTGTTTTACAACTCTTACACATGAAGAGATCACTGAGGCGATATTTATTAACTGATTCCTTTTCTGTGAATACCGTTGTCACTCCAGCAGTGAATTACATTTTAAGGAACAGCGAAGATGTGAGTATGCTTGTGTGCAATTCATTGTGTGAAGGCAGCACACAGAATTTTCAAACCTCTCTCGGGGCAGGAACAGACGTGGATGGGATCTGAAAGGAGCAACGCTGGTCGCTGTGCCAGGGCCCTGACCCCTTAGTTCCCAGCATCACCAGTTTCTTCTTTCATAATATAATAATCTTTATTAGTGTCACAAGTAGGCTTACATTAACACTGCAATGAAGTTACTGTGAAAATCCCCTATTCGCCACATTCCGGTGCCTGTTCGGGTACACAGAGGGCAGCACGGTAGCATAGTAGTTAGCACTATGGCTTCACAGCACCAGGGTCCCAGGTTTGATTCCCGGCTTGGGTCGCTGTCTGTGCGGAGTCTGCACGTTCTCCCCGTGTCCGCGTGGGTTTCCTCCGGGTGCTCCAGTTTCCTCCCACAAGTCCCGAAAGGTGTCCTGTTAGATAATTTGGACAATCTGAATTCTCCCTCCGTGTACCCGAACAGGCGGCGGAATTTCCAATTCACCTAACAAGCACATATTTCAGGACTTGTGGGAGGAAACCGGAGCACCCGGAGGAAACCTGCGGAGACACGGGAAGAACATGCAACTCCACACAGACAGTGACCCAAGCCGGGAATCGAACCTGGGACCCTGGCACTGTGAAGCAACAGTGCTAGCCACTGTGCTATGGTGCAGCCCATTTTGAGTGACTCTGGTTCGGGGCCCAACATGTCTCATTAACAGGCTTGTTAATGGTAAGTGAAGGAGGCTGACTGGGATTTTCCAGTTGGCCTCCAGTTTCCCGATGCATTGTGGGGCAGGTTACTTCCTGGAACCTGGCTCCCAGCAGTCGGCCTACAGGTGGAGGGTTCCAGTGCTCCAAACAGGCTTATAGGCCCTCCCCGCCTGCCTGAGGAGGGGGCGCAGCCAAAGACCACTTTGTAGGGGGCATTTCCACTATCTCCCTCCCCACAGGAGGGAGTTATTTAACTGCACAGTTATCTAACTCCACTTAACTTATTTTAATTGCCTTTTTAAAATTATTGCTGAGAGAAAATCTCCATACTCAGGTGCCCTCCAGTTACTTACCCTCTCCTGCAGCTGGCTGCATCTCTGAAGCTGGAAGACCTTTCTGGCTCTTCAGTTTCAAAAGCCTACCTTCCACCGTTAATTGGATGGAAAACCTATCTCCATACCAATTGAGGGACGTCGCGGTCAAAATCTAAAGAGCGACTGTTTCCCTCCGGGGACAGGTTTGGGACCTGGATACATAGGCCGGGATGATCAAAACCTGCCCATCGCGGGACTGTGAATTCCTGCCTGAAGTTGATGGGCTTTTGGCTGGTCCGTCAAAATTTTCTGCCTTACCCCCGCCCCGCCCAGCAATGATTCCTGCCACAGGCGGGATTGGAACGCCCCGGCTGTTGTTCCTGTTTCTCACCCTTGTGGTAGGCAATATTAGGGGTATCGCGGTACCTAGGTGGGATGTACCTTATACTGTAGTATGAATGGTAGAACCTGCCTGCTGGTCCCGCCCAGCAGGCGGAGCATAAGAGTCTGTGTTTCACCCACAGCAGTCATTCTGCACCGGAGCTGCTGGGGTAACTATTTGTTCATTAAAGCCTTCAATTGGACTACAATCGCGCTTCAGTAGTGATTGATCGTGCATCAACCCTCAAAGCAGAAATTGAGCTCCAGGTCTGTGTATATCTGTTGGAAGTATGTTAGGTGGGAGTGAGGTGGTGGGAGGGGGAGGGTGTGGGGGGAATGAGGGAATGAAAGTGCTCCAGCTCTAGATTTGGATGGGATGTCAATCACCTTCTGTGGTGAACCAGTGCTTTCACATCATCGTCTAATGGAGGAAGTCATATTTTGGATTCTTGCAATAGTTGACAGTGAGGATAACTATGAAAGAAATCCCATCAATTACAGATGCCAACATTGCTATGAAGAGTGATGAAGAAGAGTTATTAACCTCGAAGATTAAGCCGGGCTCGTCTCAGCTTCAAGTGTAGCTTGAGAAGCGAGCTGCTGGACAAACATTAACTAGGAATGAGCCTGCAGATATATCAGACAGGCGGACTGTCAGGAGAAAATACCAGTCACATTCAGCATAATGACAGCCTGAGGAAAAAAATCTCCACGCTTCACGTTTCCCCAGAAATCTTCCGAAAACAACACCTGTACTCGTTTAAAATTCTGTTTTGAATTTTAAAAAAATGGTTGCAATGTGCAGGGTCAATGTGCCAGTGGAAGATTAGGGATTGGGTCAAAGGTTAAAGTGAAGACAAAATACTGCTTAAAAATCGGAGTTAACGCAGAAAATGCTGGAAAACATTTATCTCTCTGTGTAGAGATTAATGGAATGAACAAGTAGGAGTTGTCCCGCAGACATCCGATTCTCAATGTCAGGGTCTCATGGGTTTCAAAAGCCCGCACTCTGGAGGGGGGAACGGTAACCTGGTAGCGACTTTCCCTCAGTGAGGGGGGGAGGGGGAAATAAGGGGGGTTGGGGGCCAGATTTAGAGGTGGTGGGGAAGGCTAAAGGGGGTCCGGGGGGAGGGGTATAACCTTGTGGGGAAGGTGCCCCCAATGGGAACAGGCCCCCCCCCCCCCCGAAAGAGGTCTCACTCCCACCTCTTGCTCGACACCAGCCCATCCTGTAAATGCAGTTGGGTTCACACCTGGCATGGGTCTCCCCCGGCCGTGAAGAAAGTAGGTCCCCCACCCCTCCATAAAATGGGAGACAGGTCTATATGGGTGGCCAGGCTACATGCTGCATTCTACCAGCCTCCGATCTTCAAATGTGCCAGCAGGGGACTGTAAAATCCACCCAATGTGAGCTGCAAAGGCTGTGAAAGTCGATTTAAGAAAGTGGAGGTCAGATCTATCTCTATCTCTATCTCTCCAGAATCCATTTCCAATTTGCCACTAGGAAAGGAAAGGCAGAGGACAACCCACACTGAAGAGAATGGCTCATTATAGTCATTTTAGTGTCAACCTCATGCAACCTATTTATATCTTTAATGGTTCTCAAGTTATATTAAGCACATTTTCAGGATCAGAGCTGGTTGTGTAAGACCAGTTTTCGCAGTCAACAATTCATGAGTTGTTGATTACGTGACATTTGAAACATTGGGCGCAACTTAATTCAGACAATGGGCGTCTCAGTGGTACGAGTCTTCTTTGCTGGTGCTGCCATATTAAGTACGAGTCAAGTACTTAACTGGGTTCATCCTGTGGCCTCGTTATAGGCCACTAAGCCGGTAAACCACAATCTGGGAGCAATGTTCTGGAGTTCCAGCATCGAATCCCACCACACTAGATGGTTCGATTTTAATTTGCGGCAGGCATGGGGTGGGTTGAAAGGTTTGTCCCTTTTCAGTTATTTAAAAAAACCTTTTCCAGTTTTCTTTGCACTTTCGGCCCCACGCTTCTGATCTCTGGTAGCTGGTGTGGACAGGGGCGGGGAAAGAGAATGACCTCCCTGTGAATCTGCTCCTGGCCAACCAACAGGCCCAGCCAGCAGGCGACCGAGGGGGTCGCCTGACCCGACTGCTCCTCGCCACAGCTGCATACGCGGCTGGGTGTCCATGCAAAGGGGGCATGTGGAATTCCCTGGCACTGCTCGCGGCTTTCTGTGCTTGGTGGGCACCGTGGGGAATGAGCTGCATTATTGACCCTCTTTTTTTAAACAATAAATTTAGAATGCCCAATTCATTTTTTCCAATTAAGGGGCAATTTAGCACGGCCAATCCACTTACCCTGCACATCCCTGGGTTGTGGGGTGAAACCCACGCAAACATGGGGAGAATGTGCAAACTCCACACGGACAGTGACCCAGAGCCGGGATCGAACCTGGGACCTGGGCGCCGTGAGACAGCAGTGCTAATCCATTGTGCCACCATGCTGCCCCCTATTGACCCTCTTAATCACGTTTTGGTTTAATTTTTTAAGTTTCATTTGTGATTTGTTTTTGTTTAAGGGGCTGCCCCTTTAATTTGTCCCTCACTTTATTTGAATTAGTTTACTTGATCTACCTCAGAATTGGGTATAGGTCACTGAACTGGTAAACCACAAACCGTGAGCAATGCTCTGGGCTCCCTGGCACAAATCATCATGGCAGGTGATTTCAATTTTTAAAAAGTCCATGGGATCAAGGGCCCAAGAGCTGCCAGTGACTCAGAAACTGGCAGCTGTCCATCGCAGGCAGTGCCAGCAGGGGCAGTGGAAGCTACTGGCGACGCATCCAGCAGAGGCCCAGGAATCAGCGAGGAGACCAGGCCATAGCTGAGAATTGGGTTTCAGCAAATCCACCTCTTTCCCTATGCCAGGTCCCTCGATCAGGCATTGTACCCCTGCTACCCAACCCCACTAAGAGTCCCCAAACAAACTTGATAGAGCTGAATGCCAGTAGCAGGGGATACAGTGCATAAGGAGGCCATGCAGACCATGGAGTCTGCACCGACCCTCTGAAAGAACACTCTGTGTGGGCCCATTCGCCCGCCCTATCCCTGTTGCTCGTGGCCATTCCACCTAACCTCCGCATCTTTGAATTGTGGGAGGAAACCGGAGCACCCGGAAGAAACCCATGCAGGCATGGAGAGAGCATGCAAACTCACACAGACAGTGATCTGAGGCCACAATTGAACCGGCTCCCTGGCACTAGTGCCCAAGTACTTAAGTGCCTCAATTTGTGGCAGGTCAGTAAGGCCATTCAAGTGCCTTAATCAGGCCCCACCTGGCATCCTCCTTCCCCACCACCAAACATGCCAGAGAGGAGGATATTAAATTCTGATCACAATCTTTGCCCTCTGTTCCCTCATGGTCTTGCCAGAGAGTAGGTTTTGATGAATTGTTAGGCCTCATTATTTACAACTGAATTCACATATATCCAATCATTTTCTTTAAAAAAAGGAGAAAATTTAGAGTACCCAATTCATTTTTTCCAATTCAGGGGCAATTTAGCACAGTCAATTCACCTAGCCTGCACACCTTCGGGTGGTGGGGGCGAAACCCACGCAAACACGGGCAGAATGTACAAACTCCACACGGACAGTGACCCGGAGCCGGGATTGAACCTGGGACCTCGGCGCCATGAGGCAGCAGGGCTAACCCACTGCGCCACCGTGCTGCCCATCCAATCATTTTGTGCAGAATTATAGAACCTGACAGTACAGAAGGAGGCCATTTGGTCCATTTCTGCTATCTGTTTGAAAGAACAATTGGATTTAGCCTCAGATCCATAATTTGTGAATGCAACTCTATAAGTGCCTCTTCAACAAGTTAAGTTTGCGTTTAAAATTAATTATGAAATTAGCTTTAATCACCTTTTCAGACAGTGTTCTAGATCCTGACAGCCTCCAGATCTCTGGGGCGGGATTCTCCGACCCCCCCCGCCAGCGTCAATCCCGCCCCTGCCGTGTCCCAAAGTCTCCGGCACCAGAGATTCGGCAGGGACGGGATTCGCGCCGTGCCTGTCGGCGGCCCCCCCGCTGTGCCTGTCCGTGGCCCCCCCCCGCCATGCCTGTCGGCGGCCCCCCCCGCCGTGCCTGTCCGTGGCCCCCCCCGCCGTGTCTGTCGGCGGCCCCCCCGCCGTGCCTGTCCGTGGCCCCCCCGCCGTGCCTGTCGGCGGCCCCCCCCGCCGTGCCTGTCCGTGGCCCCCCCCGCCGTGCCTGTCCGTGGCCCCCCCCCGCCGTGCCTGTCCGTGGCCCCCCCCGCCGTGCCTGTCCGTGGCCCCCCCCGCCGTGCCTGTCCGTGGCCCCCCCCCCCCCGCTGTGCCTGTCGGTGGGCCCCGCCCCGGCGATTCTCCGGCCCACAATGGGCCGAAGTCCCGCCGCTGTCCTGCCGGTCCCGCTGGCGTGAATCAAACCACCTACTTTACCGGCGGGACCAGGCGGCGCAAGCGGGCTCTGGGGTCCTGGGAGGGGCGCGGGGCGAACTGGCCCCGGGAGATGCCCCCAGGGTGCCTGGCCCACGATCGGGGCCCACCGATCGGCGGGCGGGCCTGTGCCGTAGGGGCACTCTTTTCCTTCCACCTTTGCCATGGTCTTCACGATGGCGGAGGCGGAAGTGACCCCCTCCCCTGCGCATGTGCGGGGATGAGATCAGCAGCCGCTGACTCTCCGGCGCAAGCGCGGACTTCCGCCGGCCGGCGAAGTCCCTTTGGCCCTGGCTGGCGTGGCGCCAAAGGCCGTTCCCACCAGCCGGCGGGACGCCAACCGCTCCGGCGTGGGCCTAGCCCCTCAGGGTTAGGGCTTGGCCCCTAAAGGAGCGGAGACTTCCGCACCTTTGGGCCGTCCTGATGCCGGAGTGGTTCACGCCACTCCATCCCGCCGGGACCCCCCCGCCCCACCGGGTAGGGGAGAATCCTGCCCCTGATCACTGTTGTCAACCTGTAACCTCCAGGCAATGACGCACTTATGAGAGCGAATTGCTTTTGCTGTGCCAACATATCTCTCAGTATCTGGAAAACCTCTAGCAGGTCTCTCCTTAACCTTCTCTGTTCCAAATCTCTTCACAACTGAAGGTTTCCAATCCCTTTGCATCTTCCCTGAAGATCTACAAGTGCCCAGAATGGTCTACAAGGGGCTGGTTTAGCTCACAAGGCTAAATCGCTGGCTTTTAAAGCAGACCAAGCAGGCCAGCAGCACGGTTCAATTCCCGTACCAGCCTCCCTAGACAGGCGCCGGAATGTGGCGACTAGGGGCTTTTCACAGTAACTTCATTGAAGCCTACTCGTGACAATAAGCAATTTTCATTTTCATTTCACATACAGCCATGAGCTGTGATTTATAAATTCCTAGCCGGATCTCGTGGCTTTCACACTCTGGAACTGTTCATCAATCCAAGTGACCCATATACCTTTTTTGCACCCGAGATATAAATGCGAGTTGTGGTTGGATTAGATCAAAAGCTCCCGTTTTTGCATCTGGAACTTTGTTACCTCTTTGATATTGAACAGCCGTGCGTCTTTATGATGCATTAATACCCCATCCTTCCAGGAACAAACAGTAATTATCTCAAGCGTTAATTAACTATTTTATCAAGGGCGGCACGGTGGTGCAGTAGTTAGCACTGCTGCCTCACTGCGCCGGGTTCGATCACATGTCTACGTGGGTCTCACCCCCACAATCCAAAAGATGCGCAGGGTAGATGGATCGGCCATGCTAAATTGCCCCTTAATTGGAAAAAATAATTGAGTGCTCTACATTTATTTTAAAATTAACTCCTTTATTATTCTCCCCTACCCGGCGTGACGGAGGGTCCCGGCGTAGGGGAGTGGCGCCAACCACTCAGGGGTCGGGCCTCCCCAAAGGTGGGGAATTCTCCCCACCTTTGGGGGCCAGCCCCGCGCCGGAGCAGTTTGCACCGGTAGACTGGCGCAAACACCCGGCGCCGTCGGAAGCGGGGCTGGCCGAAAGGCTTTTGGCGGTCGGCGCATGCGCGGGCAGTGACGTCAGCGGCAGCTGGCCGCTGACGTCACTGCCGGCGCATGCGCGATGCGGGGTTCTCCTCCGCGTCCGCCATGGAGGAGGCCGTGGCGGCGCGGAAGGAGAAGGAGTGCCCCCACGGCACTGCCCCGCAGAGTGAGCGGGGGGCCCCGATCGCGGGCCAGGCCTCCGTGGGGGCACCCCCCCGGGTCTGTTCGCCCCCCGCCCCCCCAGGACCCCGGGGGCCCGCTCGCGCCGCTGAGCCCGCCGTTCCAGAGGTGGTTTAAACCTCGGCGGCGGGAGAAGGCCTCCCAGCGGCGGGACTGCGGCCCATCCGGGCCGGAGATTTAAGGTAATTTTTTTAAAAAATGAAATCCCGCCGGCGCCAGCTGTTTTCACAGGCTGCCGGCGGGATTTGCACAACGCCGGTTTATGACCGGCGGGAGAATTACAAAACCTGCGGGAGCGGAAATAACGCCGCTTCCCGCCAATTCTCCGACCCTCCGTGGGGTCGGAGAATCCCGGCCCAGATGTGGAATGCTGTGAGCTTGTTGAAGTTGGTTGCTGAGAACTTGTTAAAGTAATTCCTTTTACTTTAAATAAATAAAAGTTATACAACTAATATATATATATATATGTGTGTGCTGATTCCAATATTGTACAAGATACAATATACCAAAGTCTTGTGTCTTCTACGCAATCTCTCACTAACGATTATGATTGTCCATCTAAGAAAATCCGTGTTACTTGGCGTGGGTTCTTTCTTGGCCGATGAGCCCGATCCCAGAGCCGCAACTTTGACCGTACACTTGGTAGGAGTTTCTGGGAAGTGGGATTAGATTGGATTTGGATTTGATTTATTGTCACGAGTACCAAGGTACAGTGAAAAGTATTCTCTACCATGCAGACAGATCGTTCCATACACGAAAAAACATAGGACATACGTAAATAGACAATGTAAATATATAGACACAATCATGGGGTGAAGCAGGCGGAGTGTAGTGCTACTCAGTAGAGAAGATGTGTGA
The DNA here is from genome assembly GCF_902713615.1 of Scyliorhinus canicula. Classification (NCBI taxonomy): domain Eukaryota; kingdom Metazoa; phylum Chordata; class Chondrichthyes; order Carcharhiniformes; family Scyliorhinidae; genus Scyliorhinus; species Scyliorhinus canicula. Next base: position 16,074,647 of record NC_052156.1, on the reverse strand, counting down.
TATCAGTTCAGTCCATAAGAGGGTCATTCTGCAGTCTGGTAACAGCAGGGAAGAAGCTGTTTTTGAACCTATTAGTGCGTTTTCTCAGACTTTTGTATCTCCTGCCCGATGGAAGATGTTGGAATGGAGAATAATCCTTATGGAAGGGGTTTTTGATTATGCTGCCCATTTTCCCAAGGTAGCGGGAGGTGTAGACAGAGTCAATGGATGGGAGGCGGTTTTGCGTGATCGACTGGGCTGTGTTCACGACTCTCTGTAGTTTCCTACGGTCCTGGGCCGAGCAGTTGACGCACCAGGTTGTGATGGCAGCCAGATAGGATGCCTTCTATCCGTCTATGATGCATCTGTAAAAATTGATAAGAATCAATGTGGACATGCAGAATTTCCTTAGTTTCCTGAGGACGTATAGGCGCTGTTGTGCTTTCTTGGTCGTAGCGTCGACATGGGTGGATCAGGACAGATCGTTGGTGATGTACACACCTAGGAATTTAAAACTGTCAACCATCTCTATCTCGACACCTTGATGCTGACAGGGGTTTGTACGATACTTTGTTTCCTGAGGTCAATGACCAGCTCCTTAGTTTTGCTGATGTTGAAGAGGAGGTTGTTGTCATTACACCACACCACTAGGTTGTCTATCTCCCTCCTGTACCCTGACTCATCATTGTTCAAGATCTGACCCATTACAGTCGTGTCATCAGCGAACCTGTAGATGGAGTTGGAGTCAAATTTTACCACAGTCATGTGTGTATGGGGAGTATAGTAGGGGGGTAGGTACGCAGCTTTGTGGGGCCCTGGTATTGAGGACTACCAATACCAGATGAGATGTTGTTGTTGATCCTTACTGATTGTGGTCCATGGGTCAGGAGGTTGAGGGTCCAGTTGCAGAGGGTGGAGCTAGATTTTGGAGCTTTGATATGAGCTTGTCTGGGATTATGGTGTTGAAGGCGGAACTATAGTCAATGAATAGGAGTCTGCCGTAGATGTCCTTGTTGTCGAGATGCTCCAGGGATATGAGTGTAGGGCCAGGGAGATGGTGTCTGCTGTGGACCGGTTGTGGCGGTATGCAAATTGCAGTGGATCAAGGCATTCTGGGAGTATGAGCTGATGTGTCTCATGGCCAACTTGAATTCACACAGCACCTTTCATGATCACTGGACATTTCAAACGAATTTGCAGCCAATGAAGTACTTCCTGATGCACAATTACTGTTGGAAAGTGTGAAAGGTGACCTTGAATTTTCCACGATCAGGGCGATAACGGCCGGATGCTGGGATTTTTTTGTGACGGTTTTGTTGACCACGTAGGAGTCCACACTGAGTTGTTAAAAGGAAATAAAGGGGCAGCACGGTGGCGCAGTGTGTTAGCACTGCTGCCTCACGGCGCCGAGGTCCCAGGTTCGATCCCGGCTCTGGGTCACTGTCTGTGTGGGGTTTGCACATTCTCCCCGTGTTTGTGTGGGCTTCGCCCCCTCAACCCAAGAATGTGCAGGCTAGGTGGATTGGCCCTTAATTGGAAAAGATGAATTGGGTACTCTAAATTTATTTTAAAAAAGGAAATAAAGTTTTATTCCAATATTCCAATTATTTACACAGGCCGAAAGATCCCAGCCGGTTCTCTCCTGTCGGTGCCCAAACTGGCCGACTTTGTACAGAAGATAACTATACATGGTTAAGGGTTCCTTGTATTCGGTGAAGCTCACGAGGAGTTTAATCATTGCCACCTCGTAATTTATGACCCATCCCGCCAACAAATTATGAATAACCCTCTGACGACTGTGGAGATGGAGGGCGCTGGACTCGCTTTGTATCTGGCTGTGCGACGTGTACCCGCGGTGCAGGATTGGGTGGTGTGTACCGGGAAGGTGAGCGTTGCCTTCAAGTGGAACATCGAGGCGGGTTCACTGCTGGAAGCTACGTCGGAGACCACCGACAGTTGGGTCTACATATCCGAATCTGTGTTGAAGACCTCTCTCATGTTGGCGTTTCTGACCCCCTTGGGGTTTTGCCCTGGCCCATTTCGGGTACCAGATTCGGCTGGACAAGAACATTTCGTTCACGAGGAATTTTGCAAAGAATTAAAAACAAAATCCGCCCAGGGGATGTGGGTGTCGCTGGTTGGGCCAGCATATATTGCCCATCCCTAAGTGCGTTTTAAGCGTCAACCACATCACTGTTGGTCTGGAGTCACATGTAGGCCAGGCCAGGTAAGGATGACCGATTTCCTTCCATAAAGGACATTAGTGAACCAGATGGGTTTTTAGGACAATTGACCATGTTTCAACGGTCATCATTCGACTTTTAATTCCTGATTTTTATTGAATTCGAATTCCACCATCTGCCCTGGTAAGATTCAAAACCAGGTCCCCCGAGCGTTACTATTGTTAGTATAAGGTGTTGTCCATTCAGTTGCTAAGGTAACAAGTACTTGTACAGACAGGGCTGTGATAAATCGTCGTAGACTAGACTTTGTCTCATCAGTGAAGTAATGATGGAAACAAACAAGAAAGTCAGCAGTTTGGTATCTGAAGGGCGGGTCGATGGCATTTCTAAGCTTCAACTTGGCCTCAAAGCCCAGGAAATGGCCCCTTATCAGCAAACAGTCCCTGTTTGCGGGTTTGACCGTTTGTGTTTCCTGTTGATTTTATGCGATCTGTTACCTTGGGATTAGATTAATTGAAGGGCCAACACTTGTTAAAATTAGCAGTTTCAGTGGTGGCACGGCAGCGCAGTGGTTAGCACTGCTGCCTCACATCGCCGAGAACCCGGCTTCGATCGTGGCCCTGGGTCTCTGTCCGTTTGGAGTTTGCACATTCTCCCCGTGTTTTCGTGGGTCTCACCCCCACAACCCAAAGATGTGCAGAGTAGTTGAATTATCCACGCTAAGTTGCCCGTTACTTGGTAAAAAAGAATTGCGTACGCTAAATTTCTGAAACAAAATTAACAGCTTACGAGAGATGGGTATTAGAAAGCAAGATGGAGAAAGAGAGAAAGAGCTAGTGTTTATATCACATCTTTCCGAACCTCAGGATTGCCCTCTAGTGTTTTACGGCCAATAGAGTATTTTTGAAGTGTAGTCTCGGTTGTAACGTAGGAAATGTAACCGCCAATCTGCTCCGTAGGTAATAATAATCGCTTATTGTCACAAGCAGGCTTCAATGAAGTTACTGTGAAAAGCCCCTAGTCGCCACATTCTGGTGCCCGTTCGGGGAGGCCTGTACGGGAATTGAACCATGCTGCTGGCCTTGTTCAGCATTACAAGCCAGCTGTTTAGCCCACTGTGCTAAACCAGGTTGGTTGAAAAGGACCTTGAGGGACAGCTGTGGTTAGCACTGCTGTCTCACAGCGCTGCGGACCCGGGTTCGATCCCAACCCCGGGTCACTGACTGTGTGGAATTTGAACATTCCCCCCGTGTCTGTGTGGGTCTCACCCCCACAACCCAAAAAGATGTGCAGGGTAGCTGAATTGGCCACGCTATTTTGGCCCTTAATTGGAAAGAAAGAATTGGGTACTCTAAATTTATTTTTAAAAAAGGATGTTAAGAAAGCTACAACGTTAGGACTGTCATGGTCCGAAGGAGTCAAAGGTCCACCTTCTGGATGAGAGGGGATCTGATCCAAGAATATAAAATACAAAAAGGGATTGATAAAGTAAGCGTAGACCAAATGTTCCCTCTTGTGGAGCAATCAGGAATGAGAGGTCACAGATATAGGTTCAGAGGCAGTAGATTTAAAACTGAGATGAGGAGGAATTACTTCTCGCAGAGGGTGGTGAATTTGTGGAACTCGCTGCGCCATAGAGTGGTGGAATCTGAGTCATTAAATGGTTTCAAGAAAGGGATAGATATATTTCTAAAAAAAGCAGGTACAAAGGGAAATGGGGAACAGATAGGGAGGCGGATTTGAGACCAGGAAGAGATCAGCCATGATCTGATTGAATGGCGGAGCAGGCTCGAGGAACTGAATTGCCAACTTCTGTTCCTAATTCCTACTTTCCTATTTGAAAAAAAAAATCCAATTGAGGGGCAATTTAGCATGGCCAATCCACTTTCCCTGCACATCTTTGGGTTGTGGGGATGAGACCCACGCGGACTCAGGGAAAAATGTGCAAACTCCACACGGACAGTGACTCGGGGCCAGGATCAAACACGGGGGGTCCTCGCCGCTGTGAGGCAGCAGTGCTAGCCACTATGTCGCCGTGCCACCCTTGTTCCTATGTTCCTATGAGGAAGTGGAGGGTGCGTCGAAGTGTGCCTCGCTTATAATTGCACCCGTTGAACTCAGAGCTGAAAAGTCTTGTTGGATAGGAAACTGTGTGAATAAAGAACAGCATATTGTGGAACTGTGTGGCTACGTAATGCCACCTTGGTCTGGGGGATGTTGTGGGTATTTGTGGTTGTGTAAGATGAGGCTTTGTTGTAGCGACTATTTAAATCTACCAGCGCATGTTGAATTTACTCAGTTCTGATTTGTGTTCAAGTAAAAGTTGCAAAAAGTGAAATCGTCGTGGTCATTTCTTCATTTGGGGGGCATCACTTGGTAAGCTCGGTTATTTTTGGCTTCTCATTCCCTCATGGGGATAGTGACCAATACAAGGAGCATTTCTGCAATTGTTCGGTTTCTATTATCCGATGTACTTAGAATTCTACAGTGCAGAAGGAGGCCATTCGGCCCATCGAGTCTGCACCGGCTCTTGGAAAGAGCATCCTACCCAAGGTCAACACCTCCACCCTATCCCCATAACCCCGTAACACCACCCAACACTAACGGCAATTTTGGACACCAAGGGCAATTTAGCATGGCCAATCCACCTAACCTGCACATCTTTGGACTGTGAGAGGAAACCGGAGCACCCGGAGGAAACCCACGCAGACACTGGGAGGATGTGCAGACTCTGCACAGACAGTGACCCAAGCCGGAATCGAACCTGGGACCCTGGAGCTGTGAAGCGATTGTGCTATCCACAATGCTACCGTGCTGCCGTACTTGGTGGTAGCTGAGCCTTCCAACTGGTAACATCAAGTCAAAATCCCTGAGGCTTTGAGGCCCTTTTGTCGTCCCTGAAGAATAAAAACTCGAGTCCCTAAACTCTCCATTCTGCTGCTTGACAGCTGCACTGAAAGGTTAACGGGTATGATCTTCAGACGCAAGTCAAGTGTGAAGTGCGCATTTTGTTCGCATTGATCAGATTATCCGGTGTCCTGTTGCCATTGACTTCTTGACATTTGTTCACCTGGAAGGATGCAGGATGTATTTTTTTCTATTCTTTCAGGGGATGTGGGTGTTGCTGGCTATAGGCCAGCACTTGTTGCCCTTTACAGTCAATGAAATACGTTTTGAAGCGTAGTAACTGTTGGAATGTGGGGCTTGAAAAGGTAGCTGTGCTTTTACAGACATTGAGGGTGTTCTTAAAAAGCACAACACGTGTTGGAATAGTTTTGGTGAGGTTGGAAGAGCAGGCCTAAAATCACGAGGAAGCCCACATGCCGTTCCGAGGATAAATGCATATTGTCCCTGCAGGGCCCCACCCTCTCCCTGTTTCCGTAACCTCCTCCAGCCCTACAACCCTGCGTTTCCTCCGATTCTAGCATCCAATTAAAAACATTTTTACATCATAAATTTAGAGTACCCACTTTACTTTTTCCAATTAAGGGGCAATTTAGCGTGGCCAATCCACCTAGCCTGCACATCTTTGGGTTGTGGGGGGCGAAACCCACGCAAACACGGGGAGAATGTGCAAACTCCACACGGACAGTGTCCCAGAGCCGGGATCGAACCTGGGACCTCAGCGCCGTGAGGCAGCAGTGCCAACCACTGCGCCACCGTGCTGCCCCCCCCGGCATCCAATTTTAATTGTTCTCAACATTGGCGGCTGTGCTCTTGGCTGCTGCGGCCTTCCACCCCCTCTGTGAACACCCCTCCGCCTCACTCACTTTCTCTCACGCCGTCAGACAGTACTGAGAAACTAAGGGCGCAATTCTCCGCAGTCACGACGGTGCGGAGAATAGCGGGCGGCGTAAATTTTTACGGCCACGCTGGTCTGACGCCCTCCCGCTATTCTCCCCCCCCCACGCCCACGCCCGCCTCCCGACACGAATCGCTGCCCGCCGTTTTTTTACGGCGAGCAGCGATTCTCAGCTGGCCGTTTTTGACGCCAGCCTCACAATTTCTCCCGGGTGCGGAGAATCACGCCCTAAGTGCTGGATTTACCGGCCCCACCAGCAGCGGGTCTCAACGCGAGCCGAATGACAAAATCCAGGCCTACCTGTTCAGGCTTTGACCGTTTATTATCCTGATATCCCCTCCTCTGGCTGGGTGCCTAAGTCATGATCGATAATGCTCTTGTAAAGTGGCTTGGGATATTTCATTACATTGAAGGTACAATGTAATTGCCCGTTAACTCAAACTTAATCTTTCCCTGGCTTGAGAGAAGGTGTTTGAATGTAGTGGTCTTGAGCTATGGAAACAATATAGGAAATTACATTGTAGTTTAATTGTAGGAGGAGGGGCCACAGATTCAAATTAATTAATTAAGGTAGTCAGATTTAGAATTGATAAATCTAGGCCCATCTCTATAACCTCCTTTAGCCCTATGGCCGTGGGAGATATCTGTGGTCCTCTAATTTTAGCCTGTTGTGAACCCAGAGTTTTAATTGCTTCACCATTGATGGCCATGGCTTCAGTTGCCTGGGCCTCAAAGTTCTGGGATACTCTCCCACACACCTCTCCCCGCCCCCCTGACTGACTTTCCTCCTCGAAGAAAAACGTTTTAAAACCTGCCTCATTTAATAAAGCTTTCGGTAGTCTGATTGGCTAGCTTCTTAAAATCAAAATACTGCACATGCTGAAAATCCGAAATCAGAACAGAAAATATTGGTGCAAACCCAGCAGGCCTGGCAGCATCTGTGGAGAGAGAAACAGAGTTGGCGTATCGGGTCCGTATGACATCCCCAGGCTCCTCTGCAGCTCTGAAGAAGGGACATACGGACTCGACACATTAACTCTGTCCCTCTCTTGCACAGATGCTCCCAGACCTGCTGAGTTTTTCCAGCATTTTCTGCTTTTATTTCTAATATCTCCTTGGGTGACTCAGGGCCATACTTTTGGTTTTTAATACTCCTGCGCAGAAGCGCCTTGTGATACCAACGGCACTATATAAATGCAAGTTAGTGAGTAGGTCTCGTGGTGCAGTGGGCAATGTCCCTGTTCCCACTCCAGGACATGGTGACCAAGGAAGGTGTGTGCATAATGTGGCCAAACAGGTGGAGTATCCGCCTGGAATTCCTTCCAATACATGCCGAAGACGGGCAGTAAGAGTGTAATAGATTCCTGATCAGTCATGTGGTGGAATGAAATCGGAGTCTCTACCATCGCCATCCAGAGCTCTGGACTGCAACATGCATGTTGCCACAGCAACTCAGACTTGTTGTGGGGGTGGGGCAGTTGAGTGGACATCCGGCGCGGATCAGATTGGTGCTGGTATCACGGGTGTTGAATCCCCGATCTGGCTGGGGGTGGAGTCGGCACCTGCCTCCTTGCCCCATCAATGGTGGACGTCATGGTGCTGTGGATTGCGGGCAGAAGATAATTCTGAGGAGTTTTTGTGGGTTCTTTTTTGTGTAAAATAATGTCCTTCAAGATAGATTGTGGAGGTGAAGCGATCCAGCTGGATGCTGCAAGGAGCAGTTACCTGGCTGGCTGTCTCCATCTGGAATCATCCTGTGAATTTTAGATGTACTGGTGAAACTGTTTCTGAGGTGCAGCGTTGTACGTGTCCATCCAAATATTAATTCTATAAATGAGAAAGGATTGCTACGTGGGAGGATCAGCATGTTGACAGTCACCACATACAAACCTGGAATTGAAATGTTGATCGTGAAACTGTGGTCAATTGTTGAAAAAAGCCCCCACCTGGTTCGTTAGTGCCTTGTGGAGGAAATCTGCCACCCTTACATGGTCTGGCCTACTCCAGATTCTCAGCAATAAGGTTGACTTAACTGCCTCCTCAAGTGCATTGAAAGATGGCCAATAAATGCTGGCCACGCCCCGTGAAAGAATTAAGACAAATACCCACGGCCAATAGACCAGTGAGGTAACTGAACTAAATCTTCTTTCCAGAAAGGAAACTGTTGTTAAAGGGAAAACATTTCTTGTGATTTTGGACGAGAGCTGGATGGATGAGGGGGGATGCAAGCTGGATTTTTGTTGAGGTGAGCGATTGCCATGTTGGAGAATGAATGCAGTTCTGGGTGAAGAAGCAACAACTTGTAAGACAGAGGCTCCAATACGATTCCCGGAGCAGGAAAACTCCAAATTTAGGACGAGTTCATCTCAATATCACGCCTTATCAAATCTTAGATAATTTCCACCATTAATCCCAGTGAGCCCTGGGAGTGGGACTACCAATTATGAAGCAACCTGGAAATGAAATACTCTGTTCCAAACCCATTCCACGTCCCACTTCAATGTTGGAGGTGAACTCCTCACAGAGTCATACGAATTTTACAGACAGAAAGGAGCCCTTCGGCCCATCGTGTCTGCGTCAGCCAAGAAGCATCACCTATCTATTTTTAAAATGTTTGTAAAAATTCATTAAGGGGCAATTTAGCGTGACCAATCCACCGACCCTGCACATCTTTGGGCTGTGGGGGTGAGACCCACGCAGACACGGGGAGAATATGCAAATTCCACACGGACAGTAACCCAGGGCCCGGATCGAACCCGGGACCTCGGTGCGGTGAGGCAGCAGTGCTAACCACCGTGCTGCGCCCGCACCCATCTATCTATTCTCATCCCGTTTTCCAGCACTTGGTCCGCAACGTTCAGCTTCATCGGATCACAGGATTCAATCCCACAACAGTTTTTCAGGGAAATTCTCCAAAAACCCTTCCCAGCAATTTCTAACTTGTTGGAAAAAGATTAATCGAATTAGTGGAATTCAAAGGCACAGCCAAAAATGTGTGCTTGTGTGTGCACTTATCAGTGGAAGTGGTGCGTACTAGTGTGCGTATTATTCCAGTCTGCGTCCAACATTGTCATAGTGATTCAACATTGTATGAAATGAGTCAGCATTTATCCTCCCTCACCCCTCATTTCACACACCTTCTGCCCCGAAAACATTCATTTACAAAAGAAAGACGAAGAGCTGGAGTTTTCAGGGACCTTGAAGTCCCCCTTCTGAGGCTGAAAGTGTGCAATGACTCCGCTCTTGTGGGTTCTTGGACCCTGGGTGACATTGTTTTGGCAGCTACCCATTAAGAGGCACAGCCCGGGCTGCCATGCTGGTGAGGATGCCGACCGGCCGCATGATTTGCCAACTCCACCAGTGGCCTGGTTCCACGGCAGCACCACCACTGGCGGAAGCCATTGCTAAGGCTGCATCAAGAGCGAGGCACCCTCAAGGATAGGTACATGTGGCTGGGGAAAGTCGAGACAAGGTGAGCCTTGTCGTGGTGTGTTGATGGCACAGTTACTGGGAGTGGGGGGGGGAACGGACCTGGGGGGGGGAGGCTGGTGGGAGACCGGGGGGGAGCGCGGGAACCGGGGGGGGGGGGGGGTGGGGGTGGGGGGGTGGGGGGGGGGTGGCGGGGGGTGGGGGTGGGGGGGTGGGTGGGTGGGTGGGGGGGGTGGGGGGTGGCGGGGGGACGGGACCTGAGGGGCATGGGGGGACGGACCGTGGGGAGCATTCTCCTCAGTAAGGGAGTAAGGAGAGCATCTCTCCACAACAAAGCAGAGCCCCTTCCCCACACTCCACCAGGAGATGCTGGTGAGTCCTGATCCAGGCAATATGTCAGTGGGGGTGCCAAGTGGCCTTTAATTAGCTACTTGTGGCTCAGATGGCCGTTGGGAGGCGGCACAGCGAAGATTCACCTGATTGGCAATATGCCACAGTGGCGGAAAGACGCTTGCCTCCGAATGCCCCCCCACCCCACCCATATTGTCAGTCCTCCCACATGCCAGCCTGTTTCTAATGGTTGGGGAAATTCAGGCCCTCCTTTCCTTACACTCATCTGTGAAGGCGGGCTGGTTTAATGTCTCAGTCCTCTTTCAATATTGCTCAGCCTAGATGACATGCTCTAGAGTGAGACAGGAACCCACTACCGACTGACTCAGAGGCAAGAGTGATACTCACTGAGCCCAGGCTGACAGCTGGCATGCGACTTGGGCATTCTGCTGTCCCTCTGTCTGTCTCATCCATTTTCTAGCACTCACGTTGACACTTTTGTTCTCATCTCACCCTTCCCTCTTATTTCTTCCACCCAGGTTTTTGGACGCATTAGTCTGTGATCTCTTTACCTACTCTGTTTCACACTGGCACTCCCTTTTTATCCCCTGCTGCTTGACCAGATTACAATGACACATGCCGGTGTGGTGATTACACCAAAGGCTATGTGTTCTTGTGAGTCATTAAAGGTAGGGATGTAATTAGTCACAGCTCACGAGGGTACATGGGGATCTCTCATCCTCAGACGGAGACCATTGGGTATCCAGCTCAAGGGGCATCTCTCCACATCAAGCATTAGCCAGGTGAGGAGGCGTGGCCCCAAGGCTGCCTTAGCTAAAACAGCAATTGAACGCATGCTGGCGGCATTATTCTGAACCAAGCTATATAGCCAACTGAGCTATCTGGCCCCCAATCATTTAAGATTATTGTATTTATTGAGGGTGGACTTGAGCATGTGCTATTTTTATTTGTAAAAAGTAAATGAAGTAACTGATGTGTTAGGCAGGTTGGTTTGATGTGGACTGCACTCGATGCAGGGAAGTTAGGAACAGACGTCTAACACTGGAGAAGATCCAACACTGTTTTATTCAACTATAGAACTGCTATACCTATTCAGCTGTGGGACAACACTATACTGATCTGACTGGTGACCTTGTAGTAGCCTGACCAGACTTACTAGCTGCCGCATGGTGTTTGCACTTGCTAGCTCGTGGACTCTGACTGTCTCAGTAGCTGGGTCCCTCTGGCTTTATAGTGGTAGTGTCCTGTCTGGTGATTGGCTGTACTGTGTTGTATGTTTACTGGCCATCCTATGTGTCAATCACTGCCTGTCTGCATCTCACTATATACATGGGTGGATATTATGGCTGTAACTTAAAGGAAAAAACTGCCTCATTTTTTTTCTCAGGGTAGTTCTCTTATTTCTTCTAACGCTTTTGGAAGAGAACCCAGTTTATCATAATCGCCCAGCTCAGAGGCAGACTCTGTGTTTTTGCTTCTGGATTTGTGACAAGCAATGTCCCGGCGATGCAGAGCTATCTCTCATAGGGTTACCATGTCAGAGGCAAGGCACTGTATGTAGCTTGTTTGCTTTTGCTCAAGTGTAATGCTGGAGCGTTTAGGTGCCCAAATGGGAAGAAGTAAATATTTGGAATCCTCGCGATCTGGACAAATACTTTGGAAATTCTTTTGCCTGAATTTTTGGCTGAGGAAAAGCTTCCTTTAGCCAACAGGCAACTGACATTTATTTTTCCCCGACTGTTTCTGATTATATCTGTGACTCTCTTTTCACTCTTGTTCTCTTAATTTTCTTTCTGTTTCTCCATTTTTTTCCTTTTGATCTCTCCTGCTTTCAAGTTTCCTCCTCCTTTGCTCCCTCATTTCTTTTCCCTCACACCCTCCACCCGAGCGCCAATTAAAACCAGTCTCACAGTACAGCTATGTTTTCTACATTTTCCAATCAAGGGGCAATTTAGCGAGGCCAATCCACCTACCCTGCATATCTTTGCGTTGTGGGGGTGAGACCCACGCAGACACGGGGAGAATGTGTAAACTCCACATGGACAGCGACCCGGGGCCGGGATCGAACCCATGACCTCGGTGCTGTGAGGCAGCAGGGCTAACCACTGCGCCACCGTGCCACCCAGCTATTTTAAAAAAAAATTAACATTGCCTTTGTTATCAGTCAGCTGGTTTTCTCTGGAATTGTAAAATGGTTACAGCATAGAAGGAGGCCATTCGGTCCATTATATCTGTGCTAGTCCTCCGACGAAACAGTTCAACACATGCTGCTCCCCAGTCTTTTCCCAGTAGCCCTGTACCCTTTTCCTTTTCGGTTAACGATACATTTCCGTTTTCAAAGCCTCAATTGATCCTGTCATAAGACCATAAGATGTAGGTGCAGAAGTAGGCCATTCGGCCCACCACATTTGTTCCACCATTAAATGAGATCTGACATGATAATCTCCAACTCCCGTCTTATCCCCAAAACCCTTGATTCCCGTACTGATCAAAATTCTGTCTATCTCCACCTTGAACATACTTAAGGAACCAGCCTTTATAGCTCTCTGCTAAAGAATTCCACAGATTCACTTCCCTCTGAGAGAAGAAATTCCTCCTCATCTCTGTCTTAAATGGACGACTCCTTTACTCTGAGATCATGCCCTCTGGTCCTACACTCTCCCACAAGGGAAAACAACCGCTCAGCATCTCCCCTGTCAAACCCCCTGAGAATCCTTTATGTCTCAATAAGGTCACCTCTCATTCTTCTAAATTCCAATGAGTCCAGGCCCAACCTACTCAACCTCTCCTCATAAGGAAAACGTTCCATGCCTGGGATTAACCAAATGAAGCTTGTCTGGACTGCCTCCAATGCCAGCTTATCTTTCATAGATAAGGGGACCAGAACTGTTCACAATATTCCAGGTGTAGTTTTAGCAAGACTTTATACAGTCGACACCACACTCTCAGAGTATACATTCCAAATTCTAACACTCAATGGGATGAAAAGATTTTCCTCATGTCGCTATTGCTTCTTTGACCTTAAATCCCTGTCCTCTGGTGCTCGATCCAAGCAAAGGAGGGCTGGTCTGGAATTTGTATTTTCATTTTGGTGATACTTAAACTCCTGCTCCCTCGTCCTGTAAGATGCTAAGCCTACAGGTAAATTTCCTGTTGCCAATTTTGTTTTATGATGTAAGCTCCTCTGGGTGAGTATTTGTTCCTGAAATATGCCTGATTTTTGGAAATTCGAGAGTTATGTTTTGGATTCCATGGGCGGGATTCTCCATTAGCTGATGCTGAAATCAGGGCGTGCGATTGGGCCGAGAATAGTTTCCGACGCTGAGATCGTGGCAGGCACCGGTTTGATGCCGAATCGCTATGCTCCGTCCCCTCAAACGGCGTGAATGCGATGCGTGTCAGGCATACTTTAATCACCGTTTGCATATCATTAGTGGGCCTCCGATTCTCTGCCTCCAATGGGCTGAGTTCCCGACAGCGCGGTCCACATGTGCTCTCATCCTGAACCTGGTGTGGTGGCTGCTGAGAGAGGGAGAAAGAGAGGGTGTACGGACGGTGCCCAGCACCACCATACTTTGCCAACAGTCGTGCCGCTTGCCGGGGGCTTCTGCCAGGCCGGGGGGAGTAGTGGGGGGTGGCCAGGAGGTGGGCTGTGGGCTCGTGCGGACGGGTACGCAACACCATTACAGCATCCGGTAAGGCAGCCATGCAGCTGCGCATGCCGTTGACAGCCCACTTTAAACCTGGTGCCCTGGGTCGTGAAGGTGACCCCCTGGGCCCCCCCCACGATGCCCTCTGGCCCCAGCTGACCAATCAGCTGTATGGGCACTCCAGCACAACCTGTGCCATCTTTCCGGCCTCGATCAGTGTGTGAGTGGGGGGTGTATTGCTTATGCGCGACTGCAGCTTGTCAGCCCTGCGAGTGTCCATTACGGACCAGGCGAGCTGCGCACCATTTTTCATGTGATTCGATAATGTTCCATGCGGCACCGTGCTAGCCCCTCACCGCTAGCGGATACGATGCAGGTGCGGCGCCGATTTTCCTGTTGTAGAAGTCCATGGATTCTCTTAGTAGCAGAAATGGAGATTCCGACCCCACGTCTTTAAAGAGGACAATTAAACTTGCTTCCTATCTGCTTGTCAGGTTAAGTGACCCACACATAATGGAGCTCAGTGAATAGAGATAATGTGCTGATTGGCGTGAATTGTGCAACACGCCATGTGTCCACCTTCATTCAGTAATAGCCTGATTCTTCAGGAATATTGAAGCTTGTCCACTTTGTCACACTTGGCCAGGTGTGGATCACACCTGGCCTTCTTAACGTTTGCACGGCAGGACCGTGGCGACACGGTAGCACAATGGTTAGCACTGTTGCTTCACAGCGGTTGGGTCCCAGGTTTGATTCCCGCTTGAGTCATGTGCAGAGTCTGCACGTTCACCTCGTGTCTGCTTGGTTTTCTCCCGGGTGCTCCGGTTTCCTCCCACAAGTCTCAAAAGACGTGCTTGTTAGGTAATTTAGACATTCTGAATTCTCCCTCTGTGTACCCGAATAGGCGCCGGAATGTGGCGACTGGGGGATTTTCACCGTGACTTCATTGCAGTGTTAATGTGACTCTAATAATAATGGATTAAACCAGTCATTAGGTGCAGGGTGGTTTCAACAGGTGTCACGGTTATTACGGGCCAGGGATTAGAGAACCCCAAAGTGTATCATGGAGTTCACCTGACCCATAACTTTGAATAGATTTTGGTTATGGGGAGCACAAGGACCCACTTTACAGGTGTGGTGCAACAGAGAGCTAAAGTATGTTTAAACAAAAACAATGTTTATTCTATGAATTCAATTAACATTTTTAAACACACACAGTAAATTCGTAGCAACTATCAATGAAAATACTCCCCCAAAGAATACAGTACTCTATAAGTAACCCTTAATCTTTCCTTGCAACATTCATATGACAAAACACTCTTTTTACAGAAAGACAGCAGGCTTAAATTCTCTACTGAGCTCAGTATCACTGCTAAATTAGCAAGTGATCTGAAGCCATTCTTTTCATACAGAGAGAGATCAGAATTACTTCTTGTTTCTTTGGATGCAGCTCCCAATCTGCAAAACGAAACCAAACACACTCTGTAGCTCCCAGCCCAAAGCGAAAGTAAAGCAGTCAGACAGCCCAGCTCCACCCACACTCTGGCGTCTCTGCAGCTATTTGAGGAACTCCATTCCTTAAAGGTACTCTCACATGACATGGTGGATATTCATTCTGGGACATTGTCAGCCGGGGTGGATTGTACTGGAGTAGGTGCAGTGTTCATCCATTTCTGATGGAACTCAATGTATGCAGTGTGATGTAAGGTCAGGATAGTTGTATATTATGATTTTTTTATTGAACTTCTATTTCTGCAACAACTCCATGATGAAGATGTAAATCCAAGGCTTCTGGCATTGATCTGGCATTTCTCTAAATGCTCTTAGCTTCTTTTCCTGCCTGCAATGTAATTTCCTGTTATAAATATTAAACTTCCCGTATTGTGTTCTGATTTCTCCATGGCCTCGCCGCTCCCTACCATCTCCTCCAGCCCGACAAACTTCTGCAAAATCTGCCCTCCTCCAATTCCACCCTCGAGCAACCCCGAATATAACCACTCCACTGCTGGATAGCAGCTGCCTGGAACTCCCTCTCTAAACCTCTCCTCTCAATCCTTTTTAAAACCTGCCGTGTTGGCAAAGCATTTGGCTACCTGTCCCAACGTCTCGCCTTGTGACTCGATGTCAAACTTAGCCTTCTGTGAAAATACATTGTGGCGTTTTTGTTTTTGACTGAGTTAAGAAGCTGGTGTTGTAGAAAGCTTCTTCTAGCTCTTTCAGTGCTTCCAGACAGCAGGTGCATTCCCGAAAGGATAAATTAAAAGTCGTGGGCCACAGGAAATTAGGAACCAGCCGAATTATTACAAAGCGGCGGATTTTAGTGTGTTGCAGAACCATTAATCGTCTAATTGAACTGAGGGGTCACTGCATCGTAAAGTTGGAACTAAATCCAATATCTAGATCCAATTCATCGTACACTATTGTACACTATGAGCATTATCGTTGCTTGAGTGTGCGACCCAAAGTTTAAAAAAAAAATGAATTTAGAGTACGCAATTCATTTTTTCCAATTAAGGGACAATTTAGTGTGGCCAATCCACCTACACAGCACGGGGAGAATGTGCAAACACCACACGGACAGTGACCCAGAGGCGGGATCGAACCTGGGACCTCGGTGCCGTGAGGCAGCAATGCTAACCACTGTGCCACCATGCTGCCCGTGAGACCTAAAGTTGATGCAGTATTCCAGTTAGAGGTTCTGTACAGTAGAACTGACATTTTTTTCCACTTTGTGTCCTCTATAGATAAAGGCCAACGTCCCATGAGCTTTAGTGATTAAGGTCACAGGTACGGAATGTAGTGAACTGCGTACATGGGTACCAAATCTCTCCTCACATCGCCACATTTTGCCCGCTGACTGAATAATCACAATCTTTATTAGTATCACAAGTAGGCTGACATTGACATTGCAATGAAGTTACTGTAAACATCCCCTAGTCGTCACACTCTGGCGCCTGTTCGGGTACACAGAGGGAGAATTCAGAATGTCCAGTTCGCACGTCTTTCGGGACTTATGGGAGGAAACCGGAGCCCCTGCAGGAAACCCACGCAGACACGGGGAGAACGTACGGCCTCCACACAGACAGTGACCCAAGATTAGAATCGAACCCGGGTCCCTGGCGCTGTGAAGCAACAGTGCTAACCAGTGTGCTACCGTGCCGCCCGTAAAGAGTTGTCTTGCATTGGCCGGCGATCGAACCCGGGCCTCCTGCTTGGCAGGCGAGAATTCTACCACCGAATCGCCAATGCAAACAATGTCCCTTGTAAATTTCTGCATTTATTGATAAGTGCACACATAATGGGGCTTAGTGACTTTACTAAACAAATTTCATTACTGGCTCTGTAAACTAGAACAGTTTTGTTTTATTAATTCCATATATGCATGGCATATTCATCTGGGTTTAGGTTTTTAAAAGATATTGAAGAAATTGGTATCATGGGAGGCTGAAAGGCAAGTGCAGGATGAGAACCATTTTCTATTCTACGATTTAGTGAGACCTATGTCGAGGGTTGTCCGATGTTTGTGTTGCCGACTAGTTCAGGGTTTTGAGGAAATGTTGCCTCTTGTGGGTCATGCTGAATAGGATGGGAGGAATAATGCAGGAATCCATTCTTTATGGTCAAGAGGATAGGGGATAATGTCAATATGTTGTTCATTGACCGTGTCGTGTGATGTCCAATTCTAGGCATCTTAAAGAATGCTGGGTTCAGTAATAGTTCGTGGTTAGTGGAGCGTGAGCTCACAGAACTGATATTTCAACACTCCAACAGATAGTTCACTAAAGGCAATGGAGCATGAGTCAGCATGAGGCACCCGTACAGTAACTCAAGTTTTGCAACCAAGAGAGTATGCTTAAAAGGGAATTTTTGTACTTTAAGGCAGCTGTTCAAACCCAGGGGCAATGTGCTCCGAAAGCTTGATTTTTCATCTTGCTGATTTTGCTGTTTACAAAGTTTGTTCTACCGAAAGATGAATGTTTCAACTGCAGCATGAACTCAGTAACTTACAGAGAGCGAAGTTCAAAAACCGAATGTATTAAAATAACACCGTACGGATACAATCTGTGATGTAACGGTGGTGACATTAGCCATTTCGGAAAAGAATGTCCTGTATTTAAATCAGCTTTTTTGCATCAAGCGGGGTGTGGAATTGACTGGATTGCAATGTGGGGAGCCAGTATAGGCTGAATGGGCTGAATAGCCTCCATCTATGCTGCATATATGACCCCTTAACCTCAGGATGTGCCAATTTACAGCCAATGACGTACTTTTGAAGTGTAATCCCTATCGTAGGAAATGTGGCAACAGAGTGAGATCCCACAAACAATGATGTGATAATAACCAAACAATCTGTTTTGGTGATGCTAATTGAGGAATATATAGTTGCCAGGGCACCCTGTTCTCTTTGAAATAGTGCCATGTATCTGTGATGTCCTGTTGAGTGATTGCTAAAAAAAGAGGCTCATTGTCGAAGCTTTTCCTCATCCACTCATCAGGGCAACTTGCAAGAATCCCAAATGTAAAGGAATCAACAATTTGTACCACATGAGAAGAGAATGCTGATTGGTTGACAAGTGAACCCCGATTGGTAGAGACGTTGGTGTGGAGAACATAGAACATGGAACATTACAGCACAGTACAGGTCCTTCGGCCCTCGATATTGCGCCGCCCTGTGAAACCCCTCTAAAACCCATCTACACTATTCCCTTATCATCCATATGTCTATCCAATGACCATTTGAATGCCCTTAGTGTTGGCGAGTCCACTACTGTTGCAGGCAGGGCATTCCATGCCCTTACTACTCTCTGAGTAAAGAACCTACCTCTGACATCTGTCCTGTATCTGTCTCCCCTCAATTTAAAGCTATGTCCCCTCGTGCTAGACATCACCATCCGAGGAAAAAGGCTCTCACTGTCCACCCTATCTAATCCTCTGATCATCTTGTATGGCTCAATTAAGTCACCTCTTAACCTTCTGGTTAGAATGCACCAGTTAACTGATAACTGACAAGTTAACTGCCAAGCTTTGTTTAAATCCAAACCAGGCAGGCTGACTCTGGTTTGCCAAGGCATTGCTGTGGAGAATGAGCCAGGAAAGGGCTGTCATCTATTTTGGTTAATGGTAAACTTATCAAGTTCATTGTCCACTTGCCAACCAATCAGCGCTCTCTTCTCATGCGGTATAGATTGTTGTTCCATTTACAACTTGGTATTCTTGTAAATTGTTCTGACGAGTGCTTCAGCAAAATGGGCCTTTTTACAGCTGTACTTAGTTACGATGTGGAGATGCCGGCGTTGGACTGGGGTGAGCACAGTAAGAAGTCTTACAACACCAGGTTAAAGTCCAACAGGTTTGTTTCAAACACGAGCTTTCGGAGCGCAGCTCCTTCCTCAGGTGAATGGCGAGGTATGTTCCAGAAACATTTATATAGACAAAGTCAGGGATCCCTCTCCCTGGATCTGTAATGATTTGATTGCCTGCAAATGCTCGCATTCCAAGCATTGTCCAGCATCTCTGACTTGGTCTATATAAATGTTTCTGGAACATACCTCGCCATTCACCTGAGGAAGGAGCTGCGCTCCGAAAGCCCGTGTTTGAAACAAACCTGTTGGACTTTAACCTGGTGTTGTAAGACTTCTTCCTGTACTTAGTTACAGTATCTGTGATGTTTCTCAAAACTACCTTTTGAAGAAATTTCAATACTTGCTGCAATCTTTGTATTATTTTTAGAAAAACAAATTCTCGTCCATACCCCCTGTCTGAAGGCTCCCTCTCTAACCAAAAAGAAAATGCTGGAAAATCTCAGCAGGCCTGGCAGCGTTTGTAGGGAAAGAAAAGAGCTGACGTTGCGAGTCCGATGACTCTTTGTCATCTGAAACTCCCTCTCTAACCTAGGCTGCAGAGGCCAATTGCAGATTGAGATTGGCTAGTTCATCAGAGACTGGGGAGCGAACCTAGGAAATTTTGGTCTGCAAAGTCGATGCTGCAAAAAAGTTGTCCCCGTTTCAAATTCCATTTCCGAATTACCGATACTGGCCCTCTGACAATTGTCTGGGCTAAACCAGACTAGTCGCATATTTGACTCTGAGATGAGCTGTTGACCGTATCCATGCCATTGCTAAGACTACCTACATCCACTTCTGTAATATTGCCCAATGTCGCTCATGCCTCAGAACATCTGAAGTCCTCATTCATGACTTTGTCACGACTTCAGTATTTCAACACACCCCCAGTTGGCTTCTCCGATTCTCCCCTCCAGAAACTTGAGGCTTTTCTAAAATTACTGTGTCCTCACTTGCATCTGGCCCTGGTCACCTACTGCCCCTCTGCTTACTGACCTACATTGCCCCCTGGCAAAGTGACAAGAATTATCATTCTTTTTTTCAGATCCCTGCCTGATCCTGTCCCTCCCCGTCTCCGTGATCTCCTCCAGCCCCACACCCGCTCCACGATACCTGCACTCGTCTGATTCTGGGTCTCTTGAGCATCCCCGATTTTAATTGCTCCAACATTGGTGTTTGCGCCTTCAGCTGCCCCAGATCCCAAGCTCTGGAACCCTAAATCCCACTGCCTCAACCTCGCTTTCTTCCTTAAAGACGCTCCTCGAAATCCATCTGTTCGACTAAGATCTCAGCCATCAACCTTTATGTGGCTCGGGTGTCAAATTGTGCTTCAGAACGCTCCTGGGAAGCACCTTGGGATGTTTTAGGATGTTAAAGGCTCAACATAAATAGAGAGGTTGCTGTTGTATATTTGGACGTGGACGGCCTGTGCTTGTAGTGCTATTCTGGAATATATTTGCAGATCCACGTAAACACCATGCACCAAAATGGTGTTGACCCTGGCAGGCTAGTGATGGAAGTAAACATTGCTTCCGTTGAAGTAGCAGGGATGGGGGTAAGTAACTGAGGCTGAATTAAAGACCTTGTGGCGCTCCTATAAGGATCTTTCTCTCTTTTTTAAATATGTTTTTAAAAAAAATTGAAAGTAGTCAATTAATTTTATTTCCAATTAAGGGGCAATTTAGCGTGGCCAATCCAGCTACACTGCACATCTTTGGGTTGTGGGGGTGAGAACCATGAAGACATAAGGAGAATGGGCAAACTCCGCACGGACTGTGACCCGGGGCCGGGATCGAACCCGGGTCCTCGGCGCTGTGAGACAGCAGTGCTAACCACTGCGCCACCGTGCCTCCCTCCCCCCATCTTACTGTCTATTTTACATCATTAAAATTATAGAAATAATTTGTCCATCCTGCTTTTGAATTAAGCATGGGTGATTCGCAGTGACATTAGAATCCCTACGGTACACTAATGCAAATTCTGGCCACATGTATAGCAAGAGATGTAAATTATTTATAACCTTGTTTAGGAGGGACTCAATTGTAAGATGGGATGATATGAAGCAAAAACTAAGCTGCATAAATGAAACTCCAATCAAAGCATTAAAAAAAAAAAAAAATCCCTCCCGTGCAGAATGAGGCCATTGAGATCGTCGAGCCTGCACCAACCCTCCAGCCTCTGAGGGGCAATTTAGCACGGCCAATCCACCTGACCTGCACATCTTTGGACGGTAGGAGGAAACCGGAGCACCCGGAGGAAACCCACGCAGACACGCGGAGAACATGCAGACTCCAGCGGGCGAGGCTGGAATTGAACCCGAATCCCCAGCGCTGTGAGGCAGCAGTGCCAACCACTGTGCCACTGTGCTGCCCACACCACTACCCTTAGCTGATCACACTGTAGCGCTAACAATTATACTCAAAGCCGAGAGACTAGTACAATAGAGGCTTTATTGTTGTACGATGTTGTCCCTCCATCTGCAACAATAGACTAAGGGTCTGAGCAGCTCTCATACATTTATACATAAGCTCCCTGTGGGCGGAGCTAGCTGGCAGGGGCTTACCGGAGGAACCTGTATTACAGGTACAGGCATACATCCCCCTACTGCAGTACACATAACTACAGTGGTTATCTCACCACACACACAACATCCAACTTTCTTTCAGCTGATGTAGACAAACGTAGACAAATCACAGCTGAGCATACAGTCCGGGTACCAGTGAAGTTTGAATGAGAAAATACCCGAAGAATGATAGAAAACATTGGGTCCTGAAGCTGAGGAAGATCCGGGGCAGAGGAATAGCATGGAGACGATGGGCTGAGTGGCTTCCTTGTCCGCTGTCTAACTCTTACGAGTTACGCATTCTGCGAACCTTGTAGTAAAAGAATGGAGAGGGTCAACCAATTAAATTACACAATATATCTTTGAGAAATATTTATTTTGCCTCTTGCTCTCCCCGCAAGTTAAAACGTTAAAGCACAGTTTGCAACATCGTAATAAATATGAGGGGTTTTAAGAAATACATTTTAATGTGCTAAAAAACTGCCCAAATCCTGTTGAAATGGAACCGTGCTTTACCCTCCTTCAAACTTGGTGAATGCAAATTGTGATGCTATGATTTGCTGTCCTCCTCTGTCCCGGCTCTTCCCCTCCACCAATGCCATGTTCTTGGTTCTTCCTTACCTACTTCAAAGCGCCTTGACTGTGCTGCTTTTTGCCTGTCAAGCCTGTTCTGTAATGGGGGGTTCCGACTTCCCCTCTGCCACCTCCCTCTTTGTACCTCTTATCAGACTCTTTGTGGCCTTTGCTGACTTGAATGCGTGCTGAATAACCGTGTATTTGCTAACTGTGTGTTCAACAATTGGTGTTCTTTTTTGTTCATTCAAAACCCATTTTATTTCCTATACTAAGCCAGAAGATGAAAATGCCTGTGTTTGTACCAGGATTGTTTATCCAATTCATTAAACCAACCAAGTCCACTTAAAAGAATATCAGACAAGATGCACACTTTAAGAAAAATACACACAGCGCAATGCACGAGGGGCGAGCACTATTTTCTGAGGAATGGTGACATAGATGTTGCTGTCATTCTTACAAATGTCTTCTGTTACAGACAGGCGGGGAGTTAATTTAGACAGCACTAATTTCTCCTCTTGCCACGATGTGTTTGACATTTTTAAGTGTTTTCCAACAACTTGATTTTGGTGTGATCCAACTTTCGATTAAGAACTGCACAGCAGAGGGCAGCACGGTGGTGCCGTGGTTAGCACTGCTGCCTCATGGCGCTGAGGTCTCAGGTTCGATCCCGGCTCTGGGTCACTGTCCATCTGGAGTTTGCACGTTCTCCCCGTGTTTGCATGGGTTTCGTCCCCACAATCCAAAAGATGTGTAGGGCAGGTGAATTGGCCATGTTAATTACTAGGGGGCATAGGTTTAAGGTGCGAGGGGCAAGGTTTAGAGGAGATGTACGAGATAAGTTTTTTACACAGAGGATAGTGGGTGCCTGGAACTCGCTGCCGGAGGAGGCGGTGGAAGCAGGCACGATAGTGACATTTAAGGGGCATCTTGACAAATACATGAATAGGATGGGAATAGAGGGATACGGACCCAGGAAGTGTAGAAGATTTTAGTTTAGACGGGCAGCATGGTCGGCACAGGCTTGGAGGGCCGAAGGGCCTGTTCCTGTGCTGTACTTTTCTTTGTTCTTTGTTCTTTGTTCTTAAATTGCCCCTTAATTGGAAAAAATGAATTGGGTACTCTAAATTTACAAATCAAAATAACTCCACAGCAAACTTGAGATTGGATGAACTCGAAGGGTTACTTTATTTACACACGTTCAAACCATGGGAGGAGTGTTGCGACATCGCCTCCTTTGCACTCACAGAGTAAAAGAGGGTTAGGGAAGAGAAATATTTGCATAGAGTAAAGAAACGTTGTTTCGCATAGGTTCCAGAATCTGCAATTAACGCCAATGAGGTAGTCCTTCACTGATGTCAGTGAGCTGAAAACCAAGGCGGATACTTCACTTTTTGGTGGGGTTGACTTCACACAATGGAATAGCTATGCAGAGATTAATCAGTTTTGTGGGTGACGGCACACTGTTTCTAGCAGAAGAGTGAAGACGGGGTCAGGGGTCCACCCTGGCCCTCGTCTGGATCCCCAAGATTGCTAAATGTCTCAATCACTGAGAAGGTTGCGGGGCCCTTTGCCTTAGTAGACTCCTGTTATCATAGAATTTACAGTGCAGAAGGAGGCCATTCGGCCCATCGAGTCTGCACCGGCTCTTGGAAAGAGCACCCTACCAAGGTCAACACCTCCACCCTATCCCCATAACTCAGTAACCCCACCCAACACTAAGGGCAATTTTGGACACTAAGGGCAATTTTATCATGGCCAATCCACCTAACGCGCACATCTTTGGACTGTGGGAGGAAACCGGAGCACCCGGAGGAAACCCACACACACACGGGGAGGATGTGCAGACTCCGCACAGACAGTGACCCAAGCCGGAATCGAACCTGGGACCCTGGAGCTGTGAAGCGATTGTGCTATCCACATTGCTACCGTGCTGCCAGTCTCGGTTATAAAATGCAGGTGGCGTTTGTATAACAATCTTTGCGTTTGGTCTGTGCAGCCTTCCGGGGGTCATTGGTGGCTCTTCAGGGATAACGAGGCATGAGTCTTCCTGATACTGCCAGGTGACTCCCCTTGTTCAGGGTCACATACAGACATAGATTGAGCCATTTTAGGTCCTTGTCCGGTTTGACATTTTTAGAGAGGACAATGAGCATATCCCTGTATACTTTCTAAGAAAATGATACAGGGTGAAGTCTTAATCCCTCATAGTTTCTAAATGCTTACGCTGCTATTACTACTGCTTCACACATTCACAAACAAACCTCACAGGCTAACCTCTGGCATGAAGCATTGCCACTCGGGATATGTTGCTCTTCCCAACCTCTGGTGCAATTTTGCTCACATTCTGCCAGATGAACATTATTATCCCTCCTGCAGCAGCTTGATACACGATTATTTCTGCAATTACAATGATCTACCTTTGCTTTCTCTCTCCTTTTTCAGAAAATGAGAGAGTGTTGGGAAAAACCAACCAAGATGTCGCAAGTCCTCAACCGCATCGATAGATTTGATGGAGAGCTGGAGAATACTAAGCTAACGTCCATCATTGTATCTGTAATAGGAAATTTCACCGTGGGCCACCTTGGAACAGCAGATGGAAGAATTTTACAGGTAAACAATGTTTTGACAGCAAGGGCTGGGTCTCCATCTTGGTCCTGTACTGTGGGCTAACTCCCTACTTCTGGTTTGGAAGTTTTTTCTGAGTCTCAACAACTCAAGTCTGCCAAATTATTGTTTGCACACAGCATGTTTATTCAGAATTCCAAAATTTGCACTCAGTAAGAATTAACTTGCGCGTCCAGATGGGCAAGGCCGCTTGTGTTTGCTGAGAGTCGGAATGGAGCGAGTTCTTTCCTTCCGGTCTCCAAGTGGTTGGTCAGACTGCTTTGTCCTGAGCACAATTTATTTTATCCTGCTCTGTGCATGCTGCCTGCCTGGATAACCTGAACCCACCTCCTCAAGGCTGTGATTGGCCAACTATCCGTTGACGGACGTCACAGGTGCCCTACGTCCGTCAAAGATGGTCGACAGCCTGGTCATCCCCTTGGTTATTGGCAGCTTGATCAGGTTTTGCCCACCTGGCATATCTTCAGACCTTGGATGGTGATAACGAGACATTGACTTGTCTCCACCAACTTCTCAGTCTCCAAGCAAACAAGCCCATGTGGGGCTCCAGTTACAAATTCTATGATAATTTCAGCAATATTTTGACCGCAGTGTAGTTCCCAAACATTCCCTTCCTTTTTGCAAGAGCACAATTACACCACATTCCAGACCGAACACACCCCCTTCTAGACACTTGCTCAGGGCACTCAGTCAGGGCGGCACGGTCGCACAGTGGTTAGCACTGTTGCTTCGCAGCGCCAGGGTCCCAGGTTCGATTCCCGGCTTGGGTCACTGTCTGCGGAGTCTGCACGTTCTCCCCGTGCCTGTGTGGGTTTCCTCCGGGTGCTCCGGTTTACTCCCACAAATCCCGAAAGACATGCTTGTCAGGTGAATTGGACATTCTGAATTCTCCCACTGTGTACCCGAACAGGCGCCAGTGTGTGGCGACGAGGGACTTTTCACGTAACTTCATTGCAGTGTTAATGTAAGCCTGCTTGTGACACTAATATTATTATTTATGTACACCATTTCCTCCTCACCAGTTACATACAGGTTCACAAGTTGGATGGGGTGGGTTACAATACCTCTGATTATTGGTGCTGGATTAGGACAATAGCTGCACTCTTAATCTGAAAGGATGCAGTCTCCTCTCACCCCACCTCTCTTTTATTTTCGATGGCAGAGTTCTCTTGCAGACATGACTTCCTTTGTTGCGAAATTAAATTGTTCCAACACTGTCGGCTACAACGTTTAAAACTAAAATGTAACCAACAGTCGAAGGTAGGCCATGGCCACAGCTTTGGCCAGGCAGGCCGTGTAGGCCTCAAAGTCAGCCTGGATGACTGACCCCGGCCCTCCACGGGCTTGCATCAGGAGGCTGCCTCAGGTGGCTGGCTTACTCATAGAATTTACAGTGCAGAAGGAGGCCATTTGGCCCATCGAGTCTGCACCAGCTCTTTGAAAGACTGCACCTCCCTATCCCTGTACACCAGTAACCCCACCTTAGCTCAGAGCAAGTTAGCGTGGCCAATCCACCTAACCTGTTGTGGGAGTAAACCGGAGCACCCGGAGGAAACCCACGCAAACAATGGGAGAACGTGCAGACTCTGCACAGACAGTGACCCAAGCTGGGAATTGAACCTGGAACCCTGGAGCTGTGAGGCAACTGTGCTAACCCTTATGCTACCTTGCAGGGAGTGGGGTGCACAAGTTGACTGTGAATTTTCAGTTGGCCTTTTATGCAAGAATACAAGAACTAGGAGCAGCAATAGGCTATTTGGCTCATCGAGCCGATGCTGCCATTTGGTAAGATCTGCCTGTGGCCTCAATTCCACTCCTCACCCTCCCCCCATAACCCTTTACTCCCTTGTCAATTAAAAATCTCTCGACTCAACCTTAAATATATTTAGTGACCCAGCCTCCATTGATCGCTGGGGAGGAGGATTCCAGACTAATTTTTCCTCATTTCAGGCTTAAATGGGAGATTCACACGAAGCTGCCTCCCACACATTGACTCCAACTACACCTCCCGCTGCCTGGGGAAAGCGGGCAGCATAATCAAAGACCCCTCCCGCCCGTCATACTCACTCTTCCAACTTCTTCCATCGGGCAGGAGATACAGAAGTCTGAGAATACACACAAACAGACTCAAAAACAGCTTCTTCCCCACTGTCACCAGATTCCTAAATGACCCTCTTATGGACTGACCTCATTAACACTACACCCTGTATGCTTCATCCGATGCCAATGCTTACGTAGTTACAGTGTGTACCTTGTGTTGCCCTATTATGTGTTCTCTTTTATTCCCTTTTCTTCCCATGTACTTAATGATCTGTTGAGTTGCTTGCAGAAAAATACTTTTCACTGTACCTAGGTACGCGTGACAATAAACAAATCCAATCCAAATTTTTTAATTGTGTCACTGAGTTCTAGATTCCTTCGCAAGAGGAAACGTCCTCCCAGCTGCCACCCTGTTGAACATTTCAGGATATTGTACGTTTCAGTAAGATCACCCCTTATTCTTCTAAATTCCATTGGGTATAGGCCCAACCTACACAAAGCTAACCCTTTCTTTCAGGAACCAGTCACGTGAACTGCTTTGAATACAATCTTAAGTAAGGAGATCAAAACTGTACACATTACGCTAGGCGCAGTCTCTGTAAGTACCTGTACTGTAAGCCCTAGGTGGCAAGTTAATCCCCTTCATTTGCGACACGTAGCTTGCGTGCCCATCTCGGGAGGGGGGGGGGGGGGGGGGGAGAATGTCTTGTGGCGGGACATAGTCAGTTGACAGATTCTCGCGCTCGCCTGCGTCCGCACCTGCCCTCATCTGGGCGGGCGAAAGTCCTGCCCTTGATTACAAAATCTGCGCTGACGCTTCAGTGCAACACTGAGGACATGCTGCACTGTCAGAGGTGCCGACTCGTTGACACGGCGCTACATCAAGGCACTCTCAGCTGGACATAGAAGCTTTGCCACTATTTCGAGAAAAGATAAAGCATCCCTCCCCGCCATCATTGTAATATCTTTCCCTCACTGGATTAAAATATAAACTATGGATGATCCAGTTATTCACATGCTGTTTGTGGAAGCTAGCTGGGGGCAAGATTGGCTGTTGACAACAGTGAATGCACTTCATAAGTATTTAATTGGATGTAAAAGTGCTTTGAAACTTTCGGAAGTCGTGAAAGGTGCTTATGTAAGTGATAGAAATATTTATTTGTTAACCCAGCAGAATCCTTGCAACAATCTGGTAGTTCCATGGGTCACTCTTGTTCAGTGCGAGCTGAGCAGGTTTATTCGAATTTAGTTGTATAAATTGCTGTCATGGGGTCTAAGCACCTGACCTGTAGGTTGCTGCTCCGGCACCATAGCAGCACCCGTATTGTTACTGATTAGATCATGGAAAGTTTTGACATTGCAAAGTGCTGGTGGTTTTGTGAGCATTGGCTGAACGAGAAGTGTGAAGTGTTTTTCAGTGTTTACACTCCGTGTGGGAGTTTGTCGATTTCGTATTTCAAGCAGAACCATAACAATCTTTGGGATTTAGTTATTCCATGCTATGCTTTCGGATTTTTAACCCCGCTATTTTCATGCCCGCCCGTTTGCTAGGCTTGAGTGGAGAAAGTCGAGTCTGAACTTCGTCGCTTGGAGAGTTGGGGCATCATTAGACCTGACTGGGCAGCGCCTGTGATGAAGCCGGATAAGTTAGTTCGTCTCTGCAGAGACTATAAATTGGTGGTGAACATGGCTTTGAGGTTAGACCGTTATCCTTTACCTCGCATTAAGGATCTTGATTGGGCAGCACAGTGGTTGGCCCTGCTGCCTCATGGCGCCGAGGTCCCAGGTTCGAATCCCGGCCCTGGGTTACTGTCCGTGTGGAGTTTGCACATTCTCCCCGTGTTTGCGTGGGTTTTGCCCCCCACAACCCCAAGATATGCAGGGTAGGCGGATTGGCCACGCTAAATTAACCCTTAATCGGAAAAAATGAATTGGGTACTCTAAGGTTATAAAAACAACCAAGGATCATAATGCTCCATTGGCCCGCGGTTGTACATTTACAAAATTGGACATGAGCAGCGCTTATTTACAGCTGGAGCTTGGCAAATCGTCACGGAACTACGTCATGATCAATACGCACAGGGACTCTAGGAGTACAGCAGGCTCCCATTCAGAGTACCCTCGTCTTTCAGCGTGTCATGGGAACATCCTGCGCGGATTGCATGCGTTGCGGTTTACTGAGACGACGTGTTAGTCACAGGGACCATGGAACAAGAAGGTTTGCAGAACCTCCAGGTGGGGCTGAAGGGTTTTTCAGAGTATGGGGCCCATCTGCGCCACGCGAAGTGTGTGTTTCACATGAAAGATGTTGTATATTTGGGGTATCGGGTGGATCACGATGGCCTGCATCCATCTGCTGAGAAAGTGAGCGCCATCAAAATGGCCCCACCCGACAAGGTGCCACTGAGCTTTGCTCTTTTCTTGGAATGGTCGATTATTATGGCAGGTTCATCCCGAATTTGGCCACCATCCTGGTCCCCTTCACCTGCTCCTCAAGAAGCACCAGCCTTGGGAATACAGCAAGGCCCAGAATGAGGCGTTTAAGAAGGTGAAAGGGCAGTTATACTCTTCAAGGTTGTTGACACATTTCGACCCTTTGAAACCTTTATTCGTCACTTGTGATGCATTACCGTATGGGACAGGGCCAGTCCTGTCTCATCGGGTGAGCGATGGCCATAAACGACGATTGCCTTTGCCTCCCAGACGCTGGCTATGGCTGGGAAAAATATGTTCAGATCGAGAAAGAAGGCTGGCGGTAGTATTTGGTGCAAAGTGGTTTCATCAGTGGCCGCCATTTTTTTAACATCACGGATCACAAGCCGTTGCTGGGCCTCTTCTATGAAGACAAGGCGACCTGTCGATAGCTTTTGCAAGGAGTCAATGCTGAGCCATGTTATTGGCTGCTTATGAA
Organism: Scyliorhinus canicula; assembly: GCF_902713615.1. Classification (NCBI taxonomy): domain Eukaryota; kingdom Metazoa; phylum Chordata; class Chondrichthyes; order Carcharhiniformes; family Scyliorhinidae; genus Scyliorhinus; species Scyliorhinus canicula. The sequence continues at coordinate 16,045,196 of NC_052156.1, read as the reverse complement.
TACCCTTTCGAACACCACTATTTTGAGCACCGCACAGGGACCGGATTGCGCAAGCCGATGCGTTGAGCTGCCTTCCAAATCCGCAGACCCCCCCCACAGCGGATGAAGTGATTGCTGTTCTGAATTTCATGTCCTCCTTGTCCATCACTGCATTGTGACTGAACGCAAACCAACCCCATACTGACCAAGGTGAGATATTCGGTGCTCTAAGGTGGCCAAACACCGACAGTTACCAGGGGAGTTGAAGGCTCTCTCCTCAAAAGCTCTTGGAGCTGACCATGGAAGATGGTACCCTCCTGAACAACATGAGGGTTGTTATTCCCGCGAAGGGTCAGGCAATTGTTTTGAAGGACCTTCACAACGGACACCTCGGACTGTCCAAAATGAAGATGCCGGTGAGAAGCTCCGTCTGGTGGCCGGGTTTGGACACAGATATTGAGTCGTTGGCCCAACAGTCCTCAATGTGTTAGAGCACCAGAAGCTCCCCACAATGGCATCCCCACATCCTTTGGAGTGGCCAGTCGCCCTTGTGCTCTCGTACGCGCCAATTTCACCGGTCCATTCCTGGGTTCAATGTTTCACGCCCTGGTGGACACCCTCTTGAAGTGGCTGGAGGTCCACAAGATGGCGACGATCACATTCAGGGCGACTATCGAGCAATTGCACATTTCTATTCCGCCCACAGGATCATGAGGTGCTCGTAACAGATAATGGGGCCTCTTTCACCAGCGAAGAATTTGCTGCTTTTGTGAAAGTCAAAGGGATTCGGCATGTCCGCACTGCCCCAAACTATCTGGCATCGAATGGCTTGGCAGCAAGAGCAACGTTGATGGTTAACTGGGGCTAAAGAAACAGACATTGGGCTCCGTGGACACCGCACGTGGTGACTGGGGTGGCCCTCGCTGATACGTTATTGGGTCGTAGGTCTTGCACCCGACTGAGTTTGATTCTCCTAGACATTGGTGCGAAGGTGCACCTTAACCAAGATTTGCAAGGGCGTTGCCCAGTTTGACAGCGACCTCTTCAACACATAACACCTGACGACGCGGTGGTCGTTCGTTGCTTCAACGACAGTGCTCACTGGTTCTCTGGGATTGTCACCCATCAAACAAGGCCAGTCTCTCACCAAGTTTAGGTCCTGGGGCAGCTAATGGGACAGCATTTGGATCACATTCGCTCAAGGAGGTTGCTCCCCCATGAGATTCTTCAGAAGAAACCTGCCCTGGCTCCTACATCTCCATTGCGGACCCAGCCCGCTGTGATGCCTCCAGTCTATATCGATGCTGACATGCCTGGAATAGTATCTTCTGACGCGGAAATGGAGACACAAACACCCGAGATCTTGGACGCCGATTCAACAGTCCAGCCGCCTCCTGACGATCATTTTCCATGGCTTTCCTACCGCAGATGGCATTCACTGGCGCGGTATATGCCAACTGATCTGGCACATCAGGAATATGACGATATGCCGGAGCCGAAGAGAGTTCTACGTCCTCCACCTGATCCTCCTCCTTCCTCCCATTGGTTGTCGAGGGGGCCTTCAGACTTTGGCTGGGAGGGATGTAATATTCCGCACGGGTGGGAATGATAATCTTCCCCATGGCCCTTGCAGAGTACAAACTCCCTCGCAAGAAGGATAACGTGGTTCTTTAAATTGCATTTCCTGCAGAACTGCTTCCATTACATTTTTTATAAATTCATACTTACCCCTGTATAAGATCAAAAACAAGTTGGGGGAATTCAAGAAGAGATTGGGAGGTGGCGAAAGTGGAGCACAGTGTTGTGTTATGTACTCTGGGATAACACAGGCTGCAACTCGATGCAGCTTTGACCAAAAGTTACTCCATACTTTGAAGTAAGTTCAATGTGATTTATTGAACCATTAGCACAGTTCTCTATGAGTTCGACTCTCCTGCTAATCTTGCTATAGTAACTCAGTCTAACTAACCAGTCTGCTCTAAGCCACGTGGTGGATGTGATGCTTCTGATCTGCCCCTGTCCTGCTCTCTAAGTGTCGCTTATGGAAAGAGACAGAGCATGTGTGCCCTGTCCTTATATATGGGTTGTGTAATGCCCCCTTGTGGTAATGTAACCTCTGGGTGTCTTGACTGCCCATTGGTCGTGTCCTATTCTATGTGTTCATTAGCTGTATGTCTGCATGTCATGACGTCTCTGGTGCTCCCTCTAGTGTTTACTTAGTTGTAGTGTATTCACATTAACCCCTTGTGTATTTACAGTGATGCACATCACCACACACAGGTGGTCCCAGGTAGGTCATGTAGTGAGTGTCAGAACAACGCAGAATGGGATGTGGGTTCTTTAAATGATGTGTGACCTTACAAGATGTCCAAATTATCCCCATGTGATTTTGCTATAATTGCAGCTGTTGGTTGGTGCCATAATCACTTATGTAATTCGGAACTGAAAACATTTAAAGCCACACTGCAGTCAAACAGGTTCTCTGCTGTCAGGGAATATACCGACATCTTGCAATCCTATTGTGTTGCAATATGGTTCGGTGGAAAGGTCTTTTCCTGCCTTTCTGTCAATGGTGAACGGCAAAGGAGAAAACAAAAATAATTGAAGGAAGGAAAACGTGAGAAGGTTGCTTGCGGAGAAGACTGTTGCCTGAATGGGAGATGGAGTTGATAGCTGGGAAACAGAGTTTCCAACGGGTTCCAAACAAAATGTGGCTTCAGTCTTCCCGAAGTGAATGATGACATCGGCCGGTACGAGAATTGAATTTGGAGCTGTTGGCGTCGCTCCGCGTCACTAACCCGCCACCCGGCCAACTGAGCTGGCGTCAGATTAGCAGAGAATTTAACAACAGTGGAGGAGTCGAGGGAGGTGGCTGCGCGGTGGAGCTGCCATCAGCGGACATGGATAATGTCATCGATGGATAGCGTACCTATGAGAAATAGGGTGGGTCGAAGGATTGATCCTTGGGGGACATGTTGGAAGAGCAGGAAGAGGAAGCATTGCAACTGTTTCTACACTAACAGTAAATGATAGGCTCACCCAGAAGCTCCATGGCGCATTATTTTGATGAAGACTTCAGCGGCTAGAGGGTAAATCTAGCCAGCAAGAAACCCTGACGAACAGACTGAGGCAGGAAAGAGGTTGATTGCAGCAGCTACGGAGATCAGCAACAGCCAAGATGATAAAGGGACAAGAAAGAAACTGGAATCCTCCAAACCGGCCTCCAAAAATCCAAATAGTTACCTCTTCACATTCCTCGAGGTACTGTCGAGCAATGTAGTGACAATGGAAGGGTTTGCAGGCACTCGTTAATGAATGTTATAACTCACTTGTGTGTCTTTAATATGCTTTAACAATGGCTGCACTGAATCAGCGAAATCAAAGTGAAACCCTCCTAGTGTCACCTGTGCAGCTAGAACCATAGAAATCCTACAGTGCAGAAGGAGCCATTCAGCCCATCGAGTTCTGCACCCAACCTAGGTCACTCCACCACCCTATCCCTGTAACCCCACCTAACCTGCACATCTTTGGACTGTGGGAGGAAACCGGAGCACCCGGAGTAAACCTACGCACACACGGGGAGAACGTGCAGACTCCGCACAGACAGTGACCCAGCCGGGAATTGAACCCGGGTACCTGGAGCTGTGAGGCAGCAGCGCTAACCACTGTGGCTCCCGGTGCATTGCAGATAAACATTTAGAAGTGTCTGGAGACAAAGAAATCAATGAAATAAATGAAGATGGTAAAATATGATAGCTCCTCAGAGTTCTGAGTCTCTTGGATCTGTTTTGTCGAAAGGTTGAATGATCCCAGTACCAGTTTCACAGAGCCACAGGGCAGAGATGGACCCTGAGACTAGCCGGGTTTTTCATGGATCATCACGGCATTGTCCACCCCAAACTAAATCACGAGGAATTGGATAGTCGCTGAGAAAATTAGGTAGAATCATAGAATCATAGAATTTACAGTGCAGAAGGTGGCCATTCAGCCCATCGAGTCTGCACCGGCTCTTGGAAAGAGTACCCTACTTAAGCCCACACCTCCACCCTATCCCCGTAACCCTACCTAACCTTTTTGGACATTGAGGGCAATTTATCATGGCCAATCCACCGAACCCGCAAACCTTTGGACTGTGGGAGGAAACCGGAGCACCCGGAGGAAACCCACGCAGGCACGGGGAGAACGTGCAGACTCCGCACAGACAGTGACCCAAACCGGGAATCGAACCTGGGACCCTGGAGCTGCAAAGCAACAGTGCGAGGGCCGGTGCAGACTCGATGGGCCGAATAACCTCCTTCAGCACTGTAAATTCTATGATTTCTCTTTTCTAATGACTGTATTGTAGCAGCCGACACATCATCGCGATCGGCCTCAGGGCATGTTGAACAGCAACCAAAATGGAATCAGACCGTCAAATCCATTGCTTAAATTTGTCAGTGGTATATTTCAGCCCTGCAAATGTGTATAACTGTGCGCTGTTTACCTGGATGTTCCTATCTTTGGGAATATGCACACAGGATGTTTTGGATGGCGGTGTTTCTTGCCCCACCACCCGAAGAGATGGCGGGTTGCCAGCTGCTTCCCAGCCATTTAAGGGCAGCCAGGCGGCACAGTGGTTAGCAGTGCTGCCTCACAGCGCCAGGGTTCAATTCCGGCCTCGGGTGACTATCTGTGTGGAGTTTGCAGTTTCTCCCCGTGTCGGCGTGGGTTTCCTCCGGGGGCTCCGATTTCCTCCCCAAGGTTTAGCTCAGTTGACTGGTCAGCTGGTTCGTGATGCAGAGCGAGGCTCACAGCGCGGGTTCAATTCATGTACTGGCTGAGGTTACTCATGAAGGCCCCACCCTCTCAACCTTGCTCTTCACCTGAGGTGTGACGGCCCTCCAGTTAAATAACCACCAGCCAGCCCTCACCCTCAAAGGGAAGAGCAGCCTCTGGTCATTTGGGACTATGGTAACTTGACTTTACATAACTGTTCCAGCCTGGTGCCAGTATTGTAAGATATTTGCTGCACTGTTTTGATACAAATTCTGACAGGACACTGTCAAAACTAGAGTTAGATGAAGGTGGAACTACATGTATTTGGTTCCAGTTTAGTTCAAAATTGGGAAGAAATTAAACATTAAGAATCCCGTGCATTGTGTGATCATTTTGAAGAGAATTCATTCCTTCTCTGGTCGACCAATTGCGGCATCCAGTGTATTTTCCAGTGTATTTGTAAAATTATCTGTATATAATTACCATAAGACCTTAAGACGTGGGAGCAGAAGTAGGCCATTCGGCCCATCGAGTTTGCTCCGCCATTCAATGAGATGACTGATCTGATATCGTCGTCAACTCCATTTTCCCGCCTTATCCTCACGATTCCCTTGCTGATGAAAACTCTTGAAAAACAAAAGAAGTTGCAACAAAACCAGCATTTGGTGAGCTTGCATTTCACTGTCATGTGCGATCGCTTAGATTTTCATTGAGGAATTTATATAATTCTTGCTGGGCAAACCCTTTTTTGATGTTTTGTTTCAGTTACCTTTTCTGTATAAACTGCGTGACTTGCGTTACGTCTGATTTGCCAAGGAAAAGTATTAACGCCATAAAGTGGTCTGCACTTTGGCAACTATTAAAATCGTTTGTGAGACATCTTTTGACCTCTCACTTTGAATTCTGTGTTGAAATTTCTGCACAAATTCCTTAAGGGACTGGAGGTTTAGCGCCAAAGGCTTGTTTACTTTGCAGGAACTGAGTGACGTACATCGAATACCTAATTTCTCCTGCTGTAAATCTGTCTCCTTTAACCTGGATTAAAACAGCTCTTTCTCTTTTGCTGAGGTCAGTGTGCTTGTACAAGGGAGCACTTCCTGACGGAGCTCTTCCTTGACATGAAGTTTGCCAGCAAAAAGAAGCACTCATTTCCCAAACTGTTTTGATTTTGCAAAAGATCAGCAGATGGAACCTTTCCATTTGCTTCTGACGACGCTATTCCTCTCGTGTTTTCAATTCCTTTGCGTCCAAGGAAATTAATGTTTAGAGGGGAGTTCACTACCGTGTTCCAATCACAATATTGAAAGTACAACCTTCAGACTTATGAAAACATGTTTGTGAGAGAATTGCAGATCATTGGAACTCCTCAAAGCATCAGGTACAGAAACGGCGGCACGGTGGCGCAGTGGTTAGTACTGCTGCTTCATGGTGCTGAGGACCTGGGTTCAATCCTGGCTCTGGGTCACTGTCTGCGTGGAGTTTACACATTCTCCCTGTGTCTGTGGGGGCCTCATCTCCACCCTGCCCCGTCCGCTCCCACAACCCAAAAAGATGTGCGGTGTAAGTGAATTGGCCACCCTAACTTGCCCCTTAATTGGGAACAAAAAAAATCGGATACTGTAAATTTACATCAAGTACAGATTGCATTTGAAATCTTTTTGAACATAAATTTAGAGTACCCAATTAATTTTTTTCCAATTAAGGGGTAATTTAGCGTGGCCAATCCACCTACCCTGCACATCTTTTGGGTTGTGGGGGTGAGACCCACGCAGACACGGGGAGAATGTGCAAACTCCACACGGAGAGTGATCCAGAGCTGGGATCGAATCCAAATCCTCAGCGCCGTGAGGCAGCAATACTAACCATTTCACAAACCATTTGAAATCTTGTCGGCGCAAATCCTATTATAATCCTGTGGCAAAGTTTTACAGCCACAACAGGATTTGCACCAACTGCAACTATTGTTGATTTGTCATTAAAAACCCACCTGGTTCGCTAATTCCCTTCAGGGAAGGAAATCTGCCCTCCTTATCTGTCCTGGCCTACATGTGACTCCAGACCCACAACAATGTGGTTGACTCTTGTGGCCTAGCATGCTACTGAGTTCCAGGGAAATGGGTGATGGGCAACATCGTCTTGCCGGTGATGTCGTCATCCATGAAAGAATAAACCAAAACCACAATGTGGTGTAATACAGCTCCACTCCACAGGGGGAGGCAGTGGTGCAGTGGTAATGTCACTGAACTAGTAATCGAGAGGCCCAGGCTAATGCTGTGGGGATACAGCAGCTGGTGGAATTTAACTCCAATTAATAAATATAGACTTAAAAGCCACTCTCAGTAATGGTGACCATGAGGCTATCATTGATTGCTGGAAGAACCCATCTGGTTTTCTTTACGGCAGGAAATCTGCTATCCTTACCTGGTCTGGCCTACATGTGACTCCAGACCCACAGCAATGTGGTTGGCTCTTAACTCCCCTCTGAAATGGCCCAGCAAGTCACTCAGCTCAAGGACAATTAGGATTGGAATGCGGACCCAGCCAAAGATGCTCACATGCCATTAAAGAATAAGAAAAATGTTCTGATGTGTCACTTCAACTTTCTAAAGTTGTACAACAGTGGTTCTCAAGGGGGAAAGGTCCTCAGGAAGATAAATACTTAGTGTACTTGGAATTCGCAGCTGTAACTGAAAGACACCTCAGTCACGAAAAAAAATCCAACTTAAATGCATGCAGTACCCTATTAATAGGGGCAATGAGTAGAAGAGCAATAAAGATTATATTAAACTTGTATGAAACCTTGGTCTGGCCTCAACTGGAGTATTGTGCCCAATTCTGAGTGCAACACTTCAGGAAGGATGTGAAAGGCTGCAGAAAGGAACGGTTCCCGGTATAAGGAACTTGCTGGGCTTTGATTCCTGTGTTTCATCAGCTCACTCAATGATCTTGCCTCCTTTCCATTTGTAGGTGATTATTCAAAAATCGTTTAAGCCACACGCAAATTTCAGCTTGAGTGGCTCAGATCCCGTTTCCAGAAAGGTTGCGCGTTTGAAAGATTCCTTGCTGTTTGTTACTGGAAAAAAGGTAAGAGTTGAACGAGGGGAGTTTGCTCTTATTCGACTTGGGCTGAATTGAACACTAAACCAATCACATCAGCAAAATAGCCAACCTTCCATTCCTGAGCTGCTGCTTTACATTCAAAACATTACACAAGATTGCTCATGTATGCTTTTTAGAAAGCTTGCAGTTTTGCATTGCAGCTATTATTGAGGATATAGACCAATGCAAAACAACCTTCATCAGAAACTAGAACATGTCTCCTCTCACTATTTCCTCCGTTACATATATATATTCTTTGTTTTGTCTCGTACCACCATTAAAACTTCTTGACCAAGAAACTAATTTAATGACTTAAAACATCTGTATGTAACTGGTTTGGGGTGAACAGATGCATGGGAACTACACCACCTGCAAGTTTCCCTCCTGACTTGGAAACATGTCACTGTTTCTTCAGCGTTCACTGTCGTTGGATCAATACCGTGGCATCACAGCATTGTGGCTGTACCTACAACCAACGGGTCACCACCACCTTCTCAAGAGCAATTAAAAAAAAAAAAAATTAATCATGGGATGTGGCTGGGCCACCTAAAGTTCCCTTGAACAGAGTCATTACCCCCAATTACTCATCCAGTGGCAATACCAGCACGCCACTGCCTCCCTCAGGATTAAGAATGGGCAACAAATTCTAGCCTTGCCAGTGATGCTCACATCCCATGACTGAATATATTAGAAAAATCTCTCGGTTTATTAAAGTTGCCTGCCTTTTGTTGTAGAGAATTGTTTCTCACATCCTATTGACGGATAGCTGAGCTGAAAACAGACCAGGGGGAATAAAAAAGGAATTCATTAGCTAATGTGCTGTAATGCAATATTGGTGCAATAGAATCCTGTGACCTTTCATTGACTTGTTCCCAAATCTCTTAAATCTAAAAAAAATTGAAGTGTGTTGTGAAATGTTGCTGCTGACAAATGCTATGTGCGTGGACAGAAGTTAGCATGCAATTCTTGCCAGGTAGTGTCGGAGTTCCCCCGAGATGTCTTTAACTGAATGCGGTGCTCCCCTGCCCATTGTATCTGAATTGGTTCCAGGCAGCCTATTTAATCCCGAGCGGAACTTCTAAAGCTGCTGTGGGGAGATGGCGGTGTGCTGGTAATGTCACTGGGCTAGTAAACCAGAGGGTGAGGCCAAAGCCCTTGGGGGGCACAGGCTCCAATGCCACCATGATAGTGACTGGGACAACTGGCATTGGTTGTTGTAAAATCCCATCTGCTGCGGGCTAAGATTTTGAGTCTGGACTCCAAACATTAGCTCCCTTCCCTCTCCACGGATGCTGTCAGACCTGCTCAGATTGTCCAGCATTTTCTCTTTTTTCGTCTTCTCACATTTTTGGCTCCTCCAATGTTTTTGAACCAAAATTCCTGTCCACACGTTTGAGTCCCTTTGCGGCACCCCTCCCCTATCTCTGTAACCTCCTTCGTCCTACCGGTTAACTCTCTCACCAAACCCGCTGTTTCCAAACTCTGCCCTCATGTCCACTCATCTTCCCTCTGCACTTTTATTGGTGGCCATATTGTGGTGTTCTTTGTGGTTCAGATCCTAGGATGGTTGGCGTCGTGTTCACAAAGACCACAACTGGCTTTTGCATGAAACAAAGCTGAAGTTTTATTTACACTACTTAATTGAATTCGACCTCTTACTTCTATATATTAAACAATTGACAATAAATATACAATCTACACTCCTCTACCACTAATTTATACACTAATAGAATAACTATGATATGCTCTCACTCACACTATCTTTCCTACAGTCTGTTCTCTAGCCTTCTCCTCAACACTCTCCCAGAAGACTTATTGATGCTTTATATATTTCTGCATCTAGCTCCTTCTAGTGGTTGATTCGGACATAACATTAACCCTTACAGTTCTGTACGTTTCTCATAATGTCACATATCTCCAGATTTCTAAGTCCCAGGCTCAGGAATTCCTTCCAGATGCCCCCTCTGCTTCCCCGCATCCCTTCTCCTCCTTTAACTCTCTTCCAAAGGTCACCTTTCTCACTGTATTTGCTACACTCTACGATTATCTCCTTCGGCTCGGCATTCATTTCTGTGAAATGCCCTGGGACAGTTTTGACAGTAAACGATGCTTCATTAAATGTTAATTTGTGTTTTTGTTGCCACGCACACTAATTATTATGCCACCTCCCCTCCCCCCCCCCCCTTTCAGGGCTAACGCAACTTATTGTTGATCGAGAATCTCAAAAAAAGGCTGGTATTTCTGCTGATAAAATATCTCTAAATTAACAATAACTAAACAGCACATGGAGAACAAAACTGATCAGCCAGCTCTAAATTCATATTGTGGAGATTAACATGGGCTGGAATATATTTCAGGGATGTAATACAATCAGTGGATTCAAATATTATCTCCCCCTCTCCTTGTCCCATACAACACCAAAACACTGTCTTGTGCATTGTGACTGAACTCAGGATTTTTTCCCCTTGCAGAGTGCTTTGTAATATTCTACAAAGAAATATGTGGATTTCTGTGTTTTTTAAAATTTCAGGTGACCAAAGTGCCAATCGATGGACCAGGCTGTCATCACTTCCTCACCTGCAAATCATGCCAGGTAGCACCGTCCTTTATGAGGTGTGGTTGGTGTGAGGGATCGTGTACTCAGCACCAGGAATGTCAGAAAAAGTGGTTGCTGGATACCTGCGCACCAGTTATTGTTGAAGTATGTTTCTGAAAATGTACAACCGTTTTCTTTTTCAAAACAAAATTAGGCTTTGTTGATGAATCAGCAAGATATCCAGGCCACACCACTCATTGTCCATTGGTATGGTCTTTCCGCCTCTCAGTCAGGAGGGCAGAAGCACCAAGTGCCTCTCCAAAGAATAGAGCACCCAATAGAAATGATAGAATAGAATTTACAGTGCAGAAGGAGGCCACTCGGCCCATCGAGTCTGCACCGGCTCTTGGAAAGAGCACCCTACCCAAGGTCAACACCTCCACCCTATCCCCATAACCCAGTAACCCCACCCAACACTAAGGGCAATTTTGGACACTAAGGACAATTTATCAGGGCCAATCCACCTAACCTGCACATCTTTGGGCTGTGGGGGTGAAAGGCACGCAGCCACATTAATAATAATAATCGCTTATTGCCACAAGTCGGCTTCAGTGAAGTTACAGTGAAGAGCCCCGAGTCGCCACATCCCGGCGCCTGTTCGGGGAGGCTGGTACGGGAATTGAACCCGCGCTGCTGCCTTGTTCTGCATTACAAGCCAGCTATTTATCCCACTGTGCTAAACCAGCCCCATGGGGAGAATGTGCAAACTCCACACGGACAGTGACCCGGGGCAGGGATTCGAACCTGAGTCCTCAGCGCCGCAGTCCCAGTGCTATCCACTGCGCCACATGCCGCCCGTCAGTGCAATTTTCTAATGAGACGAGAGCCCTACTTCACTGTAGCAGTTCTGTGATTCTGCTGAATTGTAAAAGGTGCCATCTTACAGATGGGAGGTTAAACTGAACTCCCACCTGCTCTCTTAGACGCACGTAAAACAACCCATGGCATTATTTGAAGAAGGGCATAGAGTTCTCAAAGCGTCCTATGCTCAACGTATACCCTTCAACCTACTCTAGAACAACCCAACTGCTCATTTATTCAATTGCTGTTTGTCAATGATGCAGAAATTGTGGCAAATCCTGTAACATTTCAATTGGCTGGAAAGCACTTTAGGACTGTGTGAACGACACTATCTTAATACAAGTCTGTCTTTCTTACTCTCCTTTTTTTTTTCTTTTCTTTTTCTTTCTCCCTTTCTTTTCTTTTCATTTTCTCTATCTCCCCCTTTTCCTTTCATTTTCTCTCCCTTTCTCTCTCTCTCTTTCTCTAGCTAGCGTTGATCTGTGGCGGGTAGCAGTACAAGTGCTAGGGTTGGCCTGGATCCCCAAAGATGAAAGAAAGATGCCTCAGGTGCCCACTTGCAAATCCTGCTGGAATTGTTTATGCCTTCGCGCTGGATATGATCGATTTGTACTTGCTATGATGCCACCCATTGCTGAGCGACACGATGACACTTTCTGCCAATGCTCACCACTTGAAAGGCCACATGGGAGGCGTTCTGTAATACTGATCAGTGGTGCTGGGGCTGGCGAAGAGCTGGAAATCACCAAATATCTTCAAGAGGATTAAGAAGAAAAGCTATTAGTCAAAGGTTGATGTGAATAGAGCTCGTTTCCTGCAGCATAAATTTGCAGGTTGCTTAAAGTGTTGCAATTGTTCTCCTAAGCAGAGCTGCAGAACCTGATGGGACTGGAATCGACAAATCCCCTGGGCCTGTGGGCCTGATGATCTACATCCCAGGGGACTAAAGATGGTGGCCGTGGAAGTAGTGGATGCGTTGGTTGACATCTTCCAAAATTCAGTAGATTCTGAAACAGTCCCAACAAATTGGGGAGTGGCAAATGTAACCCCACTACTTAAAAAAGGAGGGAGGGTGAAAACAAGGAGTTGCAGAGCGGTTAGCCTAACATCAGCAGTAGGGAACATGCAAGAATGGGCAGCAGGTAGCACAGTGATTAGCACAGTTGCTTCACAGCTCCTGGGTCCCAGGTTCGATTCGAGTCCGATGACTCTTTGTCACAGCTTTGACAAAGAGTCATTGGACTCGAAACGTTAGCTCTTTTCTCTCCCTACAGATACTGCCAGACTTGCTGAGAGTTTCCAGCATTTTCCCTTTTGTTTCAGATTCCAGCATCCGCAGTAATTTGCTTTTATCCCAGGTTCGATTCCCGGCTTGGGTCACTGTCTGTGTGGAGTCTGCACGTTCTCCCCGTGTCTGCGTGGGTTTCCTCCGGGTGCTCCGGTTTCCTCCCACAGTCCAAAGATGTGCAGGTTAGGTGGATTGGTGATGATAAATTGCCCTTGGAGTCCAAAAAAGGTTAGGTGGGGTTACGGGTGGAGGGGTGGGCTTAAGTGGGGTGCTCTTTCCTAGGAGCCGGTGCAGACTCGATGGGCCAAATGGCCTCCTTCTGCACTGTAAATTCTACGAATCTATGAACTAAGAATCTATTGTAAAGGATGTGACAACAGGACATTTACAAACTATCAACAGGATTAGATAAGGTCAGCGTGGTCTTATGGAAAGGAAATCATGGTTGACAAACCTAAGGGCGGCCTATGGCGCAGTGGTTAGCACTGGGACTGCGGCACTGAGGACCTGGGCTTGAATCCTGGCCCTGGGTCACAGTCCGTGTGGAGTTCGCACATTTTCCCCGTGTCTGCATGGGTTTCACCCCCACAACCCAAAGATGTGCAAGTTAGGTGGATTGGCGATGCTAAATTGCCCCTTAATTGAAAAAAAATAACTATTGGGTATTCGAAATTAAAAGAAATAAAAATGGTTGACAAACCTACTGGAGTTTTTCGAACATAACTGGTAGAATAGATAAGGGAGAAGCAGTGGGTGTGATGTATTTGGATTTTCAGACAGCTTTTGATAAAGACCCACACAATTTTTATTAAAGTTTTAACATTTTATACACTGGACGCTCAATAAGGGTAGATGCGACGGTTACAGTTTAACCCCGCCCTCCCCCTTTCCCTTTTGCTGTTTCAGGATTCTTTCCTCGGACCTTTACTTTTAACATGGGTAGTTGTCTGGTGTTTATGTGTGGGCGGTGCCCTCATTCTCCTCCCCTCCCCCCTCTCTCTGTCGCTTGGCTTCCCCTCTCTTCTTCTCTCCTCTCTCTATCACGTTCGGCAGCTGTCTGATGTTCACAGTTAGCTGTCTACCCTTACTAAAGTCTGCCTGGTCCTCGCAGTTCTCCAGTCTCTTGGCCAGGACTTTTGCGAGTATTTTTGATTCTACATTGAGCAACAAAATGGGTCACATTCTGCTGGGTCTTTGTCTTTTTTGGGTATCAGCGATATGGTGACCTGTGTTAGCATTGGAGGCAGGGTGCCCCTTGCTAGCGAGTCTGCGAACATCTCCCACAAGTGAGGACTGAGTGCTGGCGCAAATTGTTTGTAAAAGTCCACTGGGAACCCGTTGGGTCCCGGAGCCTTCCCCGCCTGCATGGAGCTGATGCTCTCCATGATCTGTCCCAGTGCTATTGGTGCTTCCAGTTCCCTCCGTCGATCGCCCCCATGACTGGCATCTCCAGTCCATCGAGGAACCGTTTCACCCCCGTTGGGGGGCTCGGAGGTGTACAGTTCCCGGTAGAAGGCCTTGCATGCTTTGTTGACCATTTTTGATTCAGTTGCCAGTCTGCCTCTGCTGTCCTTTACCTGAGCTATTTCTTCCATGACTGCCTGCTTTCTCAGCTGGTGAGCCAGCAGTCAGCTAGCCTTGTTGCCACGCTCATAAAATGTCCCCAGTGTCTGGTGGAGTTGGTACACTGTTTTCCTGGTGGATAGCAGTTTAAAGTCCATTTGTAGCTTTTTCCTTTCCGCCAGTAGCTCTACGGTCAGGGCCTCTGAGTGCCGTCTGTCGACCTCCAGGATGGAGCCGATCAGTTGCTGCCCAGCCGCCCTCTCTTCCCGGTCTCTGCTCACCTTGTAGGCAATAATTTCTCACCTAATTTCTCTCCTAAAGGGCAGCACGGTAGCACAGTGGTTAGCACTATGGCTTCACAGCGTCAGGGTGCCAGGTTTGATCCCTGGCTTGGGTCACTGTCTGTGCGGAGTCTGCACGGTCTCCCTGTGTCTGCGTGGGTTTCCTCCGGGTGCTCCGGTTTCCTCCCACAAGTCCCGAAATACGTGCTATTAGGTAATTTGGACATTCTGAATTCTCCCTCCGTGTACCCGAACAGGTGTTGGAATGTGGCGACTAGGAGCTTTTAACAGTAACCACTGCAGTGTTAATGTAAGCCTACTTGTGACAATAAAGATTGTTTTCTTTTAAATCATCTCCTTCAGTGCCCCGCAGAACGTGGAAGGTGAGACTTCCCCATTCCGGTTGTTTGCAACATACTCGCTTATGGTCTGTGATGTTTTCTGACAGAAGACCTTGTCGGCCAACCTTGTGACCTTTTGTCCAACCTCCATGAACACCGTCCTCTTGCTTATCAAAATAGCTACCCGCCCGAGCCCTCGTCCCGCAGGGATCCGTGCTTGGGCTGGATTCTCTGGTTCCCCCAGTCGTGTGTTCCTTGGCGGCATGCTGTTCACTGTTGGTGGATTCTCTAGTCCCACTGCTTGTCGATGGGATTTCCCATTGAGGCTAGGAAACCTGCGGATGGGGTTTCACTGTCAGTGGGAAAAGAGGATCCCAACGGCTAGAGAATTCCAACCAATATATGTTTATGATTTGGGTGAGCGAAGGACCCGGGGAGTCCACAATGAGTAAAATAAGAAACAAAGGGCTGGACTTTTCTACCCCGCCCGCCGTAAGATCGCCACCGATGGGACGCAGATCATGCATAGGTTCATTGACCTCGGCCGGGACGTTCCAGTCGCTGAGCGTGCGCGGCCTGAGAATCCCGTCCAAAGTTTTTTACACAAGCAATATGTACACTACCCAGGAGATCCCTACCCGGTTTCTCTCTGATTGGTGCATTACTGGCCGGCCTTTTACACATTGGTCAATTGAGATACCCCGCCCCTAACGGGCGAGCTCATACTCCGCAAGGATCACGGGGTAGATAAGCAATCGCAACCCGTAGGTCCCGTGTGGGATATTACAGGAGCCCAGTATAATATTTCCAGGTTTGCTGACAACAAAAATGTTGGAATGTGAGTGACGAGGAGGCTGTTAAGAGGTTTCAAGATGGTTTCGTCCAAGTTGAGTGTTTGGGCAAATATATGGCATGTGCAGTACAACAGAGATCAATATGAAGTTATCCACTTTGGTAGGAAAAACAGAATGGCAGAGTATCGTTGAAATGGCGATAGATTGGCAAACGCTGAGGTACAAAGGGATCTGGGTATCCTTGTACACTGGTCACTGAAAGCAAGCATGGAGGTAAAGCAAGCAGTTAGGAAGATAAATGGTATGTTGGCCTTCATTGCAAGAGGACTTGAGTACAGGAGCCAAGACTTCTTACTGCAGCTGTACAGGTCCTTGGTGAGACTACACCTGGTGTTTTTTGGTCTCCTTATCTAAAAAAGGATATACACAGAGGGAGTGCAGCAAAGGTTCACCAGACTGGTTCCTGGGATGGCAGGATTGTCATAAGAGGAGTCGACTCGGCCTGTATTCACTGGAGTTTAGAAGTATGAGAGGGGATCTCATTGAAATGTATAAAATTCTGGCAGGACTGAACAGACTGGATGCAGGGATGTTGTTTCCGCTGACTGAGGGAGCGTCTAGAACAAGGGGTCACAGTTTCAGGATATGGGGCAGGCCTTTATCCAGAGGGTGGTGTACCTGAGGAATTTGCTACCACAGAAGGCTGTGGAGGCCATGTCACTGAATATATTTAAGAAGGAAATGGGGAGATCTCTGGACACTAAAGGTATCAAGTGGTGTGGGGAGGGTGTGAGAGTATGGTGCTGAGATTGAGCATCAGTTATGATCATATTGAATGGCGGAGAAGACTTTTCTATGTTTCTAATTCGAGTTTGATGTAGATTAAGGTTTGTCTCAACTCTAGGTATAAGTGGCCAGTTTAATTACTTGCTTATAAGACCATAAGACATGAGGTTTGAGGTTAGAAACAGGAAAGGAAAGGTCACCCTAATGGGAGCTTTCTATAGGCCTCCGAAAAGTTCCAGAGATGTAGAGGAAAGGATTGCAAAGATGATTCTGGATAGGAGCAAAAGTAACAGAGTAGTTGTTATGGGGGACTTTAACTTTCCAAATATTGACTGTTTGAGTACTTTAGATGGGTCCTTTTTTGTCCAATGTGTGCAGGAGGGTTTCCTAACGCAGTATGTAGATAGGCCAACAAGAGCCCCATTAGATTTGGTACTGGGTAATGAACCGGAACAGGTGTTAGATTTGAAGGTAGGTGAGCACTTTGGTGATAGTGACCACAATTCGGTTACGTTTACTTTAACGATGGAAAGGGATAGGTATATACCGCAGGGCAGGAGTTATAGCTGGGGGAAAGGCAATTATGATGCGATGAGGCAAGACTTGGGATGCATCGGATGGGGAGAGAAACTGCAGGGGATGGGCACAATTGAAATGTGGAGCTTGTTCAAGGAACAGCTACTGCGTGTCCTTGATAAGTATGTACCTGTCAGGCAGGGAGGAAGTGGTCGAGCGAGGGAACCGTGGTTTACTAAAGTAGTTGAATCACTTGTCAAGAGGAAGAAGGAGGCTTATGTAAAGATGAGACGTGAAGGTTCACTTCGGGTGCTCGAGAGTTATAAGTTAGCTAGGAAGGACCTAAGGAGAGAGCTAAGAAGAGCCAGGAGGGGACATGAGAAGTCTTTGGCAGGTAGGATCAAGGATAACCCTAAAGCTTTCTATAGGTATGTCAGGAATAAAAGAATGACTAGGGTAAGAGTAAGGCCAGTCAAGGACAGTAGTAGGAAGTTGTGCGTGGAGTCCGAGGAGATAGGAGAGGTGCTAAATGAATATTTTTCGTCAGTATTCACACAGGAAAAAGACAATGTTGTCGCGGAGAATACTGAGATACAGGCTACTAGACTAGAAGGGCTTGAGGTTCATAAGGAGGAGGTGTTGGCAATTCTGGAAAGTATGAAAATAGATAAGTCCCCTGGACCGGATGGGATTTATCCTAGGACTCTCTGGGAAGTTAGGGAAGATATTGCTGAGCCTTTAATTTTGATCTTTATGTCATCATTGTCTACAGGAATAGTGCCAGAAGACTGGAGGATAGCAAATGTTGTCCCCTTGTTCAAGAAGTGGAGTAGAGACAACCCTGGAAACTATAGACCAGTGAGCCTTATTTCTGTTGTGGGCAAAGTCTTGGAAAGGTTTATGAGAGTAGGATTTATAATCATCTGGGAAGGAATAATTTGATTAGCGATAGTCAACACGGTTTTGTGAAGGGTAGGTCGTGCCTCACAAACCTTATTGAGTTCTTTGAGAAGGTGACCAAACAGGTGGATAAGGGTAAAGCAGTTGATATGGTGTATATGGATTTCAGTAAAGCGTTTGATAAGGTTCAACATGGTAGGCTATTGCAGAAAATACAGAGGCATGGGATTCAGGGTGATTTAGCAGTTTGGATCAGAAATTGGCTAGCTGGAAGAAGACAAAGGGTGGTGGTTGATGGTAAATGTTCAGCCTGGAGTTCAGTTACTAGTGGTGTACCGCAAGGATCTGTTTTGGGGCCACTGCTGTTTGTTATTTTTATAAATGACCTGGAGGAGGGCGTAGAAGGATGGGTGAGTACATTTTCAGATGACACTAAAGTCGGTGGATTTGTGGACAGTGCAGGAGGATGTTGCAAGTTACAGAGGGACATAGGTAAGCTGCAAAGCTGGGCTGAGAGGTGGCAAATGGAGTTTAATGCAGAAAAGTGTGAGGTGATTCATTTTGGCAGGAATAACAGGAAGACAGAGTACTGGGCTAATGGTAAGATTCTTGGTAGTGTGGATGAGCGGAGAGATCTCCGAGTCAATGTACATAGATCCCTGAAAGTTGCCACCCAGGTTGATAGGGTTGTTAAGAAGGCGTATGGTGTGTTAGCTTTTATTGGTAGAGGGATTGAATTTCAGAGCAAAGTTGCAGCTGTACAAAACTCTGGTGCGGCCGCATTTGGAGTATTGCGTGCAATTCTGGTCGCCACATTATAGGAAGGATGTGGAAGCATTGGAAAGGGTGCAGAGGAGATTTACAAGGATGTTGCCTGGTATGGAGGGAAGATCTTATGAGGGAAGGCTGAGGGAGTTGAGGCTGTTTTCGTTAGAGAGAAGAAGGTTAATAGGTGACTTAATTGAGGCATACAAGATGATCAGAGGATTAGATAGGGTGGACAGTGAGAGTCTTTTTCCTCGGATGGTGATGTCTAGCTTGAGGGGACATCGCTTTAAATTGAGGGGAGATAGATATAGGACAGATGTCAGAGGTAGGTTCTTTACTCAGAGAGTAGTAAGGGCGTGGAATGCCCTGCCTGCAACAGTAGTGGACTCGCCAACATTAAGGGCATTTAAATGGTCATTGGATAAACATATGGATGATATGGGAATAGCGTAGATGGGCTTTAGAGTGGTTTCACAGGTCGGCGCAGCATCGAGGGCCGAAGGGCCTGTACTGCACTGTAATGTTCTATGTTCTATAAGACATAGGAGCAGAATTAGGCCACTTGGCCCATCGAGTCTGCTCCGCCATTCAATCATGGCTGATATTTTTCTCATCCCCATTCTCCTGCCTTCTCCCCATAACCCCTGATCCCCTTATTAATTAAGAACCTAATAACCTATGACAAACTGCTTTAGCTTGTCTTAAGCATGGGGACCAGTATTAGCCTATTTTTTTCTGATTGTGGTTAGACGCTTGCTATTTCCAAATGGATTTGCGTTTTGGTTGCTGAAGATTGGACTTTAAACCTTTGGAGATTGTGTAGTACCTCAGGTTCTATAATGTGTAAGTCCATTGAGATTTTACTCTGTGGTTTGTTATGTCTCCGTTCTCACCAGTGAGGTGAACCTAATCAGAAAAGGTAGTAGGAGCTCATTAAATTTAGCACTTCAAAACCTTACAAGTGTGAAACTATGTGTCTCGCTGCAAAAAAAGAACGCTGGAATTGTTGAGAATTGGAAATTACAGAAGGGGAAAAAAATGTCAGTTTAGCTCTAGTACAGCTAACGGTATATATTTACAGGTTACTGACAGTCAAGCTGCAATCCTGTAACTAGTCTACCAATTATCTACAGTTCTGTTTGGATCAACAGTGTCATATAAAAAAAAATCAGAGTACAGAGGAAGGGTATTTATCCCATGCCTCTTCCACCATTGATGACCATGGACTGGTTTGGTCCACGATAATGCTTGGCAAAGTATATAGCTGACCAGGAAACTTGCCATCAGTGTACTGGAATGATTTACTGGGTGCTAATCAACCCGTCTGGCTACGTAATGCACGCACCTTCCATGTCCATCAAGTCCTGAAGCGGGACTTGAACCTAGAGCTTCTGGGTCAGAGGTAAGGACGGTACTGCTGCGCTAGATGACCTGCGAGCCCTCCGAAAGAGCTATCGATTTTGACTTGCTGCCCTTCCCTTTCTTCAAAGCCCTACAAATTTTGTCCTGGCATTTATCTGATTGTCTTTGAAAATTGTTACTAAATCTGCTTCCACTGCGCTTCCAGGCAATTCATTCCAGACTGTAAAAACTCGCTGTGTTTTTAAAAAAAATCCTTCATCACCTTTCTGGTTCAATCACCTTAAATCTGTGTCCTTGGTTGTTGTTTCTTAGGAATGAGTTCTCCTAATTTACTTTGTCAAATCCTCTCATGGGTTTGAATATTTAATCTCCCATTCTAAAAAAATTCCTTTGTGCCCTCTCTAAGGTCTCAACTTCTGAATTGAAGTTGATTTATTTCACGTGTACTAAGATACAGTGAAAAGTATTGCTCTGCGTGCAGTCTAAACAGAACGTTCCATACATGAAAAAAAAGGACATACATAAATACACAATGTAAATACATGGACGTAGGCATCGGGTGTAGTACTACGCAGTAGAGGAGATGTGTGAAGAGATCAGTTCAGTCCATGAAAGGGTCGTTCGAGAGTCTGGTACAGTAACAGTGGGGAAGAAGCTGGTTTTAAACCTGTTGGTGCGTGTTCTCAGACTTTTGTATCTTCTGCCCTTTGGAAGAAATTGGAAGAGACAATAACCCGGTTGGGAGGGGTCTTTTATTATGTTGCCCGTTTTCCCAAGGCAGTGGGAGGTGTAGACAGAGTCAGTGGATGGGAGGCATGTTTCCGTGATGGAGTGGGCTGTGATCACGACTCCTTGTAGTTTCTTACGGTCTTGGGCCCCATGCAGCCAGATAGGATTCATCTGTAAAAATTGATAAGAGTCAATGTGGACATGCCGAATTTCCTTAGTTCTCCTAGGATGTTTAGGGGCTGTTGTGCTTTCTTGGTCGTAGCGTCAACATGGGTGGACCAGGACAGATTGTTGGTGATGTGCACACTTAGGAATTTGAAGCTGTCAACAATCTCCACCTCGGCACCATTAGTGCAGACAGGAGTGTGTACGATACTTTGCATCCTGAAGTCAATGACCAGCTCTTTAGTTTTGCTGATGTTGAGGGAAAGATTGTTGTTGTTATATCATGCCACAAGTTCTCCAGCTTCCTCCTGTATTCTGACTCATCATTGTTCGAGATCAGACCCACTATGGTCATGTCACCAGCAAACTTGAGGATGGAGATGGAGCCAAATTTTGCCACACAGTCGTGTGTGTATAGGGAGTACAGTAGGGGGCTAAGTATGCAGCCTTGTGGGACCCTGGTATTGAGGACTATCGTGGATGAGTGGTGTTATTTATCCTAACTGATTGTGGTCTGTGGGTCAGAAAGTCGAGGCTCCAGTTGTCGAGGGAGCAGCCAAGTCCTAGGTTTTGGAGTTTTGAAATGAGCTTGGCTGAGATTATGGTGTTGAAGGCGGAGCTGTAGTCAATGAATAGGAGTCTGACATAGGAGTCCTTGTTGTCGAGGTGCTCCGGGGATGATTGAAGGGCCAGGGAGATGGCATCTGCTGTGGACCTGTTGTGGCGCTTTGTGAATTGCAGTGGATCAAGGCATTCTGGGAGAATGGAGTTGATATGTCTCATGACTAACCTCTCGAAGCACTTCATAATGATTGTACAGTTTGCAACACTCCAGTTAATGCCTAACCTAAAGGCCCTAATCATTACTCTCTTACTTTTGTATTCTAAATGCCAATGTTTATAAAGGCAATGAGCTTGTATTCTTTACATTAGGCCTCAAGACCATTCTTTATCGATCAATGACCCCTTTCTATCCCATCCTTTCCCTTCTTGAGAAACACATCTGTTCTTTGAGTCTGTTTATCCAATCTGCTTCAGCGGCCTTCACAAAATGGACTTCTCTACATTAGCGCTTTGTGATGTCTTTGGTTGCAATGGCTGTTTTACCCACCTTCCGATCATTACTGCACAAATCCTTTTAAGATGTTGTGAAAAATGTGCAGGAAACAATTGTGCCCTAAATACTGCTCAGCTTCGCATCCTTGAGGCTCAGTGCGTGGCCTCTTGGACAATGGAGATGATCTCTTCCCCTGAGTCAGAATGGCGGGGGGATCTCATCCCACTCCGGAGAGGCTTGAGCATGAATATTTTCCGCTGACACTCTCTAAAATGGACTTGATGGAGCGTTGGAATTGTCTTTCCTGGGATGTGGGTGCAACTGGCAAGGCTGGCATTTGTTACCCATCCCGAAATGTCCCAGAGAAATTGGCGGTGAGCCACCAGATTGAACTGCCCCAGTCCATCTACATAAGAACTCGGAGCAGGAGTAGGCCATCTGGCCCTTCGAGCCTGCTCCGCCATTCAATGAGATCATGGCTGATCTTTTGTGGACTCAGCTCCACTTTCCCGCCCGAACACCATAACCCTTAATCCCTTTATTCCTCAAAAAACTATCTATCTTTACCTTAAAACATTTAATGAAGGAGCCTCAACTGCTTCACTGGGCAAGGAATTCCATAGATTCACAACCCTTTGAGTGAAGAAGTTCCTCCTAAATTCAGTCCTTAATCTACTTCCCCTTATTTTGAGGCTGTGCCCCCGAGTTCTGCTTTCACCTGCCAGTGGAAACAACCTGCCCTTATCTATCCTATCTATTACCTTCATAATTTTATATGTTTCTATAAGATCCCCCCCACATCCTTCTAAATTCCAACGAGTACAGTCCCAGTCTATTCAACCTTTCCCCATAATCCAACCCCCTCAGATCTGGGATTAACCTAGTGAATCTCCTCTGCACACCCTCCAGCGCCAGTACGTCCTTTCTCAGGTAAGGAGACCAAAACTGAACACAGTACTTCAGGTGTGGCCTCACTAACACCTTATACAATTGCAGCATAACCTCTTAAACTCCATACCTCTAGCAATGAAGGACAAAACTCAATTCGCCTTCTTAATCACCTGTTGCACCTGTAAACCAACTTTTTGCGACTCATGCACTTGAACACCCAGGTCTCTCTGCGCAACAGCATTTTGTAAAATGGTAGCTTTCAGCGGTTTGATACAACTGAGTGGCTTGCTTGGCCATTTCAGAGGGCAGCTAAGAGTCAACCACATTGCTGTGGGTCTGTCTGGAGTCACATGTAGACCAGGCCAGCTAAGGAAGCAGATTTCCTTCCCCAAATTACGTTAGCGATTCAGATAGAATTTTACGGGAATCATTGATACCTGCCATGGCCACCATTGCTCAGACTAGCTTTAGATTCCAGATTAATTAATTCACTGAATTTAAATTTCCCACCTGCTGCGGGAGGGCCTCAGCGCCTGCACGGAATACAGGTTCCCGAGAGGTCATTTCCAGGCAGCTGCTCTCTGACGCCTCTGGGAATCTGGAGGCTGACTGGAAGCTGACCAGTGGGTAGAATGGTGCCAGGAAGCTGGCACACTGGAGCAAAATTCCCCAAATGCCCACCTAAGGCTGGCACCCGCTGAGGTACTTCAAGGTCAAAGTTGAGAGAGGGATTGTCATGCGGAAATGTCTAACTTTTCAAACTAACATTCTGTAAATGCAGGGAGCACTAAGAGAGTTAATTGAAAAGGAAAGATAGCATGCTTTCCACCACAGCAGCCATTATCCTTGCCGGGGCATGTAGAAATACCTGGCACTGTCAGAGGATGAGCTGCTGTGTTCTCTTTCCTTCAATTAATTTTGAGATCAAAACGGAAAGTATAAGTTAATTGAAACACAAGTCAGAACAAGTGTCTTGCGTTCGAATCAGATTTGCAAGTGGTTGAGACCATGACTGTGTGTACTGTTTCGAAATACTTACAAGACTAAATAAAATGAGTCAAACCACTAAATTTATGTTTAAAGACATCGTGGAGTTTCTTTGTCACAGAGTGTCAGGTTGTAGGACTTTAGTTGCAATTGGCCAAGCAATAAGTCGGTTAAAAAAAATAAATAGATTTTTAGTTTTTCTTTGACGTGCAGACAGGGTGAAGAAAGGACCAGAAAAATAAAATTAAGGCTGAGGAGAAAGGTAACTGAGAAAAAAATAAACATTTGAGCGTGAAATGGGAATGGTGGTGACCTGAGATTCAAAACCGAGTAAACGTGATGGAGATGTTGGCTATTTTTGGAACAGAGTGACAAGAGGAGGCCATTCAGCCCATTGGGCCTGTTCTATTATTCAATGAGCTCATGGTTCAGTGTCCAAAATTGAGCAGCTTAGGTGGGTTTATGGGGATAGGGCGGGTGAGTGGGCCGAGCTAGGCCTAGCTCTTTCAGAGGGGCGTTGCTGACTAGATGGGCTGAATGGCCTCCTTCTGCACTGTAGGGATTCTGTGTTTCCCTCTGTTACCTAACTCTGCACTCCTATCTTTGCCCATATTTCTTCATTCATTTGTTTCAGAAAAATCTTATCAACCTTAGTTTTAAAAATTCAACGTTAACCCTCCAATTGAGCTAAAAGGAAAATACTGCGGATGTTGGGGATCAGAAATAAAAATGGAAAAGTGCTGGGAAAACCCAGCAGCTCTGGCAGCATCTGTGAGGAGAGGACAGCGTTAATGTTTTGAGTTCGTAAGTCTCTTCAGTAGAACTGGAGAGAGGTAGACATGACGGGTTTTATATTGAAAATATTGGAATTTTTATTTTGTCTCCAATTGATCTGCTTGATCCTTTTTCTCTCTTCTCCCTCGCACTGTTTACTCATGGATTGGATTGGATTTGTTTATTGTCACATGTACCGAGGTACAGTGTAAAGTATTTTTCTCCATGTGGCTCAAACAGATCATTTAGTACAGGAAAAGAAAATACATAATAGGGCGTCACAAGGTACACAATGTAAATACATGGACAGCGGCATCGGGTGAAGCATACAAGGGTGTAGTATTAGTCAGGTCAGGGCAGCACGGTAGCATTGTGGATATCACATTCGTTTCACAGCTCCAGGGTCCCAGGTTCGATTCCGGCTTGGGTCACTGTCTGTGCGGAGTCTGCACATCCTCCCCGTGTGTGCGTGGGTTTCCTCCGGGTGCTCCGGTTTCCTCCCACAGTTCAAAGATGTGCAGGTTAGGTGGATTGGCCGTGATAAAATTGCCCTTAGTGTCCAAAATTGCCCTTAGTGTTGGGTGGGGTTACTGAGCTATGGGGATAGGGTGGAGGTGTTGACCTTGGTTAGGGGGTAGGGTGCTCTTTCCAAGAGCCGGTGCAGACTCAATGGGCCGAATGGCCTCCTTCTGCACTGTAAATTCTATGATCTATGATAAGAGGGTTGTTTAGGAGTCTGGTAACTGCGGGGAAGAAGCTGTTTTTGAGTTTGTTTGTGCATGTTGTCAGACTTTTGTATCTCCTGCCCAATGGAAGAAATTGGGAGAGTGAGTAAGCCGGGTGGGAGGGGTCTTTGATTATGCTGCCCGCTTTCCCCAGGCAGCGGGAGGTGTAGATGGAGTCAATGGATGGGAGGCGGGTTTGTGTGATGGACTGGGCTATGTTCACGACTCTCTGTAGTTTCTTGCGGTTTTGGGCCGAGCAGTTGCCATACCAGGCTGCGATGCAGCCAGATAGGATGCAGCTTTCTATGGTGCACCTGTAAAAATTGGTAAGAGTCAATGTGGACATGCCGAATTTCATTAGTTTCCTGAGGAAGTATAAGCACTGTTGTGCTTCACTGGTGCCAAACATTGCATCTGGTTGAAGACCTCTCCTCCTGTGGCTTCATGGTCACTTCCAATGTGCCCCTCTTTCAGAAAGAGGAATAGCAAAACAGCTAAACTTGAATGTTTTGTGCGGAAGAAGTTAGAAGTTAAGTGATGTGTGTTGTGGCGTCAGGTACTGTACAACCCACTGTCTAACGCTCACTGCACTTCTTCACCCACTCTCTTTCCATTTCAGTTTCAACCTAAAAGTGCTCCTGTTAATGGGAGCACCACGCTGACTCTGTGTGGCCAGCTATTCCGATCTCCAGGTGCTCTACCGATAACACCCACCTCCCACATCGTTCAAGTCGGAGCTCGGCACTGCAGCGTCATCCCCGAAGAATCCAACGACAGGAGGTACGTTCGTGCATTTTCCACTTCTCCGTTTAAAATTTTAATAAATACATGTTTGAGTTAAGGAGCCTCCCTGCGACCATTCCCAATGGGCAAACCCCTCAACTTTGTACAATTACTCTGCCCATGTGGCTGCTTGCAGCCATACAACTGGCAGCTGCCACTCGCAGACGACTTCCTCAGTGCCCGCTTCCCCGATCCGTGAACCGCAGTGACTGTTTTTGTCAACGCAAAGGTCAGGAAAAGGGACCAGCGACCGATTCGGCATCCTAGATTTCTGGGGCAGAGGCCATTGGCGTGAATGTGATCTGGGGTGCGATCACCGCCTCAGTTTCCTGGTTCAATGTTTCCCGAGTTGCCCAAATGTAAAGGGGAGCTCTCGTCAAACGTGGCTGTAAAATTTTGGCAGGAAAGGAAAATCCCTCTGACAGGAGGGGTCGCAAAAGTCTGCCCGATTTTTGTTTTTTATTGGATGGATAAAAGTGAAAGTTTGGGCAAAAGAAATTCTGAGCAATTTTAACAAACTACCTGTCCCTTCAATAAACTACCTCTCACTATCCCGGGCCAGGTCCCAGCTCTCCAACTTCCCGGGATATTTGGTCCTCTCATCCTTTTAAGACCAGGCACAGACCTCAGCCACATCAATGGCAGCTGATTAGGGCCATGATGTGGCCCCCTTCCCTTCTGTCCTGCCTCTATCCCCCCCCCCCCCCCCCCCCCCCCCCCCGGCCACTAATCAGGCGGCCCCCCCTCCCCCGGCCACTAATCAGGCGGCAGATCCGTCTCAACGGCGGAACCTGACTCTGTGAAAATCCTGCCTCCTGAAAGGTGGACAACAGAGGTGGGAACTCAGGCCAGGATTGGTCTCGCCCCTTGATTCTCACCCGGAAAATCCGGTTCAAGGAGCCTCCCTGTAAAGAACTTTCCTGCAAGCAATAATTGACCAGGTAGATCAGATATAGTTTTGACCCAGTCAAATAACCCTTAAAAATTTATCCCCTTAAAAAATGCTCAGGCCAAGTCAAGTGCAGCGTTCCTGAAACTCGTACCTTTATGCCTCTCGTACCTTTCGAGATCTGCACAAGCTTTTACTTGCACTAGTCAATCAACTTTGAAGTCGTCTTGTTTTTAGAAATCAACCTTAAAGCATTTGTGATGTTTGCTGTTCACATAATGGAATGTGGCTATAGAGAAAACTTACAAGTTAATTAATTAATTAATTGAAAGATTCACGTGACAGGGCATGCCTCCCAATACACGGCAGCACTGGCTTACAACCTTGTGCTTTATACTTTCAAGTGTAGAAACGTTTGGTTAATTCAATTTTAAAATTTGCCTTGTGCTCCATCGTGGTGGTATATGGCCTGATGCTGTGGTAAGCGCATACCAGGGTACAGTTCTGTCTCCTGCCCTTGTATAACAGTCAGGAGTGAGCTGGGTCATTGAGTGCCTGACAGGCATGGATGGTGGGGTATTAGACTACAAGATATCGGGAGCAGAATAGGCCATTCAGCCCATTGAGTCTGCTCTGCCATTCAGCGAGATCATCACTGATTTGTTTTGATAATCCTATTAGAATGTCAAGGATTGATGCAATATTTCCACTTGTGAAGGAGACCAAAACTAGGGCCCATAGATATAAAATAGTCACGAAGAAACCTGCTTAGGAATTCTGGAGTTGCATCACTACCCAGAGAAAGGTTAGAATGTGGGGTTCTCTACTGCAGGGAATAGCTGCACAGTAACTGTATAGTAGTGCAGTAATGTATAGGGCATTTCAGGAGAAGCTCGGTAAATAGATGGGAAGAGAGAACTTGGGCATATGGTGAGATAAAAAGGAATTGGAAGGGAAGGTTCATGTGGAGAATAAACCCATGTAGAGCAGAGTTTGTCAAAGTGTGGGTCACGACCTGCTGGTGGGGCGCAGGTGGGTTTCAGCAGGGTTGCGGAGCGATTGGTCGTGGCGTTCCCAATCGCGGGAGAAGCGCCCAATGGCCACTGCCGGCATTTACATTGAGATTGACAGCCGCTACCGACTTTTTAATGAGAACTACATGAGGCTGTGTGCAGTCTTCCAGCCATGAGAGGCAACAGTGAGCAGGTTATGCGCTCTGACGTACACCTGACGTCAAGCGCCCTGTATGTAAATCACGGAGGAGAGCTTCTTCCATTTTCTAGCTGCTAACAAGCAAGACCTGAGGACTGTGAAGATGGATCATTTTGTTACAAGAGACGGCCAGAGACAGGAGTAGGCAGTGTATCTACTGACCATGATCTCGCATCTGAATCTGCTGGAGAGAGCTACTCAGGAGAGTCCACGGCAGGACAGACCAGTGCTAGCTTTAGTTCTGCGCCGTGATCCCGGACCTCCGGTGAACAGCCTACAGAGAAGTAACTTAACTTTGGAACAAAGTAGTGCAAAAATGATTTCTTGAGGTATGGTTTTGTCAATTGTGCCAATGCAAATAAGGATGCAAAACCCATGTATGTTTTATGGAGGGAAGTACTGGCAAAGGAGAGGATAAGTTTCAGATATTAAAAGAGAAGTGGTGGGTGAAGAATCCCTTTTGAGGCTGAGACCCCAGAGTCATTTATCAACTTACAGCTGACTCCAAATGACTAAGCTGCTCTACCTGACCTGGGATACCACATTAAAAACATGCCAAAAGCCCATGAAGTTGTCAGCATTCTGGAGGAGCATTGCCCAGGAGTATCCAGTGCTGAGTAAAACAAGCATTTAGTTGCTGTTGCCCTTTACGGTGACCTACATGTGTGAGGTTGGGTTTTTCGTTCTCACAAAGATGAAAACGGCAGGAAGGAGCTGGCTGAACTCTGCACCTGTGCCCTCTCCTCCTGTGAACCTGATTGGAGTGAGATGAAATGAAATGAAAATCGCTTATTGTCACAAGTAGGCTTCAAATGAAGTTACTGTGAAAAGCCCCGAGTCGCCACATTCTGGCGCCTGTTCGGGGAGGCTGGTACGGGAATTGAACCCGCGCTGCTGACGCCTTGGTCTGCTTTAAAAGCCAGATCTTTAGCCCTGTGCTAAACCAGCCCCAGTAGAGATTGTGAGGACCAAGCAGGCTCCCCTTTCACATTAAAGATAAGTCACAGTGTCGAGTGTCGCGAAGGTCGGCTGGCGTAGTTCGTGAAGCTCGGCTGGCGAGGGTCCCGATGGTCGGCTGGTTTACAAAAGTGGGACCCGGGACAAAAAGTTTGAAAAACACTGATGTAGAGCATTACATGTGGTTTAGCCCAGTTGTGCCAAATGGCCTGTTTCTGTCTTGTGCAGTTATTGTACAAACACTTGGAGCAACATGTATAGAAACGCTATGAGTTTGTCTTTCTCCTCCTCCTGGGCCAAGGTCAATTCGGTCCACACAGAAGGGGTTATCCGTCGAGGTGAGTCAGAGGGAGGCAGAAAATTGTTCCGTTGAGCCCACAAGTAGTTGATAATTTCACGTTGGTAATCTGTCCCTACAGATATCTCACATCCAACGATGTAAAATAAATAGTTTCTTTTTAAAATGGCAGGGGCACGATTTCCTCGCTTCACCTTCGGTAATAGAGTTGCCAACACAATACATTAGCTGACATATACGAAATGTGCTTATGTCATGCACTCAGAGAGCCAGCAACAGACTGACGGCTGGGGTAATGGAGGCCCAGCCCCTTGCCATCACACAAAGCTCACTCAAGCAAGTCGTCATTCTTGACGACAAGTTTGAACAGAATTATCTGAGTCACTTAGCTCCAACTCCTTTGGACTGAGTTTTTGCAGAAGAAAATTCAGTTTCTCACGCCCTTGTCCCTCCCCACAGGCTCAAGAGTGTCAGAACTTATTTATTTTCTCTTGAACTTTTTTTTCACCCATCTTCAGCCCTTGAGTATTCTCACTCTTTTCTCTCCTGTGTCTCTCCCATGTCTTGCTTTTGCGTCTCCCCATTCTTTCTACTCTGCCACTCTCCATCTCCCCCATCACTTCTCTGCTCACCCTTCCTTTCTTGTCAGTTTTTCCGTCTTCTTTGTCCCATTCCACTTGCTTTCCCTTTTCTTTCTGTTTTAAACTCATTTGTGGGATGTGGGCATCGCCGGCCGGGCCAGGATTTATTGCCTGTAATGAACTCCAATTGGCTTTATTGGTTGGCCAATTGGAGTATGAGCTCCCTCAATGATAGCTCATTGAGGGGGCCCATATAATCACCTGTGTTGGCTTTGTGAGCCAGTCTTAAGTTGACTGGACTGGTAGCAGCACTGTTTGTAGCTGCTCCTGTAATATCGTTATTGTAAATAAATATTGGTGTGGTGACTGAACTCCTGCCTCCCATGGATTACTACAGTGGCGACGAGGATGGGATACCCACACCCCAGCCCCGAGCAATTTCTCCAGACCCCGTCATCCAGTCATCAGAGTTGGAGATGGACACGCTCGACGAGGCCGCCGCGACACCTCTCCCCAAGGAGGAGGAAGAACAACTTCCAAGGAGGTCGTCAAGGAAAAGACGGGCACCTATAAGGTACACCCCGCCCACTTCGGAGAACGACCCGGCGGACGACACAGAGGTGACAGACCCAGACATGAGGAGCAGGAAGAAGCTCAGAGGAATGCCAGCTGGCAGGAATTCCTCGGACCTTGGGGGGGGGGGGGGGGGGGGGGGGGGGGGAGGAGTGTAATGAACTCCAATTGGCTTTATTGGTTGGCCAATTGGAGTATGAGCTCCCTCAATGATAGCTCATTGAGGGGGCCCATATAATCACCTGTGTAGGCTTTGTGAGCCAGTCTGAAGTTGACTGGACTGCTAGCAGCACTGTTTGTAGCTGCTCCTGTAATATCGTTATTGTAAATAAATATTGGTGTGGTGACGGAACTCCTGCCTCCCGTGGATTACTACATTGCCCATCCCTAGTTGCCCTTCAGGTGGTGGTGAGTCTCCTTCATGACCGCTGCAGTGTCTGAGGTGTAGGTACACCCACAGTGCTGTTAGGGAGAGAGTTCCAGGATTTTGACCCAGCCACAGTGAAGGAACGGCGATATATTTCCAAATCAGGTTGGTTAGTGACTTGGAGGGGAGCCTCCAGGTGGCGGTGGTCCCAGATATCTTCTGCTTTTAGATGGTAACGGTTGTGGGTTTGGAAGGTGCAGCCTAAGACACCTTGGTGAGGACACCTTGTAGATGGTACACACTGTTGGTGGCACTCGATGTATGACATAAGCACTGACTACCAATCACCACATCTATCTTCCTTTGTGCCAAGTATCATTCGAACCGGGAAAGGGGTTTCCCCCTGATTCCCACTGAATCCAGTTTTGCTCGGCCTCCTCGATGCCATACATGGTCAAATGCTGCCCTGCTGTCAAGAGAAGTCACTGTCGCCTCCCCTCTGGCATTCAGCTTTTTCAAAGATATTTTTATCAAAGATTTTTCACTGATAACAAACACAATCTCAACATCAAAGAGCCCAGAAAGTGGCCCTGTCATAGCACACTGTCATAATAACAATGTATATGACAAAGCCCAACAGATCTTCTCACGCCCACCAGCCCAACAAAAATGGCCCACTCCCAAAAATAATAATAACTCCCGCTCCCTCCGCCCTTCTCAGAGCTGATGGTGACTAATTCTTCCTTTTTTCAAGATTAAAGACTTTTATGACCACTGTAGCTTTTGCTATTATACACAGGGTGTATTGTCTCGACTCGCGGGGCCTGTCATGCGAGGTTCAAAACTTGAGGTCACAAGATGATCGAGACAGGTGCAGGAAGGACTGGCTGACACTAAAAGAACAACTGTTGGGCCAGGCCATGGTCCGAAGTACATCCACTCGGTTATGTGGGGGCCAACAGCTGGCTGTGCTCCCCTGGGAGGGAGCCTCCATTCAGCCACGGTGGTTGTCCGTCGCGGCTGTGCGGCCTGCTCCCCCATTCTGGGTGCCTTCTGACACTTAGCTGTGTTGGGGGTAGGTGGGGGGCACTAGATGTGCTCTTTCTTTTGTTGCCTTTGTCCCTCGTGGTTCTTTCCTTTCCTAATTGCCCTGCGTTTTCCCTGGGTGCTTTTATCCCCCCCCCCCGCTCCTCCCCCTAACCCCTTGCTCTTCTCCCTCCCTCTTCCTTATTTCGTGATCTGTCCCGAACCCCCTCCTTCCTTCCACATTTTGATACATAGAATTTACAGTGCAGAAGGAGGCCATTCGGCCCATCGAGTCTGCACCGGCTCTTGGAAAGAGCACCCTACCCAAGGTTAACACCTCCACCCTATCCCCATAACCCAGTAACCCCACCCAACACTAAGGGCAATTTTGGACACTATGGGCAATTTAGCATGGCCAATCCACCTAACCTGCACATCTTTGGACTGTGGGAGGAAACCGGAGCACCTGGAGGAAACCCACGCACACACGGGGAGGATGTGCAGACTCCGCACAGACAGTTACCCAGCGGGGAATCAAACCTGGGACCCTGGAGCTGTGAAGCGATTGTACTATCCACAATGCTACCGTGCTGCCCCAAATTTTATGGAAGCCTTCCTCCGATCCTCTGGCACACTTTATTTTCTCTATCCTGAGGAATTCCTCCAGGTCAGATAGCCAGTCTGCAGCCTTGGGCGGTGCTGCTGATCGCCAGCCTAGCAGGAGTCTCCGGCGGCCGATCAGGGAGGCATTCACCCCGCCCTCCATGAAGAGTTCTGGCTGTTCTGATGCCCCAAAGACTGCCACTTTTGGGCATGGCTCCACCCTCACTCCCACAACCCTGGACATGGCCTCGAAGAAGGACGTCTAGGACCAAGAACATGGGGGATGTGGGTGGTCGGGCCTCCCTGCCGCCATTCGCAGTTGTCCTCCAACTCCGGGAAGAAGCCGTTCATTCTCGTCATGGTTAGGTGCGCCCTGTGCACCACCTTTAGCTTTGTTTGGCTCAGCCATGCGCACATGGAGGTGAAGTTTGCCCAGTGCAGTGCTTCGATCCAGAGTCCTTCCCCTATCTCCCTGCCTAGTTCTTCCTCCCGCATCCTTCTTGTCTCATCCAGGGGTGAGTGTACCTCCTCCAGCAGTCATCCGTGCATATCCGCACAGTTTCCTTTCCCTAGTTGGGTAGTACGGTAGCACAGTGATTAGCACTGTTGCTTCACAGCGCCAGGGACCATGGTTCGAGTCACGGTTTGGGTCACTGCCTGTGCAGAGTCTGCGCGCTCTCCCCGTGTCTGCGTGGGTTTCCTCCGGGTGCTCTGGATTCCTCTCACAAGTCCTGAAAGACGGGCCTGTTAGGTCATTTGGACATTCTGAAATCTCCCTCCGTGTACCTGAACAGGCAATGGAATGGGGCTGGTTTAGCTCACAAGGCTAAATCGTTGGCTTTTAAAGCAGACCAAGCAGGCCAGCAGCACGGTTCGATTCCCGTACCAGCCTCCCCGGACAGGCGCCGGAATGTGGCGACTAGGGGCTTTTCACAGTAACTTCATTGAAGCCTACTCGTGACAATAAGCGATTTTCATTTCATTTCATGCGGAGACGAGGGACTATTCACAGTAACTTCATTGCAGTGTTAATGTAAGCCTACATGTGACAATAAAGATTATTATTATTATGCTGGTGGGGGGTTCAAGATGTAGAGGAGCATGTAATCTGCATCGATTGAGACACTATGCTCTCTGCTTCCTCTTTGGATATCTATCCACCCCTTCGCCACTCTGAGATCGATCGCTAGTGGCTCAATTACCAGGACAAACAATGCCGTGGATAAAGGGCATCCCTGCCTCGTGCCTCTGTGCAGCTGGAAGTATTCAGAGCTGGTGGCGTTTGTCCATATGCTCACCATGAGAACGCTGTACAGAAGGTTCACCCACAAGGTGGACCCTGGCCGAAACTCAAACCGCCTCCAGTACCTCTATGAGGTACCTCCATTTGACCCTGTCGAAGGCCTCGTCTCTGTCCAGGGAGATGATCACCCCCGGTGTTCTCTCCCCGGGTGGGATCATGGTCATGTTCAGCAGGCGCCTGATGTTCCCGATTAATTGTCTGCCCTTGACAAATCCCGTCTGATCTTCCGTGACTACCTCTGGTACGCCGCTGTCTGGCCACCTCACTCGGATCTTGGCATCAGTGTTAAGGAGTGAGATGGGCCTGTATGACCCACAGTCCATCGGGTCTTTGTCTTTTTTTGGGATCAGTGATATTGAGGTCTGAGCCAACGTTGGTGGCAGGGTTCCCATTGACAGCAAGTCAACGAACATCTCCCACAGGTGTGGGGCCAGTGCTGCCCGAATATTTTGTAGATCCCCGCCAGGAATCTCTCCGCTCCAGCGCCTTCCCTGTCTGCATGGAGTTGATGCTCTCCATGAGTTCTTTCAGTTCTAATGGATTGTTCTTCAAGGTTGTGTGCCTGTGATCTTGCCCAACCTGGGAACATTCCAGAACATTCTTTCTGTAAGGAATCGGTAGATTGTATACAGAATCAACTACCGTGGGCATCACCACGACCTCTGAACATGAATCTGTATACAATCTAGCTACCGAGTCCTTGCTGAAAGAATGTTCCCAGACTATATAGTGACGAGGTCACAGGCACACAAACGTGAAGAACAAAGAGAATTGAAGGAGCAGTAAGCTAGTTTGCAGTCTGGCACAAGAGGGGGATAGTCCTGAATACGACACTGTGCAGTTTGATGATGTTGAGAATGTCAGCAAGGACGTTGATGATGAATTGAATGAAAGTAACACAGTTGAACAGATACACTTAGCTAAAGAGGAAGTTAGTGGGCGGGATTCCCTCAGCCTGACGCCGGGCCGGAGAATCCCCACGACCGGCGCGAATCGCGCCATGCCGCCCCGACGCCAGGACGTGCGGCGAATCGGCGCCATTGGCGCCCGTGTGGTCGGCGCGGCTCCGGTCGGGACCGCTCTACGTAGCTCCCCCCCCTCCCTCCGCCGAGCGGCCGTCGCAAAAAACAAGAGTCCCGCGGGAACCCAGCATGGAAGGGTTGGGAGGCGGCCTGTAAGGGGGGGGGAGGAGGGGGAGTCCCACACGGGGGGGGGGGGGGGACTCCGATGTGGCCTGGCCTGCAATCGGGGCCCACCGATTGGCGGGTCGAGCTCTCTGGCCGGGGACCACCTTTCTTCTGCACCGGCCCCTGTAGCCCTGCGCCATGTTGCGTCGGGGCCGGCGCGGAGAAGGGAGACACTGCACACGCGCGCATTGGCGCCAGTGCCACAGCACATGCGTGGGTTGCCTCCGGCCCCAATGCGCATGTGCAGACTCCGCGGCGCCCAGTTCACGCCAGGATCAGCAGCTGGAGCGACGTGGGCCGCTCCAGGGCTGTGCTGGCCACTGTAGGGACCAGAATTGCTGATCCTGAGGCCGTGTTGACGCCATCAAGAAACGCGACGGCGTTTCCGACGGCGTCAACACTTAGCCTCAGGATCAGAGAATCCCGCCCTGTGTTCCAGTGAAATGTCGCTCAACCTATTGGTTCTCAGTTACGGTTGAAACAGGAGTCCGAACAAATTCTGCATCTCCTTCCAAATGGAGAAAATAACTACTCAGCGAAATTGAGAGTTTGCGTTCCAAATTAGATGACCGTCAAAATGAACCAAAGCGAAGTAAATCAGATAAAACTAAGAAAAATATCACCTTGAAATGGAAGTTGACCTGGGTGGGTTGCAGACCAAAAAACCATTTTTGGGAAAAGAAATCGAATCGAGTCAAAGGACCATTTCTGTTTGGGCGGAAAAGTTGACTTAGCTTGAAACAGAAAATACTGGGGTTGTTCAGGAAATTATCACTTCAGCTAAGACGAATAATGAGTTTCAACAAACCAGTGAAGGGCGAAAGGTAAACGTTCAAGAGCTTGAAGCAGAGAAAATCTCTAATTCTCAGAGAATCTGGGGGTTTGAAGCTGAAGTAAAGAAACTACCCAATCAGCCACAGGCTGTTGCTGGACAAGTGGATAAAGGAAAAGGAAGATATGATCCGGGAAGTCCAGCATTTGGCCAGGAATTCTATGTTGGACACAGAAGGAGGGGAGGAATTGCAGCAGCAACTGAATCAGTTGAAGAAGGCAAATCCATCCATGTACGAGGGGATTGAAGCCACGCAAAATAAATTCCCAATCCCAAGTCCTGGTCACTTAAGCTGGTAGTCACTGGCTAGATTTGATTATTAGGTCTATGGTTGTTTGGGAAACAAAGGGGTTTCAGTCATGTTTAGGATTGCAGGGTGTTATTTAATGAAAGAGAAGGTTGAGTTCTCACTGTTTCTGCAAACGTTTCTCACTAATATCCCAAATAAATACACCACATGAAACCAGCATTGGTTTGGAACACCTTGCACCTAACTTCAGCGGGGTTTTGTATCAGCTCTGACCTTGTCTTCCATGGGCATCTGCATAATACTCAGGATAGGGTCTTCAGTGGCTTGAAAAGTACATTTTATTCCTCCCTGAGGCCTATTCCAGCCTTTTGAAACTTTTTTAGCACCTCCTCTAAGTTAGCAATGTGCTCAGTTTTTGACGATCCAGTTATCAAAACATTGTCCGGGTAGACTGCGATGGGTGGAAGACCTTGCAATAGACTTTCCATTGTTCTCTGGAAAATACGCTGATAACACACCGAAGTATATACACATATACTGAAACAAACCTTTGTGCGTGCTTCTCATAACGTAACCTTGCGAAGCCTTGTCTAACTCCAGTTTCTGATATGCATGGCTCATATCTAGCTTTGTATTAGACAGGTCTCCAGCCAGTCTTCCAATCTTGGGAATCTAAGATACTTACCTAACTTGGCAGCCTGATGATCTATAATTTTGTAGTCGCCACAGATTTGGACCGTCTTGTCAGGCTTTATCACAGGCACTATGGGTGCTGCCCACGCATCAACTTGAACTGATTGGATAATACCCTGTTCTTCCAATCGCTTCAGTTCTATGATTAATCTTTCTCACAAGGCGTATGGCTCTGGTCTTGCTCTATAAAAGTGAGGGGTTGCCTCTGGATCGACATAGATCTTCACCGAGATGCTCTTTATTTTCCCTAATTTGTCGCGAAAAAACGTTTTCATACTTATTCATTAACTCAGGCAGACCCTCTTCCCTTACTTGGAAGGACTCCATCCAATTTAACTTGATTGCCTACAATTTAATATGCAGCCTCACATCTCAGACGTGCCCAACTCCAAGTCATGGGTTAGTAGTTAAATTGGTGAAAACCCAAAGCCATCGGTATTGTAGCAGTTTAAGTTTAAGCCCCCACGGTGCCGAGGATCCGGGTTCAATCCCGGCCCTGGATCACTGTCCGTGTGGAGTTCGCACATTCTCCCTGTGTCTGTGTGGGTCTCACCCCCACAACCCAAAAGAAGTGCAGGGTAGGTAGATTGGCCACGCTAAAGCGCCCCTCAATTGGAAAAATTAAAAACATTATTTAAAATGTGCCCTGGGGACTTCTATCTGAGGGAGGAAAGAGACATATTATATTCAAATGTGAAGCACTTTGAGGGGTTTGGTTTCTGTCTATGATTGAGTTTAGAAGCCATGCCGCTGTTCCCGTTCCCCCAGTCAAATTGCAAAGTATTCCTCGACCTGCCTGTTCCCTACAAGCCAGGGACCTGGGTTCGATTCTGACCTCGGTGTGACTGCCTGTGTGGAGTTTGCATGTTCTCCCTGTGTCGGTCTGGGTTTCCTCTGGGTGCTCCGGTTTCCTCCCACAGTCCAAAGATGTGCAGGTTAGGTGGATGGGCCACACTAAATTGCTCCTTAGTATCCAAAGATTAGGTGGGGTTACGGGGGTAGGGTGAGGGAGTGGGCCCAGGTTAGGGTATTCTTTTGGTGGGTCGGTGCTGAATGGCCTCCTTCTGCACTTGTAGGGATTCAATGAATAGGCCCAGAAGATTCCAACCAAAAAGGTCTGAGAAGAACTGACCTTGAAGGCATAGGGCTGCAATGGCAGCACGTTAGCATTGTGGATAGCACAATTGCTTCACAGCTCCAGGGTCCCAGGTTTGATTCCGGCTTGGGTCACTGTCTGTGCGGAGTCTGCACATCCTCCCCTCGTGTGCGTGGGTTTCCTCCGGGTGCTCCGGTTTCCTCCCACAGTCCAAAGATGTGCAGGTTAGGTGGATTGAAAATGAAAATCGCTTATTGTCACGAGTAGGCTTCAATGAAGTTACTGTGAAAAGCCCCTAGTCGCCACATTCCGGCGCCTGTCCGGGGAGGCTGGTACGGGAATTGAACCGTGCTGCTGGCCTGCTTGGTCTGCTTTCAAAGCCAGCGATTTAGCCGAGTGAGCTAAACCAGCCCCTGCTAAATTGGCCATGCTAAATTGCCTTTAGTGTCCAAAATTGCCCTTAGTGTTGGGTGGGGTTACTGGGTTATGGGAATAGGGTGGAGGTGTGGGCTTGGGTAGGGTGCTCTTTCCAGGTGCAGACTCAATGGGCTGAATGGCCTCCTTCTGCACTGTAAATTCTATGATAATGGAGCAGGGGATTGTGATCTTCTCTCCAAGTTCCCCTTCAAACCAAACAGCCCGCTGATGTGGGAATATATCAATGTTCCTTCATCTTCACTGGGTCAAAATCATGGAACTCCCTCTCCTCCAGCGGGTGGGTGGACCAACAGCAGATGGATCCCAATCCCTCAAGGAGGCGGCTCACCTGAAACAATAAATGACCTCGGTCAAAATGACCTTGAAAATGAACAAATTAAAATAAGCTTACAAATTGGTCAGACACTGGGCATGTAAATACACATACCAGGTTGTGGTGAGCGAACACTTTTTATACGCCAGCAATCTTGGACACGGAACATGTTGATCTACAGTTAAAAAGCCCAAAATGCGGGTGGCATATGGCGCAGTGGTTAGCACTGGGACTGCGGCACTGAGGACCCGGGTTCGAACCCCAGCCCTGGGTCACTGTCCGTGTGGGGTTTGCACATTCTCCCCGTGTCTGTGTGGGTTTCACCCCCACAATCCAAAGATGTGCAGGTTAGGTGGATTGGCCACGCTAAATTACCCCTTAATTGGGAAACAAATAATAATTGGGTACTCTCAGTTTATATTTAAAAAAGCCCAAAATGTATCTACTGCAATTCAGGATGGCTGTAAAGCTACATTATACTTAATTCCTAGCCCACCACGAACAGGTTTAAATCATGCTGATTTGTGAGATAAATTCATCCCTTCTTTTATTTATCCTAGATTAGGGACATTCAGATTTGGCACAAAATGTGACATGTAAACTGGCGTAGAATTTTAACATGAAGTGTGCCCCGATGAACGTGACCTTAAGCTATTTTATGTTGCTTGAACAGTGGAGTGGATTTTTAGGATATATTGTTTTGGTGTGAGGTGTTTAGGTGGGTGTGGTATCTGTACTTTATTGCCCTGTAGTAAAGCATACTTGAACATTCCTGCTGCTACTGAATTGGGCAAAAATGTCACCTGAGGAAGGAGCAGTACTCGGAAAGCTTTGAAACAAACCTGTTGGACTTTAACCTGGTTTGTAAGACTTCTTACTGTGCTCACCCCAATCCAACGTCGGCACCTCCGCATCTCAATTTCACTGTGATACAAGGAGCCTTTTAAGTTGAAGTTGGGTAATTTATACAGGATGACAAGTCAGACAGATGACCATTACTTGGATGCCCTTGCATGCTCCCTACGTGGCACACTTTGCACCCCCTACACTCAATACTCCTTAACTGGGTGCGTGCCCAAGCTGTAACTCTCCACCCCAGAAAGCAACTGAGCCTGGGGTTCAGCTGAAAATGGCAAACTGAGATTGGTAGATTTCTGTAAGGCGGAGGTGTTCAGGGCAGTTGGACGGAGTTAGAAAGGCAGATGAGCCAGGATCTAACCAAATTGCTCGAGGGGCAGAATGGCCTCTTCCTGTTTACAATATTCCTAAAGTTGGAGACAAACTTTTAAGAGGAAAATTCTTCTGTAAATCGTTACCATACTACCTGCCAGTGCAATGTACTGATCTGCAATTCAGTTGCACTAATTGTTCCTATGACAACACTCATGTTGTGTTGGAATCTGTTTAAAAATAGGTGACGATCCTTTGTTGGATTTTACAGAAATTGTGTCCAGCACAACCACTGCTCACCATCTATCAGGACCGGATTGTCAAAGTGCTGGGTTTCAGCTTTCGTTATGTTTAGGATTGCATCAGTGCCAAATACATCATGATTGCAAAATAATTTTGAAAGATTACAGAGCACACTGTGCTAACGTAAGGAAAAGACTAATATTATTGTAGCTTAGTCACGTGTCACTCGGAAATGTCTCGGAGCAACTAGCAATGAATTACGCTCCAGGTGCAGTTGCAGACATGTAGGTCAATGGCAATGATACTGTGTACGGCCAGAAGAGGTCATGAGCTTACTGTGGATTGCTAACTTGATTTTGCAACATTTCTGATGGAGCAGTTCTGCTGAAACATGCTGTATTTGCTTTGAGAATGAGAGAGCTGCATCCTGATCCATTTTTGGCACTTTAGAGATTCATACTGGAACAATTATCCATTTTTGCATTTTGGAACCATAGAATAGAATTCCTACAGTGTAGAAGGAGGACATTTGGCCCATCAAGTCTGCATTGACCATCTGGTAC
The DNA here is from genome assembly GCF_902713615.1 of Scyliorhinus canicula. Classification (NCBI taxonomy): domain Eukaryota; kingdom Metazoa; phylum Chordata; class Chondrichthyes; order Carcharhiniformes; family Scyliorhinidae; genus Scyliorhinus; species Scyliorhinus canicula. The sequence goes on along the minus strand of NC_052156.1, from coordinate 16,004,662 downwards.
CGTACCACTGCCCCACCCTTTCCCACCTAACCTGCTCAGCTTTGGATACTAAGAGGCAATTTTATCATGGCCAATCACACCCGAAAAGGAACAGCTTTCAATTACCCCTTAACATTACTACACAATTTCCCTTTAAAGAACAATAAAAGAAACACACAGCTCTCAATCCAACTTGAAAATCAGCAGGGCATAGAGTAATTCTTGCGGTACAGAACAGATTCTGGCTCTTGTTAGAATCCTTTCAGACTCTGGCTGAATATCTTCACAAAGCTGCTTCAACTGGATTGTTTCAGCCTCTTCCTTGTCTTCAAGCAATTCTGCTCTGCTTTTAAAATATTATTCCTTTGTTTCAACCATCCTTCTGGGAAAGAAGCCAGATTTTACTTGTGGTCTCAATAAAAAATAGAGTTGCCAGGTCAGAGATTCAATCCCAAAAGCCTTTCTCCAAAAGCTCTGTCTCTCTAATGCTTTCAAAACGTCTCTCATCGAATCTCATAGAATCCCTGCAGTACAGAAGGAGGCCATGCGGCCCATTGAGTCTGCACTGACCTTCTGAAAGAGTAGCTTATCTAGACCCACTATTCTGCCCTACACGGTAACCCCACCTAACCTGCACATCCCTGGACACTAAAGGGCAATTTAGCCTGGCCAATCCACCTAACCCGCACATCTTCGGACTGTGGGGGAAAACCAGAGCACCCGCAGGAAACCCACACAGACGCATGGAGACTGTGCAAACTTCACCCAAGGCTGGAATTCAACCCGTGACCCTGGCGTTGTGAGGCAGCAGTGCTAACCACTGTGCCGCCCTTCTTCCGCGTGTCTCTGCCTTCCTTGGCTCTACCTAGCAATGACCTCATCTCCCCAAGATAAAAAACAAACTTACTCTCCAGGGACTGAAAGCACATTAACTCTCCAGGGACTTCCCCAAGACAACCACAATGCATTAGGGCCAGACTAAAAAACACACTCCTTCGTCAATGTCACCTGCTGGTTGCTGAACCACCCAGGCCTTGCAGAACAGAATTCTTAAAATAAAAATGACTGTTGCAGTTAAACATATTCTAACATTTAACCCTTAACTTGTCCAATATATTTATAATACAATTTTCCTAAATTCTTCTAATTGTCATCCAACAATTCAGCCAACACAACTTGGACACTGGGCGGTATCTTCCCCTCAGCACACGGAGTACTGGCTGAGGCGAGAAAACTGCCGGCTAGCTCTCCAGCTGCACAGACGAGTTTTCTCTGCAGAGTTTAGCGCATTGTGAACAAATAAATCTTGCGCCGGGGGGGGGTTTCATTGTTACTCTGGTGGTGCGGGGTCTGATAGAGCTGGCAATGCCAGCGCCAATGGGATTAGGCCACCATTGTTAAAGGTCAGAGGGCACTGCTCGGGCATGACCCTCTCTACCCAGGAGCTACATTTACCTTGGCGACTCTGATGGCGTTCCCCTTGACGGATTCCTGTTTTTACAAACCCGTTGTAAACCTGTCTCGATGCCAAGCCGGCGACGAATGAATATTCAGTAAGGGAGGGTCATATGGCTGAGAAGCTCTGTAATGGCATTTAAATTTATTAAAATATATTGAAATGAGAAGGGTAGAATCCTCGTTATGCCACCTGTGGGGGGCAAGGAAGGAGAAGCTTGTTTTCTGACTTTCGCGGGGTATTGGGCCCAAGTCGCCGTTTACGCTGACGGCCAACACGGGCTCAAAATTCCGCCCATTGGTTTGAACTGGGATTCTCTCTGATTGGCGTGGCTCGGCTAGTCGCAGCTTGAACCACCTGAGTCATTGACAGAGTTGGGGGGCGGGGGTGGGCAGTGTTGAAACATGCATTTATGGGTTTGCAGCATGACATCACAGGAAAGGAAGTGTGTCATGCCATCCAGTTTTAGTTCTGCTTTTGCTTTCAACAGAGAAAGAGCTCAGCTTCTGGTATCTTTGAGCTTTATGCCACGTTCCTACGTGTCTCGTCTCAATGAATGAACCCACACCGACAATATGTTGGCACAATCCTTTGTGAGCGGTTGCCATTTTATCATTCTAAAAATATGACGGCATCGTGTTTGTTCAGAGACAGGCGTTCTGAAACATGTTGAAAGAGGGCGAATGTGTCAGCTGCAGTCCCTGAAATGCATGCCTGATTTTGTTTTCAGATGGAAAAACAAATCTTGTGTTTTCTGGCAGGTTGGTGTGCAAACTGGAAGTAACTGGAAAGCCTCAGCCTGAGACACTGACAGCGGTCACGGTCACCATTCAAGAAGAGAAGCATGAAGGGGAATTCTCCATCAGTGGATCCACCTCCCTCGCAGGATTTGACTTTGTGGTTAGATTCACGCAGTATTATGATTCGCTTTGTTTTTCACATGTCGGTTCCGAGCGCTAAATTTTGTTACTGAGCTGCTCTCTTTAGATCGCTGAACCAGGGCACCACACGCAGGTAGATGTTAGGAGGAGCCTCCCATGGGCTTCCAAATAGCCAGTACACCTTGTAAGGACCACACAGACCGAGCAAGGATCCTGCCCACAATGGCCGTGACCAAGCCTCGTGTGCCTAAGTAGTCCCCAGCTAGGTGCCATTCATTATTGGTCCACACAAACATGGACCAGGCAGAATGGCACCCAGGGGGTGGATCTCCCAGGCCATCAGAGGCCCCTGGGTGGTCATGGTCAGGTCAGTGTGGTCCCCAGCCCTCCCACTTGAACACAGGCACCTTGGCACTGCCACCCTGGCACTTCCTCCAGGACTTTGGTTTCCTCCCATGGTCCAAAGATGTGCAGGTTAGGTGGATTGGCCATGATATGTTTCCCCTTAGTGCCCAATGATGTGCAGGTTACAGGGGCATATGGTGATGGGCGGGGGGAGTGGGCCTAGATAGGGAGAGGGCCGGTGTCGACTTGATGGACCAAATGGCCTCCTTTTGCACTGTAGCGATTCTGATATTCTGTGCCTTCTGTGGCAGAGAATTCCACAGGTTCACCACCCTCTGAGTGAAGAGGGCACCCCCCCCGCCCCCGCCCCCTGCCCCTGCCCCCGCCCCCTGCCAACCACCGCAGTATATCTAGTCAAGGAAAATAAACTGGGCCAGAGCAAGATATAAGTAGCTCCTACCTCTGACTCTCAGCCAACCTCACTCAGCAGCCATTTTGGGGCAAAGCTCTGCACACCTCCATTTACTTAAATAAGTTTGTGACCCAATCTTATTGTAACTTTCATCTCTAACTCTTCCACAATCTTTGCCAACTCTGGGGACAAAAATGCCGTTAGATTTAACGTGCAAGTCACACTCCTACACTTCAAAGTTTTAAAGAAATCTTCTAATCATGGGCGGGATTCTCCGACCACCCGTCGGGTGCTGTCAACCTCCGCCATGGCCGGTGCGCAAGCGCTGGGATGACGTCAGCACACGTTGGCGCTCCCACGCAAGCGCCAACTCACGCTGGCCGGCGGAGGCCCTTCGGCGCCGGCTAGCACGGCGCCAACCCCGCTGGAGCCAGCCTAGCCCCAGAAGGTGCGGAGGATTTCGCACCTTCCGGGTGACCCAACGCCGGAGTGGTTCACGCCACTCCTCGGACCGGTACAGCCCGCCCCGCCGGGTAGGGGAGAATCCCGCCCTCTGTGTTTTAGCCATTGGCGTATGAAATGTCAAAGAAACAGCAAATGCTGCAACGACCCAGCAGGTAAACCAGCAACAGTTTAATTTCCATTATGGGGTTTTGAGTTTTTCCTTTTTCTCGTCCTGCCTTTTGCAGTTATGTGTTACGTTGCTGGTAAGTGTCATGAACGTATTCTTCATTATAAAGCCATCAAATAATACTGCCCAAAGCTCACTGACCTCCTTTCCCAGCCACTTGTTGCCTGCTGTGTTAGAAATGGTTTCAGCCGAGTTTGGATTAAGTGATCCCGGCTGTTGGAGCCAGGATGTCGGAGGCATGTCAGCAGCACTCATCCAAGTAACGAAAACCACATCCAAGTGGCTTGTGAAAGAATTTCTGGAATTTCACAGTCCCTCTGGGGCCTTGGCAGAGTAGCGGAGCTGCCTGCTGGTGGTCCCCAGGCAGTAGTCTGGGCTCGAGCACACCCTCCGGTAAGGCACCCCCACTGCCTGTGCTTTCAGTTATCGTCCTATGGACCTGGCTCTGAGTGACAAACCCCTCACCAGGAAGAGAGTCCCAGTAATAACCGTCTGCATTGACCAATGCAAAAAGCAATCCAAGTTGGTAGGGTCGCCGACTGTGATTAAATGTATTCCTGGAGGCTCCATCACGTGACTTGCCCCCATACTCCAGTCGTTCATCAGCAAGCACATCCCATTCTTGTTACACATTGCCTTCCAATTGGACAGCAAAAAGACTCATTACCCAATTGGATGATGCTTGACTGTCGATCAAACAGCGTTATTGTTGCCATTTGGTGAAGGGAAATGTTGAGAGAAAATGTTTTAATGAGCTCCTGATTTTCTGCTGGATTGCATATAGCAGTGACGTGGAGACTGATCTTCAATTTCTGGAAGGCCAGGGTCAATCCTGGAGAGTTGGTAACCCTACAACTTTGGAATATATTAATACCAATCACAGCAACTACTTCATCGATATAGTTCCGTCAGCCCAGCAAAACATTCCAAGGTGCTTCACAGGAGCGCAGCAGAAAAGTGGCACTGAAACAAAGAAGGAGACATTAGGATAATGACCAAACTCTTGGTCAAAGACAAAGGTTTTAAAGAGTCTTAAAGGAGGGGAGAGAATTGAAGAGGCAAGGAGGTTTGGAGAGGATAATCCAGGGTTCAGGCCTTAACAATAAGAGAAATAGTTGCTCCCTCAAACTGTCCCTTCACAAATCGTCACTGCCCCCCATCCATCCTCCGTAGCCCAGCGGAAGAATTCATTGCTGTAGGTTTGTGTAGATGGGTGACTGAGATAATGCAGTTTCCTGCAAATAGACAAAAGTGGAACTTTGGTTTACCTAATGGCTGCTATATTCTCACACGATAAAAGACAGAATCTTCAGGTGTATTGGCTCACTTTCCAATACCTGTCCTCAACTTTTATTCTCTGGTGTAAGACGAGTATCAGGAGTCAATTTGATAATGAGGAGGAGTGCGCTATAGCCATACTCAATCTTGTCTGCCATCATGTGCTCTCTCCATCTCTACCTCTCTCTCCCTCTATCCTCTATTTTGTTCTTGTCAATGGTTGTGAAGCTAATTACATCCATTCCAATTGCCCCCCCCCCCCCGTTGGAATAACTAAGTTCCGTACATGTTAGGCAATGCACCAGAGACTGTTCCCATTCCCCTGGCATGACCCCTTTGCAAACTGTGCACTGATCATGCCAATGGCTCTAACATACGTGGATATTGGTGGGATCTGCAATTCTGCAAATTTTATGATTTCTGGGGTAGCTGTGAACCAATATAATATTTTTTTTATAGGAACCTGTCGTAACTCAAGTGACTCCAACATATGGTCCTCAAGATGGTGGGACATCAATTATTTTCCTGGGCAGACATCTGACAAGTGGCAATAACCAGGAAGTGATAATTGGTGGGAAAGGCTGCATCATAAATCGGTAAGAGATGAGAATGGAGAAAGGTTGCATCAAGGGAATATTCAAATCAGATAACCTGGTTCCAAATGGGTTAAAAATGTTGGTTTTCAAAGTTGCTGGGCGGGATTCTCCACGTGTTGAATCTGGACTGTGTCTTTCCATGTTGCATAAATCCTTTGGGCTTTCTGCACTATTGCAGCCTGTTAATTGTTAAGCATAAGCACTTAACAATTGCAGGGGAAGATCAATACGTTGGAAATTAGTCAATGCCCAACCACTGTGGGTGGCACGGTAGCACAGAGCCACCCACAGTGGTTGCTTCACAGCTCCAGGGTCCCGGGTTCGATTCCCGGCTTGGGTCACTGCCTGTGCAGAGTCTGCACCTTCTCCCTGTGTCTGCGTGGGTTTCCTCCGGGTGCTCCGCTTTCCTCCCACAATTCCCCAAAGACGTGCTGTTAGGTAATTTGGACATTCTGAATTCCTCCTCAGTGTACCCGCACAGGCGCCGGAATGTGGCGACGAGGGGCTTTTCACAGTAACTTCATTACATTGTTAATGTAACCCTACTTATGACAATAATGGAGATTATTCTGATTATTATTATTACTAAACCATCTTGATGCAGCTCGCCTGCTAAACCTACCACCTGTTCCGCCATCTCAGATGCCAACAGGCTCCCTTCGGTGTGTTCAAGAGTGGTCAGGATCGCTGAACACCAGATGAGGAAAAAGACACGCCTGCAGCATTGGCTTGGAGGTCCTCCTTAAGTTTTACTTAATCCCACCTTAAGCGGGGCTACAGTGCATCCTGAAAAGATTTTGAAGAAATTCGGGCAGGACAGACCTCACTTTAACCTATTTCAGCAAGGTCCTCAAACTCTAATTAGATATAAATAGGCAATGGCTGAGCATCTGTTTAAAGTTTATGGCCGGGAAATCAAGTTTCTCATTTGCCACGTTTGTGAGTGAGTTGGGCCTGGGGCAGAAATTGGTACATGTTACACATACTTTAAGCCCAAAGAAAAGAATGCAACAGTTGTCTGTACAATGTTCAGGATTTTACGTTTGTGAACATAGACATAGAACAGTACAGCACAGAACAGGCCCTTCGGCCCTCAATGTTGTGCCGAGCCATGATCACCCTACTCAAACCCACGTATCCACCCTATACCCGTAACCCAACAACCCCCCCCCCCCTTAACCTTACTTTTATTAGGACACTACGGGCAATTTAGCATGGCCAATCCACCTAACCCGCACATCTTTGGACTGTGGGAGGAAACCGGAGCACCCGGAGGAAACCCACGCACACAGGGGGAGGACGTGCAGACTCCACACAGACAGTGACCCAGCCGGGAATCGAACCTGGGACCCTGGAGCTGTGAAGCATTTATGCTAACCACCATGCTACCCTGCTACCCTGAAGATGTTTGTGCCAACGAACGGAGACCTTACCACTTTAGATGGTTATTTAGGGAACACAAGACTGTTAGAAACCACAGAGAGTCGTGAACGCAGTCCAATCCATCACGTGAAACCCCCTCCCATCCATTGACTCTGCCTGCATCTCCCACTGCCTTGGGAAAGCGGGCAGCATAATCAAAGACCCCTCCCACCCGGTTTATTCTTTCTTCCAACCTCTTCCCTCGGGCAGGAGATACAACCTCTTCCATCGGGCAGGAGATACAAAAGTCTGAGAATATTCGCTCACAGACTCAGAAACAGCTTCTTTCCCGCTGTTACGACTCCTGAATGACCCTCTTATGGACTGAACTGATATCACACATCTTCTCTACTGAGTGGGACTACACTCCGTCTGCTTCACCCGATGTCTATGCCGATATATTTACATTGTGTATCTATTGTATGTTCTATATTTTTCATGTATGGAATGATCTGTTTAGACTGTACGCAGAACAATACTTTTCACTGTATCTTGGTAGACGTGACAATCAAATCAAATCAAATTACATGCATCAAAGAAGTGTGTTGGCCCCATTTCCTGTACTGACGAGCTCTGTGGCACGGTAGCACAGTGGTTAGCACTGTTGCTTCACAGCACCAAGAACCTGGGTTCAATTCCTGGCTTGGGTCACTGTCTATGCGGAGTCTGCATGTTTTCCCCGTGTCTGCGTGGGTTTTCTCCGGGTGCTCCGGTTTCCTCTCACAAGTCCCGAAAGACCTGCTTGTTAGGTGAATTGGACATTCTGAATTCTCCTTCAGTGTACCCGAACAGGCGCCGGAGTGTGGCGACTCAGGTATTTTCACAGTAACTTCATTGCAGTGTTAATGTAAGCCTACTTGTGACACTAACAAAGATTATTATTATTACTTAATTTTTAATGTTGTATTTAATTAAGTTATTTTTAAAATTTAATTCATTTTAATTTAAAAAAAATTATATATTCTACCAGAGACACTTGACAATTTGCCAAGTATTTGCTTTATAAATATTGAATTTCCATCTTGTGGCTCCCAATAATTTTTGTCTTGGCCATTTCTTCTCTTTTTTACACAAATCTAGAGTGCCCAATTCTTTTTTTTCTTCCAATTAAGGGGCAATTTAGCACGGCCAATCCACCTATCCTGCACATCATTTTGGGTTGTGGAGGTGAAACCCACGCAGACACGGGGAGAATGTGCAAACTCCACACGGACAGTGACCCAGGGCCGGGATTGAACCCGAGTCCTTGGCATCTTGAGGCAGCAATGCTAACCACCGCGCCACTATGCTGCCCTATTTTGTCCATTCCTTTTTCTTTGGGTACAAAAGATTGCCGGTCCCTGCGTTGGTTCATAACTCACCGAGTCACCCAATCCAGCCCAATGCCATCCCTAATCTTTCAATGCAAAATATTTCTTTATTTTTACTGAAGTGTTTCCAAAATGGCCCGGAAGAGATCAAAATCATATTGCTGAGTGCGGTGCACAGTGCACACAGGGGTGGTGAGCTCAGTTGGCTATGAATGTGGAGTAGAAATATGCCAAAAGCACTGATTCAATTCCCGTACTGGCTGTGGCAGCTCTTGGGGCCTGTCTCCTTACCTTGTCCCACAGTTACATCATGATATGAGCAATTGTTGTCGACTCTTGGTACCCTGTACACTGCAGTTGCCCAGCTATCCCCATACCTTGGATCCTCCTTGACGCTAGCATAATGTAAAGGCATCTACACCTCTCGGTAACATAAGCCGAACAAACATCTATCAATTCAACCTTTGCAATTGACTGAGCAATTGGAAAGAGAGTTCTGGATTGCAGAATGAAGGAGAGTGATGGATGTATGAAAATAAAGAGTGAACTTTCCACGAACCTCCTATGAGTTGAATGACACACTTCCTGCACTGTAACATCAGGAAAATCAGATTTACTATTGATTTTTTGTGTCCCTGTTGTTGAATGACCAGAAGTACTGAAACAAATATGTGTTATTTGAGTAAATGACCTATGCTTTTCATTCTTTTTTTAATGTGCTTTGACCTGCCAGAAAAAATAATACTTTTATACAATGCACAACTGAAAAAGTGAATTTGTTGAAGGAAGACCCTCTTGTTGTGGTGATAGACTCGGCAAGGGTAACAGCCGAGCCTAACCTCCAGTTCCAGTACCGAAAGAATCCCATCATCAGCAGCATCTACCCAACCTGCAGCTTCATGAAGTAAGCCACCATTTAGTCGAGTCTTGTGTGAGCCAGTCAGACAGGCAATGGGGTAACCATTACCCGCTGTTGCTGCTGTTCTACGTGAAGATTTATTTGAGTGAACCAGAGGGAAGACATTTATGCCCCCCCACCAAAGGTGGGTTCTGAGGTGGGGGACAGAATGTAAAATTGAATGGACTGGATTTCCCTCTACCCCAGGAAACCACCCGCCAAAACCCAAACACAATTTCATGTTTGGAAGTGCAGGGCATATCGATGCTACTATTCGGAAGCTTTGTAATAAGCCTTTCAAATGGACTTTAAAAGAAATCAAATTCTTGCAATCTAATAGAATTGTCAATCAAACTGATTGGGTAAATAGAAATAAGTTATTTTCACTTGCTGGGAGTCTAGGTCTAGGAGTGCATTGTCTAAAATTAGAGCCAGACATTTCAGGGGTAAAATTAGAAAACTCTTCAACAATTGACGATGAGGCAATTGTTAACTTTAAAATTGAGATGTATAGATTTGTGTTCGCCAAAAAGACTAAAGGATGTGAGACAAGGGCAGGTGTCAGGAGGTAGATCACAAATCAGCCGTGACCATGGTGAATGGCAGAATGGGCTCGAGAGGATAAATGGCCTCTTCCTGTTCCTACTTGTCTAGTGTACTGGCTTATCCAAATAAATGGCCGTCTATAGCCGGGAACATGGCTGCTGAGCAACATCCTGCCTCTTTCCCATCCACATCCTTGTCTCCTGCGAGGGGACTATGTGGAGAAATCGAAAGTTCTTTTTCAAATCCTGACACACACAGACATCTGCAGAGTAGTCACACGCACGCATCTGGGTTTCTGTTGGGGCATCTTTCAGGGTAAAGAAAGGCAAAGCATGATAATCTCTTCACTCTCATGACTGACTGTGGGTCAAGCTCAGGGTGGGAAAGAATGTTCCTTAGCCTACTGCCTCCGTTGACCGTGTGCGTGCACGTGTATGCGTGCATGTGTGTGCTCAACATGTGTGTACATATGCGTGTAGTGTGTGTGCGCGTTTCTCTCTCACTCATTCATGGATTAAGATTTAAATCACTGTTTAATCCATTGGGTTTTCCACAGAGGCCTCAACATTACAATAAGTGGGACCAATCTGAACTCCGTGTACCAGCCAAGGCTAGTCTTCACTGATGATAAAAACAAAACGTTTGAAAAGGTAAGTTTTTATTTTAGAAATATTGCACCTTTGTTCCATCCTTCCGCCTTTTCTCTTCTGCTTAAAACTGCTAAAAATTGAATTTAAAATATAAATAAATTGCAGAGGAGGTCTTCAATAGGCTGGAGGTCTTGCCGTGGAATGGGGGGGAGCGGGGTGGGGGGAGGTCAATGCCTCTGAGCCAGAACTTTGGTTTTGAGTTCCACCCGAGGATTTGATGGCCAAGGATGGTGTGTTCACGACCAAACCAGTGACCTGGAAATCCTACCAAAACTGGCAGGTGGTAAGAGCAGCAGGGATTTCTGATCAACCATGCATTGGAAAGGACGTTGGAGCCTCTGCCATCACTATCCATAGCTCCACAGAATGCATGTGCATATCACCACAGCGACTGAGGCTTCCTGAGTGAACCGTAACAAGCCACCACCATTAGATAGGCCGACTTTAGTCCGTAAAGTTGATTAATTGCGACTGGGTGATGTGCATCGACGGATACCAAGGGAAGTCAGGGTGGAACTTGCTGAGGCAGTGACCTTCATCTTCCAATCCTCCTTGGATGCAAGCGTGGTGCTAGAAGAGTGGAGAATTACAAATTTTGCACCCTTATTCAGGAAAGGGTGTCAGAATAACCCCAGCCACTTCAGGTCTGTCAGGGTAACTCGAGTGCTTCCTGATATGATCATTTGGAATAAAATTAACAGCCCTTTGGAAAAGTGCAGATTAGTGAAGGAAAGCCAGCATAGATTTGTTGAGGACAAATTTTGTTTAACTAACTTGCTTGAACTTTTTGACTCTGTAACGGAGAGAGTTGATGCGGGTAATGCAGTTGATGTGGTGTACATGGACTTCCAAAAGGCATTTGATAAAGTGCTGCATAACAGTTTATCAGAAATGTTAGAGCCCTGGAAGTAAAAGATGGAGCAGCAGCATGGACAAAATTGCCCACATGACAGGGAAAAAAGAGAAATAATTTTCAGACTGGAGGAAGGTATTTAGTAGGGTCTGCTTTTATATATATGTGTGTGTATAGATATAAAAATAACCTAGACTTGGGCCTACAGGCCCAATATTTCCAAATGACACATAATTTGGAAGTATTGTAAGCCGAGAGGAGGACACGTCAGTTCCTGTTTTAAGTTGTCTCATTCTTCGCCGCACACATAATAGGGTCACCATGTGCCTTACCTTAGCGTCAAGACATTCACTTAAGCGGCATTTTGCGCTGGGGCTGACGGAGCGAGCGTGACCCCCATCTGCGCCATTTTGGAGTGGCCCCTTCCGCTCCCTGAGATTCTCTCCTACTCCTGGATACTGTCTCGTGCTGGCCAAGATTCTCTCCCTCTCCCTGATACTCTATTTCTCTCTTGTGGACTCTCCCACTTGCCAGTTCCCTTCCTCAATATCCTTCTCGCTCCCTTGCTCCTTTTCTCCCTCTCACTGCCCCCTCTCCTGAGTCTGTGTTCACAGAGAGAGTTCAAGAGGAAAGGCCGTGGGCAGAAGCGTTCGGAAGGGGGGGGGGGGGGTGGCGGGGAGTGGGGGAGTCAGGCAGGGAAGCAGTGAGTGGGAGAGAGTCTGCCTGGGGGAAGCAGTCAGTGGGGAGAAGGTAAGTAGAATGAGTGAGCATTTTTCTTTCATTTAAAGGTTATTACATTACGAATATAGTATTTCAACTTATATTTCAATGTTTTTTCCTTAACGGGAAAAGTCCTTAATCTGCAGTTGCAACTTGTACATTGGCTGTAATGGGAATATCTGATTTGCATAAAGTTATTCCACTTGTTATGGGTCAGGGTTTAGAGAACACCAAAGTATATCATGGAGTTCACCTGACCTACAACTTTTAATAGATTTTGGTTATGAGGAGCAAAAGGGCCCACTTTCCAGGTGTTATGCAACAGAGATCTTAAGTATTTTTAAACAAAACAATGTTTATTCAATGAATCCAGTTAACGTTTTATAAACAGACAGCAAACATCTTATCAACTACCAACACAAATACACCCCCAAAGATACAGTACTCTATAGGTAACCCTTAATAACTTTCCTAACAACATCCACAAGCCAAACACCCTTTTACTACAAGACAGTAGGTTTGAATTCCTTACAGGAAACAGGTATTACTTTGAAGTTATCAAGTGGTCTGGAGATATTCTTTAGCATACAGAGAGACCAAAAATACACCTTCTTTGTTTGAATGTAGCTCCCAACTGAAAACGAAACTAAAAAACTCAGAGCCACAAAGCAGCTTCCAGCTCAAAACGAAAGTAAAAGGCAGAATCACAGCCCAGCTCCACCCACACAATGACATTACTGCAGCCATTTGATAAAACACACTTTTCTTAAAGGGACACACTTAAAGGTGCACTTTTCAGGAATGCAACTACAATGTTAAGCGAGGAGTCACTGCAGTGTTAAACGTCAGGAGGGCATGGACAGATTGATGGAATGGATGGACAATTGGTGGGTGAAATTGAAGGCAGAGAAGTGTGAAATTACTCACTTTGGTGGAAAGAATGAGGAGAGAGATAGTCTGAGACAAATGGGATCATTCCGAAGGGAGAACAGGAACAGAAGGACTGGAGGGACGTAAAGTGCATAAATGATGGAAGTTGGTAGAAGAGACTGAGAAAGCAGGTGATCAAGCATACAGTGTCCTGGGCCTTGTCAGTAGTGGTATTGAGTACAAAAAACAATGAAGTCACGATAATCCTGTGCACAACATTGGTTCAACCTCAACTCGATAGGTGATGTAAAGGCAGTAGAGAGGCTGCAGGTAAATATTCACGAGAACGGCCCAGGACCAAGGATAGATTGGAGGCTTGGGGGCTGTTCGCCTCTGGGAAGAGAAAGCTTGAGAGGAGGTATTTCAAATGATGGGTTTGGACAGAGGAGACAGGGAGAAACCTTCCCCATTGGCAGAAGGACCGAGACACCAGGGGGCATTGCTTTAAAGTGATTGGCAGAGAAAAGGTAATGGTGACAGGAGGAGAAGCTTTTTCACGCAGCGAGTGCTGCGGGCCTAGAATGCACAGGCTGAGATTGTGGTGGAGACAGATTTGAAGGTGACACTCGAAAGTGATTAGGATAATTACCCAAAGAAAAAGAATTGGAAGGCCCCAGGGGAAAGGCAGGAAGGTGGAACTCGGTGAACTGCTTGTTCAGAGAACCATGATGTGGAGATGCCGGCGTTGGACTGGGGTGAGCACAGTAAGAAGTCTTACAACACCAGGTTAAAGTCCAACAGGTTTGTTTCAAACACGAGCTTTCGGAGCACGGCTCCTTCTTCAGGTGGTTCAGAGAACAAACAAAGACACCATGGGCCAAAGAGACTCCCTCTGTGCTGTCACCATTCTATGATCCTATTGGGCAGGGGGTTGTTTTAGTACCTATGTCCCTATGGATAAAGCCCAGTAGTCTGCATGCTTTATTCTCTGCCACCCTCAATAATTTGTGTATTTATATCCCCCCTATTCCTCTATTCTTGCACCGGCTTTAGAATGACCATTTGTCTTATGTTGCCTTTCCTCATTAACAACCAAATCACAATTTTCCTGATTTATTGTCAGTATGGAAAGATCCCAGTGGTTCAAAGGCACAGATTGATTTTCTGATTGGACAAACAAAGTACATTTCCGATGGCTTTGCATCCAAGAGGAAATAATACCCAACATCTTCCACCTCGCTTGCTGTATCCCAGGGCTGTGCAATCCAGCTGGGACCTAATGATTTTAATAGCATAAGAACTGGACCAAATAAAATGTTTCACGTAGATTTTTCTGTTCTGCTGTAGCCCCCGAATGCGGGACCTTACCTCGCTTTCCTCAACCAGCTTGCCTCTGCTCTCTTCCAAACTCCTATGTGTATTAACTGAATGTGATAATGTTTGCACAATCATAAATACTCTTACTCTTGGCCACAGGCATGTGAAGAGCCAGACTCTGCCGAGGCCATGATCTGTCAAACTCCTCCGCTCTATGATGATGACGAGGTAGAAGGAAAGCTTACTGTGATAATGGATGGCGTGCAGAACCTCAAGGCATTTGAGATGGAATACAAGATGGACTATGAGGTTAATCCATTCGATGATGAAGACGGTGAAGATAGGAGTGTGTACAAGTTAACGAACGGTGAAGATGAGATTAAGTTCCGCGTGAGTTAATTATTTTGGTTCCTCAGCTCCTGTGAGAAAATGTGAAAATTATTTGTATGTAGCACTCTGCAAACTAAATTGAAAATCTGGACTCTTGGGATGGTTTCTCAGAAGGAAACTTCGGGTCCCCCAGCCACGCGATTCTCGGCGACGCACCGTTTGCTGCCGGCCGGATTCTCTACTCCCATTGAAGCCGTACAACGCTGCCGGGGAACCCATGGATGGGGGTGCGCTGCCGGCAGGAAGAGAGAATCTCAACGGTCGGGGAATTTCTGCCTTTATATTTAAATTCATGGCTATGAATTTGTGAGCCAGGATTAATGAATGTTACGCGAGAAAATACTGGCGTGCAAACCAAACATAGGGCTCCCTGGGCTGTTTGTTCATCCAGAACATGGCTCAGCTGTGACATGGGTGGAGCTGCCCATGTGGGTGCTTACAGGTGGGTCACTTATCTACTGGAAGCTGTGTCTGGAACCCAAGTACCAGAATTGATAGAATTCCTACACTGCAGAAAGAGCTAATTCTGCCCTTCAGGTCTACACCGACCCTCTGTCTATACCTCGGCCCATTCCCCTGCCCTACCCCCATGACCTCACCTAACCTGCACATCCTTGGACACTAAGCGGCTATTTAGTCTGGACAATCCACCTAACCTGCACATCCTTGGACTGTGGGAGGAAACTGGAGCACCCGGAGGAAACACACGCAGACACGGGGAGAAGGTGCACACTCCACACAGACAGTCACCCAAGGTGGGAATCGAACCCAGGCAGCAGCGCTAACCACTGTGTCACTGTGCAGCAGTAGAACCAGACAGGTTGCGGAACCTTGAAAGTGCGGCCTCTGAGGGGAGATCACTGCTGAGGCTGCAAATAGAACCAGAGTCCTGGGAGATAGCATGGTGGTCCCCAATTGTTCCAGTCTTAGAAAAGGATGATTCAGTATGAATATGCGGGGATTTCAAATCGACTATCAACCCTATATTATGTGCTGATCAGTACAATCGGCCACTTATCGAAGATCTTTTTGCAGGCCTCTCGGGCAACCAAATATTTAGCAATATTTTTCCCAAGCCTATCTGCAAATGAACATAACTACTGAGTTTCTACCGTTACTGACCACGATGTGGAGATGTCAGAGATACCTGAGGAAGGAGCAGTGCTCCGAAAGCTAGTGTTTGAAACAAACCTGTTGGACTTTAACCTGGTGTTGTAAGACTTCTTACTGTTACTGACCACAGTAGCACACAAGGGTCTGTTTCTGTATCAGAGGCTTCCATGCAGGTTAACGTCCGCACCGACTCTATTCCAACAATCTATGGATCAGATCTTGAGTGGGCTTTCGGGTGTGCGATGCTACCTGGACGACATTTTGATTACAGGTTTGAACAATGTCGAGCTTGTAAGGAACCTAGAAGCTACTCTTGCAAGGCTGCAACTATGTAGTCTCAGGGTCAAGGAAGAGAAAGGAATTTTCTATTCGCTATCTTGGACACATCATCGACCAAGATGGTCTTCACAAAGAACCTAAGAAGATGCCAGAAATCCTGGCTACTCCATGACCACAGAATGTGACTCAGTTAAGGTCGTCTCTAGGATTATTAAGTTACCAGAGAACGTTTGTACTGCTCTTAACAACAAGACCTTTACACATGTGTCTTTGTAACAAACCAGCTTGGCTCTAGACGAAAGATTGTGAGGATCCTTACCAAAATATCAAAAGAATATTATGAGAATCGGAGTTATTAATCCGTTGTAACTCAAAACTGAAGCTGCCGCTGGCTTGTGACGCATCACGCTGTGGGGTTGGAGCAGTTGTCTCACATGTAGTGCCTTCAGGCGAAGAGTGACCAATAGTATTTGCTTTCAGGACATTGACTGGTGCTGAGTCCAACTATGCCCAGCTTGAGAAAGAAGCTCTCAGCAATACTTTCTGGCATTCGAACATTCCACTATTATTTATTTTGCCGTTAATTTATTCCATTGACCGATCATCGCCCCTTAAAAACAGTTTTTAGGTCCGTTCGCTTGCTGCCTGTCGGTTACAATGTTGGCCATTAATCCTGTCAGCACACCATTATGTTGTTGAATATCTCAGGGCTAAACAGCATGCAAATGTGGACACTTTGCCTGGACTGCAGCTGGAAGACCAAAAAGATGAACATTTCAACAACATATTTTATTTGTCTCATGTGGAAAATTTTCTGTTAACATCTTCTCGGGTACAAATATTTACGTGAACTGACCCTGAAGCTCCAGGTCACAAGTTTATTGTGTGTAGCGCTTGATTTGCTATTTAATCATTTTAATCATCTGCCTACTGAGGTACTACGGGTTGAAGTCAGAAATAGGAAAGGAGCAGTCACCTTGTTGGGAGTTTTCTATAGGCCCCCCAATAGCAGCAGAGATGTGGAGTAACAGATTGGGAAACAGATTTTGGAAAGGTGCAGAAGTCACAGGGTAATAGTCATGGGTGACTTCAACTTCCCAAATATTGAGTGGAAACTCTTTAGATCAAATAGTTTGGATGGGGTGGTATTTATGCAGTGTGTCCAGGAAGCTTTTCTAACACAGTATGTAGATTGTCCGACCAGAGGGGAGGCCATATTGGATTTGGTATTTGGTAATGAACCAGGGCAAGTGATAGGTTTGTTAGTGGGGGAGTATTTTGGAGATAGTGACCACAATTCTGTGACTTTCACTTTAGTAATGGAGAGGGATAGGTGCGTGCAGCAGGGTAAGGTTTACAATTGGGGGAAGGGTAAATACGACCCCCGACCGACGCCGCGGCGACAGAGAATCGGTGGACCGGAATCACATGAATTGCCCCTCACCGCCCCCATCCCCCCAGCAATTCTCCGACCCGGCCCGGGTTCGGAGGGGTTGTTGGGTCACGGGGATAGGGTGGAAGTGAGGGCTTGAGTGGGTCGGTGCAGACTCGACGGGCCGAATGGCCTAATTCTGCTCTGTATGCTTTGTGTTCTATGTTCTAATCCCGCTCATTGTTTAAAAAGGAAGTTGGGATCATGGACAGCATTAGCTCCATGCAGACGGGGAAGGCGCCGGGACCGGACGGATTCCCGGCGGACTTCTACAAAAAATTTGCGACAACCCTGCATGGGGACCTCCCTCCCGGGCCCTCGCCACGGCAGCACTCCCATCCCCACCCAAAAAACACTCCGGCAGCCCGGTGGTGACAGCCACCCTCCAATCCCGGAACCAACTGCGGCAGCAATTTGGCCTGAACAAAATGTCAGACAAAGCTCCCATCTGCAACAACCATAGGTTCACACCAGCACTGACTGACGCCACCTTCAAAAGGTGGAGGCAGGAAGGAGGGACACTGACAGTCAGGGACCTATACACGGACGGCAGGATCCCAACACTGGACGAACTGACAGAGAAATTTCGGCTAGCCAGGGGGAACGAGTTAGGTATCTGCAGCTCAAAAACTTCTTACGAAAGAAGACAAGGACGTACCCACAACCGCCACGACAGACACTACTGGAAAACCTACTGGACGCAAGTATCCTAGAGAAAGGGAACTGTAGCGACATGTATGACCGACTGGTAGAAAGGGCTGACACCGTACTGGACGCAACAAGAAAGAAATGGGAGGAGGACCTGGGGATTGAGATAGGGTGGGGACTCTGGAGCGAAGCACTGCATAGGGTCAGCTCCACCGCCACGTGCGCAAGGCTCAGCCTGACACAGCTAAAAGTGGTACATAGAGCCCACTTAACAAGAAACCGTATGAGTAGGTTCTTCCCGGAGGTGGAGGATAGATGTGAACGGTGCCAAGGAGGCCCGGCCAACCACACCCACATGTTCTGGTCTTGCCCCAGAATTGCAGGGTACTGGACAGCCTTCTTCGAGGCAATGTCCAAAGTGGTGGGGGTGAGGGTGGAGCCATGCCCGATAGTGGCGGTCTTCGGGGTCTCGGACTAGCCAGATCTATTCCTGGGGAGGAGGGCGGACGCCCTTGCCTTTGCCTCCCTGATCGCTCGCCGTAGAATCCTGTTTGGCTGGCGGTCAGCAGCACCGCCCAGAGCTGCAGACTGGCTGTCCGACCTCTTGGAATCTCTCCAAATGGAGAAAATCAAATTCGCCATCCGAGGGTCAGACGACGGCTTCCACAGAACGTGGGAGCCATTCACGCAATTGTTCCGGGACCTGTTTGTGGCCAACGAACAAGAGGAAGAATAGTCGGGTGGCCAAGAATCAGGGGAAAATGGTGGGGAATCGGGGGAAGGTAGCCGGGGCATGGAGGGGAGAGATGGACTGGGGGGGGGGGGGGCGGGGGGGAGGCTAAAACTGAGGAGGGAGGGGCGAAGCACGGGGAGGGGGGGAGGGGGGAAGACAGCTAAACCTGGGGAGAGGGAGGCGGACTGTGGAGGGGGGCGGTCGGGAGAGGAGGGCCGGCGGGGTGGGGCGGGGGCAGGGAAGCGGGAGCCGGAGGGAGGGCACAGGATGCCAAAACGTGCATGACACCTCCAGGAGCGGGGAACGAGGAAAATGGAGATGGAGGACGGGAGGAGCGGCAGAAGCGGGGGTGAGAGTGGGACAGCAGCGAGACCCGTCCGGAGGGGGGGGACGACAACACACAGCACAGCCAAATACCGCACACTGTGATTTTCTCCCCGGCACCCAAATGTGTGTGTGTGTCCCCAGTCCCCCCCCCCCCCCCCCCCCCCCCCCAGGCAGTCGCCTACTTACGTGGTGTGGGCAATTTTGCCAGATGTACAGAGCTGCCGCTGTTGAACTGGTTGCACAATACCCTACCAGTTATTCTATTTCATATTTTATTATATTTTTTTTATGTTGGGGTGTGACCTTCTCCTCTAAATATGTGTATATATATGTGTTTCTTGGGTTCAAAAACCCAATAAAAATATTTGTAAAAAAAAACTTCAGCAGCAACCCGGGGGGGGGGGGGGGGGGGGGGGGCTACGGGTTTGTTATGGGGGTTTGTTCTCATGGTTTTATGCTTATTTATTTTTCTTGTTAATTTATTGTTTTTGTCTTGGAGGGGAGGGGTTACTGTTTTTCTCTGTGGTGATAAAATTTGTTGTTGAAAACCTGAATAAAAATTATTTAAAAAAAAGGGAAGTTGGGCATTACTGGAGGACAATAGACTTGCAGGGCTATGTGGATAAAGCTGGGGAATGGAACTGGCTGCATACTCTACAGAGAGCTGCCATGCATTCATAAGGCCGAATGGCCTCATTCTGTCCTGTGTTAACCGGAATTCTCCGAGCCTTTGCGCCACAATCGCGCACGGCGAGGGGGCAGAGAATGGGACGTCGGACCCGCGACGCCTTCCCGCGATTCTCCAGGCGTTGAAAGAGGCCCCCGCTGCAATTCTCTGCGGACGACCGGCCGAGTTCCCGCCGGCCTGGTTCATGTACGGTTCCACCCGGCGGGAGCTCGTAGTCGTGGCTGCGGTGGCCGTCCTGGTGGGGGGGGGGGGGCGGAGGGTGGTGATTGTCACTGGGTGGGGGGGGGGGGGGCTTTCGCGACGGCCAGGCCTGCGATCGGGGGCCACCTTCGGCGCTGGCCCGCTGTGTGGGTCCGCCATGTCGCGCGGGGACTGCGGCCGGATGTGCAGGGCTCCGTATTGGCAGCCGGAGGTGCGAGGAGCGCTCCGGGGCCCTGCAGGCCCCCTTAAAAATGGAGAATCACTCTGGACTTCCTAGCAAAAAGTCCGCAGTGATTCGTGGTCGTGGGGACATAGCCCCATTATTTGAGAATCCCGCCCCAGATTTGACACTTTAATCAGATCCACCTTAATTTTTTTAAGGAACCCATTTTGTAAAACGCGATTAAGGAGATAACGAAAAGAGAAAGAGTGTTTGCCATTGACCTGAATGTCAATGAAATCGCAAGTTAGGCATTTCCAGAATGGCCGTTTCCAACATGGAGCTGAAGATGGGGAAAAGATGCATTTTCTTTGCACTTGAAAGGATTTCAGATTTTAATTTTACTGAAAGTGCGGCAGAAGATTGAAAGGTAAACTGTTTATTTGTCAACTTTTTTAACACAAATTTCACTTTGTTTCCATGGAGACAGCACAAAATGTTGTTCGAGCTGCGTGACTGCATGAATGTGACTCTTACTGTCGGAGGCAAGGTCTGTGATGAAGATATATGGGTTGGGGAGATTACCTGCAATATCAAAGTTAAACCTGAAGATTTCCCCAGCGAAGGGCTTCCAGTCGAGGTTTGCAAGTTGAATTATTTATCTCTCTACGTTTTCCGCCTGTTGTTTTGTGGTGAAATTTGAAGCATCTACCTTAGAGGCACCTTTGCCATTTTCTTTCAGGAAGGGAGATGTACAAAATTATGAGGGGCCTAGACAGAGTATTCAGGAAAAACCTGTTTCCCTTACCCGAGGGGTCAATTATCAGGGGGCACAGATTTAAAGGGATTGGTGGGAGGATTAGAGGGGACATGAGGAAATGTTTTTTCACTCCGAAGGTGGTCTGGAATTCACTGCCTAAGGTGGTGGTTAAGGCTGAAATGCTCAACTCATTTAAAAGGTACCCGGATCTGCACCTCAAGCGCTGTAACCTGCGAAACTACGGACCAGGGGTGGAAAGTGGGATGACAATGAGCACTCGAATACCTTTCTGTTTTTTGGCTGGAGCAGACACAATGGGCTGAGTGGCCTCTTTTTTGCACCGTTACTTTGCTATGGTTTCTATGGCTTCGAAGGCCACAGAGGAAATCTGCGCCTTGTGCCACAATAAGTAAAAGCAAATGACTGCGGATGCTGGAATCTGAAAGCAAAAAGGAAATGCTGGAAAATCTCAGCAGGTCGGGCAGCATCTGTAGGGAGCGAAAAGAGCAAACGTTTCGAGTCCAGATGACCCTTTGTCAAAGCTAAAGACAGAGAAAGTGGGAAATATTTATACTATATGTGGAGTGAGAATGAAAGATGAATCATAGCCACAGAAGCCCAGGGAAACCGGGTTGCTAATAGCCACAGAAACCAAGGGGAAAGAGTGCTAATAGCAGTCCCCAGAGAGAACAAAAGATGTGAAAGGCCAAACAGCGGAGAAACTAACATCAGAGGGTAAACTGTGATAGATGCCGGTGTGGGGGGAGGGGAACGGGGAAGCATAGCGGCCAAAGGGTAACGAAAGGTGGATAAGGTGGAGGGGTTGAATATATATAAAGAAAGACAAGAGAGAAAGAAATGGTAAAAAACAGTTAAAATGAAATGGGATGAAAACAAATGGGTCGAGGTGGGGTAGAGCTAATCATCTAAAGTTGATGAATTCGATGTTGAGCCCGGAAGGCTGTAGCGTGCCTAACCGGAAGATATTGTTTCCCAGTTTGCGTTGAGCTTCACTGGAACAATGCAGCAGGCCAAGGACAGACACAATGTGCCGCCATGTATGGTATCATAATGTGTTGACATAGAATTTACAGTGTAGAAGGAGGCCATTCGGCCCATCAAGTCTGCACTGGCCCTTGAAAAGAGTACTCTACCCAAGCCCACACCCCATCCCCATAACTCAGTAACCCCACCCAACCTTCTTGGACACTAAGGGCAATTTATCATGGCCAACCCACCTAATCCGCACATCTTTGGACTGTGGGAGCAAACCGGAGCACCCGGAGGAAACCCACACAGACACGGGAAGAACGCGCAGACTCCGCACAGACAGTGACCCAAGCCGGGAATCGAACCTGGGACCCTGGAGCCGTGAAGCAACTGTGCTAACCACTGTGCTACTATGCTGCTCACATAATGTGGATATCTCATTCCTTCATGTCCAGTTCTGGGCATCACACTTTTGTATCAAGAGCGAGAGGGCACAGATCTAAGGTAACTTGCCAAAGAAACAATGGTAACATGAGGCAGCACAATGGTTAGCACTGCTACCTCAACACGCCAGAGACCCCGGTTTGATTCCGGCCTTGGGTATCTGTGTGGAGTTTGCACGTCCTCCCTGTGTCTGCGTGGGTTTCCTCTCACAGTCTAAAGATGTGCAGGTTAGGTGGATTGGCGATGCTAAATTGCCCTTAGTGTCCAGATTAGGTGAGGTTATGGGGATTCAATTATTCTGTGATTCTATAAGCAAAATCTTATTCACCCAGCGAGGGGTTTGGGTCTGGAATGTGCAGCCTGAAAGTGTTGTGGGAGCAGGTTCAATTGAGGCATTCAGAAGGGAATTGGATTGTTATCTGAAAAGGATACACGTGCAGGGTTATAGGGGGAGGGGTGGGGGTCGGTGGGAGGGGGGGGGGGGGGGGGGGGAGGGGGGGGAAGAGTGGTATG
This sequence comes from Scyliorhinus canicula, assembly GCF_902713615.1. NCBI lineage: Eukaryota > Metazoa > Chordata > Chondrichthyes > Carcharhiniformes > Scyliorhinidae > Scyliorhinus > Scyliorhinus canicula. Next base: position 15,981,820 of record NC_052156.1, on the reverse strand, counting down.
AGGTGAATTTACCATATGGAAGACTAACACAGATACAATGGGTTGAATGGCCTGGTGTGCTGTAACGATCCTGTGATCATGTAATTCTTCATGCTATATTTTTTTCAGTCAAAATATGCTTGATTTATACCATTTTTAAACGTTCATTACATAACAATTAAAAGTTAACATTTATTAATGTGCAAGAGAAATTTGTTTCTTACAGTGCTGTATGTGGCACTCTGAGGTGCCTTATTACACTTGAAGTTACAGATTATATTTACAATATTCATTTCATGTCTAATGTATAGTCCGATATGAGGGGCGAATGACCTGTTATTGGGAGGGGGGGGGGGGCGGCGACTGTTATGGGGCGGGGTTACCTGTTATTGGGGTTCTCTGATTGGGGTGAGTTTCCGTTGGGGGTCTCTGGTGGGAGGGGTGGGGTCACCCTCATGTGTGCGTTCTTTTGAGGGGGGGTGTGATCCAACAAATCCCCCAGTCAGCGGGAGGGGGGGGGGGGGGGGGGAGTGCAGGATTTTGCATTTTCGGGGGGGGGGGGGGGGCTATTTTGCACACAGCCCCCCCCCCATGGAGCGTTTCTGGTTGCAGGTCCCTGCGCCAGTGTGAAGTGGTTCAGCTCTGGCGGGAACACATAGATTTTGATTTATTGTCACGTGTACCGAGGTACAGTGAAAAGTATTCTTCTGCGTATAGTCCAGGCAGATCACTCCATACATGAATAAATAGGGCATACGATAAACACACAATGTAAATACATAAACATAGACATCAGTGCAGTGTACAGAAGTCTCCCGAATGGAGAATCCAGGGCGGGATTCTCCGTTTTGCCGGCGCCCGGGAGTTTCCCGACAGCGTGGGGCTGCCCCACAATGGGAAACCCCATTGACCCGGCCGGTGTAACGGAGAATCCCGCCGGCGGGGCGGGGCAGAAAACTGGCGCGGCGGAGCGGAGAATCCAGCCCACTGCCCACATTCAATGTCAGTCATTCAGCCGGGTGGCAAAACATTTCAAATTCAAATGACAGCCAGTGCAATAAAATGCAACTTTTCTTCTTATAGCACGTTCTTCTCTGAGGTGCCTGAATTCAATTTCAACACTTTTTTATTTGTCAAGCACATTCGTTGTCAGACGTACAACCCAAGCTGTCTACAAAATGTCAAGCCCCTCAGTGTACTTGGGCCTAAGGGCCTTAAACCTTGCCCCATTGTGCAGGTCTGACATGGAGGACCCTTCTCACCACCACCCAACAGGGGCCAAGTAAAGAACGTCAGAGGGTGAGCTGATGCCACGCATCTTGAAAACCCTTGTTACTGTAGCATTCTGGAAGCAAGCCAATCACCCGCCCCTTGGCTAAGATGTCTCTTGGCAAAACCTTCCTAAGATGACACTGCGTTAACTAGGTTGGTACAATCTACACATAATTCCAAGTAAATTTTGGCAAATTTGGAATAATGCAACTGGCACAATGTTATTTGCGTTCATTAAAGTCGGTTTACAGGCCAAATTGGTGCAAAATTAGAAAGCAACGTTGAATGACCAAAAGTAGATGAAATCTGTCTATTTGGATATTTGGGTAATGGAGTCCAATTGGAGAATAAGAGGCTGAAAAAATCAGGAAGTTCAGGCAACTGGAACTCATTTCCCTGATGGCAACTCCCAACAATCAAACTGAGAGCAGTTGGAATGTGGAACTCAACACCATGAGGAGTGGCTGGTGTGGGGACTATGGGTGCATGTGGGCGGCACAGTGGTAGCACTGTTGTTTCACAGTTCCAGGGTCCCAGGTTCGATTCCCGGCTTGGGTCACTGTCTGTGCGGAGTCTGCACGTTCTCCCCGTGTCTGCGTGGGTTTCCTCCAGCTACTCCGGTTTTCTCCCACAAGTCCCGAAAGACGTGCTGTTAGGTGAATTGGACATTCTGAATTCTCCCTCTGTGTCCCCGAACAGGTGCCGGAGTGTGGCGACTAGGGGCTTTTCACAATACCTTCACTGCAGTGTTAATGTAAGCCTACTTGTGACAAGATTATTATTATTATTTAAGGGGAAGGAAGAGTAAACGAGGAAGAAAGCTAAATAAGGATACACTGGTAGACGAAGAGGGCCATGAGTAGGCTAGTGTGGAGCTGAAACACTGGCAGAGATTAGTTGAGCCAAATGGACCATTTCCATGTCATCTCCATAATGTAACAGTTTCCATTGCTGCCATTTTGCTTGACCGATTGTTTCACAATGTTTCGGGTCAGGCACCTGAACTATTAAGAATCATAGAAATTACATTGCAGGAGGAGAGAGCACTCTACTTAAGCCCAGGCTTCCACCCTATCTCTGTAACATGGGGCCTCACGGTAGCATGGTGGTTAGCATCAATGCTTCACAGCTCCAGGGTCCCAGGTTCGATTCCCGGCTGGGTCACTGTCTGTGTGGAGTCTGCACGTCCTCCCCGTGTGTGCGTGGGTTTCCTCCGGGTGCTCCGGTTTCCTCCCACAGTCCAAAGATGTGCGGGTTAGGTGGATTGGCCATGCTAAATTGCCCGTAGTGTAAGGTTAATGGGGGGATTGTTGGGTTACGGGGTTACGTGGGTTTAAGTGGGGTGATCATGGCTCGGCACAACATTGAGGGCCGAAGGGCCTGTTCTGTGCTGTACTGTTCTATGTTCTATGTTCTATGTAACCCAGTAACCCAACCTAACCTTTTGGACACTAATGGACAATTTAGCATGTCCAATCCACCTTGCATGCACATCTTGGACTGTGGGAGGAAACCGGAGCATCCGGAGGAACCCACACAAACACGGGGAGAAAATGCAAACTCCACACAGACAGTCATCCGAGGCCAGAATTGAACCTGGGACCCTGGAGTCGTGAGGCAGCAGTGCTAACCACTGTGCCGCCCGGGACCTATTCATAGTCAATGGGTGGAAAATTATACATTTCTCTGTCACGATTCATTTTGTTCTGATTCTTCTTTTCTTATTTCAGCTCTGGGTGAATGACGTGGAGTACTTCATTGGCTATGTCATCCATGTTGAGGAAGGTTTCGATACAAAAGTGGGAATTGTCATTGGCACCGTTGTCTTTTTGCTGGCGTTACTGATTTTGATCGCTGTACTGGTGATATACAGGAAGAAGAGTCAAGGTAACTCTGCTCCCCCCCCTCCCCATTTTCCTGACTCAGGATAACCCCATTTTGAAGTTACCTGTGATGTGGAGATACCGGCGTTGAACCGGGGTGGGCACAGTATGAAGTCTTACAACACCAGGTTAAAGTCTAACAGGTTTGTTTCGAATCGCTAGCTTTCGGAGTGCAGCTCCTTCATCAGGTGAATCCTGAGGAAGGATCTGTAAGACTTCTTACTGAGGTTATCGGTGTAATCATAATTTCCGGGGTTATTTAGTTAGCGAATGCAATGTCCCTAATTGAAAGAGTTTCTTCCGGTCTTGCGGTGTTGCATGCGGATAGGCCTCTGCTGAAACTGTGAATTGAACGTTCCTCTATGATGTGCACAGTCTTCTCTCTCCCAGACAGATCAGGGGGCTCCACATGTAGAGGTTGGCCAAGCAGGGACTGTGGCCAGTCCTGAACCTTGAGGGTGGGCCAGCCTTTCCTTGGAAGGTTAAAACCAGGCTGTTGTGTTGGGTTTGAGACCAGGTACTTGCTTGTCAGGTACAATGATTCACATTCATTTGTCCAGGTGGAATTTGCATTGAGGTCCTGTGTGGGAGGGTTTTTCCAGATCGACCTTTTTTTCCCTAAAAATTTAGTGTACCAATTCATTTTTTCCAATTAAGGGACAATTTAGCTTGGCCAATCCCCACAGCCTGCACATCTTTGGGTTGTGGGGGCGAAACCCCCGCAAACACGGGGAGAATGTGCAAACTCCACACGGACAATGACCCAGAGCCGGGATCAAACCCGGGACGTCAGCGCCGTGAGGCAACAGGGCGAACCCACTGCGCCACTGTGCTGCCCTCAGATCGACCTCGTTGATGGGCATCGTACCATGCATGGGCTGAATAGATCGGCATGAAGTGGCGTGTGTGCATGCCAACGCTAAGGTTCGGAGGCTGGCGATACCAGTATCCCACATTTCACCGGATAAATTGGCACTCAAGTTAAAAGCAAAGTACTGCAGATGCTGGAATCAGAGACAAAACGGAAAATACTGGACAATCTCAGCAGGAGATGGCAGAGAGAGAGAGAAGGGAGCTGACGTTTCGAGTCTGGATGATTCTTTGTCAAAGCTAATGAGAACTGGAAATAGGATCAGATTTATACTGTTGTGGGGGGAGGGGGGGGCGCTTGGAGCAGTGGGGCTGAGTGGGGCCAGCAATAGGTGGAGATTGACAAAGATGCTATGGACAGAAAGACAAAGAGAATCTGAATGGTGAATATCATAACTGAGAATGGTGCTGCTAGTGGCTCTTTAAGAGATCAGGATTGTTAATGGCAGAACGGAAGTAAGGAGTGTGTGAAAGAACAATTTGGAATAGGGGACAGGTGGCCCTAGTGGGGCGGAGGGGAGGGGCGGAGACAGACAATGGTGAAGGAAAAATGAATTGATGGAAATGAAAATAAATTGATAGAAATAAAAATGGAGTGAAGGTGGGAGGAGAGAGTTCACGGTCTGAAGTTGTCGAGCTCAATGCTATGTCTGAAAGGCTGTAAAATGCCAATTAAGTTGTTTCGCAACTTAATCTTGGCCGCAGTTATTTTTAGGTGTTCCCGTAAGGTCAGTGCCCTATCTAAAATCACTCCAAGCTATGTTGGAGTTGAATGGTGGAACACACCCAGCTATGAGGTCGCTGAGGGCCACCCCACTTTTAAGGACAACCCCCCCCCCCCACATCTTTATGTTCCCTCCCCCTTCAGTCTCTCCCCCCCAACCCATCATAACCCTGCTTCATTACCTCCCTTCAACCCCCTTTTCATTTTATGGGCATGGCCCCCTTCATGTCCCGCCCCGGCAACCTGGTTGGCATTGTCAGAGTGCCAGGTTGTCAGTGCCTTACCTTCTGCGTCCGGAGACCAGTACTAACCCGCGCCGGCGTGAGGCTTCACCGATGAGGCCGGTGAATACCGGGAACCGGGAGACAGTGACCTCCAGTGGGCTGTCCATATTTAAATGTGTTTAATGACTAATTTAAGTATGCTGATCTGGATCATACCGAGCGAGTGTGGTGGCACAGTGCTTAGCACCGCTGCCTCACAGCACCAGGGACCCGGGTTCAATTCCGATTTCGGGTGTCTGTGCGGAGTCCGCACGTGCTCCCCGTGTGTGCGTGGGTTTCCTCCGGGTGCTCCGGTTTCCTCCCACAGTCCAAAGATGTGCGGGTTAGGTGGATTGGCCATGATAAATTGCCCCAAACGTTGGGTGGGGTGACGAGAATAGGGCGGAGGATTGGGCCTGGGTGGGATGCTCTTTCGGAGGGTCGGTGCAGACTCGATGGGCCGAATGGCCTCCTTCTGCACTGTAGAGATTCTATTCTATAATTCTAGGTCATGCATTGTGGGTCGGGTGCATCGCGCGTGCCTCGGCGACTGACGTGAAAACCGGTTTTTGGCCTCTCCCGCGATACACCCGGTGTAACAGGATCAGTGCTGGGCACAATGCGATGGGAAAATCACATCCTTAGTGTTTTTCTGATGATATAAAAACAACATTCACTCATAAGGGATTGGGTAAACATGTTGTGGCTTCATTTATTAAATCTAGGCACGTGTCAACAGATAGACATGGACATAAAGCTTGAAGTCTTCACCCTTCTGGTGTCACTAATGTTCCCTTAGGGAAGGAAATCTGTCATCCTTGCCCAGTCTGGCCTACATGTGACTCCAGTCTAGACCCACTGAAATGTGGTTACCTCTCAACTGCCCTCTGCAATACCCCAGGAGGTCACTCAATTCAAGGGCAATTAGGGATGGGCAACAAATGCTGGCTCTGTCAGTGATACCCTCATCCCATTAACACATTTTTTAAAAGCATGTACGATATTAAACCGAATGTTGATTTATCATCAGCCATAGATGGGCTTGAAAAATCTCATGAAATTATTCAAAGAAGCAGAGGAAATTCTTCCCGTGTCTTGACTAACATTTGACATGAAACAACATCAACAACAATAAGCTGGTTGCTTACCTCATTGTGGAGTCTCACCATTTGCAAAATGGTTGCCGTCTTCGAGGCGTGAAGGGTTATAGAACTGATGGAACCATCAATTCACCAGACACGTGCTTGCCGATATGAACAGTGGTTTTATTCTACTTACTACAGAGCCAGCCTGTTACCCGTTGATGAACTCTCGGTGAACTGCAGGCTGACTCTGGACAAGGGTATTTATACAGCAGCACAAGGGGGAGGAGTCGTGGGCGGAGCCAAGGGTGGAGCCCCGTACAAACTCCTGAGCATTCCCAGAGCTACTCCCCTTAGTGGTCGGATAACGCTACTGCGCTTACAAAGATACAGTGTTAATTACCAAGTTACATTCACCACAAGAACTAAGGCAAATAGATGGACTTAATCCAGTGATCCATATGAATAATGGTGAAATGGTTTCAAAACACTACTGGCCTATTCCTCTTCCTCTATCCCTAACTATGTACCAATCACTTTGCTTCAGAATGTTTCAGTGGGTGTGGAGCACCTTGGCCTCCTGATTAAACAAAAGGTTTTCCGTGAATTGAAGTGATTTTTCTTCCTTGCGTTTCTTTGGCTGTTCCATTTCCTTTCTTTAGCCACCCATGCACACGGGTGGCTGTCAGCAGCCAGCTCCTGGTGTGATGCACAATTTAATCCAGCTCTCCCATTCCTGAAGAGAAAATGCTGGAAAATCTCAGCGGGTCTGGCAGCATCTGTAGGGAGAGAAAAGAGCTGACGCTTCGAGCCCGATGACTCTTTGTCACAGCTGCCAGACCCGCTGAGATTTTCCAGCATTTTCTCATTTCAGATTCCAGCATCCGCAGTAATTTGCTTTTATCTCATTCCTGAAATCAGACTCAGTGTTTGCCTTGATCTTCAACACTGTTGCCTGGATAAGGAAGCTGGACTCACTTGGGAGGATGTTGATGACATACACCCCCCCCCCCCCCCCCCCCCCCACCCACTCTCCTTGCATCCCACCCAATCAGTAGCTTTTTGTGAAATTTGGGAATTTTCAATCTATCCGGGTGGAAGATAATTTCCATTCACAGAAAATGGATCACCCCTTGATAACATGCATATCCTTTCTACTTCCATTATCTAATTATGATGCGCTGTGTTTGGTTCAATTACTGGTTTAATATGGTGCCTTAAGCCCGCTGACAAAAATGATATCTTGTTTTTCAGAGCATGCAGATTTACTGAACCGTTTGGAAGCTTCCGTAAATATGATAACTCGCAATACAATACCACCTGTTCCCAGCGATTACAGGGATTCCAGTAAGTCCCAGGATTAAGTAATTTCCTCAATCCATAAATGTTTTATAATCTGCAATTTTATTTTTAAACTCCTTCCAAAGTGTGGTGGACTCATTGGGCGGAATTTAATGGAAACATTTTTAAATTATAATAATCTTTATCAGTGTCACAAGTAGGTTTACATTAACACTGCAATGAAGTTACTGTGACAATAGCCCAGATGCCACACTCCGGTGCCAGTTCGGGTACACAGAGGGAGAATTCAGAATGGCACGGCACTGGAGCGACTCACCTAGCTCCAGCAGCTGATACCGGCATCAAATGGGCGCCGTGGGTCTGAGCATGCGCGCTGCGGCGGGCGCGAACCCGCGCATGCACGCTAGCTTCCTTCACTGCGCCGGCCTTGATGCAACATGTCAGTGGCCGGCGTGGAGTAAAAGAGGCCTCCCACCAGGAGAAGCCGGCCTGCCAATCGGTAGGCCCCGATCACGGCCCAGCCATGTTGGAGGCCTCCCCCCGCCCCTCCCGGGGTCGGATTCCCCCTACCTCCCACCAGGCCCCCCCCCCCCGCAGGATGGACGCCGAGGTCCCGCCGGGTAAGACTGCATGTGAACGGCGCCGGGCTATCTCGGCGCATCTGCGTGGAGAATCACCAGGGGGGGCTGGGTAGAGCGGCCCCCCGACCGATGCCGCACCGACCGCGGCGGCACCAATGGCGGCGATTCTCCGGTGACCGCCGTCGAGCCCGGCGATTCTTCGACCCGGAGTCGGGGAATTCCGCCCCACGTCTTTTGGGACTTCATTTGTGGTTTTTCAGGGAGTTTTCCGCCGGCTCTGCCAGTGAGCTCGCCACCGGTATTAAAAACGACACTTGGGGCGCGATTCAACTAAATGGTAACAAAGTCCCATGGCCGCGTGTTTCCCGGCGCTCGCAGTCCGGGTGCCCGTGCCTGGGCTGCAGTGCCAAGTGGGTAATGCCAAGGTGCCCACGTTCCAGGAGAAGGGCCAGGGAGCCACCCTGCACTGACCCTGACCACCCAGAGGTCTCAGGTGGCCCGAGAGACCCCTTGGTAGCCTTCTACCTGGCCCACGTTTGTGTGGACCAATACCGAAAGGCGCCAGGCTGAAGCCTCTTTGGGGAGGCTGGTAGGTCCTGGGTAAGCTCGCTCAAGTAGGTTTAACCCCTACTTAGGCACGTGCCGTTTGGTCACTCCGCTTTTGGGCGTGCTTTAGATTCCGACGCCTAGCAGGACTTGGGTAGATCCCGCGAGGCATGAAGGCTGACGGGGAGCCCGCGACAGACCTCTCCTGGGATCTCCCCGGATAGTGCAACGCCGCCACAAAATGGCGGATATTATCAAGATAGAGGTGCTTTTAAAAAATAGTTCCAATTTGACTTTAAGGACTAGCTGCCTCAAGAAATACCAACTCCGCTTTGTACAGAGTCTCCTCAGAATTTAACTGTTGTGGAGCCCGTTCATCATTCTGGTAAACCTACATTGTACTCCCGATGAGGCTGATGTATCTTTCCTAAGATGTGGTTACTAGACTCTCGGTATTCCAGGTGTGCTCTGACGCGGTGTTTCCATTGCTGCCTTTCATTCTCGTCTTTTCGATATAAGGGCCCACATTTCGACAGTATTTCTGGTCATTCCTGTATCTGCTCAAAACATATTTCAAAGGCCCATGTACCGGGACCCCCACACTTACACAGAACTATTTATTGGTTTGAATTGTATTTCTAATGGACCACAACTGACGCACTTGTTGAAAGTTAAGAGTTTTTTTCAAGTAATGTCCTTTTTTCCAATCCTCCGTCAACCCCCATGGAAAATTCACAGAGAATGATTTTGTTTAAAAATAACAACTGAAGCCACCATGGAACAGGAATGTTTTGCATTCCATTGAATACTCCCTACTAATTTTAGCTTGGGTAATCTATCTTCACATGGTCCTATTTCAGCAAAGAGAAGGAGTCTTCGCCTCGATGTTCTGGCCAAAGAATTGTCCCTCAGCGAAATCACCAAAATAGGAAGATAATCTGGTCGTTATCTCATTGCTGTTGTGGGACCTTACTACAAACTGGCTGTCACATTTTCCGGAATTGCAGAAGCTTTTAACTGGCGCTTGGGACATCCCGCTCAGAGTTCTCTGGCCGTTCTCACCAGGGATACCCTCTCGGCTCGGGTTTCCTGGTGGTGAGGGGTGCGTTGAACGGTGAAACCCCATTGGTAGTGGCGGTATCAGATGATCCTGCCACCGGCCAATGGCGGGCCACCTCTGCCGCTGGGAAACATGACGCGGGGAGCGCTAAAAATGAGTTTGTGAAAGGCGCTACATGAATGCAAGTCTTTCTTCCTTTTATCAGACACATGAGAATTTGAAGATGCAGACTGGAACTATCCCTTCAGTCCAGCTGCAATTATACACTAACACCAGGGCAGACAGTGCAGGGGAGGCAATGTTATTGTCACTGGATTAGTGATCCCGAGACTTGGAGCAATGCTCTGGGGACTGGTGTTCAAATGGCTACAATGTTTTGTATGGCTCACCAGTCCTGCCATTGGGTAATCCGCCATGGGCGGCTGGTGGGGGGGGGGGGGGGGGGGGGGCGGCTGGTTGGGGGGGGGGGGGGGGGGGGGGGCGGGGGGGAGCACCTTCGGCAGGACCAGAAGGCCCCATAGGTGGGAAGGACCAGAAAATCCCGCCCATTGTCAATTGTCGCGAACCCCCATCTGGTTCATTAATGTCCTTTAGGGAAGGATATCTGCCACCCTTACCTGGTCTGGCCTACATGTGACTTCAGACCCACAACAATGATTGTTAGAAGTCCCCTGAAATGAAGTTACTGTGAAAAGCCCCTAGTCGCCACATTCCGACGCCTGTTCGGGGAGGCTGGTACGGGAACAGGCGCCGGAATGTGGCGACTAGGGGCTTTTCACAGTAACTTCATTTGACGCCTACTTGTGACAATAAGCGATTTTAATTTCATTTCATTTTCAAATGACCTAGCACGCCACTTAGTTGAAGGACAATGAGGGATGGGAAACAAATTCTGGCCCAGCCAGCGAAGCCCACATCCCACGAATAACAGGAAAGGTATCTGGCAGAGTCAGAAAGAATTGTCCTAGCAGTTATTAAAAACATGCCCTCGCTGTTATTTGCTTGGCCGTCTTTAACAAATGCTGAAGCGGAGTATATCTGGCCTATTGTAAAAAAAACGTTCTACTTTATTTCCCCGGTTAGTCCTCACTCCCACGTCTGGGTCAAGTGGAAACACATTTCGGAATTATAAAGGCAGTACTGATGGGGCAGAGGTCCCTCTGCTAAATCCTAAAGGAATAAAATCACAGAATCTGAGGCCTGAGCTGCTGGAAGAAGTGAAAGATATCCTGATCCCGAGAGAATGTTTAACTGCATACATGGACCAGGTGATTGGAAAAGGTTAGTATGTGCTCAATTGATGATTTATTAACATTCGTGGCACCCGTTTGTCTTTTTCAGGATTGTGCTGTCCAGCAGGTTATATAATAACTTTGTTTCCCCAAACTCCCAATAGCTGTGAACGTCCTAATGTTAATTAAAATGAGTCGCTTTTAATGCAGCTGAATGTATATATAGGGCCGGATGTACCCATCCTTCTCACCCAAAGCCAAGGACCTTTGCTGGTATGTTAAATTATCCATCCTGCCCCCAATGATTCCTGTGGGAGGCCACACCAGAAACTTAGGCTCACTTTCTGTCTCTATCTCAGTCTCTTTCTTTTGTTCTCTCTCTCCCTCTCTCTCCCCTTTTCTCTATCTCAGTCCCTCTCTCTCTTCTCATCTCTCTATCTCTCTCTTTTTTCTTTGTCTAACTCCATCGATCTCTCTCTCCCTCCCTCCCACTCTTTCTCCCTCCATCTCTTTTTTCTTTTTCTAACGCCATCTCTCTCTCCCTCCCTCTCTCTCTGTCCCTCCCTCTCTCTATTATCTATCTCTCCCTCTGTTTCTCTTTCTCTATCTCAGCCTCCCTCTATATCAGTCTCTCTCCATCTCTCCATATCCGTGCTGGATTTTCCCTATGCTTGTGGGAAGGGGTGTTGTGGGGAGGGAGGTGGGAAACGGAAGTTGGGACTGTTTCCTAGAATGCTCCCCGCCCAATTAAGGGTGGAGATCAGGCTCTTCACCCCAGAGGGCCCAGCAGATACCTTCTCGCTCGAGTAGAGCAGATACCTTCTCGCTCGAGTAGAGTAGCAGTCTGTAATGGGTGATAAAGAGGGTGATGGAACAGGCACCTCACACCAATGTTTTCATTCTTATATTAAAAACACTCAGTAGCCACAGGAGGGAGGAGTCCTCACATGGCAGCACGTGCTGCTCTCACACACCGAGGTAACCAGGGAGGGTATCTGGGCACTCATGGGTTGCCTGCTGGCATCCAAACCAGCCCCAACCTGAGAAGGAAACCGGAGGCTGAATGGAAAATCCCAGTCAGTCTTTTTTCGATTGGCCTTAACATGTCTCCGAGTGAACTTAAATGGCTACTTGCTACCTGGTGGTGAGTTGTCCTACCAAACCTGAAAGCACCTCCTCGAAAATGGCTGCTGGCTCCTGGAATGGTGTTGGAAACACAGTACGTTGGCCAGCTTATCTTGACTTCCATTTTCTCCCCTCCTCCCCCTCTCTGTCTCCCCCTCTCTCTGTCTGTCTGTCTCTGAGCTTGATTTTCGGGCTCCATCGGGACCAGGATCAGAGGGCAGGTGGGTGTTGGAAATGGTGTCGCTTGCCGATGTTCCAGTTCCCTGGGACATTTTCACGCAGGCAGGATAGGGCAGTGGCAGGGCAGGGCTCTCTGACCTCACACGGTGGGTAGCCCACCTGGCTTATTAAGCGACATTTCATACCGACGAGGGTCGCTCTGATGACGGGGGCAGTTTAGCTGCTCGGTGGCGTCCTCTGGTGGCAGACCAGGGAGATTTGAGGCTCTCCCTCTCTAGATTCAACAGCGGCCACTTCCCTGTGAAGGCCTCCCCCACCCACCCCTCCATCACACAGTGGTGGCATTGCTGCAAACTCCATTCTTAATTGAATGTTGATAAAAATTCACAGAGAGACTGCCTCCATTTTGAAATGCTCTCTCCCTCATTGGCCTGCTGTTTGCTGCCTGCTTTCAATCTGGACAGCCTTTGATTAGTCACCCCATGTGAGAGCCCACCTGCCATCCTTAATCGGGTGGTTAGCATGCCCACTGGCAATTAGTTGGACACTCTGAGGAAAATCCTATTGAGTGACTTTCTCACAGCGTAGGCATCTGACCCACAGTTCAGACTGATGGGAAGCCCACGGAGAAACGCCTGCTTTATCTGTCTCTCTGTATCTGCTTGTTTCTCTTCTCTCTCTCTTGCCATCAATCTTTCTTTATTTCTCTCCATCTCTGTATCATTCCAATCAGTGGCAATTCTCCTTGAGGAAGAGGTTAAGCTACTTGAGGGTTGACATCAAGGGGATGTGCCTTGCAGTGGCGCCAAGTACTGCCCTATGTTCTGCTGCAAAGGGTTTGGTCGATTACACCCCAGTTGTGTTCATCAGCGCAGTTCGAGGATCCCCAAACCTTGAATTTGCTTCTAGATTTGTGGGTGTAGGGGGCGTGTAGGAATAGAGAGACTGTGTGAACTCCATTATCAGGTAAACTCTATTCTTAATAGACCATAAGGCTATAAAACATAGTAGCAGAATTAGGCCACTTGGCCCATCCCCATAACCCCTGATCCTCTTATTAATCAAGAACCTATCTATCTCTGTCTTAAAGACACTCAGTAATTTGACCTCCACAGCCTTCGCGACAAAGAGTTCCACAGATTCACCACCCTCTGGCTGAAGAGATTCCTCCTCATCTCTGTTTTAAGGATCATCTCTTCAGTCTGAGGCTGTGCCCTCAGGTTCTAGTTTCTCCTACTAGTGGAAACATCCTCTCCACGTCCACACGATCCAAGCCTAGCAGTATCCTGTGAGTTTCATCCTTCCCAGAGTCTTCAACCGCTCCTCATATGACAAGCTCTTCATTCCAGGAATCATTCTTGTGAACCTCCTCTGGACTCTCTTCAAGGCTAGCATATCCTTCCTTAGATAGGGGACCCAAAACTTGCAATACTCTTAATCAGGTCTGACCACAGCCCTATAAAGCCTCAGCAGAACATCCCTGCTTCAGAGCTTCATGTTTGCTTTCACTGTTAAGGACATGGCTCATGGTAAACGCCAGGTTATTCCAAATCCCAGAAGAGAAACCTAAATAACTGCCGTCAACCATGCAATTTAATATAATGTGAGGAAAGATTTCAAACACAGAGAATGATGTCCCAGACGTTTTTGTGATGATTGTAAATAAAATGCTTGTTTGCTAAACACTAAAATAAACAACAATAAAGCCAACTATAAGGACACAAAACTAAATCAATGGCTATACACATTATCCCCAAGTTTCCTGAGCTTCAAACTATTTTCCCTACCTTCAGAATTAATTCTCCCCAAACAACACCTTATCGTTTTTAAAAAAAAAATAATTTTTATTGGAATTTTTTACAGAAAATATAAAAATATAACAAGTATAGCAACAAGCAGTAACATGCAACTAACAGCCCCGTAACACCCACAATTCCCCCCAAACCGTAACATCACATATCACACTCCCCCCCACCCCCCCCCCCCCCCCCCCCCCCCCCCCCAACAAGAGAACTTAGCCATAAATTACAATTAAATAAATCAAATTTAAATAAAATAAGCAAACATAATCAAAGGCCCCCCCCCCCCTCCCGGTTGCTGCTGCTACTGTCCCAGTACTCTATCGTTGAGCCAGAAAGTCGAGGAAAGGTTGCCACCGTTTAAAGAACCCTTGGACCGATCCTCTCAGGGCGAATTTGACCTTCTCAAGCTTAATGAAGCCCGCCATGTCATTGATCCAGGTCTCCACGCTTGGGGGCCTCGCGTCCTTCCATTGTAGCAAAATCCTTCGGCGGGCTACTAGGGACGCAAAGGCCAGCACACCGGCCTCTTTCGCCTCCTGCACTCCCGGCTCTACCCCAACCCCAAAGATCGCGAGTCCCCATCCTGGCTTGACCCTGGATCCCACCACCCTTGACACCGTCCTCGCCACCCCCTTCCAGAACTCCTCCAATGCCGGGCATGCCCAGAACATATGGGCATGGTTCGCTGGACTCCCTGAGCACCTGACACACCTATCTTCACCCCCAAAGAACCTACTCATCCTTGTCCCAGTCATGTGGGCCCTATGCAGCACCTTGAATTGAATGAGGCTAAGCCGCGCACACGAGGAGGAAGAATTTACCCTCTCCAGGGCATCAGCCCATGTCCCGTCTTCGATCTGTTCCCCCAGTTCCCCCTCCCACTTAGCTTTCAGCTCCTCTACTGACGCCTCCTCCGCCTCCTGCATAACCTTGTAGATATCAGATATCTTCCCCTCCCCGATCCAGACCCCCGAGAGCACCCTGTCGCTCACCCCCCTCGCGGGAAGCGAAGGGAATCCCTCCACCTGCCGTCTAGCAAATGCCTTTACCTGCAGATATCTAAACATGTTTCCCGGCGGGAGCCCAAATTTCTCCTCCAACTCCCCCAGGCTCGCAAACCTTCCGTCGATAAACAGGTCCCTCAGCTGTCTAATGCCCGCTCTGTACCATCCCTGAAATCCCCCATCCATGTTCCCCGGGATGAACCTATGGTTCCCCCTTAACGGAGCCTCCATCGAGCCCCCCACTTCTCCCCTATGTCACCTCCACTGCCCCCAAATCTTGAGGGTAGCCGCCACCACCGGACTCGTGGTATACCTCGTGGGAGGGAGCGGCCACGGCGCCGTTACCAGGGCCCCCAGGCTTATATCCCCACAGGACGCCCTCTCCATCCGTTTCCATGCTGCCCCCTCCCCCTCCATCACCCACTTACGCACCATCGACACGTTGGCCGCCCAGTAGTCTTATCGTTTTTTTTAAACTGTAAATGAAATCCAGTAAGAGTTACCACACTAGGTGGTTATATCATTTTTGTCAGATGTCGGATAAAACAACTAGTTGTTCAAGGCAGCCTTTTGTCACAGACACGGCTTGCTGGGAATTAAAACAGCTGTTCCTGCTGTGGGCTAAGGTCTCAAAACAGCTCCTCTTGCATAGGTTGAATTGATTCTCATATACAATTTTTTTTGCCTTTTGATCTTCCCTTATTTGAACTAATCTCTTCAAAAAGCAAACCTAATTGCCTTTATTTTGTCAGTTTACCTTTTAGAATGTAAATGAAAAGTTCACACCAACTTGTCTCCTCCTCCAAACCTCTGACACCTTATTCAAACCCTTGATGTTCTATTCCCCACTGTTACCAGCTTGCCTTCGTTAAACATCTGTTTGCCATGTGGCTAGGCTCATCAACATATCGAAAGCACGAGTCCCATTACCCTCACCAAGCTGACGCTGCATTAAATAGAATTTTGTTTCATTGAACAATCTGGATGGAGAGCCAAAGTGGCACTATTTTTGGTTAAATTTTCAATGCATTGGAAAAATTGTTAAAGTAATGAAATCTCTTTGCAGGGCATTTTGGGCGTGTTTACCATGGGCTGTACAAAGACCAGAACAAGAAGGAAATTCACTGTGCTGTCAAGTCCCTGAATAGTATGTACAAATATACCATTGGCACACTGGCATTGTTCCACATGGTCATTGTCCTACAGCTTTTAAAAAAAAAACAAAATCTCTTGGTATTAACATAATAATTGTTTTAGAATTTCTTCCCCTAACTTAGCCCTGATTGCATCTAACACTCCACAACCAAGAGGTCAGACATTTGAGCTGTTTTCTTGTCTTGACACATCTACACTGAAATCTGGCTGCTGAGTTATGCAGTGGTCCAAGGTGAACAAACATGGGGCTGGATTCTCCGCTGTCCGGATTCTCTGTTGCGCCAGCAGCCCGGGGATTTTACGATGGCGTGGAGCTGTCCACAATGGGAAACCCCCATTGGCAGGCTGGCGAGGCAGAGAATTCCCGGGGAATGCTGCACCAGAGTCTGGATTCTCCGTTTCAGGGACTATGTCCCCACGCTATCGTGAAAACTGTCGTCTTTTGCGCCAGAAAAACTGGCATCAAAAGGCCACAGATTCACAGCCTTGCAGGGGGCTAGCAGGGAGCTAACGTGGAGCTCGCAGCTCCAGCTGCTGATATGGCCCCCGCACGTCCGGGTAAAAGACCGCGCATGCGCACGGCGGCAGCCTCCAACGGCCGCGCCGTGCTCCATGGCGGACTCGGACCGCGGAAATAGTGCCCCCGATCGGCCGCTCGCGCAACCCGGACTGCCCGCACAATCAAGACCAAGTCCCGTATGAGGACACCCCTGCCCACTGATCGGCCCGCCCCCGACTATGGCGGCCGCGGACTGAGTCCGAAGCTGCCACACGAGTATCCCGAACGACAGGACCAGATTAGAAATATGCCGTCGGGACTTCTTCCGGTCGGGGGTGGAGAATAGCCGGGCGGGAGTACACCATTTTTCGGGGTGCAGAGAATCGCGGAACTGGTGCCTGTCCCGATTTCAAGCACGAAATGGCTTCAAAATCCTTGCAGTTGGCGGAAGTATAAACCTCATTCCCGATGGGGGCACTTGGGATGTGGCCGAGAGTGTGGCCTAGCTGGGAGTTTGTTCCTTTGAGACCCATGTATTCCATTTTTGGGAAGAGGTATCGTGGGACGATAACTCCAAATATCTTCACCCTCAGCCGACAGTTCCCTGGTGTTGAACTTCCAATTCAAAGTCGAGGTATTGAGCATAAAATCAGGGACGTTTTGCTGCACCTTTATAAAAACCCTTTTCAGTCACTACCTTTCAGGGAGGATGAGAAGGACGTTGCGAGGGTGCGGGAGAGATTTACCAACAGTTCCAGGTGTGAGGGACTTTAACGCCAAGGTTAAGTTGGAGAATCAGCGATTGGTCTCCTTGGAGTAAAGGAGATTTGATTGAGATGTTCAAGATTATGACAGGTCTAAAGAAAGACAAGAGAAAGCTGTTCCCACTGGCTGATAGAACATAGACGAGGGGACACAGATGTCAGCACGGCGGCACAGTGGTTAGCACTGCTCCCTCACAGCGCCAGGGACCCAGGTTAGATTCGAACCTTTGGTCACTGTCTGTGCGGAGTTTTCACGTTCTCCCTCGTGTCTGCGTGGGTCTCCTGCGGGTGCTCCAGTTTTCTCCCACAGTCTAAAGATGTGCAGGTTATTTTTTTCATAAATTCAGAGTACCCAATTCATTTTTTTCCAATTAAGGGGCAATTTAGCGTGACCTATCCTGCACATCTTTGGGGTTGTGGGGGCGAAACCCACGCAAACACGGGGAGAATGTGCAAACTCCACACGGACAGTGACCACATGTCAGGTTAGGTGGGGTTAAAGAGTGGGGTGCGGGAGTGGGCCTAGGTAGGGTGCTCTTTTGGAGGGTCGGTGCAGACTCAATGGCCAAATGACCTCCTTCTGCACTGGAGGGATTCTATGATTCTTTATAAGGTTTTTGACAAGATATACGGAGCGGCTGTGAGAAAAAACCTTTTTACACAGTGATTGGTAATGAAATAAACTTCGCCCTCTCTGAAAGTAAGGGGAGCAGAATGATTTTGAAAGGAAGCTGATGGCCACTTGAAATTAACTTGCACGGCACTGACTGGAGTGCTCTATGGAGAGCCAGTATGGGCTTGATTGGCTGAATGGCTTCCTTCTGTGGCCTAATGATGCCCTGGCGCTGTATTACCTGCAGGAATGGGGCCCAAGAATCTCCAGGGCAGGGTGCACAAGCCTCAGTCCAGCTGCTATCTGATAAAGCTTTGGTGTGCTGGCACATATGCAAAACCCTCACCTGAATAAAACAAAATTGCAGGGTGGGATGTTCTGGCCCTTCCCTGGGATCTTCCAGCCCTGCCAGAGGTGACTTCCCGCGACGGGTTTCCCAGCGGAGGGACGGCTGAACCATGCAAAATGCCCTAGTCCTTGGCGGGACCCGAGGATCTCACCAGCGCCAATGGTGAGCTGCCTCCGCTGCTGGAAAACACGTCGGGGGGGGGGGGGGGGTCAGAGAATTCCATATCTCTTCTTCATCCGGCATATTTATCCTTGTGTGTTGTGCCGTTTCAACAGGAATTTCAGATGTTGAGGAGGTGGAGCAGTTTTTGAAAGAAGGGATTATCATGAAGGATTTTCACCATGAAAACGTTCTCTCTTTGCTGGGTGTATTCCTTCCCAAGGAAGGGTTACCGTTGGTAGTATTGCCATTTATGAAGCATGGCGATCTCCGACATTTTATCCGTCAGGTGGAGCGGGTAAGTAATTACTAATATTGAACTGTAACAGTTTAAATTGACAGAGTGACGATGAACACTGTCCCATCATTTTCAGAAACTGGGGTAATTTCCGCCATAATGCAAAGAATTTGTGTAACGGGTGACCAATCTGACCGTGACTGTTTTACACGATTGAAATAAGTTATATTTATAAGTTGAAATAATAAGTTAATAAGTTGAAATAAGTCCTGGTCATGTACACCCAAACTGAAATTTAATTTGCAAATCTCCATCCATCCCCCCCACCCAGTGAAGCACTCATTCGAGTCGCACCTCTGCACTCTATATTGTTTCCCTAAACCCTTCTGTCTTCCTCGATCTCTCCCCATCCTCAAGCTCCACCTCTAAATCTACATCATAGCCATATCATTTGCTATCGTGGGGAGGCAGTGGGGTAGTGGTATCATCACTGGGACTAGTAATCCAGAGACCCAGAGCCATACTCTGGGGACCCGGGTTCGAATCCAGCCACGGCAGATGGTGAAATTTGAATTCGAGAAAAATCGGGAATGAAAAGTCTAAAAACTAAAGGTGACCATGAAACCATTGTCGATTGTCATAAAAACCCATCTGAGGGCAGCACGGTGGCCTAGTGGTTAGCACAGCAGCCTCACGGCGCTGAGGTCCCAGGTTCGATCCCGGCTCTGGGTCACTGTCCGTGTGGAGTTTGCACATTCTCCCCGTGTCTGCGTGGGTTTCGCCCCCACAACCCAAAAAAATGTGCAGAGTAGGTGGATTGGCCACTCTTAATTGGAAAAAATAATTGGGTAATCTAAATTTTTAGAAAACAAAACCCATCTGGTTCACTAATGCCCTTTAGAGAAGGGAATCTGTCGACCTCACCTGGTCTGGTGACTACTTGTGACTCCAGACCCTCAGCAATGTGGTTGACTCTAAATGGCCCTCAGGGATGGGCAGTAAATGCTGGCCCAGCCAGCGACGCCCATGTAAGACTTCTTACTGTGCTCACCCCAGTCCAACGCCGGCATCTCCACATCACAAAACGGTTAGGTGGGGTTATTGGGTTACAGGGATAGGGTGGAAGTGAGGGCTTAAGTGGGTCGATGCAGACTCGATGGGCCAAATGGCCTCTTTCTGCACTGTATGCTCTATGTTCATTCTTTCATAGGGTGTGGCTTTCTCTGGAAAAGCAATCAACAATCCCATGAACAAATGAAAAAAAAAATTCTTCCAGTTTATGAATTGCGCTAGGATCATTAACTGAGTTATGGGCAAGAGTTGTCCCTGCCATGGTTGATAAGCAAAAGTTCCAACACATACCTTGTTAATAGTCTCAGTTTAAATATTGCTGTTGAGGACAATGTTGTAGAATTTAGCGTTGAACATGCAGCTTCCGATCAATGCTGCACCCCTGCGAGGCCAACTACTTTCTAGTTGATTCTAGAATCAAATATGCTGCTATCTATAATTAATATGGCCAAGAGGCTCTGATGACTTAGAAAAAGGGTCACAGGTTTAGGTCTTCACTGGCACTGGTGTCTTGTTGCAAACTCCCAGCCATCTGTTACGTTTGCCTCCTTATCCCTTTCCACTGATCTTGTAAAAGGCGAGGTTTTTCTATATTACAGTTTTTGTAATGTTTGCTTTTCAGTAATGCATTTTTTTAAATCACCACTGTACTCAGCCTCTGATCTAAACCAGATGTCTCAGTGAAGGCTCGCAGCCTAATTTAGTGGAAGGGTAGGCAGCTGGAACTCATTCGGGGACAGTTCCCCCACACTTCCTAATGGCCAACATAGACTGGCAGGGAGAGTTAATGCCATAGTGGTAATCCAGAGCCGTGTAATCCATACAGTGCAGAAGGAGGCCATTTGGCCCATCAAGTCTGCACCGACTCTTCGGAGGAGCACTCCACTCGCTCTATCCCATAACCCCACCTAACCTTTGGATGCTAATTGGGCAATTTTAGCGTGGCCAATCAACCTAACCTGCACATCTTTGGACTGTGAGGCAGTGGTGCTAACCATTGTGCCGCCCCCACGGATTTCCTTCCCGAAAGGAAACAATGAAACAAATAGGATTTTACAATAATATTCCAGATTTATTAATTAAATTTAAATTTAAATTTCACCAGCCACCTTGCTACCCGTCAACATGAGATTTGGACCCATGACTTGGTCACCAGTTTACTAGCCCAGAAACAATCCAACTGTGCCACCATCTCCCTATGGCCTGATGCTCTGAGGACATGGGTTCCAAATCCCACCATGGCAGCGGTTGGAATTTGAATTCAATTAATAAATCTGGAAATGAAGTCTAGGCCGGGATTTTCCGGCCCCGCCTGCCACCAGGATCTTCCAATCCCGCTGACATTCTTTTGTCTGGCACCATGTTCGGGTCCGGAAGAAGCTCGGCCTTCGCTTCAGCAATGGTGGCCGTGAAACTATCATTGATCGTTGTAAAGACCCATCTGGTTCACTAATGTCCGTTAGGGAAGGAAATCTGCTGTCCTTACCTGGTCCGGCCTACATGTAACCCCAGAGTAATGTGGTTGGCTCTTAACTTCCTTGTGAAATGTTCAGTTTGAGGGACATTGGGAATGGGCTTTTCCAGAGAAAGCCACACCCTATGAAAGAATGAACATAGAGCATACAGTGCAGAAAGAGGCCATTTGGCCCATCGAGTCTGCATCGAATCACTTAAGCCCTCACTTCCACCCTATCCCTGTAACCCAATAACCCCACCTAACCGTTTTGTGATGTGGAGATGCCGGCGTTGGACTGGGGTGAGCACAGTAAGACGTCTTACAACACCAGGTTAAAGTCCAACTGGGTTTGTTTCAAACACTAGCTTTCGGAGCACTGCTCCTTCCTCAGGTGAATGACCTGTTGAACAAACCTGTTGGACTTTAACCTGGTGTTGTAAAACCTTTTTGTGGACACTAAAGGAAATTTAGCATCGCCAATCCACCTAACCTGCACGTCTTTGGACTGTGGGAGGAAACCGGAGCACCCAGAGGAAACCCACACAGACACGGAAAGAACAAGCAGAATCTGCACAGATAGTGACCCAGCGGGAAATCGAACCTGGGACCCTGGTGCTGTGAAGCCACAGTGCTAGCCACTGGTGCTGCCTCAAAATGAAGGGAAGAAAATAATGGGGGACTACAAAACAGAAACTCTAGCTCCAAGCATCATCAACCATGGCATCGAGGGAAAGTAGAGGTGAAAATAGATGGTTAAAAAATAATAATAATAATAACCATTATTGAATTGGCATTAATGCAGGGTTACAGACGGGTGCTCTGTATCCATTGATTCTATTGGGCATTGATTCTGATCGCAGCTGTTTGTATTTTTCCTGTTTCATATACAGAATCCAACAGTGAAAGATTTAATAGGCTTTGGGCTACAGGTTGCCAAGGGAATGGAATACCTCGCACTAATGAAGTTTGTTCATAGAGATCTCGCAGCGAGAAATTGCATGTAAGTATATTTGCAAATGATCATGTTGGGCGCTCATTGTACGGGGAGGGATACCATATTTCGAAGGGCAACTAGGGATGGGAAATTATTGCTGACCTAACCAGCAACGCCTACATCTCGTAAATGAATTTTGAAAAGTTTACAATTGATTTTGAAATCCGCTCCCCTTAACCTCTCTCGTGCACCCTTTCTTACATGGCCTCTGGGTGGATGAGGTTTACAAAATGAGAATCGGGCATTCAATGCTTTATCTTTTCTAAAACAACAATAACACAAGGCTTTCTTCATTAACCGAGTCGGTAAAAGCACCGGCAAGAACAGATCCAAACAAGTTGGAAGTCTCTAGGTCTTCACTGAATTCACCAATCTTGTTGAGTTGTGAATTTGGCTGCCTTCAATTAACTTCAACATCACTGGCCAATAGAGGGGGAAATCCAGATTGCTGTAAATACACGGGAGCAGGACAACATTAGGCTCAACTAGGATGCCTTCCTGATTAAATAGTTTACCATCACTTACTCCCTAATCTCCTTGTGCAAGTTAGCAGACACCCTTGGGAAACAGTGAAGATCCTTGACTCTATGAGAACAAGAGAGAAAATTAGCTGAGGAACAGAGAAATAATGTCTAACCCTTCCAAAGTAATTTTTTTAAATTGCAATTAGCACTTTTTAAAAATAAATGTAGAGTACCCAATTATTTTTTCCAATTAAGGGGCAATTTTAGTGTGTCCCAATCCACCTACCCTGCACATCTTTTGGGGTTGTGGGGGTGAGACCCACGCAGGCACGGGGAGAAAGTGCAAACTCCACATGGACGATGACCCAGGGCTTGGGATCGAACCCGGGTCCTCGGCAGTGTGGGGCAGCAGTGCTAACCACTGCACCACCATGCTATCCCTGCAATGATCACTTTTGAACATGAGATCAACATCAGATAGTTGCCGAAGTTTTTAAGGGGAGTTGGTGCAGAGTGGTTACGTTGATGGACGAGTAATCCCGAGGCTAATGCTTGTGGGGCAAAGGACATGGGTTCAGATCCCACCAAGGCAGATGGTGGAATTTTAATTCAATTAATAAATGCAAAATATTGTCTCAGTAATGGCAACCATGAAACTATCGCCAATTTTCATTAAAAACTCAATACTGGAGGTGTTGACTTTTGCACTCCAGTCATTGCAGGTAGGTTAGCTCAGTTAGCTAGGTGGCTAGCGTGTGGTACAGCAGTATGGGTTCAAATCCCATACCAGCTGCATAGTTCACGAAGGTCTACCTCCTGGCCTTGCCCAGCACACACTCTCTATACTGGAGAGAGAAGCTTATGGTTCCTTTTGGACTTAACCAAATTACCTGTAATGGAATTTAAGCCTTGATGATTCCGAAGCTGGAAATTGAGCCACATGCAATCAATCATGAGATTTTCAGCATCAAGTCCAGGTACTGGATATGTTTCCTCTTCTGTTGATCCCTCTCAAATGAGAGAACTTGCCCAAGAAAAGTAAGGGCGGATTGATTTGTGAAATGGATGGGATTTTTGTTTAGGGATTGGCTTGCTCCTGAAATGTTCCTTTCAGATTTCCTGTTTGTAGAGTGAGAGCTGATCCACACAGTTGACTTGTGCTTTACTTTGAATGGTCTAGGCTGGATGAGACCTATGTGGTGAAGGTGGCAGACTTTGGAATGGCACGGGATGTGTTGGACAAGGAATATTACAGCATTCAGGATCATCGGAAAGCCAAGTTACCTGTGAAATGGATGGCACTCGAAAGCTTGCAGACTCAAAAATTCACCACTAAATCTGACGTGGTAAGTATTCAGATATTGTACTGGACACTTTCCAGCTTGTAATAGTCATTCTTTATATCATAGACCCACACGGGTGGGTGTTACTTTTACATAAGGGCTGTGATTTTCTCCCCCTGCACCACCCCCAATGTGGTGGGAATCGTAGCGGGCAGGTTGGAAAATTTGACAGAGCAGCCAGTTGACTTCAGGTGGGGATTTCTGGTCCCATGTCAGGTAGGACTGGAAAATCGTGGCCAAAGTTTTTATTTTCTCCTCACCAAACTGGGGTTGAGGTTGACATGCTTGATGTAGTCTATGGGCGGAATTCTCCGCAGGGCCCGAAGCCGTCGTGAAACCTGGAGAGGTTCACGACGGCGTCGGAAGCCTTTCCCGGCCCCCTATTCTCCCCTACCCGGGGGGATAGGCGGGCCGTACCGGGAAACTCGGCGGCCGGGCCTTGTCCCTGGCTTCAAGGCCCGGCGCGCCAAGAATGACGCCGCGGCGGAGCCTAATGACGTCAGCCACGCATGTGCGGGTTGGACAGCTCAAACCCGCGCATGCGCGGTTGCCGTCTTTCCCCTCAGCCGCCCCGCAAGACGTGGCGGCTTGATCTTGCGGGGCGGTGGAGGCGAAAGAGTGCGTCCCCTTGAGACACCGGCCCGACGATCGGTGGGCACCGATCGCGAGCCAGTCGCCTTCCGAGCACGGTCGTGGTGCTCGATCCCCGATCCGTCCCCCCTAGGCCCCACACTTACCTGGCGCGCCACATTCACGACGGCAGCGACCAGGTGTGGTTGCCGCCGTCGTGAACAGGTCGGGAACGGCAGGCCGCTCGGCCTATCCGGGTCGGAGAATCGCGGCGGCCCGAATTTCTCCGAGCGGCATGTCGGTAAACCGGACACACCATTTTGGGGGGTGTGGGAGAATAGCGGGAGGTCCGCTCCCGAACCTCCCGCTATTCTCCCACCCATCGTGGTTGCGGAGAATCGCGGCCGTACATGCCTTTAAAGAAAAAAAAAGAGGCACGGGGGCAGAGCGGTACAGTGGTTAGCACTGCTGCTTCACAGCACCAGAGACCCGGTTCGATCCCGGCCTGGGATGGCTGCCCATGTGGAGTTTGCATTTTCTCCTCTTGTCTGCGTGATTCTCCTCCGGATGCTCTGGTTTCCTCCCACAGTCCAAAGTTGTGCAGATTAGGTGGGGTTACGATGAAAGGGTGGGGGAGTGGGCCGAGGTAGGGTGCTCTCTCAGAGGGTCTGTGCAGACATAATGGGCCGAATGGCCTCTTTCTGCACTGTAGGAATTCTATGGTTCTGTGGTAAGTTCATGTGGCCAGACTGGCACGAATGCTACCCAGCCACCAGCACTGCACTGTGACAGGACTGAAATAATCAACATGCTGTGTCTTTGGATGTTTTATCACATTAAAGGCACTGTACAGTCGGGGAAGATTGCAGCATAATGTTAATGCCACTGGACTAGTAATCCAGAGGCCCAGGTTATTGCTTTGGGGACATAGGTTCAAATCCCACCACGGCAGCCGGTAAAATGTATTTATGTTCAAATAACAAAATTTGGAATTAAAAGGTACTCTCAGTAATGGGTGAGGGCGAGGGAAGGAAATCTGCCGTCCTTACCTGGTCTGGCCTACATGTGACTCCAGACCCAAAGCAATATGTTGACTCTCAACTGCCCCTCTGAAATGGCCTGGACAGCTACTCGGTTCAGGGGCAATTAGGGACGGGCGACAAATACTGGTCTCGCCAGCAACACCCACATCCCATGAAAGAGTGAATGAATAAAAAAGTTGCTTGTCCTTGTGTCGGGGATCAGTGCTGTGAGTCTGTGTTTGCTCATCACGGTACAGCAACAAGCTGGATGCCTGAGATTGCAGCCTGGGGCTTCCTCCTGATAATGTCCAACGTTGCACAATGTGCTTGTCTTGTCAAGCGACTCCGTGTCACACACCATTCCCCAATTGAAATGGTGGGTGAATGAGCTGCGTCCAAGTCGCCTGGGAGCACTTCAACAATGATTCCTTTGGAGAGTGGGAAGACGAGAACCATAATCTGTACTTTCTCTCCTGGCTCCCCGAGGAATCCAGTAAACACCATGGGCAGCATTACTGGAAAAGCTCTACTTTTATTCCCGGGATTGCATGGTTTTTTTACTGGCGTGTTGAGGTTTCCAATTTTTTCTACTCGTCCATGAAACCAGAAACCTGTTCTTTTGCTATTTGCAGAATCAAGTAAAGACCTAAAGACGTAATGCCCAATGAACGTGACCACACATCCACCTACTTTGCCATTATATCACAGTCACAGCATAGATGTGGATCGCAATGAGTTTGCACTTCATAGAAACATGGAAAGTCGAGAGGCTGCCAAAACTGTTGACCAGTCTAGTCTGCCATCACAAATGGCAAATGCCCAATTTGACCTTGGAGAAATCGAAACGACTTGCCCCTCTAACCTCCCTTGTCCAACTCTTTGAAGGATCTATCAACTTCCCAATGAAGCACTCGGAAACTTATAATTGTGTTTCTTTTGCCTTTGCTAAATCGACTGAACCTGTGCAGAAAATGTTTGTGTAAAATTCCACGGTGAAAATCATTAACCTAATAGTTAACTAAACTGAATGGGGTTATAGCCGTTCACGTGGCACCTACAGGACTTATGCACAAACATGTTAACTGACACACAACCTGAAGAAATTAAATCCCCAAATAGATTTTGAATTGCATTGTAGAATGTTGAAAGAATGGCAGAGGGTTTGAGGGTCAAACCTCATTTATGTTATCCACACCATTGGAATCCATCTTAATGAGTGCGACTTTGTAATTTCTGCAAATATTTACCGATTGATCTGTTGGCATTGTTGTGTTTAGTGGTCCTTTGGCGTGTTGCTGTGGGAGCTGCTTACCCGAGGGGCACCACCCTACCCAGAGATAGATCCCTATGATGTTACCAGATACTTGTTAAAGGGGAGAAGACTGCCTCAACCAGAATACTGTCCGGATGAAATGTGAGTGTTTCATACATGGGGAAGGGGAAGGGGAGAGGGGGGGGGGGGGGGGGGGGGGGGGGGAGGGAGAGAGGAGAGGGGGAGGGAGGTGAGGGGCAGGGAGAGGGAGGAGAGGGGAAAGGAGAGCTTCTGGACAGGGAGAGCATCCAGAGAGAAGAGAGGACATCAATGTCTGTGCTGAACTATAGACGCACAATGAAATAATTGTGAAGCAGAATGTCACGGTAGCACAGCACTGTTGCTTCATAGCACCAGGACCCTGGGTTCGATTCCCAGCTTGGGTCGCTCTATGTGGAGTTTGCACGCTCTCCCCGTGTCTGCGTGGGTTTCCTCCGGGTGCTCTGGTTTCCTCCTACAGTCCAAAGGCGTGCAGGTTATGTGGATTGGCCATGATAAATTGCCCCTTTGTGTCCAAAAGGTTAAGCAGGGTTACTGGGTTACGGGGATAGGGTGGAGGTGTGGGCTTAAGTAGGGTGCTCTTTCCAAGGGCCGGCGCAGACGCGATGGGCCGAATGGCCTCCTCCTGCACTGTAAATTCTATGATTCTACGATTCTTCTGCTGCTGAATTTCGTAAATGGATATTTACCTGTTTAACACAGCGGTAGGACTGTGAGCTTGTAGGGGATAATGGAATTGGGAATGTTTGGCAGGTATGTGGTTTGAATGCTCCGGTACACAGCATTCCCGTACTAAAATCCAAATGAGCGACAGAAACAATGTGACCCACAGGCCGTGATTTTAATAACCTCTCCCTTGTCCAGGTTTGACATCATGCTCCGCTGTTGGGATCCTACGCCCGAAATGCGTCCAAAATTTACCGAAATTGTCTACGAAATCGAAACAATACAATCGATGTTGGAAGGAGAACATTACATCAACTTGAAAGTAAATTATGTGAATTTGGGGAACAACCAGCCTTATCCGGAAATGGACACTACTGATGATGCACTAAACCTGGATTCAGACTGATTACCTGATGCTGCACTTGCTGCTCAAAACATTGACTTGAATTTTAGGAGAACGCTGTCTTTAAACACAATGGACGTCATTCCTGCAATTGAGTTACTATTTCTCCCTCGGTGCCTTTCCTCTGTAACCTGTCTCTGCTAATTCCTGTGGTCAGGGAAACCTGTAGGGATGGACATGGGTCTCCTAAGTTGTTAATACACCTTGGCAACCAATACTTCTATCCATGGGTAAGTAATGGTCCCATGCAAACCCAGGTAGTTATTATGTTTTTCCTTTAGGCAGGGTAGAGGCTGGTGGCTTTCCTCATTATCAGCAACAACTTGTATCTACATAGCATCTCCACAAAATTGCAGCATTTCTGGAGGTGATTCTCAGGAGCGTTGCCAATAAAGTTTTGACACTGATCCATATAAAGAGATATTCAGGTAGATGACCAAATGCTTTGCCAAGGCGGTAGGTTTGAAGGAGTGTCTTAAATGGGAGAAATAGATGCATCAAAGGCAGAGAGGTTTAGGGAAGGAATTCCAGAGGCTAAGGCCTTGACAGCTGAAAGCATGGCCTCCAATGATGGAGCGATTAAAATTGGAAATGCTCAAAAGTCCAGAATTGGAGGAGCGCAGACACCTCGGAGGGATGTTCGGCAAGTGGAGATTCCAAACGTCAGGAGGATCGAAACCGCGATGGGGGTTGAAAACAAGGATGAGAATTCTAAAACCGAGTCTTTGCTTAACTGAATGCCTGTGTAAATCAAATGTTGTCTTCCATAGCATAATCTTACCCAAGAATGCTGAGATGCAATGAGACAATAGCTCAAAGAAACCACTGCAGTTTTTTTGCCTGTGGAATCACCAACAACAAAAGGAACATTGCAGGAAAAGTGAGGAATTGCGAATTGATGTCCATGATTATAGGTAGAGGTTTTCTACCCGATATAGTGAAAAAAGGAATTGGCTTTTATGCAGGGGATTACCTCCACCCAAAGGGCAATGTGAGCAAAAAAACAATGTTCTGTTCATCGACTTGGCTTCCATTAATGTTTCCTCTCCAGTGTTTAAATTCAATTTACCATTCTGCGCAGGCAACGAGCGATGAAACATTCACCAGATACTGTTCTCTTGATGAAACATTTTGTTGTTAATTAAAAAGTCTTTAGGTGAAAAATGTATGCTGCCAGCAAAAAGCTGATTTGTTTTATAATGGTACTTGTATTAGATATTCATGAAATTGGAGAGCATCACTGTACCTGAATACGTAAGAGAGGCAATTTGTCAATAAGATTTTAACAAAGGGAAAAACTAACCTTTGCATTTAACTTTCCCACAATGGCTAACTGGACGACGGACCTGACCTTAAGGCTGAGGTGGAGGACTGGCCATTTTGTCCATCAGAGGTCAGAGGTTAATCCCTGTGCTAGCAGGTAACATTTTACTCTAGCATTTAACCTTCTCTTGGAGGGGGGGGGGGGGGGGGGGGGTAGGATATTCCGCACCCCCACGCGGGGTATCTTCCACTCCCGCCCCTGACGGCGGGTTTCCCGTTGTCCATACACTCCGCCGTAGGCAGGACCGGAAAATCGCGCCGGCGGGAACGGCCGTAAATTCCCGCCCACTGATTATTCCTTTTTGGTTGGCCGACGTGACATCAGACTTTTTGTTCTTCCCTGCACACATTTTTCAATGTTTGCGTTTTTGTGCCAGGGTGTATATTAAAACGATGTTCTCACTGAACAAGAAGAAAAGTCACATTTGAATTTGCTCCTGCTGAATGTATGACTCTTTAGCCAGGAGATGTTCATGCTCCATTTAGGAGTTTACCAAATTGCAGATAAACTGCTACATTAGCTCACTTGTATGCCCCAGCAAATCAATCTAAGAAGACAGGTAAAATACCCAACCAAAACCTAATCATTACTAAGATGTCTCCAGATTTAACTGTTAATGAGCTCACTGGACTGTATTCAGCATCAGAGGAGTGAATAATTGCAGAAGTGTTTTGTATTTAAATGTTCAAGAGTTGCATGGGATGGGAATGAATGAGAAGTAGTTTGACCAATTCAGAACCTGGACGGGGATGATATTATACTCAGAATCAAGTCTGGAGTTGATGGAATTAATAATCAGATTGTACAGCTGGTGAAATTCTTTGATAGTGAAAACGTGTACAGGCTGTCACTGTACAGCATTTATTTTTGTAGATTTTTGTATTTTTTAAATTATAATAATTTCAACCTGCAATTCAGGGCCTTGAATGCTTAATGGATTTGAATGAAAATTCTTTATTTGGTGTTTAAGGGAGTCGGGGACCTGTTTAAACGAAATGGGCCGATTCCTCGGTCAAAATGGTGGATGAAGCTTCTGTGAATTACTGTGTGAAGAGTCTAATTTTACGGCACTTGCGTCAGAAACAGGTTTTGATGAAACAAAACGCTACTTTTGCCCGAATGAAGTTTATAAGAGGAATTATGAAAAGTTCACAACGTATTCCTGCCTGGGTCCTTGCCAGTTTGTCAACCCAAGGTTTGTAAACCTCAAAGAGAGCTAAATTTCATGGGTGAGAATTTGGACTCCTTTATGCCTGTATTTTGGGGACCCGGAGGATCTCTGGGGCTCTGAGATGGTGGTGGCAGCAGGTGGGCACATGTTTAGGCCGAATTGCTTTGGACGCCATATTCACGAGGGCATTAGTACGATCAGGTATGTCCTGGCATCAATCAATGTGCAACACCAATCTGATGCCAGCAATGCCATTTTGGAGTTCAACACCTCAGTTAATGCCCAACTTAACCTTGCACAGTTGAACTCGTGCCCAGCAGCAGTAAGGACTTCATTGCCAAGCTCCCTGAACAACTAATTACAGGTTAGTTGAGGGTTGATCTTTGTCGGGTTATTGTTTCGATTCTACAAGGGTTTGCTGCTTTCCATAGCTGTTTCAAGTTGCAAAGGTCCACGGGATGTGGCGAGGCAGGTACTGAAGGAGCTTCTGCTGACTTTTAGACTTTTGCACAAACCGGTTATTATGTCACGTGTTTATGTATGTTATAATGATACAGACACCAATCCCTCTTAAGAGATCGTGTAAACATGTGGATTAATCTATTTAAACGTGGCATATAAGAATGTATATGTGGACAGAAAACTTGAAGACATGAGCAGCAGAGCTATGGACTTTGCTCACAGGCCAAAGTGAAACAGAGTGTGATTCACATGACACACTTCCCCTCGAGTGATGGCGTGCTGCTAGCCTTAAAAGGCATATTCCAGAAGCTGTTCCTAGATTGGGTCCAGTAGCATGTATCCTCTTGGAATAGAGTATGATTTGGAGAATGAACAGAGGCCAGGAATGAAACAGAATGCAGCGGGACAAACTGCTGGAGGAGGGGGGAAGGGAAGGAGCAGGAGAAGGACAGGACCCCATATTGACCTTGGGTCTTCGGGAATAAGACTCCTGCCTGAACCTCATGCGGAATGATGTGTGAGACCAAGGACATCGTCATTGAAAGCTACCATTTGATGCAGCCACAATGGCAACCTCAGAGGACCACCTTTCCAGTGACTCTGGAGGTGATGATGGGGATGAACCCTTATGTGTTTGGATCTTTCCAGTGTGCAGGTGGCTTTGCCAAGGTTGTCCACTTTCCCATGGTGCAAGGCGACAGTAACTGCACACTGATGGCTTTGCAGCACCCCCACGTCAACTCGGATCTGTGCCACATCTGAAAGCCATTCCACTCCTTTGCTGCCTACCTGGTATATAATCACGGGCAGTGAATCATGCAGGTCAATAGCCAACATTCTGGCAGCAGTCATGATGCCTTGATCTCTATGGCAATCAGTTGCACTACCACTGTGTACCAAAATGTGGTGAGTGAGTGAAAAGAGCTTTCTGCTGATGGCTTCACAGCATCCATTCGGTGAAGTACGAGATGTGATAGTGCAGACCCTTGGCATGCTGAAATAACACGTCTGTTGCCTGGGTCACCCTAGAGGAGCTTTGCAGTGCTCAGCAGATTAGATATCAGGATTGGTGGTGGTGCATTGCATGCTGCCCAACCTCACCATCAAATGTAGTCAGTTCTAGCCATGGGGTACATGGCAAGAAATTGAGGAACATGAGGAGGAAGGGAATTGAAACAGCCATGTTCTGGCTAGGGTGTCTATGACGAACTCATTGCAATACCAGAAACCAGGACCTAAATTCCCCATTTGCCGACAGTCCTACACCGTCCCACACCACCCACCTGTCACACCACTGGGCCATAGATTAATGCTATCAGAAAATCGCAACCAAATCTATAAATGAGATCATGCATTCAGAATTCAACTCACTACCCTTGTCATAGTGCCTGCCTGCCAGGTGTGTTTGCTTGTCCTTGTGCTCCTATGTTGTGTTCTCCTGATAGCTGCAATATGGCTGATGGGGTGATTGCTGATGGACAACCTGGAGTGGCTACAGGTCTAGACTCCCTGGCTGTGCACTGCACCATCTTGACATGGGCAGCAACAGCCTTGTCTGACCAACCGACAGTCAAAATAACAAGGGCAGTAGTTGAGTGGCACAGAACCATTGCCTCTTGCCCGGGGCATGTGCCTCAGCAGTCCTAGCAATCTGTCAGATGGCAGCTTTCTGGACTGCCATGACACACTGCCAGCCCCTTTGTACGCTATTGCCATGATGGCAGAGGTCTGTGCTTCAACTGCACCAGATATTTAATAGTTCATGCCCATCGGTGTTCTTCTGTATGTTTTCCATCGACATACTCATCTGAGCCCTTCGCTGTGGAACGTGTGTGTACCCTCCCACGCTCTGGTGCTGGCATCCATCCTGTCCTCATCCCCTGTGCTGGCTGCAGGCTACGTTGTCTGGTGTCTCACCATGTACAGATTCCATCTCTATGCTATCTTCAGAATCACACACATTTCAGTATCTGAGCTGGAGGCTGCGAGTGTAAAACCGAATCATGTTAGATCTACATCATCACTTCCTGACCAGTCTACATGTGCTGGGATTCTGAAAGGAGAAAGGCACAGTGGGGGGGGAGGGGGGGGGGGGGGGGGGTGGCTGGGCGAGTGTGAGGCGTGTTCTGATACTGATGCCCCTACCACTTGCAAATCCAAAAAAAAAAGATTGTGGGACAAGGAAGAAGTGGAAAGGAGGTTTTTTTTTTAACCTATTCTTTCACGGGATGTGGGCGTCGCTGTGCAAGGGTTATGTTTGTTGCCCATCCCTAATTGCCCTTGAACTGAGTGGCTTGCTAGGGCATTTCAGAGGGCAGTTAAAAGTCAACCACATTGCTGTGGATATGGACTCACATGTAGGTCAGACCGGGCGACGAATAGACTTCCTTCCCTAAAAATACAATAGTCAGTTATGGTTGTCACTGACAGAAGTTGTTTTGACTGGCTTGTAATTCCAAATTTATTAATTGAATTTTAATTCCACCAGCTGCCATGGTGGGGTTTGAACTCATCTCTCCCGAGCCTGGGCCTCTGGATTCCTGGTTCAGTGACAATACCACGAGACCACCATCACCCCAGATGAGGTATGAGCATACCATCATCTTTAATGGGTTCAGTCCTGCTATTGGCCATGGCATCACCAATGGCCATTCCAATAATGACCACCGTTGTCTTTCCCACGCGGGGTTAGGACCTGTTCTCCCCCCCCCCCCCCCCCCCCCCCCCCCGCTATCTTCTGCTGCTGCCCAGTTGAGTGCCACCTAGCTCTGCAAGAGAGAGGATTTAGTGCAATCAGTCAGGGTGATTTGACTGTCGTGGTTGAATAGTTGGGAGCTTGTGGAAGCCGTGTAATGTAAGCCTGAGCTCGCATCCTCCTGGTTTGTGTCATTCTTCACTGCTGCCCAGGTTAGAGTCACCTCTTGCATCACTGCCAGCCACAGTTGACCTCCGGTCCTGCTTCAAGTAGTGCTGGCCACTCATGATATTGCCCTCCCGATGATGCATCCAGCCACTCAAAAAAGCGTGGCTTATTCTGGGAAGATACTGAACTGATTGAAATAAGCAGGAAACATTTGCAATGCTGCCTCCATTGTAATCGATGAGTGCAGGTTAATCGCAAGCACAATCCTCACGACTGTTTTGGGGGCCAATCAAGCTTAATCCCCTAATGATTTCAAAGCTGACCTGACCAATGTGTGGGTCAAATGAGACGAGGAATTCGCCTTTGGAGCAGAGTCGGGCAGTGAACAAATGTTTCCAAATATGCCATTTTTCGTTCAGAATAAGTTAGGGATTCAACCATGTATTGAGGTAAAGACAATGTTGCGGTGTGTCCTTGTGTGTGTTTTTCTTACTCCCAAACTCTATAACATACATCAGTTTTCTTCCATTTTTGCCGGTCTTCTTGAGTTCAACACCAGCTGCGTGCAAAGCTACAGCAGACACCTGCCTATATTGTTTCAAAAGTGGGGTTGAAGGAATGGGAGGTGGGAAGCAGGGCGGGCTCCGCAGATTAGGGCCACTGCTTGTTCAGAGAATACATGCCACTACAGATGGGTTGAGCAGAATGGCTTATTCTTCATGGTTTCTATGTAATTCTACATACCCCTTACCAACAACGTCACAAGTAACTCTCCCCTTAATTTGCTGTCTTGCTAAGAATAAAACGTCCAATGCCTGTTCAGCTTATTGCCGTGGCACTGTGCTGAAACCATGGATGTAGTAGTTCTGATATCTGTTGCTATGCAACCACCCTGGACCCCTGTTGTTATGGTGTAGGGTGCTTCAGTGTGCTGAGTCCCTGCATCAGCTGCAGCTTCAGCCTTTGCGGGCACAAAGAGTTGTTAGCAAAACCTCTCCTTGCGTCACAGAAAGCTCCTGGTGTCTAACTTCCTTCAGCCCAAACGACAACCTTAGAACATAGAATAGAACACTACAGCGCAGTACGGGCCCTTCGGCCCTCGATGTTGCGCCGACCTGTGAAACCATCTGAAGCCTATCTGACCTACACTATTCCATTTTCATCCATATGTCTATCCAGTGACCACTTAAATGCCCTTAAAGTTGGCGAGTCTACTACTGTTGCAGGCAGGGCATTCCACACCCCTACTACTCTCTGAGTAAAGAAACTGCCTCTGATATTTGTCCTATATCTATCACCCCTCAATTTAAAGCTATGTCCCCTCGTATTGGTCATCACCATCTGAGGAAAAAGACTCTCACTGTCCACCCTATCTAACCCTCTGACTATCTTATATGTCTCTATTAAGTCACCTCTCAGCCTTCTCCTCTCTAACGAAAACAACCTCAATTCCCTGAGCCTTTCCTCGTAAGACCTTCCCTCCATATCAGGCAACATCCTAGTAAATCTCCTCTGAACCCTTTCCAAAGCTTCCACATCCTTCCTACAATGTGGTGACCAGAACTGCACGCAGTACTCCAGGTGCGGCCGCACCAGAGTTATGTACAGCTGCAGCATGACCTCGTGGCTCCGAAACTCAATCCCCCTGCTTATAAACGCTAGCACACCATATGCCTTCTTAACAGCCCTATTAACCTGGGTGGCAACTTTCAGGGATTTATGTACCTGGATGCCGAGATCTCTCTGTTCATCTACACTACCAAGAATCTTGCCATTAGCCCAGTACTCTGCATTCCTGTTACTCCTTCCAAAGTGAACCACCTCACACTTTTCCGCATTAACCTCCATCTGCCACCTCTCAGCCCAGCTCTGCAGCTTATCTATGTCCCTCTGTATCCTATAACATCCTTCAGCACTAACTTTGCGTCATGTCTTTCCTCCGCCAATCCTGGCCTGGTGCTCAGCCCTGGCTTTCAGCGTTCCCGGATCGATGTCTTCAGCCTTGGTCCCAAACGTTAGAATTCCCTCCCTCAACCTTTCCTGTCTAACCCTTCAAGCCATCTCATTGACACTTTTGATCACCTGTCTGAAGATCTCTTCACGACTGAGTATCAATTCTTTTCTGATAATGTTCCTGTGAGGTTCTTGGGGACTATGCTAAAGGCACTATGTAAACGCAAGCTGTTGCTGAATTTAATATCAGAAACAGATTAAAGCCAGTTCCTCTGAAATAAAATCATGCTCTCTCGTGGCAGTATATAGTGGGCATGAATCCAAACTGAGATTTAAATTGTCCAAATTTGACAGTCTCCCAAGGAACCATCAAATTCCGGGAAAGGCATCGCAGTGTGGCTACGCTTCTCTTGGGATTTGGGGTACATTTTTGGAATCATCGCATTGGAGGGAGCTTTTAATTGCATGGAGGAATACTAACATGAGTTGTACTGAGGGACGAGCTCATCACATCTGTTTGTACATATACAGGAATATCCAGAGAGATCATTGTAATGGGTTGTGGATTGTGGCATTGAATTAGAATAACAATGTAGGCCAAATCCAGTGGTACGAACCAAGTTTGCGTTTGCAACTCCTTCAATTATTACAGATGCCACGGGGCATCAAACTAATCTCATCACCTGACATAGGAGTGTTTGATGTCCATACTGTGTGTAAGGCGTGAAAAATACTCCACCCGTTAACATGTCTAGATGTAAAGGCCAAGGTCTAGAACAAAAGGACATCAATCCAAGATTTGGAACAAAAAGCTTGCAAAATTCTTTTAGACAGCGTGCTGTGAGGTTTACGTAATTGACTTCCTAGGTTTTGGCTGAGGTAAATCCATGTAAACATCAAGATTAATTTGGATGGTAGCTGAAGGTTAAGGAGATAAAGGGATGTGGATACAGGGCCTGTTTAAATGGGATATTTACTCAAGCGGATGGTTAAAAACTGGTTTGGTCAAACAGAGTCCACATGTTATACCATTTATGTTTTTCCATGTGCGTCATCCTTTGAGTCACTGTTATGCATCACGCTTAAAATATAAAAGTAAGCTGTAAACAAAGGAACATTGCCTTAAGAAATGTCCCTCTTCAAGATAATATCAGGTAGATCCAATAGCATTCAAAATGCCAAATAAGGGGCAGCATTCTCCCCTACCCAGCGTGACGGAGGGTGCTGGAGTAGGGGAGTAGCGCCAACCACTCAGGGGTCGGGCCTCCCCAAAGGTGGGGAATTCTCCCCACCTTTGGGGGCCAGCCCCGCGCCGGAGCGGTTTGCACGAGAAGACTGGCGCAAATAACCGGCGCCCCCGGCAGTGCGGCTGGCCGAAAGGCTTTCGCCGGTCCGCGCATGTGCCGACAGTGACGTCAGCGGCAGCTGGCCGCTGACGTCACTGCCGGCGCATGCGCGATGTGTGGTTCTCTTCCGCTTCCACCATGGCGGAGGCCGTGGTGGCCGCAGAGGAAAATAGTGCAGCCAGGGCACTGGCCCGGAGTCTGAGCGGGGGGCACCGATCGCGGGCCAGGCCACCGTGGGGGCACCCCCCGGGGTTCGATCGCCCCCCGCCCCCCCCCCCTCCCGGGGCCCGCTCGCGCCGCTGATCCCGCCGTTCCAGAGGTGGCTCAAACCTCGGCGGCGGGAGAGGCCTCCCAGCGGCGGGACTTCGGCCCATCCGGGCCGGAGAATCACCGCAGGGGCCTCTCCGATCGGAGTGGCGAGATTCTCGCCACTGCCACTTCCCGGGTGGCGAAGATTCTCTGCCACGGCGGGGGCGGGATTTTAGGCGGCCCCAGGCGATTCTCCGACCCTGCTGGGGGTCGGAGAATTTTGCCCAAGATATGTATTCTGGTAAGCTGAATGGCAAAGAAATGATGTTTTTTTGAAATATTCTATCATGGACTGTGAGCATTGCTGGCCAGCTATTGTTGCCCATTCCTAATTGCTCTTGTGAAGGTGGTGGTGATCCACCTTGGTGAACCGCTGCAGTCTGTGTGGTGTAGGTACGCCCCCAGTGCTGTTAGTGAGGTAGTTGCAGGCGTTTGACCCAGCGACATTGAAGGATGACTTTTCAAGTCAGGATGGTGAGTGACTTTGAGGAGAAAAACCTGTGCTGAGTTCCTGAAATTAGGAAAAATAAAATTCTCGATAGGGGAGGGGGGAGGGATTCTCGATAAGTGGGGGGGGGGGGGGGGGTTGTGGTCCGAGGAGAGATTCCACGGCACGTGGAAGAAGTTCACAAACCTCTCTGCAGACCTGTTTACAACCAGCATCTAACTAGGGATGGGGGAGTAGATAGGAAGGGAGGGGGAGGGATAGGAAGGGGGAGGGGTTGGGAAGGAGGAGCAGGGAGCTCCGCCTGGATGAAAGGAAACTCGTGGATAGCAGAGAAGGAAGGGGAGGAAGGCCATTGGCAGGAGGGAACAAGGATCGCTCCTACACATGTCAAACCGGGCCTTCCTAATCTCCCCCAAGAACTCAGGGGGGGGGGGGGGGGGTGGTGGAAACAGGACTCCCCCCACCCCACAGCAAAATTAATGTTATTATAAACAATGGAATGAGTTCTGGCAGTAATTGTAAATACGTATGCAAAGATGTGTATAATTCCTATTATTAAACGTTCAAAATTCCAATAAGACTTCTAAAAAAGACTGCGTGATACGCACTAATGTCAATAATGTAAAGAAATGCTAGTAGTGGGACTACTGTCGCAGAAATGGTGGGAGCTTGTAATACTTGGTGTTGTTATTGTTTTGGTTATTATTATTTTGATGTTAAGTGCAACAATTCCAATTAAAACATAAAAAAAAGACTTTGAGGCGACGTTCCAGGTGGCTGTGTTCCTGGGTATCTGCTGCCCTTGTCTGTCGATGTTGTAGGGATTATGGGTTTAAGAGATAGTGTTGGAGGAATCTTGGTGAGTTCCTGCAGTGCACCTTGTAGGTGGGACACATGGCTGCTACTGTGCATCGGCAGGGGAGAGAGTGAATATTTAAGGTTGTACTTGGGGTGCCAATCAAGCGGGGCTGTTTTGTCCTGGATGGTGTCCAGCTTCTTGAGCGTTGTTGGAGCTGCACTCATCCAGCAACTGGAGAATATTCTATCACACTCCTGACTTGTGCCGTGTAGATGGTGGACAGGCTTTGAGGAGTCAGGAGCTGAGTTACACGCCACAGAATTAGAACAAAGAACAAGGAAAAGTACAGCACAGGAACAGGCCCTTCAGCCCTCCAAGCCTGCGCCGACCATTCTGCCCGTCTAAACTAAAATCTTCTACACTTCCTGGGTCCGTATCCCTCTATTCCCATCCTATTCATGTATTTGTCAAGATGCCCCTTAAAAGTCACTAAAGTCTTTGACTATCCATTCTGTCTATGCCCCTCATAATTTTGTAGACCTCTATCAGGTTGCCCCTCAACCTCCGTCATTCCAGTGAGAACAAACCGAGTTTATTCAATCTCTCCTCATAGCTAATTCCCTCCATACCCGGCAACATCCTGGTAAATCTCTTCTGCACCCTCTCTAATTCACAGCCTCTGATCTGTTGTTGCAGCCACAGCATGTATACAGCTGGTCCAGTTCAGTTTCTGATCAATATAGCCCTCCCAGGACGTTGATTGATAAAATATATTTATCTAATGCTCAACTTTAAAGGTTCAAAAATATTTGAGATGATCTGTATGTACAGCAATGTGCCACTGTGTGGCAGTGCACCCTATGACTTGAAAGACCATTTCTAACGAATGTGGTTTAATGTTTTTTGAATGTAAATTTCAACTTGAATAAAATGAGTTGTTTAATATTAAAACTGCTGATTTTGAGTTCATACAGTTTGTGTTTTTGTCCCTATCTCCAAGTTGGGAAACCTGGTTAA
Source organism: Scyliorhinus canicula (assembly GCF_902713615.1). Taxonomy (NCBI): domain Eukaryota; kingdom Metazoa; phylum Chordata; class Chondrichthyes; order Carcharhiniformes; family Scyliorhinidae; genus Scyliorhinus; species Scyliorhinus canicula. Next base: position 15,942,145 of record NC_052156.1, on the reverse strand, counting down.
AGGTTGCAGGACAGACCGGCTTTGAAGGGCCAGTTGAGAAGAGGAAAGGTTTAAGCCTGAGATAGCTCCCAATTGGTACGTTCGCATTACATTCTTGACGAACAGCGGAGTCGAAGGTAGGGAGGTAGGATGGGAGGTAGGCAGGAGGATGGAGTTGGTTTGGGTAACAGGAAATTGGCAGGAGATGGTACAATGGGTCTCAGCACAATTGAGGATGAAGAAAAGGAGGAAGAGCATGAGAGAGGATATATCTGGAGGGGCAAAAGAGAAAAACTCAAAGGAGTGCAATCAAAATAATATGAATAATGAAGAGGCCAAAGAAAAATTTGCAAGGGAGTGAGAGAAAGATTTCAGGTCAGCCCTTAGTGCAAACCTTTTCATGTTCTCCAGCTCTCTACCCTCCACTCCCGAGGACCTATTGGTGACTTCTTCAGTGACTTGCCGGAAACCATTGATTGCTTGTGAGTTGAAATGGATTATTTTTATAGTATTCAAATGTCGAGATGAATTAGAGGTGAACCTAGCCCAATCCTCTCATGGCATCCCTATATGTACTCTATCAGGTGTGCTTTCCACATCTCATACCAATAGCAGGAATCCTAATTTCTTCTGTCTCTAATATGTGGAGGTCACCCTTGCTAAGGATAAGTCTTGTGATATTCTAGAGCAACTATTGGGCCGGGACACTCTCTACACACAGGGAAGTGTGTTAAATCATTTTGTAATCAAAGGCATTGAACATTTTTTCAACCCCTAGAGTAATGGCCTTCTGAATGGTATGGTTTGGATTTTATGCACGCAGTAATTGTCTTGCTGCCGGGGCCGAGAACTAGTTAGGAAGGGGACCATGGACCATGTTACAAGACTCTGGGATTGCATTTTATCACCGGCAGCCAAGGCTGCAGTCCCCACTAAGGACTCACCCTCAAGTCTCCCATCTCAAAAGCTGCTGTCCAAATCCGAGGATCAGATGACTAGTAGCTCAGTAGCGCCACTGCTAGCGATGGCCATGGCTGGTGCTGCATCTGCAGGAGGAGAGCATATTTCAGGTTGTGCACCTTCAAAGTCAGGTAAGTGGGGTTTGGGGATGGTGGGGCTGGTCAGGCAGGCCCCGGCAAGGGGGTGGGGCGTGGTTGTTGGGGGAAGATAGATGACACCATTACTGTGGGGTCAGCCATTGTAATCGTGGGCGGGTGGGGCCCACGAGTGTCCAACATGGAGAGGGCCCTCCCGGAGCCCACTGGGAGTCCATCTGGGTTCACCGGCTCCAGGCTGGTGGGACTGTCTGCCACCTTTCACACCGCTGGCAAGGTGATATAATAGCACGTAGACCATACGTACACCACCGTCCTCCTTTCTGTTCCATTCCTGCCTCCTAGGCAGTCCCCCTAATGGCTGGTAAAAATTCAACGTTACCTGTTCAGTTATATTTCCGCTGAACTTTATATCTTCCAAACATATAAGAGTTTTTACAAGACTTTCCACTGGCCTGAAACTCTATCTAACATTAAGATGCCAATGCCAGTGCAGAAGGATTTAATTCAGAATCTATATGTGTTGTGCCGCACTGAAGCAGATCCAGGGCCCAGTGATCTATTGGACACATAAGGTGGGATTTTAGGCCCCCCTCCCCCAGCATGTTTTCCGGTGACCCGCCACGCCGCCCCGGCACCCGCACGTGATTCTCCCACCCCCCCAAAACGGCGCAGCGAGATTTACGGCTGGCCGTTGGGAGAATCGCCGCTCGCCGATTCTCTGGCCCGGATGGGCCGAGCGGCCCGCCCAATATGACGGGTTCCCGTCGGCGCGTCCACACCTCGTCGCTGCCAGCGGGAACAGCGCGGGAACACTGGGGGGGAGGCAGCCTGTGGGGGGGGGGGTGGGTGGGGGGAAGAGGGGGATCCAGTACCCGGGGGGGGGCTCAAAAGGGGTCTAGCCCGCGATCGGTGCCCACCGATCGGCGGGCCGGCCACTCTGAAGGAGGAACTCCTTTTCTCCGCCGCCCCGCAAGATCCATCTGACATTTCTCGCGGGGCGGCCGCGGGAAGGACAGCAACCGCGCATGCGCGGGTTGGCACCGGCCAACCTGCGCATGCGCGTGTGACGTCATTTACGCGCCGCCGGCCGCGTAATTTACGCGGCGCCGCTTTTACACTGCGCCGAGGCCCGGCGTGTGTAAATGACGCGGCGCCGCTCCTAGCCCCCCAGGGGCGGGAGGATAGGGGTCGAGGAGCGGCCTCCGACGCCAGCGTGAAACACTCCGGTTTTCACTCCGGCGTCGGGACTTAGACTCCCGATGGGAGAATTTCGCCCACTATGTCTCTCTTCAGCAATATTCAAGTTCTGTATTATCAAGTGTCTGGGTGTAGCCGTTCCCCAGCACTATATCATAGTGCCAGTCTAGGTTTTGTGCCGAAGTCTCTGGAGTGGAATTTGAACCCACATCATAACTCGTTAGCGAGAGGGTTACCACATACACAAAGTTCCCTCCTCAGTAAGGGAATTGCATCTGGAGCTGTGCAACGTAAACCAGCTGCTGCCTGAATGGAAGCAATATGGCCGACAAGCTCAAACCAGTACAGATACATGAGGGAAAATCTTTCAATCTTGGTCTCTGTTGTTGGATTTAAGTTTATTGAATGTTCCAAAACCTCTAAATTCTGAAACCATTAGAAGACTTTCTGAAGGGTTGCCAATTAATTTGAACAGACAGGAAATGGTATATGGCAATCCAAAACAGATAAATTAATTAGTTGCAAATAGAAGCCAAGGATGAAAAACATATGGCTATAAATATTGAGTGGTACAGACCATGAACTGTCAAACGCAAGCACATTCAAAGAGAAAAATGGGCTTACTTCTGATCATCAGCAATGCTTAACTGGGGCCAATCAGTCAATCTGGAGTTTTGGAGAAATCTAATTTTTGGTACCCTTGTGGAGTTGGGCGTGTCATAGATTGCACTGGATTTGCAAGTTTTGGGGATCTTTAGAGATGATGGTGTTTGAAATTCAACTTCCACGATTGTGCAAAACAGACAAAAGCAAACAGTCTCTCTGTGACATCCTGCTTCATTCTCCAGTCACCCCCTTGTCCACTTTCCAAGACATCTTTCCATGCAGACCCAAGAGATGTAACACCTGCTCTTTCACCTCGCTCCTCACTGTCTAAGGCCCCAAACCCTCCTTCCAGTTGGCAAAGCGACGATTTGTGTGTGTTACTTTCAACTCGTTTGCAATTTGCTGCCCACAATGTGGTCTCCACTAGACTGGTGAAGCCAAGTGCAGATTGGGTGACTCTTTTGCAGAAGACCACAAAGCATAGCCCATCAGCTTCCGGTGATCTGTCATTTTAATTCTTCACCTCACTCTCACACTGACACCTCTGTCCTCGATCTGCCGCAATGGCCCAGGGAAGCGTGAGGAACAGCGAGCACCCCATCTATCGACTAGGCCTTCTGGACTCAACATTAGAAGCATAGAACTTACAGCGCAGAAGGAGAGAACGTGCAGACTCCGCACAGCCAGTGACCCAAGCCGGGAATCGAACCTGGGAGCCCTGGAGCTGTGAAGCAACTGTGCTAACCACTGTGCTACCATGCTGCCCCCATGCTGCCATTTGCTTGTTTAGTCTTTTCTCTTCGTTTTTCTTTCTTTACTTCTTTCCTTGCCCCATCATCAGTCCCGTTAGCCCTGGAGGAATGACACACCCTCTCCTGCCTTCCACACTCTCGCAGACCTTCCTATCGACCTTGAACCACCCACGCCCTTGCTTAAAACCTATTATATCTCAAACTTTTCCCAGTTCTGATGAAAAGTAATTGGCCTGAAATGTCAACTCTTGTTTCTCTCTCCATAGATGCTGCCTGGCCTGCTGAGTATTTCCAGCACTTCCTGTTTGTATTTACGAATTCCAGCATTCACAGAATTCTGCTTTTCAACAAGCAAATAGCCAGCCAGCTTCGAACCGCTGTCTGATCTTTTTTCGCTGAATTGCAATGAAAATTGGTCAGGACTTCAGGCAGGCTGCCAATTCGCAAGCAACCATTTTACCCTCCTGCCATTTGGGTTTCACCTTCCTCTATGTTTTTTTAACTTAAGGACAGGGGACCAGATTCTCCGTTTATGAGGATAAGTGCGGGGGATCTGCATTTACTTGGAAGAAATCGGCGGCACCCCCTTACCGAACCTGCGTCGGGAAACGGAGAATTCCGCCCGGGGGAGTAACAATCTTTCTTTGTTTCTTTCAAACGCTGCAGTAAAGTGGAGGTTTCTGGACCATGTAAATCCTGGCACTTGATTTGGTTCACAGGGTTGAAAAGAATCAATTGCTAACTACCAATAACAACCATTCTCTTAATACCTCTCAAGCAGCTAATTAGCCATTATAGATATAGACATTCTGGAGGGATGGTTAGTCCTGTTGCGCTGGTATTTGTGCTGGTAACCATAACACAATCCCGATTTACTCGTCACAGGGGATGCATATCAGAACAACCTCTTCGCAGTTAAATTATGCTCAGGGGTCCTTTGTAAACTTAACCACAGTTGTCATCTGGTCATAAATACCTCTCAATGTATGCAAGTTGTAGATACATTCTTTGTTGGATTTCAGTTCGACATATGCAAAGGTTGGGGGGGGGGGGGGTCGATTAGCTCAGTTACCTAGTGTGTGCTGCCCAATAAACGCCAACAGCGTGGGTTCACTCCCCACATCTGCCGAGGCAGCTGTTGGGCCTACCTCCTAGCGAGTGAAATGATGGCATAAGCTGTAATTATGTAACCCTAGGGCATCAATGCCGCTAAATATATATAGAGAGAGAGATACATAAATGACAAACTGAATAAGTTTTCACTGCTGTCTTATCACATACAGGAGTTTATTACCTTCTGAAGGTCAATCTGAATGGTAACCAGAAGCTGCATTGCCCAGGTAAATCATTCTGTTCCAGCAGTCTCTTCAGGCAGATTCACAAGTAATGTCCAATTTGGCTTGGGCTGTGCAATGAGAGGATTATAGTGACATTAAATAATTTCTTGTAATTGAAAATAACTGGTCATTTCACATGGTCTACAGTGCCACAATAGAAACAGAAAATGCTGGAAAAACTCGGCAGGCCTGGCAGCATCTGTGGAGAGAGAAGCAGAGTCGACGTATTGAGTCCATATGGCTCTCCTTCAGAGCTTAAGAGAGGTCAAAGTGTAATAACAGCAGTGCCACATAAAACATAGAACATAGAGTGCAGAAGGAGGCCATTCGGCCCATCAAGCCTGCACCGACCCACGTTGGCTATGTTGTAAAATCAATGGCCGGAATTCTCCAGTCATCGACAATCCCGCTGGCAGCGCACCCACGCTAGTGGGTTTCCCGACGGCATGGGGTGGTTACAATTGGGAATCCCATTGACAAGCGGCGGGAAGATAGCATCCCGAAGCCAGCGAACGGCGCACTGCCGGGAAACACACGGCTGGGGGACGAGAAAATCCCGCCCAATGTCAAGTGGCTGTACCCAAAGACATTTCGGAGCAAGCGAGGAAAGATTCTGATGGTGCATTCCTGAATGCAAACATTGGCCTCGTTACTGTGGCATAATCGCTGGGAATGTTAATCATGATTGAAAAGTAAACGGTTTCACTTGCTTTGGATTTTGGGAGGTGAATTTACTCTCCTATAATGGGGCTGGTTTAGCACAGTGGGCTAAACCGCTGGCTTGTAATACAGAACCAGGCCAGCAGCGCCGGTTCAAATCCCGTACCGGCCTCCCTGAACAGGTGCCGGAATGTGGCGACTAGGGTCTTTTCACAGCAACTTCATTGAAGCCTACTTGTGACATAAATTATTATTATCAAGGGGAGCAGTTGAAATTTACGCTGTTCCGGTTGAGTTTGAATCATTCAGCTCAGGCTCTTCACTGGGATAGTCTGGCGTGGCAACCTTTCTGCCGCTGTACAATATTATAGCAGCTCTAATGTGGTAACAGGGAAGGTATCATTCATAATATGATTGGTTAGAGCCAATAGAATTTATGAAAGGGATATTGTGTTTGACAAATTTATTAGATTTGTTGAGGTTGTAACTAGCAGGGTAGAAAAGGGGAACCAGTGGATGTAATGGACGGGATTCTCCAGTCCCGTCGTTGAATTGCGAGCGAGAATAGGAAACTTGGTGTCCCAGCCAATAATCCATTCGCTTGCACTGAAAAATCCCAACCCAGCCCTGAACCAGGACTGAAGACTCTCGCCAATGGATTTGATTACCAAACAGCATTCAGAAGGGTTCCACACAAGAATTCATGACACAGAATTAGGGTTTGTCAGATTGGGGATAATATATTGGCCTCCTGCTGCACTGTACGTATTCTAGGATTCTAAGTGAGTGGGCAGGCTGGATTATAATGTGGAGAAGTATGACATTAACCATTCTGGTGGAGGTCACAGACACAGATTGTGGAGTCAGTCATTTGAGGTGTTACATGAGAAATCTCTTCACTCGAAGGGTTGTGAATCTTTGGAATTCTCTACCTCAGGGGGTTCTGGATGCTCCATCGTTAAATACATTCAAGACCAAGGTAGATAAGATTTTGTTTTAGAGGCTAAGGGAATAAAGGGATATTGGTGGATGATGGGAAGATGGAGTTCAGGTGGAAGGCCAGCCATGATCTCAAGGCGGCCGATTAGTCCCACTCCTATTTCTTATGCTCTTGCATTCAAAATTTCACGTATTATCGATTGTTCTGTCACTTTGTGGCGTAATACGGTTCTGAAATTCCATCTATTATTAATTGTGCTGCCAGTGTGTGGTGTATTGTGTTGCTCCAAATCCATGTAATATCGACCCTTCCGTGACTACATAGTGCATTGCAGTTCTAAAACTTCACAGTCGAGGGTGCTAATGCCTCACTTTCCTTCATCGAGTTTCTTCTCTTTAAGAATATGTAGAAAACCAAAAAGGTAGTCTCATTATCCAAGAAAAACCTTTTATGTCTGGATGATATGTGGCGGCTCGCTGCAATTGCTATAAGAATGCTGTATGGAGATGAATGTACAGTGAGTGGAATCCAGTTAAAACAGGTCTGTGAAGAAAGTTTTAACATGAACAATTTCCTCGCATTTTTTACACTGATTTTAAATATTTACTATTAAATCTGTATATTTATCTATCTGTATATATATATATATATATGTCTCTGTCTTTCCTTTTGAGATAGTTCTTTAGTGTGTGGAAGAAGATTCTAAGATGCTCATAGAACGGGAAGGAATTTTAAATATAGTTATGTATTAGTAATATAGTCTGGCTATGTGGAATGAATTGTTTTCATGTTGCAACTTTAGATATGTATATAGGCCTGGATTCTTCAACCCTCTGCGCTGGAATCGCTCCCGGCGCGGGGGCGGGGAATACCCGATGCCGCCGGAAATCCGGCGCTACGCCGCTTCCGCGGATCCGCCAGTCGCACGTGCGCGGTTCAACACGGCGCCGGTCAGGGGCCATTGAAAGAGGCCCCCGTGACGATATTTTGAGGAGACCAACCGAGTTCCCGCCACGTTCCCGCAGACGTGGTTTACATCTGGTTCCACCCGGCAGGAGCTCATGGTGGCGGCTGGTCATGGCCGTCCTGGTGGGGGGAGGGGGGATCAGACTCCTGGGGGGGCCTCCACCATGGCCAGGCCCGCAATCGGGGGGCAACCAATCGACGGGCGGCGCTTTCTAGGGGGGTGGGGGGGACCCCTCTTCTTCTGTGCCAGGCCGCTGTGTGGCTCCGCCATGTTGCACGGGAGCCAGCACGAAAACGGCCGCCGCGCGCAAGCGCGGACCCACAGCCGGAAGTGCAAGGCCAGAATATCGGCAGCAGGAGCTGCGGGGAGCACGCCGGGGCCCTGCTATCCCTCTTGAAAAAAGTGCAGAGTGATTTGCGCCCGTTTTTGGCAGGCGTGGGGGCATAGCCCCATTATTGGAGAATCCTGGCCATAGTCTTTTGCCCAGTGTGCCAATAGCCATTGTCGTGTAATTCATTTAGTGTCAGCTTTGCTCAGTATTGAGAGAGCATTGTATGATGAGAGGCCTGTTTTCTGAGTGAGATGCCATATTGAGGATGATCGGGTGGATGTAAAAGATCCCGTTGCTATATTAGTGGAAGGGTAGCTGAATTCTCTGCTGAGCCTTGGTCACTGTTTCCCCTCTCCATCAATGCCACTGAGAAACAGGGGGCTGGATTCTCCAATTCAGAGGCGAGGACCCTGTGCCGATGTGGGAACGGTGGTCTTTTCAGAAAAAATGGCGTAAAATGGCCACCGATCCTCTGTTTGTCTGGGAGCTAGTATGCTTGCAGCGTGGAACATCCGGCTCTAGCTGCCGATACACCCTGGAGAATTGCTGGGTCCATGGCCGCCCATGCACTCGCTGACCCGGCCTGTGAAATAGTGTGCCCCTTTGACCGGCTCACGCACTCTGGACCACCCCCTCAGCAGTGCCCCCAGCCCCTGATAAAGTGCCCCCCTGCCCGCGGATTGAACCTCCCCCGACTGTGGCGGCATTGGACTGAGGCCGAGTTCCGACCGGTGAGACCACGAGAGACCCACGCCTTCGGGAACTCGGCCGGTCGGGGGCGAAGCATCGGGGGGGGGGGGGGGGGCGGGCCTCAGGCAACGTCCTGAGGCGTCGATACATCATGCGACGTACTGAGTACACTGCTTTGGAGTGGGCGGAGCATTGCAAAAGTGCCGCTGCTCCTGATTCGGTCGGGAACTTTGATTCTCCGGCCGATCGCCGAACGCGGTTTCGGCATCGATAACCGGAGAATCCAGCCCAGTGTATCCAGCCATTTATCACATTGCTGTTTGTTGGACCTATCTGTGTAGAAATCAGATGTTAACGTCCCACAAAACAGCAGGGACTATACTTCACATTGGTTCTCAGCGTATCTAAGCACTAACAACAGCCAATCAGACTTTGTGAAGTTGCCATACTCCCAGATGACCATGAACTATTTTTCCCTTTGAGGTGGGGGGCGGGGCAGGGGGGGGGAAGAGCTGACAGGTGGTGATTTAACCTGAGGATCACCACACCTCAGGCGAGGGGCAAGTGAGAAGGCGGGGCCTTCGTGACTGACCTCAGCCGGTACGGGAATTGAACCCACGTTGTTGATCTCGCTCTGCGTCACGAACCAGCCAATGACTTTATAGCCTTAAAGAGAAAGGGCAGCTACACCTTGGCAATAAAATAATTGCTCTCTCCTTGTATGTTATTAAAATTTCTGTTGTTGACAGCCCATCATCGATTTGCCAGAAGTAATGCGATGGGCAATCTGTTAGTTTATTTAAAGGTTTTTAGAGCCTGTTACATGCTCCATATGTTACATTTTTTCACCAGGTCTAAGCAAAGGATCGGGGAATTATCTCAAAAGAATTGTGTGCAGAATGTATGCTATTTTCTGGTTTTAACATAACCTGGAGAGGCAACAACAGTAACCGATCAAAGGCAATGAGAAAAAGACTCCGACAGCAGAAGTAATTAGCCTTAAATTGACCTCAATTATTTAGACCACTTGATCATAGCAGGTTCCTGAGCAATGTGTTAAAGTGACCGACCGGCCTGGGCAACATTGTAATCACGCTCCAGAACCCAGACTGTGCACAACGTCAACTGGTTTATTTACTGGGTTTTGTTTTATGTCCGTGCTTACAGAAATTGTACAAGGAACGTTCAGATCCCCTGTGCATTTCAAACGATTACTGTAGCGAGAGTCACATAGCAGAGTCACACGTATATTTCGGCCATTGGGATTAGTCTTATCGACAGCATTGTAAGCAGTAAAGATGGAAGCATTAAATTACAAAGGGACATTGATCGGTTAAATGAACAGGAGAAGCTGCGGTAAATGGATTTCAGTATAGGCACATGTGGAGTCATCCATTTTCGGCCTAGAAAGGGACTATTTGGAACACTTTCTAAGAGGTGAAATGCCTGAATCAGTGGAGGTGCAAAGTGATGTTTCCTCTAAGTCGATCAGTGTAAGGAAACCCGCAAGTTACCGGGCAGACTGCGGACAAACTGACCCCTTCAAAATACAGCGTGCGGCCAGCCACACAAAGATATTTAAAGGGACTGCGCACTTATGTGACTAGGCCGCACGCAACAAAAACTAATTAGGGAAACAGTGATCCACAGACATATGGGGATTCAGGTAGATTGTTACAATAGCACGAACAGATACCTGAAGGAAGAGGAATGGAATGCTGCTCTTTACATGGAGAGGACTTGAATACAAGAGGGTAGACGTTACTGCAGTTACACAAAGATAGACCATAGCTGGGCATACACCTTGGGAAGGATATTTTGGCCTTCAAGGAAGGACAAGTGAAGGATAGATTTACTGGGAGGATACATGGAATACAAGGTTTAAATTACAAGAACATATACAATGGGTGGATTTCCCAACACCCCCACCCACCGATGGCACTTTTCCCGCCAGAGTGGCTCACCATTGGCTGCCAGTGGGATCTTCCGGTGTTGCCAATGTCTAGGGCATTTTAGGTGGCTCACCTCTGCCAGCCGGGGAACCTGCCGTGGGTGGAGGAGGGGGGTGAGGGGTCGCCACCGGTGGGTCCAGAAGACCCCACCAGCCCAATAACTAGGGTTGTATTCCTTGGGATCTGGTCAGCTGGGGGTTTTTAAGGGGAACAGATCGACAGAGGGAAACTATTGGGCTGATTGGGGAGATTAGAACCAAGGGACACAGTCTAAAAATTAAAGCTCAACCTTTCAGCAGCAAATTTAAGATACGCTTCCACACACATCGAGGAGTAGATGTTCGGAGTTCTCTTCTGCAAACAGCAATCGGCACGGAATCAATAGTAAATGCTAAATCTGGGAGTGATCGCTTTTTGCTAACCAAGGATGTTAAGGGATAAGGGGCACGCGCTGGTTTATGAAGTTCGGTTTCAGACGTGTGATGATCTCACTGAATAGTGGAAGAGGCTTGGGATGCATCACTGCTGGGCGATAGTGTGGTGGGGTTGGGACAAATATAGGTTGCTGCCTAGATATTCCAATTGGTGTTATTTTGCGCACCGGTTATTAACCTGTTTTATGGAAGCAGGTCTACAACAACTGAATAGAATATGCAGAATAGCGGGCGCGATCTGAAGGAAATGTTTCTAAGTGTTATTTGTGGCGGGTTTTGTTGGGAGGTTCCTGCTGGCTCTGTCCGTGGGTTCCCCACCGCTATCTAACTACACAGCCACTTTTTTTGGCCCCGGGGGAGTTTCTCCCCGGTCACGTCCACACTTGAGCGCGATCTGCCACCTATTCGCACCGGCGGTCCCATGCCGGAGCAAGGGTTTCCCGGCAACGGGGGGTGCTGTCACCAGGTAATCCCGTTGACAATGGCGGGATCGGTAGATCTCACTGGCGTGCCGCCTCCGCCGCCATAAAGCACACGGCGGGGTGTTCGGTAAATCTCGACTTTAGAATTATTTTCAGCATTGGGGAGCTGAACTCGCTGACAGACCGGCTTCTGAGAGGTCGGCCACCATTTTGAAAGGGTACCCCAATCCGTAAGAGGGTTTGTAGGTTCCCCAAAGCCCCCACACATGGGCAATGTCACCCCCCACACACCCACATGGGCAGTGCCCCCCCCACCCTCCCAAGTGATGAAACCCTGCTATGTGGTCATTGAGGTCCCCCCTTTCCAGGCCTTCCCATGTTCCCTTTCGGGCTCCCCCCCCCTTCCAGAACCCCCACACTTCACTCCTCCAACCCTTATGAGGCCTCTTCATACCTGCCCTGCACCCCCCAAAGCTTCAACCACCCCCCACCTCCTTTCATGGGTATGACACCTCCAGGCCCTGACCCATGGCAGTGCCACCCTGGAACCTGGGCATTCATGCACTGCCACCCTGGCAGTGCTCCTACCAGCTTTGCAGTGCCACTTGGCCGCCTTGACAGTGGCAGGGTAGCTGTGCCAAGGTGCCTTTGTTGTAGGGGGCGGGCGAGGTGGCTACTCTGCCCCATCCCTGACCATCCAGGGGCCTCTGATGGCTCAGGAGAACCACCCCCCGCCTTCCCCAGGTGCTGTACTGCCTACTCAATATTTGTGTGGACCAGTACTGAATGGCGTCTGGCTTGGCACTGCCTGGGACGGCTATTGGATGCCCGGAGCTCGGTAGATCTTGGGTAACCTACTTAGGCAAGTGCGGCTTGGTCACGCCCATTGTGGGAGGAATCCTGATCACGCCACCTCGTGAGGTCCAGGTAGATCTCGCGAGGCGTATTGGCTACCGGAAAGCCCACGGGAGACTTCCCCCTGCATCTACCGGCCACGTCATGCTCCTGTTCGGGTGCTGTGACCGGTAAATCATGCCCAACATGTATATAGTCTCTAATTTGTATCTGTGTGAATATGTCCCTGCGTATACTTACCTGCATCAGTGCGTGACTGACTCTGTCAGAAGCAAAGGCATCCCCGCGATGTGGATGAAATTTGGCTGAAGTGTAACAACTTTACTTTTTCCATTGTATGGGCAGGATTCTCCGCTCCCCACGCCGGGTGGGAGAATCGCGGGAGGGCCCCCCGACTAATTTCACGACCCTCTGGCGCCCCCCCCGTGATTCTCCCACCCCCCGCTCGGAAGAATTGGCGCTCGCCGTTTTTTACGGCGACCGGCGATTCTCCGACCCGGATGGGCCGAGCGGCCTGCCATTCGCGACCGTTTCACGACGGCGTCAACCACACCTGGTCGCTGCCGTCATGAAACGGGTGTGGAGATGCCCGTTTTGGGGCTTGTAGGGGGCCTGGTGGGGAATGAACATCACGACTGTGCTCGGGAGGGGACAGGCCCGCGATCGGTGCCCATCGATCGTCGGGCCAGCGTCTCAATCGGACGCACTATTTCCCCTCCACCGCCCCGCAAGATCAAGCCGCCACGTCTTGCGGGGCGGTGAGGGGAAAGACGGCCACCGGGCATGCACGGGTTCGAGCTGTCAGCCGTCATGACGTCAGCCGCACATGCGCGGGTTGGAGCCGGCCAACCTGCGCATGCGCGGCTGACGTCACATAGGCGCCGCCGTCGCATCATTCTCGGCGCGCTTGCGTCAAGGCCCGGCGGCCGAGAATAACGGAGCGCCGCTCCTAGCCCCCTGGGTGGGGGTGAATTCGGTGAGAGGAGCGGGCTCCGAGGCCGTCGTGAAACTCGGCCGAGTTCACGATGGCCTTCACGATTTTTCTCGGGAGCGGAGAATCGTGCCCTTTGTTTTTGTGCTATATTCTAGGCAGCTTCCTCAGTTACGTTCCCCCAGCTCTCCCCAGAGCATCAATGTCTAGCTGGATGGCATCCATTCCAGGCCTCATTGCTCATGCACGGGCCTGGACATTGTGATTTAACTAGATATTACCTGTGGACATCACAGCCAGCTTTTCTAAGTAGTCAATGTGAATCATATGTTAACAACCTTCCAGAACATCAGAGACACATACCTTAATTTAACCTATTTCATTGCTTGGTCATACTACACACCAATTAGAAGCACAGAAGCATAGAATTTCAGTGCTGAAGGAGGCCATTCGGCCCATCGAGTCTGCACCGGCCCTTGGAAAGAGCTCCAAGGCCACACCTCCACCCGACCCCTGTAACCCCACTTAACCTTTTTGGTCACTCAGGGCAATTTAGCTTGGCCAATCCACCTAACGCGCACATCTGTGGGAGGAAACCGGAGCACCCGGAGGAAACCCACGCACACACGGGGAGAACGTGCAGACTCCGCACAGCCAGTGACCCAAGCCAGGAATCAAACCTGGGACCCTGGAGCTGTGAAGCAACTGTGCTAACCACTATGCTCCCGTGCTGCTGATAAATATTGATAAATAGAAATACACCATCTTTGCTAAAACAGGAGAAAGAACAGGAGACATTAACGTATAAGTTGAAGTAGCAAAAGGGAGTGACCAGGTGACTCGTTCAGAGCACAGTGTCTCCCACTCCTCAGCAGACTGGCCCATTGTCTCCATGGGTGTTTTTGGTTGTACCTTGCCAAAAGGATATAAAAGCTAACAGAAGACATATCTCCAACTAGTTTGATACTAAACACGGAATATTGAATGAAGAAAGTGATACAAAAAGAAACATTTTTCAAAAAGGGGGTGGGGTGATTACTTGGTGGCCTCTGAAATGACGACAGTGAATTTATGTGAAACCACAGTCCTGTCAGGTGGACATGAAGCTAGTGATTCAAAACAAATATGTTGGACTTTAACCTGGTGTTGTAAGACTTCTTACTGTGCTCACCCCAGTCCAACGCCGGCATCTCCAGATCATGGTCTCCATAGAGCAGACAAGATATATTTTTATTAAGGATTTGTTTTCTATAACATGTTGATAAACATATTCACACAGCAATTATAATATTTCACCCCCCCCACCCCCAAACCCAAACCCAAAAAGAACAAAAAACAATCCCCCCCACCCGATTCCACCCCCCCCCCCCCCGCAACAGCTGACAGTGACCAGCTCCCCGAAATAGGAAATGAACGGCTGCCATCTCAGATAGAATCCCAAAGATAGGCACCAAAGGGCAAAGCTCCAAGAATTCCCGACATGGGACTGAAGAAGGAGAAAGCTCATAAACTTAGAACAAGACCAGAACGTGTGCTCATAGTGTGCTGGACCATGAGAACACCACTCGCACCTATCACCTACTTCCGCGAAGAACCCACTCATCCATGCCCTGGTCAAATGTGCCCTATGGACCGCTATTAGCCTGAATCAGGCTAAGCCTAGCGCATGAGGAAATGGAGTTGAAAATGAAATGAAATGACATGAAAATTGCTTATTGTCACAAGTAGGATTCAATGAAGTTACTGTGAAAAGCCCCTAGTCGCCACATTCCGGCGCCTGTCCGGGGAGGCTGGTACGGGAATCGAACCGTGCTGCTGGCCTGCTTGGTCTGCTTTAAAAGCCAGCGATTTAGCTCAGTGAGCTAAACCAGTCCCGGTTGACTCTGTGTAGAGCGTTGCTCCACAACTCCACCTCCCCCCCCCACCACAACCAAACGCCCGGTCCAGCTCCCTCTCCTAATACCTCTTAACCTCTTTGAGTGGAATCAGTTCCATCCACACAAGCCGACTATAAATTTACGACATCTTCCCTTCCCTTACATCAGTACCGAAAGAACCAGATCCATCACGTGGGCAGAGGCGCCAAGGGGAAGGAAAAACCTACTTGCGTACATGCACGTGCTTACCTGATAATAGCGAAACAGGTGAGCTCTCGGAAGCCGGTACTTTCCCAACCACTTCTCAAAATCAGGGAACTATCTATAAACAAAACTCCAATCCTGCCCCGTCCCCTCCTCTCTCCATGTCCTAAACAACGAGTCCAAGGCCGCTGGTACAAAGCAGTGATTCTCACAGACTTGGCTCAGCAATTTAAAAAGTTTATATTGCTGCCTAAACTGTCTCCATATTCTCAAGGTGGAAGTCCATCCAGCCGGGGAGAACGGAAGAGGAGCCATAACCAAGGCTCTCAAGCTGGAACGTCTACAGGCGCCTCTCTCCATCCGCCTCCACACGGATTCCGTCCCCCTCTACCACCCCCACACCCTCTCAATATTCGCCATCCAATAACAGATTGGGCAAAGCCAGACCCCCCGACTGCCTATTCCCCTTCAAAAACACCCCGAAAATCCGGAGGGTCTTGCCCGCCCAAATGAAAGATGATAACATTTTACTGACTTTCACCTGGAAAGATTTAAGGAGGAAGGCAATTAACAAAAATAAAAACTTTGGGAGGATATTAATTTTTACCTTCCCGCCAAGGTTAACTCTTCAGGTCAACCTTCACTGCATCGACCAGATGACCAAAATTAAATTTATGGAGTGAGGCCCAATTGTGGGCCCCCCGGATTCCCAGGTAATGGAAGCTGGATTTGGCCAGGCGAAAGGGCAACCTCCCCAGGTTGGCACTCCTCCCTCGGAGATTCACTGGGAAGCATTCACTTTTGTCCAAGTTCAATTTATATTCCGAGAAGTAACCAAACCTCCCGAACAGCTTCATCATCTCCTCTCCACTGACAAGAGGGTCCGTGACATACAACAATAAATTGTCTGCATACAATGACACTCTATGGTCGCCCCCCCCCCCCCCCCTTTCTCTATCCCCCTCAACTTCATAGGTGGCCTCAACTCTAAGGCCAGAGGCTCAATTACCAAGGCAAACAATAGCAGGGGCAGTGGACACTCCTGTCTCATGCCTTTCATCAGATGGAAAGACGTTGAATTCAAAACATTCGTACGAACGGTCGCAGTGGGGGCCCTATATAACAGTTGGATCCAAGCTATAAATCTGACCCAAAGTCAAACCTGCCAAAGATCTCAAACAAATAACCCCACCCCACCCTAACACACACGTTACCCACATCCAATGAAATAATCACCTCCGACTTAGGGGCTGCAGAGGGGACAAAGCAACATTAATCAGTCTACGAACACTGGCTGACAACTGCCTACCCGTAACAAACCCCGACTGCTCCTCCGACATGGGCTCCAGGTGCATAGCCAAGACTTTCGCCAAACAACTTCGCATCTGCATTCAATGATGAATTAGGACAATAAGACCCACACTATGCCAGATCCTTATCTTTCTTTAAGATCAAGGAGATTGACGCCTGAGCCATTGTGGGCAGCAACGTCCCCCGAGGCATTGAACCCTTAAACATTTCTAACAGCAATGGGGCCAACTGTCCCGCAAACGTCTTATAAAATTTGATCGGGAATCCATCCGGCCCCGGCGCCTTACCCGACTGCATCAGACCCACGCATTTCACCACCTCCTCTAAGGTCAGCGGGGACTCCAGTTCCTCCCTTCTCTCCTGGTCCACCACCGGGATAGACGAACCATCCAAGAAGTCCAACATTGACAACCCATCCTTCGGAGGCTCCATATTGTAAAGGTTATGTTAAAAAACTTCAAAAGCCTTATTAGCCTTATCTGGGGCAGAGGTCAAACTGCCACCCGAGTCCTTTACCTACATTATTTCTCGAGAAGCCGCCTGTCACCTCAACTGGTACGCTTATAGGTGACTGGCCTTCTCTCCATGCTCGTAAAAAGTCTCCCTCAAACGTTGTCGCTGGCGCACCGCCCTGTCCATCCGAAAGCAGCCCAAACTCCACCTGCGATTTCTTTCTACTTGCCAGCAGTTCCGGTGTCTGGCTCACTGGATTTTGGTGATGGACCTCCAGGATGGCATCCACCAACCTCTGCCTTTCCACACTCTCACTCCTCTCCTTCTGCGCCTTGTAAGAAATGATCTCTCCTCTAATAACCGCCTCCAAAGCCTCCCACAATGCGGAAGGTGAAATCTCCTCACTTCCCCGGACACTCCTCAATGGCGGAGGAAACCCTCTCCCAGAATCCCTCATCCGCCAACAGTGACGTCTCCAACCTCCACAGGGGGGTGCTGAGCGGGAACCGACCCACCACCAAATCCACAAAATGTGGAGCATGGTCGGAGGTCACTATGGCATTTATGGGCGGCATGGTAGATGAGCGGCACGGTAGCACAGTGGGTAGCACTGTTGCTTCACAGTGCCAGGGTCCCGGGATCAATTCCCAGCTTGGGTCACTGTCTCTGCAGAGCCTGCACGTTCTCCCCGTGTCTGCGTGGGTTTCCTCCGGGTGCTCCAGTTTCCTCCCACAAATACTGAAAGACGTGCTTGTTAGGTGAATTGGACATTCTGAATTCTCCCTCTGTGTACCCGAACAGGCGCCAGAGTGTGGCGACGAAGAGCTTTTCACAGTAACTTCATTGTAGTACTGCACCCCCCCCCCCCCCCCCCCCCCCCCCCCCCCCCCCCCCACCCCCTGGGCCTACTGTCAAATCCCAAGTGAAACACTTGCCCCACTCAAACTTTCCGCAACCTTAACTGATCTTTACCCCACAAATCTGTCTCCTGCAATATCACCATATCATCCTTCAAACCTTATGGTGCACAAACACCCTAGATCTCTTTATTGGTGAGCTCAACCCCCCCTCACGTTCCACATGACCAGCCGGATGGGGGAATCATCTACAACCCCCTCCTCCGCCCAAACCAGGATCAGCCATTCCCACCCTGTGGGTCAGTCCAGCAACCTCTCAAAAAGAGCTGACACCAGACCCACCCAAGATGGCCACCAAGTCCCCCAACGTGACAGAACAAAGAATAGTCTCCATCCAATGTGGAGAGTGGACGGGGCAAGCCCTTAAATCACCTCATTGCTTGCTTGAAAAACTAATTCAAATTCTAATTGAATCTAATTCATGGTCTCCACAATAGAGACAGACAAGATTCAAGCTGACAAGAAAAGGCGTTGTACCTCATCTTGGGCTTAATCTAACACTTAGCCACAAGACTGAACTCTAACAGTTATATCAGAGGAGTCACTGTAAAGAACTTGCATTCAGATAATGCAGTGGCGTGCAGAGGTCTGGTGATGCCCGGGGCAAATCTTGATTGTATGCCCCAAAGACTCAAGTATAAGGCCTAATATACTGAGAAATATTATGAGAAAGGAAAACATTGTGAATATATAAACATGAAATAAACGCTTTATTCGATTTTAATATAAATCAATCAAATTTATTAAGTTCTTTTCCCCAAATGATGCCTCCTGTCACAAAACACCTGAACTACTTCACTTTTTACATCAGCTGTGAGAAATTATTTTTCAATGCTTATTAAAGCCAGGTTGGTCAGTCGCTCCTGTGACATAGAAGACCTCAGATACGTTTTTATTAATTTCAGTTTTGAAAATGACCTTTCACAGCTTGCGACTGAAAATGCGATTGTAAGCAGTAATCTGTATGAAACACACAGCGTCGGAAAGACATCCCTCCCATACTGCAGTAAAGACTCCAGAGCATCTTTAGGATCAGGGGGAACTCTATTCCCTCCAGCTCGAAGGAGCATCACAAAATCAATAATTTCGTCATATAACTGAATTGCAACCACATCATTGTCATAATAATTTGCAAAGTCTGAACATTCCTTTTTTAATTTCTCTCTTTCTTGTTCATCTTCAATCACTACTGAATTCAAGTTCAGAAGAAAAGAAAATCGGTCACTGAGTCTTTGAAGACGGACACTGCGGTCTTATATTTCAGTTTTTAATCTGTTCACAATCTCTACCATTACTCTATTCATTTCTTCTTGTGCCGTCAGTCCACTATCTCTTGCTGACTCTCCAGGCATTATTCTTCTTCTCCTTGTTCGTGCAATTGGTATCCCCCAATTTTCACAATATTCATTGGCTAAATCTATTGCATTGTGGATAATTTCGTCATTCTTCAAATTCAAGATATGACTAAGTCCTCTCAGATCACAAGAAGCTTCATGGAACCCCATTTTCGGATCCTGCAAACGTTTTGAGACTTTCTCCACTGATGATAAAACTGAGTACCAAAAATTTAATAAAGCTATAAACGGGAACTGTTGAATAGAGTTCAGTAGCGATCCTGCATCAGATTTAGTTTCCCTTGAAAATTCTCCTTCCAGCAGGTGTTGAAGACTTGCAATAACGTTGTCACACTCTTCGTGGATTACTTGCACAGCATCATGGCTGGAACTCCATCTTGTGTCACACTGTCTTTTCACAGTCCGAGTGACAAATGATTTTAACGCTTCCCAACGAGAAGTAGATGAAGAAAAAAAAGTAAAGAGTTTTTCTAGAATGCCAAAATATGTAACAACAACAGGTTGCACCTCACTTGCATGGACACAGGCCAAATTGAGGCTGTGGTTCTCGCAGTTCACAAACACAGCTTTTGGGTTAACTTCAAGAATTTTTTGTTGAACACCTCCTCTCACTCCAGCCATAACTGCTGCGTTATCATATGCTTGACCACGACAGTCATTCATGGAAATTTTGTCTTCTTCCAATTTTTCCTGAATTTTATTTACCAGGCTGACTGCATCTTTCTTGTTGACTTGAAAAAATCCCAGAAATGTCTCCTTTATTTCTATTTTTCTGTTTTCATCAATATGAACGTAACGCAGAATTTCAGAAACCTGACCTTCATGGGCAATATCTGGAGTTGAATCCAGCATTATGCTAAAATATTTTGCGTCCTTAATTTCGTAAATTATATTTTTCTTGACAGTTTCACCAAGAAAATTGATTATTTCATTTTGAATTCTGTTGGACAAGTAGGTGACACTTTTTGGTTTCTCTTTCCCTCTCTGCAAGTGTTTTGCTAAGATGTCATCGTATTTGGCCAAAAGTCTGATTGTTGCTAGAAAGTTTCCTGTATTTTCACTGACTGTCTCCCCTGGCTCTGATAACCCATATATTCCTTCTCCTCGATGTCCACGCTAGGCCAGATTCTGTTTTGCCAGAAAGCATATAACCTCGACAATCCGTTCAGTTATAGCTTTCCATCTTTTCTTTTCAGCAGACATTTGCTGTTGAGGTTCAGCATCTATCGTAGTTGAATGATGGAGTCGAACTACGGTTTCTTCAAACAGCCAAAATCGCTTCTTTGCAAAAATATGCTAAACTCTTCTTTATTTTCTTCACATGGATCATCATCCTGACAACGAGACTGAGGAGAGAGAGTATTCTGTTCTGACCGAGCTGAATCCGTATCAGAAAAATCCTTCTCTGCACCCACATCATCTTTTACTTCTCCAGGTTCTCCTACTTCTTCTTTACTTCTTTTTATCCATTCATCTAATGCCCCTCTTTGATGGGACTCTTCTTCGACTCTGGCCCTCTTTTTTTTCCTGTTCTGTGCTCCACTCGGTTGTACACGAAATACTCATAGATCATAGATCATAGAACAGTGCAGCACAGAACAGGCCCTTCGGCCCTCGATGTTGTGCCGAGCAATGATCACCCTACTCAAACCCATGTATCCACCCTATACCCGTAACCCAAACAACCCCCCCTTAACCTTACTTTTTTTTAGGACACTACGGGCAATTTAGCATGGCCAATCCACCTAACCCGCACATCTTTGGACTGTGGGAGGAAACCGGAGCACCCGGAGGAAACCCACGCACACACGGGGAGGACGTGCAGACTCCGCACAGACAGTGACCCAGCCGGGAACTGAACCTGGGACCCTGGAGCTGTGAAGCATTTACGCTAACCACCATGCTACCGTGCTGCCCTTAACTCGTAACATTTCATTTTCTATCTCAAAAACCGTAAGACGCATGAGAAAATGGGAAGAAAATGGTAAACAATCGGTCAGTTGCAGACGGATAAATCATATTTTATTTCTTTGTTCCTTCGTATCAAATTATTTCACACTGATTCTCCACTGATAATTTTGTGCAATTTATATCATAGACTTGCAAATTAGTGGTATCTGTATTCGAATATTAGCATGTTAAGGAATAATGTCTCCTATTCCGAGATTAAATGCCATAGCAGTCCTCTGATCATCCAGGCTTCACTCTTACTACATCCCACGTAAATATTTCATTAAATATCACCAAAAAACCTATAAAAAACGTAGTTGCACCCGTTCTAGAGCTATTCACTGACCTGAGTAGGTAAAAGAACTAATCTAGATGCACAAAAAGCTGAAGAAAAGACAAGTTATGACTCGAGGAAACGCAGGAACGAACAGCCACGTCTGCTTGTTGCTTTTGATAGTTGCACCACGTACATCATGCGCATGCGTGTGGGGGGATGGGGAGAAGCACCATTTTCTCTGGACAGAAAGGGTACACCATGTTAAAGGAATAAAGGAATAAAGAGCTAACAGCTGCCTCTGCAGTGTGGTGAGCCTCCAAAAATTGATTTATCACCGCTGAAATTTAAAAATTACTATCTTATTTCCTTCTCTGGGGCAGCACGGTGGCCTAGTGGTTAGCACAACCGCCTCACGGAACTGAGGTCCCAGGTTCGATCCCGGCTCTGGGTCACTGTCCGTGTGGAGTTTGCACATTCTCCCCGTGTCTGCGTGGGTTTCGCCCCCACAACCCAAAAAATGTGCAGAGTAGGTGGATTGGCCACGCTAAATTGCCCCTTAATTGAAAAAATAATTGGGTAATCTAAATTAAAAAAAAAAAAAATTATTTCCTTCTCTGATTGGATGCCCCCATCGAATGGATGCCCGGGGCCAATGCCCCGTCGCCCCCCCCCCCCCCACCGCACTCCCTCTGCATGCCACTGAGATAATGGCATTCATGACTTACTGATATAATAATAATCTTTATTAGTGTCACAAGTAGGCTTACATGAACATTGCAATGAAGTTACTGAGAAAATCCCCGAGTCGCCACAGTCCGGCGCCTGTTCAGGTACACTGAGGAAGAATTCAGAATGTCCATTCACTTAACAAGCACGTCTTTCCGGAGGAAACCGGAATGCCCGGAGGAAACCCACGCAGATAAG
This sequence comes from Scyliorhinus canicula, assembly GCF_902713615.1. Lineage (NCBI taxonomy): Eukaryota > Metazoa > Chordata > Chondrichthyes > Carcharhiniformes > Scyliorhinidae > Scyliorhinus > Scyliorhinus canicula. The sequence continues at coordinate 15,919,766 of NC_052156.1, read as the reverse complement.
GGGAGAACGTGCAGACTCCGTACAGACAAGCAGGGAATCAAACCTGGGACGCTGGCACTATGAAGCAACAGTGTGAACCACTGTGCTATCCTCCTTTACAGCCAATTAAGTCATTTCTGAAGTGCAGCCATTGTTATGTAAAGGTCGTAAATGAGCAACCAATTTGCCCACCACAACGTCCTACAAACAGCAAATGTGATAACGACCAGACAAGCTGCTTAGTTGGTGCTTTTTGATTAGGAATCAATGTTGCCCCGACCACTGGGAAGAATCCTTGCTCTTCTTTGAAGTGGTGCAGTGGCTCTTTTATGTCCTCAGCGTAGGACAGATCTCTGATTTAACGTTGGGACCTCCAACAGTGCAGCTCTCGTTCGGGATGTGTGTTCATGTACTTAAGGCGAGGATTGAACCCATCACCTGCAGACTGACAGGCTGACACTCATAAAATTCAGATAGGAACCAGCAAGAGGGTGTGACAAATACACTGCAAATTAAATCAACGCCTGACATCAAAACGGTTGAAGAAAGACAATAACTGCCCCAAAATAGCACAATTTTTATCATGTGACTAGCTACACACAGAGAGAGGCTTTCAAATGCTTTCCAGCTAAATTCTGTCCTTTTTAATCCCACATTACCAACCAGGTCAATTCTGCACTAATAATTAATGGCCCTGAGCAAATGTTAAGCATTTCATACCAGACCAAAGGACATGTAATTTCCCAAGGCTATCAGTTTGAAACATTTGAGGAAATATTTAGCCCAAGAGTGGTTTGAAACTCTCTCTGTTGCCTACGTTGCTGCCCGTCTAGGGAAAGGTTACATAATTTACAGTTGTGGCACTGCTGTTTTCAATCTCAGTAGGATGGTTTGAAACCATCCCTGGAAAGAGCTGCATCTGTTGAGACATTGCAACTGACCTGGAGTCGTATTCCACAATCTCCACAAAGCTAATCAGCTAATGGTCGGAATTCTCCTGCACCATTCCAAATTATGTCTCATTGCTCCTCAGTTATACCCACTGCTATTAGACTATCACCTTACACACGGCAATGACTTTTGAACAGAATGATTTAGCATCTTAATATATGTGCTGTACTCCAATCGCTGCTCTCCCAACAGTGCCACAAGAGGGGACTAATTCATCTTTCATTATGAAGTGTGCGTTATGCAGCAAACCTGGTAGCAGAGCTGCAGAAATATCAAAAGTAGCTTCCAGACACTAGGCAACATTTATACAGAGAATTGCGTAGAATCCACAGCGCAGTCACAACCTTTCAAGCCAACTGATCCACCTTGTTGGTGTTTATTTTCCATGTTAGCCTCTGTTTTCCCTGCTTTATCTGACCCCATTGGGGCCCTCTTCCATTCCTTTCTCCCCTGAAATGAAATGAAAAATGAAAATCGCTTATTGTCACGAGTAGGCTTCACAATGAAGTTACTGTGAAAAGCCCCTAGTCGCCACATTCCGGCGCCTGTTCGGGGAGGCTGGTACGGGCATGTGCATTGATCTAGATTCTTCTTATACACATAAATGCTATTCATTGTCCTCTTCCTCCCCCTCCCCCGCCTCACTTACAGGGGGAGACAGTGGTGTAGCGGTAATATTACTGGGCTAGTATTCCAGAGGCCCAGGCTGATGCTCCGGGGACAAAGAACAAAGAAAAGTACAGCACAGGAACAGGCCCTTCGGTCCTCCAAGCCTGTGCCGACCATGCTGCCCGACTAAACTACAATCTTCTACACTTCCTGGGTCTGTATCCCTCTATTCCAATCCTATTCATGTGTTTGTCAAGATGACCCTTAAATGTCACTATCGTCCCTGCTTCCACCACCTCCTCCGGCAGCGAGTTCCAGGCACCCACTACCCTCTGTGTAAAAACCGTGCCTCGTACATCTCCTCTAAACCTTGCCCCTCGCACCTTAAACCTATGGCCCCTAGTAATTGACCCCTCTACCCTGGGGAAAAGCCTCTGACCATCCACCCTGTCTATGCCCCTCATAATTTTGTAGACCTCTATCAGGTCGCCCCTCAACCTCCGTTGTTCCAGTGAGAACAAACCGAGTTTATTCAACCGCTCCTCATAGCTAATGCCTTCCATACCCGGCAACATCCTAGTAAATCTCTTCTGCACCCTCTCTAAAGCCTCCACATCCTTCTGGTAGTGTGGCGCCCAGGATTGAACACTATACTCTAAGTGTGGCCTAACTAAGGTTCTATACAGCTGCAACATGACTTGCCAATTTTTATACTCAGGGCCCGGCCAATGAAGGCAAGCATGCCGCATGCCTTTGTGACTACCTTCTCCACCTGTGTTGCCCCTTTCAGTGACCTGTACACCTAGATCTCTCTGACTTTCAATACTCTTGGGGGTTCTACCATTCACTGTTTATTCCCTACCTGCATTAGATCTTCCAAAATGCATTACCTCACATTGGTCCGGATTAAACTCCAAAAACATGAGTTCAATTCCCTTTGACGGCACCTGGTGAAATTTGAATTCAATGAATTAGTCTGGAACTGAAAGCTGGTCTAATTAATGGCGATCTTGCTCATCTTAGATTGTTGCTGAAACCCATCTGGGAAATCTGCCCATGGCTGCCCTGTCTGGCCTGTGTGTGACTCCAGACCCACTGAGACTCCTACCAACTCTCAAGAGCAATGAGGGATGGGCAAATTTGGCCTTGCGAGAAATGTTAACATCCAATGAACAAATAGAATTAAAACAGTGACCCTCCATTTCCCCAAAAGGGGAAAATCAGTTTTATCCACATTTCTGTCTTTCAAACATCTCCCGATGGATGAACGGACACAAGCTGTGCAAATGGAGATTTGCCAGTTACAAACATGGGATGGGGATGGGAATGGGAGATGGGGGGGGGGGGGGGGGATATATGCAGTTAATTGTGCAATCACAACCCCTTGAATACTTACTGCATTGTAGCACTTCCAACCAGGAGCTGGTTTAGCTCACTTGGCTAAATCGCTGGCTTTTAAAGCAGACCAAGCAGGCCAGCAGCACGGTTCGATTCCCGTACCAGCCACGCCGGATTGTGATGACTAGGGGCTTTTCACAGTAACTTCATTGAAGCCTACTCGTGACAATAGGCGATTTTCATTTCATTTCATTTCAACCGAGATATTACTGGATGTGTAAAAAAATACCTGAAATATTTCTAATCTATTTATATAGTTCCATGCCACAGGGAAAATGTTAAAGGCTTGGTGGAGGTTCTGCTCATTATCTGGTCCCCTGCTGCACTCGCTCTCCTTTCCTTTCCTTTCACGCCTGTTCCTCAAAAATCATTTCCTTGCGAGCGTCAGCATTTGTGGTTTAAGGGAAAATCTTTGCAAATTCCACGGAGTGAATGAAGTATGGGTAATCTGGGAAGGAGGCCTTGTGGTAGCAACTCTGTCTCTGAGCCAGAAGATTGGGTTCAACCCCTACCCCAGGACTTGATGGCCAAGCTTTATAACATGGTTAAACAGGTTGAGAACCAACCTGCAAACCCTTCCAATGGTGGACGATAAGAATGTGAGAGGTCCCTGGTCAGCCATATGATAGAAATAAATTGGTGCCTGGACCACCACTATCCATAGCTCCAGACTACAACGTGTACGTTACCCTGGTAACTTGAACTCCCTGAATGAACACACCATGACCATTCTGGGAAATGTTCACTTTTCATGTGAGACATATGGGGCCGGATTCTCCATTGGCCAACGCTGAAATTGGGAAACGGGAATGGGCAGAGAATTGGTTCCGACTCCGAAATCGTGGTGGGTGCCAATTTGACGCCAAATCGAAGTACTCTGTCGCCTCAAAGGTGGCACCATTGCATTCTGGAACACACGTACAGTAAACGCCATTTGCATACCATTAGCGGGCCTGACCCGGTATTCTCTGGGACCTCAGTGATGCTCCCCCACCGATGGGCTGAATTCCCGACGGCGCGATAAATTGTGCTTTTAAAATTTGTGAAACCGGTGTCGTGGCTGATGAGGGAGAGAGCCGGGGTACAGAAAGTGTCTAACATCGCCATAGTTTGATAACATTTGTGCTGCTGGCCAGGGCCTTCTGCCATGGTCAGGGGGAACAGGAAGGGATAGCTAGGGGGTGGGCTGTGTGGTCGGGCTGGACAGGCACGGAACACTATTCCTGCGGCCTGCAAGGTAGCCATGCAGCTGTGCATGTCGTTGACTGCCCACTGTGACCTTAGGGCCACACATCGTATGGATGTCCTCCCAGGGCACCCTCTAGGTGTCATCTGGCCCCAGCCGACCCATCAGCTGTATGGGCAATGTCCAGCATAACCAGTGCCATCTTGTTGGCTGGGATGAGTGTGTGTGGGGATTGTAATGTGTATGTGCAGCTGCAGCTTGTCAGCCTCCAAGTGTCAATCACGGACCCAGCGAATCAGGCACCGTTTCTAATTGGAATCAATTGTGTTATACGCGGCACTAGCCCCTCAACAGTCGCTGAATCGGTCCAGGTGCGGCACCAGTTTTGCTGTCGTGGAACTCCATGAATCCTGTGCCGGCGTCAACACTTAGTCTCAGGAATGGAGAATCTAGCTCACCATCCGCATTATAATATATTATAATCATAATACAAATTCTCGGGGAGTGCTGCAATGTTGGAGATGTTCTTTCTGATACTCATGTGATAACTTGGCACAATTAGATTTTGGGACCAGGGCACAGAATCCTGACCCAATAGCCAGCATGGGGAGCAGTATATGGGAGTTCAACTGATTAGTTTGTGATCTCTACTGAAGACTCACCATTTAAGAGTTGTTTTTGTTATTTATCCTCTCCAACCCCATCAATTAATATTCTTTTCATTTTTTTCGGATGTGGGCATGATTGCCAAGGCCAGCATTTATTGCCCATCCGCATTCCTAGTTGTCCTTGGGAAGGTGGTGGTGAGCTGCCTTCTTGAACCGCTGCAGTCCATGTGGTGTAGGTACAACCACAGTGCTGTTAGGAAGGGAATTCCAGGATTTTGACCCAGCGACAGTGAAGGAACGGTGATATCCCAGATGGGTAGAGGTTGACTACCTAGCCAGTATACATATCGAGTGACTCTAGCAATAACACGTTTTTGGTTTGACATACCAGTTCTTATGCATTGGGGGCAATGGAGCAGTCTCACATAAAATGGAGACTGGCAGCTCACATCATAGCGCTTAGTAGTTGAGAAATTCCCAGACTGTCTGAAAAGGTTACATCGATGGTCGGAACCAATCTTTGGCTGTTTTAATATTTTGTTTGTTCAGGGAGAAACCTATTCTCAATCTTTTTCATGACATGTGGGCATTTGCTGCCCATCCCTAATCTCCTTGAACAAAGAGGCTTGCTAGACCGTTTCAGAGGGCAGTTATGAGGCATTGTTGTGGGCCTGGAGTCACATGTAGGCCAGGCCAGGGAAGATTTCTCTCCCTGAAGGACAAGAGTGTACCAGATGATGTTTTAAAAAAAAAAATAATACTCGTTATTGTCACAAGTAGGCTTACATTAACACTGCAATGAAGTTACTGTGAAAATCCCCCCAGTCGCCACACTCTGGCACCTGTTTGGGTACACAGAGGGAGAATTCAGAATGTCCAAATTATCTAACAGGTCCTTTTTCGGGACTTGTGGGAGGAAACCGGAGCACCCGGAGGAAACCCACGCAGACACAGGGAGAATGTGCAGACTCTGCACACACAGTGATCCAAGCCGGGAATCGAACCAGGGACCCTGGCGCTGTGAAGCAACAGTGCTGACCACTGCGCTACCATGCCGCCCATTTTAACAACAATTGATGATAGTTTCATGGTCAGCCTACTGAGACTAACTTTATAATGATATCCTGCACTGACTGGTTCCCCATCAGCTTTTTGTGTAGCTCGCACTCCAGTGTTACAGCTTGAAACCAAGAGTGTAGCAACTTAGTGCCTATCCTGTTGGAGTCCAGAGTTTTGCTCCAAAGCAGAATCCATTATTCCTCTCTAAATTCAACCAGGTTTTCGAGGCTCAGTTGCTACAATCTCAGTGCTGAGTCAAAAGATTGTGGGTTCAACTCCCACTGCAAGGCTTGAGGGAAGAATTGAGTACTGATGGAGCACTGTAATGTTATCAAACAGCATTCAACTGAAGGTCCCACCTGCCTATTCGGATAAAAAAATCTTGTGCCACGATTCAAAGACAAAGATCGTTCTTTCCAATTCATTCATGCGATGCGGGCATCACGGGCAAGGCCAACATTTATTGCCGATCCCTTAATTGCCCTTGGGAATTGGGTGGTGAACCACCTCTTTGAGCCATTTCAGGTGGTGGTGTTCCTATGCGTTCACTGCCTTTGATCTACCATATGGTATACAGCTCACAGGTTTGGGAGGTGCTGTAAAAGAAGCCTTGGCATGTTGCTGCAGTGCATCTTATAGATGGTGCAAACTGCTACCACTGTGCCAGTGCTGGGGGGAATGTGAATAAGGTGGTGGAAGGTGTACCAATCAAGTGGGCTGCTTTATCCTGGGTGGTATTCAGCTTCTTGAGTGTTTTTAAAGCTGCACTCATCCAGGTAAGTGGAAGAGTACTCCAAACTTTTGCCCTATAGATGGTGGATGGGTTTGGTGGAGTCAGGAGGTAAGTTACTTGCGACCGAATTCCAAGCCTCTGACCTTCTCACTCGTACGAATGGGATATGGCGCTCGACTCATCAATCGACAGTTCCAATGTGCCACAGCAAAAAACCGCACCGACCTCCTCAGAGGTCTACCTCATACGCTGCAGGAAAGGATGTCCCGTGGTACGTTGGCGAGACCATGCAGACGCTGCGACAACGAATGAACGGACATCTCCCGACAATCACCAGGCAGGAATGTTCCCTTCCAGTCGGGGAACACTTCAGCAGTCAAGGGCATTCAGCCTTTGATCTCCGGGTAAGCGTTCTCCAAGGCGGCCTTCAGGACGCGCGACAACGCAGAATTGCCGAGCAGAAACTTCTAGCCAAGTTCCGCACACATGAGTGTGGCCTCAACTGGGACCTGGGATTCATGTCGCATTACATTCATCCCCCACCATCTGGGCTGGGCTTAAATACTACCAACTGTCCTGGTTTGAGACAATTCACACCTCTTTAACCTGGGGTTACCCTTATCTCTGGATCTGTAAAGATTCAATTACCTGAAAATGCTCACATTCTAAGCAGTGTCTGGCATCTTTGAATTTGTCTATATATATGTTTCTGGAACATACCTCTTCATTCACCTGAGGAAGGAGCTGTGCTCCGAAAGCTAGTGTTTGAAACAAACCTGTTGGACTTTAACCTGGTGTTGTAAGACTTCTTACTGTGCTCACCCCAGTCCAACGCCGGCATCTCCACATCATGGCTTCTCACTGTAGCCACAGTATTGATATGGCTGGTCCAGTTCTGGTTCTGGTCAATGGTAACCCCCCAGGATGTTGATAGTGGGGGATTCAGTGATGATACTGCCATTGAATGTTACGGGGTGATGGTTAGATTCTGCCTTGCCACTTAGCAGCCCTGACTGGAGTGTTGTCTTGCTGCATACGGGCACAGACGTCGTCAGCATTCTGAGGAATTGTCAGCGGTGCTGAACATTGTACAATCATCAGCGAGCAACACCACTCCTGAGCTTATGATGGAGGGAAGGTCATTGATAAAGCAACTGAAGATGTTTGGACACCTGCAATGATGCCCCAATACTGAGATAATTGTGCCAGGTTTGACTCCGACCAGTGGAGAGGTTTCCCCAATTCTCATTGACTTCAATTTTGTTCGGGCTCCTTGATACTATACGTGATCAAATGTTGCCTTAATGTCACGGGCAGTCATCCTCACCTTACCACCGCAGTTCAGCTCTTCTGCCTGTGTTTGGACCAGATTGTGATGAGATCTGGAGCCAACTGGCTCTGATGGAACCCTTTTGCTCTTTGGTCAATCAATACCAAGCAAAACAGGTGAATTGGCCATCCTTCTTATTTATGGGATCTGCTGTGTCCAATATGGCTGCCACATTTGCTGACAAAACAGTGACAACATTTCATTAGTAATTGCTGATTGTGAAATGCTTTGTGACATCCTAAAGATGGGGCAAGGCACTGTTTCATCACAATTTTTTCTTAACTTCACATAATGTGTATCTATGCTCATGAATGAATACGTCCAGAGCAGTATCAGGCTAACATCCATGTCCCGGCCCTGAACTGTCTCACTTTCCTAATAAACAACCTTCAGCTGAGCTGAGTGGTTGTTTAACTTTGCTCTACCAAACCATTCTGCACTGAAACGCTGAGCATAGCAACAGGAGTTGGCTCTACTCTTTGGGCCTGTCTAACCATTCATTAATAATATGACCTGTTAGGATCCAAACTCAATTGCCCACCTTGCCTCCATGCCTCTCAATGTCCTTAGCTGGCAAAAATAAAATCATCCGTCGATCTTAGACGAAAAGTTATTAATTAATAATAATAATCTTTATTATTGTCACCAGTAGGCTGACATTAACACTGCAATGAAGTTACTGTGAAAATCCCCTAGTCGCCACATTTCGGCGCCTGTTCAGGTACACTGAGGGAGAATTCAGAATGTCCAATTCACCTAACAAGCACGTCTTTTGAGACTTGTGGGAGGAAACCGGATCACCCGGAGGAAACCCACGCAGACACGGGGAGAACATGTAGACTCCTCACAGACAGTGACCCAAGCCGGAAATCGAACTTGGGTTCCTGGTGCTCTGAAACAACAGTGCTAACCACTGTGCCACTGTAACCAACGTAGTAAATGTCAGGATTTTGATTCCAGCACGAAACATGGATTGGGAAGTCCCAAGTTATGCTCAGCAATCTTTAGCTGGAGTGGCAGTGGGAGCCCAGAAATTGGTCTTGAGAGTTGGAGGCATGAAGATGTAGATCATCTCTTCTAGTCAGGCCCTGCCATGTGTGTAAGCTTGCATGTTGTGGGAAGACCAGGCCAGATTGATTGTGCTACCCCATACAGTTCCTACTTACTGTCTAAACGTAGAGAAAGAATACTATCATAGAGTGGATATTTTAAAAAAATTATTTACAGGATGTGGGCTTTGCTACTTGAGTCAGCATTTACTGCCCATCCCTAGTTGCCCTTCAGAAGGTGGTGATGAGTTGCCTTCTTGAAGTGCTGCAGCCCTTCGGCTGTAGGTACACCCACTGTGCTGTTAGGGAGGGAGTTCCAGGATTTTGTCCCAGTGACATTGAGCTAGTCAGTTGGCTCGATGGCCAATGTGTAGGTCGGATTAATACCAACAGCACTGTGGTTGAGGCACATCTCAGAGCCTGCTCCCCCCCCCCCCCCTCCCCCACCGGCACCCCCCCTCCCCTCCTGTCCTACCCAGAGTGAAAAATAAATCATAGAACGCTTTCGTGGTTCAGCAGGTAATTGCCGAGGACCTGCCTCTCGGCTGAGAACTCAGGAGGAATAAATGAGCTAGTTGTGTAACTGCTGCTCCTCTCACCACATTTTGAGGAATCAAATGATTAGATGTCTGCGCTATACAGATACCATCTGGCTAACATCACATTAATAGTCTGCGTTGTATGAGGGAGTTTAACTTCAATGTAGAACTGGAACAAGTACAGAATTAACAAGTCTCGGGTGCGACGAGATGTCGGGAAAAATATCTTTTTCCGGCAGGATAGTGGCTTTGAGGAATTTAACTCTAACCTGCCTGATTCATTCGAATATAGTTGGTCGAGAATTGAACATTATGGGGATTTGGATATTTTTCTAGCAGCTTCCATCTCATTCGACAATAATGTGTGTCTTGGTGGTTAACCCCGTATGAAACATACAAAAGTAAAATACTGCAGATGCTGGAAATCTGAAATAAAAAGGGGACACACTGGAAATACTCAGCAGGCATCTGTGGAGACAGGAGCAACCTTAATGGGCGCGATTCAGCGGACTTAAAACTAAGCGCGGGGCCAGCTTTATTGCCCATCCCTAATTGCCCTTGAGAAGGGCGGTGGCGAGCTGCCTTCTTGAACCGCTGCAGTCCCTGAGGTGTAGGTTCAACCACAGTGCTGTTAGGGAGGAAATTCCTGGATTTTGACCCAATTACAGTGAAGGAACAGTGAGATGGTTCCAAATCAGGATGGTGTGTGGCTTGGAGATGGTGGTGTTCCCCTGTATCTGCTGCCCTTGATGGTAGGGGTTGCGGGTTTGGAAGGTGCTGTCAAAGGCGCCTTGGTGAGTTGTTGTAGTGCATCTTGTAGATGGACACACTGTTGCTACTATATATCAGTGGTTGAAGGAGTGAATGTTGAAGGTGGTAGATGGGGTGCCAATCAAGCGGGCTGCTTTGTTCCGTATAGTGTTGAGCTTTTTGAGTATTGTTGGAATGGCTCATTCAGGCCAATGAAGAGTATTCTATTACACTCCTGACTCGTGCCTTGTAGATGAAGGACAAGATTTGAGGAGTCAGAGGTGAGTTACTCGCCACAGGATCCCAAACCTCTGACCTGCTCATGTGGCCACAGTATTTATATAGGTAGTTCAGTTCAGTTTCTGGTCAATGATAACCCTCAGGATGTTGATAGTGGGGGATTCAGCAATGGTACTGTTACTGAATGTCAAAGGGAGATGGTTAGATTCTCTCTTGTTAGCGATGGTCATTGCTTGGCACATGTTTGGCGTGAATGTTACTTACCACTTGTCAGTCCAAGCCTGGGTATTGTCCAGTCATGCTGCATGTGGCCATGAACTGCTACAGCATCTGAGGAGTCGTGATGGTATTGAACATTGTGCAGTCATCAGCGAACATCCCCACATCTGACCTTACGATGGAAGGAAGGTCATTGATGAAACAGCTGAAGATGTTTGGTCCCAGGACACTACAAGGGAAGGAGCCCATCTAGTATTTCTGGACTGAGCTGGTTGCCGATAGGTTTTTACATTGGGATTGGGAAGCAGAAACAGGAGACCTGGAGAGATGTAACTGCAGCAATGCAGGCAGCACGAAGATGAAGGTTTAAACAGATTTAGTCTAAACTCAAAAGTAAATCCACACCCGAGGCGCCAAACCCAAGTGTCCCAGCCCAGAACTAACAGAACTCCCAGTCTGGGTCTGACACAGCATTTAAAGGTTTCTGTAACAAGTCCCCGCTGGGTGGGCCTCTGTCCATTGCCATGGAAACTCATATTCCATGAGCCCTATTGAGCAATTGATGTGTTATTCCCCCAACCCCTGCAAGCCCAGATCCTCCCCCTCAATCCCATGACAATGAGGCCCCCATTGCCTCTTTGCACATGGCCTTGAGTCTACCGTCAGCGGGGGGGGGGGGGGGGGGGGGGGGGGGGGAGTGGATGGGGGAGCATTGCTTCCTCGCCAAGCATCAACAGGCCACTGATGGGGGCTCTTCCACAATGCTGGCTTCCGGCTGTGGATCAGTCACCTCAGTCTCCATTTCTGAGCCCGTATTTTCGTCCTCTTTGGGGATGACTCTTGGGTTTAATATGGATTGAGTCTCCTGCCTGGAGGTAGGTTTCAAGGATGTTGAGGGCCCTGCCTGGAATAGATTCTGCAAGAGAGGATTCGCTGCTCCTGAGATGGTCCACCTGTTTTTTTTATGGTCCTCTTGACCTTGCACGACACGGGGGGAGTCTTTTCCATTAAACTCTCCGGGATCCAAGGGGATCTGCCTCTGAAATTCCAAACAAAGGTGGTAACTCCCGGCTTGAAGGTCCTGTCGGGTCGTTGGTTTTGTAATATTTTTTCTGGGCCTCTTGTTTTGCCTCCACTTTCTCACCGAGGTTGGCAAACAATAGACTGAGACTGGTCCAGAGGTGTCGATTGGCCCATCAGCAATTCAACTGGCACAACTCTTTTGTGGCGCTGGAAGTTGTGGAGGACATCCGACGTAGGCCCATCCATTTGGAATGGGCGTCAACCAAGGTGACCAATGACCCCATAAACTAAGTCTGTGTGCAGCTGACCGTGGTTTGTCACTAATCCTACCAGTTCATTCAAATGTTTTTGAGTCTAGGACTGCGGAGTAAGTCAAGCTCTTAATGATGCCAAACAGTGGGGCTCCATAAGCAGTCACAAGGATTCATTTTTGTCAGCCATCACCTTCTATGCCATTTGCATAAAATAAATGGCGCATTCTTTCTGTGTACTGGGGCCAACCCTTCATGCCCGCACTGTACTGCTTGAGTTTCCCAAATAGTTAAATTCCCGGGTTCTCTTTGTACGTTTCCTCACTGCAGATTTTTTAAAAAAAGCAGGGCTGTCCAGAATCCCATTCTTACACCTCGTCGCCAGTGTAGTCACGAAGATTTAAACAGATGTACTCCAAACAGAAAAGTGAAGCCACACCTACAGCTCGCAACACAAGTGTCCCAGCCCGGAACTAACAGAACACCTGGTCCAATCTGGGGTGGCATTTAAAGAGATGGTAATGAATGCCCGCTGGGTGGGCCTCCACCCGTTACCATGGGAACTCGTACTCTGCGGGGGGGGGATCGATGAGTCATTCCCTGCGGTCGTCGTGAGGGTTATCACAGTAGCCATTGATGCGTTAAGACCATGCTTGCGGGCTGTGGGTGCTACTGCAAGTTTAAAAGGGGCCTCTTATTTCCTCCATTAGTCATCCAGATGTTCTCTTCAGGGCCTCCAGACTTCAGTGGGCCCGGTGAAAGACCAGTCACCACATGTTTTTGGGCCACCCTTCGATTTTAGCACACCAGGGATGGACATTGAGGAAAATGGGGCAGAACAGCCAGGGACATTCCCTCACCCAACCCTGAATGTTGCAGCCCCAACATTCCTCTGAGGTGACCCGAGAAAATGCCAGGCAATGAAGTGAGGGCGGAAATCATTCATTCCAGCATAAGGAGGGAACAGACATCCTTTTGACCTCTGAGACTCTAAACTGATGTCTTGTCTGCCACTTCGGAGTTGACAAAGGTCACGCAACAATTTCCCCCAAAGATCAGCAGACAGTTCTCCCGCTGCCTGGGTCGACATTCTTCTACATAAACGGTTTGTGACTAATTTCGCTGCAGTCTGTGCAATCTTGTGCTCATTTGGGTAAGTAACAATGGGTTAAAAAAAAAGCCTGATGCTCTTTGAGTTGTTGTTTTGAACATGTGCTACATGAAGGCAAGATTTTTTTCCAAGTACGTCTTTGTGCCTGAGGTCCAAAGAAAAGCTGTAACTAGAATAGGCATGAGTCAGCGAAGAGGAGACGAGGACTTTGATTGCTGTGAAGATAGACACATATGGGTAAAGAAGGAACATTAAAATTATGGAGCTGGAAAAAAAACTTTCTGATCTATCTGGCAGATTGTAAAAACAAATTTTTGTCACTAACAGCTTCAAAATTATATGTCTTTTTTGTTCAGCCATTCTAAATACAGCATAAGACCGTAAGATGTAGGAACAGAAATAGGCCATTTGGTCCATCGAACCTGCTCTGCCATTCATGATATAATAACTGATCTGATGTGAGAATTCTCAACTCCTCTTTCCCACCTTATCCCCATAATTCTCAATCCCCTCACTGATTAAAAGTCTGTCTATCCCAGCCTTGAACATACTTAACGACCCAGCCTCTACAACCCTCTGTGGTAAAGAATTCCACAGATTCACTACCCTCTGAGAGAAGAAATTCATCCTCATCTCTGTCTTAAATGGACAACCGCTTACTCTGAGATTATGCCCTCTGGTCCTAGACTTTCCGACAAGCGGAAAAAAACTCTCAGCATCGACCCTGTCAAACCCCTTAAGACTCCTATATGTCTCAATAAGGTCACCTCTCATTCTTCTAAACTCCAATGAGCACAGGCCCAACCTACTCAACCTCTCCTCATAAGAAAATCCCTCCAAGCCCAGGATCAATCTTGTGAACTAGCTCTGAACTACCTCCAATGCCAGGATATCTATCCTTAGATTAGTGTCAAGTCACATGTTTTCTGCCTAAAGGCCGGTCCTTGACCCATTTCCTGTAATAGTTTGCCAGCCATTACCTCGCAGTCTCAGAAGCCGGTTGAGGGGACTAATCCTAACAGGGGCTGGTTTAGCACACTGGGCTAAATCGCTGGCTTTGAAAGCAGACCAAGGAGGCCAGCAGCACGGTTCAATTCCCGTACCAGCCTCCCTGAACAGGCGCCGGAATGGGGCGACTAGGGGCTTTTCACAGTAACTTCATTTGAAGCCTACTTGTGACAATAAGCGATTTTCATTTCATTTTTCATAACTATCCTGCAGCTCCAACGGGAATCGAACTTGGGCTGTTGGTGTTGTGTCCAATTCACCTAACAACAAGCACATCTTTCGGGACTTGTGGGAGGAAACCGGAGCACCCGGAAGAAACCCACACAGATATGGGGAGAAAGGGCAGATTCCGCACAGTCAGTGACTCAAACGGGAATCGAACCCGGGACCCTGACATTGTGAAGCAACAATGCTGACCACTCTGCTACCGTGCTGCCCTTAAATTATAGTCGATGTCCTTTGGATCTTTAACATGTTGCAATGTCATGCGTATTAGTGTGGTTCGATTAAACCTTTAGCATTCTGATACCCAAATAACATCACCCTGAATTGTTGCTTCTCTCAAACTTTTGAATTCCTTTTAGGTCCTATACAATAAAGATGTGATAAAGCCAGAAGCACAGGGAATGTGGCTCTAAGCTGATTGTTTAACTTAAACTTTGGTTAAGGACTAGAGAGAAAATATAAAGAAAGACTAGCATTGATATAGCACCGCTCAGACCACAGGACACCTCAAAGTAATTTACAACCAATTAAAGCGTCGCCACTTGTAACCTGGGAAAAGAAGCAGCCAATTTGTGCACAGCAAGCTCCCATGTGATAATGACCAGGTGATACGATTTAATGCTATTTATTGATCGCTAAATATTGGCCAAGTCAAGGGAGAACTCCCGTTGCTGTTCTTTTAACTAGTGCCAGGGATTTTTTACATCTACCTCACAGAGCAGGTGGGGCCTTGCTTTAACATCCTAAAGACGGTGCCTCCAACAGTGCAGCCACAATGGGACATGAACCATGTGATCCAGGAGGGGAAGGTAGGACCGATTCTGTGACCAAGTGACAAAGAGGCATTCTTTTCTGAACACACTGTCAATTAGTGGATAATACTTACAGGTTATGAAGGAGAAAAGGTTCATCAGGGTAAATGCAAACATTGACAATATAGGGTTCAGTTGAGTATTCTATCAGTCGGATTGGAGTATTAGTTTCAGCACGGTTTCGGCCTTTTGCGACATTCCTGAAGGAGAGAATCCTTCTTCAGTGGGGCAGGCATATTCCTGTAATATCAGCTCACAGAACATTGCATCTGGAGACAGAGAAAGAAATCAAGGAGTATTGCCAACTTTCCATGAATTACAACCTATCTATATTGAAGTGTTTTGACACCTCGGTATTTGATGGCTGCTAAGTGTCTGAACCATGTAGACACCATCTGTCCTTTGTCTCTTCGGCTTCAATAATCTCGACTAATTGTGTGTAATTGAATTAGTTTGCCGAACAGCAGCTAATTTTGCCAGTCCATCGTCCAAAATTGGTCCTTTCTGCCCCCCTTCACCTGCCAGCAAACTAATAAAACAAGGACCAATTTCTATCAATTTTTAAAAATCACTTTCTGTCCCAACGACAAGCAAAAATGAATGGCTTTAATTTATCTTGACCTTGTAATGCCCCAAAGTGCTTTAAAGCCAATGAAGTACTTTAAAGTGCAGCCACTGTTGCAATTACAGGAAATGCAGCACCCAATTTCTGCACAGCAAACACCCACGTTACAAATATTGAGGGAAGAATATTGGCCAAGATACCAGGGATAACGCTGCTGCAGTTCTCGGAAATAGGGGGCTGCATTCTCCAGTTTTTAGGCTATGTTCTGATGCCGGCGTGGGAATGGTGGCGTTTCACGACTGGACAATTGTTCGTAAAACGGTCACCGATTCTCCATTTGTGGGGGTCTAGCAGGCAGGCAGCATAGAGCACCCGGCTCTAGCTGCTGATACGGCCGGGGAATTGCCGATTCTTGGCCATGGCATGGCAGTGCACATGGCAGTGGCCTGCCAAATAGTACCCTCCCTTTGGCCACGCTTGCGCCCCCTGGACCACCCCCAAACAGTGCCCCCAGCCCATGCCAAAGTCCCCCTTGCCCGCAGATTGGCTCTCCCCCGACTATGGTGGCGCTGGACTGAGTCCGCAGCCGCCGCGCCGAGTTCACGACAAAAAATAGCGTGAGAGACCCACGCCATCGGGAACTTGGCCGGTTGGGGGCGAAGCATCAGGGAGAGGGCCTCAGGTAACATGGCCGTCGATAAAGCGTGCAGCGTACTCCTATAGCTTTGGAGGGGTGGCATATCGCGAAAGCAGAGCCGTCCCCCATTTCGTCTCAAACGAGGATTCTCTGGCCAATCACCGAACGCGATTTCGCCGTCGGAGACCGGAGAATCCCACCCAGGATTTTCACCCATTTGAGAGAACAGACAAAGTTCTCATTTATGAGGGTGGTTTCTTCATGAGGTGCAGCACTCCTATAGTGCTCCAGACTGTGACCTACATTTCGCTGCTCAAGTATCTTGTGCTTGAACCCACCAGCGTCTGACTCATCGGCAAGAATGCCACCAAGTGAGAGAATTGCTCTCTAGATTGGGTTAGAGAAGATTCAGGGTCACACTGGCTCCACAATGATTCCATCAAGCTAATACAATCCGAGGAAATCTGAGGCGGAATTCAACCAAAAGTGTCATTTTGGCTAGTTTGGGGAAATGTTTCTGGCCGTTCTTTTGGGTGAGATCCTCAGTGTCATTCAACCGCACTTTAGGGCGCGATCTAACCAAAATAACAGAGTGACGTTCTGGGTGGGATTAGCAGGATCGTTCCCAGAAGTGCCAGAAACCACCTCGCTATCTTTTGGCACTCTGTCTTGTTTTCGTGCAATGGGGGAGAATGCCCCGGCAAGGCTGCACTTAGCCACACTTCCGGCTCTGAGGTGCTCCGACAAGCTGAGCACTTCAGTGCAGGAAGGGGTTTGGATTCCATTTCTAAATGGCGGCCTGATCTCACAAACACCCCCAGGCACAACGCCCAACCCTCCCCGAATGCCCCAACTCACCTGTCAGGGTGGCCTCTGGCCTTCGCACCCCAGCATCTTTGGGCAGGGCACACCCGGGGCCAATTCCCAGCGTGGGCACAATGCCAGCCTGGCCCCCTTAAAGTGCCACCTGAGCACCGTGGCAATGCCAGGCAAGCAGCTAAGTGCCCAGTGGGCACTGCCAGTGTGCCAGGCTGGCAGTGTCAAAGTGCTCTGGTGGTGCCAGGAGTGCTAGGGTACCACCCTGCCTGGAGGCCGGCCACCTGGGGGCTCTGATTGCCTGGGACACCTCCCCCCCCCCTCCAGGTACCGTTCCACCTGGCCCCCCTTTGTGGGGACCAGCACTAAACGGCACACGACTGGGGTCTCCCTGGCAAGGTCGGTAGATGCCGGGTGGTCGTTTGTTCCGGCGATGGCAGAAGCAAGTCAGCTTCACCATGCTCGACCTGAGCCACGCTCATCTTCAATTAGTTCTGGATACGGCCTCGTGGAAATATGTAAGCACCAACCCGCACAGGCCGGCCTGCAGAGTTTTTTTCAGCGTGTGCCATATTCCAACGAGTGATGGAGAATATCTCGGCGGATTCCCACAGGTAGCAGTTTACCTGGATGACGTATTGATCACCGGTTCCTCCGACTGGGGCCACATGAGAAACCCAGAGGATTTGCTACATGGATCCAAGAAATTCGGGGTCTGCCTATGGTGGGAAAAGTGGGTATTCCACGCAAAAGAGTTAGTCTACATAGGCTACAGGGTGGGCAAAAACGGGTTACATCCAGTAGACGGTAAGGTACGGGCAATCCGGCAGGAACCCGTGCCAAAGGATCAAACAGGACTTGGCACTTTTTAAACTATTGTGGCAAGTTCAGCCCAACCTTGGCACGAATGTTGGCCACCCCTGCACCAGTTGTTTGGGGACCCACCACAGCAAATGACTTTCGACGAAGTAAAACCTTTTCTGCAGTCGTCGCTTCCGACTGGTCGCTTCCGACTGGTCGCTTCCCTGAGACTTTACAGTCAGATGGAATATGGAAAGTACCACTAGGGATCAGGGAGGAACAGAGTAACTGAGTGTGGTGGGATGGACGGAGTTGAGATTGATCGATGAGGTAACTGTTGGGCAAAGTGACGATCTGGCTGCCCAGTTGAATTTCCAAACGTTACTTTGTTTTTCCCGTTCTTTTAAGAGCACACATCTGTTGGCTACATGAAATCTAAAAGCGGTGCTTGAAATTAGTTGGAATACTCCATTCTAACATCACAAAGTTCTCCCAGATGAACAGGCACCAAACCACGAGAAATGTCCTGAAACTATCTTGTCAGCATTTTCTAATTTGCTAGGTTGTTCTAAAAAGTCTGAATGTGATTTATTAATGAAGGCAGAAAGTGCGTGCCTCTGAGGTCTGGGATTTTGGGAGGAACTCAAATTAAATTGTGTTTTTCGGATACTATTATTTTCTTAAGATTACTAACACTTGTTATCTTAACTTGGACCTTGACTCCGATGTGGTTTAAACTCTTGTTTATCTAAAGCAAAATGGAGGAAATAAAACAGGACCTGCAGAAACGTTAAAGTTATGAGCTCTCGGTGATCGGTAATGACCTACAGATAAATTTGGCACCTGCCCATAGACCATGCCAATATCAATGACAATGTTCGTGCTATAAGATAGAGGTCCCTTACGTTGCTTACCAATGATGAATGATCTCTGCGCTAGGAAGGCACAGAGTTATACAATGCAGATGGAGTCATTCATGCCCGTGGTGGCTTTTTAAAAGAGTCACCCAATTACTCCCACTTACCCCATCTTACCACATAGCCACCTTCCCATTTGGGAGATATGGTTGAACCTGCTTCATTCACGAATTCAGTTGTGTCTTGAGATGGACCTTTAACTCAAAGTCAAACAGAGAATTCATGACAAACATCTCAGCCCTGAGACATGCCCAGGGGATCTGATTGCCATGGGAAGAGAAACTCAAACAGAAACCCATGAGGTGGGGAGGCTGCTTAAAGCTTCTTTGCAGAAAAATTACTGCTGTTGTTTGAGCCACAGAAAAAACAAAACGGTTACTGCTGTGAAGAAGCAAGGGGAATGGTTTGGTGTTAACAACTAAGCAGGATGCTTGTGAGAGTACGGTTTATGTTCAAAAGAAAGGGATCAGAACAGAAAGTGCTGTTTATTCTTTCAGGGATGTAAAGCCACCATTTATGACCCATTCTTTTTTTTTAGTTCTTTCCAAATAAGGGGCAATTTAGTCTGGCCAATCCACCTACCCTGCACATCGCTGAGGGTGAGACCCAAGCAGACCACGAGGAGTATGTACAAACTCCACATGGACAGTGACCCGGAGCTGGGATTGAACCCGGGTCCCCGGTGCTGTGAGGCAGCAGTGCTAACCACTGTGGCGCCCTTTGCTACCCATTCTTAATTGCTCTTAAACATTGTGGAGGACAGTTTACGAAGCAACCACATTGCTGTGGGTTTGGGAATCACATGTAAGCCAGACCATATATGGATGGCAGATTTCCTTTGCTAAAGGACATTATGAATCCAGATGGGGTCTTAACAACAATCACTGATATGTTCATGGTCACCATTATTCAGATTTACTTTATATTCCAGATCAATTGAATTTAAATTCCACTAGTAGCCATGGTGGGATTTGAACTCTTGCCCCAGAGCAGTAGCCTGGGTGTCCAGATTACTAGTTCAATGACATTACCACCATCTCCCCCTAGTGCTCTGGACAATTTACGGAATGGACAGTCAGCAAGATGTGCAATGGTGGTGGTAATTATAACTAGGGAAACTCAGGCGGAGTGGAATGATTGTCGAAGAACATTGGAAGTTTGATCCTGGCGTGGTGGGAGGGAGTGACCCTTTGTTGGGAAGCTGGGAGCGACTGGTGGACTGTTTCTCTAATACTATGTAAGCATAGTTTTGCATAAAAGAGTTTTGTTGAGTTGTATTAGTTGGTAACTGCGAAACCTAGCTTTTTATTCAGTTTGATTTTTTTGGTCACCTGCTAATTAATGTTTGTTCTATATTGATTCTGGTTGTTTGGTGCAGTAAAAGTCTTCAAGCATGGAAACCATGTCATTTAATTCTTTCCATCAGTCACTGGAAAATTAATCTCTTTAGAAAATATTGGCATATACGGGGGGCGTAACTAGTTAGTCCAGACATATCTTCATCGATCGTACTCCAGATCCATTTATTGATGGAAAGGATTTTCAGTTGGTCAGCAGGAGGGCTGCTCGAAAAAGGAATTGAATTCAAACAGGCTGTGTGTCCTAATTCCCATGAGGACCACGGGGGTGGTGGTGGGGGTGGGGGGGTGGGGGGGGGGGGGGGGGTGGGTGGGGAGTGGAACCACCATTGATCTTCCCGTTGGACCCGTGGAATATGAGCTTCCCAGATAGGGGGCGGAGTCCACCCGCCTGGGGCTCATGAGGCACTAATTTCAAGCCGGCCCAAAACAGAGTAGTCCTCCCAGCAAGGATTGTACTGGGAGCGAGAGGCTGCTTTATGTAGAACTTTAGTACAGAGTCAAAATAATTTGATGCACAATTTTCGCCTGCTTCCTCAAGTTACTAAACAGTGCAATTTGTTCAAATATATTTCTGATTGTCAATGAAATTAGAGAGCTGCCAATTAGTTAAATTCCGCTTGTCATGGTTACTGTTCTTGAAAGGTTCGATGAACCTGTAATTATCCAATCAGTGAGCTTGATTTGGAGCCTTTGCGAAATGAAGCTGTCTAATTGGAAGCCCTCGAGGAGAAGTAAAGGAGCTTGGTGAACTGTAGTTGGTCAGAAAAGGGTAAAGACTCAGTGCATAAAATATAGAATCTAGCACAGCTTCAGTATAAATTGTGAACTTTGGTTGTTATGTACTGTAAAAGGAGCCAAAGGTTAACCATTAATGTGGCAAAGATATGTGATAATACTTGATGGAACCATCAATTCACTAGACACGTGCTTTATGATAAGAACAGTGGTTTTAATCTACTTACAACAGAGCCAGCCTGTTTCACGTTGAACTCTTGATGAACTGAACGACTGGCTCTGAGCATTGGTATTTATACAGCAGTCCAGGGGGAGGGGTCATGGGCGGAGCCAAGGGTGGAGCCCTGTACAAACTCCTAAGCATTCCCAGCGCTACTCCTCATAGTGGTCGGGCAACACAACTGCGCTTATCAATGCATGGTCTCATCAATACAGTGTGAATTACGGAGTTACATTCACCACATTCACCCCCTACAAAAAAAATCAACTCTGGCAGGGGTGGTGGTTCATAAATTGAGTCTGTCCAGTGGTCGAACTGTCCGCTGCGATCTGTGGAGCACCGGGGTTGCAGCTTCTTGCGGTGGCTGGACGGGTGTTGTGGGTTGGGATACGATGGCGGACTCCAGGGAAGATCTCGTCCGAGCTCCATACCCGTCTGGTTCGACTGGGGACTGGGGGCGCTGGGGCTTAGCCGGTGCGGGCGCGTGGAACAGGTGGAGTGAGCTAGTGGGCTCGGGAGTGCAAGGGGGCGGCTGGATGGGGTGTCGGGTGAGGGGAGCATCTGTAGTGATAGAGGGGATGCTGGATCCGGTGGGTGCAAGGTCCCAGAGGGATACGGTGTCCTGACAGCCGTCAGGGAACTCGATGAAGGCGTACTGGGGGTTGGAGTGAAGCAGGAGCACCTTCTCTACAAGGGGGTCGGTTTTGTGCGCCCTGATGTGCTTCCTGAGGAGTACAGGGCCCGGTGTCTTCAGCCATGCCGGAAGTGAGACCCTGGTGGTAGTGCCCCTGGAAAAACTAAAGAGCCGCTCGTGAGGGGTCTGATTGGTCGCTGTGCATAAGAGGGACCGGATAGCGGGGAGCGCGTCTGGGAAGACTTCCTGCCAATGGGAGACTTGGAGATTCCTGGACCAGAGGGTCAGGAGGACGGTCTTCCAGACCGTCGCATTCTCCCTCTCCACCTGCCCGTTCCCCCTGGGTTGGATTGGATTGGATTGGATTTGTTTATTGTCACGTGTACCGAGGTACAGTGAAAAGTATTTTTCTGCAAGCAGCTCAACAGATCACTCAGTACATGGGAAGAAAAGGGAATTAAACAGAATTCAAGAAAATACATGAGAATACATAATAGGGCAACACAATATATACAATGTACTACATAAGCATTGGCATCGGATGAAGCAGACATGGGTGTAGTGTTAATGAGGTCAGTCCATAAGAGGGTCATTTAGGAGTCTGGTGACAGTGGGGAAGAAGCTGTTTTTGAGTCTGTTCGTCCGTGTTCTCAGACTTCTGAATCTCCTGCCCGATGGAAGAAGTTGGAAAAGTGAGTAAGCCGGGTGGGAGGGATCCTTGATTATGCTGCCTGCTTTCCCCCGGCAGCGGGAGGTGTAGATGGAATCAATGGATGGGAGGCAGGTTCGTGTGATGGACTGGGCGGTATTCACGACTCTCTGAAGTTCCTTGCGGTCCTGGGCCGAGCAGTTGCCATACCAGGCTGTGATGCAGCCCGAGAGGATGCTCTCTATAGTGCATCTGTAAAAGTTGGTAAGGGTTAATGTGGACATGCCGAATTTCCTTAGTTTCCTGAGGACGTAAAGGCGCTGTTGTGCTTTCTTGGTGATAGCGTCGACATGAGTGGACCAGGATAGATTTTTGGTGATGTGCACCCCTAGGAATTTGAAACTGCTCACCATCTCTACCTCGGCTCCGTTGATGCTGACAGGGGTGTGTACAGTACTTTGCTTCCTGAAGTCGATGACCAGCTCTTTAGTTTTGCTGGCATTAAGGGAGAGATTGTTGTCGCTGCACCACTCCACTAGGTTCTCTATCTCCCTCTGTATTCGGACTCGTCGTTATTCGAGATCCGGCCCACTATGGTCGTATCGTCAGCAAACTTGTAGATGGAGTTGGAACCAAGTTTTGCCATGCAGTCGTGTGTGTACAGGGAGTAGAGTAGGGGGCTAAGTACGCAGCCTTGCGGGGCACCGGTATTGAGGACTATTGTGGAGGAGGTGTTGGTGTTCATTCTTACTGACTGTAGTCTGTTGGTCAGAAAGTCAAGGATCCAGTTGCAGAGTGGAGAGCCAAGTCCTAGGTTTTGGAGCTTTGATATGAACTTGGCTGGGATTATGGTGTTGAAGGCGGAGCTGTAGTCAATAAATAGGAGTCTGATGTAGGAGTCCTTGTTTCCGAGATGCTCTAGGGATGAGTGTAGGGCCAGGGAAAGGGCGTCTGATGTGGACTGGTTGCGACGGTATGCAAATTGAAGTGGGTCAAGGCGTTCCGGGAGTATGGAGGTGATGCGCTTCATGATCAGCCTCTCGAAGCACTTCATTACAACTGACGTCAGGGCCACTGGGCGGTAGTCATTGAGGCACGTTGCCTGGTTCTTCTTTGGTACCGGTATGATGGTGGTCTTCTTGAAGCAGGTGGGGACCTCGGAGTGGAGTAGGGACAGGTTAAAGATGTCTGTGAAAACCTCTGCCAGCTGGTTCGCGCAGGCTCTGAGTGCACGACCAGGGATCCCGTCCGGGCCCATCGCCTTCCGTGGGTTCACTTTCAGGAAGGCCGATCTGACTTCGGAAACTATGATGGTGGGTATGGGTGAATTATGGGTTGCTGGGGCACTCGATAGCGGATTGTTGGTTACCTGCTCAAACCAAGCATAGAATGCATTAAGTTCATCGGGGAGGGGTGCACTGCTGCCAGAGATACTGCTCGGCTTCGCTTTGTAGCCCGTTATGTTGCTTAGTCCTTGCCACAACCGCCGAGAGTCTGTCTGTGACTCTAGCTTAGTTTGATATTCTCTCTTGGCATCTCGGATGGCTTTGCGGAGGTTGTACCTGGATTTCTTGTATAGGACAGGGTCGTCTGCCTTGAACGCCTCAGATCTGTCCTTCAGTAGGGAGTCAATCTTGCGGTTGAGCCATGGTTTCCGGTTGGGGAACATACGTACTGCTTTCTTTGGCACGCAGTCGTCCACACATTTGCTGATGAAGTCTGTGATGGTGGTGACATACTCATTTAAGTTAGTCGCTGAGTTCTTAAATATGGACCAGTCCACTGTCTCCAAGCAGTCACGTAAGAGTTCTTCTGTCTCCTCGGACCAGCACAGCACAACCTTCTTAGCTGGATTCTAGCTGGGTTGTAGCTGGTAGTCCTGCTCGAGGCAATACCCTTGTCGAGCAGGTACTGAAGCAGCTCGTCGCTCATGAAGGATGAACCCCGGTCTCTGTGCACGTAGCTGGGGAAACCAAACAGGGTGAAGATACTATGCAGGGCCCTAATAACTGTGTGGGAGGTCATATCGGGGCACGGGATAGCGAATGGGAACGGGAGAACTCGTCTACGACGTTTAAGAAGTAAACGTTCCTGTTAGTTGAGGGGAGTGGCCCTTTGAAATCGATTGCGAGGCATTCAAAGGGTCTAGAAGCCTTGTCCAGGTGGGCCCTGTCTGGTCTATAGAAGTGTGGTTTGCACTCCGCACAGATCGGGCAGTCCCTGGTGACCGCTTTTACCTCCTCAGTGGAGAAAGGCAGATTTTGGGCTTTGATGTAGTGGGCGAGCCAGGTGACCCCCGGGTGGCAGAGGTTGGTGTGGATGACTTTCAGGCGGTCGATCTGCGCGCTGGTGCATGTCCTGCATGATAGGGTATCTGCGGGCTTGTTGAGCTTCCCCGGTCGATACTTAATATCATAGTTATAGGTGGAGAGTTCGACCCTCCACCGCAGGATTTTATTGTTTTTAATTTTGCCCCTTTGCGAGTTGTCAAACATAAAGGCAACCGATCGTTGGTCGGTGATGAGGGTGAACCTCCTACCTGCGAGGTAGTGCCTCCAGTGACGAATAGCCTCCACGATGGCTTGTGCTTCTTTTTCGACTGCCGAGTGTCGGAGTTCCGAAGTGGAGAGGGTACGGGAGAAAAATGCAACTGGCCTTCCTGCCTGATTTAAGGTGGCTGCTAGAGCTACCTTTGAGGCGTCGCTCTCAACCTGGAATGGAGTGGATTCATCCACCGCCCTCATGGCCGCCTTGGCGATGTCCTCCTTGATGCAGTTGAAGGCCTGGCATGCCTCAGCTGACAGGGGAAATAATGTGGCCTTAAAGAGTGGGCGGGCTTTGTCCACATATTGAGGGACCCACTGGGCGTAGTAGGAAAAGAAACCCAAGCACCGTTTGAGGACCTTGGGACAATGAGGGAGGGGGAGTTCTAAGAGGGGGCACATGCGGTCGGGGTCTGGGTCCAGGACTCCGTTTTCCACGACGTAGCCGAGGATGGCTAGCTAGTTGTGCGGAAAACGTATTTCTCCTTGTTATAAGTGAGGTTTAATTTCTGAGCCATCTAGAGAAAATGGTGGAGGTTGGCGTCGTGGTCCTGCTGGTCATAGCTGCAGATGGTGACATTGTCCAAGTACGGAAACGTGGCCCGCAGCCCGTACTGGTCCACCATTCAGTCCAGTGCTTGTTGGAACACCAAAACCCCGTTAGTGACGCCGAAGGGGACCCGGAGGAAATGGAAGAGGCGGCCATCGGCCTCGAATGCCGTGTAGTGGCGGTCCTCCGGGCGGATTGGGAGCTGGTGGTATGCAGACTTCAGATCCACCGTGGAAAAGAGCCGATACTGGGCGATCTGGTTTACCATGTCTGCAATCCTGGGGAGGGGATACGCGTCAAGGAGCGTAAATCTATTTATGGTCTGACTATAGTCGACAACCATACGGAATTTTTCCCCGGTCTTGACGACCACCACCTGAGCTCACCAGGGGCTGTTGCTGGCCTATATGATCCCCTCACTGAGAAGCCTTCGGACCTCCGATCGGATGAACACCCTATCCTGCAGGCTGTACCGCCTGCTGCGAGTGGCTACGGGTTTACAGTCCGGGGTGAGGTTGACAAAGAGAGGAGGGGGGGAGATTCGCAACGTGGCTAGGCTGCAGATAGTGAGTGGGGGTAGGGGTCCGCCGAAACTGAGGGTGAGACTCTTGAGATTACACTGGAAATCAAGGCCTAATAAGCGTGGGGCGCAGAGTTCGGGCAGGACGTAGAGCTGGAATTTGGCATAGCTAGCGCCTTGGATTGTGAGTGTCGCGGCGGTGCGCCCTTGGATCCGGACAGAGTGGGAGCCCGAAGTGAGGGAAATAGTTTGCCGCGTGAGGAAAACGGGGAGCGAACAGCGTCTTACCAGATCTGGGTGTATGAAGCTCTCAGTGCTCCCGGAGTCGAAAAGGCACGGCGTGCTGTACCTTGCTAATTTTGACCGTCGCCATCGAGTTTCGCAGATGCTTCGGGCGCGATTGGTCCAGAGTGACTGCGCTGAGTTGCGGTTCGTCGGTGGCTCGATCAGCTGTGCTGGAGTGGCCCTGTGATGACTGCCCTCTGAGTTCGTAGTCGTCGAGGTGAGTTTCAGAGTTTGAAGGGGATGGATCCCAAGATGGCCACCCCCATGAGTCACACATGGCTGGCCGCATGGAGGAGGATTGCCAAGGTGGCCGCCCCCATGAGTCACACATGGCTGGCCGCATGGAGGAGGATTGCCAAGGTGGCCGCCCCCATGAATCGCACATGTCGGGTGGTGGCGGAGTCGGCATACAGGCTGCAGCATTTCGGGGCTTGGGGGCCTGTGAATTCAGGGAACGAGTACTTTGAGCCATGGGAGGGTTAGAGGCTGGGGCTTTCTTCGCCAGACACACTCTGGCATAGTGTCCTTTTCGCCCGCAGCTGCTGCAGGTCGCGTTGCGGGCCGGGCAGTGCTGCCACGAGTGCTGATCCTGGCCGCAAAAGTGGCAGGCTGGGGCAACATTGTGGCTGGACAGCCGCACGGCGCAGGCCAGGGGGAGTCGCTAGTCGGGGGCCCATGACGGGGTCGTTGGGTCAGCGGGGAACGAGGTGAGGCTGCGGAAGGAGACCTCCATAGTGGTAGCAAGTTCAACAGTCGCTTCAAGATTTAGGGCCCCCTTTTCCAGCAGTCGTTGGCGCACGTAATTTGACCTAAGGCCCGCAACAAAGGCATCGCGTACAGCAAGTTCTCTATGTTCTGCCGCGGTAACCGCCTGGTAATTACAGTCACTAGATAAAGTTTTAAGCTCTCTCAGGAATTCTGCAAGCGATTCCGTAGGCTGCTGGCGGCGAGTAGTAAACACATGTCGTGCGTAGACCTCATTTACAGGCCTTACATACATTTTGTCGAGTAGCGCTAGGGCTTCAGTATACGAACCGGCGCAGTTTAGTTGAGTAGAGATTCTGCTCAGTTTCTGCTCCTCTGTTGTTTCAGCTGTGCTTGCTTCCGCCAGGTAGGCTTTAAAACACCGCAGCCAATGAGAAAAAAATTATTTTGCCTCTGCATCCTGCGGGTCGAGTTCCAGTCGCTCAGGCTTGAGGGCTGATTCCATGATTGATCCTGACTGTTTCTTAAGTAGATTAAATTGATGGAACCATCAATTCACTGGACACGTGCTTTAAGATATGAACAGTGGTTTTAATCTACTTACAACAGAGCCAGCCTGTTCCACGTTGAACTCTCGATGAACTGAACGACTGGCTCTGAGCATTGGTATTTATACAGCAGTCCAGGGGGAGGGGTCATGGGCGGAGCCAAGGGTGGAGCCCTGTACAAACTCCTAAGCATTCCCAGCGCTACTCCCCATAGTGGTCGGGCAACGCAACTGCGCTTATCAATGCATGTTCTCATGTATGTACAATACAGTGTGAATTACGGAGTTACATTCACCACAATACTCTTACTACTGCTACACATAATCGGCAGTTAAAGCCTTCAGAAGAAAAGGTCTTACGTAATATTCTGTCATTATTTTGAAGACAAGGGATGGAATAGGACCAGTTGCTATAGCAACCTTTAAAAATAAAGATTTCCTCTTCGCTCTCAAGGGCAGGCCACAATATTTCAGACAGCAAAGTGTGTGAAAGCACTCATACCGCAAGCTCATCTACGAGAGCAATGTGAAACAGGAAGACAAAAATACGTGAGACCTTTTTTTTGTTTTTTAAATTAATTTATTTATTTAAAAATTTTTTTTTAAGAGTACTCAATTCATTTTTTCCAATTAATGGACAATTTAGTGCGGCCAATCCACCTAACCTGCACATCTTTGGGTTGTGGGGGCGATACCCACAAAAACACGGGGAGAATGTGTAAACTCCACACGGACAGTGACCCAGAGCCGGGATCGAACCTGGAGACCTCGAGGCCGTGAGGCCGCAGTGCTACCCACTGTGCCACCGTGCTGCCCCAATGTAAGACTTAAAAAGTTTAAAGAATCTCCCAAATTTAGCAATGTGGACCCAGTGCTGACTCTGGAATATGACAACCTAGATTTTACAGCGTAGAGCTTTAAATAGCTTCTCCCAGGTATCCACTGGTTCGCAGCTTTACAGCGGAAACTTCAGGTAAAGAGGGCACATCAATTGAGTCAATGGGAAGGTGCAATAGAGTAAAACAAGTGAATCGGGAATCTGTTTTGAATCTCGCCCAATATATATTTCCAAAGTCAATGACAGTGGACCGACAATCCTCCATTACCTGGTCTACACTGTCGCACAAAGCCAAGATCTAACCGCCATGCCCTTTATTATTTTGTATTGTCTGGCAATATCAGTGGTTTAGTAACTGGCACAGATCTTCTGGTCTCTGGGTGACCGGAGACAGGATTTACTCTGGACGCTATGGGACCCCTTTGATGTCCCATCGGAAGGATTCCATGCGGATTGCCTGGGAAGCTTTAACTTCGGAACCCTATCCCACGGGACCCTCCGAAAACGTCTCCAACTCTGAATTAGAGGCGGAGACTTTGGACGGCTCCGACTTCCTTACGGACCTGACTCTCCCCTGGCCTGACGTTCCCAACATGACTTCCCCGTCACCCATCTGCCACCTTACCAACCTTACCTAACCTTGCGTATGTACTTAACATTTGTTGGTAGTTGTTTTCAAAGAAGCTTAGGGATTTCTAAACTCTCGACTGACCAGAATACGGCAACTTACGTTGTAAAAAGGGTGTGGTTTCAGCGTGGATTCTTTACACCGCTCTCTATCAGGTTTACTGAGCTGGGTCGGATGTGAAGGACCCTCCATCGAAAGATTGTCCTGATTCTATGAAGTATTAGTGGAAGGTATTTCTTTGCCTGTTTAGGGTCAGAAATAGGCGTTCTGATGATCAGAAGATCTGGGCCAAAGTATTTTTCATATAAATGAATGCCTTGTCCCGACTTCCGGTTGCGACTATGACCAGCTAAGTCGCACATTTGGCAGCTCCTGCGACAAAGGTGTTTAAGGGCCGATTGGAGGGCCCCGACGGTACTGTAAAGACGAATCCCGGTGGGGGAAGGCTCCCTGAGGAGAGTGAGACCAACTTTATGGTCGGTACTCGGAGTGGGGCGACAAAAAAAGCGGCAGCAGCTCCCCGAAAAAAGCGGGGGAAGAGGACCAAAATGGCGGCCGGTGGCGCACTAGAAGATTGGAGAAAATGGGCGGAGGAGCAGCAGGCCGCTCTCCTCCGGTGTTTTACGGAGCTGAAAGTGGAACTCTTAGAGTCTATGAACGCGACGACCACAAGGCTGATGGGGGCCCAGGCGACCCAAGAGGCGTCGATAAGAGAGCTGCAGCAGGAGATGACTGCAAGGGAGGAGGAGGCCACGGTCCTCGTGGGAAAGGTGGAGGTGCACGAGGCACTCCACCTGAAATGGCAGAGCCGCTTTGAGGAGCTGGACACTCGAATGAGGCGGAAGAACTTGAGGATCCTGGGCCTAGCAGAAGGCCTGGAGGGGCCTGATCTCCCGAAATATGTAGCGGAGATGCTGAGCTCCCTGATGGGAGAGGGGGCCGGTCCATCGCCTCTGGAGCTGGAAGAAGCATATCGGGTCATGGCTAGGCGGCCTAGGGCGAACGAGCCCCCGAGGGCGGTGCTGGTGCGATTCCAGCGTTTCTGTGATCGGGAGAAAGTGCTGAGGTGGGCCAAGAGGGAGAAAAGCAGCAAATGGGAGAATTCGACGGTGCGGATATATCAGGACTGGAGTGCGGAGGTGGCAAAGCGGCGGGCCCGGTTTAACCGGACGAAGGCGGTGCTGCACGCAAAGAGGATCAAGTTCGGAATGCTGCAGCCAGCGCGCTTGTGGGTCACCTACAAGGACCAGCACCATTACTTTGAGACCCCAGAGGAGGCATGGACTTTTGTTCGGGAGGAAAAGCTGGACCTGAACTAGAACTTGGGAACGCCGGCGGTCGAGGCCGCCCGAGTACCCTTGACTGATCAAGTGGCCCATGTCTTTCTTAGGCCAGGTCGGAACTTGGTTAAAGTTGATGGATCGTTTGGTTTCTTTGAAACTTGTGTTATGGGGGGTTTCTTTGTTCCTTTTTGTGTGTCTCTTCCCGTTGCCAACTTCCCTTAATTATTGTTGTTGTAGGGGGGGCTTTTTTACTGTTTTTTGATCTGTTCTTTAAGGGTTATGGTTACTGTTCTGTTCGATGGAGGGTGATGGTTAAATACGTTATTATTGGGTAGTTATTTAGTTATGCAGGCATAGTTATGTATTTATGTATTTATTTGAGATTTGTTATTTATATTGTTATATTGTTAAGTTGGGGAGGCGGGACGGGGGGGGTGCAAGTTGGTTATGCGTGTTTTCTTTTTCTCTTTTTTCTTCCTCTCGTTTTAAGGGGGCTTTTTTATGGGCTTGGATGGGGACGGGGGTGGAATTGAAGATGGCGGGGTAGGGTGTGGCCGGGCGAAAGCGCGGGCTTTCCCCTGTTTCCCGCGCGCGGGACGGAGGAAGGGGGAGGAGAGAAGAGTGGGGTGTGGCCAGCAATGGCGGCTTTTCCCGCGCTGAAGCGGGGTCAGAGAGGGATGGCAAGGGGGGGGGGAGGCCCCTCCCCCCCCACATCGGGAGGAGTCGGAGTGTGGCAGGGGCAGCCGGGTCAGCGAAAATCAGCTGACTCTCGGGAGTACGATGGTGGATACACCGCGGCTAGGAGGGGTCCTAGCCAGGGGGGGGGGGGGGGGGGGGAAGGGGGGTTAGGGGGGGATACCGGGTTGCTGCTGGAAAGGCCGAGGACGGGAAGGGAAGAACGGGAGGAGAGAGGGGGGGGGGGGGCCATCGCCAGGGGGAACGGGTCAGAAGGGGAGGGTCGACCCGGGGCGAACAGGGGACAGGACATGGCTAATAGACAGGGGAAAGGGACAGGTCGCTCCGCGACCCGGTTGATTACTTGGAACGTGAGGGGGCTGAATGGGCCGGTCAAGAGAGCAAGGGTTTTTTCACACCTAAAGGGACTGCAGGCGGATGTGGCAATGTTGCAGGAGACTCACTTGAGAGTAGTAGACCAGGTACGCCTGAGAAGGGGGTGGGTGGGACAGGTGTTCCACTCAGGCTTGGACGCAAAGAACCGGGGGGTGGCGATTTTGGTGGGAAAGAGGGTGTCGTTCGTGGCGGCGCAGGTGGTAGCAGATAAGGAGGGTAGGTACGTGATGGTGAAGGGTAGGCTGCAGGGAGAGAATGTGGTGCTGGTGAATGTGTATGCCCCGAATTGGGATGACGCGGGTTTTATGAGGCGCCTGTTGGGCCTCATTCCGGGTCTGGAGGCAGGGGGCCTGATCATGGGGGGGGACTTCAATACAGTGCTCGACCCTGGGCTGGACAGATCGAGTTCCAGGACGAATAGGAGGCCGGCAGCGGCAGAGGTGCTAAGGGGGTTCATGGAGCAGATGGGGGGGGGTAGACCCTTGGAGATTTGGCAGGCCAAGGGCGAGGGAGTATTCTTTTTTCTCCCACGTCCACAGGGTGTACTCCAGAATAGACTTTTTTGTACTGAGCAGGGGGCTGATTTCGAGAGTGCAGGACACGGAGTACTCGGCCATTGCGATTTCGGACCATGCACCACACTGGGTAGAGGTAGAACTGGGGGAAGCACGGGACCAGCGCCCGTTGTGGCGCCTGGATGTGGGGCTGCTGGCGGACGATGAGGTGTGCGGAAGGGTCCGGAAGGGCATTGAGAGATATCTGGGCACGAACGACACGGGCGAGGTGAAGGTGGGGGTAGTCTGGGAGGCCCTGAAAGCAGTGATCAGAGGAGAGCTGATCTCCATAAGGGCACACAGAGAAAGGAAGGAGAGACAGGAGAGGGAGAGACTGGTGGGGGAACTTATAGAAGTGGACAGGAGATATGCGGAGACACCAGAGGAGGGGCTGTTGAGGGAGCGGCGCAGTTTACAGGCCCAGTTTGACCTACTGACCACTAGGAAGGCGGAGACGCAATGGAGAAGGGCACAGGGCGCGGTCTATGAGTACGGGGAAAAGGCGAGCAGGATGCTAGCACACCAGCTGCGCAAGCGAGATGCAGCCAGAGAGATCGGGGGAGTGAGAGAGAAGGGAGGGAACGTAGTGCAGAAGGGGCAAGAGGTGAACGGGGTCTTCAGGGATTTCTACAGGGAATTGTACCGGTCTGAGCCGCCCAGGAGGAGGGGGGGAATGGAGAACTTCCTCGATAGATTGAGGTTCCCAAAGGTCCAGGAGGAACGGGTGGAGGGGCTGGGGGCGCCGATAGAGCTGCAGGAGCTAGTTAAAGGGATAGGCCAGATGCAGGCGGGGAAGGCGCCGGGGCCGGATGGGTTCCCGGTGGAATTTTATAAGAAGTATGTGGACTTGGTGGGTCCAGTGCTGGTGCGAGCCTTCAATGAGGCGCGAGAGGGGGGGGTTCTGCCCCCGACAATGTCACAGGCCCTGATCTCCTTGATCCTGAAGCGGGACAAAGACCCTGTACAGTGCGGGTCCTACAGGCCTATCTCCCTCTTGAATGTAGATGCCAAACTGTTGGCAAAGGTCCTGGCAACCAGAATAGAGGATTGTGTGCCAGGGGTAATCCATGAGGACCAGACGGGGTTCGTAAAGGGACGACAACTTAACACAAATGTCCGGAGTCTGTTGAATGTGATTATGATGCCAGCAGTGGAGGGGGAGGCTGAGATAGTGGTAGCACTGGATGCGGAGAAGGCATTCGATAGGGTGGAGTGGGAATACCTGTGGGAGACGCTGGAACGGTTTGGGTTTGGGGAGGGATTTATCAAGTGGGTGAAGCTGCTGTATTCGGCCCCGATGGCGAGTGTGGTTACAAACGGGAGGAGGTCAGAGTATTTTGGGCTCCATCGAGGTACCAGGCAGGGATGCCCCCTATCCCCCTTACTATTTGCATTAGCGATCGAACCGTTGGCGATGGCACTGAGGGGTTCAGGGGGGTGGAGAGGACTGACAAGGGGAGGGGAGGAACATCGGGTATCACTCTATGCGGATGATTTGTTGTTATATGTGGCGGACCCGGAAGGGGGAATGCCGGAGGTAATGGAAATACTAGCGGAGTTTGGGGACTTTTCGGGATATAAATTAAATGTGGGTAAAAGTGAGGTCTTTGTGATACACTCGGGAGATCAGGGGGAGGGAATTGGGCGGCTCCCCTTTAAGAGAGCAGTAAAGAGCTTCAGGTACTTGGGGGTGCAGGTGGCAAGGAACTGGGGGACCCTCCACAAGCTGAACTTTTCAAGGCTGGTGGAGCAGATGGAGGAGGAGTTCAAGAGGTGGGACATGGTACCGCTGTCGCTAGCAGGGAGGGTGCAGTCAGTCAAAATGACGGTCCTCCCGAGGTTCTTGTTTCTGTTTCAGTGCTTGCCCATCTTTCTCCCCAGGGCCTTCTTCAAGAAGGTAACTAGCAGCATTATGGGCTATGTGTGGGCACATGGCACCCCTAGAGTGAGAAGGATCTTCTTGGAACGGAGTAGGGACAGGGGAGGATTAGCGCTACCCAATCTTTCCGGATACTACTGGGCGGCGAACGCATCGATGGTGCGCAAGTGGGTGATGGAGGGGGAGGGGGCAGCTTGGAAACGTATGGAGAGGGCGTCCTGCGGCAATACAAGCCTGGGGGCGCTAGTAACGGCACCATGGCCGCTCCCCCCCACAAGGTATACCACGAGTCCGGTAGTGGCGGCCACCCTGAAAATCTGGGGGCAGTGGAGGCGACACAGGGGGGAAGTGGGGGGTCTGATGGCGGCGCCACTGAGAGGGAACCACAGATTTGTCCCGGGGAACACTGGCGGGGGATTCCAGAGCTGGCACAGGGCGGGCATCAGGCAACTGAGGGACATGTTCATAGAGGGGAGGTTTGCGAGCCTGGGAGAGCTGGAGGAGAAATTTGAGCTCCCCCCGGGGAACACGTTTAGATACCTGCAGGTGAAGGCATTTGCCAGACGACAGGTGGAAGGATTTCCCTTGCTTCCCGATAGAGGGGTGAGTGATAGGGTGCTGTCAGGGGTCTGGGTCGGAGAAGGGAAGGTCTCGGACATCTACAAAATAATGCAGGAGGTGGAGGAGGTATCGATAGAGGAGCTGAAAGACAAGTGGGAAGCGGAGCTGGGAGAGCAGATAGAAGATGGGACATGGGCGGATGCCTTAGAGAGGGTCAATTCGTCGTCGTCGTGCGCAAGGTTGGGCCTCATCCAATTTAAGGTGCTGCACAGAGCCCATATGACGGGGACTAGGATGAGTCGGTTCTTCGGGGGTGAGGACAGGTGTGTTAGGTGTTCGGGAAGCCCTGCGAACCATGTACATATGTTCTGGATGTGCCCGGCACTGGAAGAATTCTGGGAGGGGGTGGCGGGGACGGTATCGAGAGTGGTGGGAACCAGGGTCAAACCAGGGTGGGGGCTAGCGATTTTTGGGGTTGGGGTGGAGCCAGGAGTACAGGAGGCAGGGGAGGCCGGAATATTGGCCTTTGCGTCCTTGGTAGCTCGGAGAAGGATCTTGATTCAGTGGAGGGACACAAGGCCACCAAGTGTTAACACCTGGTTAAACGACATGGCAAGCTTCATCCAATTGGAAAGAATCAAATTCGCCCTGAGAGGGTCGGTACAGGGGTTCTTCCGGCGGTGGCAGCCCTTCCTTGACTTTCTGGATCAGAGATAGGAACTGGAGGCCGAAACAGCAGCAACCCGGGGAGAAAGGGGGGGGGGGGGGGGGAAGGGAGGGGGGGGGGGATAGCAACGAAGGGAGCACGTCAGCGGGGGGTCGCGGGCATGACTGCCCGAGGCCATCGGCAGAAAGGGAAAAACGGTTTGGTTGCTAGACTGGTAGCGCGGGGGGGGGGGGGGGGGGGGGGGGGGGGGGGGGGGGAAGGGTGGGGGGGTGCGCGCGGGGGAGGGCGTGGGGAGGATTTTCCAGGGGGGATTTGTTGTGTTATAATTTAAAATGTAGTAGGGGTAAATGTTGGTATCGAAAAATTTCAATAAAAATTATTTTAAAAAAAAAATGAATGCCTTGTCCCTGTGAATTGGTGGTTTATGTGCCAGAAATTAACTAAAGCCTAGTGTGGAAATGTTACTGTTCACGAACTGGTTAGACTACATTGTGAGTGAGGATGTTTTTGATGATGACACAAAACAGGGGCTGGTTTAGCACACTGGGCTAAATCGCTGGCTTTTAAAGGAGACCAAGCAGGCCAGCAGTACGGTTCGATTCCCGTACCAGCCTCCCCGGACAGGCGCCGGAATGTGGCGACTAGGGGCTTTTCACAGTAACTTCTTTGAAGCCTACTCGTGACAATAAGCGATTTTCATTTCAAATGGCCACCTTTCAGTATTCATCTTCCTTCTTTTCTAAGTTTCATATAGATGCATGGTGCATTTCAAGGTTACAGTTACAATTAGTTACTAAGATAAGTCACATCTTTGTTTTTTTCATTTTTTCACGAGATGTGGGCATCACTGCCCATTCCTAATTGCCCTTGAGGACACTGTGCAGTCCATGTGTTGTAAGTACACCCACACTGCTGTTAGGAAGGGAGTTGCAGAACTTTGACCCAGCAACAGTGAAGGGACAGTGAAATATTTCCATGATGTGTGACTTGGAGGGGAACTTGCAGGTGGTGGTGTTCTGTTGCTGAAGCTGACCCCTGTGAGGTCCCAGTGTATACCTCTCTCCAGCCAGAGAAACAAACGTTAATTCACCACTACTCTCTGCCTCCTATCCCTTAGCCAATTATAGAGTCATAGGTCACTACAGTGCGGCCCCTCGGGTCTGCACCGATCCTCCGATGGAACACCCCACCCAAGCCCCCGCCCTATCACTGTAACCCAACCTTAGCTTTTGGACACTAAGGAGCAATTTATCACGGCCAATCCACCTAACCTGCTCACCTGTGGACTGTGGGAGGAAACAAGAGCACCCGGAGGAAACCCACACATGTACGGGGAGAACGTGCAAACTCCACACAGCAGTGACGCAAGGGAGGAATCGAACCCAGGTCCCAGGCTGTGAGGCAGCAGTGCTAACCACTGTGCCACCGTACGGCCCAAATATCCTATTATTATATCCAATTATAGACCCAAGTTACCACTGTCTTTTGCTCCCATGTGTTTCTATCTTCCAAATAAGCCTGTTACATAATATATCGTCAAAGACCTTTTGAAAGGCTCTGGGCGCCCAATTTGGTGTTGGGTCGAGGCCATTGAATCTCGTGAGAGTCCCCGGGAGAAAATCAAGTTCACCCCGAGAGGGTCAATGTTGGGATTCGCCAGGAGGTGGCAGCCATTCATCGACTTCTTTAGAGAAAATTAACCGTCAGTAGGGGGGGGGGGGGGGGGTTTAGTTTAGTTTAGATTACTGTGTAAGAAAGGTGGGACATGTGAGGCAGGAAGATGGCCTTTGCACTATATTTAAATTTGTATGTACACTGTTTCTTCTGTTATTGTTACAAAATAACAAATACCTCAATAAAATGTTTTAGAAAGAAAAATAAATTTTTGGTTGAATTCCACTCATATGTTTTCAACATATGCTGTAGTTCCTTCATCAACCAAATAATTCGACTCAGTCAAACATGATCTGTGCTAACAACCCTTTGCTAACCTGAGGGAGAATTAATTTGGTCCTTAACAACGGTTGTGGTAGCTGCTAGCCGTGTACTGTTGTACAGCATATTCTGAATTATACCCACCGGACACAGGAAGCATGACGTTACATGAGAAAGCTACTTATATTTTTGAATCATTGCCTGGCTAATATTGTGCTGAAAGATTAAGCTTTTATCTTGTTCCACGCTTCGGGCTCCAAAAGAGGCAGAGCAGTTTGCTATTGATTCTCATTGCATAGAATTCCAATCCTAATTCACACACACGGAATTCTAAAGAATCAAACCACATGGCAATGGGGGACAAATGTTTCATTGTGGATTGAAATACATCCGTGAGTTATTAGGAAGGTATCATTTTTCACCAGCAATCAGGAACCCGCAGTGGATTAAATGGCTTGCGACATGGTTAGATGTTCTGCTGATGCGCTGGCTTCAGTTTGTGTGTATAGAGGGGTGGGTAGCAGGCTGGAGATACTTTGAAATCGTTTTTCCATATGAAAGGCTTCCTTGTGCTTTTGTGTGGCTCAACAGAAAGAAAAGCAAGAAATTATTCATCGCAAATGTTCAAAACAAAAACCCGAGGTTTAAATAAAAAAATTAGGATTGACAAAATATAGCCAGCGAGATGGCATTGATCTGATGACATGCTGATATCACAGTTTCACTGAATTATTACAGCACAGAGGCCATTTGGCCTATAGTGATTTCACCGGCTCTCCAAAATGAGCAATATGACTTAGTGCCTGTGGTGGTATGAATAGGAGCACTGCCATTGGTGCAGAGCACTGGTTTCCCATTGGCTCTGGCTGGTCATGTGCCTCTCGTCTGATTGGCTGGGACTAGTCATGTGACTGCTCTCCAATTGGTCAAGAGGCTAGTAGACCCCGCCTCTGAGGCGGGGTATAAGTACCCAGAGTTCCCTGCGGTCGGCCTTTCACTGTAGTCGACCACCGGGCAAATCACTTGAAATCAAGGAAGTGTCCATGGGACAGATGCTGTCAAATTATATTAAAATTGATTGCTACATAACACAACATGCAAAGTTTGGCCATGCAAAATAGGGGCAGCACGGTAGCATGGTGGTTAGCATAAATGCTTCACAGCTCCAGGGTCCCAGGTTCGATTCCCGGCTGGATCACAGTCTGTGCGGAGTCTGCACGTCCTCCCCGTGTGTGCGTGGGTTTCCTCCGGGTGCTCCGGTTTCCTCCCACAGTCCAAAGATGTGCGGGTTAGGTGGATTGGCCATGCTAAATTGCCCGTAGTGTCCTAAAAAGTAAGGTTAAGGGGGGGGTTGTTGGGTTACGGGTATAGGGTGGATACGTGGGTTTGAGTAGGGTGATCATGGCTCGGCACAACATGAAGGGCCTGTTCTGTGCTGTACTGTTCTATGTTCTATGTTCTAAAAGTGCCTCTTGGTGTCCAAAGATGTGCAGGTTAGGTGGAGCTTCGGGGATGGGGCAGAGGAGTGGGCCTAGGTAGGGTGCTCTTTCAGAGGGTCAGTGCAAATTCAAAGGGCCAAATGGCCTCCTTCTGCACTGTAGGGATTCTATCGATTCTACAGGGTGGCATGGTGACCTCGGGTGGCTGTGTGGAGTTTGCACATTTTCCCCATGTCTGCTTGGGTTTCCTCCAGGTGCTCCGGTTTCCTCCCGCAGTCCAAAGATTTGCAGATTAGGTGGATTGGCCATGCTAAATTGTCCCTTAGTGTCTAGGGATGTGTAGGTTAAGTTAAGGGGTTATTGGGATTGGGCAGCTTAGTGGATTTGAGCGGTGTGTTCTTTCAGAGGGTCGGTGCGGACTCGATGGGCCGAATGGCCTGCTTCTGCACTGTCGGGATTCTATGATTCTATGGGCTACCATTTTCTTATATAGCGGAAGAGTGGAATTCCTGAGAGCCGTCACAGACATACCCGAGAACCACAAGATTCATGGCCTATTAAAGAAAAATGGGGGTCCTTTTGATTCTCGCCTCACTCCACGTCTGAACACTTTGTGACAAGCCACAAGAGATAGTCAGCTGGCACAATGCTCGCTACCAAATACATTTCTTCCTTCCACCCCAAGCGCCACCTCTGGGCAAACTGTGCTCCTTCTATTCAGGAGCCTTCGGGATAGTTCGGGATACAACTGTCATAGAGAGAGAGAGAGAAAAAGAACGACAAGGGTGATTTCTGTATCCCCAGGAGAGCGCGGTGGTTAATTAGATCTGAGCGCTTATTCATGAGTTAACCATGGTATTTGCTGAATGCACTAATACAAGGAAGATGCCTCTGGCATGCAATGGAATCAGAAATTAAAGCACAGGAGGGTGTGAGAGGGGCAATTTGTGCTATTGAGTTTATGCTGAAACTGGCTCTTCGTCCGGAGCTGCCGAATCGCATCCCATTCCCTTGCAGCTTGTGCTGTATCCTTCTCTATTCATCCGTTTCAAACAATTCCGCTTTGAATTGTGTTCTGGTTTTGCCTTAGTCGCCACTTGCAAAGCATCCTTCCCTTCTTGATGCTGTTCCTGTGCCCTTGTGAAATATTAATTATTCTGTGTGTGTGGAAACATCTTTTATCTGACTTCATCCTTCCAATAACAATCCTCTGCTGTTCTCCTCCTGTCAGCAATGAAGCAAGCAACAAAGATTCATTAATGTGCCCAGTCGCCCTCGAGTCTGTGGGTGGGGATTGAGGGATCGAAGGAACAAGCTCATTCTCCCCCTGTCTTTGATAGTTAAAGGTTGAAATGGAATCCTTTTATTTTGGTCATTTTGTAAGCTACTTTCTGATTTATTTTTAAGATTGCAGGAATATGGCCATTATTCAAGTCTCAGATGACCCATTGATCACAGATGCATTTGTGTATTCAATTAGAATTTATTTTTGCTAGATTTGTTTTTGAACTTACTAGGTGAACCCTTGCGTATGTCATGGTGGCAAAAATGGTGCTCACTGCAGTAAAAGATGGCATTGAAATAGTGGCATGTTTTAGATCCATTCCGATCTACATCCCCAAGGCCTTTTTCAAAGCGCTGGACAAACTCATCATGGCGTTCGTATGGGGGGGTAAAAATGCTAGGATCCCAAAGAAGGTCTTACAAAAAACAAAAACCAGGGGAGGGCTAGCCCTCCCGAATCTACAATTCTACCACTGGGCAGCAACAGCCGAGCGAGTAAGGGGATGGATCCAGGAGCCAGAGGCTGAG
The DNA here is from genome assembly GCF_902713615.1 of Scyliorhinus canicula. Taxonomy (NCBI): domain Eukaryota; kingdom Metazoa; phylum Chordata; class Chondrichthyes; order Carcharhiniformes; family Scyliorhinidae; genus Scyliorhinus; species Scyliorhinus canicula. Next base: position 15,879,534 of record NC_052156.1, on the reverse strand, counting down.
TGGGTGCGTGCGGAGGAGGCCTCCTGCATGGGAACCTCCCTCCGGGCCCTCGCCACGGCAGCACTCCCATCCCCACCCAAAAAACACTCCAGCAGCCCAGTGGTGACAGCCACCCTCCAATCCTGGAACCAACTGCGGCAGCAACTTGGCCTGACCAAAATGTCGAACAGGGCTCCCATCTGCAACAACCATAGGTTCACACCAGCACTGACTGACGCCACCTTCAAAAGGTGGAGGCAGGACGGGGGGACACTGACAGTCAGGGACCTATACACGGACGACAGGATCGCAACACTGGACGAACTGACAGAGAAGTTTCAGCTAGCTGGGGGGAACGAGCTACGGTACCTGCAGCTCAAAAACTTCCTACGAAAGGAGACAAGGACGTACCCACAACCGCCACGACAGACACTACTGGAAGACCTACTGGACGCAAGTATCCTAGAGAAAGGGAACTGTAGTGACATGTATGACCGACTGGTAGATAGGGACGACACCGTACTGGACGCAACAAGAAGGAAATGGGAGGACGACCTGGGGATGGAGATAGGGTGGGGACTCTGGAGCGAAGCACTGCATAGGGTCAACTCCACCTCCACGTGCGCAAGGCTCAGCCTGACGCAACTAAAAGTGGTACATAGAGCCCACTTAACAAGAACCCGTATGAGTAGGTTCTTCCCGGAGGTGGAAGACAGATGTGAACGGTGCCAAAGAGGCCCGGCCAACCACGCCCACATGTTCTGGTCTTGCCCCAGACTCGTGGAGTACTGGACAGCCTTCTTCGAGGTTATGTCCAAAGTGGTGGGAGTGAGGGTGGAGCCATGCCCGATAGTGGCGGTCTTCGGGGTTTCAGAACAGCCAGATCTATTCCTGGGGAGGAGGGCGGACGCCCTTGCCTTTGCCTCCCTGATCGCCCGCCGTAGAATCCTGTTTGGCTGGCGGTCAGCAGCACCGCCCAGAGCTGCGGACTGGCTGTCCGACCTCTCGGAATCTCTCCAAATGGAGAAAATCAAATTTGCCATCCGAGGGTCGGACGACGGCTTCCACAGAACGTGGGAGCCATTCATGCAACTGTTCCGGGACCTATTTGTGGCCAATGTACAAGAGGAAGAATAGTCGGGGGAAGGTAGCGGGAGGGGCTACAGGTTCGGTACGGGGGTTCGATGGCTAGCTAAGGCCCAAAACCAAACTAAATAAACATGTTGGGGGGGGGGGGGGGGGGGGCGCAGTTACTACTACGAAGATGCTTACCTGTAAATATGTATGTTAATTTTTGCGTGTTTGTTTGTTGTTTTTTTTTTTTTTTTTTTTTTTTTTTTGTTCTTTTTCTCTCCTAACAATTTGTAATTTGTTCAATATAAAATATGAAAACTGAATAAAAACATTTATAAAAAAAAGAAATAGTGGCATGTCAGTGCGCCAGGAATCCTGGGGTTGAACACAGGGATTGGATGTTTAATTCTCTCCAAGTTCCCAATCTCATCGACCCATACAGCACATTTAGCTTGTCTTGTGTGTGCTGGCTCTTTGCAGGAACTACCCAAATAATCTCCTCCTGCTCTTACAAAGGCTTTATATTAAATATGACTTTATGAATTTACCGGCTGAAAATCACTACTTGGGTTTTGAAAGAGCGAAATGCGGTCCAGTGAGCTGAAACCGCAGTTTCTGAAAGGGTTGAGCATTTGCACGACTGTACCTTGCACGTTCAAAAGCCATTAAAATAGGATCAAACTACCTCGAGAACCCCAGCGACAATTTACTTTGAAAGGATGTGAATGGGATCACCTCCAGGTCCATTCACAGAACATCCAGGCAATTTTAATCACCTGCGTGGGGCGTTAGACGCAATTACTTCAGACAATGAACGCTTGCAGAGAAAGAAATTCTCCCAGGCACAATATAATCACGTAAATCATGGACCTGGAATCTACGGGTCATGATCATGTTTGGATAACTGGTCAGTGGAAGGGGCAGCAAGGTGGCGCAGTGGGTTACCCTGCTGTCTCACGGCGCCGAGGTCCCAGGTTCGATCCCAGCTCTGGGTCACTGTCTGTGTGGAGTGATATACCTTCATTCACAGTGAGGAAGTGTTATAACCTGCCTGCTTGCCATTGGCTGGGGACTAATGCCAATCCCACAATCCTATGGGAGTATGAGCTTCCCCAATGAGGGGGGCGGAGAAATCATTAGCAGACTCCCTGTATAAATAGAGCTGGCCAGTTTGCAACCAGTAGAGAGAGAGGAGCGAGCAGCAAGGGAAGTTGCCGCTGCTGTTGTATATATGTGTTATTGTAAATAAATGTTATTTCTTTGTATCCTGAAAACTCGTGCTGGATTCTTCGTGGCCCTCACAAAAGGCAGAGAGAGCAAGTGAACAGTAAGCTTTATTATTCATGGGCTTGCCTAGCCAGAGTCAGTAGTACAGATGAATGCCGCCCACATATGGCCCCGGTGTGGGCGGAGCCAGAGGCGGAGCCATACTGGGGTTACAGTACAGTACCTGGAAGCAGTTCTCATCATCACTTCCAGGTCACAGGTTACAGCTTATGGTATCATGCATACATTATGGTGAATACATTCACCACATGGAGTTTGCACATTCTCGCCCTGTTTGTATAAGTTTCGCCCCCACAACCCAAAGATCTGCTTGGTAGGTTGATTGGCTACGCTAAATTGCCCATTCATTGGAAAAAATGAATTGGGTACTCTAAATTTATTTAAAAAATTATAAGAAAAAGAACTGGTCAGCGGAAGAGAAAAGTGACAAGCCTACTATTTCCCCCAGAACACAAGCAGAAAAGATGTCACAGTGGCAACATCCTTGTGTGGGACACACTCTCTCCAGCCACCCCCCCCCCCCCCCCCCCCCCCCCTATCCAGCTTCGAAGTTTCAGCTAAGTCTGTTGTTCGACCATCACCTGCCAAAGACAGAGTTTCAAAAATAAACCCAACAGTTGAATAACAGAGATAAGTCGCCTGTCAACGATGTGCACACTGCAGGTTGGGCAAGCAATGGACCCATAGTCACTGAGGAGTTCATGTCTGAGGACAAGGCATATTATTTTGGTGATGGCTTAAACCATTTATGTTCAAAGGCACTCAGCACCTGAACTTATCCCAAATACAAAGATTCTTATCCCAACTGTAAGATTGGGGCCGTCCAGTGTATCTATATGATCACAAAATGGGAACAGGAATAGGCTATTCTGCCTCTATAGCCTGCTGGTCAGTCAGTGAGGTCAAGGTGGATCTGTACCTTAACCCATCTATGCTTCATATCTTCTTGTCAAGCAAAAATCTATTGTTATCCAATTTAAAATGACTAATGAAGCTAGCATCGTGGTTGAGAGGGGGTGTTCCACATTTCAATCATTCTTTGCATGACTCGGCTAAATCGCTGGCTTTTAAAGCAGACCAAGCAGGCAGCAGCACGGTTCGATTCCCGTACCAGCCTCCCCGGGCAGGCGCCGGATTGTGGCAACTAGGGGTTTTTCACAGTAACTTTGTTGAAGCCTACTCGTGACAATAAGCGATTTTCATTTTCATTTCATTTTTCATTAACCCCTCCCGTGAATGACCCAGCGCTGATGTTAAGCCTATGGGCAGAAGCACTTATGGAGGAGTCAAGGGTCTTGGCCATTGGTTGGAGTGCCTGCAGGCCCCTCTCTCCAGGTAGGCCCTCCACATCTTGTTCCACTCGACAGGCATTTGACAGGCCGGATGCAATCATCAATTCAACCAGAGACACGAGTTGGAGTAAACTGTGGCTTTAATCGGCTTACAACTGAGCCTGCCTGCGACTGTGCTAAACTGAAGGCGGACTCGCAGGACCGCAGCACTTATACTTCCTGAAAGGGGTGGAGCCTAGGGCGGAGCCCTGTACATGCTCCTCATCTCCCCCTGTGGGCAGAGCCGCGCAACGGCTCACAGATGGAGCCCACAGGGACACAGTAATGTACAGTGTGAATTATAGTGGCTACACATTCACCACAAAGCCCAGCCTGCCAAGAGCTCCAGACCAGAGGCCGACAGCTCGAGGGAAAGGAGGAGACTACTATCGCAGCAGGATCCCAAGTCACAGATGAGACTATCGCAGCAGGATCCCAAGTCACAGGTGAGTGTTGATCGGGGGAATGTGAGGTGAGGGAGGTTGGCAGCAAGGGCAGGGGAGTGGCTGTTAGCACCACTGCCCGCTTCTTGATACTGGGTGTCTTATTTGCCTTTGCTCCGCCTCTCTCCCCAGCCCTGCTGGAGCTGACAAGCAAACCCGCATAGGTTTGTTTGTTGTGCCGGGGTAATACCAGTGACAGAAGAGTAAGGCCCATAACTGAGCTGAGCATCAATTGGCCATTTACAAGCCTCAATTGGTTGCAGGGCAGTAAGGCTGTCCTTGGGCCTTCCGCCACGGACTTAGTCAAAGTGGAGACAAGAAGGTGCCGGGGGCTCCACCCCCCATCCGATTAAAAGCTACCCTGCCTCCAAACCTACCACAGAGGAGGGCACAAGATTTTGTCCTGTTCTTATTGTGCTGGACTCCCACACCAGCAGGAAAAGTGTCTCTCCAGATGCACACAATCTGTTGACAAGTTTTGTTGTGCATCATCAGGACAGACACAGGAATGCCAAATTTCAAAGAAAGCGACACTTTAAAATGAACAAGAAGAGGGTGCTGATTGGTTGAGGCGTTGCCCATGGAGCTGGGGGGAAGGTGAGGTTGAAGCAGATCAGCTGCGGCTGTATTGAATGATGGAGCAGTCTGGAGGGGCTTGTGCTCCTGTTTATGTTCTTAATTCAACATGCATTCCTGCAAGATTTTAGGATCTATCTCATCTCATCCAGATACTTTAAACTCACTTAAAAGCTTTGAATTTCTTTATACGACATGTTTCGCTTTTGTAACATAGGTTACAGATGCTGAGCCAGGTTGATTGATTCGAGTGATTCATCCATACTTTTCATTTCCCTGTCTCAGTGACCAATTTAACTAGAACTGCTTTGCAAATCCAGGCCAATTTATTCCTAATTATACATCTGAAACTTATGTCTTTTTCTGATCTGCCATGATATTTCTGTCCAGTTTAATCTCCAAAGGACCTAATTGGGCTTTTACATTGCAGTTATATTCAGAAGCACGCACCTTAACGGAATAATGAGACACATTTTCATTTTGTACATCAGGCACTGCAGTTCTTATCTTACTGTTCTTCTGGAGGAGATTTACAATGTTTCTAGTTGCCTTTATCCTAAATATTTCCTTTTGAAAAAATTTCACTTGCTGATGCCAACGCTCAGTCAACATTTCTTATAAGTTTGACTTAATATGGGAGCATATGAAACAAGAGCAGGACATGGCATGGGCGGCAGGGTGGTTCGAACTGCTGCCGCACAGCTCCAGAATCCCGGGTTCAATTCCAGCCTTGGGTGACTGTGCGGACTCTGTACGTTCTCCCCGTGTCTCTGTGGATTTCCTCCGGGTGCTCCAGTTTCCTCCCATAGCACAAAGATGGACAGGCTATATGGATTGGCAATGCTAAATTGCTCCTTTGTGTCCAAAACGTTAGGTGGGGTTATGGAGAGAGAGTTACAGAGAGAGGGTGTGGAGGTGTGAGCTTAAGTAGGGTGCTCTGTCCAAGGGCTGGGGCAGACTCGATGGGCTGAATGGCCTCCTTCTGCATTGTAGGGTTTCAATGACAGCACTTGAACCTGTACCACATTTGAACAATTTCAAACAATTATGGTTGGTCTTCGACCTGAGCTCCATTTTCCTAACATATCCTTTGCTGTCCAAAATATCTACCAATCTTGAAAACACTAAGCAATTGATCACCCCTTCAAGGGGCTGGCTTAGCTCACTTGGCTAAATCGCTGGCTTTTAAAGCAGACCAAGCAGGCCAGCAGCACGGTTCGATTCCCGTACCAGCCTCCCTGGACAGGCGCCGGAATGTGGCGACTAGGGGCTTTTCACAGTAACTTCATTGAAGCCTACTCGTGACAATAAGTGATTTTCATTTCATTTCATTTTCAAGTGAAGACATTGGCTGGATTCCTCCGGCCGTTCACTGGTGGTGGGATTCTCTGGCCCCGCTGGCAGCGCACCCCCTCCCCATGGTTTTCCCCGTGGCGTCGGGTAACTTCAAGGGAATTCTCATTGACAGCGGCAAGGGCAGAGGACCCCACCGCCAGCAATTGGCCATCGCCTCTCGCTGTCGAGAAACACGCAGCTGGGAGGTTCGAAAATTCAGCCAATTACATCTCATCTCAGTCCTAAATAATCGACTGTAGATCGAGTGGCCACTTGAGAACATGATGATGTGCCTACAATAGAAATTGAGGGCGGCACAGTGGTTAGCATTGCTGCCTCACAGTGCCAGGGACCCGGGTTCAATTCCAACCACGGGTGACTGTGTGGAGTTTGCAGGTTCTCACCCGTGTCTGCGTGGGTTTCCTCCGGGTGCTCCAGTTTCCTCTCAAAATCCAAAGATACGCAGGTCAGCTGGGTTGGCCATGCTAAAATTGCCCCTTAACGTCCAAATGTTAGGTAAGTTTTGGGGTTCCAGGGATAGGGTGGGGGAGTGGGCTCAGGTAGGGTGCTCTTTCGGAGGGCTGGTGCATACTCGATGGGCCAAATGGCTTCCTTCTGACTGTAGGGTTCTATGATTCTATGATCACATGTCGGGAGCGCGGGTGTGATACCCCGGAGTGCAGGCAGAGTGCTGGTGTTGAAGTGGCTGCAGAGCTACTGAATAAACTACCTTGTTGAAAGCCCTTGTTGTCAGTGTCTGAGAACCCACAACATTCCACATGGTTTCAGAGGTTGGCAGAATGGCACAAGGACTTCCCTCTCATTACCCCACTCATCCTTGACACAAATATTACTGACAGTTGAGAAAAGGTTCAGAAGGAGTGGCTTATTTACTGTGGTGCTGCACTCTCTGACAAGTCAAAAATGGTACAGGCTTATACATTGTTAAGCCTCGCGTGCCCTGAGGCCTTCGAAAAATTCAAGTCGTTTGATTTACAGACAGTGGAGGAAAAGGTAGATCCGGAGGTAATCCTGAAACCGTTTGAGAACATCTGTCTCTGGGTAAAAAACATAATCCGTGATGATAGACATGCGTTCAATTCAACAAACCAAAGAACAGATGAATCAATATAATCTTCTATGACCGCCTTAAAAATATTGGCAAAGAAGTGTGCGTTCATAACTGATTGAAGACATAATGAGAGATCGAGCAGTTTGCGGAATATACAGCGATTTAGTCTGCAAGCAGCTTCTGCGAGAAAAAGACAACCTGATAAATGGCATCAATATCTGTCTGTTAGACAAACAATCGGAGAAACAAAACTGAGATTTTAGGCGGGAAACTGAAATATTCACAGTACGGGGGGGGCGCCCTTCTCCAACCTCAGCGGCAGCACCCACTGAACGGAGCAGCTTGTTTTACATATGTTAAAAGATGGACCGAATGCGGGAAATTGAACCATTTTGTTAAGTGCTGCCGATGCCAACCACGTCAGCCCTCTTCTGCCATCAGCAATAGGCCAGCTGTTTGATCCTCCAGGGGTAGGAGCATCACTAAGGTGAATGAATCGGCGTGCAACCAGAACAGTGAAGCAGCAGATCCTCCAACAACACTCTATTGCGAGAGTGTCGACACCATCAAAGAAAAGGGTAAGATCTTCCCCATTCTCAACATAATTATCAGCAACCCCAGACTTTAATTCAAGATTGATGCCGGAGTGAAGAATAATGTACCGTTCGGCCAAAGGTTACGGGAACTCGACCTGTATGCGACACCGGATCCCGGCACCCAGTTGGACCTCGTGGTGTTTGCCTGACAGCCCATTCACACTGAAGGTGCAGCAACCCTCCACTGCACACAGGGAAACGTCAACTTCCATATAGTTGACCAGAATATAAAGTCACCACGAAGGCTTCGAGACAGCATTGTATTGGGGTTCATTCAACTTGGTCCAGAAGAGCATGCTCTACAACACCAAATCCCAGACATGACTGTGGACAAAGACCACTTCAACAGTGATATCATTGGTAAGCTACCAGTTGAAACCAGATGATCTGGTACCACCAACAGTCTGCCCTCTGAGAAGAGTAACAGTAGTCATGAAGCAGTAAGCTGTTAATGAGCTGTGTCAGATGACAGCACTCGGTGTCATATCTGCCTGTAAATGAGGCCACGGAATCTGTTTCAGTAATGGTGGCTGCAGTTAAAAAAGGTTGCTGCGGTCAGGGTATGTAGTGACCCAGCTCACTTGAACAAAGCACTGCTCAGACCACGTCACCCTATGAAGACAGTGGAACAGGGAATAGCAGATATGCCAAAATGAAAGGTGTTCAGCATTTCCATCTGAAATGTGAGAACTGGCAGATGCTGTTAGATGGCGAATCCTCGAAACTAACCACATTGATGTCTTTGGTAGGCAGATATCACTTTCGTTGTATGTCCTATGGTGTGGTGAGGTTTTCCAGCGGTGCATGGAGCAACTCTTTGCAGGCCAACCTTGCAAAATCATTGCTGATGCTGTCCTTGTTTGGGCAAGAACACGATGCACATCTTCATCTCGTCCTTGACATTCGCAGGGCATAACACTGCGAAATGCAGATTCAGTGCCACCCGGTTCCTTACGTGGGTCATCTACTCTCAGATGATGTTGTAAAACCCGATCGAGACAAAACAAGGGCTATACGACAGATGGCCGTTCTCATGGACAAGCACGCTTTACAGCACTTTCTTCGTGTGAAAAATTATCTTTCTGAGTTTATCCCGTATTACAATGAAATAACTGGACCTTTCCGTCAACTTCTCCATGAGGACATCGAATGGTGCTGGCAAGAACAGCACACAGTGATCTTCAACAAACTCCAAGAGGCACTCACAGCCCCGCTGGCTCTCCAATACTCTGATGTTTGAGCACCTGTACTTGTATCAGCAGACACTTCCCAGCAAGTACTTGGTGCAATCTGCATCCAGAATGGCAGACTAACGGCTTTTGCTCCATGGGCCCTCACTGACACGGAGACTCACTGTGCACAGATCGAAAAGGGACTTCTTGCTTTAGTCTTTGCTTGTCAGAAATTACATGACTTCATATATGGTCGTCCTGCAGCTATCAGCCACTCAACTATCTTAAAGTAGCCTCTCCACACTGCGTCTGCACGGTGGCAACGCATGCTGCTAACGTTGTAATGCTACAACCTTAGTATTGTATACAAACATGGCAAGGAGCTATACTTGGCCAATGATCTTCTCCAGAGACATTTTACCCACCACAGATCAGGTAGATTGTGAGGAAGACATAGACATCATGGCAACAGGGGTACCGCCCTGTCGTTGAATTTAGGAACTCAAACAGGCCTTACACATGGACATCACATGCAGACAACTGTGCAACATCATGAGGGGCTGGCCAGAGTCCTCAAGGGAGCCATGAGCCATGGCCATGAGCTCCACACATTCTCCAGAGATGAAGTGACTGTGGCTAGTGATTCATCATCCCTACTGACCTCCAGAAGGACTATACACATCAACTGCACCAAGGGCGCCGGGTTGGAAGCAAACAGATACAGGTCCAAGGAATCACTGTACTGGCCCTCTGTAATAACATCAGGAATTGGCTCCACAAGTTAACTTTACAAGAAACCTGCCGCAACAGGGCCTGCCCTCGTCAGCAACATAACGTTTTTTTCCAGGCAGACTGGAACCCCAATTCCTGCTGCTAAGGCGCGAAACGTGAAACCTACGTGAATGATGCCCTCTTGCAACACAGGTTGAGAAGCAAAATGCACTGTGATTGAGATGCCCGTATACGCAGCCCTCTAACACCTGGTCCAATGGTCAGGATTCAGACCGCACGTGGCCATGACCGGTCCGGTGGTGGCACACACTAATGCCCACAACTGGACAGTGCCCAATATGTACGCAATCGCTGTCACTTTCTGCAAGTATCAGAACCAGCACCAACTGGTAACACAGCACTTCAGCCATCTGGCCAATGGCACCAGGTCCCTGTACCAGTGGACACGCAGACTCCGAGAAAGACCATCAGAGTGAATCCTGCACCTGACGATCACATAGATGAATCGTCCTATGTTGCTAACGCGAGAACACTGGCCACAGAAAGACCACAGCACCACAAATCGGTGCAATGAAACAGTCAATCTGCCTGTGCAGGCTGAACACAAGATTCCAGGAATATATTACTACTTATCAGAGAATTGACTTCGGAATTTCAGTGTTCTTTCCAACGGAAATGGCAAGGGTGAGAAGGAGACACGATGGGCTATGCACCAGTTGCTCCAGTTTAATTTGTGCCTCACAATATATATATGTAAATAGTTATTCATTGCTAGCTTGTTTAATTGCACGTTGCACAGTAGTCTTTACATAGTTTCCCATTGCGCTACTGTTACATCTCATGTCACCAGGTGTCTGAACTAAAAGGGGAAGATGTGGACCTAGTGGTCTTGTGAGAACGTGATGACATGGCGACGAAAGAGGTCACGTTGCAGGAGTGCTGGAGTCACCCTCTCGAACGTGGGCAGAGAACGAGTGTTGAAGTAATTGCAGAGCTAGTGAATAAATGACCTTTTTGAAAGTCTCTGTTGTCAGTGATACCGGGAGCCCACAACATTTACACCGACCTCTATATCCTGAGACTATGACCCCCTAATTCTACATTCTCCAACTGGAAAATCAGCCTCTCGAGCCTTTCAATAAATTTATCCCTTTCAATCTGGTTAGTTGCTGTTCTTGTGAACGCCAGAGAATTTCAGCCCAATCACTCAGCCCAACTATCAACCTAGCGAACCTCTGTTACCCCCCCCCCTCCAAGGGAAATACATTCTCCCTGAGAGTGAAGGGACCAAAATCATCCCCAGTCCTCCAGCTGCAAACTCACCAAAAGCTTTCATAACCCTTATACTCCCACCCTCTGACAATGAGGATGAACATACTGACACACAATCAATTGTACAAAGACTAAGGTTGGATACAACTGTGGCTTTATTGCAGTAAGATGTGTGGCCTCCCACAGCAGCTGGCGAAATAGCTGCTGAATAGAGGACATGCTCCTCCTACTGGGCGGAGCCAGCAGGCAGGGGCTACCGGCGAACCTGTAGTACAGGTCCTACCTTACATCATCTAATACAGGTGTAACAGTGGTTTACCACACATACCATTTGCCTTTTGAATTGTTTGCTGTACATGACACATTTCATTTGATGTCGCAGGCAATCTTTCTCAGCCTCAGGAAATGTTTTCTCAACTAAGTGGGTTGGGGCTCCCTTCGCGGAGATACCATCTGCCGGTCTCCTCTTCCCTCTCCCTACTTCTGTTAAATATCAGAAAAGCTTGCAGGAGGGAGTTGTTGTTTTTTTTTATTGTTGTCTATCTGCAGACGGATTCACTTCAGCGCCTCCGCTGTCTGCAATCGTTTCCTCAGGGCAGCACGGTAGCACAGTGGTTAGCATTGTGGCTTCACAGCACCAGGGTCCCGAGGTTCGATTCCCCGCTGGGTCACTGTCTGTGCGGCGTTTTCACGTTCTCCTCGTGTCTACGTGGGTTTCCTCCGGGTGCTCCGGTTTCCTCCCACAGTCCAAAGATGTGTGGGTTAGGTGGATTGGCCATGATAAATTGCCCATAGTGACCAAAACAAAAGGTTAGGAGGGGTTATTGGGTTACGGGGATAGGGTGGAAGTGTGGGCTTAAGTGTGTCGGCCGAATGGCCTCCTTCTCCATTGTATGTTCTATGTTAAACAAAAATTGCCCAGAAGAAATGTCTAAATTGCTAACTGGCCAAATGTTTCTGTAGAGGCACCTCTAATGGTTACTAACTAAACATTAAGGGAGCGATTCTCCAGCCTCCTTGCACTCTCGCTTGAGTGAAATGAGGCCTGTGAATTGTGGGAGAGGCCAAAAACGAGAACCACGCTGGGCACCAAACAGTTTGTGATGCAACTGGCTCGCTCCTGTAGGCAAAATCGGGATCTCGCCTGAGCATACTGAGAAACGGATTATCCCCAGGGGCTGGTTTAGCTCACTGGGCCAAATCGCTGGTTTTTAAAGCAGACCAAGCAGGCCAGCAGCACGGTTCGATTCCCGTACCAGCCTCCCCGGACAGGCGCCGGAATGTGGCGACTAGGGGCTTTTCACAGTAACTTCATTGAATCCTACTCGTGACAATAAAGCGATTTTCATTTTTCATTTCACCACTGAAGCCCTATCTCCATATAATTAATGGGAGCAACCTCATATTCAACGGCCTCCCGTCATTCAGTGGCTGGTTTAGCACACTGGGCTAAATCGCTATCTTTTAAAGCAGACCAAGCAGGCCAGCAGCGCGGTTCGATTCCCGTACCAGCCTCCCCGGACAGGCGCCGGAATGTGGCGACTAGGGGCTTTTCACAGTAACTTCATTGAAGCCTACTCGTGACAATAAGCAATTTTCATTTTCCACGGCAAGTGGTCACGCTGGCGCCGATTAGTACTGCTTTTGGGGTGGCACGGTGGCACAGTGGTTAGCACTGTGGCCTCACAGTTCCAGGGTTCCTGGTTTAACTCCGGCCTTGAGTCACTGTCTGTGTGGAGTCTGCACGTTCTCCCCGTGTGTGCGTGGGTTTCCTCCGGGTGCTCCGGTTTCCTCCCGCAGTCCAAAGATGTGCGGGTTAGGTGGATTGGCCGTGCTAAATTGCCCCTTAGTGCCCAAAACATTAAGTGGGGTTACTGGGTTGTGGGGGTGAGGTGGGGGCGTGGGCTTGGGTAGCCTTTCCAATTCCCGGTGCAGACTCGATGGACCAGGTGGCCTCCTTCTGCACTGTACGTACTATGATTCTATGATTGAAATACGTGAACCTGGTAGAAGGGTTTCTGCGGGGAGCCAAGGAGGTGATAGCCATCTTTGCTCAAAGGCAAAGGGCTGGGCTTGCCTCCCCAGTGTTCGGCGGGGAAGGGTGGGGTTGGGGACCCTCAACTTGTGGGGGGGCATCCTCCGCAAGGGGTGGAGGTGCTGGAGGGCCAATCGTGCACAGCACCACCATGCCAACCCCTGGATCGTGTGTACCCATTCCGGGGGCAAACCTTGCCCCTGCCTGTATGCCGACCACCCATAGCCCCCACCGACTGCCAAGGCCTCTGGCCGTGCGGCTGAAGGCTATCGCAACAGAGAATTGGCAATCATGGTTAAGTGAGCACTTCACACAACCCAAGGGGATCCCTGTGGTTGGGCGGGCCATGTAGCCTGTGGGAATCATTGAATCACATCCCCAATCACACTGGTTTAGCACAGGGCTAAATTGCTGGCTTTGAAAGCAGACTAAGGCAGGCCAGCAGCACGGTTCAATTCCCGTACCAGCCTCCCCGAACAGGCGCCGGAATGTGGTGACTAGGGGCTTTTCACAGTAACTTCATTGAAGCTTACTTGTGACAATAAGCGATTTTCATTTTTCATTTCACCTTGATGCATGGACACTGTGGCTGAACACTGCAGCGGGCAAGACCACACACGCAGCTGCCAGCATCCGAAATCCAGGGGAGGAAGCGCAGCTCTGGGCGGAGAACAGGCTGTATTGCGGAGGAAAGTGACAGAGGCATCATACTGCTGGCGGTCAAGGATTTTTAACGTGTTATAGGAGTCCTGGTGTCCTACAATACCCAACTCTCCTGATGGTGCCACCCCGCTCTCCCCACCACCCTTCAAGCCCCCCCCGCCCTCTCCCCTCAGTAATCCTCCATGTGTTTTGTCCTCCTAGCTCTATCACTACGTCTAGGTGTGCCCCCAGGATGCACATCTGAGGTGGAACCATTTGCGGCGAGAAGCCCGTGAGGCCTCGTTAAGTGGACCAATTAACGTTGAATGACATTGTTGTCATCGCCGGGCTGAGTGGCGGGAAGCTCGCGGCAGTTCCCGCTCACTACCACTTGGAAATCTTTTGGGAGAATCGCGCCCTAAGGCCTTCACTTGCATAATATCACAGTATTCATTAGCAATGAATTGGAAAATGAAGGAAAGCAATAATGGCAGCGAATGAAAGGTTAATTAGGAATAAAGTGGTCAGAATAAATTGCAGTTATCTCCATTTAATTAGATGGTGGGATTAAGCAGGATGGAGCAAATATTCCTCCCCTTTTTAACTGCCTGACACATGTCTATATACACAAACACATGGCCATAGTCTTATGGGATGGCTGATGGTCAATGCCAATCTGCCCAAATCCCAGAAGGGAAACTTGAAACAGCTGTCACAACAGTTTTTCACAATATTTTAAAATATAAATTTGGAGTACCCAATTCATTTTTTCCAATCAAGAGGCAATTTTAGTGTGATCAATCCACCCACCCTGCACGTCTTTGGGTTGTGGGGGCGAAACCCACGCAAACACGGGGAGAATGTGCAAACTCCACACGGACAGTGACCCAGAGCCGGGATCGAACCCGGGACCTCGGCGCGTGAGGCAGCAGTGCTAACCACTGCGCCACCGTGCTGCCCACCAGTTTTTCACAATTTGTGTAGTTTGAAGAAAGGTCCTGCAAAATGGAAATAACATCCCCGACTACATTTGACGATTTTCTATTGAAGTAATTATTTATAATGAAATACAAAGGAAACAAAATTGAATTATACTGAAATTCAAAAATGGCTTTGCACTACAACAAGTTGTTAAAACAGTTTCAAAAGAGCCTCACAGATTAATTTTTAATGACAATTCAATAGTTACTTTTAAAGAATTATTTGACAAAGTGAATTTAAGTTAACAGCCGCACTGATAAGATTTATGCCTCTGGATTCTCAAGCTAGGTGTCTGCATTATGGACCCAATAGCATAACCATTGTGCTATTGTTGCACCTGCAGGTCACAGAATTCCTGCAGCGCAGAAGGAGGCCATTCGGCCCAAAACATCTGCACTGACCCTCCGAAAGAGCACCCTACCCAGGCCCACTCCCCCTGCCCTATCCCCGTAACCCAACCTAATCTTTGGACACTTAGGGGTAAATTATCATGGCCAATCTACCTGACTTGCACATCTATGGACTGTGGGGGGAAACCGGAGCACCCGGAGGCAACCCATTCAGACACGGATAGAACGGGGAAACTCAGAATCAAATGCAGGACTCTGGCACTGTGAGGCATCAGTGCTAACCACTGTGCCATCGGCCGCATCAGTTGAGGATTTAATTTTACAAAATATGGCCTAGGTGTTCATTGCTCATATCTCATCCATATTAAATTGATCGAAGTCAAAATAGCTGCTGCATGTAATTTTTCCAGGACTCAAATTTAGTCAGCAGATGAAGCCAGCCAATCCAGTGCAGAAGGAGGCCATTCAGCCCATCGAGTCTGCACTGGCCCTTGGAAAGAGCACCCTACTTAAGCCCACACCTCCACCCTATCCCTGTAACCCAATAACCCCTCCTAACCTTTTTTTTGGACACTCAGGGCAATTTAGCATGGCCAATCCACCTAACCTGCACATCTTTGGACTGTGGGAGGAAACCGGAGCACCCGGAGGAAACCCACGCAGACGCGGGGAGAACGTGCAGACTCCGCACAGACAGTGACCCAAGCCGGGAATCGAACCTGGGGCCCTGGAGCGGTGAAGCGGCAATGCTAACCACTGTGCTACCGTGCCACCTGTATGTGTGGGTGTTTGACAAGCAGCATTTCACTGCGTGTGACCAATGACTGTCTTCTTCTGGCAGCTATGAAGTGCAGAAGACAAGGGTAACACCTCCATTAAACAGCAGAAAATGGTGACCTGCCCCAGAAAAGCTAGCGGGCGCGATTCTCCGCACCCGCGGAAAATCGCGAAGTATTCACGCCCGGGAAATGGGCTAGGAACAGGGCCGCGGCAATTACGTTCCAGATGACGTCGGAACGTGGCGACGTCACGAACACGGCAACGTGACGCCGCCCGACGTCGTAAAAAGGCGCGGGCGAGCACAGGAACGGGACAGGAAAACATGTCGGAGCCACGGAGGGCAGCGCCGAGGTTTGCTGAGACCGACATAGAAATGCTCCTCGATGAGGTGGAGCAGAGGAGGGGCATCATCTGCCCGAGAAGAGGGCATCGCCACCCTGCAAGCGTGGTGCGCCAGGCCTGGCGAGAGGTGGCTGCTGCCGTCAGTGCTGTGGGGCAGACCCCTCGCTCTGGGGAGCAGTGCCGCAAAAAGCTGCACAACCTCACCAGGGCTGCCAGGGTAAGTGCCAAGAGGGTGCCCCCGGGTCACAAACATCCCCCCCCCCTTTACTTAATCACCCACCTCTCCCCCCGGCACGGGGGGTGGAGGGGGATTGGGGCAGAGCGAGTGGAGGGTGGTTCACTAAGTTGTCACAGACCCAGCGCTCTGGCCCCCGTGGAGAGATGCAATGGCCTTATTACAACTTGACCCCCAAACTGTGCCAGTATCTGAACGGCCTGCTGACACCTGCCGTATTGTAATGATCTACCTATGCCCTTCCCCCAAAAGGACAAGACCGCTCACAACACTCGTGAGCGGAACAAGACTGGAGGGGGTTCGCCCAGTCTGCACCCCCTCACCCCGTTTGAGCAGAGGGCACTGGAACTTGTTGGGGGATCTGCCACCCGGGAGGTTGCGCATTGCGAGGTTGGCGGAGCTGCACCAACTGAGACAACCCTGCATGACAAACAACCCCCCCTCCCCCATCCTCTGTCCCTTCACACACCCTGCCCACTGGAACACCTCCCCCATCCTCTGTTCCTTCATACCCTGCCCACTGGGACACCTCCCCCATCCTCTGTCCCTTCACACCCTGCCCACTGGGACACCTCCCCCATCCTCTGTCCCTTCACACCCTGCCCGCTGGGACACCTCCCCCATCCTCTGTCCCTTCACAACCCTGCCCACTGGGATACCTCCCCCATCCTCTGTCCCTTCACACACCCTGCCCACTGGGACACCTCCCCCATCCTCTGTCCCTTCACACACCCTGCCCACTGGAACACCTCCCCCATCCTCTGTCCCATCACACACCCTGCCCACTGGGACACCTCCCCCATCCTCTGTCCCTTCACACTGTCCACTGGGACCGTCCAGCGCCCGGCCGAGCGTCTCTAAATAACCCGTTTCATTCTCTTCCCTAGGACGTGATGCCGAACGACCAGGGCCGTCTGCCTCCAGGCGGAGACAGGCATCTGCCCCCACCTCACCCAGGGCCGCACGACAGAGGGTGCCCGATCAGCGGGGAGTCCCATCCTCCCCCACCGAATCTGTGGAGCAGGACGCCCAGAGGGCGGCGAGAGAGGAAGAGAGAGAAATGGCCCGCGAACGCCCTGCGGCCTCTCAGCGGGCCGATGACATAGAGAAGGCGTCCACCCAAGACGACGTCGAGCTTGCGGCACAGCTTTCTCCCACACCATCCACCATCCCAGAGACACTCACCCCGGTTGGGCTATTTAGTGATGAGGCTCCTGGGTCACAGTCTGGGTCGCACATCACAGCTGAGCAGGTACAGCAGGTGGAGGTCGGAGCATTCGAGGGCCCGGACTGGCGGAGGGCAGGCCAGGCCCAGCATCCAGCTGGCTCCCAAACGTTTTCCGAGTTCCTGGAGTTTCTCAACCCACCCGCACAGCCGATGCATCAAGAAACCCAGGGACACAATGACGGGATGAGGGCTGTCTTCCAGACTCTGCAGATGCTGTTAGAGGAGTCGAACCGTGTCCACGAGCAGGGAGTGGTGCCGCTCATGGCAGCAACCCAGGCCGACGCGGCACAGGTGGCATCCGCGGTGGAGGCAATGGGTCAGGTTATGCAAGGCGTTGGGCTTAATGTGCACGCGTCATCCTTGGCCCTGGACAGGGTTGCCCTCTCACAGGCAGCAATGCGCCAGAGCCAACATGACATTGCCGGCGCGCTGCGGGACTTGGCCGAGTCTCAGCAGGTCATGGCCCAGTCGCAGCAGTCAGTCGCGGAGAGCATCAACCGCCTGACACACGTGCTGGATGGCGTCGTGCACTCACAGGTTTAGATCGCACAGTCCCTGGCGGGAATGTCTAACTCCCTGGACTTCGTCTCTGCAAACCTTCGGATCCTGGTGGATACCGTCGCAGGCCTCCAGGACTGGCAGCGCCAGGTGTCGGTGGCGCGACGGGGCACCACCCCGCTCGCACCTCTGTCCCACAGTGAGGCCCGGGGGCCACCAGGCTCCCCGAGGGAGGAGGAGGTTTCGGGGCCCGTCCCATTAACTCCATCACGGGACGTCCCGGAATTCTCGGCCTCCCCCCGTCCCATCCCTGGTGCATCGGGTGGGCAGCGGGCAGAGCAGGGTGGCACAACATCACCCGAGACGCCCGCAGAGCAGCCTGGCCCATCAAGGCCGGGTCACCCCAGGAAACGCTTGCCGAAGGAGAAACAAGTCGAAGGGGGCGATTCGCAGCAGTCCTCCTCCACTCCTGCTGTATCATCTGGGGAATCACTTAGACGTAGTGGTAGGGCCCGTAAGGCAACAAAAAGAGACACAGAGTAAGTTGGCACGGGTGAAGGGCACAGTTTAGTTGTAGGGGCTAGGGCATCTGTAAATTATTGTTAACATTAAACACACTGTTCCACCTTACTTGCAATACCGTGTGATTGTTCCACAGCCACAGGGATCGTATGGTGACCGAGTGTCGCTGGGGTTGACGAGCGGTGAAACTTTGGTGCCGGGTGTGCAGTCCCTTCCCCTCCCCCCACCCCCTCCCACAGCTACACCACGTGGGCACGTGATGGAGTGTCCGTGACGAACTCAGCGGCCACCAAGGTGGATGGTTCAGCTATTGCCATGGGTCAGACTCTCTCTAACGATTCTGAGCTCACAGCTCATCGCAGAGCGGGCTGTCATCATTCCACATGGCACTGATCACACCCGCTGACACAGCCATCAATGTTGTACCATACCGTCTGGACCCAGTGGTAAGGGTGATGTCGAAGTGGAGCAGTGTACACGGAGAGGGGGTGTGGGGGGGGTTTGTGGTGGTGGCAGTTGTGTGTTGACCCTCTGCACGACTAGCGATGCAGATGGTGGTTTGGTGTTCAGCGGGGACGTCGCATGCGACGCGTGAACTGTGCTGCCACCAAGGCGTCGCGTGCCCGCCGTCCTCGCCGGGTCCGTCATGCCACCTCCTGGGCATCACCAGCACCTGGGTCGTGTCTGCGTGCTGCGCCCGCCACTCCGCCAGCCTCCTCCTCCTACTCCTCCCTCTCCACACTCTCCTCCTCCTCCTCTGTGCTGGCACCACTGCCACTAGCTTCTCCCTCCGCCTCCTCCACCAGGGCATCTCCCCTCTGCAACGCGATGTTGTGCAGCGCACAGCAGACCACAACAATGCGAGCGACCCTGTCGGGCTGGTACTGCAGGGCCCCTCCGGAGCGGTCCAGGCACCTGAATCTCATCTTCAGGAGCCCAAGGCAGCGCTCCACCACACCCCTGGTTGCTGCATGGGCCTCGTTGTATCGGGTTTCCGCATTGGTCTGAGGCCTCCGTATAGGCGTCATCAGCCAAGACCTCAGCGGATAACCCCTGTCGCCTAGCAACCAGCCCCTCAGCCGGGGGGGGGGGGGACGCCCCTCAAACATCGCAGGGATGTACGACTGCGCCAGTACGTAGGAGTCATACACACTCCCTGGGAACCTTGCACAGACGTTCATGAACCTCATGTGGGGGTCGCAAACCACCTGGATACTCATGGAGTATGTCCCCCTCCTGTTTGTGAACACCTCCCTGTCCCCTGCAGGCGGGCGCATGGGGACGTGAACACAATCGATTGCCCCCTGCACCATCGGTATCCCGGCCACGCTGGCAAATCCACGAGCTCGTGAGTCTTGACTTGCTCGGTCCTCGGGAAAGGTGATGTAGCGGTCCGCGATGGCATAAAGGGCGTCGGTCACATCCCGGATGCACATGTGCACCGATGACTGGGAGATCCCGGAGAGGTCCCCGCTCTGAGACTGGAAGGAGCCGGTCGCATAGAAGTTAAGAGCGACCGTCACCTTGATGGCAACCGGGATCGCATGTCCTCCCCCCGTTCCACGTGGGGCGAGGTGCGCCACGAGGTGACAGATATGTATCACCGTCCGCCTACTCAGCCGGAGTCTCCTCCTACAGGTGATGTCCGTCATTGTCTGGAAAGAGATCCGGGCACGGTACACCCTCGGCCTTGGTCGTCGCCTCTGGCGCCGTGGCTGCACCCTCACTCTCTCCTCCTCCCCCTCCCCCCCATGCTGCTCGACGACTGGCAACTCCTCGGCCCTTCCCTCTGCTGCTGCAGCTGGCCCTGCAGCCACTGCGGGTTGTGGCTGTGGATGCTGCTGCATCTCCAAATGCAGTGCAGTGGCCCCAACCACTGCGCAGAACATAGCCGTTCTGTTCGCAGACATTGTGCTAACCTACAGAAGGGTGGTGGGGGGCAGAGAAACGGGACATGTTAGACGGAGGTTAGTCAACACCTCGGCAGCCGCCTGCCACGGGATACCTGTGTGTCCCGGTGGCCTGGTCGCGCTGCTGACACGCGGGCAGCCTAACCCCTGGTCACTTTCTGCATCCAACGGGCAGTTAACTATTTCCTCCTCACCGGTGCGTCAGTGGCCTGTGGCCGTAAGCCACAGGGGAACCAGCGGCCGTGTCCTCGTCACCTGCACACCATGGCATGGTGGCAGACATTTTGTAACTGGGTTGGTCGAGTCACTCGCTCACTCTCTCCCTACCCACCCCCACTCCCCCCTCAGTCTCCCACTCCCCCCCCTCCGTCTCCCACACTCCCCCCCCTCCGTCTCCCACACTCCCCCCCTCAGTCTCCCACACTCCCCCCCTCAGTCTCCCACACTCCCCCCTCAGTCTCCCACACTCCCCCCCTCCGTCTCCCACACTCCCCCCTCAGTCTCCCACACTCCCCCCTCAGTCTCCCACACTCCCCCCTCTGTCTCCCACACTCCCCCCTCAGTCTCCCACACTCCCCCTCCGTCTCCCACACTCCCCCCTCAGTCTCCCACACTCCCCCCTCCATCTCCCACACTCCCCCCTCAGTCTCCCACACTCCCCCCTCAGTCTCCCACATTCCCCCCCTCAGTCTCCCACACTCCCCCCTCTGTCTCCCACACTCACCCCTCAGTCTCCCACACTCCCCCCTCAGCCTCCCACACTCCCCCTCAGTCTCCCACACTCCCCCCTCAGTCTCCCACTACCTCCTCAGCCTCCCACACTCCCCCCTCCGTCTCCCACACTCCCCCCTCAGTCTCCCACACTCCCCCCTCAGTCTCCCACACTCTCCCCCTCAGTCTCCCA
Organism: Scyliorhinus canicula; assembly: GCF_902713615.1. Classification (NCBI taxonomy): domain Eukaryota; kingdom Metazoa; phylum Chordata; class Chondrichthyes; order Carcharhiniformes; family Scyliorhinidae; genus Scyliorhinus; species Scyliorhinus canicula. The sequence goes on along the minus strand of NC_052156.1, from coordinate 15,858,238 downwards.
CACTCCCCCCCCTCAGTCTCCCGCTTCCCCCCTCCATCTCCCACACTCCTCCCTCCATCTCCCACACTCCCCCCTCAGTCTCCCCCACTCCCCCCTCCATCTCCCACACTCCTCCCTCCATCTCCCACACTCCCCCCTCCGTCTCCCACACTCCCCCCCCTCAGTCTACCACCCCCCCCCCTGCTCTGGACCCCCCTCCCGTTCTCGGGGGTGCCTTCCCCGTTGTGGCCAGACTCCAGCAGTGCGCTGAGCGGTGCGCTCACCTCCTCAAAGCTCTCGTCAGCCAGCACGACTGGTTGCCGAACTTGAAAAACAGGTGGGTTGGCCGGCGTGAAAACATTGCGTGATGACGTCGGGACTTTGGCCCATCTGGGCCGGAGAATAGCGGGGGGCCAAAAAGTAGGGCTTCTGGTCGTGTCGGGGGGTCTGTCGAGGCCTTTACCGGGAATGCCGACGTGTAGTTTGTGCGGGGTTCGGAGAATAGCGGGAGGGCGTCGGACCGGCGTCGCCGTGAAAATCGGCGCGGCCCGTTATTCTCCGAACCGGCGTGAGAGCGGAGAATCGCGCCCAGCAATTGTGAAAAAGGAGGCAGCGAGCGTTCTCGCTGAAAGGTTTGCTGATCCTCAGGCAGCAACGCACACTTTGTCAGATCACAGTAAACTGTAATGTTGCAGTCGCGATAATTGTTTAATCATTTCAGAGTGAGAGCACTGATTGGCATGGAGTTTGACTTAAAATTATAATCACAGATGAGGCAACCTTGAGAGGTAGATTGCATCAACACTGCAAGGCAAACATGAATTAATTTTTTAAATGCAAATCAAATCAAGTTGAGATACATACTCCTCATGAGGTTACCTAGAATCCCAAATTGAATTTTTTATTGGTATACCGTATAATTGTGAATCTGGCCTTTTATGTGCTCATTTATTACTGAGAAACACTGAAAAGGTGTATTTGGGAAACAGAACTGATAGCGCACAAGATGGCCACTGATATATTCATAGCAATAGAGAACCTGACTGTTTGGTACCTGTTACCTTGTAATGCGCATAAGAAAATAAGATGGGCGGGATTCTGCCATAATCGGTGGGGAGGGCAACTCCGGCGGGACGGAGTGGCGTGAACCACTCTGGCGTCGGGCCGATACAAAGGTGTGGAACCCTCCGCACCTTCAGGGGCTGGGCCCGCCCCGGAGTGGTTTGCGCCCCGCCGGCCGGCGGGAAAGGGGATTGGCGCGACGCCAACTAGCGCCAAAGGGCCTCCACCGGCCGGCGCGAGTTGGCGCATGCGCAGGAGCGCCAGCATGCTGGCGTCATTTCCACACCGACATTGGCGGACTGCTACAGCCGCCCATGTGGAGAAATAGAGTGCCCCCACGGCACAGGCCCGCCCGCGAATTGGTGGGCCCTGATCGCGGGTCAGGCCACCATGGGGTCACCTCCCGGGGCCAGATCCCCCTGCGCCCCCCCGAAGAACCCCGGAGGCCGCCCGCGCCACCAGGTCCCGCCGGTGAGGACCTACTCCAATTTACGCCGGCGGAACTGGCAAAAAACGGGCGGGACTTCGACCCATCGCGGGCTGGAGAATTCAGACGGCCGGGGGCCCATTGAGTCGCGCCGGTCCCCGCCATTCTCCGAGGCGGGCGGCGCGACTCACGCAGGCCGATTTTTGGGGGTCCGGAGAATTTGGAGGACGGCGGGGGCGGGATTCACCGGGGGGGGGGGGGGGGGCATCAGAGAACCCCGCCCAAGAAAACATAAAAGAGATGATTACAAATATGGAAAAGCAATTAAACTAATAAACATTCCAAGGCACAGGAACTTTGTAAAACAAAGTTTTGGCAGCGAGGCACATAGGACGGTATTCGGGCAGATGGACTTTAGTGAGGAGGTAGATTTTAAGGATCAGAGGTAAAGAGGTTTGGCGAAGCATAAGGCCTCAGCAGCTAAAGTCAGGGCCACCAATGTTGGAGCAAGGAAAATATTCACATTTTGCAAATGGTAAAGGGTGGCACAGTGGTTAGCACTGCTGCCTCATAGCGCCAAGGACCCGGGTTCAATTCCGACCTTGGGTTTCAGTCTGTTTGGAGTTTGCATGTTCTCCCCGTGTCTGCGTGGGTTTCCTCCGGGTGCCCCGGTTTCCTCCCACAGTCCAAAGATGTGCAGGTTAGGTGGATTGACGAAGCTAAATTGTCCCTTAGTGTCCAAGGTTAGATGGGAGTTATAGGATTACGGGGATAGGATGGGGAGTGGGACTAGGTAGGGTGTTGTTTCAGAGGGTCAGTGTAGACTTGATGGGCTCCCTCTACACTGTAGGAATTCTATTCTATGGTCCTATGATAGCAATGAAATCAATGGCAATGTGCTTGAGTGTGAGGAAATAGTGGAGGTGACTAGTTATTCAGAGGAACCTATCCAGCCAGCAGGAATCCTTGGGCACGATGTGATAAATATTCAAACATAGGAAATAATTAATGGGACTGAAAGATTGAACAGTCGGAATACATCCTAGAAAATTGATGGACACAGTGCTTGTCAGAATACTGGAGGATGGTAAGTGTTCTGTCCCAGTTACAGGAAAAGGAAGCGAAATGTAAGTTAGGAAATCAGAATCCAATCAGTCTTGGCTGTGGACAGACAGAAGACAGGATGAAATTAGTCAATAAATATAAAGGTACTGATTATCAGCAACAATTTTCATGCAGTTACAAAGGGAAGTTCATTCCAAATCAACTTGACAGATTGTATACTAGTGGAAGGAACCGAAGCAGGTCTATAACACACAAGTTGGAGCCTAGCATGGTAAACAGGTGAATTCTCTTCACTGACAGCAGTTATGTCTCAAAGTGCAGAGATGAACTAGCCAGTGATAAGGATTATCTTCCAGTACTTATATTCTCATTCCAAACTATTTCCTGCCTTTTAACCAGACAAGGCTGGGCAACTTTCCAGATTGATGTTTAATTGCCAATTAAAGATTTCTTAAATTTGTACTACTATTTAAATCTGCACTGCCTTGCCGTGGTCATTCTGACATTTTGATAAGTTTCTTAAAGCTGGACCCCGAAACAAATCTAGAGTTCTCAAATGTTTATGGCTCATGTATCATTCCTCTTTCACTCTGTTACAGTAAGGGGAACAGGACGAATGTTGCACATGAGAAACTTACAACAGCGTTTGGGAGGGTTGGATATAAGAGGCCTGCTACAAAAAATACGAAATGCTTTGCCTTGAACTGAATGTGGTTACAGATAGAGGGATGGGAAATAAACAGAGGTAACGTGTAGAGATCAATTATGCTTTTCCAATTTGAGGACTAGTGTGTTCCAGGATCTGTTCCTCAATTTGTTTTATTTCCTCTTTCTATAAATTGTTTGAATATAGGTACGAGAGGAATGATAGCGACAATTGCAAATTCAGTACCTTTATTCAGGAATGGAGGCAGACCAAACGCAGCAAGCCATAGGCCAGGTAGCCTAACAGCTGTCAAAGGGAAATTGCCAAAATCCATTATTAATAGGTTTATGAGCAGGATACTTAGAAAATGATAATAGAATCATCAGAGTCAATATGGTTGTGTGAGAGGAAAATCATATTTAACTAATTTCTAGTGATTTTTGAGAAAGTAACATGAATGAAGGGGGACCTGTAGATGTGGTGGACTTGGAAGGCAAGTGGAATGAAATGTAAAAGTCAGGGGGCGCAATTCTCCGCGGTCACGAAAATTCGGAGAATAGCGGGCGGCGTAAATTTTTACGGGCACGCTGGTCCGACGCCCTCCCGCTATTCTCCCCCCCCCACGCCCGCCTCCCGACACGAATCGCTGCCCGCCGTTTTTTTACGGCGAGCAGCTATTCACCACTGGCCGATGGGCCGATTTCCAAGGCCTTTACGGCCGTTTTTATGAACGTAAAACACACCTGGTCTGACCGTTCGTAAAAACGGCCGTAAAGTCCCGATCTGGGGAACCATGGCACCGATTGGCACGGCAGTACCACGGCCGTGCCAAGGGTGCCATGGGCCCGCGATCGGTGGGCACCGATCGCGGGCTGCGGGTACTTACCCCGCGCACTCTTTCTCCCTCCGCCGCCCCGATGGATCCATCCGCGGGGCTTCTGCGGGGCATAACGGCCCGCACATGCGCGGGTTTCATGCACAAGCGCGACGACGTCATCCGCGCATATGCGGGTTGGAGTCGTCCAATCCGCGCATGGGCGGCTGACGTCATCTGACGTGTCAGCCGTCGCTAACTCTGGCTAGCGGGCTTAACGAAATTCGTTAAGCCCGCGATGGCGGAGTTCACGGCCGTACGATACTAGCCCCGACCGGGGAGCCGAATCGGTTCCCGGTCGGGGGGGGGGGGGGGGCAGAGGCTGGCGTCAAACCCGCCCGTTTTTGACGCCAGCTTCCAGAGTCTTCGCGCCCAGGGAGTTTTAATGCAGCTGTACAGGGCATTGATGCGCGATCACACTTGGAGTACTATGTACAGTTTTAGTCTCCATATTCGAAAAAGGATGTAAACGCATTAGAAGAAGATCAGAGAAGGTTCCCTGGACTAATTCCTGGGATGAGGGGCTTATGTTGTGAAAAAAGGTTGAACAGGTTGGGTCTATACCCATTGGAGTTGAGAAGAATGAGAGGCGATCTTAATTAAACATACAAAATCGTGAGGGAACTGGATAGGGTAGATACTGGGAGGATGTTTAATTTGGGGGGAAAGGCGAAGTGAGGGACACAGTTTAAATAAGGAGGTCTCCCTTTTAAGACAGAGATGAGGTGAAATCTTTTCTCTGAGGGTCATTAGCCTATGGAATTCTCTTCCCCGAAAGCGGGGGAGGCATTGCATTTATTCAAGGCTGTGTTAGATATATTTTGGATGGACAAAGGGTTATGAGGCGCAGGCAGGAGAATGGAGTCGTGGACACAATCGAATCGAATGGTGGAGCAGGCTCAGGGACCAAATGGCCTACTCAACCTCCCTAAGTCCTTTGTTCCTGTGTTCCTATGAAGTTTGTTGATGACATCAAATTAGAGAAAGTGGTAAACTGTGAGGATGAAAAGAGCAGACTGCAAGAAGATTTGTAATAGGGTAGCGGAATGAATTGGTGGCAGATAAAGTTAAATGTAAATTGTATCTTTTGGGCGGCTTAAAATATTAAGATTTTTATTATTTAATTACATCCATTGGTAATGGACCGCCACGTATCACATGATGTTTTAACTGTGGCCGGAATGCTCAGGCTGTTGGGTTTCTCTGGTCCAGCTCGCAGCGCACTCCCGCCCCTCTGTTTCCCAGCAGCGTGAGGGTGGCTTCCATGGGGAACCCCATTGACAGACGACGGGAGCAGAGACAGCGCACCGTCGAGAAATGTGCGGCCGGGGGTCCGGAGAATCCAGCCCTGCGTTACCAAACATTCCCTACATAGCACCTGAAACCAGCTGCATGTCATATATGACTAGATTTCCACTGAGTACTTCTCGATCATCGATCCAGTTTTACCATGTGGTTATTCAAATTTCATCAGTACATTTCATGTCAGAATTATTCACTGATAGCAAGTGCTATTTCAGAATTGTACAGAAAAGCTCCTTAAATGGAGTGGCACGGTAGCACAGTGGTTAGCACTGTTGCTTCACAGCGCCAGGGTCCCGGGTCCGATTCCCGGCTTGGGTCGCTGTGTGCGCAGAGTCTGCACGTTCTCCCCATGTCTGCGTGGGTTTCCTCCGGACGCTCCGATTTCCTCCCACAAGTTCCGATAAATAATAATAATCGCCTATTGTCACAAGTAGACTTTAATGAAGTTACTATGAAAAGCCCCGAGTCGTCACATCCCGGCACTTGTTCGGGGAGGCCGGTACGGGAATTGAACCCGCGCTACTGGCGCTGTTCTGCATCACAAACCAGCTGTTTAGTCCACTGTGCTAAACCAGTCTGTGCTCACTAAGTAAATTGGACATTCTGATTCTCCCTCTGTGAACCCGAACAGGCGCCGCCGGAGGGTGGCGACTAGGGGATTTTCACAGTAACTTCATTGCAGTGTTAATAAAAGTCTACTTGTGACAGTGATAAAGATTAATTAAGTGTTTCTTTCTGAAAAATATTTATATCGTTAATTAATGGTTTTTTAATGTTTTTTTTTCAAGAAACATGCTTGCAGCCCCAAGGCTAAATTGCATCAACTTCCATCAAAAAAATTATAATATTCATGTATAGTTTAAGTAATCCAGTTAGAAAACTTGGAAACACGTAACACTCATGGCATAACAAAAATGAACAAAGAAATTTAGCGGGTAAGAGGGACATGGTGAGATGGATTATTAAAGAAGGGATGACGAGTACAGAATGTGAGAATTAATGAAAAAAGAGACATGCTGCCTAAGCTTTTCGACTTGCACTCATCAGGGCCGATTTATAATAATACCAAATCTCAAAGGGAAACAACAATTCGTACTGAAAGATATGGATTTTAATCGGTAGTGGTAGAAACATGAAGAATGCACAGGGGAACAATTACCAACCCCCCCCCCCCCCCCCCCCCCCCCCCCCAAGCTTCTGTTTACATTTAATTCGGGTCAGTCGACTCTGATTGGTTGATCATTTTTCCTCCCTTAACAGCATGGGCAGGGAAGAGGTTCGGGGGTGGTGGTGGTGATGGGGGGGGGGGGAGCAATACCTGTAAAATTCAATCCGAAGATAGAAAAGATATGCTGAAAAATATTGACTGAAAGAAGAAAACTGAAGCAAGCAAAGAAAAGGGAACAAAATTGGAAACCGAGTTCAAGGGCAGAAATTGTTCAACTCAATGTGGATTCCAGCTGGCTGTGATATGTCTAACTGTGAGGCAGATAATGGCGTAGTGGCAATGCCACTGGTTTAGGAATCCAGAAGCAGCTGGTGGAATTCCAATTCAATTAATAAATCTGGGATTTAAAACTTGTCTGAATAACGCTCACCATGACAACTATCTGGCTCACTAACGTCCTTTAGGGAAGGAAGTCTGATGTCCTTACCTGGTCTGGCATAAAAATTACTTCAGACCCACAGAGATGGGGTGGACTCTTAATTCCCATCTGAAAGTGGCCTAGCAAGCCACTCGGAATGAGGCAATTAGAGACGGTGAACAAATGCTGGCCTTGCCTGCGATGCTCACAGCATGGAATCATGGAATCATAGGATTTACAGTGCTGAAGGAGGCCATTTGGCCCATCGAGTCAGCACCGGCCCTTCGAAAGAGCACCCTACCCAAGCCCCCACCTCCACCCTATCCCTGTAACCCAGTAACCCCACCTAACCTTTTCTGAACACTAAGGGTAATCTGTCATGGCCAATCCACCTAACCCGCACATCTTTGGACTGTGGGAGGAAACCGGAGCACCCGGAGGAAACCCACACAGACACGGGGAGAACGTGCAGACTCTGCACAGACAGTGACCCAAGCCGGGAATCGAACCTGGGACCCTGGAGCTGTGAAGCGACAATGCTAACCACTGTGCTACCATGCCGCCTGAACCTGTGGGCGCTTGACAAGCAGAATTTCACTGGGTGTGACCTATGACTGTCTTGTTCCGGCAGCTATGAAGCGCAGAAGACAAGGGTAACATCTCCATTACACAGCTGAAAATGGTGATCTGGCCCAGAAAAGCTAGCAATTGTGAAAAAGGCGCCAGCGAGCGTTCTTGCTGAAAGGTTTGCTGATCCTCAGGCAGCTTCGCACACTTTGTCAAATCACCTCCACCCTATCCCCGTAACCCAACTAAAACCTTTTTAGACACTCACGGCAATTTAGAATGGCCAATCCACCTAACCCGCACACCTTTGGACTGTGGGAGGAAACCGGAGCAAACGCACGCACACACGGGGAGAATGTGCAGACTCCGCACAGACATTCACCCAAGCCAGGAATCGAACCTGGGACCCGGGAGCTGTGAAGCAACTGCGCTAGCCACTATGCTACCATGCTGCCCCAACGAAGGTGAGGTGCTTTTCCTGACACTTACATTAGGCCTCACTGAAACAGTGCAGCAGGCCAAGGACAGAGAGTGTGAGAGCAAGATGGAGAAGTAAGTAAACAGTGAAAACTATTCTCTGTTTTTATTTTAGATTTCCAGCTCCCGCAGTACCCTAATTTCTGATTGGTTTAAATGTTTGCTTCAACCGCAGCATGTATGATTTGAATATTCCCATGACTGCGCTGTGGGACTGTTAGCCAAGACTCTTTTGGGAAAAGAAGGGCAACAATGGAGGCAGGATGAAAGCAAGTTGGCATCTGTTGTTTTGAAGTAAAAACTTCCTTTCTGGTGTTTTTGTTTGCAATAACACTTGTCATGTCATAATTAATTAGCACTGACAATATTTGTGAGAAACAGACTATAAAGATCTTAAGCCTTTCTGAATATGTTGTGGAGGGAGCTGGATTCGAAAAGGGAAAATGAAGGTTAAGTTTCTTTGGGGGAGAGCTAAGAGCTAATGACATATATTTCTCCGTGTGTCTAATTATCGTATATGTCTGAAATTTCTTGAATACAATAAATGGACAAACCTATATTTTATTGTTCATAATTGAACGCTTTAAAAAGTTGTTAACAAGTACCTATTAATTGGTTTTTTTTACCGTAGAAAGACTTTGGTTATAGCATTACAAGAGAAGCCACACCAATTTGGGTGTTAAATGTTTTTTTAACTCCTCCCGCTCCATTACACATCAAGCGTGAAGGAAAAGTGGGCCCGTTAAAGCCTCTTTTAATAATCTGGAATGAATCCAGGCTGAAGCTTCAGTTGGACTAATTACACACTAGGCCCCTGAAGAGGAAACCATTTCAGAGGCCGATGTACATCAGATTAAGTGCTTAGCAGACAAGTGTCATTTAATTTGGTTTTATGACCGGGAAATGGGACCGTGCGGTAGTTCTATGGTTTCTTAGGGGATGTCTGTCATGTTTTGTTTTCCATTCTGGAGTGTAATGCTTCTTGACACTGCTGTACTCTGCAAAATAGAAATGGAGGAATTATGACCTTCAAATTACCAACATATCATAAAAAGAATGGGAAAAGATCATCCGGCTATCCAGATATGGAGCTGCTATGTACACCTTCCCTGAATCATGCAATTTCCTTATTGAGGCAAATAGAGGCGGAAATATGTAGCCACTTAAGAAATACATTGGGTTTCCTTCCTCAGGCAGTCAAGCACAGCTCCAGGAGACCACAAGACCCTATTACTCATCATCATTTAAGCAAGCAGCTTATTTTCTCTAACTAAAAATGTCCTCTTCACTTGAGAGTGTGTCTTCATTTATTTAAATGAAGGAATTCATGAGGTTATTCAAGTTTGAACCTGTCACATAACATTAGGCGGCAAGCTATTGTTTTCAAAATATTATTACGGCTGCAGTATCTTTGGAATCTTGAAACTTGTAATATGCATTCATTAGATGTCTCAATGATGAGATCTTGAGACTTGTATGTTTAAACATGGACCGTTTATTGGTCGTCTTTAATTATTTACAGATGATAGATTACTGACATGCATGGTGTTTCTGGCCACTTCCAAAGTGTTCTCTTGAGTCTCAGTCTATTACCATGTGGCTCTATACATCATACCAAGGGCAGTGCTATTCTCCAGTATCACATTAACTCTTGTAATGGTGAGCACCTTTGCACGGTGGCATGCAGTCACATAATACAACAGGAACCATCCACCATTTTGAATATATAACTGATGTCCTACAGTGACTCCTTCATCTTTCCTTGCTGATCCACTTCACGCCTTTTAAACAAGTTTAACATTCATTCTTAAATCAGAGATTATTAAGTTTCTGGAGAATTAAGTTCTGCCTCTTCTGGGTTTATTACTTTCTGCTCTTTGTGCTGGGTTTTTGTTTGCGATGGAGGTTTTCCTTCACAAAGAACCCCAGCTACTGTATTAGTGCTGACACTGCCCTTCAATGCCAGCTCTAAATACAGATATAGCAAAGGCAACACCACACGCCTTTCAAAGACATGAATCTGGATGAGGAAGAGGGGTTAGGTAGAAGGACGAGAGGCAGAGCTGCGAGCGCCTTAGATTATGCCGAGCAGCTACAATTACAGATTCTGGCCAACCTCACTGGCTATACTTTGCCCTCTTCACTTTGTGAGAGAGACCTCGAGAGAGCTATCCCAACCACTGAAACTTGACGGTCAAACATTTTGCACCTGGATGCCTGTGGCCAATGTACTGGGCATCAGTATTGCTGGATTCTCTCACAGCACCATGGGTATAATTTGCTGCATTCGTCAGACTCTGATCCATCCAATGCAGGCCAGAAAAGTCTTGTTTTAGTGGAGATTGTTGACGGAATGTTTTTGCCCACACAAAGGTGGCAACGTGGGGCGAGAGAATGCAGGCGGCACCATTAGTTTCGGACAAGTCTCCCTCAATAAAGCAGTGCTTTATTCATGGCACACGGGGAGTCATGCTAACAATAAACCCACGGAAAACATGAGTAGGTGTCATGGGAATGTCACTTTAAGAAATGTTTGTTTTTTCAAGTGGCTGCAGTGATGTCATTGTGTGGGCGGAGCTGGGCTCTGGCTCTGCTTTTTCCTTTTGAGCTGGAAGCTGTTTTTGGCTCAGTTTGGCTTTGGTTCAGTTAGGGAGCTGCAAGCAAACCAAGAAGGTGTATTTTGGTCTCTCTCTGCATGCTAAAGAATTTCTCCAGATCACTTGATAATTTCAAAGTAAGACCTGTTTCTGTAAGGAATGCAAACCTATTGTTTTTATAGGAAAAAAGGGTGTTTGGCTCATGGATGTTGTTTGGAAAGTTACTAAGGGTTACCTGCAGAGTACTATATCTTTGGGGGGGGAGGGTGGGTATCAGTGTTGGTAGTTGATAAGATGTTTAATATGTGTTTATAAAATGTGAACTGGATTCATAGAATAAACATTGTTTTGTTTTAAAATACTGAAAATCTCTGTTGCATCACACCTGTAAAGTAGTCCATTTTTGCTCCTCGAAACCAAAATCTATTAAAAGGTATGGGTCAGGTGAACTCCATGATATACTTTGGTGTCTCTAAATCCTGGCCCATAATAGTAGGAAAGACCTTTATTCCATGAAGATACAGATGGTGTTGAACCTCCATAACAGAATAATGCAGGTAAATTTATAATTCCTCCTGGCAAGAGCCATACACTCTTTATCTTTCCCTAGATGATGAGAACAGTGCTATTTCATCAAAAAGGCAGACGCCGAAAGACTTTCTCACAGAACAGGAATCCAGAATAAGTTGATTCTTGCTTCTTGCCTCACAAATTTGATTGAATTCTTTGAGGACGTAACTAAGTGTGTAGATAAAGGTAGAGCAGTCGATGTCGTATACATGGATTTCAGTAAGGTGTTTGATAAGGTTCCCCATGGTTGGCTCATGAAGAAAGTAAGGAGGTGTGGGATACAGGGAAATTTGGCCAATTGGATAAGTAACTGGCTATCACATAGAAGACAGATAGTGGTGGTGGATGGAAAATGTTCAGACTGGAGACCAGTTACCAGCGGTGTACCACAGGGATCAGTGCTGGGTCCTCTGCTATTTGTGATTTTTATCAATGACTTGGAGGAGGGGGCTGAAGGGTGGGTCAGTAAATTTGCCGATGACACCAAGATTGGTGGAGTAGGGGATGAGGTGGAGGGCTGTTGTAGGCTGCAAAGAGACATTGATAGGATGCAGAGCTGGGCCGAAAAATGGCAGATGGAGTTTAACCCTGATAAGTGCGAAGTGATTCATTTTGGTAGGACAAATTTGAATGCGGATTACAGGGTCAATGGCAGGGTTCTGAGGAATGTGGAGGAACAGAGAGATCTTGGGGTTCATGTCCACAGATCTCTGAAGGTTGTCACTCAAGTGGATAGAGCCGTGAAGAAGGCCTATAGTGTGTTAGTGTTTATTCACAGGGGGCTTGAGTTTAAGAGCCGTGGGGTTATGCTGCAACTGTACATGACCCTGGTAAGACCACATTTGGAGTATTGTGTGCAGTTCTGGTCACCTCACTATAGGAAGGATGTGGAAGCATTGGTAAGGGTGCAAAGAAGATTTACCAGGGTGCTGCCTGGTTTGGAGGGTAGGTCTTATTAGGAAAGGTTGAGGGAGCTAGGGCTTTGCTCCTTGGAGCGGAGGAGGATGAGAGGCGACTTAATAGAGGTTTATAAGATGATGAGGGCGATAGATAGAGTGGATGTTCAGAGACTATTTCCTCGGGTGGATGTAGCTGTTACAAGGGGGCATAACTATAAGGTTCAGGGTGGGAAATATAGGAAGGATGTCCGAGGTAGGTTCTTTACTCAGAGAGTGGTTAGGGTGTGGAATGGACTGCCTGCTGTGCTAGTGGAGTTGGACACTTTAGGAACTTTCAAGTGGTTATTGGATAGGCACATGAAGCACTCCAGATGACAGGGAGTGGGATAGCTTGATCTTGGTTTTGGACAAGGCTCGGCACAACATCGAGGGCCGAAGGGCCTGTTCTGTGCTGTATGTTCTATGTTCTATGTTCTATATGGTATCAAAATGTGTTTTACATCCCAGAATCGGAGGTATTTTATGGCTGCAATTTTCTTTCCCGCCGGTGGGCTCTTCGATTCCTCCGAGGGTGACCCCGAGCGAGGGCATTATCCTCTCTGGATCTCCATTTCGATGGCTTGTATTTTGGGAGACGAGAAGCGAACAGATCATTGTCACCCATGAGGAAAAAAACTAAAACCTTTTCCACTTTCGGTCGGATGCAGCACTTTAGAAACACTCCCTAACTGCGTTCGCTTATTTTATAACAGCTCCAGTTCTTTTATTTTTTTTCTCCCCCCCCCCCATTACTTTTATGCAAATCGCTATAGCAACATTGGCCTGTGCTGCGTTGCTATCCTGTGCCAGCTGCATATCTGAACGCTTTCTGCTGTCTCTGGTACACGAAGGCAGCGGAATAGAATGGTGAACTCTCACTGGCCTTAAACAGGCTTCTTTTCAAACAAGCCTGGATGATGAAAAGGAAAAATATTGAAAGAGCAGTATGGGCCTGCTGTGCTGGGTGGGATTCTAGTGTGTGGAGGAAAAAGATAATTTGATGGATTGTTTTCCTTTCCAGTTCATTTGAAGCCGTACTAATTATCTGAGGATTGTCTAATTTATGATTTCGATATCCACATTCAGCTGAAGGTGGCGGGGGGGGGGGGGGGGGGGGGACCGTCCACATGCAACCGGGTTAACAGAGAGACAATGCGACAACAACATCCATTCGCATTTATATGGCACCTTTAGCATCCTAAAACATCCCATGGTGCTTCGCAGGAATGTTATCAAACCAAATTTGACTCCGAGCCTCACAAGGAGAGACCTGAGCTTGGTCAACGAGCTATTAATTAGCATCTTGAAGGAGGGAAAGGAGGCAGAGCGGTTCAGGGAGGGAATTCCCGAGCTTAGGGCCTAGGCCACTAAAAATATGGCCGCCGAGATCGGAGATGCCCAAGAGATCAGAATTGGAGAAGCGCTGATCGGGTCGTGAGGCGGGAAGTAATTACGGGAATTAGGCGGGATGCAAGGGTATATCGAGGGATACGAAAATAAAGTTGAGAATTTTAATATCACGGCAAGCGCCCAGAAATGGCAATGTGACAATAGCCAGATAATTGTTTTTGCGATGGTGAATCACAGAATTAACATCTACAGTGCAGAAGGTGGCCATCCGGCCCATCGAGTCTCCACCGGCCCTTGGAAAGAGCCCACTTAAGCCCACACCTCCACCCTATCCCCGTAACTCAGTGATTGAAGGATAAATGTAAAGATCGGGGATAACTGCCCTGCAGAAGTTTGCAATAGCACCTGCTGCACTGATCTGAGAAGGCGCCTCAGTTTAAAGCCTCATTGAAATCCAGCACCTGCTGACAGTGCAGCGCTCCCTCAGTGCTGCACGGGATTTATTTGTGCTTAAGTCCCTGGGGCGGTTATGTGGAACAAAGCAAAGGGAAAAAAATAAACTTACCTGGAGGTTAAATCCGTGTCATAGTTCAGGAACCTGAGGAAGGAGCAGTGCTCCGAAAGCTAGTGTTTGAAACAAACCTGTTGGACTTCCTGTCAGGCCTCGGGCTCTCTGCGTATGTGTTGGGAAAGGGCCGCAATCGGTGACTATCACGTCTCCAGGCCGGGAACCGGTGCGGCACACGCGGAAGCAAATGAAGATGAAAGGTGAAACAGCGCAAAACATCAGGTCAGGTGACCCAAAGAGGAGCGCCATTGCAGAGAAGGTGTCCCAGGGAGCAGGGAGCAGGACACGGTTAAGGGAACAGGGAGAAGGTCCCAAAGCAGGAATGTCCAAAACAAGCGAGTGAGACCGCAACAGAGGACAGTCCCAGGTAAAGGATGAGGACAGAGATCAGAAACACCTCCTGTTCAGTAAATGTGAAAGAAAGTAGCAGAACAATAGGCTCTGAATTAAAGAGAGAGAGAGAGAGAGAGAGAGCTGCGGGGAGCAGACATGAAGTAAAGTGAGTTGGAGGACGCCCTGAAGATCCGAGAGGGCTGCCAAAGATCGGTGACTTTGTGCTTTGGGCTGTAAGGGCACAGTGGTGTTCTGCTTTATATGGTTGAAGATATCAAATTGTGGAAGGTGAAGCTCGAATGTAGGTGGGGACCCAAGGAAAGAAATATTAGTAGGTGGGACTGAAAGCCTGCAGGTGACGTTTTGTTGAAGCTGTGCGGGTGGGAGTGACTTTCAGAAAGAATTTCAAGCTGAGTCCTTCAAATGTGGAGATTGGAAACTCTCAGAGCTCGAAGTTGCTGGGGATCACTATCACCAACAGTCTGTCCTGGCTCACTCACATTGGTGCAACAGTCAAGAAAGCCCAACAACGTCTCTACTTCTTACGGAAGCTAAAGAAATTCAGCATGTCTGAATTGACTCTCACAAACCTCTACAGATGTGCGATAGAGAGCATCCTATCCGGCTGCATCACAGCTCGGTATGGCAACTGCTCGGCCCAAGATCGCAAGAAACTGCAGAGTGGTGAACACAGACCGTCGCATCACACAAGCTTGCCACGCTTACAATTATTCTGTTTACACCTCCCACTGCCTCAGAAAGGCAGACAGCATTGTCAGAGACCTCTCACACCCAGGCTTTGCCCTCTTCCATACCCTTCCATCAGGCAGAAGATGCAGACATCTGAAGATCCACACATCCAGACATAGGAACAGCTTCTTCCCCACAGCTACTAGACTCCTCAACGACTCTCCCTTGGACTGATCTGTTCCCTGTAAGAACACTATTTATGATGCCCTGCGCTGCTCTTGCTCATGTATTTGCTTTGTTTGGCCCTTGTTCCGCACTGTAACCAATCACTGTTTATACTATTTGTCGATGTACTCTGTCAATTATTCTTTTTGTTTATTGTATACGTACTGTGTATGTTCCCTTGGCCGCAGAAAAATACTTTTCACTGTACTTCAGTACATGTGACAATAAATCAATCAATCAATCAATCAGTCAACCAACCAATCAATCATGAGGAAGACAGAAGCCTGAATTTTGCGAATGGCAGGGTCTCGCTCCTTGGCATCCAAAGAGTTGGAGGGGAACACATCCCTGCCAACCTTGAGTGTCCCAAAGCCAATTCATGTTGGAATGAATGTTAAGTGGCTGCGGGCGGATGGTCCGCCACTCACTCGGGTGGAAGTCCTGTCTTAGGGAGCCGTCAGCCATTCTGAGTTTTATTTTAAGAAAATATTTTATTGAGGTGAATTTCAAAAGAATCACTGGCAACTTGAGGAATCTTTTACACTGAGAGTGGTTAGGGTCTGAACTGCTCTGACTGGGTGTCTGGTGGAGGCAGGTTCAATCGAAGCTTTTGAAAGAGAATTGGATCAGTGCCTGAAGAGACATTTGCAGGGCCACTAGCCAAGTTGCTCTTGCAAAGAGCCAGCATGGACACAACAGGCAGAATGGCCTCTTTTGGTGCTGTAATCGTTCTAT
Source organism: Scyliorhinus canicula (assembly GCF_902713615.1). NCBI lineage: Eukaryota > Metazoa > Chordata > Chondrichthyes > Carcharhiniformes > Scyliorhinidae > Scyliorhinus > Scyliorhinus canicula. The sequence continues at coordinate 15,842,244 of NC_052156.1, read as the reverse complement.
GATCAGAGTGAATATATTTGGGAAAGATTTGGCAAATCTCGTCCTCTTTCAAGGTGTGACAATGAAATCATGACTACTTGAAATCTCTTCAGATTCGGAACATTCCAGAGAGAATGTTGTCTTTCTAGTTGTTCTAAAGCATGTTTCTCGGTAACCTTGAACAGTACTGCTTTGTTCTCCTTCCCTACAGTGAAGTGTTTCTGCTCACTGCGTACAAAAGCCAGCAGAAGAAAAGATTCCAGAAAGTTCCGCAGAAATAAAATGGACCATTTGAAATGATCTTTCTGGCAACGCGAATAAAATGCTTGAAAGAAGTGTCTGTGGGGGAGGCACGTTAATTACCCTCCTGATCTCAGAACTTCGATGCTGAAAATATTGAGTCTGTGAAAATCAATTCTACCTCTGGGCAACTATGTACTAAAGCTGCGGCCAGCCAATAAATAATGTAGCGATTTTAACTAACGTCACGTTTTTCCGCACGTTGTTTAAAAATGCAAGCTTTGATTGGGCGTCTACTTGGTGAGCTTGATATGGGGTACACGCTTTCAAAGTGTGTTGGAATATATTGGATGTCCGTGGCAGAGTCTCCCATACACCTTGAGCTTCAAGCTCAGTGAGCTTTGAAAAAACACGAAAGGTCAGAGAAGGAAGATGATGGTTAGGGCTTAAACTGCATTTGAACACCTGTGAAGTGAGATGGGCAGACTGACTGGAGACTTGACACAAGTTCACATCTTCCAATTGTAGCTAAGGCCAACTGCACTGCTTTATAATTGGACATTTTAAGCGAGTTTACTGTAGAATCATAAAATGTTCACAGCACAGAAGGGGGCCACTCGGCCCCTCATTTCCATGCCAGCTTCCTGCAAAGGGCAATTTAGCTCCTTCTCCCACCCCTGCTCTTTGCCGATCGCTCTTGCAGTTTCCTCTTCACCCGGATAACTGATTCCTTTTTTGAAAGCTCTAACCGAATCTGTCTCTGTTAAACTCGCAGGCTGTGCATTTCAGATCCTAAACATCTAAGGAGCATTTTTTTCTTCTTTTGCTGCCTTTGATTTCTTTGCCATTCAACACAAATCAGTGGCTTCTGGTTCTTGGCCATCCTCCAAATGGAACAGATTCTCTCTCCCTCTATACTTTGTTCAGACCCTCATGGTTTTGACATCTCTGTCAGATCTCCAGTCAGCCTTCTCTTCCCCAAAGAGAACAGCCCCAGCATCTCTGGTCTGTCCACCAAACTGAGATCCCCCATTCCTAGACCCATTCTCGGTTATATATTGTGGCACACTTCTCGTGTTGTTGAAAGACTTCAGGCTTCGTTAAGAAGAAGAAGGTATTTATTAATAAAGAGTAACTTGGTACGAGAGGTTTTATAGTACTAGGCCCCCTTGGGGCCCTTACATGACTGCTCGATGTATTCTGCCCAAGATTGCACTCCACCCTCTGGGGTGGTCACTCACCCTCGGTTCCCACAGGTCCCTCAACTCAGGTGACCCTTTTCGGCTGTACTGCCTTGCAGAGACAGACACCACAGGCACTACATTCTTGTGAATACTTCCTGTGCCTCCTCTAATGTTTCACATCCTTTCTAAAATGCGGTCCCCAGAATAGTTTGCAATACTCCACTTAATAATAATAATCTTTATGGTTGCCACAAGTAGGCTTACATTAACACTCTAATGAGGTTACTGTAAATATCCCCTAGTTGCCACATTCCGGCGCCTGTTTGGGTGCACTGAGGGAGAATTCAGGATGTCCAAATCACCTAACAGCACGTCTTTCGGAACTTATGGGAGGAAACCGGAGCACCCGGAGGAAACCCACGCAGACACGGGGAGAACGTGCAGACTCCGCACAGACAGTGACCCAAGCCAGGAATCGAACCTGGGACCCTGGAGCGGTGAAGCGACCGTGCTAACCGCTGTGCTACCGTGCCGCCCACTTGAACCAGTGTCACATTAAGTTTCGGCATGCTTCTGTACTCTTTGCCTCTATTTACAGAGCCCATGATGCCGTATGCCTGAGTAATTACTTTCCCAACCTGTCCTGCCATCTTCAATATTCAGATAGTCCCAGGTTCCACTTCTCTACCAGCCCTCTGACCGTTGTGCCATTTAATTCAGATTTCCTCCCCTCATTCTTCTGACCAAAACCTATCGCTTCACATTTCTCTACATTAAATTGAATCTGCTACAGGTCTGCCCATTCCACTTGCCTCTCCGTGTCCTCTTGAAGTCGGCCACTATCGTCCACATAGTTCGCAATACCTCTAGGTTTGGTATCATCAGCAAACCCTGGAAGTGTGCCCCACTCACCCGAGTCTTGGTCGTTAAGTAGATCAAGAAAAGCAGTTGTCATGGTTGACACCTAGGGAAGCTACTGTATACCTTCCTCCAGTCTGAAAAACAATGGTTCACAATTACTCTCTGCTCCCTGATACACACCAATCGTGTATCTTGCTGCCATTGTTCCTCACATACCATGAGCTTGAATTGTTTTATATGTTGGTTGCACGGCCAATCTTATCTTCAGTAACTCTGGTCTGACTCAAGTAGTGACTTTAAGCTGCTTCATCAACACTATGGGTGTGATCGATGCGAATGAGGACTGAGTCTCGTAGCGCAAGAGTAACTGGGTGTTTCCTGACGCTCCCTTCACCTGCTCTTTACTCTCTGAATGGCAGCCCTATAGGCTGGCAGCTTCCAATCTTTGGACTTCTTTCCGCCCAGATCAGGAGCCCTGAGGCCATTGGCAGCACATGTGGGAGATTGTGCTCAACCCTCTGGCGCTCATGTACTGAATAACAATGGCTGTGAGGGGATCCTCATTGAGGGACACTTTCCCTATCATTTCTGAGTGGACTCATCTGCTTGTATGGTGAAAACTAGAAAGGCACGTAGTTCAGGCGAGATTGACAAAATTCCCTTCTAAAAATAATGAGTTTAGATATAACAAATGTGCATTCCAGCAACAGCTTTAGAATTGATAGAGTCTGAGGGGCTGTGTTAATATTTGACATGCTCCTCTGATTGAGGCAACAGTTTCCAGACCTGTGCTTGGAATAGTTAATGAGGCACGAAATGGAATGTCAACAAAAAACCCACAGAGCCTTTCAAACAGACAGTGAGCAGAGATTTCGGTGGGGCAGACGGGCAGGAATATGGGTTGTCCCCGGAACGGATACATAATGTGGACCCATCCCACCCGGCTTATTCACTCTGTGAACTTCTTCCATCGGGCAGGAGATACAAAAGTCTGAGAACACACACTAACAGACTCATAAACAGCTTCTTTCCCACTGTTACCAGACTCCTAAATGACCCTCTTATAGACTGACCTCATTAACACTACACCCTGTATGCTTCATCTGATGCCGGTGCTTATGTAGTTACATTGTATATCTTGTGCTGCCCTATTATGTATTTTCATTTATTCCCTTTTCTTCCCATGTACTGAATGATCTGTTGAGCTGCTCGCAGAAAAATACTTTTCACTGTACCTCGGCCCACGTGACAACCCAATCCAATCCATTGCAACCTGACTGGGCGTTGAAATTGACCTCATATGAAATACTTCAAAGGCTTATCAGCAAGCTGAGAGAAGACTAGCCACGTGACCCCCATACTGGTGGAGACCCCTGACCTGAAGCCATCCAGCTCACCTTGAGCTCCCCGAAATCCCAGGTCCTGGAAGGTCCCCCCCCACCTCCGCACCATGGCAACAGCTGACTTGCCCTTGTGCACCCGGGAGGTAACCGCTGAGCACCACTGACCTCCTTGCTCCCCCCGAAGTCCATGATGCCTAGTCCCCCCTTTTAAAGACCAGTAGTGATTTGCGCCTGTGCGACTTCCTGCTGGGGGCGGGGGTGGGGGTAGGGGGGGGGGGGGGGGGGGGGAAATTGGAACAGTCTGGGCGGCTGGAAGATCCAGCATGGAACTTACTAATCATAATTAAATACATGCATGTTCATGCTAATCAGCTTCTTACCCTTTCTGGGTGAGTTCCAGTTTGTTCCAGCAGAAAGATCTCGGGAAGATCACAAACCATTTTGCGCCTGGCATGAATCCCGCTTTTGGACTCTTCTGGAATTTTCCCGAAATGGCGGAATTTGCGCTGGGCACAATGCAGCCGGAAATCCGTTCCCTTCATGTTCCACTTTAAATGACCAATAGCTTTGCTCGTGACCGTTTACTTCTCCTAGGAACTCTGTAATTATAATAATAGTAATAATCTTTATTAGCGTCTCAAGTGGGCTTACATTAACACTGCAATGAAGTTACTGCGAAAATTCCCTAATCGCCACACTGCGTGCCTGTTTGGGTACACTGAGGGAGAATTCAGAATGTCCAAGTCACCTAACTTTGTGTCTGCCGTTACTTTCATTTTCTTGGATAGTTTGCATTTCATAAATCTCTTCCTGTTTTCTTCTTCTGTTAAAGCTGTCAGGTGTACAGAAGTGCTTTAAGTGTCCTGTCCTCGTACGCTGGACCACCTGCTGGACAATCTTGGTCTCTGCTCCTTGTTTTTCTGCAAAGTAAGCACCTCAATGCGGCTACTTTGGATCTCCTATCCATTTGCCTGTTTTGGTGGCCTTTTGATTGGGTGGGACTGCCACCTTTGGGCCTGTGCAGATAAAAGAGTTTGAGCCTCGGCTTCACGATTGATTATAACTCTGATTTGGACTGCTCTGTGTACTGAAATGCTCGATTGAGAATAACGCTGTCTTTCGACTGCAAAATGTCAGACAGATTTTCATCCTGGACTCCGATGACAATGTGGTCGTGAATAAGTTCACCTTTCAATGCACCATGCCTTCGAGAACTGGCTGGGCGATATAACCCAGTAAGAAATAATTTGACAGATTCCCTTGGCCTTTGGTATCTTTCAATAAATAGCGCTCGCTCTATCACAAGGGATTGTTTCAGATTAAAATACGTGGGCAGCATGGTGGCACAATGATTAGCATTGCTGCCTATGGAGCTGAGGACCTGGGTTCGAATCCCGGCCCTGGGTCACTGTCCGTCTGGAGTTTGCACATTCTCCCTGTGTCTGCATGGGTTTCAACCCCGCAACCCAAAGATGTGCAGGGTAGGTGGCCATGCTAAATTGCCCCTTAATTGGAAAAAAAAAATAATTGGCAGCTCTAAATTTATTTTTAAAAAATGTGTTGAATGTTTTTAGGGCAGTCTGAATGTCTGCGGAGATCTCATCTACATCCGGATCTCTTCTACATCCGGAGCGGGATTCTTCGGAAACCGGCAGGGCGGCAACTCCGGTGCGAAGGAGAGGCGTGAACCACTCCGGCGTTGTTGCAGAATCCTCCGCACCTTCAGGGGCTAGGCTGGCGCTGGAGTGGTTTGCGCTGCGCTGGCCGGCGTGGAAGGGGCTTGGCGCCACGCCAACCGGCGCTGAAGGGCCTCCGCCGGCCGGCGCGAGTTGGCGCATGCGCGGGAGCACCAGCGTGTGCTGGCGTCATCCCAGCGCATATGCGGGGGGGGCTCATCTCCGCGGCGGCCATCGCGGAATGTTACACCAGCTGGCGCAGAGGAATAGAGTGCCCCCATGGCACAGGCCCACCCGCAGATCGGTGGGCTCCAATCGCGGGCCTGGCCACCATGGGGGCATCCCCCGGGGCCAGATCCTCCCGCGCCCCCCCCCAAGGACCCCGGAGGCCGCCCACGGAGCCAGGTCCCGCCGGTAAATACCTGTTGTAATTTACGCCGCTGGGACCGGCCGAAAACGGGCAACCACTCAGCCCGTCGCGGGCCGGAGAATTGGCAGGGGGGCCGCTGCCAATGGCCCCCGACCAGCCCGCCGCGATTCCCGCCCCCGCCAAATCCCCGGTGCCGGAGAATTCGGCAGTCGGCGGGGGCGGGATTCACGCCGTCCCGTCCCCCCCCTCCCCCGTCCCCCCGGCGATTCTCCAATCCGGCGGGGGGGGGGGTTGGAGAATCCTGCCCCTGGTTCGAGAGGACATCATCAGCAACAGATCCTATGGTGTAAAGGAATGAACTAACCTGGTTCTTCTGCTCTTCAGCATGCAAGGCCGATGCTACTCGATATCAGAGGAAGTCTTTCTTCCATAACTCCCAGTGTTGGCCTCTCTGCAGGTCCTTCAGGTGTTTGAACAGGCAGGGTAGGGGCAGTGACCATTCGCCTTGTGCTGACATGGGTATGTTTTCCAGTGTGCCTCCCTCCTAGGTAGATTTTCAGTTTCTTCCTTCAAACAGGTCTTCTTCCACTTTCGTGGCGTGGTTTTGCTGCTGATGGCACCAACCTTTGTCAGGTTGTTGTGACCATGCTGCCTTGTCTTGTATGTTGGTCATGTGGCCCATGTCATCCTGAGTAAAATGCTGGAAAATCTCAGCAGGTCTGGCAGCAGAGAAAAAATATAATGTTTTGAGTCCACTTGACTCTTCATCAGAGCTAAAAGAGCGGGAAGGCCTGTTGGATATTCTACTCATCTTCCCATTACGCACATTACAGTCCTTAAGACTCAATACTCAGTTCAGCAACTTTAAACTGTGTCCTTTCTCCTCCACCTTAACCCTTTTTTTGATATCCCATACATATTTGGTCTAAATGCCTCTTCCTCCTGTGCACACAGGGCCAAATTTCCCTTGTCCTAATGTTTGCTACGTCTTGCTGCAATCTCGCCCAGCTATATTAACATTATCCACAGGATAAGACATCGAGTATACATGTTCCTCAGTAGTATTGTCTCTGCTGATGTCACTGTTACATCATGATGTGGACCACTAACTCATTACCATAACTATTAACCCACTGAATTACATTAACTCTGCTGACAAGCCTGTTATGTGGCACTTTAAAAGATGCCTTATTGGAAAATCAACCATATTACCCTCATCAATTCTCTCTGCTATCTCAAAAAGCTTATTTTGTTACTTATAAATTTAGAATGCCCTTTCCCAATTAAGGGGCAATTTAGCGTGGCCAATCCACCTACCCTGCACATCTTTGGGTTGTGGGGGCGAAACCCACGCAAACACGAGGAGAATGTGCAAACTCCACACAGATAGTAACCCGGGGCCGGGATCGAACCCGGGTCCTCAGAATCTCAAAAGTCTTAACCAGGCTATTTAAGCACAATTTCCCTTCAAGCAAATTGTGCTGGCTTTCCTCTTCTGACACGGACAACAGAGGTTTGGCTAGGGTTAAGTTTATGTAGGGTGGCAGGCGGAAGGTTAGACAGGAAGGCATTGGAATAGTCAAGCTTACAGGCAAAATAGGCCTGGGTGAAGGCTTCAGCAGCAGGTGAGCTGAGGCCGGGGGTGGGGTGGGGCGGGGTGCGGGGGAAGGGGGGGGGGGAAGGGGGACGGTGGGGGGGGGGGGGGGTGATGGTGGCGGAGTGGGGATGAGTTGGGCCATGCTAGTGAGGTAGAAGTAGGTGGTCTTGGTGATGGTAACCATAAAGGACAGAAGCTTATCTCGGGGTCAGATATGGCTGACTCAGTTGCCAGGGAGACCGATGGAGTTGGTTGCTAGGCAATGAAATTTGTGACTACATTCTGCGTGCGAAGGTAGTCCTAAATCCTGTTGGGTAGGGAGTTCCAAGATTTTGGCCCAGGTATGAAGGAACGGCGATATATGTCTCAGTCAGGAAGAGGTGCTGAACATCTTCATTGACTGCTGCTGATGTGCGGATGCTGCAGCCATACTGACTGAATAGATTCCCTCTGAGGCACTTTCCAAATGAATTGTTTAATTTGTTTTCCCTGTATCTGTACTAATGGGAACTTGTCAAATTTGCACAGGAATGCCCTCGGGCCATGTCTCGACATACCTTGCTGGAAAGAATTATAAATGTACAGCTGATGTAAATTAACAAAACAGGACACACTCAAGTTGCCTGGCTGAAGACAAGAGCAAAATACTGGAAATATGACATAAAACCAGAAAATGCTGGGAATTGTCAAAAGGTCAGGCAGCTCCTGCAGAGAGAGAGACAGAGTTAATGGGCAGGGATTTTCTGGACCCACTTTTGGGGGAGTTGGAACAGTGGCAGGGGCAGCGAATTCGGGAAAGAGACCGAAACCAGCTTTTGTGCTGGTGGGATCTCCGGGCTCCATTGTCCCCGTCACCCGCCAATTACATAATGGGGGCCTCGATTTCAAAAGAATAGAATACCTACAGTGCAGAAGGAGGCCATTCGCCCATCGAGTCTGCGCCGACCCTCTGAAAGAGCACCCTTTCTAGGCCCATGCCCCCACCCTATCCCTGTAACCCAGTAACACTACCTAACTTTTTGGGCACTAAGGGGCAATTAAGCGTGGCCGATCCACCTAACCTGCACACCTTTGGACTGTGGGAGTAAACCAGAGCACCCGGAGGAACCCCACGCAGACATGGGGACAATCATTGTCACAGAGATTTACATACAGCAAGAAAACAGGCCCTTCAGCCCAACCTGTCCATGCTGCCCAGTTTTTAGCCACTAAGCTAGTCCCAATTGGCCACATTTGGCCCATATCCCTGTACACCCTCGCGGACACGGGGAGAATGTGCAAACTCCACACGAGTGGACCTGAGCCCGGGACCGAACCCGGGTCCTTGGTGCCGTGATGCAGCAGTGCTAACCACTGCGCCGCCGTGCTGCCCTCACCACGTATGCTTGACATGATTGTGCATTCTGACTAGACATCCTCTAACCCAAAGTAACGCTTGTGATCCTAAGGCTGATTTTATTAATTAGCCTGGATAATTAAGCATCACAACCTCATGCCAAGCAACTGGCAATAGAACTAACTATTGTGATTGCCACACTAGAGCGAGGGAGAAAGGCAAACTGCACTGATTTCATTTCACCACCTGTCTCGAAGCAGAAGGTGTTTTGAATTATTTCTTAAAGTATGTGGTGGCATGGTTTCCTAATCCATCAATTTACTCAATCTGATTTACTAATAATCTGCAGAAAATTCTGATTAACTCAAGTTAGATTTTTTAACATGCAAATACCTGGGGAGGAGTGGAGTGTTCACTACATCCTGCTCCACTACACACACGCACACAAGGAAACACACACAGACCGCACACGCCAAACACAGACAGACACAAATGTGCACACACACAAGCAAACACACACAGGCACACGCACACACAGACAGACACAAACGTGCACATACACACACACATATACGCACACCACACACAATGCACAGAGATATATATACACACACATACACACATGCCCACACACACATACACACATGCCCACACACACACACAAGCACACAAGCACACACAAACACATGTAAACATACACACATGTACACACATACACACACAGTTACATACATGCTATGCACACACACACATTTACACACATGCACACACACGCACAAGCACACATGCAGACATAATAAGCTCCAACAGAACAATATTGCGTGCTAAGTTTTAAATGTTTCCACAAGTGGATTATTGTCAGAATAGACTAAGCTTTGCTAATTATTTTAAACTTAAAAATGCTGAAGGACTAGGAGCAATACTAAGCGGGCCTTCTCAATAGCGGTGTACTTTCTTTGCCACACACCTATTTCTCAAATGCCATGAAGAATGTTTCTACATTCTTTTCCTAAAATGTTGGTAGGGCCTGTATAAACTGAAGCGTATCCCCACTGTGTTCTGTTCTAGGGTTAGGCTCCCTTTAGCTCTTGACAGCTCTCCTTTAATTTCTAACGCTTTAAGCTGGAACTCTTTCTCTTTTGCCTTTTCCTCATTTCAAACGATCTTTGCTCACCTTTTATCCACATCTCCATTTAAAAAAATTCACTCTTGTGCTCGAACTGCAACAGATTTCTCTCCACATCGGTTTCCCCACCAGGATGTGTTTCTGATCCTACACCATCTGGACTACTTGCTTGTCGGCTCGCCTGTGTTTCCAACAGACCCAAGCACTCAACTAATACATCATATATCTCTCTCTGTCTTCTTAGCTTTAATCTGTACCACTGCTTTTAATATTCTTACCAATTCATTTCACTTGTTTTTTCAAAATCCTTGTAAATAAACCAAAGACAAGTCCTCCACCTGAATAAAGATTTTAGCAGCTTCCTGAGCCGTCCTGTTATACTGTTACAAACCTAGTGCCTTGTTAATATACTGTACCCCAAATCACCACTGTGTACCATTTTGAAGCTCCTGGGACTGAGATTTCAAATCATGGCCAGAATTCTCGAGTCGTTGGAATTCTTTTTCCCGCTGCCATGGACCCCTGGCTAGTGGGCTTCCCGGCGACCTGGTGTGGGTTCAATGGGAAATCTCATTGACAAGCGGCGGGAAGAGAGAATTCCATCACCAGCAAACCGTGCATCACCAAGAAACACGCGGTTGGGGACTGGAAAATCACACTCAATGTCACGACATCTAGGCTAGTACGTGATCAATTCCAGTCCCATTTCCCAATAAACTACAGTCACCATTTTTGTAGCTTCAACACAAGTAACCTTTTATTACGTACAGTGGTATAATTGAATGGACAGAAAATGTAACTGACTAACTACTAGACCCTTGTCACCCCCCCAACTCACCCCACTCTTTCTCTGCACACACACACACACACACTCACACACACACACACACACACAGACAAACAACACAGGGAAAAGGGTGGTGGAAAGGCAAAGAAAATATAAAAATAAAAAGATAAAGATCTCTGATTCACAGGGATGTCTTCCAGTCAACGTCTTTCTGAAGTTCAGGTTTTCATTTTGGTACTTCTTCCTTCAAGGACGACATGGTTTTCTCGGGCAAGGCTGTCCACTTTCCTAAGCAAAAACAGAAAATATTGGACAATCTCAGAAGGTCTTACAGTGACTGCAGAGAGAGAAGGGAACTAGCATTTTGAGTCTGGATGACTCTTTGTCTGCAGACTTTGCATCATTTCAGTTTCACAGCAAAGAATGTGCCAGGCACCCACTGCTATGAGAAAAATAGAGCGGTTCTTTCAGTCCGGGAAACAGGGGAGAGAAAGTATTCTTTTCACTTCCAAGGTCTGAACACTTCTAAGTATGCTCAGAAAATATCACGCAGGAACCAATCACTGACTGTTGTCAGGCAGAACACTGTCTTTGGCCAACTCACTGGTTGGGAGTTAACCAATCGAACTGAGTCCCTCCAAAGCTGTTCCCATAAGATCCACTCGGTGCCGAGGAGTCTGGTTCTGCCCCTCCAGCATACAAAACCTGGGAACACAGTGTCCTGGTAAGCAGGCTATTTCTGTTTAAAGGTGCATTCCGATTGTGGGTCGATGGACCAAAACCGTAAAACAAAAGAAAAGAAATGGGAATAAAAGAAGTAAACAGGAAGGACTCTTACAAATGTAAGAAAAAGTAGAGGCGTTTAGAAGTTCAATCATTAATTTGTGTGAATTTCTCTGTTTCGGCTGTGTTCTCTGTTGCTCCTTATCTGATGAATGGTCATGGTGCATGGATTTCCGAACTTGACAATTTTTACTTGTAGCTTGTGGAAGCATTAACCATGGTGTGTAAAGATCTTGAAAGACTTGTTAAACGTATCAAGATTCACGTGAAAATAACTTGATTTGCTGTGAATGTAGCCAGTAAACGTCAATGGGTGAGAACCTGCCTCAGCCCCCATGGGATCTGTTTGGTCCTTCTCTCTCAGGAATGAATAAAGGATAAGAGTTTTTTTAAAGAAAAATGTTTTACATTTTCACGTCCTTAGATTTCCCTTGAGTACTTTCCACAGAAGTTGATGAATAAATGGAACAGGATGCACATTGAGACAGGTCATTTCAGAGAATTCAACAAGATAGAATAAATATTTGACTGGGAAAGGAACTGAGCAGAGTCAGCGAACGGCGATACGGGTGAAAAATACAGAGTGAATCAGGAAACGCGATTCCCTCCGGAGTGATCGCATTTTATGATTTTGCGCACCCCTCACTGGTGATGCCATGAGCCTCATTTAAATGTTTCCCCCGTCCCGCGATCCACAGATTTACCACAGATTTTAAAAAATGAGTCGTAGGGATCCCTCAAAGGTACGCATAGCCAACGGGAGGAAAGGGACATGCCCGGGCAGTGCCAACCTGTGCCGGGGGTGAGCCACCTTGGGAGCCCCATTGGGAGGGGAGGGGAGTGGCTTCCATTTACATGTGGTGGGGGAGATCCAGCAGTGGGGGGGGGGGGGGGGGGGCACGTTTGCAGGCACTGGGAGAGGTGGTGGCAGGGGGGGGGGGGGGTAGCGGGCACTGAGTGGGGGAATGCCAGCGATACTTCCACAGTAGTGGTGGTGAGGGGGGAGACCCCGATGATTGCTGGGATGGGGGGAGCCCCTGATAATTGTGGGAGGCATGGTAAGGGAGTCCCTGCTTATTGTCCGGGGGTACGAAGATCCTGATTTTTGTCCAGGGGTGGGAGGAGAGGTTAACCAATGTGTGTTGGAGGGCCCAATGTTTGTCTGGGAGGGAGGGACGTGAGCGCCCGATAGCTCTCTTTAAAGATTGCATCCTGATCTCTGAAACTGAGTGCTGGCTCTATCAGGCCCTGCCCCATCAGAGTGACGGCGTCAACCCAGCCCATTCATTGTTTAAGAGAGGCTCAAGAGTGACAATTGGGCTGTGCAACTGGAGAACTACAGGCCGGTTTTCAAACTGAACCTTATTCCACTCATTGTTTATGAATGTTTTAGAGTGTTCAGATGAATTGAAATGCTCTCTTCTGAATCTGTGGTGGTGTGGCCCCATTGAGGGGTGGGTCCTCACAGTCTACGTGCTTGGATCGGGGCCTATCACACAGGAGCGCATGAACCCTGACCAATGGGGAAAAATGCAGGGCCAATAAACCCTTGTTCGGTTATACTGGATTGTACTGGAAGTCTCCCTCATATTGCCTCGAGCCACCGCATTGGCAAAGAGTGTAAATCGGATGGTCTCAAGTCCGCAGTAGTTTAGATTTTGAGGGGGAAGGAAGAAGCCTCCAAAACACACACTCCCTCTCTCTCTCTCTCTCCAAGCAGTCTTGTAAATTAACTATTTATCCATAGGATGGCAAGTAATCCCGTGTTTGCTAGCTTTATTTAAAAGTGGGTTTTGGCCTGTAATGGGGTTTGCTTGATTGGAGATTAATTAGGTAGCAGTTAGGAGTTAAAGTATTTCATTTTATTGTTAAGCATTGTTCAACCGGTAATTGTAAGTTATATTTTCTCTGCTGTTAAAGGTAGTTTAATACTGTGTTAGAACATAGAACAGTACAGCACAGAACACCCTACTCAAACCCACGTATCCACCCTATACCCGTAACCCAACAACCCCCCCTTAACCTTACTTTTATTAGGACACTACGGGCAATTTAGCATGGCCAATCCACCTAACCCGCACATCTTTGGACTGTGGGAGGAAACCGGAGCACCCGGAGGAAACCCACGCACACAGGGGGAGGACGTGCAGACTCCACACAGACAGTGACCCAGCCGGGAATCGAACCTGGGACCCTGGAGCTGTGAAGCATTTATGCTAACCACCATGCTACCCTGCTCCCCTAAATAATGTTAATAATGTTTATTTTAAAATATAATATCCCTGGTTGTGTGTGGAATCATCCCTGGAGTCCTATCCTCACAGTTCAACAAATTTTTAAAAAAGTGATTGGGGTTCCTGTCTGGTATCCCAGCAAATGTTGGGGTCTGGACCAGGATCGTAACACAGGGAAGAAAATGAGTTGGCAGCCGCAAGGTCAAGACGATTGCTAACAATGTGGGTGAGACTACACCCAAGAACCATGCCACTATTTGTTTTCGTTACAATAGAAAGGGGTCATATCCAGGCACGTTGCCGCATGATCATACGGACCCGACCCCAAGAGTTGCGAGGATACCGGACAAAAAAAAAATCAATATTTTATTTAATTTGTAAGGAAAGGATACTTCAGGAGTGATTTCACGTACAAATAGGGATATTATATATTAAAACAAACTTTACTACGAACACAGGACTGAAATATCTTTAACCCCATACAAGAAAACAGCTTACAATTACCCAGTAAACAATGCTCAACAATACAATGGAACAATAAATCCCAACTGCTAACTTTATCTCCACTCAAACAACATCCACCTCAGGTCAAAATCCACCTTTAAATACAGATAGCAGACCCATCATACTTGCTTAATAGCGATCTTTTTTTAAAAACTGATTGGAGATAGGGAAATTTGGTCAGGAAATGGCCTGCAGATTCTTGCCTGTCTCAGACTTCTGTTTAACTTGCCAGGTTTTTAGAAACTGCTCCTGTCCTGTTCATGGCAAATCTTTAACTCAGTGTTTAGAGAGAAACTGCTCCTTTTCACAGACAGATCTAAATTCACTGGTCTGTCCACGGCCTAATCTTTAACTCAATTTTAAAACTGAAAACTCAGTATCCGATTGCCTCAGACCCAGCCCCTCCCATTAACTACATTGTCTTACTAAAACTAAACACAATGGGATAGTTTCTCGGTAGCCTTACAGCGAAATGGTGTTCAGTGATTGGGCGGAGAATGGATTTCCACGCCGAAAGCCATGCTTAAAGGCCTGTTTCCATACACCACGTTACCCTTAGGCAGCTCCTTGGTTTGTCTGATATTCCAACGCACAATGGAGAATCTGCTCCAAGGCATCCCAAAGGTTGCAGTCTATCTGGATGATTATCTAGCAACTGGAGCATCAAATGAAGAGCAGCTAGCAAGCCTAGAAGAGGTGCTGAGAAGACTTAGATCTGTGGGAATTCAACTGAAGTGTAAAAAGTGCACTTTTCAAGCTTGTGAGGTAATTTACCTCGGGTTCAAAGTAGACTCAAAAGGCTTGAACCCACTCAAAGCCTAGGTGGGAGCCATAAGAGAAGTCCCAGCACCGAGGAACGTGAAAGGATTAAAGTCCTTTCTGAGGATGGTAAACTTCAATGGTCATTTTATCCCCAAGCGAGCTCTTAAGAAAACACCAGCATTGGCATTGGAAGGAACCACAGGAGCAGGCCTTCCAGCACGTCAGGCAGGCCTTCCAGTCATCTTGCCTATTGATTCATTTTGACCCGGATAAGCCCCTCATCCTGACTTGCGGTGCATCGCCTTATGGAATAGGATCGCTCCTGTCCTTTCTCTTTGATGCCAAATGGAAATACACACAGATTGAGATGGAAGGCCTCTATGGAGTCAAGAAATTTCACCAGTCTGTCTACGAGGGACATTTCAATGTAATAAGTGACCACAAATCTCTGTTCGGTTCCTTCATGAAGACAAGCCGGTACCTCCAATTGCCTTTACCAGGGTACAATAGTGAGCCTGGTTGCTGGCGGCTTACGATTATATCTTTCAGCATCAGGCAAGCCCACACATTTCAAACGCTGATGTGCCGAGGCAGCTCACACTTGCAATGAACCCAGAACCACCATCGATGCCTCAAGAAACTGTCCTGGTGCTGAACTTTCTTGGCACTTTGCAGGTATTGTCAGGTCACATACAGAATGGAACACAACGTGACCCAGTCCTGTTCAAAGTGAAGCGCGCGATCTTAAGCAGGTGGTACTATGATAAACCTGACCAGTTAAGGCCTCACCTCTCTTGCAAAGACAAACTCAGTTGCAAGGATATAGTCATACTCTGGGCTTCCCGAGTGATGGTGCCACCACTAGTAAGAGAGCCACTGTTAGAGGCATTGCACAGTACCCGTCTCGACCAACGAAAGTGAAAATGCTAACTCGAAGCTAAATTTGGTGGTCCGGCATAGATAAGGACATCGAATGTATGGTACAGGACTTGCGACACTTGCCAGGCACAGCAGATGTTGCTACCCAGAGCCAATCTCCACAGATGGGAATGGCTTGGTGGTTCATGGATGAGGGTACATGTGGGTGTCGCAGGCCCTTTCTTGGACAGAATGTTCCATGTCTTGGTAGATGTCATAATATACATCTATGTATATAACGGAGTGCTGACAGGCAGTGATTGACGCACAGGATGACCAGTAAGCACACAGAACAGAGCAGCCAATCACCAGACAGGACACTACCACTATAAAGCCAGAGGGCACTAGGTTTCCCGCTCTCTCTGGACCCAGCCACTGAGACAGTCAGAGTCCACGAGCTAGTCAGTGCAAACACCATGCGGTAGCTAGTAAGTCTGGTCAGGCTAGTACTAGGTCACCAGTCAAGTCAGTATAGTGTCAACCCACAGTTGAATATGTATAGTAGTTAAGACATTAAATAAAACCGTGTTGCATCTTATCAAGTGTTGGAGGTCTGTCTCTCGCTACACTGCATCAAGTGCAGTCCACGTTGACCCAGCCTGCCTAACACATCAGTAGACACCCACTCAAAATGGTTTGATGTCCAGGGGATGGGACGGCAACCTTGACGGACACAATAAAGGCCCTGCGGTGGGTTTTTGCTACCCATGGCCTCCCCGATATCATAGTGTCTGACAACAGCATTGCGTTCACTGGAAAAGAGTTCAACAGTTTGCCCAAACAAATAGCATTCGCCATACGAGAACAGCTACCTATCACCCCACTTCAAACGGGTTAGCAGGGTGAGCTGTGTAGATGTTCAAAACAACCATGAAGAAGCAGTCCAATGCACCTCTGCACTTCAGTTTGACCCACTTTCTTCCATTGTATAACACAAACCCCCATGCCACCACGGCCGTTACACCGGCTGAATTACTCATGGGTCATCGCCTTCAGACATAGTTTCCCCAAATTTGGCAAGGATGTGGAGGCACCCCAGGCCAACCAGAGGAAATAACGCATTTTGCACAAAGGAGAGAATCGTAGAATTCCTCTAGCGCCCACTGTCCTGCCCCCAGAGATCCGCGCAAACTCCCCATTGACCGGGGTTCGCACGCTCACGCGCGATTGACCCCGAGCTAGTCACATGGTCCGAGGAGCCCGTCCTCTTAAAGGGGCCATGCGACCACACCGACCAATGGGGAAAAGGCGCGGGACCCGGGGAATGAGGTCCTGGTCAGAGTGGACCCTGGAGCAGAGAGTGAAGACCTGTTTAGTGACTCTGTGCCTGTGTATAGTTTATCTTTTCTTGTTCCCAATAAACATCTTGTTCGGTTATACTGGAAGTCTCTCTGGTGTTGCCTCGAGCCACCACTGAACCTATGCATTGTTACATTCTTACAGCAGCCTCACAGATAAGATCACAACGTCTGTAATAAAACCCATCAAAAAACATTGAGTGCAAAAGAACTCATCAAGACTCAGGTTCAGTTGTAAAATGTTAAACATTGCAAAAGCGTTTATATCTATTTCAAAGCAAACTGTTTAAAAAAAAGAAGAGTAATGTAGGTTACAGACTAGACTTTGAGTGTTCCCAGTGTTTGCCCGCCCCCCCCCCCCCCCCCCCCCCCCACCGGGCCATCTGTCACTTATTCTTAAGCTTGCTTTCACTGAGCACCAACCTTTATTCTCCCATTAACACATTCCAGTATCTTTCCTTTCTGCAACCACTATCACCTTCTCCTGTCACTAATGCTTCCTCTGTCTTGTCACCTTTGCATCTGTATTGCAATGTCTCCTAGTTCCCACCAGTCACTGACCTCCAGCCGCTCCACACAGTCTACAGTATATAATCGAACATAATCTCTGCAAAGCTGGCCTGGGTTTTGCTTTCCCTGATGTTGGTGGGAAATTACACCACAGCCAGGACCAGCAAGGGCGTCGCCCAGTTAGATGAAACCGCCCAGGCGATTTCTCCCAGGTGACGCAGTCTATGTTCGAAACCTTGCAGGCGGTGTCCAGTGGATCTCAGAAACAATCGTCTGCCAGACACGGCCGGGAACGTATCAGGTCCAGCTGCAGGGTTGTGTCATGACAAACCACGTCCAATACATAAGGTCCAGGGGACCAGTCTTTTGAAAGATTCCTCAGGAGAGGAAAGTTACAGTCAAACCATCTCCAATGCCAGTGGAGGCTAGAGCATTTCCCAAGATGGTCAAGTTGCCTAAATGAGAGAGATCGTAGCTACAGATTCCGACATGGAGAACAAGGCTTCGCAAGTCTCCGATGGGGGAACAAGCAATGCAGCAGCCTCAGACAGTACCTCCACCACGGCATTCCGAACAGATGCAGCGTTCACCATCCAGATACACACCGCCATAAGTGCAGGAAGCACAGCCATGGGTGAAGAGAGCCCGGCACCCTCCTACTCCGCCGTGGTCAGAAGAGTCTTCAAATTTTTGCAGGGGAGCAATGCTATAACCCACACGAGATCAACGGGATTGGAGCAATCAGTCTCCCAGTGAGCCTCGCTGCCATTCATCATTGAGTTCTGTATAAAGTCGGTCAGGTATGGAGCCGCCGGAGAGCCCAGGCTCTAATGTATATTGTAAATATAATTGCTTTGTAATAAACCTAGTTTTCTTCTTACCAACTCGATTCAGACTCGTCTGTGGCCTACAAAAGAAACCTTCAGGTGTTGGTGTTCCCATGTGCCTGCAGCCTTTGTTTGTCTAGGTGGTGGAGGTCATGGATTTGGAAGATGTTGTTGAAGGAATCTTGTTGAGTTGCTGCATTGCATCCTGTAGATCAGCGATGGGCAACTTCGGCTGGTGAGTAGGCTGCATGAGTGTCCCACCTTTACCTCAGTGGGCCACAAGATTGAAATCGGGTATGTTGACTAACTGTGACCCTTGAATTGAATACATTAAATACAGGCCAAATATTTTTGACGCGTTATAGACAATACTTAATCATTAACTTATTAATAGAACTGCTTTCAGCTTCAAATGGCAAAAACAAAATAAATGTTTATGCTTGATTGGAAGCAGAGGGAACGCACGACTTTCACAGTCAATGTTGTGGTCAATCAGCACACACCTCACTGCACCTACCCGTGCTTTATGTGTGGATCACTTTTTAGGAAGAAAGCTACTATGCGGATGGAATCCAACAGAATGTGGCAATACTGTGCATGGACAACTGTCAACGAAATGTCTCCTGGGTCGTACTCAGAGCGCAGCATGTGGGCTCAGGGTCGCAGGTTAACCAACACTGCTGCAGATGGTACACACGACTGCCACTGTGTATTGGTGGCGGAAGGAGTGAATGCTTCAGGTGGTTAATGGGACGCCAATCAATTGGGTTGCTTTGGCCTGGATGGTGTCGAGCTGCTTGAGTAGTTGTTGGAGCTCATCCAGGTCAGCGGAGAATAATCCATCACATTCCTGACTTGTGCCTTGTAAATGTCGGAAAGGCTTTGGGGAGTCGGGAAGTGAGTTACTCAAAGAACAAACAAAGAACAAAGAAAAGTACAGCACAGGAACAGGCCCTTCGGCCCTCCAGGCCTGTGACTATCATGATGCCCTAACTAAAAAAAAAACCTTCTGCCCTTACTCGGTCCGTATCCCTCTATTTCCTCCCTATTCATGTATCCATCCAGATGCCTCTTAATTGTTGCTAATGTGCCTGCTTCCACCAGATCCTCTGGCAGCGCATTCCAGGCACCCACCACTCTCTGCGTGAAAAACCTACCCTGCACACCTCCCTTAAACTTTCCCCCTCTCACCTTGACCCAGTGCCCTGATGTGTTGGGTAAGCTGGGTCTGCGAGGACTGCGTTTACTGCAGTGGTGAGAGAGACAGGCTTCCAACACTTGGAGAAAAGCAACTCTATTTTATTGAACACTTAACTATTAAACATACTTTAACTGTGGGTTGACACTTTGCTGAGTTCACTGGAGACCTGAAGCTAACCTGACCAGACTATCTTACTACCACATGGTGGATGTTCTAGTTGTTGCTCACGGGCTCTGACTGTCTCAGAGGCTGGATCCCGAGAGAGCGGGAATACTAGTGTCCTCTGGCTTTATAGTGGCCGTGTCCTGTCTGGTGATTGTCTGCTGTGTTTTGTGTGTTCATTGGTCATCCAGTGTGTCAATCAATGTCTGTCTGTGCACTATCATATACTTGTGTGTATATTATGACATGCCCCTTTTGTAATTGACACTTCCACCCTTGGAAAAAGCCTCTGACTATCCACCCTGTCTGTGCCTCTCATAATGTTGTCGACCTCCATCAGGTCTCCCCTCAGCCTCCGTCTTTCCAGTGAAAACAATCCTAGTTTATTGGCGCTCTCCTCATAGCCAACACCCTCGAGACAAGGCAACATCCTGGTGAACCTTCATAACACTCTCTCCAAAGCTTCCACGTCCTTTTGATAATGTGGTGACCAGAATACTTGCCACAGAATTCCCAGTCTCTGGCCTGTTCTTGTAGTCACAGTGTTTAAATGGCTGGTCCAGTACAGTTTCCAAGGTGGCAAACCTATGGGATCAGGTAGAATTCTGGGTTTACATTCCATCCCAGATGAGTCTCCACTGAGTTCACGAGAGAGTAAAACTGGGCAGGCAGGTTGCTCCATGTGATCTGGGTGTGTTTGATTAATATTTCTATCTTCCTCCGTGTTCCACTGTATTAAGTGTGTGCAGTGTTGTTGGATATACACGTTGTATGGCAGATAGTCAGGCATGTTTTACTGAAGCTGCTAAAATTATTAGGAAAGGAAACACATTCATTTGTTTAACAGTGTGGAGAAGTGGGGCCATCTGTCAATCTTAACCAGAGACTATAATAAAGATATTCAATCACCAGAATCACGGAATGTCATTAATCACGAAAACCCCACGAAGGTAACGTTACATTTTGACAAATGGACATTTATCTGTGAACAACGTAATCTATGAACTGAGCAGTAATGAATCATTTCCACTGCGTGTTTATAAAATCGCAGCGACATCCATTCGAAGGTCTATTAGCAACTAAATTCCTGTGAACAGAATTCTTGCCTCCCGAGCCAACTCTTCAGACTTCAGGAAGAAATTCATGTGCCTGACCAGGTGCCAAGTCAGATTGTGCGACATGCTGTCTGCTGATGCGTCTGAGCTGCATTTGACAGATTGCTGCAAAATCAACCCGACTGGATTGAAGGAGCAGTCAAAGTGGCGCGGTTTGTACCAGTTGGTGAGATTAAAAATGGAGACAAAAATGGAGGGTGGGAAGGGTCTTGCGAAAATTAAAGGAATACTTCAACATCTTGGCTTAGCACGTTATTCACGAGGGAGAAACTGCTTCTTAACCCCTTGCTTGCAATGACAGAATTACAAAAGCTGATGTCGAACTAAACTTTGGGCAAAAATGTTTGGATCTGAATTTTATACTCCCCCCCGCCCCACCCACCCACCAGTGGGTTATGAGGTCAGCGGGAGTGGAGGGTGAAATTGCGTGGACGGGTTGACCCTCCTTCCCTGAACTGGAAGCCGTTTTAGGGTGGGGTGGGCAGAACCTCCTGAGGGGAGCTTGCCCTTGTCCCAATTAAAGCCCTTAAAGCAAAAAACCTAGTAGCCTGATCTGCTACTTGACATGGGAGAACAGAACCTCTCTCTAAATGTCGGCAAACAAAGGAACTGATCATTGACTTCAGGAAGCGTAGTTTGAGAACCCCCCCCTCCCCACATCAAAGGCTCCAAAGTAGAGATGGTCGATAGCTAAAGGTTCCTGGGGGGTCACCATCACCAATAGTCTGCCCTGGTCCACTCACATAAGAACTAGGAGTAGGAGTAGGCCATCTGGCCCCTCGAGCCTGCTCCGCCATTCAATGAGACCATGGCTGATCTTTTGTGGACTCAGCTCCACTTTCCGGCCCGAACACCATAACCTTTAATCCCTTTATTCTTCAAAAAACAATCGATCTTTATCTTGAAAACATTTAATGAAGGAGCTTCAACTGCTTCACTGGGCAAGTAATTCCATAGATTCACAACCCTTTGGGTGAAGAAGTTCCTCCTAAGCTCCTAAATCTACTTCCCCTTATTTTGAGGCTATGCCCCCTAGTTCTGCTTTCACCCGCCAGTGGAAACAACCTGCCCGCATCTATCCTATCTATTCCCTTCATAATTTTATATGCTTCTACAAGATCCCCCCGCATCCTTCTAAATTCCAATGAGTACAATCCCAGTCTACTCAACCTCTCCTCATAATCCAACCCCCTCAACTCTGGGATTAACCTAGTGAATCTCCTCTGCACACCCTCCAGTGCCAGTACGTCCTTTCTCAGGTAAGGAGGGCAAAACTGAACACAATACTCCAGGTGTGGCCTCACTAATACCTTATACAATTGCAGCATAACCTCCCTAGTCTTAAACTCCATCCCTTGAGCATTGAAGGACAACATTCCATTTGCCTTCTTAATCACCTGTTGCACCTGTAAACCAACTTTTTGCAACTCATGCACTAGGGCACCCAGGTCCCTCTGCACAGCAGCATGTTTTAATATTTTATCATTGAGATAATAATCCCTTGATGCAACAGTCAAGAAAGCCCAACAACATCTCTACTTCCGACGGAAGCGGAAATTTAGCATGTCTGCATCGATTGTCACAAACGTCTACAGATGTGCCATAGACAGTATCCTATCCGGCTGCATCATAGCCTGGTATGGCAACTGCTCGGCCCAGATCGCAAGAAACTGCAGAGTGTGGGGAGCTCAGCCCAACGCATCACACAAGCTTGCCACCCTCACATTGATTCTGTCTGCACCTCCCGCTGCCTCAGGAAGGCAGACAGCATTGTCAGAGACCCCTCCCACCCGGGCTTTGCCCTCTTCCGGACCCTTCCATCAGGCAGAAGATACAGAAGTCTGAAGACCCGCACATCTAGCCAGAGGAACAGCTTCTTCCCCACAGCTGCAAGACTCCTCAACGACTCCCCCTTGGACTGATCTGTTCCCTGTAAGAACACTATTCACGACGCCCTATGCTGCTATTGATCATGTATTTGCTTTGTTTGGCCCCTTGTTCCGCACTGTAACCAATCACCATTTGTTCATGTACTTTGTTGATTATTCTTTTGTCTACTGTGCACCCACTGTATACATTCCCTCAGCCGCAGAAAAATACTTTTCGCTGCACTTTGGTACAAGTGACAATAAATCAATCAATCAATCAAGAAAAAGAAACATGAGCATGTGCCCACACACAGTTATGTCAAATATTGAAGCTATGATAATTTTGGATCATCTCAGATGTAATTTGAAACATGTTGTCAGAATGCCTGACCAAGACTGGACAAATGGATGCTCCCCTCAGAGTTACACGAGGAAGGCAGTGGTGTAGTGGCATTGTCACTGGACTAGTAATCCAGGACTGACGGTGATAAACTATGTATTGTAGGACTAGGGTCTTCCAGACTAGTGCCTTTCCTTGAAGGAGTTTAATGAATCAATGGGTTTTTAATGACCACCCAGCAGGCTTCACGGTCATTCTTCTTGGTGTCAATCCATAAACGACCATTTTCATTACTTTCTATGTTGGGATTTGAACTGATGACTTGTGGACCGTGGTCTGGCACTGTGTTTACTACTGTCGATTATAACCAAATCATCATGGTCATTTATTTCAACACAAAGCTGAAACAAAATGCATCCTTCTTGGATGCTGCCTGGCTCCTTGGTATCAACTTCCATGTACAGGTTCCGCACAGAAAGGAAACATCCATCTTGTCTGGGACAGCATGGGTGTACGCATCTCAGTGGCAGCTCCTGTCATTGTGTATTAGGCACGGGAATTAAGGAGAGCGTGTTGCTTCCTGTAACCACACACTGTTTACTGGCTATGTTGTGTACCCCTGGCAGCAGGGGAACCAAATTAGCAGAACAAATTGTATTGTTGACAATATTCTTGCTTCCAACATTTCAGCAGCTGCCTCAGTGGCGCACGGCTCTGCAAGTGGAGCACCAATTTCAAACAACACACAAACTCACGCCGGGGCGTACATGCCCTGTGTAATTTATTGGCCACCCACTATTGCGAAGAGAGCCAGACTTGATCTCTGCCTCATTAAATGGGATGAGATTAATTAAGGGAATCAAAGTTGTTAAAAATGGTGAACTGATTTGAAACCATTTCTTCTAAATTAAACATGGGCAAGGAATGTAGATTCTATTCTCATCTGTTTAAATTCTGTTGAAGACCCAAAGCCGAGTGACCTTCAAATTCTTGTTTTGCTAGTATGCTGTAATAATTAGCTGGATTCCACCAGGAAATGCAGGATGGAAAAGAATTAGCGGCATTAAGTAGATAAATATTATGACTCCCATTGCGTTCTTTCGTGATAAATGCCTTCAGGGGAGGATATATACAGTGGCCTATTTCTGAAAATTTAATAAATATGCATTTTTCTCATTGTTTGCCTTGCTGTAGCAAACCTAATATCTCAATTTGCCCAAGTTAAAATGAGGTAGTGAAAAATATCTTCACCGGATGCTTAACCTGTATGGCCATGTTATGCGCGCACACTCCTTGACCATCAAAGCCTTAAGTGGGTCTCAGACCTGAAGCTCCTGGTTCAGAGTGGGGGTTACCCACTTCACCACAAGACCTCCCTCAAGAAACCTTGCATCCTTTCTAAAGGGTGGTGATCAGAATTAATGTGTTAAGTTAATTTAACTTTAAGTAATTAATGCTGTGTCTGACTATGTTGACGGAATAAATCAGAGCACATTGAAAATAAATGCTTCCTTAAAAGTAAAGATAAAGTTTGACAGAAACTGCAATCGACTTTGCGCTGTGAATTTCAAGACCGTCTGTTGATGCAGCATTGCAATATAAAAATAAATCAGAACTCGCAGCATTGTATTGACTATTTTCCAATACAGTGGTAAAACGTGCAGTTTTGTGTCATGCAACTGTACAAAGTTCAGTGTACTCAGTAACTTGATGTTTCCTGGTTATACCACACTCAGGAGAATAGCGCAGGACACAACACTGAAATCATGGAGCATGTGGCGCTAACAATTGCACTCAAAGACGAGAGACAAGTTCAATCGAGGCTTTATTGCTGTGTGATGCTATTCCTCCGGCTGCAACTGTAGACTAGGGTCTGAGTGACTCACACGCATATTTATACACAAGCTCCCTGTGGGCGGAGCTAGCCGGCAGGGGCTTACCGGAGGAACCTGTATTACAGGTACAGCCATACATCCCCCTACTGCAAGTATGCATATCTACCGTGGTGATCACCACATTGCAGAGATTTGCAAACCTCAGCTAATATTAACCCACCACTGAGCGCCCACTGTCCCGATCTCTGAATGACAGTGCCGGCTAGCCAAAGGCAAACAGTGCTTGAGACCAATGTTCCCTCTAAGATGCTCAGGTGTCTGGAGGTTAAGCAATCGGAAATGCACCATACGGTGCGGTAAACATGCCACAAACAACACAGAATTAATTGGAGGGTACATTGGTTTAACCTGGTCTGCCATCACGGACTTCAAGAGGCCCAAAGCCCTGATATTCAAACTTATGGCAAAGCGTTTTGATTTTTTTTTCTTTCAAAGGGCGCGGGTGTCGCTGTCTGTGCCAGCATTTGTTGAGGGGGCAGTTAAGAGTCAACCACATTGCTGTGGATCTGGAGTCACATGTAGGGCCGGACCAGGTAAGGACAACAGGGGCGAAATTCTCCCCCCCCCACGACGGGTGGGAGAATAGCGGGAGGGCCTTCCCGACTTTTTTGACGCCCTCCCGCTATTCTCCCCCCCCCCCCGCCGAAATCCCGACACGAATCGCTGCCGCCGTTTTTTTACGGCCGGCAGCGATTCACAGCTGTTAGAAGGGCCGAAGTCCCAGCCCTTTACGACCTTTTTACGAACGGCAAACACACCTGGTCCTGCCGTTCGTAAAAACGTCGTGACCACCTGGAAAAAAATAACCATGGCACCGATTGGCACGGCAGTACCACGGCCGTGCCAAGGGTGCCATGGGCCCGCGATCGGTGCCCACCGATCGCGGGCAGCGGGCCCGATGCCCGCGCACTATTTGTCCTTCCGCCGCCCCGCAGTATCAATACGCGGGGCGGCTGAGGGGCAACCCGGACCGCGCATGCGCGGGTTTCGCGCAAAAACGCGATGACGTCACCCGCGCATGCGCGGGTGGAGTCTTCCCACCTGCGCATGCGCGGCTGACGTCATATGACGCGTCAGCCGGCGCTAAGTCCGACAAGCGGGCTTAACGATTTTCGTTAAGCCCGACTTGTCGGAGCCTCCGACGTCGGGCTGCTAGCCCCGACGGGGGACCAGAATCGGTCCCCCGTCGGGAAGGGGCGCGATGCCGTAAAACCCGCCCGAGTTTTACGGCAGTTTGACGATTTCTCCCGTTTTGGGAGAATTTCGCCCCAGATTTCTTTCCCTGGATAAAATTATGAAGTGGATAATTTTTGAATGATAACCATCATGGTCACAATTCGACTTTTATTGGAAGATTTTTATTCAATCTGTTGTGGTGGGACAAACCTGGGTCCCCAGACCATTTCCCTGGGTCTCTGGATTACTAGCCCAGTGAAAATACCACTATACCCCTGCCATCTTCAGGCTAATAATTACCTCTACAATATATTTTGATTATTAGAAGCTAGTTAACATGTTAATGGAGGTCTTGTGGCACTGTGGGTAGTATCCCCCACCTCTGAGTCAGAATCTCCAGGTTTGATTCCACTCCAGAGTTTGATTATCAACCCGTGGATCCTTGTAAGTCACCTATGGCAGCTGGTAAGAGCGGGGCGGGGCAGGGAGGGGTTGTGCTCTGAGTCAGCAATGCAGAATCCTGGCTGCAGTCTCGTGACTTAATCCTGGGGAATCAAGTGTAAACATGTCTACTTCAAGTAGCTCGAGATATGGAAAGGAGCCAACGTATAAAATCTTTAATGTGTCATGGCACCTTGAGTGACAATATGTTGTTGCCCAGTGTGTTGCCATGCTCTTTCACTCTGTTATTTTAATACAAGCACAACATATAATTTTCGCCACTAACCTGCGACTTAGATCTCTCCGCATAACGAGTTTCATCCCATTGTATGATCGGCAAGCTTTATTCAGCATCTCGCGTGCGTGTGCTTGACCTTTGCATGTTTCTTGCGAGCTTGAAACATAAAATAGAAAATGTTCCATCACCATCTCTGCCCTTTACCTCTCACTGTCTGCCCTGCATTCGAAAATCCACAGTTTCTCAACCCAAGCTTCGTGCTGCCCTGACACAGTTTTCTTCCCCACGCACCTCAATTTATTTTTCTGCCCTTTCCAACCTGAAGTGCAGCGGTTGTCAAACCTTTTCATTTGTGGGTCATTTAAGCAGGGCAAATGCCTATCACCGACCAGTCCAACCTCAGCTGCTTCACCCGTGAAAATAAAACATCAGAATTAATGGGAGCTTTATGAAAACGAAATGTTTTGCGGAATTTTCACTTCCAAATATATTCACGCCATTTAAAAAAATTAAATGTAAATAAATGATTAATCCATGCCACAAAAGTATAGATGTTTTCACATTATAAACGTCAATACTTCAAGAGAATATGTTTCATGAAATGTTCTAATATGCCTTTTAAAATCGTCACATTATTCTTCTTCTGAGATGCCTTTCTCCATAATTTGCCGCTAACAACCCAGGGGCAGCACGGTAGCATGGTGGTTAGCATCAATGCTTCACAGCTCCAGGGTCCCAGGTTCAATTCCCGGCTGGGGCACTGTCTGTGCGGAGTCTGCACGTCCTCCCCGTGTGTGCGTGGGTTTCCTCTGGGTGTCCGGTTTCCTCCCACAGTCCAAAGATGTGTGAGTTAGGTGGATTGGCCATGCTAAATTGCCCGTAGTGTCTTAAAAAGTAAGGTTAAGGGGGGGGGTTGTTGGGTTACGGGTATAGGGTGGATACGTGGGTTTGAGTAGGGTGATCATTGCTCGGCACAACATCGAGGGCCGAAGGGCCTGTTCTGTGCTGTACTGTTCTATGTTCTAACTCCAAAATCAATGGTAACATAAATCCTGGGCGTGATCGAACTGCCACGCTTCACCCGTAAGGGTGTGGCGCAGCATGGCCGATAACCAGCCAGGAGACCTCGCTGCTGGGATTAACCCAGCTGCAACACTGCGCGAGATCTAACCTCATCTCGTGAGGCGTGGCGGGTGTGAGCTCCGTCCATTATGGGTGGGGTCACTTTTTAGCAAATGTGCATATTACAGCACACTTATTGCACTCGGATTGCGCCACTTACCCTGATTGTGCATGCTATGTGCACTTGCTCACAATGAAATGGTGGCACAAAGCAGAGCTGAGGGGCAGGGGGCGCGGTTGGACAGGAGTGGAAGGGTGTCTCAGACAGTAATATTTTTTTGCATTTAAAGCATTACCAAAGTTAATTTGTCATCGGGGCTGTGATGATGTAACAACCCAAACATGCGAAACGTGATATTCCATCATTGACAGTAAACGTCAACTGTAAATTGCATTGAAGCTAGTGGTTAGATCCAGACGCAGTGGCGAAGAAATGTCACCGGGGCAATAAGAAATGTTTCATTATTTTTCTTTGAATGTTTTTTTTTTATGAGTTGCAAACTGAACATGGCGAAGAAAGGCTGTTTTATTGACAACGAAAAATCACCAAGTCGGATAATGCAGAGTCAATGCTCTTTCTGATTGACGTACAAGGTGGGGCACCGTGAGGATGGGCACCTACGTTGACCAATCGGAGGAGTGTGGGGGTGGGGCAGTTGGAGGCATGAGGACCACCTTCAGGAGTACGTCCACCTAGAGTTGGAAGCCCTGTGGGTCAGCCAGGCTGCATTATGTGGCAGAATTGTGTGCCCCCCCCCCCCCAATGGTGATTTTGGTGGTGGGGAGAGCATTTGTTTAGGTGGGAGGGTGGCGGGTGGGGACACTTTCACTTTCCTGCCTCTCCCCTGAGTAAGTCCATTGGGGGAGAGCCCATGGATGGCCATTATTGCCCGACGCTAATTGGGGTCCTTATTTGTCTAATTAATGACCACTTAAGGACCTCATCCCATTCATCCTCATTCAAAGGTGCTCAGTGCCTGATTGAGGGACCTGGCATCGGGAAGGCGGAGCCTGCTGAGAGCCATCCCCTTGCAATAGCTATCTACCCACCTCACCCTCCCCAGTGACTCTCACTCTGTGATCCCCCTCCCGCCATCACTCAATTCCTTGGGTGTGTGTCATAGCAGTGGCAGCCCACCCCATCTCCATAGTGTCACTGCCTTTATAGAGCTATCGACCTCTGGTTGGCTGGCACCTCTCAGAGGGTGAGACGTGCGTCCCAAGGATCTTGAAGGGCACATGAGGCAGTAGACGTTCCTGAAAAGAGGCGGTGTGGGGCTCTTGCCAGCGATCCAGCCAGTGGCCAAGATGCCCGTTGCCTCTCCATGAAGATTTTGCTACTTTATTCTGACCAATGATAGGTGGGATAGGGCACACATGAGTAAGGAGCAGGGCAGTGTGACTAATTGGATAGCCGTTGCAATAAGCCAGCACAAGCACAGTGATTTGAATGGCCTTCTGTGCTCCACATCAGAACATCATACGTACACTCCCCGTAATGGGGGTTCAGTGGGTGCTATGTGAGGCTCATTAACAATAAACTGTTGGTTCGAGATGAAATTTCCAAACCGGCTTCAAATAATTCAAACAACCATTAAATCCAAATTAGTAAAGGAAGGCAATGTCAGAGATGTTCACTGGTTGTAGAAGGCTGTGTTGCTGTGTGTACAGATGCGAATTGTATATTTGATGTGTTGCAGCTTCCTATTGGCAATCAACAAAATAATTTTGTATCAGAACACGAGGGTTATCAGGAGACAGTAGCACTTGCCAGTTTTTGCGATGTTTTCCTGGAGCTGTTTTTTCAGGAATTGCTCTTGTCTGTATCGCAATAGGTTTTTACTCAAAGGAGAAAGATGCATTAGTAGTGACATAATCCTCTGGAGCTCAGGGATGCAGGGGGGGGGGGAAAGAACTTGCATTTATATAGCACCTTTCCAAACAATCTCTGAAGTGATTGCAATGTAGGAAATGCAGTAGCCAATTTTGTGCACAGCAAGCTCCCACAAACAGCAATGTGACAATGATCAGATAACCTGTTTCGAGTGATTGTTTGTTGAGGGTTAAATATTGGCCTGGACACAGGGATAACTCTCCTGCTCTGAGAATTGGCACCATGGGATCCCTCATCTTCACTTGAGAAGGCAAATGGGGCCTTAGTGCAGCACTCCCTCACTACTGCCCCTCAATAAAGCGATGCATCACGGCCCCCCACCCCCCCTCCCACGCCCCACCCGACAGAACGGTGTTTCCTCCATCCTGCTCCTCTGACATTGCAGCACTTCCTCAGTACTGTCCCTTTGACCCTGAAATTCTCCCTCAATACTGACCCTCTGCATGCTGCACGTCCTTTGTACTATCCCTCCGACAGTGCGGCATTTCTTCAATGTTGCCCTATGAGAATATCATTAATGCAGCAGTTTCTCTGTGCTACCTCCAATTCTATCACACTCCCGCACGCTCTAGCTGACCCACCGGCAATGCAGTACTCCCCTCTGTCAGTACAACACTGCTCTTACTGTGCAGGGTTTCCATAGTATTGCCTCTCCGAAGTGCACTATTCTCTCAATATTGCCCCTTTGACAGTGTAGCAATCCCTTCGTGCTGACTCCCCAATAGTGCGGCACTACCTGAGTACTGCCGCTCCGACACTGCTGGCTCCCTCAATACTGCCCCTCCAACAGGATGACAATCCCTGAGTACCTCTCCATCTGCATGGTCAAGCCAACCTATCTGTCAGCAATGGGTAGAGCAGGAAGCTCCGGCTTTGGATCCTGGATGGCCATGGAAATCATGTTCACAACTAAGCTGACTATCGGCCTGAAAATCCTTCCAATACTCCGAATGCAGGCACTGAGCACTGGGAGTCGCCTGGTCAACTATGCTTGATGAACCTCATGTGCCACTCGGCATGGGAGAGGAGGAAGAGTTTTTTTAACGGCTAACCAAGGGAAAATGACATTTCCCAGGCTAACTCAGCAGGCTAAGGGTAAAAACTAACCCTGAAGGGTTAAAATTTGGAATTTAATGATGGTGAAAGTTTCCAGAGGTACTAAAGGAAGCTGCATTTACCTCATCCACATGACATCCTAATTGAACCGAGATAATTAGGAGCTGATGAAGACAGCCATTAGAATTCAGATGTAAAGATAGATATACACTTGCAGGTAGGGTAGGGACCTTACAGCATCACGTCCACACACATCCAATTAAAAGCTTATTTATTTTCTGGTTTTCTATATCCTACTGCTATTAGACCATTATTCACGGTGTTCACAGCAGTAGGTGTCATCCTGTTATTATTTCACAGCCTTTTTCACCCAGGAGGTCAAATTACAATTGGAGGAGACAAAATATTAATGTAATGTAGCCGTGCAAGCAGGGATGTCGCAAACGCGGAAACCGCTGATTCTTAAAACAAAAACATTCAAATTGCACAATTAATTGCAATTCATCAGCACTATTGCGGTGTCGAGTCTGAGGAGCACAGCTGTTGAAGAGTGTACACTACCCCCCTCCCCATGGAGGAAAATCCAAATGTGCCAGCCCCTTATGGCCCAGGCGTCTGGCATCGAATGAACCCCCCGTGAGTCACCCACTTTGCCCTTCTGTTTAATCTATTTGTAAATAGGTTCACTGCTGTTCGGGGTCTTCCGGTGGGGCTATTAATGTGTCAATCAGTCTCCTGCGTTGCGTGTGTTCGCCATGTGTATGAAGATGCGCAGACACCTCACAGCACGTGTATTTTCCCTCTGGGCAGGATTGGGCTCTGGGCGACAGCTTCATTTATCTTCTTAAGCAGTCCCACCGCAGCAAAACATTTCGCACACAGGAGGCTCACGGGGATTTAACATTTTATCTTTGCCCTACATCAAGTGAGCTGCCTCATTTTCTCTTCCGCATCGTTGCAAAGTTCGTTCAGAAGCAACAGCGGTGCTTACATTTAGAAGAGACAATGACCGTGATAACAGGCTCGTGGCCTTAATTTATTTTCGAGACAATTTCAGCTCCACAGCAAAAAACAATTGCAAGTGGGAATTCTGTTTCTCCTGGCCGGCTTGGCTAAAGAGGGAAACTTGTTAGCAGGGTTTGAAATGATGCGGTGTTTTCATCAGGTGATGTGACCAACTATTCCCACTGATCAATGTGTTTCCAACCATGGGGGTGGGTGGAGGGAGGGGAGGCATATGTTTAAGATCATCATTGAAGAAGGGAGATCAGGAGGTTCTGATTTTAGTTGTCAGAGAGTTGTCAGAATGTAGATTCAGTACCAGAAGCAATAGAACATAGAACAGTAATAGAACATAGAACATAGAACAGTACAGCACAGAACAGGCCCTTCGGCCCTCGATGTTGCGCCGAGCATTGTCAGAAGCAATGGTGGATGATGCGACCAACAATTCACACGAGACAGAGTTGAAGTGAACTGTGGCTTTAATCAACTAGAACAGTGCCTGCCTGCGACTGCTCTGCACTGAGAGCCGCCTACAGGGCAGCCCACAAGGGCACCAACATTATACAAGCGTTGTAATACAGTACAATGGTCCATAGGTGGAGCCTACATGGGCAACAACGTAGTACAATGTAATACAGTGGAGAATGGTTACCATAATAATTTCACCACAGTGGAATCAGAATCCATAATGGCATTTAAGAATGAAGAAGGTTAGTCTTTAAATTGGTGTAAGTTTACGATGGAGGTGTTTTGCCACAGTGGGTAGTGTCGCTCCCTCTCTGAGGGCCAGAAGCTCTGGATTCAAGTCCCAGTCCAGCACTTGATCGGCACGGGACGCCCATCTATTAAAAGTTGTGGGTCAGGTGAACTCCATGATACACTTTGGGGTTCTCTAAACCCTGGCCCATAACAGTAACAAGGCAAGTGAATACTCAATGAATGGAAGGACACTAGGAAGCACAGAGGAACAGATCTTGGGGTGCTTGTCCACAGATCCCTGAAGGCAGCAGTACAGGTTAATAGAATAGTTAAGAAGGCTAATAAGACACTCACCTTTATCAGTCGTGGCATATGTTGGAGTTGTACAGTACTATGGGTAGGCACAGCTGGAGTTCTGTGTTCAGTTCTGGTCATCACACTATCGGCAGGATGTGATTGCACTAACTAGAGAGGATGCACTTCTCATATCAGTGTGCTCTTTCCATCATCCAAATTGGAGACTTAGGTGTCCGTGAAGTAACTTGGGCGAAATTCTCCGACCCCCAGCAGGGTCGAAGAATCGCCTGTGGCCGCCGAAAATCCCGCCCCCGCCGTGGCAGAGATTCTCCGCCACCCGGGAAATGGCGGGGGCGGGAATCACGCCACTCCGATCGGCGAGGCCCCTGCGGCGATTCTCCGGCCCGCGATGGGCCGAAGTCCCGCCGTTGGGAGGCCTCTCCTGCCGCCGAGGTTTGAACCACCTCTGGTGGCAGCGGGATCGGCGGTGCAACCGGGCCCCCGGGGTCCTGGGGGGGTGCGGGGCGATCGGACCCCGGGGGGTGCCCCCGCGGTGGCCAGGCCCGCGATCGGGGCCCCCCAATGAGGGGTCGGGCCAGTGCCCTGGGGGCACTCTTTCTCCTCCGCCACCGCCACGGCCTCCGCCATGGTGGAAGCGGAAGAGAAACCCACAGCGTGCATGCGCCGGTGGTGATGTCAGCGGCAGCTAGCCGCTGACGTCACCGCTGGCGCATGCGCGAACCGGAGAAAGCTTTTCGGCCAGCCCCGCTGCTGGGCGGCGGGCCTGAAAGGCCGCTGGCGCCGGTTTTTGCGCCAGTCGGCGTGTTGTCAACTGCTCCGGAGAGGGGCTAGCCCCCAAAGGTGTGGAGAATACCGCACCTTTGGGGAGGCCCGACCCCGGAGTGGTTGGCGCCACTCCCCTACGCCGGGACCCCCCGTCCCGCCGGGTAGGGGAGAATCCCGCCCCTGAAGTGATAGGCGTGAATCCGTTTGATTTTTATATCATTAAGAGGGTATAAGTGATTAAGTCAAAAGCCAGATTGATACCCTGCTTAATATAGACACTTTGCTCTCTCTCCTGGATACAGTACAGAAATGAGTTCTCCCTGGTCGCCTGTCTGAAGCCTCGGCCTTGTTAGGAATGCACCTGCCTTTGGACCTCAAATCTTGGAGTGGGATTTGAACCCAGAGCTTCAGAGGCAGGGGCACTACCCAATGTTCCCCAAGACGTGCTGGTTACTAACACTGTAATTTTGTGGTACGTTAGCACCAATAGTAATGGTGTCCACCATTGATTCTTCATGAATGAAATGAAATGAAAATCGCTTATTGTCACAAGAAGGCTTCAAATGAAGTTACTGTGAGAAGCCCCTAGTCACCACATTCCGGTGCCTGTTCGGGGAGACTGACACGGGATTACCATGTACTTTGGCCTCTTTTCAAAGGCAGGCAGAACACCGAGCTGCTAGGTGTCTTCTGAATGACCAACAATGAAATGAAAGTCAGGCAGGTTGCATCAATGAATACAATTGGCTCCCAGTACGAAATCTATCCCCTCATGACTGAATTCTACTTCTGGAACGGAAGGCCTTAGAATCTCAACCGGTGAGATCCAGCCACACCACTTTCCTCATGTGTGAGTTTGCACATGGAGTTCTGGTGGCTCACCACCATCATGGCGGGTTGTGTCCACACTACACTTCCAGTAAGAGTCAGTAGACAGCTCAGGAGTGGAAAACCCAACCTGGAGCATACTGCGAGCAATGCTTGTTGGTGTACCACCCATTGTTCACCCTTCTTTTTGCCTTGGCGTTAAAGATTTGGGTCCGCGATGTGTCATCGAGTGTGCCACTGTGCATATGCATGTATGTCCCGTGAGACATGTTGCCATGGAAACACATCCCATTTGTAAGCTAGCCTAAGAGCGTTCCATGGGGTGTGGAATTGAAGGCAAAATGGATCTCTTTCATTATTGTCTAACTATATTACCTTATTTTCCCAGTTTCTTCAAATATTAAAAGCCCTGCTGGGTTCAATTTGCCAATCCTGCTTAATGGCACACTCCATGCTGTTGCTGCCATGTAGGAAGGCTTTGAATGAGACCTGGGGGTCCTGGATAGTCTCATCATTTTAATGTCGAGATAATGTGAAAAAATCAATTAGAAGAGGTAATAGAAGGCAAGGATATCCACAAGAATAGTGGAGAACAAGGCTAAAGAGGTTACAGAGTCGTAGGACATGATTCTCTGGCCTTGTTCGGCTCTCGCTCAAGCGAAACGTGGCCGGTGAACAGCGGGACAGGCCGAAAACGATAACCGTGCCAGGCGCCAAACAGTTTGAGATGCAACCAGCCCGCTCCCTCAGGCGAAATTGGGATCTTGCCGTAGCGTGGCAAGTAATCAATTATTACTCCTTGAGCCCTATTTCACACAGTTAACGAGTCTCCCCATAGCCAACGGCCTCCTGTCATTCAGCGGCCTCCCCAGCAACTGCTCACACTGGCGCCGATTAGTCCTCCTTTTGAAAAACGTGAACCTGGCGGAAGAGCTTCGGTGGGGAGCTGAGGAAGTGAGTAAGCAAAGAGCCCGGGGGGCACTGATCTTGCCATTTCAGTGCTCGGCGGGGGCTGGGGGACCATCGGTGGGGAGTGGAGCAGGGATTGGAACCCCAGCTGGGGGTAGGGGAACCTCCTCAGGGGTAGGCCACCATGAGAGGGTGAGGGGAGCAGGTGCTGGGGGGAGGGGTAACCGGGCTCGGGGGGGGGGGTAATGTGTACGGAATCACCAAGCCAACCCCTGGCTTGTGGATCGATGGATGGTTTTGTTTATTGTCACGTGTACCGAGGTACAGTGAAAAGTGTTGGGCGGAATTCTCCGATCTCCGCCGGGTCGGAGAATCGACGCCGCGCCGCGTGAATCACGCCACGCCGCCTCGACGCCGGGACGCAATTCTCCGCGGTACGGAGAATTGGCACCGTCGTGGTCGGCGCGACGCGGTCGGGGTATGCGCCGAATCTCAGACCCCGGGCCAGCATGTGCCGGCGCGTCAATTCTCCGGCCCGGATGGGCCGAGCAGCCGCCATCAAAAAGCCGAGTCCTGCCGGCGCCGTTCTAACATCCTCTGAGCCGGCGGGACCTCGGCCTTGAAAAGCCCGGGGGCGGCCTGTGGGGGGGCGATGGGGGGGGGGGATCCGCTCCCGGGGGTGGGGGGGGGGGCTTCTGTACCCCTCTGGCCTCCTTTCCTCTGTGCCGGCTCCTGTAGCCCTGCGCCATTTGGCGTCGGGGCCACCACGGGGAAGAAGGCCACTGCGCATGCGCTAGTTGGCGCCGGGCCAACTGCGCATGCGTGGACCCCACGGCGCCGGGTTCAGGCCGGGATGGACAGCTGGGGCGGCGGAGGCCATTCAGCACTGTCCTAGCCCCTTGTGGGCCGCAGAACGGGGTCACGGAACGGGCGCCAACGCTGAAGTAAAACCCTCCCGTTATTACTCCAGCGTCGGCATTTAGCCGCCTGTTGGGAGAATCCCGCAAATTGTTCTTCGTGCAGCTCAAACATTTGTACATGAAAAGAAAATACATAATAGGGCAAACATAAAATACACAATGTACATAAAATACACATTGCTTTTAAAGACACAATGTAAATACATGAACACAGGCATTGGGCGAAGCATACAGGAATGTAGTACTACTCAGTAGAGAAGATGTGTGAAGTGATCAGGTCAGTCCATAAGAGGGTCGTTTAGGAGTCTGGTAACAGCGGGGAAGAAGCTGTTTTTGAGTCTGTTCGTGCGAGTTCTCAGGCTTCTGTATCTCCTGCCTGATGGAAGAAGTTGGCAGAGTGGGTAAGGCGGGTGGGATGGGTCTTTGGTTATGCCGCCCGCATTATGTATTCGTGCTGGGGGCAACCCTTATTCCTGCCCGTTTGCCCCCCCGAAACCCATGACCTTCACTGACTGCCGAAGCCTCTGACCATGCGGCTGAAGGCTATCGCTAATAGGGAATTGGCAATCATAGTTAAGTGAGCACTTCACACAACCCAAGTGAATTCCTGTGGGTGGGCGGGCCATGTAGCATGTGGGGCCTATTGCCTTGCATCCCAATCAGACCGTGATGCCTGAACACTGCGGGAGGTAACACCACAGACGCAGCAGCCAACCTCCGAAAGCCACAGGGGATGGGACACAGCTCCGGAGACATGTCCGCGGCAGGAGGGTGGGTGAATGCCACAGGGAGGGGACCAGCGCATGTTCCAGGTGACGTTATGAGCGGGTGTCTGGGGTACAGGGTCTGGGGTCCGGTGAGGGGGGCCCGCTGCGGTGGGTGTGCGTGGGCAGAGTGTTCTGGATGGGGGAGGAGGGGGGATCAATGGGGGATTGGAGGGTCCCGGGATGGGAGCCACCGCTGTTTGTCAGTCGAACACCCTCTCCCAATTCCTTACAGATATTGAACGCTATGGCAGGGATGTTGGATGCAGAATTTGCCAAACACCAAAGATGGCGGCAGCAGCAGCGTTAGCAGATGCTCGAGACGGCAGCCCATGTGTCGGACCCCGCCCCACACCCTGAGGACCTGGCTGCCCAGGGAGGGACCCAGAGGGGGAGTTCCACGACGGCCCAGGGTGTGCAGGCACCTCTGGTCCTTTGAATAAATGATGGACAGCGTGTGTCACAGGAGCCTCCATCTCAACAAGGAGACGGTGCGACACCTGTGCCATATCCTCGTGGACTTGGCACCAGATGGATAAGGAGGACACCCGCTCCTGGTGACTGTAAATGTCACTGCAGCCCTGAACTTTTATGCCTCAGGATCCTTCCAGCATCTCACAGGCCAGAGCCCACAGGTACATCCGACAGATCACAAATGCCCTTTTTGCCCTGGCGGAAAACTATATGAACCTGTCATGGACCAAGACCAATTGGATGGGCAGCAGGTTTCTCCCCCATCGCGGGATGCCCAGCTCCAGGGGGTAGTTGATGCCACACATGTTGCCCTGCATTCACCAGGCCATCTGGGAGTGCCCTATGTTAATAAGAAAGGGATCCCACTCCCTGAACATACAGCTCATGTGCGACCACCAGATGAAGATAATGTACGTGTGTGCACGCTTCCCGGGGCGTGTCCATGACAGCTACATCCTGGGGCTGTCAGTCATCCCCAGCCTCTTCGAGGAGGACCCCAGGATGGGCGGCTGGCTCTTAGGGGATAAGAGGTACCCACTGAGGACCTGGCTAATGATCCCAGTACGGAGGCCAGAGACTGAAGCAGAGACCCCGGTGCAATGGGGCTCCTGTGGCATCTCGTGCTGTCACTCAAGATGTGGCTCCAATGCGTTGACCGCTCCGGTTGTGCCTTGCAGTACACCCCTCAGAGGGTCGCCCGCTTTGTGGTGGTCTGCTGAGCTCTCCACAACCTTGCACAGCAGCGGGCTGACGAGACGGAGGTTGGTGATGAGGAACATATAGCTACCTCCGAGGAGGAGAAGGAGGACGGGGAGGAGGACGATGAGCTGGCCCTGGACCAGGAGGGGCTGGAGGGGGAGCTCAGGAACCAGAGGACCAGCCGGAGGCTGCAGAACAGCGAGGGTCCGGCAAGCCTGAAGAGCCAGGGAGGCCCTCATACCCACCCGATTCACATTGAACATGGCCTGGTCAGTCATCACTACCTCACCCACCCCTCGATCCCCATTTCTCACGATTCCAGGGTCTGTGTCACATCATTCCAGGGTGCTGGGACTGTGTCAGCACCGTCCGCGGGTCAATGCCGAGGGCAGAGGGGTGATGATACCCGCAGAGAGCTGAGCGCCAGTGCTCCTCGATCGATGCCATAGACTGACCCCTGCCTGTCAGCTGAGTGCTCGCTCACACCCCTCACCTGTGTGTCCAGAGGGGAGGGGGGGGGGATGCCTGGAGAGATGGGCCAAGGGTTCAGAGGTCGGCCCGCATTGTGGCAGAGGCATAATACTGGCATCATCAAGGGTGTTTTATGTATAATCCAATTCCCCACACTCCCAATGGTGCCGTGCCCCCCGCACCCCGCTTTGGCCTCCTCACTCTACCATTATGTGTAGGTGTGTCCCCAGGATGCACATCAGAGGTGGAGGCAGCCAGCTGCTTACCTCGTCCCGTGGGCTTTGGTGCCCCTGGTGGACGTCCTCTAGGGGCTCTGGGGCTGGAGGGCCCCGGCTCTCTTGTCGGCGGCACAGACAAAGCCTGTGTGTCCCGTGTGCTGACCCCGAGACGCGACCTCATCAGAGGAGTGGAACTCATGGAAGCTGGTGATCACCGTCATCACTCCATGGCACGGGTTTGGGTTGGTACCCAACGCGCCCTTGGCAAGGTCAATGCGCATAAGGCCCTGGGAATCAACTTGGGACGGAGGGGCAGCTGGTTCATGTCCCGGCTGCCCCTGCATCATCTCACTCAGTCCAGGCGGTTTCCCACGGTCCGCACCATGCTGTCGACGCCCTCGACGACGCTCCTCAGTGAGTGGGCCACGCTCTGCAGCGCTTCTGCAATGCCCACCTGCGACTGGGACAAGCTCCGCAGCGCCTCCACCTGAGAGCGGGACATGTCCCGTAGCGCCTCATCTAGCTCAGCCAGGAACTGGGTAACATTCCCGAGGGAGTAGAAGGTTCGAATGGAGACCTTCAGCCACGGCCGTCACCGACTGCACCATTCCTTGGACACCTTCATTCATGCTGCCGACGTCGTGGACCAGGCTCTACACTGCGGCCACCACCCTAGCAGTGTTGGCCTCGATGCAATGCATTGCTGGCGACATCTCCAGCCTCCGTAGGCTCTGGGACTCCTCCAATCAGCTATGGACCTGCTGGAGTGTCGCTGGCATCCTATCTGAATGCCCTGACTGCTCCCTAACGTCTCCATCAGCTCCCGGTAACCTATTTCTAGAGGCTCAGCATCAGGTTGGGACCCAGCTGGGTCCTGGGATCCAGCAGCCATCTGACTGCTGTCTGGCCTGGAGGTTCCTACATCCACCAGATATGCATCAGCAGCTGTGTGGTGCTCACCAGATTGTGCCCCGGAAGCCTGTCCACTAACATTTCCCACCGAGGTGTGTGTATCTGTGCTGGTGGAGGGCGGGGATGACAGCTGTGACGCCTCGATCGTGTCTTCCTCGGAGCTCCCCTCCGAAGTGGTCTCATGGGAGGC
Organism: Scyliorhinus canicula; assembly: GCF_902713615.1. Lineage (NCBI taxonomy): Eukaryota > Metazoa > Chordata > Chondrichthyes > Carcharhiniformes > Scyliorhinidae > Scyliorhinus > Scyliorhinus canicula. The sequence continues at coordinate 15,802,229 of NC_052156.1, read as the reverse complement.
TGGAGAGGGGGCCACCCGGGATGGGCCGGCGCTGTCGGCTGGAGGATCTGTGGGAGAATGGACATGTGATCAGTGGGAGGGATGTTTCAGTCAGTATGGCAATAACAACTAACGTTTAACAGGTCCTCTGGGTGGGACCTGGTGGTTCCTCACCTCTGTGGCTTCCGCCAACCTCCACATGGGTGACCGCCCTGTCCTCGGCCATCCCAGTCACCTCCAGGGTGAAGGAGGTGAGGATTCTTAAGTCCGGTACCCTTCCGCCAGTCTGGGCCCCCTCATGGCAGTTTTGGGAGAGCTTTTCCTGAGGAGACACAGAGAGGGCATTGCTAGCCACATGCGCTGTTCAAAGTGTTGAGGGGAGGTGTGTGTGACAAAAGTTTTGGGGGAGGGTTGAAGGGAGAGGGAGGTTGGAGAGAGGGTTAGGGCCGCGTGGAGAGTTGGGTGGAGTTGTGGATGCTCGTTTGGAGGCGGAAAGGTCTCGAGGGTGGGGGGTGGGGGCGGGGAGGGGTGAGTGTTGGTGCCTACATGCTGCCTGGTGTAGGTCGTTGACCGTTTTACGGCACTGGAGGCCAGTCCTCGTGGTCACACTGCCGGAGCTCACAGCCGCCACCACCTCATCCCAGGCACCAGTGGCTGCCCTGTGGCTGACCCTCGGGGGAACAGGACATCCCTCCTGGACTCCACAGCATCTCGGGGCCTCCCGATATCTGCATCCCCTAATATTGGGTCCGGTCTCCTGAACGTCATTGTTGCGATCTGGCTGCGGTTGGCTGAGCAAGTGCCGCTCGACCTTGCCAGCAGGGGGGCTGTTGAACATGGTGCCGACCAATCGGCTGGTGAGCCTTCATTTGCATTCTGAACCATGGGGCCTCGTTAAGTAGACCAATTAACATTGTATAGTGCTTCCGGCCTTGCTCGGCCGAGCGCCGGGAAGCTGCTGACAGTTCCTGCTCGCAAGAAAACTTTTTGGAGAATCGTGCCCATAGATGCCCCTTGGCCCATTGTGTCTGTGCTGGCCATCAAACACCATCCATTCTAATTCCATTTTCCAGCACTTGGTCCATAGCTTCGTACACTCGGGTGTTTCAAGTGTTCATCTAAATGCTAAGTGCGCATCTACCACCCTTTCAGACAGTGAATTCCAGATTCCAACCACCCTCTGGCTGAAAAGGCTTTTCTTCAAATCCCATCTAAATCTCCTGCCCCAGACCTTAAAATCTACGTCCCCTGGTTGCTGGCCCCTCTACTAAGAACAAAGAACAACAAAGAACAAAGAAAATTACAGCACAGGAACAGGCCCTTCGGCCCTCCCAGCCTGCGCCGATCCAGATCCTTTATCTAAACCTATCTCCTATTTTCCAAGGTCTACTTCCCTCTGTTCCCCGCCTGTTCATATACCCGTCTAGATGACTCTTAAATGATGCTATTGTGCCCGCCTCTACCATCTCCGCTGGTAAAGCGTTCCAGGCACCCACCACCCTCTGCGTAAAAAACTTTCCACGCACATCTCCCTTAAACTTTCCCCCTCTCACCTTGAAATCGTGACCCCTTGTAACTGACACCCCCAAAGGGGAAAGGTTTCTTCCTATCTGAGCCCTCATAATTTAGTACATCTCATTCAGGTCCACCTTTAGCCCTCTCTGCTCTGAGCAAAACAACGGCCTCTCTTCACAGCTAGGGGCAGCACGGTAGCATGGTGGTTAGCGTCAATGCTTCACAGCGCCAGGGTCCCAGGTTCAGTTCCCGGCTGGGCCACTGTCTGTGCGGAGTCTGCACGTCCTCCCCGTGTGTGCGTGGGTTTCCTCCGGGTGCTCCGGTTTCCTCCCACAGTCCAAAGATGTGCGGGTTAGGTGGATTGGCCATGCTAAATTGCCCGTAGTGTCCTAAAAAGTAAGGTTAAGGGGGGGTTGTTGGGTTACGGGTATAGGGTGGATACGTGGGTTTGAGTAGGGTGATCATTGCTCGGCACAACATCGAGGGCCGAAGGGCCTGTTCTGTGCTGTACTGTTCTATGTTCTATGTTCTATGTTCTATGAAACGCTCCAGCCCAGGCCACATCCTGGTGAATCTCCACTGTACCCCCTCTCGTGCAATCACATCCGTCCTATAATGCTCACACTTTACAATATATTAGGCTGATCCCACTGGACTGGTGCATCAGTTCTAGTCACCAAGTTACAAAAAAACACTTGGAGAAGGTGTAAATAAGCACGAGGGGACTGATTCCCAATTGCAAAGGGAAATAGCGTGAAGAAAGATTCGAGGACCACAAATGTTACAGAAGGCATTTGAGGAAGGACCGCGTTAAAGCACAGAAAATACTAAACTGCGGAGACAAGATAAATCCGGAATATTCTGAAGTGAGGCAAAGGATAACTGATGAGACTTGAGCAGAAAATTCAGGTCTATCTCTTTACATATCAATCTGTAAATACACCAACCTCCAGAGGTATTGAGGCTACAGTATTTCTGCCGATATGCGAGCCGCCACACTGTAATGCAACACGAACAAGAAATACGTTATTCTGACTTACTTTCGGTCATGGTTTTGGATAATGAACTGGCTAACCAATAGAAGTCAGAGAGTGGTGGTGGATGGCAAATATTCAGCCTGGAGCCCAGTTACCAGTGGCGTACCGCAGGGATCGCTTCTGGGTCCTCTGCTGTTTGTGATTTTCAGTAATGACTTGGATGAGGGAGTTGAAGGGTGGGTCAGTAAATTTGCAGATGATACGAAGATTGGTGGAGTTGTGGATAGTGAGGAAGGCTGTTGTCGGTTGCAAAGAGACATAGATAGGATGCAGAGCTGGGCTGAGAAGTGGCAGATGGAGTTTAACCCTGACAAGTGTGAGGTTGTCCATTTTGGAAGGACAAATATGACTGCGGAATACAGGGTTAACGGTAGGGTTCTTGGCAATGTGGAGGAGCAGAGAGATCTTGGGGTCGATGTTCATAGATCTTTGAAAGTTTCCACTCAAGTGGATAGAGCTGTGAAGAAAGCCTATGGTGTGCTAGCGTTCATTAGCAAAGGGATTGAATTTAAGAGCCGTGAGGTGATGATGCAGCTGTACAAATCCTTGGTAAGGCCACATTTGGAGTACTGTGTGCAGTTCTGGTCACCTCATTTTAGGAAGGATGTGGAAGCTTTGGAAAAGGTGCAAAGGAGATTTACCAGGATGTTGCCTGGAATGGAGATTAGGTCTTACGAGGAAAGGTTGAGGGTGCTAGGCCTTTTCTCATTAGAACGGAGAAGGATGAGGGGTGACTTGATAGAGGTTTATAAGATGCTCAGGGGAATAGATAGAGTAGACAGTCAGAGACTTTTTCCCCGGGTGGAACAAATCATTACAAGGGGACATAAATTTAAGGTAAATGGTGGAAGATATAGGGGGGATGTCAGAGGTAGGTTCTTTACCCAGAGAGTAGTGGGGGCATGGAATGAACTGCCTTTGGAAGTAGTTGAGTCAGAAACACTAGGGACCTTCAAGCGGCTATTGGATAGGTACATGGATTATGGTAGAATAATGGAGTGTAGATTAATTTGTTCTTAAGGGCAGCATGGTAGCATTGTGGATAGCACAATTGCATCACAGCTCCAGGGTCCCAGGTTCGATTCCGGCTTGGGTCACTGTCTGTGCGGAGTCTGCACATCCTCCCCGTGTGTGCGTGGGTTTCCTTCGGGTGCTCCGGTTTCCTCCCACAGTCCAAAGATGTGCAGGTTAGGTGGATTGGCCATGATAAATTGCCCTTAGTGTCCAGAATTGCCCTTACTGGGTTATGGGGATAGGGTGGAGGTGTTGACCTCAGGTAGGGTGCTGTTTCCAAGAGCTGGTGCAGACTCGATGGGCCGAGTGGCCTCCTTCTGCACTGTAAATTCTATGATAATCTATGATTAATCTCGGACAAAGGTTCGGAAAACATCGTGAGCCGAAGGGCCTGTTCTGTGCTGTATCTTTCTATGTTCTATGTTCTATGTATTCCATTACAACGCAGAACATAAAGAATGCTGGTGCGGCCATCCTGGAGTCCAATATCGCTTGCTCCATAAATAAATCAGTGCCACATCTCTCAACTTTAATTAAAGACAACATTACCATTACCACACATGTTAAACTAATTGGCATTTAACGAGTATCTAAAACCATTTTTGAAAGTGGCTTATTGGCCATTAGTTCCTCTTGGGAAATACAAATGGAATTCTGTTTACAAAGGATACTTTTCCTTCCATTTGCGTTGCACGGGATTGCCGTTCCATTGGTCAAAAGATGGTCATTTCAAAATTGTGGTGGCTCGAGGCAACACAGCAAAGGCGTCTTGTATAACCAGAAGGGGTTTATTGAGAATAAGGAAAAGTTAACTATATACAGGCACAGAGGTCTCGGAAACAGATTTTCACTCTACGACTGCCAGGTCCACACTGTGTGGGCCTCTACTCCCTGGGCTCGTGGCTTTTTCCACGATGTTCGACATAAGCAAATGTATGCACGATAGTCGCTAACATGGACCGCAAGGGACTATCCCTCAAACTGGCTGCGCTACCGCCCCCCCTCCCAACCCCCCCCACCCACCCACCCACCCACCCAAGCCCCTCAAAATGGGTCATGCAGCCAATTATGTACAAGAAAAAAATTGAGACAATAAAAGAGAGTTCCGAACAGTCTTTCATAGGGTTAACCTGTCAGGGGACTTCTTAGGCCCAATATACCCCCTCAGTCCCCCAGTGGGCTCCACCAATGGAGCAGGGTTGTTGCCAGCAGAAAGAGGTTGCCTTGAGGACTTGACCAGTACTTTGGGAGTGCCCCCATCTCCAAATCCCTCAGGGGCCATTAATGGGATCTCTACAGAACTCCCCAATACCCTCGGTTCCACAGGGGCACTGGTGATGCTTTCTGGTTCCACCTGTTCAGCCATTGGGGTTATGGCCTCTCGGCCCCTTACATGGTCTACGCGCTTCAGCGCTTGTCTGCCTTGCAAGTCCGCCATGGAAGAGACTGGACCAGACGTCACCACATCTCTGTCAGGTAACCGCAGTGGACCAGATGAAACGTTTCTTACATAGACCGGTTGGCCAATTTTAAATGACCCGTTTCCTTTCACCAAATCGTGCTGCTTCCTTTGGGAGGTCTGCCGCGCCTCCACCGTCCCACCAAATTGGGGAAAACAAGGTGTAAACGAGTCTGGAGGCGACGACCCACCAGGAGCTCCCCGGTGTAACTCCAGTGTGGGGTAGTATTATACGTGTGAAGGAAGTTGGCCAAATTGAGGCGTAACGTTAGGTTGTTTCCTCATTGCAGACTTGAACGTCTGAACTGGTCTCTTTGCCAATCCATTTGAGGTTGGGTGGTCTTGTGGTTTGAATGTGGTGGATGCCGTTTGTTTTGACAAAGTGCTGAAATTCGTCGTTGGTAAACGCAGTGCCATTGTCAGTCACAAATACCTCGGGAAGCCTGTGGATAATGACAATGCGACGCAGAGTGTCAATGGTGGATGCTGATACTGTCGTCCCCACCTCCTGAACATCCAACCATTTAAAGTGGGCTTCCACTAGTATCAGGAACATTTTTCCAGGAAAGGGCCTGCAAAATCAATATGTAACCTCATCCATGGATGACCAGTCCATTCCCATGGATGTAGATGAGCCGTGGGTGGCAAGGTTTCCTCTGCCTGACAGAAATCACACTGGTGCACCAGGTGCTCAATGTCCTTGTCAATGTTGGGCCACCATATGCAGCTCCTGGCCAACATTTCCATCTCTGTTTGGCCAGAGTGTGCAATGTGCAACTCCTGCGGCAGTGGCTCCCTTGCTGATGGGGGGCCATCACCGGGGTACCCCAGAGTACAACTCTGCCCTCAAAACTGAGGTTCCCCTTCTCTAATGAGGTTGGACCTCAACGGATCTGGCTGCTGATGGTGGAATCTGGTCAGGACCATTCGCTTCACCTTGGAAAGGACTGGATCGCGTTGAGTCCAGTTCTTGAAGTGGGCCAACGAGACGGGCAGAGTGTCTAGGAAGTTTAACGCCCGGACAATCTCTTGTGGGACAGGCAGCGGTGTCAGATTTTAGTTAAGTGGGAACGGACTGAGGGCATCGGTGTTTGAGATCTGCCCCCACCCCAGCCGATGCTGGAAAATGTTGTCACAAGTCGCCGACAACGATGCCCACCTCTGTACGCTGGCGGAAGTGATCGGAGGAATTGGCTAGTCTTCACCGAGAAATCCCAGCAGTGACTTGTGGCCGGTTATAATGCTTGAGCGGTGGTTATACAGATACCGGTGGAATTCCCTGATATTATAAATTACAGCGAGGCCTTTTTCAAGCTATGGGACTGTGGGAAGAAACTGGAGCACCCGGAGGAAACCCACAGACACGGGGGGAACATGCAGACTCCGCACAGAGGCAAGGCCAGTATTGAACCAGCATCTCTGGTACTGTGAGTCACCAGTGCTAACCACTGTGTCGCCGTGCCAAGACCTTTAAGTACCCCCTGGTTCCCCGGGAGTACATGGGGGGTTCAAAATGGCGGCCGAGTTCTCTCCTGTTGCAAAGGGACCCCTTAAAACTGCATTCCTCGTTCATTGTTACGGTCTTTCCATTGCATGCTAATGGATGCAGCTTCTTACGCTTGACTCTGGGGATTTTGTGGAATGAGGACAAGAAGTACAAAGAAACATAGAACATAGAACATAGAACATAGAACGATACAGCGCAGTACAGGCCCTTCGGCCCTCGATGTTGCACCGACATGGAAAAAAAAAAACTAAAGGCCATCTAACTACACTATGCCCTTATCATCCATATGCTTATCCAATAAATTTTTAAATGCCCTCAATGTTGGCGAGTTCACTACTGTTGCAGGTAGGGCATTCCACGGCCTCACCACTCTTTGCGTAAAAAACCCACCTCTGACCTCTGTCCTATATCTATTACCCCTCAATTTAAGGCTATGTCCCCTCGTGCTAGCCACCTCCATCCGCGGGAGAAGGCTCTCGCTGTCCACCCTATCTAACCCTCTGATCATTTTGTATGCCTCTATTAAGTCACCTCTTAACCTTCTTCTCTCTAACGAAAACAACCTCAAGTCCATCAGCCTTTCCTCATAAGATTTTCCCTCCATACCAGGCAACATCCTGGTAAATCTCCTCTGCACCCGTTCCAAAGCTTCCACGTCCTTCCTATAATGAGGCGACCAGAACTGTACGCAATACTCCAAATGCGGCCGTACCAGAGTTTGGTACAGCTGCATCATGACCTCATGGCTCCGGAACTCAATCCCTCTACCAATAAAGGCCAACACACCATAGGCCTTCTTCACAACCCTATCAACCTGGGTGGCAACTTTCAGGGATCTATGTACATGGACACCGAGATCCCTCTGCTCATCCACACTACCAAGAATTTTACCATTAGCCAAATATTCCGCATTCCTGTTATTCTTTCCAAAGTGAATCACCTCACACTTCTCCACATTAAACTCCATTTGCCACCTCTCAGCCCAGCTCTGCAGCTTATCTATGTCCCTCTGTAACCTGCAACATCCTTCCGCACTGTCTACAACTCCACCGACTTTAGTGTCGTCTGCAAATTTACTCACCCATCCTTCTGCGCCCTCCTCTAGGTCATTTATAAAAATGACAAACAGCAACGGCCCCAGAACAGATCCTTGTGGTACGCCACTCGTAACTGAACTCCATTCTGAACATTTCCCATCAACTACCACTCTCTGTCTTCTTTCAACTAGCCAATTTCTGATCCACATCTCTAAATCACCCTCAATCCCCAGCCTCCGTATTTTCTGCAATAGCCGACCGTGGGGAACCTTATCAAACGCTTTACTGAAATCCATATACACCACATCAACTGCTCTACCCTCGTCTACCTGTTCAGTCACCTTCTCAAAGAACTCGATAAGGTTTGTGAGGCATGACCTACCCTTCACAAAACCATGCTGACTATCCCTAATCATATTATTCCTATCTAGATGATTATAAATCGTATCTTTTATAATCATCTCCAAGACTTTACCCACCACAGACGTTAGGCTCACCGGCCTATAGTTACCGGGGTTATCTCTACTCCCCTTCTTGAACAAAGGGACCACATTTGCTATCCTCCAGTCCTCTGGCACTATTCCTGTAGCCAATGATGACCTAAAAATCAAAGCCAAAGGCTCAGCAATCTCTTCCCTGGCTTCCCAGAGAATCCTAGGATAAATCCCATCCGGCCCCGGGGACTTATCTATTTTCACCTTGTCCAGAATTGCCAACACTTCTTCCCTACGCACCTCAATGCCATCTATTCTAATAGCCTGGGTCTCAGCATTCTCCTCCACAATATTATCTTTTTCTTGAGTGAATACTGACGAAAAGTATTCATTTAGTATCTCGCTTATCTCCTCAGCCTCCACACACAACTTCCCACCACTGTCCTTGACTGGCCCTACTCTTACCCTAGTCATTCTTTTATTCCTGACATACCTATAGAAAGCTTTTGGGTTTTCCTTGATCCTACCTGCCAAAGACTTCTCATGTCCCCTCCTTGCTCGTCTCAGCTCTCTCTTTAGATCCTTCCTCGCTTCCTTGTAACTATCAAGCGCCCCAACTGAAACTTCACGCCTCATCTTCACATAGGCCTCCTTCTTCCTCTTAACAAGAGATTCCACTTCTTTGGTAAACCACGGTTCCCTCGCTCGACCCCTTCCTCCCTGCCTGACTGGTACGTACTTATCAAGAACATGCAATAGCTGTTCCTTGAACAAGCTCCACATATCCAGTGTGCCCAACCCTTGCAGCCTACTTCTCCAACCAACACATCCTAAGTCATGTCTAATGGCATCATAATTGCCCTTCCCCCAGCTATAACTCTTGCCCTGCGGGGTATACTTATCCCTTTCCATCACTAACGTAAAGAATGCCAGGAATGTTGGATGGCACAAGATGCAGATGGTTCACACTCATCAACTGTATCCAGGGGCCAAAACAACAGCGAGCTGGCACTGGCAGAGAGGAGCTGGGACCCGGTTCCGTCCAGGTGGCACTGGTGATGCCTGCTGGTTCCACCTGCTCAGCTCCATTCTGCATTGGTGAGAGTTGGGGAGGTGAAGGTGCTGGGCCTTCCTGAGCCGTCCTCGATCCCATGGGAGAGGACTGGCCATCTACCACAAGGTGAAGTGTCACAGGTCAAGATGATTTGTTTGCTTGGATGGAAATGGACAAACAAACTGGAAGACTGTACAGCCTGTTTAAAGTAGCAGAAATCCTTCTTGAGGTTCTTTCCAACGTCAGCAATGGTGCTTCTCCTTCTGCACTGTAAATTCTATGAACTTCTATGAACTATGAACTTTAGCAGCAGGTGTAGTGGCTAAATTGGGGATGAATGAATCATAGTAGTTTACCACCCCTAAAAATGATTGAAGCTCTGCGACATGCTTTAGCTCAGGGACTTATTTTATTGCCCTCACCTTGTCCTCCAGGGGGTGCTGGCCTTTTGAGTCCACTTTGAATCCTAAATATGTGACCTTGCTGGCTTGGAGTTGTACATTTCTCTCGCTTCAACCTGATGCCAGCGTCTCGGAATCATCTGAGAACTTCCTCTAAGCTGGCTAGGTACTCCTCGTGAAACATTCCTGTCACTAAAATGTCATCTAAACCACAACCTTCGGGATGCCTTGGAGTAGATTTTCCATTGTGCATTGAAATATTGTACAGGTGGAAGCTCTACCAAAAGGTTACGTGGCATATTGAAAAGGGCATTTGCCCGTATTAATGATCGCATACCTCCGGGAATCCAATTGCAAATAAACGTGGATTCAGTCCAGTTTCGTGTACGTTAGGTCACCGCCAACTTCGCTTAAAGGTCTTCTTGGCATGGCGGCACAGTGGTTAGCACTGGTGCCTCACAGTACCAGAGACCCTGGTTCAATTCTGGCCTTGCCTCTGTGCGGAGTCTGCACGTTCACCCCGTGTCTGTGGGTTTCCTCCGGGTGCTCCGGTTTCTTCCCACAGTCCCACAGTGCAGGCTTGGTGGTTGGCCATGCTAAATTGCCCTTCGTGTCCAAAAAACTCTGCACAGACAGTGACCCAAGCCGGGAATTGAACCCGAGACCCTGGAGCTGTGAAGCAACTGTGCTAATCACCGTGCAGCCTTCGCAGCACATTTGGTTGTTGGGCCATTTCAACCGCCTTATTTTGGGAAATCTTTGCCTCAGTTTCGTTTGCACATAAATGCCATTATTGATGTACCATTTGTCAATGTACTCTGTTGATTATTCTTTTGTATACTATGTCTGTACTGTGTACGTTCCCTTGGCCGCAGAAAATTACTTTTCACTGTACTTCGGTACAAAAAATAGCAGTCAATCAATCAAATACTAGATGGTCTCGCAGCATGTTGCTCAACACTGTGCCGAATTTGAAATGTTCAGCCATTTGGCAGGAGTCTGCCAACGACATCCGAGATCGACTCTCCATGTTCCCTGACAGCCCAATTAAACTTGTAGCGCTGCAGGGCCTGTGGTTGAACTGCCGCATCACGAGCATCACCAATTGGTCAAATGGTTTTGTGTCGGGAGCTTCTGGGGATGTCAAATTTCTTATGCGATTGTAGGTCTGGGGCCCACAAACCGTTAATAAGGTAATCTTTTCTTTATCTTCCCCTGTGATTTAATTGGTAATAAAGAAATACCGGAGCTGCTCGATATACTGGCTCCAGTCACTGATCGAAAGGCTCGACTTTCCCAAACTTGGGCATGGTTTTTTTTTCCACTCACTGTTTTTCGATGTAACCCCGTCCCCCATGAATTCCGAGTCTAGCGATAACTTGCGGTCATTGTCCATTTCACGCTTGTCACCGAAGTGGAGGCTCGAGGCAATACTGCAGAGGCTTCTTGTACAAGCAGAAGAGGTTTGTCGAGAAGAAAGAATAGGTGAACTATATACAGGCACAGACGTCTCTGAAACAGGTCTTCACTCTACGACTCCTGGATCCACATTGCCTGGGCCCCTGCTCCCAGCGCTGAGCGCCTTTTCCCCATTGGTGGGGGTTTGTGCACTTACCTGCAGAAGGAGGCCATTCGGCCCATCGAGTCTGCAACGACCCACTTAAGCCCTCACTTCCACCCTATCCCCGTAACCCAATAATCCCTCCTCACCTTTTTGGTCACGAAGGGCAATATATCATGGCCAATCCACATAACTTGCACGTCTTTGGACTGTGGGAGGAAACCGGAGCACCCGGAGGAAACCCACGCAGACACGGGGAGAACGTGCAGACTCCGCAAAGACAGTGACCCAGCGGGGAATCGAACCTGGGACCCTGGCGCTGTGCTATCCACTTGTGCTACCGTGCTGCCCTTTCGCATGATAAGCCCCAAGTTGGTCACATTGTTACCACACCCTGGGCAAATGCACGGTCAATTCCAGCCCCACATACCCCGAAGTCCCAACATATGTGAATTAACCAATAAGTTGTGTTTTCCAAGGATCTTTAACCTTTGATCTGTTCCAATGAGTTACAGACAGCAGGGGCTGGATTCTCCGCTATCGGGATTCTTCATTATGCCGGCAGCGCACCCATGTCCGGTGATTTCCCGTGGCGTGGGGCTGCCCACGATGGAAAACTCCATTGGCCGGCTGACGGGATGGAGAATCCCACCCCAGATTTATAAGTAAAATATTAACAAACTGTTTATTAATAAAAAGAGGAAAAGGGGAATATATATATATAGATAAAGTAATAACAGAACAATGGTCTATCTGTCTACCTAATCTCAAAACCCATTCCCACCCTCTACCCAGACGCACATAAGGCAGACACAAGGTAAGGGTGGTGGGATAAAAAAAATGGGGATTTAACTGTAGGTTTGAAATGAGGCTTCAGTGCTGTGGTTGAAGCCTCTGGGAAATAGATTTACTCAAGAGTTCCAGGCTGTGCAATTCCAGTCTTCGGCCACCAGATGGAGCTAGGTACAGGGGGTTCAAACCAGTGCAATTCTCGTCGCCAGTCACCATATGGTGCTATACACAGAATGCTCAGATCAGTGCACTTCTGCTTTTATGCCACCAGATGGAGTTTTCGCCTCCCGGAGAGACAACTTGGACCCTGGAATTAGCAATTTTTAGTGGCGGTTTTATCACAAATGCTCCTACCTTAAACTTCAGTTTTGAGCTCTTCTCAGCTCTTCAGACACTGAGTTAAAAGGTTACAGACCTGGTGAATGACTGTTTGTTTTCTTACTCCAAAAGCCTTCCGCAAACTTGAGTACTGTCTGTCTCCTCCCTCGGAGAGCCTTCGCAGAACTGGCTTGGAATGTCTCTTAAAATCGTCTGGCAGAGAGAGAGAAGGAGAGAGAGATTCCCAAAGGCATCTACTAGCTGGCATTTCTTAGCAGGACTGAGCAAAAGATGGAACCCTCCAGAAGGCCCACCTTCTTTCCTGAAAGTTTCTAACTGGCTTCTCCAATCACAGGCAATGATAGGAGGTGGCTGAAAAGCTTATATACACCGATTGGCTGCATGCCATGTCTATCAAAACAACATGATAGGTTCCGTCACAGAACCTAGAGGGGACGTCTTGGCCTGGCCCAGCAGAACAAGCGTTTCAGCGCTCCCGTTCCTTCACTGTTGTTGGGTCAAAGTCTTGAAACTTCCTCCATAACAGCACTGTGGGTGTACCTACACCACACGGACTGCAGCGGTTCAAAACGGTGGCTCATCACTACCTCCTCAAGGGCAATTAAGGGTGGGCAATAAATGCTGACCTCGCCAGGGACATCCACATCCTGTGAAAGAATAAAAATACCTTTGTAACCAAGCGTGTACATTTGAAATACAGTCATTGTTGCAATGTTAGAGGTGTTGAACAGATATTTTGTGTCTGTCTGCACTGCAGAAGACTTACAAAACTTCCCAAAGATATGTGTAAATCAAGAGCTGAACAGTAGTGAGGAATTGAAAACAATCGGCATCACTAGGGAAAAAGCGCTGGGAAAATTATTAGACCTAAAGGTTGTCAAGTTCCCAGGGCCAGATGGCCTGCATCCTAGCATCTTTAAAGAACTGTCTGCCGAGATGGCAGATGCATTGGTTGTAATCTTTAAAAATTCCTTAAATTCTGGAAATATTCCAGTGGATTGGAAAATAGCTAGTACCACACCTTTATTTAAGAAAGGATGGAGACAGACAGCAGGAAACTATAGGTTAACTCACCATAATTATGGAGGATATAGTAGGGTACTTAGAAAATCGTAATGTGATCAGGTAGAGTCAACTCAGGTTTGTGAAAGGGAATTCACGATTAACTAATTCATTTGGGTTTTTTGAGCAAGTGACAAGCAAGGTAGATAGAGGGGAACTTGTAGATGTGGTGAACTTGAATTTCCAAAAGTTATTTGATAAGGTGCCACATCAAAGATTACTACACATGAGAAGATAACATGGTGTGGTGGGTAACATATTAGCATGGATAGAGGATTGGCTAGCTAACACGAAACAGAGAGTAGGGGTTAAAGGATCTTTTTTGGGCTGGCAAATGCTAACTAGTGGAGTGCCACAGGAATCAGTACTGGACCCCTAGCTATTCACAATCTACATCAATGATCTGGTGATCAATGAAGGGACCAGATGTATTATAGTTAAAATTGTTGATGATGCAAAGATAATAGGAAACTAAGTTGTCAAGAACAGGTAAAGTGTCCACAAAGGGTTAAAGATAGGAGTGAGTGAATGGGCAGAAACTTGGCAGATGGAGTGTAATGTAGGAGAATGTGAATGCGTCCACTTCGGCAAGAAGAAGAGAAAAGCAGCAAATTAGTTAAATGGAGAGACTGCAGAACTGTGCGTTACAGAGGGATCTGGGTGTTTTGGTACATGAATCGCAAAAGGCATGTTGGTAAAGCAAGGAAGGCAAATGGAATGTTAATGTTTATTGCAAGGGGAATGGAAAGTAAACGTAGGGACTGCAAAAGCTTTGGTGAGACTACGGGCTGGATTGTCCGATTTTCAGGCCAGGTCCTGGCGCCGGCGTGGGAACAGTGGCGTTTTATGACTGAAAATTTAGCCCAAAACGGCCACCGATCCTTCGTGTAGCAGGGGACCAGCAGGCAGGCAGCGAAGAGCACCCGGTTCCAACTGCCGATACGGCCAGAGAATTGCCACGTTCGTGGCCGTGCATGCGTACGGACCCAGCCCGTCAAATAGTGAGCCCACCTTTGGCCGGCTCGCGACCCCTGGACCATCTCTCAACAGTGCCCCGAGCCCCTGCCAAAGTGCCCCCTCCCCCGACTGTGGCGGCGCTGGACTGAGTCTGCAGATGCCAGGCCGAGTTCCTGACAAATAATATCATGAGGGACCCACGCCGTCGGGAACTCAGCCGGTCGGGGGTGGAGCACCGTGGGGAAGGCCTCAGGCAATGTCCTGAGGCCGCCGATACGGAGTGCGGTGTCCTCCTAGAGTACTCCCCGATTTCGGCGCGAACTTTGATTCTCTGGCCGATCGTTGAACGCGATTTTTGCGTCGGCGACCGGAGAATCCCATCTGGAATACTGTGTACAATTTTGGTCTCCATATTTGAAAAAAAAAATGAGCGAATTGCATCAGAAGCAGTGGAGGGAAGATTCAGTTCACACATTCTTGGGATGAAGGGCTTATACTATGAAGAAAGGTTGAAGAGCTTGGGCCTATCCCTGATGCACGGATTAAAAGTTCTGTGTGCTGGGCTGCCGAAACTGCCTGGCAGTCACAGTTCCTCCCCAGGATGTGCAGGGCACGCCAAAAATCGTCCAGGGACTCATCGGGGAGTTGCTGTCTCGTGGACAGGAGGTGCCTGGAGTATAGTTGTTTGACTGGCCGAACGTAATGTCCCTTCAGCAGCTCCATTGCTTCGGAGTAAGTGGGCGCATCCCGGATGAGAGGAAAAATGTCAGGGCTCACCCGTGAATAAAGGACTTGGAGCTTCTGCGCGTCCGAGGGTTCCTTAGCGGATGTTCGGAGGTAGCTTTCGAAGCAGGTTAGCCAGTGGTCAAAAGCGGACGTAGCGTTGGCTGCTTGAAGGCTGACTGCAGGTGATCAGGCTTGATGCGAAGATCCATCGTTTAAAAAAATCTTTGCTCAATAAATTGATGCACTATCAATTACCACAAAGACGAGAGTAGTGAATAATCGAGGCTTTATTGAGCAAAGATGTTGTGCCTCCTGTAGCTGCCATCTGAATGGCTGCAGCACCGGCGAGCACACACATTTATACGCTGCCTACTGGGCGGAGCCAGCAGGCAGGGATTTACCCATGTACCTCTGGTATATGTGTCTTACCGTAATACATATAACACTGAGAGTGGTGACTACCACAATCCCCATTGGACTTTAGACAAATGAGAGGTGATCTTATTGAAACATATAAGATCCAGAAGGGATTTGCCAGGTTGGATACCAGAAGGATGTTTCCACTTGTGAGCGAGGTTTTAACCAGGGAACACAGTTTAAGAATAAGTGGATTCCCTTTGAAGACCGAGATGCGGAGAACCTTTCCTCTCAGAGGGTCCTTAGTCTGTGGAATTCTCTTCCCCAGACAGCAGTGGAGCCTGGGTCAATGATGTTATTCAAGGCTGGGTTAGAGAGCTTTTTTGATAGAGGAGGAAGTGAAGGATTATAGGGTGCGGACAGGAAATAGAGTTGAGACCCCAAGCAGACATGCCATGATTGTAATGAATTACAGAGCAGGCCCCCATAAAGAAAATCATTTATGGGATGGGGGTGTCGCTGGTTAGGCCAGCATTTATTGCCCATCCCTAGTTGCCCCTTCAGAATGTGGTGGTAAGTTGACTTCTTGAACCGCTGCCATCCTTCAGGTGTAGGTACATCCACTATGCTGTTAGGGAAGGAGTTCCAGGATCTTGCCCCAGCAACAGTGAAGGAACGACAATATATTTCCAAGTCAGGATGGTGAGTGACTTGGAGGCGAACCTCCAGGTGTTAGGGGAACCTCCAGGTGGTAGGGTTCCCAGGTATCTGCTGTTCTTGTCCTTCTAGGTGGCAGTAGACATGGGTTTGGAAGGTGCTGCCTGAGGAACCTTGGTGAGTTCCTGTAGTGCATCGTGTAGATGATATACACGGCTGCCACTGTTCGTCGGTGGTGGAGGGTTTGAATGTTTGTGGAAGGAGGAGCAATCAGGTGGGCTGCTTTGTCCTGGATGGTGTTGAGCTTCTTGAGTGTTTTTGGAGCTGCACTCGTCCAGGCAAGTGGAGAGTATTCCATGACACTCCTGACTTGTGCCTTGTAGATGGTGGACAGGCTTTGGGGGGGTCAGAAGGTGAATTACTCACCGTAGGAACCCTAGCCTTTGACCTGCCTTGGTAGCCACAGTATTAATATGGCTAGTCCAGCTCACTTTCTGATGAATGGTAACCCCCAGGATGTTGATAGTGGGGGGATTCAGCGATGGTAATACCATTGATTGTCAAGGGGCGATGGTTAGATCCTCTCTTGAATGGTGGTGGTCATTGCCTGGCACTTGTATTGCCGAAATATTATCAGGACCCATAGCGTTTGCAGTATCTAGTGCCTTCAGCCATTTCTTGATGTCACGTGGAGTGAATCGTATTGCTGAAGACTGACATCTGATGCTGGGGACCTCCGGAGGAGACCAAGATGGATCATCCACTTGGCCCTTCTGGCTGAAAATTGTTACAAATTGTTGCGAATGCCTCAGCCTTGCCTTTTGCACATATGTGCTGGGCTCCTCCATCATCGAGGACGGCCCACTCCTTCTCCTAAGTCATATGTTTTGTTTCATCAACCAGGACAACTTATAAAAAAGACCAAATTATTCATCTTGTTCTTGTTCATGTGGTGTTGCTGACACAGGTTCGCATCAAAGTCAGTCACTGTACTCGAAAAGCACCTAGCTCTGTGAAGCATTTGGAAATATTTTTATGTCTGATCTTGGGGTCCACGTACATAGATCCCTCAAAGTTGCCACCCAGTTTGATAGGGCTGGTAAGAAGGCGCATGGTGTATTGGCTTTCATTGAGTTTAAGAGCCATGAGGTTTTGTTGTTATAGAGTTTATAAAACTCTAGTTGACCACACTTGGAATATTGTGTCCAGTTCTGGTCGCCTCATTATGGGAAGGATGTGGATGCTTTGGAGAGGGTACAGAGGAGATTTACCAGGATGCTGCCTGGACTGGAGGGCATGTCGTATGAAGAAAGGTTGAGGGAGCTAGGGCTTTTCTCAGTGGAGTGAGGAAGGCAGAGAGGTGATTTGATAGAGGTGTACAACGTGATTAGAGGCATGGATAGAGTGGATAACCAGAGACTTTTCCCCAGGGTGGAAATAGCTGTCATGAGGCGGATATAATTTTCAGGTGATTGGAGGAAGGTATAGGGGAGATGTCAGAGGTAGGTTCTTTACACAGAGAGTGGTGGGTGTGTGGCATGCACTGCCAGCAGAGGTGGTGGAGTTAGTCATTCGGGACATTTAAGTGACTCTTAGGCAGGCACATGGAAATGAGATGAAATGAAAATCACTTATTGTCACAAGTAGGCTTCAAATGAAGTAACTGTGAAAAGCCCCTAGTCGCCACATTCCGGGGAAGCTGGTACAGGAATTGAATCGTGCTGAAGGCCTGCCTTGGTCTGCTTTCAAAGACAGCGATTTAGCCCTGTGCTAAACCAGCCCCTGGGCAGCAGTAAATTGAAGGGGTGTAGGTTAGGTTGATCTTAGATTAGGATAAATGGTCGGCACAACATCGTGGGCTGAAGGGCCTGTACTGTGCTGTACTGTTCTATTTTCCAAGACACTATTTGAAGGCAAATATTTTTTCCCCCAGGCATTAATCTTTTTTTGTTTATTTATATTGAAATCTGGTTGAAAATATGACTCAATTTAGTCTTGCATAATTCTAATATATGTTATCGTCAATTGGCACACTGGGTAGTTCAGGTATATGTTTAATAAACGTTTAGTATAAGTCCGGGTAGCTTAGTCCTCAGTCATTTAATTCAATTCCGGCCTTGGGTGACTGTGTGGAATTTGCATGTTCTCCCCATGTCTGTGTGGGTGTCCTCCGGGTGCTCCGGTTTCCTCCCACAGTCCAAATGTGTGCAGGTTAGGTGGGGGTAGGCCGCTGGGGTAGGCAGCAATATGGTTTGGATGAGGTGTCAGTGTGAAATGGAGTTTATTGGGACAATTGTGGACTTCCCGTCGGAAATCATTCTGATCCTTGGCAACTTAGATTGCTCCAGCAAATAGGCAGTGAGTAATCATTGCTGAATACTGGGGGAGAAATATAGAAGAATAATGCCACTTCACGTTCAAAACAAATCCAGAGGGTGTAATATTCCTGTCTGCTGAGGGCTGGTAGAACATCATCTGCAGTAGTTTATTTCACCAAATAAATCACTTTGCCGTTTAAATGGCTTTGCGGCCCGGGTAATATGTTTTCACTGTGCTCCTGGTAGGCAGCAAACTGGTAACGTTACGGGCGCGATTCAGCCGACTTAAAACCAAGTCTGGTTTTGGGCGTGTTTGGCGGAATGTTTCACAGCGGCAGTAGTGGCAGGATTCACCCCGCTATCCACCGGCACTTTGCCGTGTTTTTGGGGGGCCATGGGTAGTTTCTCCCCCCCCCGAGGCCACACCTTAGTCGATTTCCTCGCAGGTCGGGGCACCGTTCTGACTGGCAGACACGATCTCCCCCCCCCCCCACCCTTTCAGGCCCCCTCCCCGCTTTCCGGACCCCGCTTTAACCCCCCAATCTTTTTGTGGTCCCTGGAACACCCCCCGTCACTCCCTCTAAAGGGCCCCCGACCTGGCACCTGGGCACCTTGGCAGTGCATCTGGCATCCTGGCACTGTCAGAGTGCCCGTCTGGCAGCACTAAGGTGCCCAGGTGTCAGGAGGAGTACCAGGATGCCACCCCACCCTGCCCCTGACCACCCAGGGGCCTCTAATCAAATCTTCCGAGATGTCATCATGCCTGGTTCGCATTTGTGGAATCCAGTGCTAACCGGCTCCCTGTCGAGCCCCCGCAGGCATGGCTGTTCACTCCCGGTTACCTTGAGCTGAATGGAAAGATTGCCAGCTCCCAGTTACGGGCCTATCACTCTGGAACCCATTCATCAGCTGGCTTGGGTGATCAATCAGCCTCTTATTATTCACAATTCCATTGAGCAGGTTGGATGTGATTTTAATCATCCAAACCCAAGGTACCAGCAAACTATGACTCCCCAACTTCACTCAACTACCCCATAACCTCTCAACTACCTCCAACAACACCTGACTATCCTCTGACTCACTTCCTCCCCCCACCAGATCCAACTCCATCCTCAACCATCCTACTACCCTCCTGATCTGACTAAACACTCACCCAGCTACCCACTGACCCACCTACCCACTCACCCACCTACCCACTGACCCATCTACCCACTCACCCACCTATCCACTCATGCACTTACCCACTCACTCACCTACCCACTCACTCACCTACCCACTCACTCACCTGCCCACTCACTCACCTCGCCTCTCACCCACTTGCCCACCCACATACTTCACCTACTTAGCCACTCACCAATTCACACATTCACTCATTCATTCATTAACCCACATTCATTAAAAGGCAGAACCTTTAAATACATACCAGAATACAGCAGCAACTACAAGTCATTTGTAACTTAATTCTCACTTTAGTTCCCCAGCGTTTTGTAATATTCATCGCTTACCTGGTCATTAACATAGCGCTGTTTTTGGGACCATCCTGTGTGTAAATTGGCTGTAGTGTTTTCTAATCACAACAATGAGCAGTCTTTAAAAGAACTTAATTGCTTGTCTAGTGCTGAGGGATGCCCTGAAGCCAGATAAGGCACAATGTAGATACAAGCCTTTCTTTATTTTAACTGTACACGGATGGCCTAATAAGTGGAAAATTGTGTGTTTTATAAATTCGAGTGGAATTCTATTCTAACAAGGTTATGGCCTGGAAATTACAAGTTAAACTTCCTTTTTTGACAGCGAGTACTCGATGAACAGAAATTTCTTCCAACTAAATACTGGAAAGACCTAGTGTTGCCTATTTTGACCTTGTGTTGCCTGTGTTGCCTATTATTAAATCTTACCCCTGAGTTACTAAATCCATACTTACATAAGTATATAGGCTTATATAAAAGGTTTATATAAAAGGTAAGAGAGAGGCAAAAATAGACATTGGATCACGAGAAAAAGTGGCTGGAGAAGTAATAATAGGAAGCAAAGAAATGGCAGACGAACTGAATAGTTACTTTGCATCAGTTTTCACGGTGGAAGACACCAGTGGGATGCCAGAGCTCCAGGAGAATCAGGGGGCAGAGGTGAGTGCAGTGGCCATCACTAAGGAGAAGGTTCTGGGGAAACTGAAAGGTCTGAAGGTGGAGACGTCACCTGGACTGGCTGGGCTACACCCCAGGGTCCTAAAAGAGATAGCTGAGGAAATTGTGGAGGCATTGGTGATGATCTTTCAGGAATCACTGGAGGCAGGAAGGGTCCCAGAGGACTGGTAGGTGGCTAATGTAACACCGTTGTTTAAGAAGGGAGGGAGGCAGAAGATGGGAAATTATAGGCCGGTTAGCCTGACTTCGGTCATTGGTAAGATTTTAGAGTCTGTTATTAAAGATGAGATCGCGAAGCACTTTGAATTGCATGGTAAAATAGGACTGAGTCAGCACGGCTTTGTCAAAGGGAGGTTGTGTCTGACAAATCTGTTAGAGTTCTTTGAGGAGGTAACAAGGAAGTTGGACAAAGGAGAATCCGTGGACGTGATTTATTTAGATTTCCAGAAGGCCTTTGACAAGGTGCCGCATAGGAGACTGTTAAATAAGTTAAAAGCCCATGGTGGTAAGGGTAAGATCCTGGCATCGATAGAGGATTGGCTGACTGGCAGAAGGCAGAGAGTGGGGATAAAGGGTTTTTTTTCAGGATGGCAGCCAGTGACTAGTGGTGTGCCTCAGGGGTCTGTGCTGGGACCACAACGTTTCACAATATACATTAATGATCTGGAAGAAGGTACTGAAGGCATTGTTGCTAAGTTTGCAGATGATACAAAGATCTGTCGCGGGACAGGCAGTATTGAGAAAGCAGAAGGACTTGGACAAGCTAGGAGAGTGGGCAAAGAAGTGGCAAATTAAATACAATGTGGAAAAGTGTGAGGTTATGCACTTTGGAAGGTGGAATTTAGCATAGGCTATTTTCTAAATCGGGAAATGCCTCGGAAAGCAGAAGCACAAAGGGACTTGGGAGTCCTTGTTCACGATTTTCTTAAGGTCAATGTGTAAGTTCAGTCGGCAGTTAAGAAGGCAAATGCAATGTTAGCATTCATGTCAAGAGGGCTAGAATACAAGACCAGCGATGTACTTCTAAAGCTGTATAAGGCTCTGGTCAGACCCCATTTGGAGTATTCTGAGCAGTTTTGGGCCCCATATCTAAGGAAGGATGTGCTGGCCTTGGAAAGGGTCCAGAGGAGGTTCACAAGAATGATCCCTGGAATGAAGAACTTGTCGTATGAGGAACGTTTGAGGACTCGGCGTCTGTACTCGTTGGAGTTTAGAAGGATGAGAGGGGATCTTATTGAAACGTACAAGATACTGCGAGGCCTGGACAGAGTGCACGTGGAGAGATTTAATCCACTTGTAGGAAAAACTAGAACCAGAGGACACCATCTCAGATTAAAGGGACGATCTTTTAAATCAGAGATGAGGAGGAATCTTTTCAGCCAGTGGGTGGTGAATCTGTGGAACTCTTTGCCGCGGAAGGCTGTGGAGGCCAATTCACTGAGTGTCTTTAAGACAGAGATAGATAGGTTCTTGATTAATAAGGGGATCAGGATTAATGGGGAGAAGGCAGGAAAATGGGTTGAGAAAATATCAGCCATGATTGAATGGCGGAGTAGACTCAATGGGCCAAGTGGCCTAATTCTGCTCCTATGTCTTATGGTCTAATGGTCTTATACATGTGGGGGTGAACCCAGATTGTCAGCACCCTCGGTGTCATATATGATTCGAAGACAAGCTAGCGAACCCATAATCAATTTCTCATTAAGACGGGGCAGCACAGTAGCACATTGGTCAGCACTGTTGCTTCACAGCACCAGCATCCCGGGTTCCATTCCCAGCTTGAGTCACTGTCTGTGCGGAGTTTGCACGGTTTCCCCGTGTCTGCGTGGGTTTCCTCCAGGTGCTCCGGTTTCCTTCTTCAAGTCCTGAAAGACGTGCTTGTTAAGTGAATTCTCCCTGTGTAGCCGAACAGGCGCAGGAGTGCAGCGATGAGGGGATTTTTACAGTAACTTCATTGCAGTGTTAATGTAAGCCTACTTGTGACAAGAATAAAGATTATTATCGGCTTCGACTTCCAGGTCAGTTCTCGACTGCACCCCAGCCTCAATTCATCTGGTGCGAAAACACGCATCAAAGCCTTTGTCACCTTTAGAATTGACTAATCCAACGGACTCCTGGACAGCTCCCGTTGGTGGGTGCCCGATAAGCATGAGGTCATCCAAAACACTACTGCCAGTGTCCTTACTTGAACCCAAACCTATTCAGTCATTGCCCCTGTGTTTGCTGACTCCTTATAAATAAAGAGCCGGAGCAGACTCGATGGGCCGAATGGCCTCCTTCTGCACTGTAAATAATGCCCCCATTTTACATTCCTTATCCTTGTTTTCAGATCCCTCTATGGCCTTGCCCGTCCCTATTTCTGTAATCTCTCCCAGCACAACAACACTCCGTGATGTAGCCCCTGAGCATCTCTCCTTTAAGTTGCTACGTCAATGTTAGCAGTGCCTTCAGCTGCCCTGCCTCAATCTCTCTGCCTCTCGTTCCTTCTCTTCGATCAACATTTTGTCAATTTACATGGCTGGATTTTAAATTCGGTGCGGCGGGATACAGCCTCTTGGGACACTTTGCTACATTAAAGGTGATATAGAAATGCAGGTTTTTGTTGTGCCGTAGGATTGATTGATTGAGTGTAATAAAACAGCTGGATACAACTGAATGGCTTGCTGTGCCACTCAAACACATTGCTGCATTTGGAGTCACATGTAGGCCATACCGGGTAAGGCTGGCAGATTTCCTCCCCTGAAGGACATTAGTGAACCAGCTTGGCATTAATAAGCAAAATATTCTCAAGTGGCTTCTCGCGGGTACATGTGCTATGTCTCAAATGATGATTATTGCATTGCATTTCAATCACACTTTGAGGCCTGAAGACTTTGCCTGAAATCTCGGTGGGTCAGGAGCATAGACGCAGCAGCCAGCAATCAAACACTCAGGAACTGGGCTTCAGCGCTGGGGATATCCTCGCGATCAGTGTGTGGAGGGTACCTGAGTACAGGGTTGTGGTGAATGTAACTTGGTAATTCACACTGTATTTACCAATACCTCTGTAAGCGCAGTAGCGTTATCCGACCACTAGGGGGGATTAGCTCTGGGAATGCTCAGGAGTTTGTACAGGGCTCCACCCTTGGCTCCGCCCACGACTCCTCCCCCTTGTGCTGCTGTATAAATACCCTTGTCCAGAGTCAGCCTGCAGTTCATCGAGAGTTCATCAACAGGTAACAGGCTGGCCCTGTAGTAAGTAGATTAAAACCACTGTTCATATCTGGAAGCACGTGTCTGGTGAATTGATGGTTCCATCAAGGGTCCCCAATGTTCCCGTCAGGTGTCTGGTGTTTGGAGTCTAGGTGATCCCTGAATACCCCCCACCCCTACCCAAGAGCCCCCTGTCTGGAAGCTAGAGAGCAGTCCAGATAGGTGCAGTGGGCGGCACAGTAGCACAGTGGTTAGCACTGTTGCTTCACAGTGCCAGGGATTCGGGTTTGATTCCTGGTTTGGCCCACTGTTTGTGTGGAGTCTGCACGCTCTCCCCATGTCTGCGTGGGATTCCTCCGGTTGCTCCGGTTTCCTTTCACAAGTCCCAAAGACGTGCTTGTAAGGTAAATTTGACATTCTGAATTCTCCCTCAGTGTGCCCGAACAGGTGCCGGAGTGTGGCGACTAGGGGCTTTTCACATTAACTTCATTGCAGTGTTAATGTTAGCCTACTTGTGACAATAAAGATTATTGTTATTATTATGCACACGGGGGCATCAGGGAGTGCCCTTCATTCACAGGAAGGTGTTCCACTCCCTGAATGAACTTGTGTGCGACCATCACCAGATCATGCACAGGTGTACATTCTTCCCAGGCAGCGTGCATGGCAGCTACATCTTGGCAAGTCGGAGGTTCCTGGTGTCTCCGAGGACCACCCCAGGGTGACGGGTTGGCTCTTGTTGGATAAAGGGTATCCGCTGAGGTTCCGGCTGATGACGTGAGTGCAGGAGGCAGAGACGGAGACGGAATCCAATTTGCGGAGGCCCATATTGCCACTCGTGCTGTCACTGAGCGTTGCATCGGACTACTCAAAATGCCGTTCCAATGCCTGGACCGCTCTGTTGTTGCAATGCAGTACACACTCCAGAGGGCCTTCCGGTTTGTGGTGGTCTGCTGTGCCCTCCACGGCAGCAGGGCACCATGCTGGAAGTGGAGGAGGTGGGGGCGGGGTGGGGGGGGGGGGCAACATGAGACCTCATCGGAGAAGGAGCTGGCCCAGAAAGGATGGTGGACGGGCCAGGGGAAGAGCCACAGGAGGAGTTGGAAGGTGGGGGACAGGTAGCGGCAAAGGACAGGCATGCCTGGAGGACAAGGGAGGCCCTCATCATCATCCGGTTCCCATAAGATGACGCTTTGTCTGTTAGCTCTCTCCCCTCGATTCCCCTCCTTCCCCACCCATTCCCAACTTCCTCCCCGCCACATTCCCCGACCCTCCCATTCCCCCCCCTCCCCGACTGCCCTGTTCCATACTCCCAGGGTCTGTGTACCATCACCCCAGGTTGATGAGCACCGTCAGTGGGTCATTATACAAGGCAGAAGAGCGATGATAACTCACTGTGTGGTAATAATAATAATCTTTATTAGTAACACTGCAATGAAGTTACTGTGAAAAGCCCCTCGTCGCCACACTCCATCGGTTGTTCAGTTACATGGAGGGAGAATTCAGAATGTCCAAATGACCTAATAGCACGGGCGGAATTCTCTGCAACGGCCGACGGCGTCGTGAAACCCGGAGTGTTTCACTATGCCGTCGGAGGCCGCTACTCGCCCCCATTCTCCCCCACACGGGGGGCTAGGAGCGGCGTTTCGTGCAACTCGGCCGCCGGGCCTTGACGCTGGCGTCAAGGCGGCGCGCCGAGAATGACGCGGCCGGCGGCACCTAATGATGCAGTTGCTGTCTTCCCCTCCGCTGCCCCGCAAGATGTGGCGGCTTGATCTTGCGGGGCGGTGGAGGGGAAAGAGTGCGTCTCTTGGAGACGCCGGCCCGATGATCGGTGGGCACTGATCGCAGGCCAGTCCCCTCCCGAGCACGGCCGTGGTGCTCAATCCCCTCACCGCCCCCCACAGACCCCAAACTCACCTTTTGCAGGCTGTTCACGCCGGCAGCGACCAGGTGTGGTTGCCGCCAGCGTGACAGGTCGGGAACGGCAGGCCGCTCGGCCCATCCGGGCCGGAGAATTGCGGGTCACCGTGAAAAACGAAGAAAGATGTGGGGCGCGATTCTCCGCTCCCCAGGCCAGGTGGATGAATCGCGGGAGGGCTGCTCTGACACCCCCGGCGATTCTCCCACCCCCCCCAAAATGGCGTGTCGCGTTTTGTGACGCGCCGCTCGGAGAATCGCGGGTCGCCGTGAGAAACGGGGGGTGGGCCCTCCTGCGATTCTCCCACCCGGCCTGGAGAGCGGAGAATCGCGCCCCACATCTTTTGGGACTTGTGGGAGGAAACCGGAGCACCCGGAGGAAACCCACGCAGACACGGGGAGAACGTGCAGACTCCGCACAATCTGTTGCTCCTCAATGCCTACTAAAGTCTGATTCCTGTCTTTCTGCTGACAGCGTGCACACACCCATCCTCTGAATGGGTCTAGGACAACTCATCGTCGCCGACTCATCGCCGCCGACTCATCGCCGCCGACTCATCGCCAGCCCAACTCATCGCCAGCCAACTCATCGCCAGCCCAACTCATCGCCAGCCCAACTCATCACCAGCCCAATAAAAATAGTACAGTCACTTAACAGCGCTCTGGAGTGAATGGAATCTATTTAAACAATTTAAACCTATAGAAAACAAAGGACATTTTAACATATTTTTCAGTAAATTGACTCTATTTAAAAAGTGCCCAATATAAAAACGATTGTATTTAACCAGAGACAGACAGAAAAATGCATCTAATCTGCATTTTACCACTGGTCGGCTGAGACAGACACTCCAATACAAATCAGATACAGTGAGAAATTTCTGGTTTGAGAGGTAGAATTTAATAAAGATTTCTGTCACACTGCAAGGTTTGGCGAAATACTCACGGTGCTTTGTAGAAAAAAGCTTGTCCTTACTTATGTCCATTACACAACATAATTATATGTATATTCGCACCTGCCACATATAATTTTGTGCTTTTCGTCTGAATAGCTGAAATTGACAAACACCAGGGTTATGGAACATGCGAGCGACAAATGTGAAATTGATTAGGTTCAGATTTGGTCAGTTGATTGTTTACTGTAGGGCTCTATTGAAATAGACGCTGTTAATTGCAAGTTACTGTTTTTTGTATTGTGTTTTCCGTCCGTCTCTGGTTAAATACAATCGTTTTTATATTGGGCACTTTTTAAATAGAGTCAATTTACTGAAAAATATACAGTAAACAGTCAACTGACCAAATCTGAACCTAATCAATTTCACATTTGTCGCTCGCATGTTCCATAACCCTGGTGTTTGACAATTTCAGCTATTCAGACGAAAAGCACAAAATGATATGTGGCAGGTGCGAATATACATTGAGCAACTTTGTGAGTTGCAAAGTGCACTCTGGTACAAGTCAGCTGATATATGCCACTGGTTTCATGCTAATAAGTTTCTTTGAGATGCCACGATTGATGCAGGTGTGTGTGTGTGGATGCGTTTGCATGGATAGATGTGGGAGGATTATCATGTTAATAAATATATGCAATATATATAGAGTCAATTTACTGAAAAGTATGTTAAAATGTTCTTTGTTTTCTATAGGCTTAAATTGTTTAAATAGATTCCATTCACTCCAGAGCGCTGTTAAGAAGTCTGTTGGTTTAAATAGATTCCATTCACTCCAGAGCGCTGTTAAGAAGTCTGTTGACTGTACTGTTTTTATTGGACTTGTTTTCTATAGGTTTAAATTGTTTAAATAGATTCCATTCACTCCAGAGCGCTGTTAAGTGACTGTACTGTTTTTATTGGGCTGGCGATGAGTTGGGCTGGCGATGAGTTGGCTGGCGATGAGTTGGGCTGGCGATGAGTCGGCGGCGATGAGTCGGCGGCGATGGGTTGTCCCATTCCCCTCTGAATGGGGTCTGTATCGGGGGAGTTGGATCTTGGATCACTAAACCCAGTGGACGGACTGACGGGGGAGCCGAGGACAACTGGGGTTGGGGGGGTGGGGGTGGAGGAAAGCCTGTTGTGAAAATTAATGTGCAAGAGCCTTCACATATATCAGGTGTAACATGTTTTAGTAGGGAGCATCGGACATTTCCATACTCCCTAGCTACAGATAGTGACGTCGCTGCCCCCCCCCCCCCCCCCCCCCCCCTCCCCGGGCCCACTCAATGATCCTCAATATTCTGCTGCTACATCGAGGTGTGTTTCCAGGATGCACATCAGAGGTGGAGGCAGCCAGCTGCTTTTAGCCCTGTGGCCTTTGATGCCCTTGTCGGACATTCTCTAGAGGGCCTGGAGTTGGCGTGCCTCAACCGGCTTACCGGTATAATTGGCATAGCCATGCACCCTGTTCTGCCCGCTGCCCTTGAGATGCAGCGGTATAAGGTGGGCTGAGTCGGACGAACTGGAGACCGCCGTCGACTCCTTGATGGCAGACCCTGGGTTGGCCTCCAGTGCTTCCTCCTCCCTGATGGTGCCCGCAGGGCCCTGGGGGTCTCCATGGGATGGAGAGGCAGCTGGAGTGAGCTCGACCGGCTTTTGCATCATCTGGCTCTTCCAGCCTTGGCTGCTCGCCATTATCTTCACCATGGTGCCAACGCCCTCAGCGATGGTCCACATTGACTGGGCCGTGCTTTGCAGTGCCTTGGCAATGTCCACCTGCATCTCGGACATGCCGCTCAGCCACTGGGACATGATGTGGAGACCCTTAACCATGGTCATCACAGACTTAGTCATGCCTTGAACACCACCACTGACTTGGTGCTCCAGGCTTTCACTGAGGTCGCCACCCTAGCAGTGTTGGCCTCAGTGCCACGTATTGTCAGCATCATCTCCTGCACCCATAGCCTTTGGGATTCCTCCAATTGGCTCTTTACTCACTGGAATGCTGCTGACACTGGAATCCCCTCCTGGATCTCATGGCTGTGTCATCAACTGAGTCCTGGGATCCAGCAGACCTCTGACTGCTGACTCCATTGGATGTTCCTGCCTCCACCTGATGTGCATCAGCAACTGTGTGGTGTTCACCAGATTGTGCCCAGGTGCCTGTCTACTAATGTCGCCCACCGAGGTGTGTGTCTCTGCGCGAATGGAAGTTGGGGGGGTGACAGCTGTCATGGCTCAATGGTGGTCTGCTCAGAGCTGTTCTCCCAGGTGGTCTCTTGGGTGGTAGGGGTGATGACTCCGGATGCCCGAGCCCATTAGGTGGAGATCCAGTGAGGGAATGGACATATGGTCAGTGCGAGGGAAGGATAATTTTGTCTGACATGAACAACTGAATTGAGACAGGACATCTGGGTGATGGGGCAGTGGGTCCTCGCCTCTGCGGCGCAGGCCATTCTCGCTGTCGGTGACTGCTCTCTCCTCGGTCAGCCCCGTGATCTCCAGGGCCTGTTCGTCACAGGAGGTGAGGACTCAGATCTCTGGTACCCCACTCCTAACCCCTCACCCTTGTTGGCCCTTTCCCACTTATTATGGGCTATCTTTTCCTGCGGGAACAAAAAGTGGGCTTTGTGAGCTGTGCTTGATGGATCAGAGTTGTCTAAGGCAGGTGACATGTGAGAGCACCGCAGCAGGCCATGAAGGGGTAGTGTTGGTGGATGCCAGGAGCTGCTGAGGAGCAAGCATGAAGCTCGTATGTGGGGAGGGTGCGAGGTGTCAGCAAGTGATTAGTGGGGCCGGCGGCTGTGGAGAAACACACCGCCAATTCCGGCCAAAATAACATTTGAAATGTTGCCATTGAAAATTTTAAGAGGAATGAAGTGCTGGAAATACCCATCTGTAGCAAAGACTCTTTTTTTCTTTTACTTATGTCTTCTTACCCCTTTCTCCCCTTTTGTGTTTGCCTATTTTGTGTGTGTGTGTGTGTGTGTAGAGGATGGGGGACAAGTTAAAACATGGAGTTAGGAATCAGATAATAGTTAACCAGTTGTATTTGCCGCATATTTCATTACAGTTCTTGTTATTAATAAGACAACGTAATTGTGTTTACATTTACAAACCTGGTGACTGTAATTATTGGGCAAAACTTTGGGTGTTTTCCTAAGACTTATTGGTCAACTCACCTGTGTTGTGACTCCAGGTCAAGTGGGGCTGGAACAGACTGCACACTAACCCAGGGTGTCGAAACTAGGGCAATTAGGGATGGACAATAAATGCTGGCTTAGCCAGAGAAACCCCATCCTGTGAATGAATAAAATAAAAGACTCAAAGCCTGACATTGTTTAAAAATTACTTCCAGGTCCCTAAATGCTCAAGTATGCCAAAGATTCATGGTGCCGATAGCACATTTTTAAGAGTCAGTGTTAAATTTGACATGTTGAATATATTAGTCTAAGTTAAGCGGCATTCTTGAAGTTCTGGGACATTGTAAACAAAGATGGGATCAGAAATGAACTGCTTTATTTGGCAGCTACATTCTGCCTGTTCTCAGACTGAAGAAGTTTGGAGTAACAAGAAGTTAACAAGAATGTTGACCTTCGTACTTGATGACTTGCCATTATAACGCACAACAATGAATCTTATCAAGTTCTGCATTGATTGCATGTAGTGAAATTTATTGCTGCATTTTGTACATTAACGGCTGCAGATGCAGTGAAAACACTGAATAATTACAAATCACCTTCCACCACAAAAATGCTTTGAACATAATTTCTGGAAAGTTAGTGATGAAATAATTGGCCTTAGCTGTTGAATATCCTATATTGAATTGATTAATAACATTTTACAAATTTCCTCATTTTAAATGTGTCTTTTTCCCGACGCCCTACATTTCCAGGCATCATTCCCAAGCCAAAAACCTGCCGGTTGCCCTGCTCCAAGTTCCCCTTCCCCAAAGACAAATAACGAAGCACGGTAGCATTGTGGATAGCACAATGGCTTCACAGCTCTAGGGTCCCAAGTTCGATTCCGGCTTGGGTCACTGTCTGTGCAGAGTCTGCACATCCCCCCCGTGTGTGCGTGGGTTTCCTCCGGGTGCTCCGGTTTCCTCCCACAGTCCAAAGATGTGCAGGTTAGGTGGATTGGCCATGATAAATTGCCCTTAGTGTCCAAAATTGCCCTGAGTGTTGGGTGGGGTTACTGGGTTATTGGGATAGGGTGTAGGAGTTGAACTTGTGTAGGGTGCTCTTTCCAAGAGCCGGAGCAGATTCGATGGGCTGAATGGCCTCCTTCTGCACTGTAAATTCTATGTTGTGGCCTTATCTGATGTCTTAACCGGAATAACACCAATTTGCATTTGAATAGCACCTTTAATGTGGTAAAACATCCTCTGGCAACTCACAATAGTGATGGTTCAGATTTCCACTGGCGAAATATCAGCTTACTGCTGAGCTCTGGATAAAATCTGCCCTCAAGAATCAGGGCCAGTGGGGTTGTTGAGAAATAATTATGACTTAATTAAATATTGAAGACGCAAATGCACCTCATTCAATAAAACAGAATATTTTCAAGCTTTTTACTCAGACTAAAAACATACGGAGTGCATGTTGGCACCAGTTCAAGTTATTTCTAAGCTTTCTGTGCGTGGGGATTTCAAGAGTGCTTCCTATGGAAGAGGAAGAGCTGTTGACACTGATTTCTGAGCTTAATTGACCATGTGGGAATGCTTGATGTTACTGTCAGTTTCACAGTTGTAACGGCAGAAAATGCTGACAGTTTTTCTTTCATTACATCTGCAAATTCTGAGTCATCTTCACGTCAAATCTGACTCTTAGCCACATCAGGGGACATTAGGGCAGGAAACTGTATCTTGGTCAAAGGAACATCGTAAGCATGGAGAGGCTGAGAAATTGCAGGAGGAAATTCTAGAGCTTAGCGCTCAGGCATTGTTGCTAATGGTTCAGTGATGAAAATCAGGGATGTGCAGGAACGCAGAACTGAAGAGTCTCAAGGGGTTGTCAGGATGGAAGAGGTAACAAAAATATTAACCACCAAAGCCACAGAGAGATCTAAGAACAAGGATGTGAATATTAAAATTGAGATGTTGATGAACAGGGAGTTAGATAGACAGAATTTACAGTGCAGAAGGAGGCCATTTGGCCCATCGAGACTGCACCGGCTCTTGGAAAGAGCACCCTACCCAAGGACCACACCTCCACCCTATCCCCATAACCCAGTAACTCCACCCAACACTAAGGGCAATTTTGGACACTAAGGGCAATTTATCATGGCCAATCCACCTAACCTGCACATCTTTGGACTATGGGAGGAAGCTGGAGCACCCGGAGGAAACCCACGCACACACGGGGAGGATGTGCAGACTCCACACAGACAGTGACCCAAGCCGGAATCGAACCTGGGACCCTGGAGCTGTGAAGCAATTGTGCTATCCACAATGCATGTTAACAAAGCTCATTTCATTCAGCAAGCACCTCACACTTTATGGGGCAATCCAAAAGGAAACCAGGTTTCAAGGTGACCATGATTCAGAGTGATCTGGAATCTAAGAGAACGGTAGCATTACAGTTATATTCGGGACTGGCAATTCCAAAGCTGGGATTAATGATTTTGACCAATGTTCAGATCCCATCACGGCTTCCAGGAAATTAAAACCTGTTAATTAAAAATAAAATGTGTAGTTCAAAACAACTATCAATGGTTACTCTATAACCACTGGATTGTCTCAATAAACCATCTGATGTCCTTCATGGGAGGAAATCTGCCAGCTTTACCTCGTCTGGCCTACATGTGACTCCAAATCTGTAGCAATGTGGTTAGCTCATAAATGCCATCTGACATTGCCTAACAAGCCACCAAGTTGTATCAAACTACCGTGTTGAGAAGCACTGTGAGTGTAGCTACACCACAAAGACTATCGAAATTGAAGAAAGTGGCTCACCACCAACTTGTCAGGGGCAATTAAGGATTGGGCAATAGATGCAATGTCTGCAACGCTCACAAAAAAAAGATGGAGCCTGCGTTCCTGCGAGGCCATTTGGATTCAACCTCCTGGTGCTGGTACAGAATGAAGTCTGCAAAAGTCTCCTTTGTTTTAAAAAAAACATCAATAATGTCAATGAAAGGGTTAACCAAACACTGTGAACTGAACAATGTGTCATGGTCACCATTGAACCCAGCAGATCACAGATTCTCAATTGCAAATGCTTGCCTGAATCAGACGTCAGGTGCCTGAATGAAATAGCTGACAGCGGTAAATAAATCTGTCTGTCAGGCAAAGAGATGTCAACATGGGGAGGAAGGAAAGTGTCATTTTTGATCGACAAGAGTGACGTTTGTTGCAAACCCATTTAAAGATGCTGAGCTGTGTTTATTTCTCAGACTGACACAACGTTAAATCAGTTATATTTTCCGGTCAAAGCCAATGATTGTCACTCCTGATGATGGATATATGGCGGATTGTGGAGGAATGGAGAGGCAGACGTGGAGGCGGGGCACAGTGCAGAAACATGAAAGAGTTTTCCTGAGCTCTGATCAGAAAGAAAATCCCCTCTAATGTTGCTTCACCCAGAAAGTTTGGGATAGCACATAAGAACATAACATTAGAACATACGAACTCGGAGCAGGAGTACGCCATCTGGCCCCTCGAGCCTGCTCCGCCATTCAATGAGATCATGGCTGATCTTTTATGGACTCAGCTCCACTTTCCGGCCCGAACACCATAACCCTTCATCCCTTTATTCTTCAAATAACTATCTATCTTTACCTTAAAAACATTTAATGAAGGAGCCTCAACTGCTTCACTGGGCAAGGAATTCCATAGATTCACAACCTTTTGGGTGAAGAAGTTCCTCCTAAACTCAGTCCTAAATCTACTTCCCCTTATTTTGAGGCTATGCCCCCTAGTTCTACTTTCATCCGCCATTGGAAACAACCTGCCCGCATCTATCCTATCTATTCCCTTCATAATTTCATATGTTTCTATAAGATCCCCCCTCATCCTTCTAAATTCCAACGAGTACAGTCCCAGTCTACTCAACCTCTCCTCGTAATCCAACCCCTTCAGCTCTGGGATTAACCTAGTGAATCTCCTCTGCACACCCTCCAGCGCCAGTACGTCCTTTCTCAGGTAAGGAGACCGAAACTGAACACAATACTCCAGTCGTGGCCTCAATAACACCTTATACAATTGCAGCATAACCTCCTTAGTCTTAAACTCCATCCCTCTAGCAATGAAGGACAAAATTCCATTTGCCTTCTTAATCACCTGTTGCACCTGTAAACCAACTTTTTAAGACATCCCAAATACTCCCAAGTACAGTCCTTGTAGGACGTCTGAGCTGAACGTCTGACAATGGTCACAAATAAATTCAAAGCTAACACCAGCAAAAGCAAAGTAGATGAATGTTAAACCAAAGCATTTATATATTTATGAAAATTATATTGTGCCTCTCAGCTCCCTCCATAAAGATCTCTAAGCACACCACGTATAATAAATGACTTACAAGTGTAAGCACTGTTATCATATGGGCAAACATGGCAGCCATTTTGCACACAGCAAGATCTCATTAATACGTTTGAGGTTAATAAACAGTCACTTCATTTTCCATAGGCCATAGGAAGTAGGAGCAGACATTGGCCATTCGGCCCATCAGGTCTGCTCCGCCATTCAATCAGATCATGACTGATCTGATGTAATCATAGAATCATATATGTCTCAATAAGGTCACCTCTCATTCTTCTGAACTACAATGGGTACAGGCCTAACCTACTCAACCTCTCCTCACAAGAAAATCCCTCCGGACCTGAGATCAACCCATTGAACCTTCTCTGGACTGCCTCCAATTCCAGTATATCTTTCCTTATGTAAGGGGACCAAAACTGTATTCTAGGTGTGGTCTAACTAGAGCCTTGCATAGTCTTAGCAGGTCTTCCTTATTTTCCCACTCTATTCCCTTTGAAATAAAGGCCAATATTCCCCTTGCCTTCCCAATTATCTGCTGAACTTGCATGCTAGCTTCTTGTGATTTGTGCCTGAGAACCCTCAAATCCATCTCTACTGCAACTTTTTAAATAATATTCAACTCCTTTATTCTTCCTACCAAAATGCAAAACATCACATTTTCCTCCATAATATTCCATCTGCCACGTTTTTGCCAACTCACCTAACCTGCCTATATTCCTCTGTAGACTCTGTATCACCCTCACCACTTGCCATCCCACCTGTTTTTGTGCCATCCACAGACTCGACAATAGATCATTCCCTTCCCTTGTCCAAGACATTAATATATATTTTTAATAATTGTGACCCAGCACTGATCCTTGTGGCATTCCACTAGTTACAGGTTGCCACCCTGAAAATGCCCCTCTTATCCCAACTCCCTGTCTTCTATCGGTTAGCCAATCCCTTCACGTACCAGCCTCCCCGAACAGGCCCTGGAATGTGACGACTAGGAGCTTTTCACAGTAACTTCATTTGAAGCCTACTTGTGCCAATAAGCGATTTTCTTTCATTTATCCATGCTAATATACTTCCCCCAACACCATGCGCTCTTATATTAACTAGCCTTCTGTGCGGTATCTTATTGAGCGCCTTTTGAAAATTCAAGTATATTACATCTACTGGTTCCCCTTTATCTATCCTGCTTGCTACCACCTCAAAGAATGTTAGTAAATTTGTCAGGCATGATTTCCCCTGACTCTGCTTGATTATATTATGTATTTTTAAATGCTCTGCTATCACATCCTTTATAATGGACTCTAACATTTTCCAAATGACAGAAATTAAGCTAACTGGCCCATAGTTCCTTATCTTTTGTCTCCCTCCTTTGTTGAATAAGGGTGTTACATTGGCTATTTTCCAATCCTCATGGACTTCCTCTGCCAATTTGATTTTCCCAATCTACATGAGGATTTAAGTCACCCATGATTGAAGTACTGCCTGTTTTACATGCCTTTATTAGCTCCTGATTTACTCTCTGTCTTATAGTACAGCTACTGTCAGGAGGCCTATAGATTACTTCCACCCGTGCCTTCTTCCCCTTGGTATTTCTTACCTCCGTCCATATGGGTTCTACATCTTCTGATCCAAGATCATTTCTTGCTATCATACTGATTCCTCGTACTATCTCGGACCAACAAAGCTACTCTATCACCCACCCTTTCCTTTTTGCCTGTCCTTACTCAAAGTCACATAGCCCTGAATATTTAGTTCCCAATTCTGATCGCCTTGTACCCATGTAATACCTCAATTTGTGGCGTTAATTCATTTATTTTCTGCAGAATTCTACGTGCAATTAAGTAAAGAACCTTCAATTTTGCCTTGTTGCTGTTTTCCCCCTTTTTGATCCTATTTGTTGCGGATTTTATATTCTTGTACACTCAGTCCCTTCCTGTCACTCTCTGGGTATCATTACCTAAATAGCTGCTTTGTCATGCTGTCATGTTCTTTTGCTTTGTAGGCCTACATATCCCCTCTACTGAACGCCCCCCCCCCCCCCATTCCCCCCCTACACACTCCATTTATTTAAAAGCATCCTCTACTTCCCTAGTTATGCGGTTTGCAAGAACACTGGTCTCAACACGGATCAGATGTAGGCCGTCCTAATGATACAGCCCCCCACTTCCTCTAGTTCTGATGCCAGTATCCCATGAACTGAAACCCACTTTTCACACATGAGTATTTGAGCCAGACATCCATCTCTCCAATTTCATGTACCCTCTGCCAATTTGCATGTTGTTTGGTTAATAATCCAGAGATTATAACCTTGGAGGCCCTGTTGTTTAATTTAGTGCCTCGCTCCTCAGAATCTCTATGCAGAACCACTTTCCTTGATCTACTGAGGTCATTGGTACCTACATGGATGACAACAACGAGATCCTTCCCCCTCCCACTGCAAGTTCCTCTCCGGCCTGAAGCAGATTTCCCAAACCCTGGCACCAGGAAGGCAACACAACCTTCGGAACTCTCGATCCTGGCTACAAAGAACAATATCTATTCCTCCAACTGTACTATCCCTGACTACGACTACATTTCTCTTTTCTCACCTGTTATATTTCTTTGTTGCAGCATAGAGAAAAGGTACGGAGGTGCCCACACTCTGCATTCTTGTAAAACACAATGAGAGGTTTATTGAGGGCGTTGCTCATCCAATCAAAGATGGAGAACTGTCTAAAGCCCGCAGAGGCACTCCAAGCTGAAGTACTACACATCACATGATGCTTAACCAGCAGGAATGTATTATCTGACATATAACACAGCCCCCACCCTCGCACTTGAATGGCTCCCTATACCGCGGTGCCAAGATCAGTTTGCTCAACCTCCGTATAGATCCCACTCGCGTTCCCACAGGGAGCAAGGATCTAGAACCTGTTGGACAAGGGCAGGGGCTGAGGCTCCTGCAGTGCTACCCCTTGGACCCCTCTATGAGCCTCAGTCATAGTCACACCCTCCTGTCCCCGACTACTGGCCACATTTAAGGTAGATAATCGAAGGGGGTGACTGCCTCCTAAAACACAGAAGCCCAGGTAACTCACCCCCTCCCTGATGTGTCAAAATGTCTGAAACTCGGACTCCAGCTCATAAAACTCACAGCATTGAGTGAGGCAGGAATGTTGGTCAAGGCCCCTGCTATCTTTAGACCCGTGACAAGGGATTTTCAATGAGTGACAGGAACAGATAGATGAGGCTTCAACTCAATATTTCATCCAAAGAGCAGCAGTTCTCGCAGAATAACACCTTGCACTCAACAACAACAAGAATTCTATATGTAAACAAAATGGCACAGGAGCGTTATCAAGCACAATTTTACACCAAGTCGTATAAGGGGCCATTAGGGCATTGTTTACTTCAAAGAAATAGGTTTTAAGGAAGGAAAATAGGTTTTTTGAAGGAAAATGTTAGGTAGAGAGGTGGGAAAATTCCTGGAGGGAATTCCTGATTTTGGGGTCCAGGCATTTGAAGGCACCAATGGCGGAGCAATTAGAACCTGCGATGCTCAAAAGGCCAGAAATGGAGGAGTGAAGAGATTTGGGAGCATTGTGAAGCTGGAGGAGATTACAAAGATTGGGAGGGGGTCAGGGGATATGTCCTGGAGGGATTTGATGACAAGGATGAGAATTTTAAAATGCAAGCATTATTTAACTGGGAGCCAATGCCGATCAGTGGGGAGATGGGTGATGGTTGGTCAGGATGATGTGAGTTAGCGTAAGGGCCGGGTCGGGGAATCGCCGGGTATCGGCGTGAATCCCGCCTCCGTCGTCCTCCAAATTCTCCGCCCCCCCCCAAAAAATCACCTCGGCGTCAATCGCGCCGCCCACCTCGGAGAATGGTGGAGACCGGCGCGACTCAATGGGCCCCGGGGCCGCCCGAATTCTCCGGGCCGCGATGGGCCAAAGTCCCGCCCGTTTAACGAGGGTCCCGCCGGCGTAAATCAAGATTGGTCCCTACCGGCGGGACCCAGCTCCGTGGGCGGCCTCCGGGGTTCTCAGGGGGGGGGGGGGGGGCACGGTGGGGGGGATTCTGGCCCCGGGAGGAGCCACCCGGTGGCCTGGCCTGCGATCGGGGCCCACCGAACCGCGGGCGGGCCTGTGCCGTGGGGGCACTCTATTCCTCCGCACCGGCCACTGTGATCCTCTGCGATGGCCGATGCGGAGGTGAACCCTCCCGCGCGTGCGCCGGGATGACGCCAGCTCATGCTGGCACTCCCACGCATGCACCAACTCGCGCCGGCTGGCGGAAGCCTTTCGCCGCCGGTTGGTGTTGCGCCAAGCCCCTTCCCCACCGGTTGGCGGGGCGCAAACCACTCCGGGGCGGGCTGTGCCCCTGAAGGTGTGGAAGATTCCGCACCTTTGGGGCGGCCCGACGCCAGAGTGGTTCACGCCACTCCTTCCCGCCGGAGTTGGCCGCCCTGCCGGTTTTTGCAGAATCCCGCCCCAGGTTTTTTTCCCCAGCTTGCTTGGGAGAGTTCAGGAGGAGCAAGGCTGTTCCCTGTGAACCCACAAGGAAAGTTTAGGGATCGGATTTTCCCTTTTGAGGCAGGAATCATGAGTCAGGAGATTTCCTGATGTCGCAACCCATCACTTGGCTGGCAGTGCCTGCCTGTACAATTTTCATGGCAGGATGTCTGGGATGGGCCACAGTCAGAGGCTGCCACCTCCTGTCCCAGGCATGAGGAGGGAACAGGGATGGGTGGATCTGAAGCAAGCAGGTTAGAGGGTACTCTATATGCCCCCTCCATCTGTCTCCCATATCCCCCTTGCCTCCTTGCTCCCTCCATATACCCTGTCCCCCACATACTCATATCTCCTCCATACTCCCAAGTTAATTCACTTTACACATCCCTCTCCACACCTCGATGTTCCTTCCTAATCCATGGATGGGCTTCTCCGTCAGCGGGATCCTCCGCTTCACTGGCAGTGTACTCACACCCGCGAACTTCCCGACGGCATGGGGGTGGCCACAATGGGGAACCCCATTGGCCGGCTGCCGGGATGGAGGATTCTGTTGCCAGTGAGGGGTGGGGGGGGGGGGGGGGGCACCAGAAAATAGGTCTGCAGGGCTGAAGAAGCCTGCCCCATATGTCCCTCCCCACCCACCATGCCCACTCACCCAGTATCCACTCTGGACAGAACTAATGAGCCCTATAATAACATTGAGAAGTATCTGACATGCTCATGAAACCATTGTAATAAACAAAAAACTATTCAAAAACCTCTTCAAGAAA
Source organism: Scyliorhinus canicula (assembly GCF_902713615.1). Taxonomy (NCBI): domain Eukaryota; kingdom Metazoa; phylum Chordata; class Chondrichthyes; order Carcharhiniformes; family Scyliorhinidae; genus Scyliorhinus; species Scyliorhinus canicula. The sequence goes on along the minus strand of NC_052156.1, from coordinate 15,763,095 downwards.
CTTGGGCGGGATTCTCCACGAACCGGCTGGGCGGGCCACTCCGGCGCCGAGGAGTGGCGTGAACTACTCCGGTGAGGGCCGCCCCGAAGGTGCGGAATCCTCTGCACCTTCAGGGGCTAGGCTGGCGCCAAAGTGTTTGGTGCCGCACCAGCCAGTGAGGAAGGCCTTTGGCGCCACGCCAGCTGCCGCTAAAGGGCCTCCGCCGGCTGGCGCGTGTGAGTTGGCACATGCGCGGGAGCGCCAGCGTGTGCTGCCGTCATCCCAGCGCATGCGCAGGGGGGTTCTTCTCCGCACCGGCCATGGCGGAGGTTGACAGCGGCTGGTATGGAGGAAAAGAGTTCTCCCACGGCACAGGCCGGCCCCCGGATCGGTGGGCCCCGATCGCGGGCCAGGCCACCGTGGGAGCACCCCCCGGGTCCAGATCCCCACCCGCGACTCCCTGAGGCCTCTGCAGGCCGCCCGTGGAGTCAGGTCTCACCGGTAAGGACCTGTTGTGATTTACGCTGGCGGGACCTCCCTGAAAACGTGTGGCCACTTGGCCCATTGTGGGCTGGAGAATCGTCGGGGGGGGGGGCTACCAGTCGCTACCGAATGGCGCGGTGCAATTCCCGCCCCCGCCAAAACCCCGGCACCCAAGAATTCGGCAGCCGGTGGGGGCGGGATTCACGCCGCCCCCTGCCGATTCTCTGACCCGGCGGAGAGGTCAGAGAATCCCGCCCCTTAATCCTCTTAATGCTCATAAAACTGTCAGTCAAACACACAACCATTTAAACTCCACTTGAAAATCTTTAATCCTCTGAAGTAGTCTTAAGTGGTCTTAAGTGGTGATAAAACTATCACACAAAGAGAAACATACAGGGCCCGATTCTCTGCCCCCCACGACGGGTCGGAGAATAGCGGGAGGGCCTTCCCGACATTTTTCCCGCCCTCCCGCTATTCTCCCCCCCCCCCGCCCAACTCCCGACACGAATCGCTGCCGCCGTTTTTTACGGCCGGCAGCGATTCACAGCTGATAGATGGGCCGAAGTCCCAGCCCTTTACGCTGTTTTTACGAACGGCAAACACACCTGGTCTGGCCGTTCGTAAAAACGGCGGGAACAACTCGCTTTTTATAACCATGGCACCGATTGGCACGGCAGTACCACGGCCGTGCCAAGGGTGCCATGGGCCCGCGATCGGTGGGCACCGATCTGCCCGCGCACTATTTCTCCTTCCGCCGCCCCGCAGTATCCATTCGCGGGGCGGCTGAGGGGCATCCCGGCTCGCGCATGCGCGGGTTTCGCGCAAATACGCGATGACATCATCCGCGCATGCGCGGGTTGGAGTCTTCCAATCCGCGCATGTGTGGCTGACGTCATATGACGCGTCAGCCGGCGCTAACTCCGGCAAGCGGGCTTAACGAAATTCGTTAAGCCCGTGATGCCGGAGCTTGCGGCGTCGGGCTGCTAGCCCCGACCGGGGACCAGAATCGGTTCCCGGTCGGGAAGGAGCGCGCTGGCGTCAAACCCGCCCGGGTTTGACGCCAGCCTTATGATTTCTCCCGTTTTGGGAGAATCGTGCCCACAATCTCCTTCACAGCTTTATCAACAATTCCTGCTGTGCTGAATCAATGAATGTTGATCAGCAATCATAATGAGGTTCCATTGTACAACCTTTTATCAAAACCTCTGGAGCTGAGTACATTAAAACCTTTGAAATAATCAAACATATTGCCATTAGTCACACTGCTTTAAAGACTGAACAGATAGCTGCACTGTTACTTAAGATAAAGATTAGAGCATGGAGTTCAGTTGACACATTATCTGACTCTCAATGCTGAAGTGCAATTCATCAATTGGAGAAAGTACACATACATATTTAAAAACTTACACAATGCTGGTCATTTTAATAGCCAAATACCATTCAAGAACAAAGCCATTAATTACTTCACTACAAACATGCTTAAATTATCATATAGCATCTATTGTTGACATATGAAGTATGCAGCAACTTTTAAATTGACTCATCAAAGGTTTTCTGACTTCAGAACAGGCTTCCCCAATGATTCACAATCCCGCTGACCTGACATAGTTCACACAAGCTTCAAAAATCCATCTGCCTCACAGAATACCTCAGGTTCAAGTAAATACAAAGGTAGGCAGCAATCTGGAAGTCCTTCCATCAGTTTGATTACACGTTGGATCCGGACCCACCACATTTCCTGCGCCAGTCAAAATGGCAACTAGTGGGCCTGAGATTGCAGTTTTGCTTTTTCATACCCCTTTCTGCCTCAATTTGTGCCTTCGCAAAGTGGGTTTGCCCCACATTGGGACAGCAATATCTGGGCCGAGGCCTCTCTTTCCCCAGTCTCCGCCTGTCAAGCGCAGGATTTTCTTGAAACTCTCCCATCCACTTAACTAGGGTGCCGGATGTAATTTATTTCCGTCTGAGGGGCTGGGTGGCCCCTTGCTGCCTGACCTTCTTTCCCTCTCGCTGGCAAGCTCCCGGTTCTCACTTGTTGAAGGTAAGAGACTGATGGGGCCGAATTAGAGTTAAAACCTCCCGGACCGCAATCTGTCGAGTTTGGAATGGTTTGGCCATCCAGCCATCTCAGCTGCTCACCTGTAAAGTTGCTGTCATGGGGAAAACTTCAGTTGGAAAGTGAAGATTACTTTATGGTGAAAAAAAAACACGGGGCAGCACGGTGGTGCTCTGGTTAGCACTGCTGATTCACGGCGCCGAGGTCCCGGGTTCGATCCCGGCTCTGGGTCACTGTCCGTGTGGAGGTTGCACATTCTCCCCGTGTTTGCGTGGGTTTCGCCCCCACTACCCAAAGATGTGCAGGCTAAGTGGATTGGCCATGCTAAATTGCCCCTTAATTGTAAAAAATGAATTGGATACTCCAAATTAAAAAAAAAATACAAATTGAAAATCAAGAGGAAAAGGACAAAGTTTGCATCAGTAGAAGAAGATTCCAGATAGCTAAAGGAAAATGGCAAAGGTGATTATCATTGTGAATTAAATTAACAATTATGTGAATATAACATGAACAGTTAGCGCTGTAAGTTGGTTGGCGAATATTATTGGGGTTAAGCCTTACTATGAATGTTTAATAATGCTGTAAATATCTACCATGGAAAGTTAATAATATGTTTTTATGAATCCTCGGTTAAAGGTAATAAATTTGATAATTGACTTTATTATAAGCTGAAATGCAAAACACAAGGAGCTCCAATCTTTCCTCAGGTTCCTAACGTTGCAATTGTTTGTGTTATAGAATTGAAAACATGACATTTTCATTTTGCAACTTCACTGTGCAATTGTTCATTTCCGGATCGGCTGTCATGTAGGTGAGGTACCGACTAAAGCTTCCTCTGATCTGCCGGCAATAAGACACCTTAGCCACCCGCCCCCAACCACTCGCCCAATTTCAAAAGGGTGCTCAGTGCTGCATTGGATGACCTCTGCTTTCATTTCCTGCACGAGCTACCCTTCGGCTCTGTCGATGTGGCAGAGGCAGTTTAATGCCAACTGATGTGAATTTGTGCGGAGTGTCTGAATCCAATGAGGCCATGCTCCCTCAGCTATTTATCAGCGTGGATTCTGGGAGCAGTGCGATCTGTGCTCCATTTTCTCAGGTTTGGCAAACTGCCTCGCTGGCATTGGAACGAGCGTTGGTGCAGAATATTACCGGGGTCCCAGGAGTTAAAATTTGAGGAGGGGGTTACACAAACTGGCTTGTGTGTCCATGGAATATTTTTGATTTTTCAGGTGTGATTTAATTTGAGCTTTTTAGGATTTTGAAAAGATTTGATAGGGTTCGACAGAGAAAACATGTTCTGCTGGTGGTAAGGATTGGATTGGATTGTCACGTGCACCAAGGTACAGTGAAAAGTATTGTTCTTCGTGCAGCTCAAACAGATCATTCCATACATGAAAAGAAAATACATAATAGGGCAAACATAAAATACACAATGTAAATACATAGACACAGTCATCGGGTGAAGCATTCAGGACTGTAGTACTGTTCAGAAGAGAAGATGTGTGAACAGATCAGTCCATAGGTCCATCCTTCCATCCATCATTTAGGAGTCTGGTAACAGCGGGGAAGAAGCTGTTTTTGAGTCTGTTCGTGCGTGTTCTCAGACTTTTGTATCTCTTGCCCGATGGAAGAAGTTGGAAGAGTGAGTAAGCCGGGTGGGAGGCGTCTTTGATTATGCTGCCCGCTTTTCCAAGACAGCGGGAGGTATAGGCAGAATCAATGGATGGGAGTCGGGTTTGCGTGATGGACTGGGCTGTATTCACGACTCTCTGAAGTTCCTTCAGATCTTGGGCCGATCAGTTGCCATACCAGGCTGTGATGCAGCCCGATAGGATGATTTCTATGGCGCACCTGTAAAGGTTGGTAAGAGTCAAGATGGACATTCCGAATTTTCTCAGTTTCCTGAGGAAGTATAGGCGCTGTTGTGATTTCTTGGTAGCGTCGACGTGGGTGGACCAGGACAGATTTTTGGTGATGTGTAAACCTAGGAATTTGAAGCTGTTAACCATCTCCACCTCGGACCCGTTGATGCAGGCAGGGGTGTGTACAATGCTTTGCTTCCTGAAGTCAAAGATCCTGGGTGGGATTCACCGTTGGCCGACAGCAAAATCGCGATTGGGCTGAGAATAGCCTCCGATGCCAAAATCGTGGTAGGCGCCGGTTTGACACCAAATCGGGATCCTCCGGCATCCTGAAAATGGCGTAAAGGCGTCACTCGCCAAGCGGCGTTTAAGCACCATTGGCACATCATTAGCAGGCCTCACCCTCTATTCTCCAGGGCGTCTGCGATTTACCACTGCCGATGGGCCGAGTTCCCGATGGCGCGGTTCACTTGTGGTCTCAGCGGTCAGGAGTCCGGTGTGGCGGCTGCGGACTGTGCCCAGAGCCGCCACAGTCGGTCAGGAGCCATGCTGCTGGCCGGGGGTGGGGGGCATCCTCGAGGGCTGGAGGGACTGGTGGGGGGTGGCCAGAGGGACAATATTTGGCAGGTCGAATCCGCGCATGGCCGGCACCATGTTTCACGGCGTGACCACAGCAGTTTGTCACCGTGCACATGCGCGGCCACAGCCCCGGCCATTCTCGAGCCAGTTTTGTCATGGGAGCCGGGAGTTTAACTCGGCGCGCTGCTAGCCCCTCACTGATCCCCGTTGAGGTTTCGGCGCCGATTTTTCCATCATAAAATGCCACAGTTCCAATGTCAACGTCGGCACTTAGCCTCCAAATCGGTGAATCCAGCCCCACTTCTTCAGTTTTGCTGACATTGAGGGAGAGATTGTTGTCGTTACACCACTCCACGAGGTTCTCTATCTCCCTCCTGCATTCTGACTAGTCATTGTTCAAGATTCGACCCACTATTGTCGTGTCATCAGCAAATGTGTGGATGGAGTTGGAGCCAAATTTTTCCATGCAGTCGTGTGTGTTCTGGGAATATAGTAGGGGGCTAATTACGCAGCCTTGCAGGACCCCGGTATCGAGGACTGTAGTGGAGGAGGTGTTGTTGTTCATTCTTACTGATTATGGTCTATGGGTCAGGCAGTCGGGGATCCAGTTGCAGAGTGAGGAGCCAAGTCCTAGGTTTTGGAGCTTTGATATGAGCTTGGCTGGGATTATGGTGTTGTAGACGAAGCTGTAGTCAATAAATAGGAGTTTGGTGGAGGAGTCCTTGTTGTCGAGATGCTCCATGGATGAGTGTAGGGCCAGGGAGATGGCGTCCGCTGTGGAGCGGTTGCGGCGGTATGCGAATTGCAGTGGATCTAGGCATTTTGGGAGTTGATGTGCCTCATGGCCAACCTCTCAAAGCACTTCATTACGATGTCAAGGCCACCGGACGATAGTCATTGAGCCACATTGCCTTTGGCACCGGTACGATGGTGGTCTTCTTGAAGCAGTTGTTGCAGCTTGCTGGAGTTGAGTGAGGGGGGCAGGGAGCGGGGGGTATACGGGGGGGAGGGGGGGTCGGTTGGTGAGGGTGGTACAGGGCAAGAGGTTGGGGGCACTCAATGGATCTCTAGAGCAAGGGGACATAACCTTAATATCAGAGTCAGGCCGTTCCAAAAAGAAGTTAGGAAGCACTTCTTCATACAAATGGTGGCAGAGGGCCTCGTTGGTCTAGGGGTATGATTCTCGCTTTGGGTGTTTTCGGTGGCGACATTTGCGAGAGGTCTCGGGTTCAAATCCCAGACGAGCCCTTTGATGAAGTTTTCAGTCAAGGGTCTGTTTAGCACAGGGCTAAATCACTGGCTTTGAAAGCAGACCAAGGCAGGCCAGCAGCACGGTTCAATTCCCGTACCAGCTTCCCCGAACAGGTGCCGGAATGTGGCGACTAGGGGCTTTTCACAGTAACTTCATTTGAAGCCTACTTGTGACAATAAGCGATTTTCATTTCATTTGTTCCGAAGTCTGGGACTCTTTCCTACAAGAAGCAGTGGAAACTAACTCAATTAATAATTATAAATCTACAATCTACTAGTTTGCCAGACTAGGATATTAAAGGATATGAAAGCAAAGCATATTAATGAAGATAGGATAAATATTAGTCATGTTTTTGCTGACTGCATAACAGACTTGAGGGGCTGAATGGCCTGGCTCTGTTTCATGGTCTTTTATCTTGGCAACAGGGGCTCAATGAATACTTTAGTGAAGTGGAAACCAAGATGGGACCAGATACATTTTTGAACAGCGGGTTAGCCACCTAGATCATAATATCTTCTGTGTATATATGAAGCAGACATGTTACCGTAGTGACTTCCTTTTGAAGGGCCTCTGGACCACCTCCCTGAAATGTTCCTGTAGCTTCAAGGTTTGGAGAAATAACTTAGAATGGCCTCGTTATAATTCACCCTTTTCCTTCTTACTAGTTGCTTTATTTTGAATATCACATTCTCTCTTGTTTAAGCATCAGCACTGTCCTTGTGGCTATCAGTGGCCTTTTTCAGGATGCTTTCCTCCACGGCATGAATTGTAAATAGTCTGTCAGCTCCTATCACCAATGATGAATGAGACTCGCTCACTCTGGACCTAATTTTAAAAGAAAACAACAGCAAGAAAAATCTCTCAATCCAATAAATGTTTAAGCCTTGAATTTGGGACACTAGTGTACTTCAGTTCTAATGCCAACAGGTGCACAATACTTCAGCAAGTAGTTAATACTGAGTCAGAGCTGTAGCGTAGTGGTTAGCACTGTTGCTTCACAGCGCCAGGGTCCCAGGTTCGATTGTCGGCTTGGGTCATTGTCTGTGCGGAGTCTGCATGTTTCATAGAATTTACAGTGCAGAAGGAGGTCATTCGGCCCATCGAGTCTGCACCGACTCTTGGAAAGAGCACCCTACCTCCACCCTATCCCCATAACCCAGTAACCCCACCTAACACTAAGGGCAATTTGGACACTAAGGGCAATTTAGCATGGCTAATCCACCTAACCTGCACAGCTTTGGACTGTGGGAGGAAACCAGAGCACCCGGAGGAAACCCACGCACACACAGGGAGAACGTGCAGACTCCACACAGACAGTGACCCAGCCGGGAATCGAACCTGGGAACACTGGAGCTGTGAAGCATTTGTGCTAACCACCATGCTACCGTGCTGCCCGTGTCTGCGTGGGTTTCCTCCGGGTGCTCCAGTTCCCTCCCACAAGTCCCAAAAGACGTGCTGTTAGGTGAATTGGACATTCTGAATTCCCCCTCAGTGTACCCGAACAGGCGCCGGAATGTGGCGACTAGGGGATTTTCACAGTAACTTCATTGCAGTGTAAATGTAAGCCTGCTTGGGACAATAATAAAGATTATTGTTATATTGTTCAACAAAGGGCTACAGTAAACTACAGTGAAACTCATATCTGGTTTGAGTGGCTTCCCCATATCCATCAGTTGACTCTTGCGATAGGAAACCTTAATCCAGTCCCAACACCACGTTCCTAACCCTAATCTAGAAATTATCCATTCTCTGCTCTTAATTATTAATTGCAATGACTGGATGACTGACATACAATAACTCTAATCTCTGATGATGTGGAGATGCCAGTGTTGGACTGGGGTCAGCACAGTAAGAAGTCTTACAACACCAGGTTAAAGTCCAACAGGTTTGTTTCGAATCACTAGCTTTCGCAGCACAGCTCCTTCGTCAGGTGAATGCTGAGGAATCACTTTAACCTGGTGTTGTAAGACTTCTTACTCTAATCTCTAATGAGAGATTAAGGGCCGCAGTGCGGTGTCTGATTAAATTGTGTGTGCAGGTAAAGCAGCCTTGAACCATGTGAACGAAGGGACAGAACTGGATTTCTGTACTGGGTTGATTAGGAGGTCATATTCTGATGAAGGATCAGTGCTGAGGCCTCATCTATTTCTAATCTGTATCTATAACTTGGAGGAAGGAACTGAGTGATTGGGTGGCTACATTTGTTGATGACACAAAGGTGGGTCGGAAAGCAAGTTGTCGAGGTGCAGTGGGTCTCTGCCTTATCCAAAATAATTCCGGAGGCCTGATTCTGGAAGTCCTGTTCCTGAACCCAGCCCCCAACCATTTTCGCTGTGGGGGGAACATGAGCAGGTTGTACATTGCAAATCCATGCTTCATGGGGGCAGCTGTACTTATTAAAGGGCAGCTGACTTCATTCAGATCCAATTTTCACTAGTGCGATGTCCAAAACATAATGTGTAAACTTTAGACCAATCAGGGCGGTATGGTGGCACAGTGGTTAGCACTTCTACCTCACAGTTCCAGGGACCTGGGTTCTGTCCGTGTGAAGTTTGCACGTCCTCCCTGTGTCTGAGTGGGTTTCCTCCGTGTGCTCCGGCTTCCTTCCGCAGTCCATAAATGTGTACATTTGGTGGATTGGCCACATTAAATTGCCCTTTGATGTGCAGGAGAGGTTACATGGATCCGGGAATGGTGCTCTTTCGGGGGTTTGGTGCAAACTCGATGGGCTGAATGGCCTCCTTCTGCGCTGGAGGGATTCTATGATTCTTGGAGAAATCTAATATTAGCTGAGTTCCTGGAGGGGTAGGGCACCCTTTTGGTTGTGGTCATGGGAGAGGGAATGTGCCCAATGGGAGAGGTGGGAATCCTTTGGGAGAGATGGGGTGCCTTTTGGAATTACAAACTCATTGGAACAGTCAAGCTCATTGGAACTGTTAAAGCAAAGGAGTTGTCAAGGGAGCTAAAAAGTTGTCAAGTTCAAATCTGTTGCCTTTTAACTATTTTTCTGCAGTGTTAAAAAAGCAGTGCTTGCAATCTCACTATGTGTTGACATCAGACGGTTATCATTATAGGATTAGTGCTGCATGACTGATTTCTTGACCTACCATTATTATGGTGGTGTGCATGTCAGTTCGCAGTTTGATTAACAGCTTCAAGTGCTTATCTTTGAAGTGGGGATTATGAATTCAAATATTTGTTGTTTTAAGGGATTAAGGAGTGAAAGAATTTAAATGTATTGAATGAGTTTTATCAATCAGTGGCCAGAATTCTCTAGTCGTCGGGATTCTCATTTCCCGCTGGCTGAGCATCCCACCCACAGATTTCCCGGTGATGTTGAGTGTCTTCAAGCGGAAATCCCATTGACAAGGGGCAGGAAGATAGAATCTCGCCGCCAGCGAATGGTGCGCCGCTGAGAAACATGTGACTGAGGGACTGGCGAATCCAGCCCGGTATTTTTTTAAATAGTGAATTCATAAATAGACATGTAGACCTTCCTATTTGTTCTCTTAGCATTGGTCCTGTGGTCTGCCATTGGATACTGGGTGAGTTGGCATGGGGGGTGTAAGGGCAAAGGTGTGGGACATTGTCTTTTGCCCAGCCTGCTCCCCGCATCCACCCCACAACTATCTCCTCCAAAGTGATTTTATTGAAGCATTGAAGAGCCTGGGGGGACCTGACAGGGTGGATGCCAAGAGGATGTTGTGGAGCCGTCATCAACTAGTTCAAAAGTTAAGCGTTTAAGACAGATGAAGAACATTTCTTTCTCTCCGAGGGTCGTTAGCCTATGGAATTCTCTTCGGCAGAGAGCAGCAGAGGCTGGGGCATTGAAAATATTCAAGGCTGAGATAGACAGACCTTTGATTAACGGGGGACTCAAGGAACATGAGGGGTGGACAGAGCTGCGGCCGCAATCTATTCAGTCATGATCTTCTCGAATGGTGGAGCAAGCTTGAGGAGCTGAATGACTTACGTCTGTTCTTGATTCATAGGTTCCTGTGAAGAATTGAAGAGCAGATTGATCCAAGGACCACAGTGTAGCACAAGTAAGGGCATTGTGCGTGAAGATGGATTTAATTAAATGGATTACATTCACATGGAAAAAAATGAGAGAGAAATCAATTCTTCACGGATGTAATTATCATGTTATTCTGATCTTCTCTGAACATATTGCTGCTGATGGTCTAGATTGCCCTTACTCTTGTTCCACTCCAATTTATTTGCACTGACGGAAATATTTTAATTGCTTTGATATTTTATATTTCATCTCTTCAGTGCTGTTCAGCTGTTTTTTTTCTGGTTTACATCTCCATTGGCTGCTGACGATTCACCTCACCCTCTGCGAATAAGCCGAAACATTTAAAGAAAGTGCTGTCTGGAGAGGTATTGAGATCTTCAACCTTAAAAGGGGCTGATTAAAATGATCATTGCAATGCTGAGCATGTTCAGCTGTATAACAATAGTCATCTTGGCACATTGCACAGGTTCACCACTCTCTTGGTGAAGAGGTTTCCCCCCCGCTCTGTCCTAGATGGTCTATTCCGTATCCTCAGACTGTGACCCCTGGTTCTGGACACCCCCACCATTGGGAACATCCTTCTTGCATCTACCCTGCCTGGTCCAGTTAGAATTTTAAAGGTTTCTATGATGCCCCCCGCATCCTTCTGAACTCCAGTGAATACAATCCTAACTGACTCAGTCTCTCCTCATACGTCAGTCCTGTCATCCCAGGAATCAGTCTGGTGAACCTTTGTTGCACTCTCTCTATCGCAGGAACATCCTTCCTCTGATAAGGAGACCAAAACTGCTCACAATATTCCAGGTGTGGCCTCACCAAGGTACAATTGCCGCAAGACAACCCTGCTACTGCACTCAAATCCTCTCGTAGCGAAGGCCAACATATCATTTGCCTTCTTTACCTCCTGTTGCACCAGCATGCCTACCTTCAATAACTGGCTTTCGATGGCACCCAGGTTTCGTTGCACATTCCCCTCTCCTAATTTATGGCCATTCAGATAATAGTCTGCCTCCCCGTTTTTGACACCAAAGTGGATAATCTTGCATTTTCAAATTATACTGCATCTGCCATTCATTTGCCCACTCGCTCAACTAGTCCAAATCACACTGAAGGATCTCTGCATCCTCCTCACAGCTCGCCCTCCCACCCAACTTTGTGTCATCTGTAAATTTAGTGATGTTACATTTATTCCCTCATCCAAATCATTAATATATATTGTGAATAGCTGGAGATCTCTGTGGTACCTCCTGTCACGGGCTGCCATTTGGAAAAAGACCAGTTAATTCCTACTCTTCGTTTCCAGTCTGTCAATCAGTTTTCTATCCATCCCAATACTTGACCCCTTATCCTTTGCGCTGTACTTTACTGGTTAATTTCTTCTGTGGGACTTTGTCGAAAGCCTTCTGAAAGTTCAGATAAGCCACATCCACTGGCTCCCCCTCACCAACTCTACGAGTTACATACTTGAAGAATTGCAGTAAGTTTGTCAAATATGATTTCCCCTTCATAAATCCATGCCGATTCAGTCCGATTTTGTCATTGTTTTCTGAGAGCTCTGCTATAAAATCTTTGATGACAGGAGCTGGTTTAGCACACTGGGCTAAATCGCTGACTTTGAAAGCAGACCAAGGCAGGCCAGCAGCACGGTTCAATTCCCGTACCAGGCGCCGGAATGTGGCGACTAGGGGCTTTTCACAGTAACTTCATTTGAAGCCTACTTGTGACAATAAGCCAGTGTTCTTCAAACTTTTTTTCCGGGGACCCATTTTCACCAACTGGCCAACCTTCGGGACCCAACCCGGACCAACCTTCGCGATCCACGCTGGCCGACCTGAGCGACCCACCATTTTCTCTTACCTTGTTTGCTGCTGATAAAAATGGAGGAAATGGTTTTGGGACCCTTTGTTGGGCGAAGGTGAAGCCTTCCGGTGTCGGAAAGTATGGAGTCTCCATCTGTCCAAAGTTCAGCATTTTTTTCCTGTTAAATTTGATCAAACAAAACCCCCCCGAACTTGTAAAAAAAATAAAACAATAAAATGAATAAAATAAATGAAAAAAATAAAAATTAAATTAATTAAATGAATAAAATAAATGAATAAAATGAATAAACTCCCCCCCCCGTCCTTGGCGGCGCTCCCGATCGCGCAAATCCCCGCGCAGCAGGCGGAGTTTAATAACGCTGGCTGAAAGCGGCCTTTAAAATGGCCACGAACATGTAAAAAAAATTCAGCCGCATTGCGCATGCACGCACGATGATCGGGCGCGCATGCGCAGTGCGGCCGCTATTTTTTTAAACGGTCGCAGCTTTTTGTTTTACAAGTTCAGGGTTTTAAAATTTATTTTATTCATTTATTTTATTCATTTAATTTTTATTTTTTAAAATTTATTTTATTCATTTTATTTTTCATCTTGTTGGAAACAAAGTACTGAAGGAGTGCAGCACTGTCGCAGGTGCTGTCTTTTGCCATCTCAGGTAGCTGAGAAAGATCCCATTGCACTATTTCAATGGAAGAGCGGTGGAGTTCTGCTCAGTACCCCGGTCAACATTTCTGCCTAGTAACATCAAAGAACAAAGAAAATTACAGCACAGGAATAGGCTCTTTGGTCCTCCAAGCCTGCATCGACCATGCTGCCAATCTGAACTGATACCCCTTACCCTTCCGGGGACCCCTCTGTTCCCATCCTGAAAGAACAAAGAACATCGCTTAAACAAAATATCAGGCCATTATCACTTTGCTGATTGTGGAAACATGCTGTGAGCAAATTGGATGCCACATTTCCTATAATTGAGGTTCATTCGCTGCAAAGCGATTCGGGACATCTGAGTTTGTGTAAGGTGCTGGAGAAAGGCAGGATCTTTCTTTCTGAAGAAGTGTTTTTCACTTCACACTGCCCTTTCAAGTGGGAGAACCAAATACTTGCAGCGCCAAAATGCATTGGGAGTATGTGCAGGAACACAAAGGAAGATGAATGATGAGTTTGTGCAGTGACGGTGTGGATGGAACAATAGCAATGAGGTACAAAATAATGTCCATATTTTGCCTTCATTTTTGGTACGCTGAATGTTAAAAGATAATTAAACACCAATTATCATTTCTCTTTTCAGTTCAGCTCAACATTTCGCTTCTGGACTGTGGATTATTGCTTATGCACACAGGATCATTTTTAATACCTTTGATATTTAAAGATGAATCATCTCCATTAAACGTCAAGACATGAATGGATCAGAGTTTCCTGCAGTTGCCGTTCTCTTGCACTTTATCCTCTGACATCAGCCTCCCCGTCAGGCTGAGGCAGAGGGACGTAATTTTGATATTCTGTCTGACCTTGAACTAAGATCTCCTTCTGCCCCACCGCTCCCCCCCCCCCCCCCCCCCCCCCCCCCCCCCTTCCATATTTACTCCATTACCAACATTAGCTTTCCTTCATCTCTGAGTATCAGCTGTGGCTCAGTTTCCAGTCCTCTTGCATCTGGGCTCAAGTCCCACTTCAGGACTTATTCCTGGTGTCCTGGCCAATATTTATCCTCCAATCAACATCACAGCAACAGGATATCTGGCCATCAGCACATTGCTATTTGTGGGAGCTTACTATGTATAAATTGGCTACAGCTTTTCCGACATAACAACAGTGGCTACGCTTTGAAAAGTGTTTCATTCGGTTGTAAGGGGCTTGACGACACATTCGGTGGTTACAAAAGGCTCTCGATAAATGTACGCCTTTATTTTCTTCAGCATGTCCCATCGCCAGCTACATTTCACCACTTCTTCTACCGATCACGCTTTGATCTCCTCAAGGTAGATTTCTTCGACACACTTCAACTCATGTAAAACACCGTAGCAAAGAACCATGTGCAGGATTCTCCGTTTCAGTGGCTAAGTGTCCCGGGGAACCCGCGGGCATTTACAACAAAACAAACAGCGCCAACGCCTCGCCGATTCCGGAACTGGCGAGGGGCTAGCAGCGGTGCCGGGTGAAACTCCCAGCTCCCACACCAAAACCGGCCGGAGAATGGCCGGGTCCCTGGTCGCGCATGCACGAGATGATGATTCCATTTCAGAGGAGGCGGAGCATGGCTGACCAGCGTCAAACTAGCGGCGACCCGGATTTGGGTGTCGGAGTCGATTCTCCGCCCGATTACGATAACGGCATCGGGCAGTGGGGAATGCCGCCCCTTATGTCTTTCTCCGTCAGTTTCGGTGGTCGCACTCTTGACTCTGAGTAACGAGTACATTATCGCGGCTGATATTTCAGGGCAGTACTGCAGGAATGCAGCACTGTTGGAGGTGCTGCCTTCATAGGGCGCTAAACCCAACCTTCCTTGTGAATGCGAATGATCTCACCTTTCTCCTGGGCTCCTGATCAACAGATATCCCTCAGTCAATGTGTAAAACTGATGATCAAATCATTACTAATGTGGCAGCTTGCTGTGCAAACGTTAACTGCAACCTTTCCGACTTTGAGGAGGTCTCGTGGCAGAGTGAGTAGAGACCCTGCCACTAAGGCAGAAACTAAGGGGTTGAATCCCACCCCAGGACCTGATGGCCAAGGAATGTGCATTGAGTGTGCCAACCTTCCAACATGTCAATGGCTGGCGGTAAGATCGGGAAAGATTGATGGTCAATCGCGCTCTATGTGGAGCGACACCCCACAAGCTATCAGCCCCTAGCGACAGAAAAATGACCTGTTCTGGGAATTACTAGCTACGGAACCAGACAAAAGTCTGCCTTAGAGCACCACTAGGTGTGGGAAAACAATTCATCATCATAGAATTTACAGTGCAGAAGGAGGCCATTCGGCCCATCGAGTCTGCACCGGCTCCTGGAAAGAGCATCCGACCCAAGGTCAACACCTCCACCCTATCCCCGTAACCCAGTAACCCTACCCAACACTAAGGGCAATTTATCATGGCCAATCCACCTAACCTGCACATCTTTGGACTTTGGGAGGAAAACGGAGCACCCGGAGGAAACCCACGCAGACACGGGGAGGATGTGCAAACTCCACATAGACAGTGACCCAGGCCGGAATTGAACCTGGGACCCTGGAGCTGTGAAGCAATTGTGCTATCCACAATGCTACCGTGCTGCCCCTAAAATTGGAATTTGAATTCCCCACCTTGCGTGAGCACGCTTCCAGAAGTACCATTTTGGTTAAAAAGCACATCAGGACTTCCTGAGATTGTGAAAGGCAATATATAAATCCAGTAGAAATCTCTTTAAAATTCTGCTGAGTCAGAGGAGAAACCGGTGTCGCACTCAGTGACCCTGAATTCCTGCAAAGGTTGGCCCGAGCTCCCAGCAGAACATTGGGCAGGGGCCGAGAGAATATTGTTTCTCGGCATTTTCCATCAAACAGTGAGAGTGTTGGGCAACCTCCATAGAATTTCAGCGTCAGTTCATTAGAACCTGGGCGGCACGGTGGCATGGGGGGGCGGCACGGTGGCACAGTGGCTAGCACTGCTGCCTCACAGTGCCACGGATCCGGGATTCTATGGTAAACGCTAACATCCCACTCACTGCTGATGTGTTAACTGTTCCAATATTGTAGCCGGAAGAAGGCCTAAGGTAATAATCTTAATTTTCCAAACAGTGGGCAACTGGGAGCATAAGAGTGTGGAGATAGAGATGTTTAATTCTGTGTCACAGTATTTAGTTATTCTCTGGCTTCTTTCCAGAAAGTTCCAGCTGACAGGGAATCTTGCGACAAACAAAATTTTGTGAATAAATCCTTTGTTGCTATACCAACACATTAGAGTTGGCAAAGTTAACGAGTGCACAAATTATGAGGGACGACCTGCCCTTTCATAAGAACATAAGAACTAGGAGCAGGAGTAGGCCATCTGGCCCCTCGAGCCTGCTCCACCATTCAATTAGATCATGGCTGATCTTTTGTGGACTCAGCTCCACTTTCCGGCCCGAACACCATAACCCTTAATCCCTTTATTCTTCAAAAAACTATCTATCTTTACCTTAAAAACATGTAATGAAGGAGCCTCAACTGCTTCACTGGGCAAGGAATTCCATAGATTCACAACCCTTTGGGTGAAGAAGTTCCTCCTAAACTCAGTCCTAAAACTACTTCCCCTTATTTTGAGGCTATGCCCCCTAGTTCTGCTGTCACCCGCCAGTGGAAACAACCTGCCCGCATCTATCCTATCTATTCCCTTCATAATTTTAAATGTTTCAATAAGATCCCCCCTCATCCTTCTAAATTCCAACGAGTACAGTCCCAGTCTACTCAACCTCTCCTCATAATCCAACCCCTTCAGCTCTGGGATTAACCTAGTGAATCTCCTCTGCACACCCTCCAGCGCCAGTACGTCCTTTCTCAAGTAAGGAGACCAAAACTGAACACAATACTCCAGGTGTGGCCGCACTAACACCTTATACAATTGCAACATAACCTCCCTAGTCTTAAACTCCATCCCTCTAGCAATGAAGGACAAAATTCCATTTGCCTTCTTAATCACCTGTTGCACTTGTAAACCAACCTTCTGTGACTCATGCACTAGCACACCCAAGTCTCTCTGAACAGCGGCATGCTTTAATATTTTATCGTTTAAATAATAATCCCGTTTGCTGTTATTCCTACCAAAATGGATAACCTCACATTTGTCAACATTGTATTCCATCTGCCAGACCCTCGCCCATTCACTTAACCTATCCAAATCCCTCTGCAGACTTCCAGTATCCTCTGCACTTTTCACTTTGCCACTCATCTTAGTGTCATCTGCAAACTTGGACACATTGCCCTTGGTCCCCAACTTTCGAGCACCTTTATCGTTTCTCGGTAAACAGCGGCGCTTTTGTGGGACCAGAACGTTAGTATCGGCCCACCAGGCTCCACGAGAAACTCCCGGCCTACTACCAGCCTGGTGTCAGGCTTGATTTCCTCCATCCCCACAACCATCTCGGCATCGAACAATACCCCTAGCTCCCGCACCCACGACAGAGTGTATATCCTGGCCTGGTTGCGTGGTGTAGTTGGCTGCTTATTCTGGCACCGGAAATTGGGTGTCCACTTGATGCCTCCTGATTCCCAGCAACATGTTAACAAAGATACAGGGTGGAATTTAATTGAAAACCAAAGTTCGTTGTGGGGGATTTTTCAGGGAGTTTTCGGCCACTATCAAACAACACTTTAGTCACATCTTTGGGCCCTGGGGAGCTTCTCTCCAGTATAGCCCACATTTAGAATTTTTTTCAGCACTGGGGATCTGAACTCAGAGATTGGGTCACCATTTTGAAAGGGTGCCTTGATCTCTAAGCGAGCTTGTGGGTCTCCCAACTCCACCCATCCCCCCCTTCCCCCCCACACACACCCACACACACACTCAGACACATGGGCACAATCCCTGCCCATCAAGTGATGAGACCCAGCTATGGGGTCCCAGGGGGGTCGTTTCCCCCCCCCCCCCCCCCCCCCCCCCCCCTTGCAGGCCCTCCATGCATCCTTACAGGACCCCCTCTTTCAGGAGCCCCACCTATCATCCCCGAACCTCCCAGAAGTCTCTACTTACCTGTCCTGCCCTCCCCCCACCCTTCATAGCCCCCTCCATCCTCCTTTCATGGGCATGGCCCCCCTTGGGGACTGACCCTCGGCAGTACCACCCTGGGCACCCTTGCACTGCCTCCCTGGTACCTGGGAGGTGCTCCTGCCAGCTCCGCCTGCCACCTTGGCAGATCCATGGTGTCAACTGGGCAGTGCCAAGGTGTCTCCATTCCAAGGGGGAGGGCCAGGGGCCACTCTGCACTCTCCCTGGCTATCCAGGGGCCTCTGATGGCCTGGGAGACCCTGCAAGTGACGTTACGCCTGGTTCACGTTTGTGTGAACCAGTACTGAATGGCGCCCGGCTGCGGCCTCAGTAAGCTGGTAGATCCTGGGAGGCTGGTAGATATCGGGTGAACTCGCCTTCAGTGGGTTTAA
Source organism: Scyliorhinus canicula (assembly GCF_902713615.1). NCBI lineage: Eukaryota > Metazoa > Chordata > Chondrichthyes > Carcharhiniformes > Scyliorhinidae > Scyliorhinus > Scyliorhinus canicula. Next base: position 15,744,934 of record NC_052156.1, on the reverse strand, counting down.
ACCCTACTTCGGCGTGCGGCGTTTGGTCACGCCCCTTTTGGGCATGCTTCAGATTCCTATGGCTCGCGGGACTTCGGAAAATCCCGCGAGGCGTGAAGGCTGCTGGGAAGACCATGAGAGGTCTCTCCCGGGATCGGCTGGCCACGATGTGCGTTTGCTCGAGTGCAACGCAGTCACAAAAGTGCACCCAGAACCTGTGCTCAGACCTCCTGACTGTGTCAATAGGTAGACACCAAAAGCCGCAATAGAATTACTATAGTGCAGAAGGAGGCCGTTCGGCCCATTGAGTCTGCACCGACCCTCTGAAAGATTACCCTACCTCGGCCCAGTCTCCCAGTAATCCCGTAACCCTACCTAACCTGCACATCTCTGGACACTAAGTGGTAATTTATCATGGCTAATCCACCTAACCTGCAGATCTTTGGACTGTGGGAGGAAACCGGAGCACCCGGAGGAAACCCACGCAGACACAGGGAGAACACGCAAACTCCACACAGGCAGCCACCCAAGGCTGAAATTGAACCCGAGTCCCTGGCGCTGTGAGGCAGCAGCGCTAACCACTCTGCCATCGTGCCACCTTAAGCTGTGCTATTATTGAGCTCACCAAACCAAAGGACTTCATCACGATGGTGTTAAAGTAGAGGTGTGAGATTCCAAAGGCCAATACAAATTCTCCTCCTTCCCTAGCAGTGCTGGTGACCATCCACCCTTCGTGTCTGGTTGACCAGAAACTTGAGCTTGATCGGACATTGTTCTAATGAACAAGAATGCAAGAAATGGGAGTTGGTGCCGATGATACCGGACATCAAGCCTGCTCTGCCATTTAATCCGATTATGGCTGATTGTAAGTCTTCAACTTCACTCTCCTGCCCACTCCCCACGTGCCTTGATTCCCTCAGAAATCAAAGACCTGCCCATCCCAGCCTTAAATGTACTCAATGATGGAGCAGAGAATTCCAAACATTTACAACCCTTTGATTGAAGTAATTTCTGCTCATCTCAGTCCTAAATGATCGGCCCTCCCATTCTGAGACTGTGGCCAATTGCGAGCAAACCTACGCTGCAGTAAAACACGACCTGGATTGGGGTCGGGGGGGGCGGGGTAGGGGGTCGGGGGGAGAGGGTGGGGGGGGGGGTGTACTGCTGGAACTTCCCAGCCTCTGTACCCTCATCACAGCTGTACCTTTCCATCTAGCTTTTTGTCATCAGCAGATTTAGACACATTGGTGTCTATTGCTTCACCTAAGTTATTAACATAAATTGGAAATAGTTGAGGTCTCAGTACTGACCGTTGTGGCACTCCACAATTCACTACCTGCCAACTTAAAAAAGCTTCACTTATGCCCGATTTCTGCTTCTGATTTTTTAACGATTCCTCTATCCATTCTAATATCTTACCTCAGAGACCATCTGCATTTACCTTGCCAGTTAACGTTTCGTCCAGAGCCTTATCAAATGCATCTTGGAAATCCAGGAATAATACGTCTGCTGGTTCCCATAAGACATAGGAGCAGAATTATACCACTTGGCCAATCGAGTCTGCTCTTCAATACAGGCCGATAATGGCTGATAATTTTCTCATCCCCATTCTCCTGCCTTCTCCCCATAACCCCTGATCCCCTTATTAATCAAGAACCTGTCTATCTCTGTCTTAAAGACACTCAGTGATTTGGCCTCCACACCCTTCTGCGGCAAAGTGTTCCACATATTTCCACCCTCTGGCTGAAGAAAGCCCTCCTCATCTCTGTTTTACCCTTCAATAAAACCATGTTGAGTTGTTCTGATTATTTTCGTATATTCTAAATGCAATGTAAGATTCCTTAATAATAGATTCCAGCACCGATGTCAGGAAGTACGCCACCCTTCCTTGAAAAGCGGAGTAACATTTGCCAATATTCAATCTGATGGGACCATTCCCGAATTCTGGGAAAATCACCGCCCAGTGCCTCCACCATATCATCCAGTTTCCAAACAAGGGATTCCTCCTTCCAAATCTAAATCTGATCGGCCGCTCTAGGCCAGTGGTGGCCAACCTGTGACCAGCGAGCCACATGCGACCCATCTGGGTGGGGCCCAGGAGACATTTTGTTGACTGCTGCCCCCTGCCACATTGCTCTGCTTTCCGTCCGTGTAGGTTTTCCTTCCTCCCGGTATGTCTGAAGGGCACGTAAAGCAAGGACAAGTGAAATGGGGCGCGTGCTGATTGCCCACAACATTGACTGTGAAAGCCGGGCATCCAAAGTGGAAATACCTATTTCGTTTTTACCGTTTGAAGTTGATAGTTCTATTAATCTATGAATGATTTTGCTCTTTCCATAACTCGCTATGAAATATTCGGCCTGTATTGAATATATTCAATCTTATTCAGGGGGTGCTGGCTAGTGAACAAGCCCGATTTCAATCTTGCAACCCACTGAGATGAGGGAGCGACACGCATGCACCCCACTCACCAGCCAAGGCTCTCCATCACTGCGCGAGATGTAAAAGTGACAGTGTCCTGTCCCAGCCTGTGATCCAAATTTCCAGAGGAAAGACGGCCTGTGGTGCATCAGTGTTGTAAACTCCGGCACATTCTAGCAGTTCCGAGACCGCACCCTCTTTGCAGACGGGGTATTTACTACGTAGGTCCCTTGCCTGTGCTGGATCTATGCCAGCTAGAACACAGGAATCATTAAAATAGAACATTAGTGATAGTTTTATGTACACAGCTACTCCTCCTCATCTCTTTAGCTTTCACAGCCAGTATCTTTTTGTCAGATAATAATTGGTTTAAGTGGATAAGATTTAAGAACTCCTTTTTTCTCTGATCATTATCCAAAATAATTGATGCATTCTTAATATATATGTGCGAAGCCTGTCTGCAGGGACGAAGAGATATGGTTGTTGCCCTTTATGTAAATATTTTCATTAGTGTATTCTTAAATACGAAGGTGGCTTTGAACTGAACCGTTTTGAGTTGCTGCTGGAGGAACCCTTTGCCCTGTGAATAATTATCTTGTTCACAATAATTGACATTATCTTCTGTGTAATATTGGCATTTACCATATTTGTCCTCATTTGGAGTCACATTGCCTCCAGTGCTACTTGGATGCTAATCATTTGGTGAAAAACTGAATCGACAAACAGATTGGACGGGCAGGCTTCGGCAGCAATTTGGAAAGGAATGGCTAAATCAACGGATGTCTTGCTTAAGGCATCTGCGCTCCTCATGTTGAAGAGCCTGAGGTTGTCTAAACTGAAGCAGAGGCACCCAAACTTTCTGTTCTCCGCACAGGACGTAAAATTGAAAAATCTAAGGGCCCAGGTTTCCGAGGGGAAAACTCTTCAGGGAGATTGTTGAGGCCGGGAGGGGGTGGGGGGAGGCAGCCTCCATTCAGCTGGGGCGTGCCCCGCTATTGGCAAAATGCCAGTAGCCCTGCACAATTGCCTTAATAAGGCCTTTAATTATGCTAATAGTAATGGGTGGCACAGTGGTTAGCACTGTTGCTTCGCAGCGCCAAGGTCCCAGGTTCGATTCCCGGCCTTGGGTCACTGCCTGTGCGGAGTCTGCACATTCGCCCCGCGTCTGTGTGGGTTTCTTCCCACAAGTCCCGAAAGACGTGCCTTGCTAGGTAATTTGGACATTCTGAATTCTCCCTCAATGTACCTGAACAGGCGCCGGAATGTGGCACTGCAATGAGGTTACTGTGAAAATCCCCCAGTCGCCACAGTCCGACGCCTGCTTGGGTACACGGAGGGAGAATTCACTTAACAAGCACGTCTTTCAGGACTTGAAGAAGGAAACCGGAGCACCCGGAGGAAGCCCACGCAGACGGGGGAGAACGTGCAGACTCCGCACAGACAGTGACCCAAGCCGGGAATCGAACCTGAGACCCTGGAGCTGTGAAGCAACAGCACTAACCTCTGTGCTACCGTGCCGCTATCGCATCCCCAATTAGATGATTTTCAATTGTACACATGGGTGATCAAAATCTGCGGTGAATCTAGACATAAAAGGGGGCACAGTGCAAAGCTGAATTTAACCTGGACCGGGACTCTCCATTGTGATTCTTCAACCCCACCTCCAACCCTGCCGCCACCCCCCCTCCTCTCTCTCTCTCTCTCTCTCTCTCTCTCTCTCTCTCTCTCTCTCTCTCTCCCCCCCCCCCCCCCCCCCCAATCGCTACCACTGCCAGTGAGGACAGAGAATTTGGCACTCAACCAAATTGTCCATTCACTGCAGCAAGACCGGAGAATTCTGCCAATGTGAATGAACGCCGAATCCTGGCAATGTGAATGGATGGAGAAACCTGCCCAAATTGTGTTTAAATACGTTACTATTATGAAAAGAGGCTACATCCTTCTATCCAAAAAAATTCTAATTTGAGATTTACCCCTAAGCCCACTTAATAGAAAACAATGGACCTGTCTCTGATTTTTTTTTAATGCATCGCAAGCTCAGTAGTTGACAAGGCCTCTGCAATGTAAACCACTCCCCAGTAACCGTGCAGTAACCAGTACAGCCGGTTTGGAGGGGACCTACCCTCTGTCAAGTGGCGGCTTGTCTTTGGTGGACAACTGCCCCCTTCACAATGGAACCAAGGATAGAACCTTCATGGGAGGGGGAACCATTTGCCTGATGCACCAGAATGGCACTGCACAACGTCAGATACCTGAGAGATTTTACAACTCTCATTTAATGGCAGCCACTGTGTGAGCAAAGGTTGCGAAAACGTAACCTTTCACCTTTTCCTTCAGTCTTTTGCAAGCACGACTCGACAGAAGTGAAGAATCCGTTCCTTACCCAGTTTTACCATGCGGAATTTAATCATCCCATGAGCTCACAAAGGCAGAAACGTCAAAACAAAAGTTAAAGTTTGAAAGAAAAAAAACCCACGCCATCAGAAACACAAATCCATACAAGACTGACCTTTCCCAAACTCCCTGAAATAAAAGGGAAAAAGATTCAGATACACAGCCTGCTTCAGTGCACAGCAGGGGGAAGGATTAAAAACTGAAATGAGAAATGTTTGCAATCGTTAGCATCGCATTAGCTGACTGCTGTGACCTTCTGTGAAGGTTTATGTCAAAACTTGCTCAGCGCAAAGTTAGATGAAATCTTCTGTTAAGTTGAGAATTCCACTGAAGCAAGTTACACCTAGATACATTCAGCCAATCCTTCGAGGGCAACGGTATAACCCGACCTGAGGCCATGGGGTCAGCAACATGAGAGTCCCCGTGGCATCACCCAGATGATCTATCCAGATGTGTGAACGGAGCTACAGCCTTAAACCAAGGTTCCCATGGGACCTAGATACACCGGTCGAGTGTTGGCCGGGTGCGGGTGACCCTTTGGGGGGTTAGGACTTGTATTATACTAGATAAAGTGAATATTGAGTTTTTCTAACAGTCATTGCTTCCGTGTGGTCATTCGCCTGGAGTTTTACAGGCAAGAGGAGACAAATTCTCATTCTACATTGAAGATCACGGTAGCATTGTGGGCAGCACAGTAGCACTGTGGTTAGCACAATTGCTTCACAGCTCCAGGGTCCCAGGTTCGATTCCCGGCTTGGGTCACTGTCTCTGCGGAGTCTGCACATCCTCCCCGTGTGTGCGTGGGTTTCCTCCGGGTGCTCCGGTTTCCTCCCACAGTCCAAAGATGTGCGGGTTAGGTGGATTGGCCATGAGAAATTGCCCATAGTGTCCAAAATTGCCCTTAGTGTTGGGTGGGGTTACTGGGTTATGGGGATAGGGTGGCGGTGTTGACCTTGGGTAGGGTTACTCTTTCCAGGAGCCGGTGCAGACTCGATGGGCCGAATGGCCTCCTTCTGCACTGTAAATTCTATGATAATTCTATCAGGGCCAAGAATGATGGTGTGCTTTGCTAATGTCCCTGGCCCGCACTTTCCAATGAGGCCGTCCAACGTCAGGAGGCCAATCTGGATTGTCTCTTCTTCCCTTGCCTGGGGCAAGGAGGGCAAATACAATGTTCCAACGCCAGAGGGCATCACTACAATTGGGTGACAGAATTAGAACAGTTCAGTGCAGATGTCTTCCAGAAGGGCGCCCAGGCTTTTTAATGCACCCTCTTGAATGGATGTTTTCTAGGATGCTGTTGTCTTTCCACTACTTCATCAATTAAAGGGAGCGGGTGGAGAATCATGATAATATAATAATAATAATCGCTTATTGTCACAAGTAGGCTTCCATGAAGTTACTGTTAAAAGCCGTCATGCGCATTTGAGCACAGTAGCAAGAAAGATCAGGCATTGCGACCCACAATGCACGTTCCTGGGGTCGTCAACAGAAAATTAAGTAACTGAACGACACCACAATATTTTGTTCAAATATTTGGAGGGAATGAAGGAATGGAGCAATTCCTCCCCCCCCCCCTCACTGGAGGAGGAAATCATTAACAGGTTTATGAAATTATCTGAGGTACAGTCCCAGCCCCGGTTTCACTGAGGTCTGTCTGCAAGTATCAGAACAACTCTGAGTGCCAGCTCTGTGCGCCTGAGGTGAGTGTGATTGATGTTGGCGTCAATACAGTCATAACTCAGAATTCAGCCGAGCTGTTATAGTGAATTGAGCTCAGATTTTCCCACTGTAATCGCACTGTTAACCATGTTACACAGGCTTTGACTGATTGAACCAAATTGGCACCCCATTTGTTTTACAATTGTTGTTCCTACGTGGCAGCCTTTTGCTGTTGTCCACCAATTTTCCTGTAGAGGGCAGCAGCATCTAGTACTCAAAGCCATCAGTGGCCAGACTGCCTGTTATTGATCTCAGACCTCCCCTGGACAACAGCAGTGAAATGCGAGAGTTTCTAACACTTGCCTCTGAACATTACAGGCTGTCCTCAGTAAGCGAGCTTTCTAACTCCAGGCATCTGCCTCCCGCAGATGGCAACAGAGAACATACGCAAGTCTAAAAAAATGAACAAAAGTTCAGAGTTCGATAAATGCTGGCACAGCTCCCCCCCCCTCTTCCCCCCCCCCCCCCCCCCCAGAATAACTCAGACGCTGAAAACTAGCACTGAATGACATGTGAAGACAAAGGGCTGGATTCTCCAACCCCCCGTCGGGTCGGAGAATCGCCGGGCGGGGGTGAATCCTGCCCCGCCGCTCCGAGGCCGGCTGCCGAATTCTCCGGCCCCGGTTTTTTGGCGGGGATGGGGATGGCGCGGCGCCGGTCGGGGGCCGTTGGCGATTCTCGGGTCCCCTATGGGCTGAGTGGCCGCCCGTCTTTAGCCAGTCCCGCCGGCGTGAATTACACACGGTTTGTACCGGCGGGACCTGGCTCTGAGGGTGGCCTGCGGAGTCCTTGGAGAGACGCGGGGGCATCTGGCCCAGGGTGTGGCCCCCACGGTGGCCTGGCCCACGATCGGGGCCCACCGATCTGCAGGCGGGCCTGTGCTGTGGGGGGGGGGGAACTCTTTCCCTCCACGCCGGCCTGTGTAAGGCTCCGCCATGGCCAGCGTGGAGAAGAAACCCCCCCTGCGCATGCGCAGGAATCACGGCAGCGGTTCTGGGAACATGCTGGCCCTCCTGCACATGCGCCAACTTGCACCGGCCGGCGGAGGCCCTTTGCCGCCGGTTGGTGCGGTGCCAATCACTCCAGCTCCGGTCTAGCCCCACCACCAAAATGGTTCTTAACAAAGTTACAAATGACTTCTGCAAATGACTTCTGATGTGACTGTGACAAAGGTAAACATTCCCGCCTTGTCCTTCTCAACCTGCCAGCTTTCTTTGACACAATTTACCACAGCATCTTTCCCCAACGCCACTCCATTGTTGCCCAACTAGGTTGGACTGCTTTCACGTTATTCCATTCTCATCCACCCACTCGCAACTAAGGAATTACTTGCAATGGCTTCTCTTCCTGCTCCCTCGCAATTACCTCTGTGGTGACCTCCAGAAATCTTGTTTCCCCCCCCAAACCCGTTATTCCTCACCCACATGCTGCCCGTCAGTGATATCTTCCAAAGGAACAGTGCTGGTTTTCACATGGACACTGATGCCCCCCAGCTCAACCTCACCACCCTCTCTCTCTCAACCCCTCCACTGTCAGCAAACTCCGCTGGTCTTTGGGTGTAAGAAGATGTTATTACACACCACCACCATGGAAAAAAAGGGAAATGCCCAACAGCAGGAAATGAAGGTAGAGGCACAGGAGGGTGCGGCTTCGGCGCCGATTCTGGCATCGTAAAACGCCCGGGAATTCTCCGTTTCAGCCAGCACTTAGCCGCTGAAACAGGGAATCCAGCCCACAGTCTCCTAGACAGGGAATCGAGGGCTGAAATGTTTTATACTTCTTTGTGTCCCTTTGGTGTTGACAGTTCTAATATGATTAGTCAGCTTTGCACCCTGATGTAACAGCTAATGTGGTTCCACTATTCAAGGAGAGTAGTGATACGCCAGGGAACTGCAGACCAGTGAGTCTCACATCAGTATCTCCACTTGGAGAGGCAAGGTGTTATCAGGTATAGTCACACGGCTTTGTCAGAGGGAGGTCATGCCAAACAAATTTTTGAGGAAGTGACCAGGTATGTAAATGAGGGTAGTGCAATTGATGTAGTTTATATGGACTTCAGCAAAGCCTTTTTACAAGGTCCCGCATGGGAGACATAAAAAGAAGTCAAATGCATATGGGATACAGGGTAATTTGATAAGCTGGATTCAAATTCAGCTTCATTGTAGGAGACAGAGGAAGATTATAGGGGCACGGACAGCTGTTCCCCTTAGTTGAAGGGTCAGTTGAGAGGAGACACAAGTTCAAGGTGAGGGGCAGGAGGTTTAGGGGGGATTTGAGGGAAAACCTTTTTTCCCAGAGGGTGGTGATGGTCTGGAATGCACTGCCTGGGAGGGTGGTAGAGGCGGGGTGAGGGTCTGGAACGCACTGCCTGGGAAGGTGGTAGAGGTGAGTACCTGGATGAGCACTTGGCATGTCATAAATTATCCAGGCTGTGGTAGTCACCACTGTTGTATTGTTGTATTGTATATATTGTATATAAGGTGTATTACAGTAAGGCCCCTGTACTACAGGCGTAGGGGTAGATCCCTGCCTGCTGGCTCCGCCTAGTAGGCGGAGTATAAATGTGTGGGCTCTCCGAGCTGCAGCCATTTTGGCAGCAGCTGCAGGAGGCTACACATCTCTGTGTAATAAAGCCTCAATTACACTCTACTCTCGTCTCGTCGTAATTGACAGTGCATCACAGGCTATGGGCCAAGTGCTGCCAAATGAGATGAGGTAGGTAGGTTGGGTGTTTTTCACGTGTCGGTGCAGACTCAGTAGGCCGAAGGGCCTCTCCCACACTGTGTTATTCTGTGACTCTGTCATTGTGCAGTAATAAAGTGGGGATCTAACCTCTGCACAGGAATAAACCAAAAGAACTTCAGAATTTCAGAATACAAACTGACGACTTGTTTGTATCCTGCCTCGCAAGGTGAACCGATGCACAACTCAACAGGTCGCAATCACTGAAATTTTTTTAAAGTTGAGTGAAACACATTGGCACTCCAAAATCGCCTTCAAATGTGGGCGATTCCAAAAGAATCACAACAGAAATGCTCAGTAAAACCAGATGAAATTGTTTGCAAGGGTGCAAATCCTCCATATCATGAAAAAAGTCAGTGACAATTAGCCCTGAAGAAAATAAACCATCGGGGAAGACAAATGGGTTTTCCTTTCAGACATTTTGAGGAACCTTTGAGAGGAATCAGTGCCTGGAATGGAACACTTGCTGCTATGAAGTGCCAGCACGGAACATTCCCAGGCCCATATGTACGAGTTGAACGCAGGGTCCTTCGACTTTGTCTCCGACAGCCTAACCCGAAGCCGAAGAGAGCGCCACTGTAACAACAACAACTTGCATTTATGTAGCGACCTTCATGTAGTAAAGCGCCCCGAGGTTCTTTGCAGGAGTGTTGTCAAATGACGGTTGCCATGAAGCCACCAGCGGAGATACTAGCCGGGCCGAAGCCCAAAAGCTTGATTAAAAAGGTAGGTTTTAGGGAGCGTTGGGAATTCCCGAGCTGAAGGCCCCGCGGTTGTCAATGGCGGATGTTCAAGAGGCCAGAATTGGATGACGCAGAGGTCTCGCAGGTCTGTGGAGCTGGAGGAGCGAGGCCATGGAGGGATTTGAAACCGAGGGTGAGAACTTAAAAATTGAGTCAACTCCATCTCCCGCACTTGTTGTTGTGGGGTCTCTCCATCGACCAAGATTGCAATTTGGCCAGTTTTGTTATGTGGGCCCATTTCCGATCAAAGCTGCACTGACAATTCATCAACTTATTTCTCCCATGACCCATGCAACAACAGCAACAACTGCTGACATGACTGCAGAATATTTAACATAATAAAGCATCCTATGATGCTTCAAAGGAGCGTTATAAAATAAAGAAACGCACCAAGCCATATAGGAAGATATCAGGTCAGATGAATAAAGGCTTCATCAAAGAGTTGGGTTTTGAGCAGTGCTTTGAAGGAAAGAAGTGAGATCCGGACAGTGAGATGTGGAAAGGGTCCTCCAGCACTTAGGCCCAGGCAATTGAAGCCATGGCCACGAATGGTGGGGTGATTAAAATTGGGGACGCAGAAGGGACCAGACCTTGGAGCACTTTAGGGCTCCTGGGGATGATAGTGGCAAGACAGAGACAAGGGCATACAGGAATTTGTAAACAAGGATGAGAATTTTACAATCAGCCAGAAGACCACTGTCAGCGAATTCGCTAGGCTGATATCGGGGTGGAGAGATTTTCTTTTGAGGAGAGGTGAAGTCGGTTGGGCCTGTATTTCTTGGAGTTCAGAAGAATGAGAAGTGACCTTATTGAGACATATTGGATTCTCAGGGGCCTCAGCATGGGAGATGTTTAGACTTTTTTTCCCCTTGTGGGAGAGTCCAGGACCAGAAGGCATAATCTCAGATTAAGGGGTCACCCATGAGATGAGGAGGAATTTCTTCTCTCAGAGGATAGTGAATTTGTGGAATTTTGTACCGCAGAGGGCTGTACAGGCTGAGTCGTTAAGTATGTTCAAGGTTGAGGTGGACAGACTTTTAATCAGCAAGGGAATAAAAGGTTAGGGAGATAAGGCGGGAAAGTGGAGATGAGGGTTATCATATCAGATCAACTATGATCTCATTTAACGGCAGAGCAGACTCGATAGGCTGAATGGCCTATTTCTGCTGCTATGTCTTCGGATCTTACGGAACAAATTTCACACCATTATTCTGATGTTGAACTGAGGTGCGAGAGGTGAAAGCCTAATGGCTGAACCATGACACCATTTAGTTCCTGCTTTGCCCACCCAACGTCCTCTTACCCCCTATTAACACCCTTTCAGCTTCTGTTCCTGCTGAGGATGCCATGGCCAACATGGGGTGAAGACCAGCCAACTCCCACATGTCCTGAGGGTCGCCCATAATGTTCTCCTTCTGTTCTTAAACGCAACAGATTTCAGATCAACTTGAGCTTATGAAGGGTGGAAAATGGGAAGACAGCCAGGCGCCCATTGGAACAGGAGAACCACAATCAAAAGGAGACCAACCGGCCATTTGTTTCATTGCTGTTTGAGGAAGCCAGTGATTCACAAGGTGGCTTCCATAATAACCATCACTTCAAAGGTGAGGCACCCCATTGGCTCTAAACTGGCTCGAGACGTCATGAGGTTGCAATAAGATTCCGTATGATTGGACGGCGTTCGCAGTTCGCCAGCCGTTTCATTTTGGAGAACGCAGCCGGTGCGGAAGGAATAAAAACGATTGCAGTTTTTTATGAACTGGTAACTTCCAGCACAATTGGTGGCTGAACAGTATCACCGAGGCTCAGAAAAAGCCATTAGATTCTGCTTGGCACACGAGCTGGGTAAACAGGCTTTTAAGACCCATTACCATGGTGACAAGGTAACCTTAAGGAGTCAGCAGCTACACATCCATTTGAAAATCGAATGGTTACAATTGAACTATGATTCAGCCCAACACTCGTCTGCTACTTTTTATTTGCTCCTGTTCTCAATTATTCTCAATAATTCTCAGTTTCACAACTATATTTCCAAAGGAAACTGATGTACTTGGGATACTGGGCGAGATTATCTCATGACCTTCAGAAACCTGATGTTGGGCCAAATGGGGGTATGGGGGGGGGGGGGGGGGGGGGGTGTGCGCATGACAAGGTAATTTCCCCAGAGTTAGCCTCTTTATTAATAATAATAATCATTATTATTGTCACAAGTAGGCTTACATTAACACTGCAATGAAGTTACTGTGAAAAGCCCCCAGTCGCCACAGTCCGGCGCCTGTTCGGGTACACTGAGGGAGAATTCAGAATGTCCAACTCACTTAACAGCACGACCTTCGGGAATTGTTGGAGGAAACCGGAGCACCCGGAGGAAATCCACGCAGACACAGGGAGAACGTACAGACTCTGCACAGACACTGACCCAAGCCGGGAATCAAACCTGGGACCCTTGCACTGGAAAGCAACAGTGCAAGCCACTGTGCTACCGTGCTGCCACCCCTCTCATCCCTCTCACCTAGATGTAAAACAGGTTAAAGTCCAACAGGTTTGTTTCAAATCACTAGCTTCCGGCGCCCCTAGTCGCCACACTCCGGCGCCTGTTTGGGTACACGGAGGGAGAATTCAGATTGTCAAAATTACCTAACAGCACGTCTTTTGGGACTTATGGGAGGAAACCGGAGCGCCCGGAGGAAATCCACGCAGACCCGGGGAGAACGTGCAGACTGTAACCCAAGCTGAGAATCGAACCTGGGACCCTGGCGCTGTGAAGCAACAGTGCTAACCATTGTGCTACTGTGCCGCCCATTTGACAGCTTCCACACTTTCCGACCAATTAAGGACAGACTGTAGGCTCTCAATGCTGCAGACCCACACAGATAGCTGGCAGATAAAAGCAAATTTCTGTGGATGCTGGAGCCTGAAACAAAAAGAGAAAATGCTGGACGATCACAGCAGGGTCTGACAGCAACTGTGGAGACAGATGGGAAGCTAACGCTTTGAGTTTGGATGACACTTTGTCGAAGCCCAGTTTGCTGACAGCTCTGGCGTCTTCGTGACTCTACCAGGAAAGGTGGGGCTGAGTCAGGTCAGGGACTGTGAGGGCCTTGCAACATAAAGGAGGGAAAACATTTCTGGGGATGGTCATCTGGGCCTTGGATGTGACCTTTCCTGGCTACAGCACCCTCTTTTGTGCCCTGCTCTGAGATTGCAGATGTGGTTGCTGCAGGTGGCGGACTTCAGCGGTAATGACCTTTATGGCGCTCAGATATCTCACACATTGTCCTACATTGAGGCTCAAGTAGAGGAATTGCTAATTGAAAAAGCTGGGCAGCGATGGCTTGCTGCTGAGAGCCCTTCTTCCCCTCCACCCTCTTCTAGTAGCTTGTCCTGCTCTGTGTGGCCTCTGCTCATCCTCTAAGTCACACTGCATTCTAAGGGAAATGTCTGCCAGTGCATCTATGTTTGGGAGCAGACAGATCTCTGCAGAAGCCTTGAATGTAATTGACTGGTGAAGAAGGTTTGAGGGGCCATAATCCTGCTTCTACCTTTTAGGGCTTTTTTTTTTGTGACAAGCCATGTTGAAAAGCAATTTGACTTCCATGCGCCACGAACAAACGTTGGAGAAAATTGGAAAGCAGGTCAAAGTGGCTTTTAGTGCTGGCTGCACTTTTGTGGCTACAAGGGCAGGCCAGATGCTAGGAACCCTGCAATGAGTAACTCACATCCTGACCCCCCCCCCCCCCCCCCCCCCAAGCCTGTCCACCATCGACAAGGCAAGAATATGATGGAATGTTCTCCACTGGCCTGGCTGAGTGAAGCTCCTGCAACACTCCTTCAGTAGCTGCCACAGAACCGCCCCTAAACTTTGAACGACAATAGAAAGTGCCAAAAACTTGTAGAATCAAGGTAACAGCCTGAAAAAAAAAATCAGCCATCAACTACCCTTTAAATAGTGGGAGGCCCTTCATACTGTTGAGCACATCTTCAGCTCTGCAAGGTTAAAACAGGGTCAAATCATCATTGAACACTGATATATGTCATAATCAGCTTACTCTGCATAATTCCAGTTGTCATTCACTGCGGGCATGTAAAGATGCACTTCTACAGACTTCATTGGTGAACACAAAAGTTACTTATTGATAAGAAGCGTACAGCAGCCTCATGGTTGTAGCTCGCTACCAGAATGTCTCTGCCTTGGAGCCTCTCTCACTATGAGGTGATTCCACACCCTGAGTACCGATTGGCTACCCAGGTCTGGTGGCCCTTACTCTGCTGTGTTGCCCTTAAACAGACAATCAGCACAGTCGGTATTTTACACCATCATCAATATTGCAATTTTCCCCTCACGGGAGTGCACAAATCAGAATGCCACTTTGAATGTTTAAAGACACTTAGAGGATCCAGAAAATGGGCACTAACGAGCCCAATATCTTGCCATGCTATTTAAGTATAAACCCTAGTACAGACTAGTTGGGCCGAATGGCCTATTTCTGCACAGTTCATTATATGTAAGGAGCAGAGCTGAAGAATAACCCCGTTTTCATGTGAGTTGGCAAATAAATGTAAGCTTTTAAAATGTTTTCTGTCACCCTTGATTACTGGATGTTAAAAATGCAAAATGAACAGTTACAGGGTCTATTTGTTTGAATAGAAGCGAGGCATCGTGCACAATTTGTGCAGAATTGCTAGCTTGCTGTGTTATCCTGCATACCCATGGAGACCTCTGCAGAGAACTGATCTGTAAAGTCATGAATTAGCGGTTCAAGTTGTAAAATATTTGTCAGCTCATCCTGCCCAGCAGTCTTTACCAAAGGGAGATCTCCCGTCTGGCTGAAAATTAGGCACGGAGGGAACGTTAGTGAGATGCTAATTCACTTTTGCATTTCCAATTAATCAGATTGTCGTGGCTCAGTTGGTACGACTCGACTCTCTGAGTCACAGTTTGTGTGATCAAGCTGCGTTCCGAGTCTCGGAGCACATAATCTAGGCTGGTGCTACAGTGCGGCTCTGAGGGAGAAACTTGAGAGTCAGAAATGCCATGCTTGTGCACTGGCAAATCTTCAATTCCCATCGCGCCGTTCAAAGCATCCACTTGCTTGGCAATGTCAAGTGAAAACCCGGGAGGCCAGTGGATGCCTGATCATTGAATATATTTAAGACATATCGCGATCGCATTTTGAACATTAGGGGATCAGGGGATATGTGGAACAGGTCAGAGAAAGAGAATTCAGGTGGACACTCAATCTAATTGAATGGTGGAGAAGGGGCCATAATCCTGCTTCTACCTTTTAGGGCTTTTCTGTGACAAGCCATGTTGAGAAGCAATTTGACTTCCATACGCCACTAACAAACGTTAGAGAAAATTGGAAAGCAGGTCAAAAATACTTTTAGTGCTGGCTGCACTTCCACCAAAGCCTGTCCACCATCTACAAGGGATGATGGCATGTTCTCCACTTGCCGGGGTAAGTGCATCTCCTACAACACTCAAGAAGCTCGACACCATTCAGGACAAAGCAACCCGCATGATTGGCACGCCATTCACAAAGCTCCAGTTCCCCCACCTACACCATCCCTCACAGCACTGTGGGTGCATCAACTCTACCTGGCCTGCAGCGGTTCAAGAAGGCAGCTCATCACCACCTTCTGAAGGGCAATTAGGGATGGACAATAAATGCTGGTCTAACCGGTGAGGCCAAGATCCCTCAGACCCCCCCCCCCCCCCACCCCGAGATCTCTTGCCTCTAAATCTGACATGTGGAGCGCCCCTGATTTTACTTGTTCCAAGAACTAGGGGCAGCAGGGTAGCATGGTGGTTAGCATAAATGCTTCACAGCTCCAGGGTCCCAGGTTCGATTCCCGGCTGGGTCACTGTCTGTGTGGAGTCTGCACGTCCTCCCCCTGTGTGCGTGGGTTTCCTCCGGGTGCTCCGGTTTCCTCCCACAGTCCAAAGATGTGCGGGTTAGGTGGATTGGCCATGCTAAATTGCCCGTAGTGTCCTAATAAAAGTAGGGTTAAGGGGGAGGTTGTTGGGTTACGGGTATAGGGTGGATACGTGGGTTTGAGTAGGGTGATCATGGCTCGGCACAACGTTGAGGGCCGAAGGGCCTGTTCTGTGCTGTACTGTTCTATGTTCTATGTTCAATGTCGCCAGCCATGCTTTCAGTTGCTCATGGGCGTCAAACTCTGTTTCCTCGCTAACCTCTCCTTTTCTCTACCTTGCTTTCTTTCCTAAGACGCTCCTTAAAACCTACTTCTTTGCCTCAGCTTTTGATTGTCTCCTTCAGGATCATATTGTGTTTTACAATGCCGCTGCGGAAGGAACTAGGCCGTTAATGATGCTATATAAATGGGAAGTTGTATTTATGAATTTATTTTATTTAGCATGCGCCTAGTCACAGAGCCAAGCAAAAGCCGGGCTCTTGTTTTAAAGTGCACCTCCTGCCTCGATGAGGAATTTGCTTCTCCCTTCAACACCACGAGAAAACCAGTGACCCATTCGGAGCTGATCACTTAATGGGGTCCTTGGACTCTGCCCGTCGAGCTGGCTGGGAAGAGACAACCAGAGACCCGAACTTCACCTGCCCCAGCTCCTCCGGCACCTTGGAGCAGCCCAGCTACCACGAACACCAAGCAGACCATCAGTAAATGCCAACAAAGCAGTGACCCATTTCCTCCATACGGGAAAGGCGCCGCTGGAAAACGAAGTGAAAAAACAAATAAAGACTGAGTGGAGAGCCTTTCGAAGGGATTACAATTTCGGATCATGCCCTGAACCCTTCACTGCGGTGGAATTGGACAGCGTGTTACAAACAATCAGGTCCGGCACTGCTGCCGGTAACGACAACATTCTTCCTGTGTTTCCTCAATCACCTCGGCCCACGTGCCCACGACTGGGTGGCTCCATTCCTCATGAAGGTTATCTGTGAAGCAAGACTGCCCTAAACCCTGGCCCATGGCCAAACTCATCAGCCTCCCCAAACCAGGGAAAAGACCCAACCTACTTTCAAACTACCGCTCCATATCTCTGATCTCAGTGCGCTGCGAGGTCTTAGAGCATCTCACCGTACAGGGGATAGGGGCAGAGGTGGAGAAAACCTTGAAAGCTGAACAAGTTGGCATTTGGAGTGGGCGAAGCCCATGTGACCAGGTTCTTGCCCTAACCAACGTTATTGAAAATGGTTTTGACGATAACCTCAAAACAGGCGCTGCCTTTCTCAATCTCACTGCAGCATACACACAATCTGGCACAATGGTCTCCTTGACAAAATCTCCAGAATCCTCCCTCTGTGGGTCACTGATGCCACTGAACTATTATGGTTCAGGGTTCGCATGGGTGATGAGACAAGAATCTGGATGAAACAATCCAGAGGGTTCCCCCAGGGATCTGTTCTAGCGCCAACCGTTCTCAATCTTTATATTAACGATTTGCTTCAACCCTGCCTTGGAAGTTCCTCTCTGATGATGGTATCTGCTTTGCCTCTCAGGCTCGGACATTTCCTAAACTAGAGGCAACACTAAACAACGATGTTGCAAAGTTGGCCAATTACTGTAGAACATGGTGCCTCCAGCCCAGCAACAACACAACAGTCTCAAATAAATTTCACCTCTATAATGCCGACACCAAGAGGGAACTCGACATCTCCTTGAGTGACAAGACACTGAATCATGAATAACATCCCATTTATTTTGGTGTTACCCCATTGATCAAACACTGACATACAAAATTCCTCTGAGCAGGACAGCAGCAAAGATCAAATTGTGAAATCACCTCCTCAGCAAACTTGCTGGCTCTTCACAAGCCGCAGAATGTTCAAACTTTAAGGACCTCAGCGGTTGCCATTGTTTATTTGACTGCAGAGCACTGCGCACCAGTATGGTGCAACTCATCCCACACCAGTCTTGTAGGTACCCAGCTCAACACAACAATGGGTATCATCTCAGGGATCCTCCAATCAACTCGCCATCCATCATGCCACCCTGAATGGCTCAGACCACCATGCCAAGGAATAACAGCAGAGTCCCATTGGCATGGAAGCACAAAACCGCCATTGAAAAACGCTTCCTCATCACAGATCCCACACCCGACTTCAACCAGTCACACCAAAAGTGGCCATCACCAACCGTTTCTGCACGAGCCAAGGCCTTGCGCAGAGAATCGGCACAAGTGGGACACTGCTGGGGACCAGGACTGCAGTTGTGGTGCCCCCCCCCCCCCCCCACCTCCACCCCCCCAACCAGGCCCCTAATCAATGACTCACATAGTTGAAGACCATTCAGTATTCAGCAGAGGGCTCAGAGTGCTCCATTTAGCCACTGCGGAAGGTATTGCCTGGCTTGATGATTACTGCCCACGATGAGAAGAAGAGTGGTTGGATGGAGTTTTTTAAGCCCGCCTTCCAGTTTAGTCAGCGGGCACCCCTCAACAATGTGAGCCATTGTTTGGACTGTACACCGCAGCCTGGATGGTCTTGGCCACCCCACCGAAGTTGGATGCCTGCGTTGAGGCCTTGGCCAATCTGGAGATTGTTTGAAGGGGCCCACTGTCGTCGTGGGAGATCAAAGCTGGGTGGAGGAGCAGCTGGGATCTGCGATGAGAGAGTGGTTTATGGTGGATGGTTTCCCCTGCCGTCGGTGCTCAGCTGTTACTCCTCAGCCCGGTGCGTTTAACCATATTCAAGTTTTACAGGAAGAGGGAAGTACAAGTTATGAGCCAGCAATAAAAGAAATATTATGAAATGAAAATCGCTTATTGTCACGAGTAGGCTTCAATGAAGTTCCTGTGAAAAGCCCCTAGTCGCCACATTCCGGCACCGGAATCGAACCATGCTGCTGGCCTGCTTGATCTGCTTTAAAAGCCAGCGATTTAGCCTGGTGAGCTAAACCAGCCCCTTTTATTAGGAAAAAACAAGGCAACAGAACAACAGTATTAAAATGTAAATTGCAATCGAGAGAGTTTCAAATAATGGGTCAACTTTTCAGAGTTATTCGCCCTTGACCATCGGTACAGTTTAATTGCTCATTCTTGGTACAGAATTGCTATTAGTGAAACTTTGCATGTACAAAATGGCTGTGTTCGTTTTTATACAGCAGCCTTAACTGCTCTTTAAAAGTAATTAATTGGCTGTGAAGCACTTTGAATGTCTGTGAGAGATGTAATGAGGTCGTATATAAATACAGTTTCCTCATATTAGAGCCAAGTTTTGTGACTCCCCTAATTTACTTCATATAACTTATGGCTGGAACAATGTTGAGGCTGTAATGAAATTATATTTCATGAGCAGAAGTAGCATAATCCAATGAACACAGTTTGCTGCATCCGTTTATTTGGAGGGAAAATATCCTTTGGTCTTGCTTCCCATCGCCAGGGACCCAGGTTCGATTCCCGGCTTGGATCACTGTCTGTGTGGAGTCCGTACATTCTCACCCATGTCTGCATGGATTTCCTTCGGGTGCTCCAGTTTCCTCCCACAAGTCCCGAAAGACACCCCGCCGGGCTGGAGAATCGCCAGGGGGCGGCGTGAATCCCGCCCCGCTGCTCCGACGCCGGCTGCCGGATTCTCCGGCGCCAGTCTTTTGGCGGGGGCAGGAATCGCGCCACACCATTCGGGGGCCGTTGGCAGCGGCTGCCCCCCCCCCGGCGATTCTCCGGCCCGCGATGGGCCGAGTGGCCTCCCATTTTTGGCGGGTCCCGCCGGCGTACATTACACCAGGTCTGTACCGGCGGGACCGGGCGGCCTGCGGAGTCCTCGGGGGGAGGTGTGTGCGGGGGGATCTGGCCCCAGGGGGGGCCCACGGTGGCCTGGCCCGTGATCAGGGCCCACCGATCCGCGGGCGGGCCTATGCAGTGGGGGCACTCTTTCCCTCCACGCCGGCCAGTATAACAGTCCACCATGGCCGACCTGGAGTAGAATCGCCCTGCGTATGCGCTGGCTCGGCACCAACCTCGCCAGCGCCGGCCTAGCCCCTGAAGGTGCGGAAGATTCCGCCGAATAAACAAAGCGGAACCTTTGGCAATGATTGGAGTACTGATAACCAGACAGCACAGATTTAAGGTAATGGATCAAAGAACAGGAAGCATCAGAAGGAAAATCTCTTTTTATCTAATGAGTGGTTACGATTTGGGTCGTATCGCCCGATAGGACAGTGAATAAAATTTCAATAGAAGCCTTCAAAAGCTGAGTGAATAAATACTCAAATCTTAAAAATCTGCAGAGATACGGGGAAGGATTGGGGGAATTAACTATTTAGGTTGCTCTTCAAAAGAACCAGTACAGGCTCAATGGACCAAATGGCCTCATGCTGTGTTGAAAAGTTTTTCCTCCTTTCCCTCCGTGACCTTATACCTCAGGGAAATAATTTCCTTTATAGGCCAAGAATTTTGATCTCTGCTTTTATTCGGAGACATTCGTGTATTTGGCGGACAAACTGCTCGTCACGTCTTCCCCATAATCGTCGACGTGCGTCAGAACCCAGCATAGGGTCATTGCTGGGTCGACCTTTAATAAATCGCACACTGTTGCCGCATAAAATGCTATTAAATGTTGTGAGCTGATATGGCATACCTTATAGAGCTTGGAATTTAATGTAACACAAAGCACAGAGATGTCTGGGGAACGGAATTGGTTCAGAGGAGGTTCGCCTCTTAGACTGGAGTTAAATGGGAAACATTCCTCTCCTGGTAGTTCATCATCTCCAGCGGTTAATAAGTTGACATTTCATTCACAGTTGAATATAACCCATTTAATCATCAATTGTACGGTGTGTGGGGGGGGGGAAAGGTCATTCGAACTGATAGTTGTGTCAGTCCCCAGTTTCGTTTTGACATGAAATCAATCATTCAGAAAAGCTGAGCACAAACTTCAATTTATGATTTTTTTTGTTGCCAGCTTCAGAACTCATCTCTCAGTGATTGATCTTCGTGAATGGAGCTGGGCGTTGTAAGCGCATATTTTTATTACATCTGTGAGCTTTGTGCTTGACTTTAATTGTGCCTTTCTGTTCAAAATAATAATATGCCAAATTATTTGGTCTCTGGTATTAAATCTTGCTTTTGTTAAATTGTAAGGAGATTTGGGATCCAAGTGTTTATTGGCAATTTGTCGAGCTATCAGATATCGACCAGTATAATTTTTGATTTGCCAATCAGCTTTTATTGAAACGATATCAACAATCTTATCCACCACAAGGGCCAAACATAATGAAGACACATGGCCAAATAACGTGACAGGAGCCTCACATTGCAAGAGCATCCATCAGGAAACAATCCCACACACAGGACTAAAAGGCCATTGATCTGTCTTAATCAAATGGAGCGGCTGCATTCACTATAGGAAATATCAATAAATCTTGGTCTGGTCAAAATTAATCTTATTAAATAAATGGAGTCTTACATTGTGCAATGTCAACATCAAAATTAGATGAACTGAAATAGGAGAAAATGTTTGCGTTTGTTAAATCCTTACAGTATCCCACTGGCCCTCTGACTTTGGTTTGTTGTTCATTCCTCACTCGCTCCCCTCCACCTTGGAGGCTGACATTTTAGCTGAGACACCCGTCTCTGAAATCCTCTTCTGAAGCAACGTCACCTTACAATTTCTCGCTGACCTTTCAAAGGTTTTCTCAATGCTTGCTTCTTCAACTGTGTCTTTGTTTCCCCACCCCCTTCCAGTAAGATCTTTCATTTACTCCTGAATGTCCACCTCTGAGCTTCCCTCCCAACTATTCCCTTGTAAACCGAGACAACTGTGGCTCAGCGGGCGACCTTTGTGGTAAAAGGGTCAAGGGTTCAAATCCGACTCCACAACCTTGAGCACGTAGCCTTGGTTAACGTTAATGTGTGGTGCTGAGAGAGGTCACCAACTCTTTTGCATTACTTTGAAGAAGTTCAAGGGAGTTGTCCCTGGCAACCTGGGCAATATTGTATACCTCAACCAACACCACTAAACCAGGTCACCTGATCGCCACAAAATATTTACTTGTGGGAGCTTGCTATGCACAAATTGACTGCCATGTTTCCCACATTGCAATACTGACAACACTTCAAAAGTATGTCATTGGCTGTAAAGTACTTCGAGTTCACCCAAAGCCATAAAAGGCGTTAGATAAATGCAATCCTTTTCTTCTTTTGTAAATCAGACTGTATAAATGCAAATTGTTGTCTTAAACCTGTACCCCTGTCTTCATTGCAAGAGGATTGGTCTATGAGAGCAAGGGAGTCTTGCTACAAGCGTTTAGGGCTTTGAAACCACACCTGGAATACTGTGCACAGTTTTGGCCTCCGCATTTAAGGAAGGATATACTTGCCTTGGAGATAGTACAGCAAAGGTTCACTTAATTGGCTCCTGGAATGAGGGTGGTCTCTACGAAGAGAGACTGCACAGATCGGGCCTTTACTCTCTGGAGTTTGGAAGAACGAAAGGCAATCTCATTGCAACATATTAGATTTTGAAGGGGTTTGAGTGAACACTGAGAGTTTGATCCTCTGATTGGGGAATTTAGAATGAGGGAGGGGACACACACAATCTCAGGGTAAGGGGTCAATCATTTAGGACTGAGAAGAGTAAACAGTTTTTCAATCAGCGGGTTGCGAATCTTTCGAATTGTGCCCCCGAGGAGGTTGTGGATGCTCCATCGTTGAAGGAATTTAAGGCTGAGATAGAGTCTTTTGATCTCTCGGGAATCAAGGGATATGGGAAGTATGCAGGAAAGTGGAGTTGAAGTAAAAGATTATCTATGGTCGTATTGAATGGTAGAGTTGACTCAGCGATTGTATCATCTACTTCTGCTCCTACTTCTTATATCCTTGTGTTAACCCAAAGATTGTGTGATGATTTCAGGATAAATCTAAATGCAGCACGAATGTGTTTTCACCGGCTTTCCCCACTTTTCAGATAACCTTCGATCTTTAAGTAACTGGTTGAAAGGGCAGCATGGTGGCGCAGTGGGTTAGCCCTGCAGCCTCACGGCGCCGAGGTCCCAGGTTCGATCCCGGCTCTGGGTCACTGTCCGTGTGGAGTTTGCACATTCTCCCCCTGTCTACGTGGGTTTCGCCCCCACAACCCAAAGATGTGCGGGTTAGGTGGATTGGCCACGCTAAATTGCCCCTTAATTGGAAAAAATGAATTGGATACTCTAAATTTTTTTTTTAAAGTAACTGGTTGAACAGATTTGGTGGGAAAAAAGATAAACTCCAAAGTCTGTGAGAACCTGTATACTTTCTTAACAGCACTGTGACTGCCTCCGTATGGAGTTCAATAGTGGAAGCGAATTTAAGTATGTGACTTTGTGGCCTGATACTTTCATTTATATGAAAATATGCAGTCTTTTTATGCAGTGCATTTTATATGAAGGAGCTTTTTATGTGAATGGGCCTGGAAGTTTCAGTATCAGTATCTAACTTGTGGCATTGTGCATTCATTAGAGACATTCAGAGTGGAAAAATACATGAAATTAGTCATTAAACAACTTGTTGGAAATTATTATTTAAGTATGTGACTTTATATGAAAATATGCAGTCTTTTTATGCAGTGCATTTTATATGAAGGAGCTTTTTAAGTCCTGTGACAGAGAGCATCATGTAAAATCCATCCAGAAATGTTCTAGCTGCATAGCAAAGTTTACCTATAATGGGATCTTTGCAGGCTGCAGCCAAAACCAGGCTTTAACTACGCAGTAGCCCAGTGGTTAGCAGATTCGATTTGCGGCTTAGATCACTGTCTGTGTGGAGTCTACACATTTCCCCGTGTCTGCGTGGGTTTCTTCCTCGTGCTCCGGTTTCCTCCCACATGCCCCGAAAGACGTGCTTGTTTAGGTGAATTGGACATTCTGAATTCTCCCTCAGCGTACCCGAACAGGCGCCGGAATGTGGCGGCTGGGGGATTTTCACAGTAACTTCATTGCAGTGTGAATGTAAGCCTACTTGTGACAATAAAGATTATTAAAAATGTTTTAATTAATTTGCGCACGCTAACTTTATGCTCTCCCTTACCTTAATTGTCCAGGTACGAAACAGTTTTGAACACCATTTCTGATACAAACCATGTAAGAAAAGGAAGGATTTTATCTTGCACAGTTCCAGCTCTACCCCAGTGAGAGGTTATTATGGTGCTGTTGTGGTCCAGTGATCAGGTGATGTGAAAACTAAGGAAAGAGTTTGCTGCCAAACAGATAGAGACATCCAGCAATTCAGCTGTGGAGTGCCGGTTTTCTGGGCACTAGTTGGCCTCCAGGGTCCCCACGGGCAGGAAGGGCAAAGTTCTTGCAAGCCAGAAGTGCATCACATGCCATTTTGGCAAAGGCGAAGATTTCAGCTTGTCTGTTTGGCTGCATAGTTGACTTGCCCAGAAGAAGCCTGCAAAAACTCAGGAAAACCAGGTCTGCATGGGGCCTAACAGGTGGCTTTTAACAGGGGTTCCTGCAGGCCCCAATCACTGAGGTAACTTTAAAAAATATAGTCACCTGAATATGGAGCGTTCAAAGTTTGTGGGTAATTGCTGGCCACCGCTTCCCCCACTTTCTTTCTGTACTCTTTCATGGGGTAGGAGCATTGCTGGCTAGCCCAGCATTTGTTACTCGCCCCTAATTGTCCTTGAGAAGGTGTTGGTGAGCCACCTTCCTGAACCACCGCTGGTCATGCAGTGTAGGTACACCCACAATGCTGTTAGCAAGGGGGTATCAAGATTTTGACCCAGTGATAGTGAAGGAAGGGTCACGTAGTTTCAAGTCAGGGTGGTGTGTGGCTTAGAGGAACATGCAGGTGGTGCTGTTTCCAATGCCTATGCTGACTTCGGCCTACTGGAGATTGTGGATTTTGAGGGTGAAGTTGAAGGAGCCTTGGTGAGTTGCTGCAATGCATCTTGTGTATGGCGCATGTTAGGGCCACCTTGTGCCGGTGGTGGAGTGAGTGAATGTACAAGCGGGGCCAGGAAGGGTAACCACGGGCACTGCTGTTACAAAGCCCTTCATTCACCCTGCTTCATCTCTCCCTTCACATCCTTCAGGTAGTCCCAGAATTGGGAACTGTAGTCACAGTGAGGTTAAACTGTTTCAGAACTGTTTAGAAAAACCTCTTGGCATTTGAACTCTATGCCAGTATTTACAGATACCATTGAAAGCTCAGTTTTCCATATGAGGTACACAACCTCGTGGTTAGCACTGCTGCCTCACAGCGCCAGGGACCCGGGTTCGATTCTAGCCTTGGATGACTGTCTGCGTGGAGTTCGCACCGGGTGCTCCGGTTTCCTCCCACAGTCCAAAGTTAGGTGGATTGGCCATGCTAAATTGCCCCTCAGTGTCAAAATATGTGCAGGTTCTGTGGATTAGTCATGATCAATGCATGGGGTTACGGGATAGGGCCTGGGAGTAGGCCTAGGTAGAGTGCTCTTTTGGAGAGTCAGTGCGGACTTGATAGGCCGGCCGAACGGTCTCTGAGCTCCCCCAATGAGGGGAGGGGTGGGGAAATCTTCAGCAATTACAACTGTATAAATAGAGTTAGCCAGTGCGGTACCGGCTAGAGGAGGAAGCAGTGGTGTACTTCCGCTCCGGTGTATATATAGTTGTAAATAAAGTTACTTTCTGTTTGAATCTACAAACTCATGCTGGATTCTTTGTGGCCCTCACAAATGTCTCCTTTTGCACTGAAGCAATTCTATGGATTAAATGAACCATGGCTTTGTCAGACACACAACTTGGTCAATCATATTATGCAACCAGCTCCACTTTTTCGAACATGGCCCTATGCAATATCTGGAGAGCAGCATCAAAAAGACTTGAACCTCATGAGCACCACAAACAACAATCCCATGTACCAAGAATAAATCTTAAGTTAACAGTGACAAATGCTACTGCCTCTGGTTTCGCTTTCAAGTTTAAAAATGGCAAAACTTTGCAGTAAAATTGCACCAACCAGTTCACCTGCAATTATGTGCTATTTCTATCTACACAAGTGGGCTTTGTTAACCGAGAGCTTACACTTTGAATTGAGCAATAAATATTTTCTCATTTTAAATGGAAGCTAATCACACTTACAAATGCTCAACATGGAGCATATCGTAGGTGATCAAATTGCTGCAATGTCATAAGTCTGAAATATAAACAGAAAAAATGCTGGAAACACTCAGTAGGTCAGGCAGCATCTGTGGAGAGGGAAACAGAATCAATGTTTCAGGTCAAAGATCTGCAGTAGTTCTGAGGAAGGACCAATAACCCCTGCTTTTGTCTTCCTGGATACTGCTGGATGTGCTGAGCATTTCTAATACTTCCCGTTTCATAGAATTAGATATCCAAGAATTTGCAGTGCAGAAGGAGGCCATTCGGCCCATCGAGTCTGCACCGGCTCTTGGAAAGAGCACCCTACCCAAGGTCAACACCTCCACCTTATCCCCATAACCCAGTAACCCCACCCAACACTAAGGGCAATTTTGGACACTAAAGGCAATTTATCATGGCCAATCCACCTAACCTGCACATCTTTGGATCTTTTCGAATAAAAGATAAAAAATAACCCCTTTTGCCAGCCCCTCCAGAAAGCCTCTCAATCCCCTTCAGCAAGGGACACAGCAGCAGTTGCCTGGGATCTGGGTCAGGCGTCTCCATTTGGGTGTCTACGTTCTACCACCGGAGCTCAATTGCACCTCATTTGCGGTCCGTGATTCCCAATCCTTAGCCATGCAGATTTTGGCATGGTGAGGGATTCCCTAGGAAATCCCACTATCCGGTCACCATTTTGAGCAGGTGGCCTGATAGTGAGGTCCAGCGGCTTGGACCCCCCCCCCCCCAATGCAATACAGTGCCACCCCTCTGGATTCTCTGGGGTTGACCCGTAGCCCCCCATCATTTCCCCCTCCCACCAGAGGCCGCCTAATTAAAGAGACCCCCGAGACCCTCTAATTAAAGAGACCCCTCAGGCATCCCCTAATTAAAGAGACTTCCCCTGTTAAACTCTTGCCATTCATCTCCCTTCATACTTGATTGACTTTGAAGTAATCAGCAGTGAAAATATCAGAAAGCACTTAACTCTCTTTGATGTGGTTCACGTGCTATCAATCAAAGCTTGATGTTTATAAAAAATGCATAGTTTCACAGCTGACTACTATAAGTCACTCAAGTGTGAGGGGAGATGATTGGAATAATGCAGACAGCTGTGTGATTGTGGAAGCTGTCAATCACAGCCTAGTGAAATCAATATCAAAGGGAAATGAATGAATGGCTTGCAGATCAGAGATCTGAGAGGGTTTAAAACCCAGCTGACTGGTTTTCTCTTTACAGGAATTGACAAGTGCTGTTTCCTCTACCTGAGCCAGCAAGTGTATTTCGCATTGCGAGTGTGAAAGCAGCGATTTTTTTTTTACTGCCTCTGTCTGGACTGCTTTTCAGCTTCCTGACAGGTTATCAGACAGGGGTTTCTCTTCTGGGAACTTTCCATATAGGGGTCACTCTTCTGCGGGTTTCAGGCAAGTGTCTCTCTTCTGGGGCGTCTCCATGGGGTCTCTTTAAGTAGGAAGCTCATGGGGGGGGGGGTCTCTTTAATTTGGGGGTCTCTGGTAAGGGGTCCATGGGGCAGAGGGGTCTGGTGGGGGTGGGGTGAACAAGTCTTGCATTATGGGGAAGGATGACCTTCTAATGGAATTTAGGGGCAACTCCATTAAAGAGTTACCCCCTTTGCCCACCATGAGGTCTACCACATCAGGTACACGCTCAAGACCTGCATGAATTCTCACCAGGTGATTCCCAGCCAAAAGGACTGGAGAATCATGAAGGCCCGTAGAGTATGAACAAGAGAAACACTCTAAGTTTATGTGTGCCCCAGATTGAGCAACATGTGTGTATATGTGTCCACCTCACTCCGAGTCTCAATGTTCCCCCTCTCTCTCACACACACTTAGTCACTCTTCGCAGCTTTAGTGAAAAAGCCCAGGGCAGGATTCTCCGTCAGCCGACACAGGAATCGAGAAATGCAATTGGACGGAGAATCGGTTTTGACGCCAAAATCGTGGCAGGCGTCGGTTTTGCGGCACATCGTAATTCTCCGGTGCCTTGACAGTGGCGTCAATGCCTTCCAGAACGTACGTGCAGTAAATGCTGTTGCCAATCATTAGCACGCGGACGGCACCATGTTGTATGGCGTGACCGACACAGGTCGCCGCCGTGCGCATGCGCGGCCACGGACCCGGCGATTCTCCGGCCGTTTCTGGCGGGAGCACCGGGGATTTGACATGGCACGGTTGCTGCCCCCCCCCCCCCCCCCCACCAGGCGGAGCATCAGTGAGGGGGTGCCGCTGATGTTTTCATCGTGAGACTAGACACAAGCTCCAGATATAGCCTCAAAATTGGAGAATCCAGCCCTTAGTCTGAGGAACGGAGAATCCTGCCGCCATTCATCCCTCAGTAGCGAATGTACAATACGCCTTTTCTATTACTTTTATATCCTTTCTATTTGAGGGTGCTCAAAACTAGACAGTAATCCCAAATACAGACCAATTATGATCCTGTAAAACGGCAATATTACCTTCTTTCTTTTGCATTCTGTACTTCCAGACCCAACAGGGATTTATTTATCTAGTTTTATGGCCCTGTTTACTTCTCTTTTTAAGAACCCATAGATTTGCACAATAGGATTCTGCTGCTCCAGTTAACAACTTACATTTTTTAGGTCTGTATTTCCTTTCCCTGTTCTTACTTCTGAAATCTATCACTTCACATTTTTCTGCATTGAGTCTTATCTGCCGAATCATTGACCCTCTCTATATCACAAAATTATTATAGTACACAAGGAGGCCATTTGGCCCATTGGATCCAGACTGGCTAATGGTCTAAGTCCCTCTGAACACTGACAGGGAACCTGCCTCCAGCACACTCGGTCACTGCCTTCCAGACCTTCATCATTGGCTGTGTGAAAATGTTTCTTCTCATTATATTGCTGATTCTTTTGCTGATTATTTTAAATGCGTCGCATTTCTCCATACTGACCTTCATCTGCCACCTGTCTGCCCTCTCGTTCTCGATCCTTCCACAAGTGGGAACAATTTCTCCTCATCTAACCTGTCCAGACCCTCCATGATTTCCAATATCCCCTTTCAGCCTTCTCTTCTCCAAGAAAACCCAGTCCTAATTTCTCTGATCTATCTTTATCATTGGAGTTCCTTACCTCTCGAACCATTCTCATGAATCTTTTACCTTCTCTCCAGTACCTTCACTATACTTCATCCAGTGCGGCACCCAGAACCAAACATACTGAAGCTGAGGCCAAATTAGTATCTTACACAAATTCAAAATAACCTTTCTGCTCTTGCACCCTGTGTCCTTATTAAAAAGCTCAGGTTACTGTATGTTTTATGCACCCTCAACCTGTCCCACCATCTTCAATGACTTATGCACATCTACACCCAGGTCCCTCTACTCCTACATCCCCTTTTCAAGTTGTATGCTTTATTTTATATTGTCTCTCTACGTTCTGCCTACCAAAATGAACTGCTTCACATGTCTTTACACTGAACATCATCTGCCACCTGTCTGCCCATTCCACCAACTTGTCTATGTCCCTTTGAAGTTCCACACTGTCCTACTCACAGTTTACAATGCCTCCAAATTTTGTATTATCGTAAAATTTTTGAATCCCACTCTTCTATCTCCTGCTATTTTAGTCTTTAACATCTGACCCTCACTCATCTACAGGCCTGGGACTCTTGAAGATTAATATCACTGAGGAGGAGATCAGGATGGTTATGAAGGTGGAAATATGTATTTCTTGGTCCTGTCAAACAGTCTGGTTGTCTCCGGCCTTGCTGTTACTGCCACACCTCCTTCTGGCCTTCCTGGCCTACTCCGCTCTCTTCACTTCTGTAGTCCTATAGCGGGCTGGCGCCTATGCAGGAAGGCAAGAGTGCGGTGAAGGGCGAACTATATCACCCAGGATTCACCCGGGCTGTCAAAACAATGGCGATACAGACTGGGCCCTCACTCCAAGTTTGTTGGATCTCGAGTTCTGGAATTTTCCCCTGGACTGGAACACCCACCATGTAACAGCCGTAACAGCCTTCCCGAACAGGCGCCGGAATGTGGCGACTAGGGGCTTTTCACAGTAACTTCATTTGAAGCCTACTCGTGACAATAAGCGATTTTCATTTCATTTCATTTTCATGTGTTTATGAGTACTTTGAGATGTGAGGTGGCCACTTGAGAGAGGAGATGGTGATGCCCAAGCCCCAGTCCCACGAAGGCATGTGCCCCAATCATTAGCACTGCACACCTCCCCCTTACGGGCCCTTTGTATAAGATGTTGGCCTGCCAATCAAACAGGCTGCTTTGGTCTGGATTGTATTGAGCTTTTTGACTCATTAAAGCTGCATTCATCCAGCCATTTTTACCCTTCCTGTCCAAATTGGAATCACTTCCTCCTCAGCCCCAGCCAATGCTGGTTCCCCATCAACAACCTTTAACTTCGTCCCTAGTCACAGCCTCAGTCCCAACATGAGAAGCCCTTTCCTGGTCTTCTCACCTTCATTGTTTATCCAAAGGTCAGCAGAGAATGATCTTCAATCCCATTTTATCTGTATTCATCAACGAGCTGTCTCTCACTGTCCACAGCTTCCCCACCTTGATGGTAATGACATGCAAGACCCAATAATGAGTGTGTCTGAGGCCTCAATGTTCAGGTTTGAGGAACGTTCTGAGCTCATCCAAATTTCTAAGCCTACCATAATGAAGGTAACATGGGGAAAATTGTGAAGGCACTATCAAGGAGGAATACAAACTTGAATTTGCATTTAGAAAGGGTCTAGCTTTGTTTGATGGTGCTGGTGACAATATCCTGTGCAGTGCTGAGGGTGCTGCACTGTCAGAGGTGCTGTCTTTCTGGTGAGACCTTAAACCAGTCTTTAATAATAATATTTATTGTCACAAGTAGGCTGACATTAACTCTGCAAATGAAGTTACTGTGAAAAGCACCTGGTGGTCACATGTTGGCGCCTGTTTGGGTACACGGAGGGAGAATTCAGAATGTCCAAATTAGCTAACAGCACATCTTTCAGGGCTTATGGGAGGAAACCGGAGCACCCGGAGGAAACTCACGCAAACACGGGGAGAACGTGCAGACTTCGCACAGACACTGACCCAAGCCGGGAATCGAACCTGGGACCCTGGCACTGGAAAGCAACAGTGCTAACCACTGTGCTACCAAGCTGCCACCCCTCTCACCCCTCTCACCTGGATGTAGAACAGGTTAAAGTCCAACAGGTTTGTTTCGTATCACTAGCTTTCGGAGCCCAGCCCCTTCCTCAGGTGGGATGAAGGAGCTGCGCTCCGAAAGCTAGTGATTCGAAACAAACCTGTTGGACTTTAACCTGGTGTTGTAAGACTTCTTTTGACAGTTTTTAAGGTGAATCCGGGCATACTCCCAATGTCCAAGCCACTATTTATCCCACGACGCACTCCAAAAAGATTGATTATCCCATCATGCATAACATTGATATTTGTAAACGCTTGCTGTGTGCAAATTGGCTGCTGTGATTTCCTACAGTACATCAGTACAAAAATACTTCATTGGCTGTAAAGCACTTTGGGACAACCTGGGGTTCTTTGCTTTCCTTTGTGAGAACCAGGATCCCAAACTATTGATTATTATTGATGGTTAGCAACACTTTAATCTACTGGGTGTGCTTTTCCCTAAATTTGGATCTGTTACTCTTCTCTTTCTATTTCTGTCTTCTGTCCTTATCACCAGCCACCTGCCCCATCTCCTTCCCCTAACTGCCCCCACCCCATCTCGCATTTTTCAAGGCAAGATTTTCTCAATTCTTTTGTATGCCATTACATTTATCCGTGCACTTGGTGGAGGTTTAGTTTGTTCTTTCGAAAATTCTGCCTGCGGATATCTCTTCGTTTTCATTAGATTGGCTCTCTCGTCTCTTAGAATCACGAATCATAGAATTTACAGTGCAGAAGGAGGCCATTCGTCCCATCGAGTCTGCACTGGCTCTTGGAAAGAGCACCCTACTCAAACCCACACCTTAGCCCCATAACCCAGTAACCCCACCCAACAGTAAGGACAATTTTGGACACTAAGGGCAATTTTATCATGGCCAATCCACCTAACCTGCACATCTTTGGACAGTGGGAGGAAACCAGAGCACCTGGAGGAAACGCACGCACACACGGGGAGAACGGGCAGACTCTGCACAGACAGTGACCCAAGCCGGGAATCGAACCTGGGACCCTGGAGCTGTGAAGCAATTGTGCTAACCACTGTGCTACCACGCTGCCCTTGTTTCTTCAGTGCATCTTGTTCCATTATGCTGCCCTCACTGGAATATTGAGTAAGCAGTATTGTGCCCCTTCCCAACACCCAGAGGATTTACTGATTAAAATACTGTGTGAGTCTCTCCGAAACACTACATGTGTAGGTGTTGAGTAGTAACAGCAATTTTGTTGACTAAAAGCCTTTAGAGTGCTCGGAGGAAGGTAATATTGGATGTTAGAGTACTTTTTCGGTCTGACAATTAACACTAATTTCTGCTAAGTATTGTGGCGCTGTGACTGATTATCTGAATAGTGAGTTATACCTACAGGCGTTTCTCCTCTTGGAATAAATTGGATCTCCATCATTTCCAAAATTAATTAATGAATTAAAATCCTCCTCAGCATTTCATTATTTTCAGGTGCATTTTATCCAGGTGCATTTGATCCACATGCATTGGATTTAGATGCTGCAGATGCATCTGTCCATGACAGTATCGGGAGGAGTGACCGCTACACCAAATCCCAATTTCACTGAGGACATCCCTCATCGTGTTGTGTGGCCCTACCACCGTGCTAAATGGGATGGATTGAGACAAGATCGAGCAACTCAAGGCTGGGCCACTATGAGATGCTGTGGACCATCAGCAGCAGAATTGTACTCAATCACAATCTACAACCCCATGGCCCGACATATTTCCAAGAAGGAAGATGACAATGGGAAAATATGAAAGAGAAAAAACATATTGAAAGACGGTACATGAACAGGGAGGAGATAGAAGGATACGGACCGGGTAAGGGCAGACGTTTTGGGCGGCATGGTAGCACAGTGATTAGAACAGTTGCTTCGCAGCTCCAGGGTCCCAGGTTCGATTCCCGGCTTGAGTCACTGTCTGTGAGGAGTCTGCACGATCTCCCCGTGTCTGCGTGGGTTCCTCCGGGTGCTCCGGTTTCCTCCCATAGTCCAAAGATCTGCAGGTTAGGTGGATTGGTCATGCTAAATTGCCCTTAGTGACCAAAAAGGTTCGGTGGGTGTTGCAGGGATGGGGTGGAGGTGTGGGCTTGAGTAGGGTGGTCTTTCCAAGGGCTGCTGCAGACCCAATGGGTTGAATGGCCTCCTTCTGCACTGCAGCTTCTATGATTATCTATGATTATATCAGCCACCATACCAAGCTAGGGAATTAGCCCTGGGTCGATGAAGAGTGCATACTTGAGCATGGTTAATAAACGTTCGGAAGTTCCCAATGCCTTTTTTCCAATAGTTTTTGTTAAACACACCCTGGGACTGTTGGTGATGATACTTCGGGCTGCAGTTATGATAAGAGAGAGAGAGTGTATTTCTTTGCAGACACCCTCTCTTCAACTTTTTAAATTTATAACTGTCCTCAGCAGTTTGGCCACCATAGTGGACAGTTGTCCTCTGGTAATGGGCCTTTACCTATTGCTAATTGGTTGGCTGTAGCCTGTGGGCAAGTAGGCCGGTTGACTCTGATCAGAGCTCTGGGAAAATCGTCCAGGAGCGGGGAGGAACCGTCAAACCAGCACCTTGCCCGGTGGTGCGAATTGTCACGCTTGCCCATCTCTGCATCCGCCCACATCAGGTTATCATAGAGTCCCTACAGTGACAAAGGAGGCCATTCGACCCATCGAGTCTGCACAGGCCCTCCAAAAGAGCACCCTTCCTAGGCCCACTCTCCTGCCCTATCCCCGTAACCTCATCCAACCGGCACATATTTGGAGACTAAGGGGCAATTCAGCATGGCCAATACACCTAACCTGCACATCTTTGGACTGTGGGAGGAAACCGGAGCACCCGGAGGAAATTCACGTAGACACGGGGAGAAAGTGCAAACTCCGCACAGACAGTCAATCAAGGCTGGAATTGAACCTGGGACCCTGGTGATGTGAGGGAGCTGTGCTAGCCACTGTCCCATGTGCCACACGAAAACCCTACTCTTGATGTCAGAGAGGTTACATGCCAGACAAGGAGGCTCTTTTGAGCTACATGTCGTAACTAACGTTGTCAAATCTGGCGGGTGTGCAGTGATGTAAATAAGATGTCACTTCTTCTTCTCTGGAGATACTGGAAGACGTGGGGCGGGATTCTCCGCACCCCGACGCCAAAATTGCATCCAGCGGCAGGGGCGGAAAATCCATTTCCGCGCACGGAACGGGGACCGTCACCGGTTCCCCGAATCCCAGACCCCGAAAAGCGGCGAACTCTCCCAATATGCCGCACCGCGCATCCCCTACCTGTGGCCATTGCCAGAGGCCCGCCCCGCTATTCACCGCCCCCGATCGACCGACGTCCGCTACCGCCATGGGCGGAGCTGGGCCGATCGGAGGGCAGAGGGGTGCTCATACGAGACCGGGCTATTTTTTGGGAGGGCAGTCTGGGTCGGGAGGGGGCAGTCGATCGGGGACACTATTTAGGTGGTCGAGCTCTGCAGTCTGAGTCTGCCATGAAGCACGGCGTGGCCACTGGACGCCGCCGGCGTGCGCATGCGCGGCCTCTGACCCGGAAGTGCGGGGCCCATATCTGCAGCTAAAGCTGCCAGATTCACGAATGGTCCCTGCTAGACCCCTTCTGGGCTATGAATATGGGGCCTTTTGATGTCAGGTTTTCTGGCGTGAAAGACCACAGGTTTTACGACGGCGTGGGGACATAGTCCCTGAAACGGAGAATCCAGCCCATGG
Source organism: Scyliorhinus canicula (assembly GCF_902713615.1). NCBI lineage: Eukaryota > Metazoa > Chordata > Chondrichthyes > Carcharhiniformes > Scyliorhinidae > Scyliorhinus > Scyliorhinus canicula. Next base: position 15,710,009 of record NC_052156.1, on the reverse strand, counting down.
TTTCCAAAAGGAGAACCATCGTTAGTGTCCCTTCCATGGGTCAAGGACACTATCATTCTGATCTCAGATGGGCCAAGTGCTCTGCTGATGTATCCCAGGAATCCCGTTTTCCCATTCCTGACCTTCCAAAGCGTTCCCAGACATCGGGGAAGAGCCAGGAGCTGATAAAAAATGAAGCTGCAAAATACTTGCAGTTGCTTTCTGCTGGCGGTGCGCAATCCAAGCTGGTGAGAACAGTTGTGTCGGTTGTTATACTGTACTGCTCCGAAAATCTGTAACACTGGAAGGCTCTCAAATGGGTGGAATCTTATGGTGATTGATTTTACTGGAATCGGGGTCCCAACCCTGCGTGGGTCTGCTGTGCGTCTGCTGTCCAATTAGTGAAGCACGTAGGCTAAATTTTACACTGCCCACATCCGCAGGCTAGATTATATTATGTAAGACATGCTTTTAAAGTCAATGATTTCTGAAACTTGTTACTTTGGAGTCATTGGATCAAATGAAATACCAAGCAGACCAATTTTCAAAAATCCTTAAATTTAAGATTTCTTTTTCTGAAATTCAAGAATTCTTCAGACTGCCATGGCATTGCTCTGTTCTGGGTTTCAACAATGGGGCCCAGTATGGGCAAACGACAGGACCTCTGTGCCTGAGCCATTCTTTTATACTGGTGAAGTTTCTTGCATTGTACACTGAATTGGACAGGCCGTGCAGTGCTAAACTGGCCATTGGGCCCAGCTGGTCTTTGCCAGTTTTTATATCTGGTCCCACCAAACTTCATTTTAATCCATCAACCTATCCAGCCTTCCTCCCTCCGTCATGTGTTCACCTGGCTTCCATTTGCTGGTAGCACTCTGACAGTGTCGTATCTGGGAAGGGGTGGGAGCACAAAGCAACACAATGTATTTATAATGCAAGACCCTTTTTAGGACTATTCCGGGTCGGATCTACTCATAGAACATAGAACACAGAACATACAGTGCAGAAGGAGGCCATTCGGCTCATCGAGGCTGCACCGACCCACTTAAGCCCTCACTTCCACCCTATCCCCGTGTGATGAATGTAACTTAGTAATTCACACTATATTTACCAATAACATTGTAAGCGTAGTAGCGTTATCCGACCACTAGGGGGAGTAGCTCTGGGAATGCTTAGGAGTTTGTACAGGGCTCCACCCTTGGCTCCGCCCATGACTCCTCCCCCTAGACTGCTGTATAAATAACCGTGTCCAGAGCCAGCCTGCAGTTCATCAAGAGTTCAACGGGTAACAGGCTGGCTCTGTAGTAAATAGATTAAAACCACTGTTCATATCTTAAAGCACGTGTCTCGTGAATTGATGGTTCCATCACCCCATAACCCAATAACCCCTCCTAACCTTTTTGGACACTAAGGGCAATTTAGCATGGCCAATCCACCTAACCTGCACGTCTTTGGACTGTGGGAGGAAACCGGAGCATCCGGAGGAAACCCACGCAGACAATGTGCAGACTCCTCACAGACTCCCACAGTGACCCAGTAGGGAATCGAACCTGGGACCCTGACGCTGTGAAGCCACAGTGCTATCCACTTGTGCTACCGTGCTACTCCTCGAATGATCGCTCTAATTTAAAGTTCAGAAAGACAGACGCCACAGACGTTTAAGTGGGTTTGAAAAACGGGTCTGACTCTTCCTGCAGCAAAGGAACCAAGCTGAGAAATATGACTATCCTCCACATAACATCTTTAACAAGTTTTAGCGGGATTATAAAAACGGGGATATTATAAAGATCCGGGCATCTCTCCTGAGCAATGTATGGAGATGGGTTTTGGAGTTTGGACCCAGAAGCCTGGATAAGACAATATATTTTCTAAATCATGTTAAGAGTTCATTACAGTGACTCAAGCCGGGAATGGCTCTCGGGTCCCAGGTTCAATTCCCCGCTGGGTCACTGTCTGTGCGGAGTCTGCACATTCTCCCTGTGTCTGCGTGGGTTTCCTCCAGGTGCTCCCGTTTCTTCCCACAAGTCCCGAAAGACCCGAACAGGCGCCAGAATGTGACGACTAGGGGATTTTCACAATAACTTCATTGCAATTTTAATGTAAGCCTACTTGCGACAATAATAAAGATTATCATTATTACATATTCATTCCCATTGAACCCTACGCGCTTATCTATAACCTTAGAAACATGCCCACAAAACCCCGTATCCACCAGTACCCCCACATCCAGCCTCATATTGGATGTTGAACAGGGTCCACCTCTCAAACCAAGTGTGAAGCGTGTGCCGAAATGACTATAACCAAATATTCTGCTTTTCTCACCACGGGAAGGAGAGACCTACCCACCAAAAAGAAATCTATCCTGGAGAAAGTGATGTTCTTTGCTCTCTGAATGAGGATGGCTTTGAAGTGTAGTGTCTCATAAAGAACATCAAGCTAAGTTTTGAACAAAGCTATTTTATTTATGCTACAACTAAATAGATTTGACTTGCTTGCTAAGATATAAAAGATGACAAATTTACTAAAACTATGATTCTAACCACAGAGCTCCTGATAACACGAGTATTCTCCATCTCACCTAACAACCTTCTTCCTGAATCAAGAGTATCATGTGATCCACCTGTATGTGCTTGATCACCATCTAGTGGTTGGATGTAGTTACAGTAAATTGTTAACCCTTTATTATTCTTACAATATACATATTGTCACAGAATTTTCCTTATGAACTGGGGAAAAGAACAAAAATTCTTTATCCCACGGATGCATGAACCAGACCGGCTTGGCTCGCTGTCTATGCGGAGTCGGCGCATTCTCCCTGTGTCTGCGTGGGTTTCCTCCAGGTGCTCGGGTTTCTTCCCACAGTCCAAAAATGTGCAGGTAGGTGGATTGGCCGCGCTAAATTGCCCTTAGTGTCCAAAACAGGTTAGCTGGGTTAATGGGGATAGGGTGGTGGTGTGGGCTTAAGCAGGGTGCTCTTTCAAACAGCCGGTGCAGACTCGATGGGCCGAATGGCCTCCTTCTGCTCTGTAAATTCTATAATTCTATGATTCTATAACTAGACCAATCGGCCACTGCTGGATATAACTGTAAAATCCGCAGACTAGGCTTACTGTGAATCAGCAAGGGTTATCACTATACTACTGGAGGATCTTGGCAGCTAAGACGATTCATACAAGCACTCCAGCTATAACAGCAACCCAAACACGAAACCCTGCTAATGGAAAACTCGTCCTTCTTCATTACCACTCTGTTCAATAATAATTTATTTGTGCCCCTAGATGCCTATTTCATCCTCTGTTGCTTGCTCTTTATTTTCTCTCTCAATTTCCGTTTATCAGCCACTTGATTGATTCGAAGGTCGCCATACAGGGTTGGTTTGAAAAGCTCTCGTTTTGTGCTTCTCAATTGGGTCAAAAATCCTCACAATGTTACTCTGGATTTATTATTCACATGTTATCAGGAATTTTATTGCCTCACTTAACCGTTCGATTTTTCAGTCCCTCATTCTCACAGTTACCTTGGTTACCTCACAAAATGTAGTTTCATTGTAGCTTTGCCTCTTGTTCTTCTCTTTCTAAAGGACAATTTTTCTTAATGCTTTACGTCTAATAGATTTCTTGCTCAGCAGGCTTTGTTTGAGGCCAAACAAGCCACATATTAACCACCAAGGTTAACCTCTGCATTTAGCTGCTCAGAGGCTAGTGGGAGTGAGCAGGTAAATGTCCTTTTGTTCTGTCTGCCGTCTTCCATCGTGCCAATACACCAGTTATCTCTGGATCTGCTGATCTACGTTTGTCTCCCATCCAGTAATTTCCCATTTTTAAATTAATTTAATAATCTTTATTGTCACAAGTAGGCTTACATTAACACTGCAATGAAGTTACTGTGAAAATCCCCTAGTCGCCACATTATGGCCCCTGTTTGGGTACACAGAGGGAGAATTCAGAATGTCCAAATTACCCAACAGCACATCTTTCGGGACTTGTAGGAGGAAGCCGGAGCACCCGGAGGAAACCCACACAGACATGGGGAGAACGTGCAGACTCCGCACAGACAGCGACTCAGCCGGGAATCGAACTTGGGACCATGGCACTGTGAAGCAACAGTGCTAACCACTGTGCTACCGTGCTGCCCTATTTTAAGGCACCGCCTTGTTTTCAAATCTTTTCTTTTTTTTAAATTTAGTGTACCCAATTCATTTTTTCCAATGAAGGGGCAATTTAGCATGGCCAATCCATCTACCCTGCGCATCTTTGGGTTGTGGGGGCGAAACCCATGCAAACACGGGGAGAATGTGCAAACGCCACACGGTCAGTGACCCAGAGCCGGGATTGAACCTGGGACCTCGACGCCGCGAATTCAAATCTTTTCATGCCCTCACCCCTCTCTGTCTCTGTAATTTCTCCTAGCCCCCAACACGTCGAGATATTTGGGCTCCTCCATTTCTGACACCTTTACATCCACTTTAATTGCTCCGCTGTGCATTTTGCTGCCTAAGTCCTAAGCTCCGGAATTTCCTTCCTAAACTTCTCCACCTCTCTACTTCCCGTTCCTTCTTCAAGACTCAGACGTGGATCCTCCGACCCTGTGTGGTGCAGCAAGGCTCTGCTGCTGGCGCCAGTCCATAACTCCAGCTCAGGTGGTGTGCCCTTCTTGGTGGCCCGCCTTAAATATACTTTGCCTGGTTCTCGTTAGCCGACCCTGTCTTCTTCCACCTGGTGGTGCCCATTCTGCTGCCACTCTGTGAATCAGCAAAGCAAAGGACATATCCTGCCAGCAACAGTCATCGCCCCCTTAAAATGTCCCAAAGACGGGACGATTTCTATATGTTGAGGATGTTGTCTCCAATGTGATGCCCAGGATTTTATGTTGGCAGTGCCGGTGAAAGATGCCCAACTTGTGTGCCACCTTTGCTGTTCTCTCCCATGTCTCACTGGCATAGATTTTAGTTGGTACTACAATGGACATGTGAAGTTGTAGGTTCATGGGCCTGTTGATAGGTCTGGAAGGCAAGAATGTGCAGAGCCACTGGAAGACTGATACCGCTTTGCCTATTCTTCTGTGCTGTAAGAAGCCTTACAACACCAGGTTAAAGTCCAACAGGAATTGTGCATTCACCTGAGGAAGGAGCTGTGCTCCGAAAGCTAGTGTTTCGAAACAAACCTGTTGAACTTTAACCTGGTGTTTTAAGACTTCTTGCTGTGCCCACTCCAGTCCAATGCCGGCATCTCCACATCATATTCTTCTGTGGACATCGATCTCTACATCACCCTCTCTGGAGATGTTGCTTCCTAGGTAGGGAAAGTGTCTGCATCCTTGATGTTCCGTTGTCCAATGATGATTGGGGGCAGGGGGTGGAACCATGTTGCTGTCAAGTGGTCATTGGCTTCGTCTTCTATCAGTTGATGCCTCGACCAACCTTGGAGCTACTACTCTCAGGGCTGGTGGACATGTGCACATGTCTTGGAACATGCACAATTCCTTGGGGATGCTCCTGAACACCTACCTCTTTGACCAAGGTTTTAATCATCTGCTCTAAAATCTCCTTGTGTAGGGTGATGTCAAATCACGCTCTTGTGAAATTGCTTTGGGACAATTAGCTGTGCGAAACATGCAACTTGTTGTTATTGTCGAAAGCCTCCTCTGAATGCTTCCTCCAATTACCTCAGCTGAGAATGAAGATTTGGTGAAGATGGAAAGCAGGGCATATTAACTCAACTCACATGTTGCACATCCTCTAATCAATCTCCAAAGCAAAATACAGTGGATGCTGGAAATTGGAAATAAAAAGAGTAAATGCCGTAAATACTCAGCAGGCCGGGCAGCCCCTGTGAGGAGTGAACCTTTTAGACCCAGGGCCTTGTGTCAGAACTGGATGGTTCACCGATCTGAAACGTTAAATGTTTCTTTCTCCACATTTGTTACCTGACTTGAACAAGATTACGAATAGTTTTTGCAATAAACCTTCGGCCAGAATTCTCCGGCCGTTGGAATTCTCTGCTCTCTCTGGCAGCGCAGCCCCCGCCCTCAGGATTCCCGGCAGCATGGGGGGGCTTCAATGGGAAATCCCATTGACAAGCAGCGGGAAAGGAAAATCCTGCCTCCAGCGAACGGCGCACCGCCGTTAAACACGCGGCTGGGGGAACGGAGAATCGAGCCTTCGATGTATCAATTGTTTCTGCTCTTCGCCAATTGGTTCAGTTGATGGTCCATGTCTCAGCTTGGCTATGGTTGGCAGAGCTCTCGTCACTGAAGCAGGAAGAATGTGCCTTTCATTTGACCACATAACCTGGAGTGAACTGTCGCTGTACTATAACGTGGTGGGATTGTAAAATGTGGTATGAAGAGGCAAGAGTTCAGCTCCTTTTCCACCAACACACCTTTAATGGTTCAAACTCACTCTGCACAGAACTCTACAGATCATCACAAGCTCCAGAGTCCACCTGAAGCCCCTTTACATATCAGTGTCAATCATTGAACACTTAACATAAATGAGACAACTAATTGCAATGTCTCTTAACCCATTACTTAACAGGGATGGTTCTATTGCGCAAGATTCATTTTGAAATGAGAAATTGTTTGCATATTCTGTGCATCTTGGAAGTTGTGAAAGGGAAACTGTTGGGTTGGCATTCTCAAACGTTGAGCTGAGAGAGGTTGAAACCCCTTCCTCATCCAAGCCTGTCTTGTGAAAAAGAGTTGATTTAGTCACTGTGTTCGAACAACCATCCTTAGAGCTGGGTGGCTCTCATGTTCTAACTAGAGAGGGTGCAGAGGAGGTTCACTAGGATGTTGCCTGGTATGGAGGGTGCTATCTATGAAGAAAGGTTGAGTAGATTAGGATTGTTTTTGTTGGAAAGACGGAGGTTGAGGAGGGACCTGATTGAGGTCTACAAAATTATGAGAGGTATGGACAGGGTGGATAGCAACAAGCTTTATCCAAGAGTGGGGGTGTCAATTACAAGGGGTCACGATTTCAAGGTGAGAGGGAGAAAGTTTAAGGGAGATGTGCGTGGAAAGTTTTTTAGGCAGAGGGTGGTGGGTGCCTGGAACGCTTTGCCAACGGAGGTGGTAGAGGCGGGCACGATAGCATCATTTAAGACGCATCTAGACAGATATTTGAACAGGCGGGGAACAGAGGGAAGTAGATCCTTGAAAAATAGGCGACAGGTTTAGGTAAAGGATCTGGATCGGCGCAGGCTGGGAGGGCCGAAGGGCCTGTTCCTGTGCTGTAATTTTCTTTGTTCTTGTTTTCTGTTCTTTGATGGGAAATTCAAGTCTCTTAACCTTCCGCCAAACGACCAATTTTTGACACAAAGTACATTCTAAATTGTCAGTCTGGATCAGAAAAGCCACAAGTGTGGAAACAAGCAGGTGTCAAATTGATGCAGTGGAGGGTATTCGTCTGACGATGGGGTAATTGGTAGATGGTTTTTCTGCTGTCTGTTCGTAACTAAAATTCAAAGTATTCTTTCTGCTTGCGATCTTTGTTAAATATTGGATAATAAATAAGGGAAGTGCCCTTTAGGGAAGGAAATCTGTTGTCCTTACCTGGTCTGGCCTACATGTGACTCCAGGTCCGCAGCAATGTGGCTGACTCTTAACTGCCCTCTGGAATGGCCCAGCAAGCCATCCAGTTCAAGGGCAATTTCGGGATGGGCAATAAACGCAGGCCCAGCCAGCGATGCCCACATTCCACAAAAGAATACAATAAAAAGGGAGACGTTGTCCTATCCCATTTTATGATAACTAACTGCAGCATTCAGTCCCTCACTATGCTCCTTCTCAAAATTCAAACTCAAGGAAGTAGGAGTTCTCGACTCAGACACGCTTCAGACTAGAGCTCCATCAAACTCTGTGAGGCATTTAATTGAAAAACGATTAATATTTCAAAAAAGTTAATATAAAATGAGCATGTCCCAAAGTGAGATATGCCGGAGAAATGATTCAGTTTGACATTGTGCTCAGGTTCATCAACAATTTAGACAGTTGGATTTACTATTTCACTAAATTAGCCAGAGCGATTACACCTCCTGGTGTAATTCGGTGCTTTTCAGCCTTCGGAGTTACAGTTTCCGACCATAATCTCTGGCCTGCCTTGTTTCAGCCTTTTTCTCCCAGGCAGCAACACGCCTGCTCCAGGCACATCTGTTTTCTTTGCCCCCTTCACCATTCCCTTTGGCCCAAGGAGGACTAACTCTTCTTTTCATCTCTCCTCGTTTCCATCCTATCGCAGACCTTCTTTTTGTTCCCATCCCACCCACCCCTTTCTCAAATCCTCTTACATTTCTCACTTTTCTAAGACCTTGGGCGGAATTCTCTGACCCCCACCCCGGGGGGTCGGAGAATCGCCCGGGGCCGGCGTCAATCCTGCCCCTGCCGTGGCCCGAATTCTCCGCCACCCAGGAATCGGCGGGGGCGGCAATCGCGGCGCGCCCCCTGCGGCGATTCTCCGGCCCGCGATGGGCCAAAGTCCCGCCGCTGACAGGCCAATCCCGCCGGCGGGAATCAAAACACATCTGCTGCTGGCGGGATTGGCAGCGTGGGCGGGCGCCGGGGTCCTGGGGGGGGGGGGGGGGGCGCGGGGTGATCTGGCCCCGGGGGTGCCCCCATGGTGGCCTGGCCCGCGATTGGGGCCCACCGATTGGCAGGTGGGCCTGCACCGTGGGGGCACTCTTTTTCTTCCGCCCCGCCATGGCCTTCACCATTGTGAAGAGAACCCCCTCCGCTGCGCATGCGCCTGTATGACGTCAGCAGCCGCAGACGCACCGGCGCATTCGCGGACTTCCGCCGGCCGGCGAAGCCCTTTCGGCCCCGGCTGGCGGAGCGCGAGCCACTCCGGCACGGGCCTAGCCCCTAAAGGTGCGGAACCGCACCTTTGGGGAGGCCCGAAGCCGGAGTGGTTCACGCCACTCCGTCCCGCCGGGACCCCCCGCCCCGCCGGATAGGGGAGAATCCCGGCCCAGAAATATTAACTGCGTCCTTCTACCAATACAGCCTAACTTGCGGAGTTTTCCAGCGTTTTCTGCTTTTATTTCAGATTTTCCAGTTTCCACAGGATTCTCTGCTTTCCGATTGAACAAACTAGGGGTTTTTTATATGTTACGCATAGCCTCCTGGATTTAGTGTCTGTTTCTATATGCTTCATTAAGTTCTTTGTTATCCTGTCCAGCCAACTCTGAAGATTTATGTACAAACATGCCCAGATCGCTCCCTTAAAACCATGCCATTGAGCACATGTTGACTCTCCTCATTCTTCCCACCAAAATGCATCACTTCACACTTTTCCATGCTGAATTTCATTTGCCAGCCATCTGCCTGCTCCACCAGCCTATGTTCTCTTGAAGTCCATTATTATCTTCCCCATCACTGTTTATGACAATTCCAGGTTTCGTGTTTCTTGCAGATTTCAAAATTGCAGACTGTAGCCCCAAGTCCAAGTCATTGAGCCACTTCCAAAATGGCAGTGGTCTGCGTACCCAACCCTGAGGAAAATTGTTTTATACTTTGCTCCACTTCAATTCACAGCTGGTTTCTGGAACAATTTTCTATTGCTTGACAACGAGTAAGAATTAGACTGGCATATTTAACACTGAGTTGGTCGAGCTTCGTGAAAGAAACTTTTATATTATGATTTTGTAATATATATATTACCCTTTTTGTCTAGCCGAGTTGTTGAGATATAGACGCAGTCTTCCAGGAGACGACAAAATAATTTAATGAGTAATATGAAATAAACTCATGAGTTCAGAGGAGATTTACTAGAATGTTGCCTGGTATGGAGGGAAGGTCTTACGAGGAAAGGCTCAGGGACTTGAGGTTGTTTTCGTTAGAGAGGAGAAGGCTGAAAGGTGACTTAATAGAGACATATAAGATAGTCAGAGGGTTAGATAGGGTGGACAGTGAGAGTCTTTTTCCTCGGATGGTGATGACCAACACAAGGGAACATAGCTTTAAATTGAGGGGTGGTAGATATAGGACAGATGTCAGAGGCAGTTTCTTTACTCAGAGAGTAGTAGGGGTGTGGAACGCCCTGCCTGCAACAGTAGTAGACTCGCCAACTTTAAGGGCATTTAAGTGGTCACTGGATAGACATATGGATGAAAATGGAATAGTGTAGGTCAGATAGGCTTCAGATGGTTTCACAGGTCGGCGCAACATCGAGGGCAGAAGGGCCCGTACTGCGCTGTAATGTTCTATGTTCTATGTTCTATGTTAAACTAGCGAGTTCTTTTTACTTCAATACTGAACTAGTAAACAAACAAATAACTATAGACTAAACCATTAAATACGATAATGCTGTATACTAAGATCTGTTAACTTCCTCTCTCTAGCTGTTTCCCTTCTGTATTCTCCACACTCCTAATACACGCTCCTCTGGGAAAGAGCGGGAGAACCTTTTTATAGGTCTTGGTAGTGTGGCCATCTAGTGACATTTGCTTGTAATTGCCTAACATTACTTGATCATGTATTGCTACAAACAGAGATCACGACTGAGGTTGCCAGTTTTTGAGGGGTTGCATTGAAGTAGTGGCTTTAATGAACCAAGGTAATGTTCTCCACTGTGTTCAGCAAAGAGATTGGATGCCCTCCCACCTACAAGTTTCCCATGCAGACTCACATTGCTAACTCGGGTGTCACTGCAGAGTGAACTATCGACATGCTAGTCCAGTTTCACTTGGCTATATCCATCATTTTAACCATTAGCGTTACTGACAAATGGAATTGGTTTCACCAGTGGATGGGCAAAACTCTTGGATTGGAGTGGTGACAACATGAACTGATGGTAATAGGTGATGGCATGCATTAAAATGCCAACTTATATCTCTGCTGATGTTAATTCAGTTTCTTCCTGTTGTTGAGCTCACTAATTGGTCACAGCCAGCTCCCTCCTGGAGTGAAAGCACTGGCAACAATCACTGTTTAAGTCATTGAGAATTTATTGCCAATCAGCCCTGCTGCTGGCTGTAATGGGCACTCACAGTGTGGATGTACGTAAAACATTACAGCCTTCACCCCATTTGTAAAACATAAGCAAATACAAACAGACCACCCGGGGGAATTGTAAAGTCGGGTCTGGTACATTCAATGGTGTCTGCCATCTGTTAGCGCCGCTCCTGTGACAATCTTGCTTCCGTTTTGAGCCTCCGGGAGATATCATCCTCTGAGCTATTCTTGCATCTTTAAAATGCCACTTCCCCACGTTTACGTCCGCTGAACAAAGCCAGGCTCCTGCATTTGACAATACATCGATCAAAGGGCACCCTGCTCATGGGGATTAGATGCTATCATGAGAATCCTGTGTGTTGAATGTTAATTGGAGAGGAGGGTTGGCACGGAAGGGAGACATGTTCCGAGGCGCAATTACAATTGCGATGTTCATCAACCCCTTTTGCTGCGTGCCCTGGATGCACATTCAACTTGGACGACATCCTGAAAGTACATCTCTGGGTGTTCAACCGGAGGGCCATTTAGATCTGAAACGTCAACTCTGTCTCTCTCCACAAATTCTGCCAGGCCTGCTGAGTTTATCTGGAATTTTCTGTTTTAAGCCCGAAAAGATCATTATCGCATTTTATGGCTCGGATAAAATATTGTATTTTGATTGGATTGGTCAACTTGGGAAGGGGTGGAGCTATTGTGCCAACGTGAAACCCACTTGAAGGATCACATTGGTATTGTTATTTATAAACTGTATATTTTTCATGCCATCTCATTCAACATAGGAGCACGTGTAGGTCACCTTATTCCCTCAAGTCTGTGTAAAACATTCAGTGAGATTATAAAATAGAGTGGAATCCTTACAGTGCAGAAGGAAGCCATTCGGCTAATTGAGTCAGCACCGATCCTCCGAAAGAGCACCCTACCTAGGCCCAAACCACTACCCTATCCCTGTAACCCCACCTAATCCTTTGAACACTAAGGGGCAATTTAGCAAGGTCAATCCACCTAACCTGCACATCTTTGGACTGTGGGAGAAAACCGGAGCACCCGGAGGAAACCCATGGGTGATCTGTGACCAAACGTCCGACAACCATTTTTGTACGTTTCATGGAAAATGGACATCGCTGCAAAGACCAACATTTGTTGCCTTCCCTGATTATCCACGAGAAAGTGGTGGTGAGCTGCCTTCTTGAACCGCTGCAGTGAATTTCAGGATTATGACCCGGCCACAGTGAAGGAATGGTGATATAGTTCCAAGTCTGTGGCTTGGAGGTAATTTTAACGTGGTGGTGTTCCCCAGTATCTTTTTTTATTCGTCCATGGAATGTAGGCGTCGCTGGCTGGGCCGGCATTTATTGCTCATCCCTGAGAGCATTTAAGAATCAATCACATTGCTGTGGATCTGGAGTCACATGTAGGCCAGACGAGGGAAGGGGGAGAGATTTCCTTCCCGAAAGGACATTAGTGAATCAGATGTTTTTTTTTACAACAATCGATAATGATTTCATGGTCACCATTAACTTTTGATTCTAGATTATCACTAAATTCAAATTTTGCAATCTGCCATGATGGGATTCGAACCCTGGTCCTCAGAGCCTTCTTCTGGATTTCTGGATTACTGGTACAGCAACAATACCAGTGCCTTCCCACTCTGCTGCCCTTGTACTTCTAGGTTGTAGAGATCGCAGATTTGGAAGGAGCCTTGGTGAGTTTTTTCAGTGCATCTGGTCGATGGTACACACTGCTCCCATTGTGCAATGGTGGTGGAGGGAGTGAATGTTTAAGGTGATGTATGGGGTGTCGGTCAATTGGGCTGCTTAGTCCTGGATGACATCAAGTTTCTTGAGGCAAGTGGAGGGTATTCCTTCGCACTCCTGACTTGTGCCTTGTAGGTGGACAGGCTTTGGGAGTCAGTAGGTGAGTTACTGGCCACAGGATTCCCAGCCTCTGACCTGATCCTGGAGCCACAATATTTATGTGGATGGTGTGGTGTTCTTTGCATTGCTTATTTCAGGATGGTTGGAGTAGTGTTCACCAAGACCACAAAACAGCTTTAACTTAAACATAGCTATGATTTCATTTACATACTAAACTGGGATTTGACACGTAGTCCTTAAGAATACACAATTGATCAATAACATCTAACTGCACTCATCTACTGCAAATCTCACTCATGGTATAAACTGTAATCTAACCTTCGTTGCAGTATCTGCTCTTCTGACCTCCACTAGCTATCTCCTGCATACACTCCTCCCCTAAGGTCTAGCATCACTGCTTTATATAGTTGCAACTGGTGGCTATTCTGGTGCAGGTTAGGTGGATTATTCAGAGGGTGAATACAACCCTCTGGTGGCTATTCTCGACACTACATTAACCCTTGCAATGCTGATCGTTATGATAATACCATAGATGGTACAGTTCATTTTCTGGTCAAGGGTAACCCCCAATTCAGTGGTGAGAATGCCATTGAATGTCAAAGGGCGATGGTTAGATTTTTCCTTTTTGGAGATGGTCATTGCCTGGCAGTTGTGTGGAGTGAATGTTATCTGCCACTTACATGCTCAAGCCTGGATATTGTCCCGTCCTTATTGCATATGGGCATGGACTGCTTCAGTATGTGAGGGGTCGTAAATGGGGCTGAACATTCCGCAGTCATCAGTAAACATCCCCATTTCTGACCTTATGATGGAGGGCAGGTGTATGATAAAGGATCTGAGAATGATTGGGCCTCGGAAAGTACCCTTGGGGACCTCTGCAGTGATGTCCCGAGATTGAGATGATTGACCTCCAACAACGACAAACACCTTCCTTTGTGCCAGGTATGATTGCATCCAGAAGAGAGTTTCCCCCCTGATTCCCATTGACTCCAGTTTAGCCAGGGTTCCTTGATGCCATATGCGGTCAAATGCTGCCTTGATGTCAAGGGCAGTCAATCTCACCTCACCTCTTGGACCAAAGCTGTAGTGATGCCAAGAACTGAATAGCCCTAGCAGAACCCAAGTAGCAGTGAGCAGGGTATTGCTCTGTCAGTGCTGCTTGATAACATCTTCCATCGCTTTTTTTGAAATCTGGAGTGCCCAATTTGTTTTTCCAATTAAGGGGCAATTTAGCGTGGTCAATCCACCTACCCTGCACATCTTTGGGTTGTGGGGGCGAAAACCACGCAAGCACGGGTAGAATGTGCAAACTCCACACGGACAGTGATCCGGGGCATGCATCGAACCCGGGTCCTCTGCGCCGTGAGGCAGCAGAGCTAACCACTGCGCCACCGTGCCGTCCTACCTTCCACTACTTTACCAATGATTAAGAGTCAACTGATGTGGTGGTAATTGGCTGGGTTGGATTTGTTCTGCTTTCTGTGGACAGGAATGTTTTCTTTAGAGCTGAGAAGGCTGAGTTGGGGAGATGATTGAGGTGTATAATAATTTGAAGGGTTTGGACAGGGTAAATAGAAAGCAGCTGTTCCCCTTGGTTGAGTGTCAATCACAGGGGGGGCACAGCTTTCGGTTGAGGGGCAGGAGATTCTGAGGGGATTTGAGAAAAACAATTTTAACGACGGGGGTGGCGAGACTCTGGAAAGCACTGCCTGGGAAGGTGCGAGATTAGGGGTAGTTATTGTCAGTGCACACTCGATGGGCCGAAGAGCTTTTTCTGCACTGAACTACTATGACTCTAGGATATTCCTGAGGAATTTTCCTGGGTGGATGCCATTCTTCGAATTGTACTGGAACAGTTTGGCAAGGGGCATAGCTACTTCTTGAGCACAAGTCTCCAGTACTATTGTCAGAATATTGTCAGGGTCCATCGCCTTTGTAATATCCAATGCCTTCAGCTATATCTTGATATTCTTTGAGTGAATGGAATTGGTTTAGAACTGAATCGAGGGTTTCCCCGCTGATTCCCATTGACTTTAGAACATAGAACATAGAACAGTACAGCACAGAACAGGCCCTTCGGCCCTCAATGTTGTGCCGAGCCATGATCACCCTACCCAAACCCACGTATCCACCCTATACCCGTAACCCAACAACCCCCCCCATTAACCTTACTTTTTTTTAGGACACTACGGGCAATTTAGCATGGCCAATCCACCTAACCCGCACATCTTTGGACTGTGGGAGGAAACCGGAGCACCCGGAGGAAACCCACGCACACAGGGGGAGGACGTGCAGACTCCACACAGGCAGTGACCCAGCCGGGAATCGAACCTGGGACCCTGGAGCTGTGAAGCATTTATGCTAACCACCATGCTACCCTGCTGGTTTGCTTCGGCTCCTTGATGCCACCCTTTGTCAAATGCTACCTCTTTGTGAAGGGCAGTCATTTGCACCTTACTGTCACGTTACGCATCGACAGCCCATCTCATTTTACAAGACGAATAATATCAAAAATTCTGCTGAATATTCCCGGTTGCTGAAAACTATTCAAAAGCATTTTAAAATGCTATTTTACTCCAGATTCAATGGGCGGGATTCTCCGACCCCAGCCAGGTCGGAGAATCGCCGGGGGGTGGCATGAATCCTGCCCCCACCGGCTGCCGAATTCTCCGGCACCGGGGATTTGGTGGGGGCGGGAATCGTGCCGTGCCGGTTGGCGGTCGCTAGCAGCGCCCCCCCCCCCCCCCCCCCCCAGCGATTCTCTGGCCCGTGATGGGCCGAGTGACCACCCGTTTTTGGCCAGTACCACTGGTGAATATTACACCAGGTATCTGCCGGTGGGACCTGGCTGCGCGGGCGGCCTCCGGGGTCCTCGGGGGTGCACGGGAGGGATCCCGCCCCAGAAGGTTCCCCCACGGTGGCCTGGCCCGCGATTGGGGCCCACTGATCCGCGGGCAGGCCTGTGCTGTGGGGGCACTCTATTTTTCCACGTCGGCTGCTGTGGTCCTCCGCGATTGCCGACGCGGAGATGATTCCCCCTCTGCGCATGTGTTGGGATGACGCCAGCACATGCTGGCGCTCAATCACATACGCCAACTCGCGCCGGCCGGCGGGGGCCCTTTGGCGCCAGTTGGCATGATGCCAAGCCCCTTCCCCGCCGGCCGGCGCGTCGCAAACCACTCCGGCGCCGGCCTAGCCCCTGAAGGTGCGGAGGATTCCGCAATTTTGGGGTGGCCCGACGTCGGAGTGGTTCACGCCACTCCTCGGCGCTGGAGTTGCCCGCCCCGCCGATTCCCGCAGAATCCCGCTCAATATTTTGCGATTTGGAAATTGTTAGGACGCAGTCAATTGTTGACTTGCCTCCCTTTCGCTTCAAAACTTTAAAATAGAATCGAGAGGTAAACAACATGTTTATTCTGACATCCTGTGGAGCCTGTATCTCACTTGCCTATGGTTTATGGCCCACAATCCCTTCAATACAAGGCCTGTGCCTGACAGCAGTTATCTGGATTGGTTAGCTTTTTTGCACAGAGCCTGGCGGATGCCCTCCAGCTACCCAGACAGATTGAAGCACTGCCGGAGAGTGTTCCTGAATCATCAAAGACGAGAGACAAATAAAAGAGAAAAATATAGTACGTGGGGTTCTCTTGGGGCCCATTTCACAGCAGATGTCGGCCAACCACGGTTTGATCACTGGGGTTTAGAGCAAATAATCAGCCGCAATCGATGGGATTTTAACGTTCCTGGGCTGTTGGCAAAGAAATATTGAGAGACAGTTTATTAAGTAGTTATGCTTACTCGTTTGAATACTGTGGTATATTTTAACGCAGTCATTCCAGCCCTACACAGGCCCTTCTTCCCCCACCCCTCCCACCCACGTTGTGTGGCCTCCCACCCAGAATTAAGCCTCAGCTGTCTCTGTGTAGGGACTGGCCAGTTTCCTGCCACCCTGAAACCTGTGGGCTACACTGGGACACCTATTTAACCCCTGCAGCTCACCAGCAGGTTGGAAATGAGACACGGGCCTCTACAGTGGCTTAGACCTGCCATTGGCAAGTGTGGGTGGGCACCGGTGTGTTCAGCCCACTGCCCATCCTGTTCTCCACTGACACTTAAAACCAGCCCTGTTGAAACTCAATACCTGGTTGACAAGTTCCTTTCAATCGGCAGCGTTTAATATCACTTTCCTGCCTGCCACTTGCCCCCACCCCTTCCCAAAACCTTTGATTCTCTTGTAGATCGAAAATCTGTCGAACCTAGCCTTGTGTGTATTTAATGATCCAGCCTCCACTATTCACTAGGGGAGAACATTCTAAACTCCAGCAACTCTCTGAGAGAAGGGGGCAGCACGGTGGCACAGTGGTTAGCATTGCTGCCTACGGCGCTGAGGACCCGGGTTCGAATCCCGGCCCTGGGTCACTGTCCGTGTGCAGTTTGCGCGTTCTCCCCGTGTCTGTGTGGGTTTCACCCCCACAACCCAAAGATGTACACAGTAGGTGGATTGGCCACGCTAAATTGCCCCGTAATTAGAAAAAATAATTGGGTACTCTAAATTTATTTTTAAAAAACCCTCTGAGAGAAGAAATTCCTCCTCATCTCTGTCTTAATGGAGGACCTCTTATTTTTAAACTGTGTCCCCCTCATTCGAGATTCCCCCAGGAGAATCATCCTCTCAGTACCCACCTTGTTAAGAACCCTCAGGATCTTTTCTGATAAGATCACCTCTCTTTCTATTAAACTCCAATAGGTATAGGCTCAACCTGATCAGCAATTCTTCATAAATCAACCCCTTCATCCCTCGAATTAGCCTCGTGAACCTTCTCTGAAATACTTCCAATGCACATATATCCCACCTTTAAGTAAGAAAATTGAATCTGTGCACAGTACTCGAGGTGAGTCTCACAGGTGCCCTGCACAGTTGTAGCAAGTCATCCCTCCTTTTATGTTACATTCCTCTTGCAATAAAGACCAGTATTCCATTCGCCTTCCTGCTGTACTTGTTAGCGTGCCACCTGTGTGACATTATACAAATGTACAGCATGTGAAGAGTTAATGTTATGTTAAGCCTAGCCACTAGAGGGAGCAAAGGGACAGTACTATAAATTGCACTGGCTCTTAAGCTAGGGGGAGGAGATGAGACGAAGATAAGATTCATAGTGTATTGCAGTTAGTTAAGATATAATAGTTATAATTAGTAGATAGAGATAGTGTTAACGAGTGTAGTTTAATTCTTACATTTGTGTTTTGCTATTCAAAATAAGTGTCAAACTCAAATTTAGTAGCGTTAATAAAATTAGTTTAATTCTTCAAAAGAGCTTTGTGTATCTTTGTGATCACTACACCTTCCATCCTGGAAACTCCTCACAACGATCACCACATCCTACATGCTAACCTTTGGTGATTTATGTACATGGACACCCAGATCCCTCTGCATTCTACAATCTCTCTCCATTTCCTTCCTACCGAAGTGGACAACCTCACAGTTTCTCACATTATGCTCCACCTACTCAAATTTAACTCACTATTGTCATGTATTTATACCCCTTTGGCTTTATGTCCTCCTGCTGACATGTTGTCCTACCTGTCTTTGCATTACCAGCAAATCTGGCTACGATACAGTCAGTCCCTTCACCTTTGCCATTAATGCAGATTGTAAATAATTGCGGCTGCAAACATGGCCATCAGCTAACTTTAGTATAACTCTATCAACCTTGGTGATAGCCTACTAACTTCAGTATCACTGAGCCAGGCTGAATGTGGCATTGAATGAAATGAAGTGAAAATCGCTTATTGTCACAAGTAGGCTTCAAATGAAGTTACTGTGAAAAGCCCCTAGTCTCCACATTCCGGCGCCTGTTCAGGGAGGCTGGTACGGGAATTGAATCGTGCTGCTGGCCTGCCTTGGTCTGCTTTCAAAGCCAGCGATTTAGCCCTGTGCTAAACCAGCATTGGAGGGTGCTCGTCGAAGATACCTCCACTCCTTTGCAGAATTGTTGTGGAGCACCAGCAACATGTTTCATAGAAAGTAAGAGAAGCAAAAATAATAATAAATATATATGTTTACATGTATAAATAATTTGAGAAAAAAAAACTTGTTTTATGTGACAGGGGATAAGTTGTAACCTTTTCCCCTTGATATATTACTCTCCAGTTCAAACATGAGGGGCGGGATTCTCCCCTACCTGGCTGGGCGGGGGGGGGGGGGGGTCCCTGCGTAGCGGAGTGGCGCCAACCACTCCGGCGTCAGGCCTCCCCAAAGGTTCGGAATTCTCCGCACCTTTGGGGGCCAAGCCCTCACATTGAGGGGCTAGGCCCGCGCCTGAGCGGTTGGCTTCGCCGGTTCGCGCATGCGCCGGTGCGTCAGCTGCCGTTGACGTCACCACCGGCGCATGCGCGCTGGGGGATTCTCTTCCGCCCCCGCCATGGTGGAGGCCGTGGTGGCAGCGGAAGAAAAAGAGTGCCCCCACGGTACTGGCCAGCCCCACGATCGGTGCGCCCCGATCGTGGGCCTGGCCACCGTGGGGGCACCCCTCCGGGTCCGATCGGCCCGCCTCCCCCCCCCCAGGACCCCGGGGGGCCCGCTCGCGCCGCCGATCCCGCCGCCACCAGAGGTGGTTCAAACCACGGCGGTGGGAGAGGCCTACCAGCGGCGGGACTTTGGCCCATCGCGGGCCGGAGAATCGCCGCAGGGGGCTCGCCGATCGGCGCGCGTGATTCCCGTCCCAGCCAATTCCCGGGTGGCGGAGAATTTCTGCCACGGTGGGGGCGCAATTTCCGGCGGCCCCGGGCGATTCTCCGACCCTGCGAGGGGTCGGAGAATTTTGCCCGAGAACTACGAGAAATAAGGGCTGGGATTTTTTTGCCTGCGTCCGGGGCAAGAATCGTCACGGGTGGGACGGGGACCATTTAAAGGTCCGTTGACCACGGGTGGAAATGACCAGTCTCAGGGCGGGCGCGGCCAAATAATCCTGCCCATGGAAACTAAATAAAGCTCAAATTAAACAATTTGTTATCTTCACTCAGTGTGGTTGGAATACCTGTCGGCAGTACAGCATACTTGCTAGACGCAAATATGGTCCAAGGGGTTATGCATAAGATTACCCAGTGAATGGCCACATGCCATTGTTTGCACTGTTCAGCAACTGACCAACGTTCTTTATAAATTGTTTCCATATCTTATTCTTTCTGTACCTTTCTAAATGGGCATGGATGTTTTGTTGGTAAGATTGTACTGTCCCACCAAAATCCACCTTAAGTTACAATTGTTTTGCGTTGATATTTTGAATGATTTGATTAAATGATAGGGTTAAACTCGGCTTTGGCTCATTCCGTGTTTCATGAACATTTTTCCTGTCAAACTTGTTTGTGGAATCCACTGCTCCACAATTCAGAATGCATATATTGGGCCACCTCTCGCAGTTTTCAAAACACTCTCTGCGTTACCTACGGCTGCAGATGAACATTTTTAGAACATATTCAGCCATGTGTCTTTTATTTCTATGATTCCATTTTTCAATGCCATGAGAGCAGACACGTCTCCATTTTATTTGGGTCCAACTTAATTTCACACCAGACTGATCAAAACATGAAGTTTCACTGAGGTTCTAACATGGCATCTGTTTGTCAGTTTCAACCCTATTTTACAACCCTTGCTCCTCTTGCTAAGCATCCCATTGCCTCAAACTGTGAGATTTTATTACAGTGCAACGATGCAGTTTATCTGTAAAAAGAAATGATGTGGAGATGCCGGCGTTGGACTGGGGTGAGCACAGTAAGAAGTCTTACAACACCAGATTAAAGTCCAACAGGTTTGTTTCAAACACCAGCTTTCGGAGCACTGCTCCTTCACCTCAGGTGAAGGAGCAGCGCTCCGAAAGCTAGTGTTTGAAACAAACCTGTTGGACTTTAATCTGGTGTTGTAAGACTTCTTACTGTAAAAAAGAAAAGCGGCATGCAGATGTCAACAGGCAAAGCCTTGTTTTATCTTTGCAATCCCCGCTGGTAAGATTTGGTCAATTTCTATACGCCTGCATTCAGCAAACAGTATTCATTGAAACTATCAATGCATCCTTTGGGTTGAAAACGCTTGCAAACTCTCAATCAATTACAAGCTTTGATTAAGATAATATTTCCATCTCTTACAATGGGGCCAGTAGAATTTTGACAATATGGAATTGGAGATCTTAGAAGCACAGAGGTTCCGCACCTCTTTCCAAATCGCCGACATCCCACCAATGTAACACAGAGCTGGGAAGATTGTGCACTGTTGCAGCGAAGCTGACGGTAAGAGGGCTCAGCTTGGTCTTTGCCAAACCATTTTCCAATATGACCCCATTTTAACTGGAAATTTACAGGACCCCAGATGCCAATAAGAAAAAGCAATGAAGGCATTCAGTTTATAAGTATTAACGTTTGCAAATTACGGATCAATATATAATGGGCTACACAGGTATGACTATGGGTGCCATTTAATGGAAAAAAAACAGAGTCCCGTTTTGGGCGGGTTTATCGGGGTGTTTCCCGGTGTGTGCAGCACCGAGAAGGACCCCGTTGTTAAATGGGACTCTGCTTCCTCTTTGGGCCTCGGCGAGGAACGTCCCTACAAGACCGCATTAAGGCTCATTTCCTCCACTGATAAGCTCAGCTCGCCCTTACAGGAAGAGATTAGGGTGCCATTTTTAAATGGCGCCCCATACTCTTCCCCCCCCCCCCCCCCCGTAGCCTCCAGACCCCCCTGCTTACCAATTAGGGGGTGCTCGAACCCCCGCACCACATCTTAAAAAATCAGGGCACCCCTGGGCATGATCCTGAGCATGGGCAACCTGGCACATGGGCAGTGCCAACCTCACAGTGTCACCATGACACCCTGGCATGGTCATGGTGGCACTTCCAGGGTGCCAATGTGCTGCATTGCCTGGGTGGCATCGGGGGTGCCAGAGTACCACCCTGCCCAAAGCCCGACCACCCACGGGCCTCCGATCACTTGAGAGATCCCCCCAACTGCTGTTACGCCTGGTCCATGAAAACCAGTGCTAAACGGCACCATGACAGGGTCTCCGAAGCAAGGCTGTTCAATCCCGCATCTTGGGTCACACTGGCATAGACATATTCAAGTGAGACTTGAATATGCAAATTTGGATTGCGCCCATTGAGATCCAGATTGCACGCCTCGATTGGATTGGATTGGATTTGGATTTTGTTTATTGTCACGTGTACCAAGGTACAGTGAAAAGTATTTTTCTGCGAGCAACTCAACAGATCATTAAGTACATGAAAATAAAAGAAAATGCATAATAGGGCAACACAAGGTACACAATGTAACTATATAAGCACCGGCATCGGGTGAAGCATACAGGGGTGTAGTGTTAATGAGGTCATTTAGGAGTCTGGTAACAGCGGGGAAGAAGCTGTTTTTGAGTCTGTTCGTGCGTGTTCTCAGACACGTGTTCTCATTAGATCTCGCGAGGCATAACGAGCGTCGTAAATCTCGCGGAAGCCTCTTTAGGGCAGACACGGGGAGAATGTGCAAAACTCCACACAGTCACTCAAGGCTGGAATTGAACCCGGGTCCCTGGTGCTGTGAGGCTGTAGTGCTAACCACTGTGCCGCTGTGCCGCCCGTCCAAGGGGAGAGACCGAGGGTCAAACAGGGCTGGATGCTGCCTGAGACTCGGTGGTAGCACAGAGCACAGTCTCAGAGGAGGGGAGCTCGCAACATGATTAAAGGTTTCCCTGAGGGTGCAACCCACAGTTTGGGAACCACTGACTTAGCTTGCAACAGTCAGGGTCCGGCAAAATCTGCAACAATGCTTGGAGAACAAGGGCGAATGATAAATCGGTATACATGGTTTGCACATGGCATGATGTAACAATCACTGCTTTGTACGTGCGAAACACATGCAGAAGAAAGATACGTGATTAGAAACCATGTGGCAGCACGGTAGCATTGTGGATAGCACAATTGCTTCACAGCTCCAGGGTCCCAGGTTCGATTCCGGCTTGGGTCACTGTCTGTGCGGAGTCTGCACATCCTCCCCGTGTGTGCGTGGGTTTCCTCCGGGTGCTCCGGTTTCCTCCCACAGTCCAAAGATGTGCAGGTTAGGTGGATTGGCCGTGATAACTTGCCCTTAGTGTCCAAAATTGCCCTTAGTGTTGGGTGGGGTGACTGGTTTATGGGGATAGGGTGGAGGTTTCATAGAATTTACAGTGCAGAAGGAGGCCATTCCGCCCATCGAGTCTGCACCGGCTCTTGGAAAGAGCACCCTACCCAAGGTCAACACCACTCCACAGACAGTGACCCAAGCCGGAATCGAACCTGGGACCCTGGAGCTGTGAAGCAATTGTGCTATCCACAATGCCACCGTGCTGCCCAAGGTGTTGACCTTGGATAGGGTGCTCTTTTCAGGAGCCGGTGCAGGCGCAATGGGCTGAATGGCCTCCTTCTGCACTGTAAATTCTATGACACCAACCTGGAACAGACTGCTCTCCTCACCCTGTATCACGAAGAGCTTTTGTGGGGGGAAGGAAAGAAGTTGGAAGTTGGAGCAAAAATTACTTTAGTAAACAAAACACAAATGCAGTATCAAATTAAAATAATGAAAGGGAATTTTTATGATGAATTATAGACTTCCAACCCTCATTGTTATTCATCAAACTGCTTAATGATGAGTGGAAAATTGTCCAATCAAGAGGCACAAAGTTAGGCCATTTTCAGAATAAGGTCACGGCAACATTTGATTGCTGCTAATGACTGAAATGAATAAATTCAGCAAAACAAAAGTGATTACAGACAGTTTCTATCATGCAGGCTTAGTTGAATGTGATCCTTTGTAATAGGCCAGGTGCTTTGTACTGAAGCTCGTTTATACACTCCATTAGTGAACACTCATCGAGTTAAGTTTGGAGACATTATACTGGATACGTATCAGCATCATTTTATCCTGCAGGACATTAATCTGTCAGCAAACGCACCATTTTACAAAGGCTATTTTGTTTTTCCTCAGGGTTTTTTGAGGGGTGCGGCTGTGGAGAATAATTTCCATCCTGGCATCCTGTATTGGTATCAAGCAGATCTTTCGGGTTTTTTAGAATACTTTAGCGGGACGTGGGTGTCGCTGGGCAAGGCCAGCATTTGTTCCCCATCCCTAATTGCCCTTGTTATGAATGGCTCGCTCGGCCATTTCAGAGGGCAGGTAAGAGTGAACCATATCGCTGGAGTCACATTTAGGCCAGACCAAAGGACATCAGATCTCCCCCCCTAGAGGACATGAGGTTGTGCAGACGTGCCAGGGGGTGTTTCAGAATTTTGGCAAGGTCTCCATTGTCCCCAGATCAAGGTTCCGTTATTTTTCAGCTGTCACATGGCTTTTTCGACTTCACTCGAGACTGAGGTAGCACCAAGATTGAGTCGAATGGGGTCTTGAAGGATGGAGTTGAGGATGTTCAAGCCCAAGACTGAATTTCGGTTGAAGGCTGCTTCAAAATGTTCACCCCAGAGACGACAGACTGTCTGTCTGTCCTTGGTGAGCTCCCCTGCATTGATCACTTTGCCAGCACTGAAGAAACACGCATGTCCTTGGTCTCACGGGTTGTTGGATCTCCCACACTTTTCCTACCCACCATTTGATCTTTATGCTGTGGGTTTTATGCTCTACTGCTGCCTTCAGCCATTTGTCGGGCTTCTAAGATACGGTCAAGTTTCCAGTCGTCAAAAGCTTTGCGCTTAAGCTCGGTGAGGTCTTCTTGGGGCATTTTTGTCAAGTCAGGTCATGCGATTTTGGGGCAGAGAGACCAAGGATCTCTGCGCAGTTGCTTGTTGTGGTGGACTTTAGGGTCGAGCAGCCATTATGGGCACACTGTACCTCCTGGTGACTGGAGGCTAAGAGATTACCAGTGAGACACTGACTGCGAAGGGCTGATTGGTGGGATATCTGAGGCCTTTGAAGTGAATTTTCTTGGATCTGTGAGGGCGGCAGGGCGGCACAGTGGTTAGCACTGCTGCCTCACAGCACCACAGGCCTAGATTCAATTCCAGCCTTGGGTGACTGTGGAGTTTGCACTTTCTACCCGTGTCTGCGTGGGTTTCCTCCGGGTGCTCCGGTTTCCTCCCACAGTCCAAACCAGATTGGGTGGATTGGCCATGCACATCTTTGGACTGTGGGAGGAAACCGGAGCACCCGGAGGAAACCCACGCACACATGGGGAGGATGTGCAGACTCTGCACAGACAGTGCCCCAAGCCGGAATCGAACCTGGGACCCTGGAGCTGTGAAGCAATTGTGCTATCCACAATGCTACCGTGCTGTCCTAACTGGTGCTGTCTCACTGGCAGAATGGGGTGTTGGTTAGCACAAATGAAATGAAAATCGCTTATTGTCACGAGTAGGCTTCAAATGAAGTTACTGTGAAAAGCCCCTAGTCGCCACATTCCGGCGCCTGTTCGGGGAGGCTGGTACGGGAATTGAACCCGCGCTGCTGGCATCGTTCTGCATTACAAGCCAGCTATTTAGCCCATTGGGCTAAACCAGCCCCTGGAGCATCATTCCTCTTCTGGAAGGCCATTCCAGAAGAAAAGTGTACCTTGTTCCTTCAGTTGGCTTCCTTCAGTGCAGAGATCAGGGTTATCGATGAAGTTCCAGGTCCCAAATTTAATTTTGACAGGCGAAGTTGCCTGTGCATAATTTTTATTCAATGGTCGTCACACGCTGGCTATCACAGCCTTGGCAGAGGGGAGCCCCCGGTTCAATGGCAATGGGGTTCCAAGACGGTTGGGGTATGTGAAGCATAGGCTTATCAGTAGTCACCTGGAAAACTAAGGTCCTCTTCCAACCACCTCCCCTCATTGGTTAAGATCAATGTCGCATCCTAAAGAATGTGAACCATTTTCTGAATCTTGAGAGTCTCCTTTCGACGAACACAGAGACAGATGGCAAAATTAATCGTTGCCTCCAATGAGGCAATTCAGCTGACTGAGAAAGAGTATTTGAAGATCAGGATCTCAAACCAGACATTAAGGTCATGGTTTACCGAGCAGCCATGATTCCTCTTTTCTTGTATGCTTTACAGACCTGGATAACCTACGGCTGGCACTCAAAGCACTGGAGAAGTGCCACCAGTGACGCCTTCCCAAGATCCACCAAATCTGGTTCAAGAAAGGTGGTCCAACAGCAGCGCCCTCTCCCAAACTAAAGTACCCAACATGGAGGTGTTAATAACTCAAACCCATCGTCGCTGAGAGGGTGAGGTAGTTCATCTGGCTGGCACCAGGCTCCTCAATTAACTGCTCTACTCGTGTCAAAGACTCCCAGGAGGACAGTGGAAATGCTTCAGGAATGTTCTCAAAGCAGCACTGAAGGGATCAAACAGTCCTGTCAACTCATGGGAGTCCCAGTCTTGCAGCTGGCCAAAATGGAGAAGATTTACATACGACTATACAAAATAGAAGCAGGAATAGGCCACTTGGCTCCTCGAGCCTACTGTGCCAGTCAATAAGGCCATGGCAGCACGGTAGCTCAGTGGTTAGCACAGTTGCTGCACAACGCCAAGGTCCCAGGTTTGATTTCCGGCTTGGGTCACTGTCTGTGCGGAGCACGCACGTTCTCCCCGTGTCTACGTGGGTTTGCTCTGGGTGCTCCGGTTTCCTCCCACAAGACCCGAAAGACGTGCTTGTTAGGTAATTTGGACATTCTGAATTCTCCTTCTGTGTACCCGAACAGGTGTCAGAATGTGGTGACTAGGGGATTTTCACAGTAACTTCATTGCAGTGTTAACGTAAGCCTACTTGTGACACTAATAAAGATTATTATTATTGTGACTTCAACCCCACATTCCTGCCACCTCCCCGATAACCTTTCAACCTCTGGTTAATCAAGAATCTATCGAGCTCTGCCTTAAAAATATTCAAAGATTCAGCTTCCACCGCCTTCTGAGGATGAGCGTTCCAGAGATTCAGGAAGGCACCAAATTCGGGAGAATGAAGGAGTGAAGGTGAGGCATTGGAGAGAGTGCAAAAACCTCCAGACACCTCTTCTGTCTCTAGCCCTTCAAGCACCACCTGCCCGACCAGTGGTAGAGTCTGCAGATGGTGGCTTGGACTTTTCAGCTATCTCAAATCCCGCCCAAAGGAGAATGGGACGGGAGTCATCTTCGATCCCAAGGGACTGCCTAAGAGGGAGAAGGCTCAAGCCTGAAAAGTGGGACTTCAACCCACAATTTTCTGACGCAAGAGGCAAGACTACTACCGGCTGACATTTAAGCATGGCATTATGGATCAATGAAATCCGCAGACAGGCATGACATGGGGCATAGGCCAATGCATAAGTCATTTCATAGAATTTACAGTGCAGAAGGAGGCCGTTCGGCCCATCGAGTCTGCACCGGCTCTTGGAAAGAGCACCCTACCCAAGTTCACACCTCCACCCTATTCCCATAACCCAGTAACCCCACCCAACATTAAGGGCAATTTTGGACACTGAGGGCAATTTAGCATGGCCAATCCACCTAACCTGCACATCTTTGGACTGTGGGAGGAAACCGGAGCACCCGGAGGAAACCCACGCAAACACGGAGAGAACGTGCAGACTCCGCACAGACAGTGACCCAAGCCGGGAATGGAACCTGGGACCCTGGAGCTGTGAAGCAATTGTGCGAACCACTGTGCTAATGTGCTGCCCAAACTACTAAACTACTATTGGCCACTGTTCCCATTGAAATAGAGGTATTGAAAAGAATCCAAAACACTTAGAAGGTTTTAAATCAGTGATAAAACATCGAGGAAAATAAACCAGAATAAAAACATAAGAAAAGGGCAATATCCAAGTGTAAAAGATTATTTTGAGAATCATTGTAGCAAATTGGCAGAGCTCTGCTTGGAACGAAAAGAATAGGAGGATATAACTGCAAGCCAAGAAAAATGTAAGTTAAAAATAATTGAAAGAGTAACTCCTTCCCTTTCAGATGTAATTAGCTTGTCGAATTAAGCAATAAATACTGAGATAACTAAAAATTCTCTGAACAGAACATAACATAAGAACATAAGAACTAGGAGCAGGAGTAGGCCATCTGGCCCCTCGAGCCTGCTCCGCCATTCAATGAGATCATAGAACATAGAACATAGAACATTACAGCGCAGTACAGGCCCTTCGGCCCACGATGTTGCACCGTCCTGTGACAGGCTGATCTTTTGTGGACTCAGCTCCACTTTCCGGCCCGAACACCATTACCCTTAATCCCTTTATTCTTCAAAAAATGATCTATCCTTATCTTAAAAAACATTTAATGAAGGAGCCTCAACTGCTTCACTGGGCAAGGAATTCCATAGATTCACAGCCCTTTGGGTGAAGAAGTTCCTCCTAAACTCAGTCCTAAATCTACTTCCCCTTATTTTGAGGCTATGCCCCCTAGTTCTGCTTTCCCCCGCCAGTGGAAACAACCTGCCCGCATCTATCCTATCTATTCCCTTCATAATTTTATATGTTTCTATAAGATCCCCCCGCATCCTTCTAAATTCCAACGAGTACAGTCCCAGTCTACTTAACCTCTCCTTGTAATCCAACCCCTTCAACTCTGGGAATAACCTAGTGAATCTCCTCTGCACACCCTCCAGCGCCAGTACGTCCTTTCTCAGGTAAGGACACCAAAACTGAACACAATATTCCAGGTAATGGAGCAGGTTCTTCATCCAACAGGTTTGGTGTCAATATGAGTCAAGGTGTGATGTGAAATTCAAGCACGTGGACTGAATGAAGGTTATAAAACTGGGATTGTTTATTCTACCGGCATCAAATCTTTATAAATACGAACTGAAAATTAGCACTGCTGCCTCACAGCGCCAGGGTCCCAGATTTGATTCTGTGCTCGGGTCACTGTCTGTGTGGAGTTTGCATGTTCTCCCCGTGTCTGTGTGGGTTTCCTCCGGGAGCTCCGGTTTCCTCCCACAGTCCACAGGTTAGGTGGATTGGCCATGATAAATTGCCAGTAGTGTCCAAAAAGGTTGGGTGCTAAATTGTTCCTGGGTGGGCTCATGGGGATAGGATGGGGGATTGGATTGGGCCGAGGTAGTGTGCTCCTTCATAGGGTCGGTGCTGACTCGATGGGCCGAAAGGCCTCCTTCTGCCTGCAGTCATTCTAAAAGCTTAACTTAGAGGAATGGACTATTTACATTGGACACTTGTGACCAACATTCCAGATCCACTCGGATAGTATGGAGAGCTTAACTCCTGACCTCTGATCATTCCCAAAATAAGACATTTTTTTGTCGAAGCTTTTCACCTTGCACTGATCAGAACAATGTACAAGAATATAAGGAAGAAATTTATATTGTCTGAGAAGAGAGTGTTGATTGGTTCCCTGGTGGGTGCGGAATGGTAAAGATGTTGCCATGGAGAATACACCAATTGCAATGCCTCTGCCAAACAAGAGTTCACTTGTCAACCAATCAGCACTCTCTTCTCATACAGTGTCATAGAGGTCTAGAGCACAGAAAAGGCCCTTCGGCCCATCGTGTCCGGGCTGGTCAAAATCAACCACCTAACTATTCTAATTCTAATTTCCCGCATTGGGCTCCTAACCTTGTCTGCCTTGGCATCACAAGTACACATCTAATTACTTCTGAAACATTACGAGGGTCTCTGCCTCCACCACACTTTCAGGCAGCGAGTTCCAAAACTCCCACCACCCTCTGGGTAAACAAGGGTTTTCCTCACATCCCCTCTAAACCTCCCGCCCCTTCCCTTAAATCTATGCTCTTGAGTCATCCAAAGGTGATCCCTCCACCAAGGAGAAAAGTTTCTTCCCGTCTATCTTTGTCCATCATACTTTTATACGTCTCAATAATGCTCCCCCCACCCAAAGTCCCCTCTGCTCCAAGGAAAACAATCCAAGACTATCCTATCTCTCTTCATAATGAAAACTCTCCAGTCCAGGCAAAATCCTTGGGGCTTTCCTGACTCAAAGGTGTTGTCCAGGCAGTCTGCCTATATCTCCAGCAGTTCTAACCCTGCTCCACTTCCACTACCCAGTCCTCTAGCCACCATGGTGGCATTGGCTTCACCACACTGTGACACACCAATCCTGAACTTATCCTTGGCTGCTCTCTCCCTCACCTCATGGCACCTGGTTCCAGCTCCCTGCGCAGAGGGGACCATGAGGGCTGACCAGTTTCCCGATTCAGTGTTCGAACTTCCTTGCCATTGCCAACTACCGGTGGAGACCCCAATACACATTTGCCTGCCTGGGAGCCCACAAATCAGACTGTGACTGTTT
The DNA here is from genome assembly GCF_902713615.1 of Scyliorhinus canicula. Classification (NCBI taxonomy): domain Eukaryota; kingdom Metazoa; phylum Chordata; class Chondrichthyes; order Carcharhiniformes; family Scyliorhinidae; genus Scyliorhinus; species Scyliorhinus canicula. Next base: position 15,679,949 of record NC_052156.1, on the reverse strand, counting down.
ACTAGCGATCAGCAGCTTCGATTGAACTAAGACAGCTCACATATTTAAGTCCATGTTGGTACCAGCATTTGCTTCATTCATCGCTGATCTGGGTAAATGGTGCCGGTTGGGATGATAGCCAGCATTTGCTCGAGATGATCTTTTCAGCCCTTCTTCCGAACTGGAATTTCAATAGCACCTAGGCTCTGTGATGGGTTGCGCCATGGAGGAATCAACAACATCGCTTGCTCCCTTGCAGTCTCCCTGTGAGATTGCTCGGCATCCCCTTCCAGCACCAGACTTGGCCTCCTTCCAATGGATGCACCCCTGGAACCCCTGGCACACACATTCCAGAATTTCCCATCGCTATCCGACTCCTGTCTATTCAGTTCAGCCCCCGGTTGGCACTTCAGGTTTCGCTGTGTCGTTAAATGGGCTGCCTGCCCCCACATCATCCACCAGACCTTGGGGGTTGAGCAACTCCTCTCTCGGAACGGTCGTGCCCTCCAGATTCTACGTCATGAGTATGACCACCACTGCCGAGCAGCCTCCCCGGGGCCCTTTGTCTTCGCCGACGAGCAGACTCCGGGTCGCCAGCCTGTGTTATCAAATGCAGGTGACCTTTGTATAGCTCTCTTCGACTTTGGTCTGTGCAGCTCACGGGGTTTGGAGGTGGTGGGGGGGGGGGGTTTGTTAGTGATTCTTCAGGGATAACGACGCCCGAGTTTCCCTGATACTGCCAGGGAGCATCTTTCGTTTAGAATCTCTGACAGAGATGGATTCAGTCATTTCGGGTATTTGTTCAGTTTGAAATGTTTAGCGAAAGCAACGAGCATATCTCCATATATCTCGGAAGAAAATATATGCCAAAAGCATGAATCCCTTATTGTGGCTTCTCTGACATTGGCTGTTGCATCTGCCGACTCAGCAACTGAATGTGCTTTAAAATGAATTAATTCCTTGTGAAGCACTTTGAGATGTCTTGTAGAAGTGATGAGGTGCTACATCATGTGAATTAGCTATTCTTTCTAGCTCTGCATTGTGGAGCTGTGTTAATTTGCCGTCCGATAATGGGATGTGACAGCAGCTATTTAAGGATATTTACTGTAGATGCCCAAGATATAGATGTCAATCACCCTTGCTTACCGGGTTAGCTTGCTGAACAGTTATTCATGCTTTGGGTTGAAGACTCAGGAAATGTGCCATTTGAGGGCAGGAGCCTCTAATTAGGGAGCACGGAGTCTGGCAGATAGAATAGCGATGATTATGATATAGCCGTTTTAAAATGAGTCGAGCGTAATAACTGTTACAAGAACAGAAAAGTCTTATCTAATTCATTGTGATTGTGGGAAATTAAAGCCAGGCAGCTTTCTTCAAAGTAACAGCAAAGATAGAGAGCAACAGAATGACAGAAATTAATTAAAGTGCCATTCTCAACATCAGTACCGCTTTTAAAAGATCAAACAGTGACAATTATCTTTATTTTTAGGCACCCTCTCTGTTTCCTCGACTATGCTCCGTGTTTCTGTGCACCTTTTAAAATACATTCGACTCCTAGTCGTTTTATCTCAGCTTCGAAATACCAAAAGGTATTCAATATTTTGAATCAAGAAATTTGCAGAAAACAGCAGAGGAGATGCTTTGAGCACAATACCAATTCGAGCTCCCAGCCACTTTGAATTAAGCGACCTTCAATTCACCAGAGTGGACCTGATTAATTTTTGTTTCGGTCACAGTTGCCAATGGCAATTGGAGAAAGAGGTTGGAACGAGCCATTGAGCCTGAATTAACAAATAATGTTGAAATAACTGAATTTCTGAATACCCGAAGAGTTGGGTTTTGACAAAGGGTGAAAACAGGCAGGAAGTGGATGCACTGCCAGTGGGGGGGTTGGGGGGTTTTGGGGGGGGGGGGGGGGGGGTGGGCAGCACGGTAGCATCATGGTTAGCACTGTTGCTTCACAGCTCCAGGGTCCCAGATTCGATTCCCGGCTTGGGTCGCTGTCTGTGTGGAGTCTGAATGTTCTCCCTGTGTCTGCGTGGGTTTCCTCCGGGTGCTCTGGTTTCCTCCCACAAGTCCCGAAAGACGTGCTGTGAGGTAATTTGGACATTCTGAATTCTCCCTCAGTGTACCCGAACAGGCGCCGGAATGTGGCGACTGGGGGATTTTCACAGTTACTTCATTGCAGTGTTAATGTAAGCCTACTTGTGACAATAAAGATTATTATTATAAAGTAAGGTTGGCCTGTTTGAAAGTTTAGATTGTTCAGAGTTGGAAGTTTAGAATTTGCACGTTATTTTGGTCCTAATTGCTGCTTGTCGGAATTTGAATTCCCATGGAGGTGCTAATCAGCTAATTGCCTGTTTAGCACTCAAATGCTGATGAGGAACCATTTTGATGGAGCGGTACAGGTGAGCTCATCACACCCACTTTACCCGAAGCTGTGGAATGTTCTGGACTTTCAGCAGATGTGGCATACTTCATGATGGCTCAGGGACCAAGCGAAAAGGGGCACATGTATCTGGAGGGGGCACCAGTGGTCTTGAGGTGGAGGGACGTTCTGTCCAACTTACCCTCCTATCACTCCCTCTTGCAACAGCTCGTACCGGCAAACCCTGGCCCCTCATACTGCAAAGTCCTCCTTATTAACATCTGAGGGCTTGGACCAAAATTGGGAGAGCTGTCTCACAGATTAGTCAAGCAACAGCCTCACATAGTCACACTCACAGAATCACACCTTACAGATAACGTCCCAGACATTACTGTCGCCATTCCCAGACATGTCCAGTCTCACTGACAGGACAGACACAGCAGAGGTGGGCGGCACAGTGATACGCAGTCGAAGGGAGGTTTCCCTGGGAGTCCTCAACATTGACTCTGGACCCCATGAAGTCTCACAGCTTCAGGTCAAACATGTGCAAGGACATCTGCTGATTACCACGTACCGCCTACCCCTAGCTGATGAATGAAATGAAAAAATGAAAATGAAAATGGCTTATTGTCACGAGTAGGCTTCAAATGAAGTTACTGTGAAAAGCCCCCTAGTCGCCACATTCCGGCGCCTGTTCGGGGAGGCTGGTACGGGAATCGAACCATGCTGCTGGCCTGCTTGGTCTGCGTTAAAAGCCAGCGATTTAGCCCGGTGAGCTAAACCAGCCCCGTTTATTAGGAAAAAACAAGGCATCAGTATTAAAATGTAAATTGCAATCGAGAGAGTTTCAAATAATGGGTCAACTTTTCAGAGTTATTCGCCCTTGACCATCGGTACAGTTTAATTGCTCATTCTTGGTACAGAATTGCTATTAGTGAAACTTTGCATGTACAAAATGGCTGTGTTCGTTTTTATACAGCAGCCTTAACTGCTCTTTAAAAGTTATTAATTGGCTGTGAAGCACTTTGAATGTCTGTGAGAGATGTAATGAGGTCGTATCTAAATACAGTTTCCTCATATTAGAGCCAAGTTTTGTGACTCTCCTAATTTGCTTCATATAACTTATGGCTGGAACAATGTTGAGGTTGTGCTCCTCCATGTTCAACATCATTTGGAGGAAGTACTGAGTGTGGCAAAGGTACAGAATGTATTCTGGGTGGGGGACTTCAATATCCATCACCAAGAGTGGCTCGGTCGCACCATGACTGACTGAGCGGGCCGATTCCTAAAGGACATGGCTGTTAGACTGGGTCTGTGACAGATGGGGGGGGGGGGGGGGGGGGGACCAACAAGACGTAAAAACAAATTAGGCCTCATCCTCAGCAACCTGCCTGCCACAGGTGCATCTGTCCATGGCAGTATCTTTTGTGTGCCGGTGCAGACCCGATGGGCCGAAGGGCCTCTTCTGCACCATATTATTGTGTGATTCTGTGAGTATCGGTAGGGGTGACCACCCTGCAATCCATGTGGTGACAAAGTCCCGTCTTCACATTGAGGACATTCTCCATAGTGTTGTGTGGCACTACCGCCGTGCTAAATGGGATAGATTCAGAACAGATCTGGCATCCATGAGGCTCTGTGGGCCATCAGCAGCAGCAGAATTGCACTAAGTCACAATCTGTAACCTCATGGCCTGGCATATCCCCCACTCGACCATTACCACCAAGCCAGGGGATCAACCCTGGTTCAATGAAGAGTTCAGGAGAGCCAGGAGCAACAGCAGGCATATCGAAAAATGAGGTGTCAACCTGATAAAGCTACAGCACAGGACTACTTCTGTGCCAAAAGGCATAAGCAGTCAACAGCAGGCAGAACTAAGCAATTCCACAACCAACAGATCAGATCTAAGCTCTGTAGTCCAGCCACATCCAGTCTTAAATGAGGTTGGACCATTAAACAATTTACTCCAGGAGGAGGAGACTCCACAAATATTCTCATCCTTAGTGATGGAGGAGCCGAAGATGAAGCATTCTCAATAACCTTCAACCAGAAATGCCGAGTGGATAGTCCATGTCGGTCTCCTCCGGAGATGCCCAACATCAAAGATGTCAGTCTTCAGATTCACTCCATGTGATATCAAGAAACCACTGAAGACACTAGACCACGGATGTACTTCTGAGGCTATATAAGGCTCTGGATACCCCATTTGGAGTATTGTGAGCAGCTCTGGGTCCCGTATCTAAGGAAGGATGTGCAGGCCTTGGAAAGGGTCCAGAGGAGGTTCACAAGAATGATCTCTGGAATGAAGAGCTTGTCGTATGAGGAACGGTTGAGGACTCTGGGTCTGTACTCGTTGGAGTTTAGAAGGATGAGGGGGGGATCTTATTGAAACTTACAGGATACTGCGAGGCCTGCATCGAGTGGATGTGGAGAGGATGTTTCCACTTGTAGGAAAAACGAGAAGCAGAGGACTTGCCACACCCCTAACCAAGCTGTTCAAGTACAACTACAACAGTGGCATCGAAGGGGCAGTGTGGGAAATTGCCCAGGTACATCCTGTATTGGATTGGATTTGTTTATTGTCACGTGTACCGAGGTACAGTGAAAAGTATTTTTCTGCAAGCAGCTCAACAGATCATTCAGTACATGGGAAGAAAAGGGAATTAAACAGAATTCAAGAAAATACATGAGAATACATAATAGGGCAACACAATATATACAATGTACTACATAAGCATTGGCATCGGATGAAGCAGACACGGGTGTAGTGTTAATGAGGTCAGTCCATAAGAGGGTCATTTAGGAGTCTGGTGACAGTGGGGAAGAAGCTGTTTTTGAGTCTGTTCGTCCGTGTTCTCAGACTTCTGAATCTCCTGCTCGATGGAAGAAGTTGGAAAAGTGAGTAAGCCGGGTGGGAGGGATCCTTGATTATGCTGCCTGCTTTCCCCCGGCAGCGGGAGGTGTAGATGGAATCAATGGATGGGAGGCAGGTTCGTGTGATGGACTGGGCGGTATTCACGACTCTCTGAAGTTCCTTGCGGTCCTGGGCCGAGCAGTTGCCATACCAGGCTGTGATGCAGCCCGATAGGATGCTCTCTATAGTGCATCTGTAAAAGTTGGTAAGGGTTAATGTGGACATGCCGAATTTCCTTAGTTTCCTGAGGAAGTAAAGGCGCTGTTGTGCTTTCTTGGTGATAGCGTCGACATGAGTGGACCAGGATAGATTTTTGGTGATGTGCATCCCTAGGAATTTGAAACTGCTCACCATCTCTACCTCAGCTCCGTTGATGCTGACAGGGGTGTGCACAGTACTTTGCTTCCTGAAGTCGATGACCAGCTCTTTAGTTTTGCTGGCATTAAGGGAGAGATTGTTGTCGCTGCACCACTCCACTAGGTTCTCTATCTCCCTCCTGTATTCGGACTCGTCGTTATTCGAGATCCGGCCCACTATGGTCGTATCGTCAGCAAACTTGTAGATGGAGTTGGAACCAAGTTTTGCCATGCAGTCGTGTGTGTACAGGGAGTAGAGTAGGGGGCTAAGTACACAGCCTTGTGGGGCACCGGTATTGAGGACTATTGTGGAGGAGGTGTTGGTGTTCATTCTTACTGACTGTGGTCTGTTGGTCAGAAAGTCAAGGATCCAGTTGCAGAGTGGAGAGCCAAGTCCTAGGTTTTGGAGCTTTGATATGAGCTTGGCTGGGATTATGGTGTTGAAGGCGGAGCTGTAGTTAATAAATAGGAGTCTGATGTAGGAGTCCTTGTTTTCGAGATGCTCTAAGGATGAGTGTAGGGCCAGGGAAATGGCGTCTGATGTGGACCGGTTGCGACGGTATGCGAATTGAAGTGGGTCAAGGCGTTCCGGGAGTATGGAGGTGATGCGCTTCATGATCAGCCTCTCGAAGCACTTCATTACAACTGATGTCAGGGCCACCGTGTGGTAGTCATTGAGGCACGTTGCCTGGTTCTTCTTTGGTACCGGTATGATGGTGGTCTTCTTGAAGCAGGTGGGGACCTCGGAGTGGAGTAGGGATAGGTTAAAGATGTCTGTGAATACCTCTGCCAGCTGGTCTGCGCAGGCTCTGAGTGCATGACCGGGGATCCCGTCCGGGCCCATCGCCTTCCGTGGGTTCACTTTCAGGAAGGCCGATCTGACTTCGGAAACTGTGATGGTGGGTATGGGTGAATTATGGGTTGCTGGGGCACTCGATAGCGGATTGTTGGTTACCTGCTCAAACCGAGCATAGAATGCATTAAGTTCATCGGGGAGGGGTGCACTGCTGCCAGAGATACTGCTCGGCTTCGCTTTGTAGCCCGTTATGTTGCTTAGTCCTTGCCACAACCGCCGAGAGTCTGTCTGTGACTCTAGTTTAGTTTGATATTCTCTCTTGGCATCTTGGATGGCTTTGCGGAGGTCGTACCTGGATTTCTTGTATAGGACAGGGTCGTCTGCCTTGAACGCCTCAGATCTGTCCTTCAGTAAGGAGTCAATCTCGCGGTTGAGCCATGGTTTCCGGTTGGGGAACGTACGTACTGCTTTCTTTGGCACGCAGTCGTCCACACATTTGCTGATGAAGTCTGTGACGGTGGTGACATACTCATTTAAGTTAGTCGCTGAGTTCTTAAATATGGACCAGTCCACTGTCTCCAAGCAGTCACGTAAGAGCTCTTCTGTCTCATCGGACCAGCACTGCACAACCTCCTTAGCTGGATTCTCCCGCTTGAGTTTCTGCTTGTAAGCCGGGAGAAGGAGCACCGTCTTATGGTCTGATTTCCCAAAGTGCGGTCAGGGAATGGAACGGTAGGCGCCCTTGATTTTTGAGTAGCAGTGGTCAAGAGTGTTGTCGCCCCTGGTGGTACAGGAAATGTGCTGGTGGAATTTTGGCAGTACACTCTTGAGGTTGGCTTTGTTGAAGTCTCCGGCCACAATGAACAAGGCCTCCGGGTGTTCTGTTTCATAGTTGTTTATGACTGTGTACAGTTCATCCAGCGCCTTCCTCACTTCTGCCTGGGGTGGGATGTAGACCGCTGTGATAATGGCTGAAGTGAACTCACGTGGAAGATAGTATGGGCGGCACTTTACGGTCAAGTATTCCAGGTCTGGGGAGCAGTAGGTCGCCAGGGTCACCACATCCAAGCACCAGGAGGAGTTGACGAGGAGGCAAACCCCTCCACCCTTCGCTTTGCCTGAAGATGCCGTGCGGTCCGCCCGGTGAATAGAGAAGCCTTCAGGTTGTATGGCACGGTCCGGTGAGGCGGGAGTGAGCCATGTCTCTGTGAAACAGAGCACACAGCAGTCTCTTACTTCCCTCTGAGAGGTAAGTCTGGCGTTTAGTTCATCCAGCTTGTTTTCAATCGCTTGGACGTTTGCCAGGAGTATGCTGGGGAGAGGGGTCTTGAAACCGCGTTCCTTCAGTCTAACCTGCAGACCGCTGCGTTTCCCTCGCTTTCTCGGTCGGCGGCTGCTGCTGGATGATCCTGGGATCCGATGGGAGACGTCTGCCCTTGTGGAAGGTAGGTGGTTGCATCTGGCGGGGTCCAGGGCGCTGGCGGAGTCCAGGGCGCTAGCGGGGTCCAGGGCGCTGTTTACATTTCCGGGGTCGCGTCTGGCAGGGCCCCGGGTGCTGGTTGAGGTAGAGGGGTTGCTGGGGGGGGTGAGTTTGCGATCCGGATGGGTCCCGGCGTTCTGCGGGCGCGGGAATACCTTGCAGCGCGTTCGGGTCCTTGCGCGTGGTCTCCGTTGTTTTTGGGGTCCTGGGTCGTGGGCAGGGGCTTCCTGGGGCAGATTGGGCTAGGTCCCATGGTCTGTTCCCTTCCTGGGCACTCCTGGGGTCGGATTTTGAAGTCGGCACGGTGGGGCCTCCATGTGGATTTTTCTTTCTTCCATCACCAGGTAGGTCGGGTTGCTGGGCGGGCCTCTCCGGGTTGGGTTGCTGGGCGGGTCTCTCGGGGTCGCGTTGAGCCGTGTCTTGCCGTCGGGGGTCGGGTCGGGAGCTCCGGGGGCTGGCGTCGGTTGTTAGGCCGGGTTTGGAGCTCCGAGGCCCGGGTCGGCTCCAAATCGAGGTCGGGGCTTCACTTCCGGTTTGGGCCCGATCTTCTTCCAGGTCACGGAGGTCAGGTCGGGTCGGGTCACAAGGTCTCCAAGGGACTCGGAGGATCTTCAAGCCTGCAAGAGAACATAAGAGAGAGAGGTTAGTAATAATGTTAGCTTTAGAATTAATTTTTAAAAGGTTAGAACGAGTATAAATAAAGTTAAAAGTGGATCTGTTGGGGAGAGCTTGCAGAGAGTCGCCTCGCTCCGGCGCCATAATCTTGCACACAAAAGCAGGATGATTCCAACCCCGCCAATTACCACCCTATCAGTCTACTCTCAATCATCAGTAAAGTGATGAAAGTGGTCATCAACAGCGCTATCAAACAGCACTGTGGTGATATGATTTGCATAGCTGTCTGCCATTGATGCAGAACACCGGCTTACCATTGGCCCTAGTCGGTCATGTGCCTCTTGACCGATTGGTTGAGACCAGTCATGTGACAGCTCTCCGATTGGTCGAGAGGCTGAGTTAACCACGCCTCCATACCGAGGTATAAATAGTCGGAACGCCAGGCGGTCGTCCATTTTATTGTCGACAACCGCAGGGCTAAGTTCTAGCTTATTAAAGCCTAACTTTTGTATAGCAACTCGTCTCTCGTGCAATTGATGGCTCATCAAGCACTTACTCAGCAATAACCTGCACACTAATGCTCAGTTTGTGTTTTGCCAGGGTCACCCAGCTCCTGACCTCATTACAGCCTTGGCTCAAACAATGGCATTACCATCGCTGAATCCCCCACTATCAACATCCTGGGGGTGACCATTGACCAGAAACTGAACTGGACCAGCCATATAAATACTGTGCCTACACGAGCAGTTCAGAGGCTAGGAATCCTGCAGCGAGCAACTCTCCTCCTGACTCCCCAAAGACTGTCCACCGCCCACAATTCACACGCCAGGAGTGTGATGGATCTCCCCATTTGCCCGGATGAGTGCAGCTCCAACAACATTCAAGAAGCCCATCACCATCCAGGACAAAGTTGCCCATTTGATTGGCACTCCTTTCACAAGCGTTCACTCCCTCCACCACTGGCGTTCAGTCGCAGCCGTGTGCGCCATCCACAAGGTGATCTGCAGAAACTCATCGAGGCTTCTTGGGCAGCACCTTCCAAACCCATGACCACTACCGCCTGGAAAGAAAAATGCAGCAGATACACGGAAACACCACTAATTGGAGATTCCCCTCCACGTCACTCGCCATCTTGACGGGAAATATATCAGCGGTTCTTCACTGTCGCTGGCTCAAAATCCTGGAACTCCCTCCCAACACAGTGGGTGTACCTGCTGCAGCTGGTTCAAGAAGCCAGCTCACCACCACCTTCTCAAGGGCAATTAGGGATGGGAAACAAATGCTGCCAACCAAGCCCACATTCTGTAAACATATATAAAAACCCCCCACACATACCACCAGATACAAACCCCCTATAAAACTCATGTCCCAGTGTCTCACTGTCTTTTCTTTGTCCCCAAGGATAAAGCGGGCCATAATCGGCTGGAGCACCAGAAGATGGAAGGGGCATCCCAGATATTTGAGTCCACGCCCTCTATGAGGAAAGGTCCCTGAAACTGGTGGGGGAGGCCGAGGAGAGGGCGGTGGCTGCGATGGAGGTCGACATGAGCCAAAGAACCGAGAGTCCAACACAGCACTGACGTCCCTGTAGCAAGTGAGTCACTCCTCTCCAACAGACCAGGGAACCCCTCTCCCACAGACCAATCACCCCTCTCCCACAGACCAGTCACCCCTCTCCCACAGACCAGGCACCCCTCTCCCACAGACCAGTCACCCCTCTCCCACAGACCAGTCACCCCTCTCCCACAGACCAGTCACCCCTCTCCCACAGACCAGTCACCCCTCTCCCACAGACCAGTCACCCCTCTCCCACAGACCAGGCACCCCTCTCCCACAGACCAGTCACCCCTCTCCCACAGACCAGGCACCCCTCTCCCACAGACCAATCACCCCTCTCCCACAGACCAGGCACCCCTCTCCCACAGACCAGTCACCCCTCTCCCACAGACCAGTCACCCCTCTCCCACAGACCAGTCACCCCTCTCCCACAGACCAATAACCCCTCTCCCACAGACCAGGAAACCCCTCTCCCACAGACCAGTCCTTCCCAAGATCTCACCCCATGGGCTGGATTCTCTGCTCCTGAGACTGTGTTGACGCCGGGACAGGATTCATGGACTTTCATGACAGCAAAGCCGGCAGCAAATCTGGCCCGATTCAGCGACGGTTGAGGGGCAAGCACCGGCGCCACATGGAACACAATCGATTCCAATGAGAAACGGTGCGGGATTTGCCAGGTTCGTGATTGACACTCGGGAGGCTGACAAGCTGCAGCCGCACATACACATTACACTCCCCACACGCACACATTCCAGCCAACAAGGTGGAACTGGTTGCGCTGGAGGTCGTCCACCCGTTGATGGGTTGGCTAGGGCCAGACGGCACCTCGGGGAGTGCCCTGGGGGACGCCTATCTGACCCGTGGCCCTAGACTCCCTGTGGGCGTGCCCAGCTGCATGGCTGCCTTTCTGTCTGTGGCAATGTTGTTCCGTGCCGGTCCACCCCGATCCCACAGCACACATCCTGGCCACCCCACGCTACTCTCTCTCGGCCCTGGCAGAAACCCCCCCCCCTCCCCCCCCCCCCGACCCGCCGCACAACTGTCAGCAAAAATATGGGATGTTGTACACTTTCCGTCCCCCTCTCTCTCCTTCAGCAGCCACCAAGCCATGTTTCACGATTTTTAAAAGCACAAATGATCCACGCCAGTGTCTGAAGGGGTTCTAACAGGCGCCAAGAAACTCCATTATCTCAAATAAGTGGACAAGGAGATTATCCCTTTTTTCAAATTCATACTTAGGATTTGGGTGCCAATGCCATTGCTAATTTATCTTGAGGAGGTGGTGGTGAACAACCAAGATCCTTTTTCAACAGCTGTAGTCCATGTGGTGTAGGTTCACCCACACCGCTTTGAGGGAGGGAGGTCCAGTAGTTTGACCCAGTGGCAGTGAAGGAACGGTGATATATTTTCAAGTCGGGGTGGTGAGTGGCTTGGAGAGGAACCTCCAGGTTGTGCTGTTCTGAGCTATCTGCTGCCCATTGATGGTGTGTTTGGAAGGGTGCTATCTTAGGAGCCTCGATGAGTTCCTGCAGTGCATCTTACAGATGGTACACATGGCTGCCACTGTGCATCGGTGGTGGAGGAAGCGAACGTTTGTGGATTGGCACCCAATCAAGCGGGCTCCTCTGTCCTGGACGGTGTTGAGCTTCATGAGTGTTGTTGGAGCTGCACTCATACAGGGAAGTGGCGAGCATTCCATCACGTTCCTGATTTGTGCCTTGCAGGTCGTGGATAGACTTCACGGGAGTCATAAGATGAGTTATCGCCGCAGGATTTTTAGCTTCTGACCTGCTCTTGCAACAACAGCTTTTATATGGCTGGACCAGTTCAGTTTCTGGTCAATGGTATCCCCCAGGATGTTGATGGCGGGGGATTGAGTGATGGTAATGCCATTGAATTGGGGCGATGGTTAGATCCTCTCTTTTTGGAGATGGTCATTGCCTGGCACTTGTGTGGCACAAATGTAACTTGGCACTTTTCAGCCCAAGCCTGGATATTGTCTAAGTCTTGCTGCATTTGGACATGGACTGCTTCAGTATCTAAGGAATCGCACATGATTTGCGCAATCGTCAGCGAACATCACTACTTCTGACCTTATAATGGAAGGAAGATCACTGATGAAGCAAATGAAGATGGTTGAGCCTAGGACACTAACCTGAGGAACTCCTGCAGTGAAGTCCTGACTGAGACCACTGGTCTTCAACAACCACAACCATCTTCATTTGTGCCAGGTATGAGTCCAACCATTGGAGGGATTTCCCCCTGATTTTCATTGACTCCAATTTTGCCGAGGCCTTTTGATGTCACACTTAGTCAAATGCTGCCTTGATGTCCAGGGCAGTCACTCACACCTCACGTCTGGATTGCAACTCTTTTGTCCATGTTTGAACTAGAGGTTGCATTGAAGCCAGGAGCTTATTGGCTCTGGCAGAATTCAAACTTGAACGTCAGTGAGCAAGTTATTGCTGACAAGTACCAGTTGACTGCACGTATGATGACATCTTCCATCACTTTACTGATGATGGACAGTAGACTGTTGGGGCAGTAATTGAAAGGTTGGATTTGTCCTGCTTTTTGTGTACAGAACATAGATGGGCAATTTTCTAAATTGTCAGGTAGATGCCAGTGTTGCAGCCGTACTGAAACAGCTTATTTAGAGGCGCGGAATGTTCTGAACCGCGTGTCTTTATTACTATTGCTGGAATATTGTCAGGGTGAATCAAATTGATAGAAATAAAAATGTGGTGAAGGTGGAGGAGAGAGTTCACAGTCTGAAGCTGTTGAACTCAATGTTAAGTCCAGAAGGCTGTAACGTGCCTTACCGGTAGGTGAGATGCTGCTCCTCCAGTTTGCGTTGGGCTTCACTGGAACATTGCAACAGGTCAAAGATGAATGTGTGGACATGAGGGCAGGTTGGTGAGTTGAAATGGCATGTGAGGCATCCTCAATTACGACGCAAGAGCGAGGTCGGTAATCAAAAGGTTTTAATCTACAGAGAACCGAACAGCATCCGAGCGAAGTGTGCTCACAACATGGAGCCTTATCCTATATACAGTTTCCTGGGGGCGTAGCCAGAGGTGGAGTCCCCCAGGGTTCCAAGCATCTTAAAGGGGCAAGGTATTAAAGGTCAGGTACCGTTTACAGCAGTTATTAATACTGTTCATCACAGCATGCGACAGGAAGGTTTTGGGTCCAGCTTGCGGACAGACCAAAGGTGTTCTGTAAAGCGGTCAGCCAGTCTGTGTTCAGATTCTCCAATGTAGAGGAGGCCGCATTTGGAGCAGCTAATGCAATAGAGCAGATTGAAGGAGGTGCAAGTTATGGGATGGGCAAAAATGTTAGTCTTGCCAGCGTGGTGCATATTCCTTGAAGGAATAAAGAAAAGATGATCATCTTAACCCCACTCAGGATGCATGTCTTCAAACAATAAACCAGAAGGTGGCTAATCAATCCAACACCACCGCTATATTTGGAAAAGAAACTGCAATTGCAAGGAGTTTCATGGTAAGGAAGTCCATATTTATCTCTTTGCCATCTTTAAATGCTGACTGCAGAAAGCAAGACACAGCAACAGCAGAAAATGCAGTAACACCCATGCCTTAAAAAACCTGAGGCTGTAATATCATAAGGTCTCCAGGCTTGTTACTTATCAGGCCCACCAGTACAACAAACTGATATTCTGATAACGAGATGACAAGGAACTAACTTTGTGACCTGCCCAAAGCTCATCACTTTAAGAGAATTCTGAAAATGTCTCCAGCCATTGAATTCACTCAAACTACACGTAAGGAGTGAAAATGTCTTTTCATTCGGCCAGTAACACGTGTTTTCCAGAACACGACAATTATTGTGAATTCCCTTTGTCTATAATTCGCAAAAGTACACTATTCTCCTTAACTGTACTTTTCCTTGAGTGTGTTTGTGTGAGTGGATGCAACAGTAAGATTTTAGGGTGAGTTCTTAAATAAACAATCACCTTTCTTTAGTTAAACTCATGAAAAGCTTGCTGCTGTTTATTCAAATTGTCCACACATTCAGGGGTTAAAAACACACACGGCCACATCTTCCTCGCAAACGTTTACATGTATAAATATATGATGTTGTTATAATGATTTGCTCCCAGCATTTTCTGCTTCGATTGAATCAATAAATTGGTCACTTAGTGAACCATTATTTTTAAGTTTGCTATTTTTGTATCTGCAATCATTTTGAAGCAAGCAGGATATTTCCCAAGGAAGTAGTTTTGTTTTGATCAAGAAAGGTAAAATTTGTATACACAAAGCAACTTTGTCCTCCTGGACAGTTACATAGAATACCTAGAATGCCTAAGGAGGCCATTCGGCCCATGGAATCTGCACCGACCCTCCAAAAGAGCACCCTACACTTGTCCTATCCCCACAACCCCACCAAACATGCACATCTTTGGACTGTGGGAGGAAACCGGATCACCCGGAGGAAACCCACTCAGACACGGGGAGAACGTACAGACTCCGCACAGACAGTGACCCGAGGTTGAAATCTACCGGGTCCCTAGCGCTGTAAGGTAGCAGTGCTAACCACTATGTTAGACATAGACATATCATTTAAAGTGCAGAAGGAGGCCATTTGGCCCATCAGGTCCGTACCAGAAAGACCAACCCACCTTAGCCCACAACTCAGTAACCCCATCTAACCTTTTTGAACACTATGGGCAATTTAGTGTGGCCAATCCTCCTAACCTGCATATCTTTGGACTGTGGGAGGGAAACCGGAGCACCCGGAGGAAACCCACGCAGATAACGAGGAGAACCTGCAGCCTCCGCACAGTGACTCAAACCGGTAATTGAACCAGGGATCCTGAAGCTGTGAAGCAACTGTGCTAACCACTGTGCTACCGTGCTGCCCTACAGAACGTGTTGTTCTGGAATGTGTCAGGCTTCAGAATAGGTTCCCCAAGAATCGTCCCTCTTTGTTAAAGAAACGTGTTTGGATTAGAGTGGCGCTCCAACAAAATGGGAAGCAATCATCCTCAAAGTGCCCAATATGACCTCTATACCAGGGTAGACCAGCTGACTAGCTATGGTGATTTGTTGTTGTGTTGTCGCTACTCATGGTGTGTATTGCTTAGACACTGTCAAGTAATCTTGTAGAAGCTACCAAGAAGTCTTTATTAACATTACTGACCTATGTACATATTTACAATAAGAGGGTACAGGGATGGAGAGGGTTCTATGCCGTGTATTTGTACATTACTATCTAACTCTACACTGCTGACCTAAGTTCTAGGTCAGGTGCCTTCTTAGATCACTGGTGGACGGAACTGTACTCAGTCCCAGGTTATCCCTCAATGTACCGGATCCTTCGGCTAGAGGTGACACCATGGGCTGGATTCTCCGCCCCGCTGCGCCACACTTCTGCCGCGACCCGGTGGCGGAATTCTCCGTTACGCCGGCCGGTCAATGGGGTTTTCCCATGCCGTCAGGAAACCCCCGGGCGCCGGCAAAACTGAGCATCCCGCCGGAGGAGAATCCCACCCCATTTTAGTCACATGCACAATATTTAGTTAACAAAATCTACCACCATGTGATAGCCAAGGAGGTAAAGCGCCTACTTAGATCAAAAATCACTTGCACACTCTGCTTTTCATCTTAGTAGTTTACTAGAGTTGCATGCTGGGGTTAAAGTAGGTATATGAAATGAAAATGAAAATGGCTTATTGTCACAAGTAGGCTTCAAATGAAGCTACTGCGAAAAGCCCCGAGTCGCCACATTCCGGCGCCTGTTCGGGGAGGTTGGTACGGGAATTGAACCGTGTTGCTGGCCTGCCTTGGTCTGCTTTAAAAGCCATCTCTTTAGCCCTGTGCTAAACCAGCCCCATGACGCTGTGACAATGACTATTGGGATCACATGCTCGCAATAGCGTTCCCGGCCCATTTTTTGTTTGCTATTCTAAAGTCCAACTAGCCGCGAAATTTCAAAATTAGGCCCATGTGCTGAATGGTTCACACATTGGACAACTCTGCTCTGTGGAATAGGGTGAGTTTTGGGATGTGAGACTAAGGGAGTGAATGGTGAATATTTGAGCCTGATAATGCTCATTAATGAGCGGCAAGGCAGGACAGTGGTTAGCACTGTTGCTTCACAGAGCCAGGGTCTCAGGTTCGATTCCCCGCTGGGTCGCTGTCTGTGCTGAGTCTGCACGTTCTCCCCGTGTCTGCGTGGGTTTCCTCCGGGTGCTCCGGTTTCCTCCCACAAGTCCCGAAAGACGTGCTGTTAGGTCTGAATTCTCCCTCTTTGTACGTGAACAGGCGCTGGTGAGTGGCGACCAGGGGCTTTTCACAGTAACTTAATTTCAGTGTTAATGTAAGCCTATTTGTGACAAAAGATTATTATAGATTATTACGGGAAGTAAAGTGGCTCATTGGAATGACATATCCTGGGAACGAATGAGAAGGAATTTGTCCTACTCTGTGTCTGGTGCTTCCTGCTTCCACAGTTTGACTTTTTCCACCTTCAGTGTCCTGCTAAATGTGTACGTTTGCCTGTTTTCTGCTCATTTTCCATTCTGGTGGATTCAGTCCTATTATAAAAGGCCCATGATGCTTATCACTGTTGCAAAGTGTATCCAAAAAGGAGGCCACATTTTCACAATTCCCGTTCAGTGGCTGAGCAATTTAACCCATCCCCAGGAAATCAGTCAGCAGGACTTGATAAATCAGCAGTGTGAAGGCAGTCGAGCCTTGTTGAAATAAAAGTGACATGTAGGTTCAAATAACTGCTCAGCGAGCACTTAATGCACCAGGCATCCCTTTACGTCCCAGAAAGCAAAACAAAATTCTCCTATTATTTGCTATGATTCAGCCAGTTATACTGAAAACCCAATGTGCATTATGTTCCTGCGGCCAAGTATTGCAATGATTTTAGAAATGACACTGTACACTCTTACTCAAGGGAACAATATCATCGCAGCCAATGCCTGTGTGAAGCATGGCCAGGTCAAGTATCTCACTGGAGCCGGTATCGAACAGGCCAAATTGTCCTTGCTCTGTATCAATATGTTTGGTCTGCCTTTTCCTAAAATGTCGTGTCATCTTACTTGCTGAATGATTGTACCTACTGTAGTAGGGTGACAGCTGCAAATCATTAGTTGGGATTTTCCTGCAGGTATCAGGACCCCGGTATTGGGTCTATTTGGAGGTCCCAAGCCTGCCTATTTGATCAGCACGCTCGCTGGCACAAGGTTCCGAGAGTTAGCCTCCTAAATATCCACCTCTGTCTTCCCTGTCTGTTATGGGCCAGGGTTTAGAAACTCCAACGTGGTTTATGGAGTTCACCTGGCCTAGAACTTTTTGTTGAATCTGGCTAGGGTGGGCACAAGAGCCTTCACTTGAGGTGCGATTCAACAATCTTCCTAGACACTTTAATTAAAATAAACTTTATTCTAAGAACTTAGTTAACATTTATATAACACACAGCAAGAGTTTTTATCAATTACAAACATAAAAATACCCCACAGCTACAGCAATCTATGTGTAACACTTAATGAATTCCCCCTTAACTGTTTCAATTCAAAAACAAAATTCCATAAACCAAAATGGCTTTTCAATGGCGTGTCCCAGCACTCTGCATTCTCACTTGAATAAGATTGGCTTTTCCTGAGATTCTGACACCGCTTCATCAGCAGGTTTAAACCCTTCCTGAAAGCAAACTATATCTAAAGCCACCACCAAGGTGATTTTTACTGGAACAGCACGGGGCATCACGGCAGCATTGTGGATAGCACAATTGCTTCACAGCTCCAGGGTCCTAGGTTCGATTCCAGCTTGGGTCACTGTCTGTGCGGAGTGTGCACATCCTCCCCGTGTCTGCGTGGGTTTCCTCCGGGTGCTCTGGTTTCCTCCCACAGTCCAAAGATGTGCAGGTTAGGTGGATTGGCCATGATAAATTGCCCTTAGTGTCCAAAATTGCCCTTAGTGTTGGGTGGGGTTACTGGGTTATGGGGATAGGGTGATGTTGACCTTGGATAGGGTGCTCTTTCCAAGAGCCGGTGCAGACTCGATGGCCTCCTTCTGCACTGTAAATTCTATGATAAAATAAAAATAGAGAGAGATAGGCCAAAACACTTCTTTTTCCTGTCTGAGTCCACAGCAGTCAAATAAAAAATGAAAGGGAAACTGAAAAACTCACACAGCCACAGCCCAGCTCCACCCACACAATGACATCACTGAAGCCATGTGATAAGACATAAATCTTTCTTAAAGGGACACTCACATGTCATGCCCAACTGAACATGGTTGGCAAACTCCCAAAACTGCAGCCCAATCAGACGCAGCATTATCAGGCCTGCATGAGGGCTGCTTTCTAGAGTTGGAGGAGGCGCCAGTGTTAGGGAGGGGGAGGCCTTGGAGGCTTATAAAAACAAGTCTGTGAATTTTAATTTAGCCTGGAATGATGCATACCGCTACATGTCAATGCGCATTGTTTGAGAAGTAGATTGAGACTTGAAGATACTTTGTATGTTTCATGATATGCCAGGGCAGAAGAGCTAAACCTTTTGCCTTCCCTGCTGTTTAAGACAATAAGACCATAAGCCATAGGAGCAGAATTAGGAGACTCGGACCATCGAGTCTGCTCCGCCATTTAATCATGGCTGATACTTTTCTCATAGCATCTGATCCCCTTATTGATCAAAAACGTATCTATCTCCGTCTTAAAGACACTCAGTGATTTGGCCTCCACAGCCTTCTGCGGCAAATAGTTCCACAGATTCACCACCCTCTGGCTGAACAAATTCCTCCTCATCCCTGTTTTAAAGGATCGTCCCTTTAATCTGAGAGTGTGCCCTCTGCTTCTAGTTTTTCCTACAAGTGGAAAGATCCTCTCCACATCCACTCTATCCAGGCCACACAGTATCCTGTAAGTTTCAATAAGATCCCCCCTCTTCCTTCTAATTCCACACAGTACAGGCCCAGAGTCGTCAACCGTTCCTCATACGACAAGTTCTTTGAGTCTTGCAAACTCCGTGTACAATCCCACAGTAAAGGTTTGGTCTACCCCTCACTTGTGATGGTCAGATCATCATGATTAAACCTTTCCTTTCACTCTTCACTTCTCTGCCCTCCCCCTCTCTCATTTCCTCCACTGACCTATTTCCTTCATCCCTGCCGCCTATCACCCCTCCCACCCTCCCACCCCTCCCACCCCTCCCACCCTCATACCCTCCCACCCTCCCACCCCTCCCACCCCTCCCACCCTCACACCCTCCCACCCTCCCACCCTCACACCCTCCCACCCTCCCACCCCTCCCACCCCTCCCACCCTCACACCCTCCCACCCCTCCCACCCCCACACCCTCCCACCCTCCTACCCCTCCCACCCCCCCCACCCCTCACACCCTCCCACCCTCCCACCCTCCCACCCCTCCCACCCCTCCCACCCCTCCCACCCCTCCCACCCTCATACCCCCTCCCACCCCTCCCACCCCTCCCACCCTCCCACCCTCCCACCCCTCCCACCCCCTCACCCTCACACCCTCACAGGGTGATTTCCTGGGAGGGTCAAAAAAGAAAGAAATAAACCCAAGGCCAATATTCCCCGACTGCGCCTAAACCAGACCAGGAGAGATCACATAGACCTGGACTTTATCGTCCACGATTATCGCTGCTCCCTCCGACAAACATGTTGGCTGTCAGCCCACCCACACAAACCCCGGTTGCCCCGCAGCGATATAGTGCTACAAGAAGCCTTAGTTGCTTCAAAGTGGGACATGCGTTCCCCCCACCGGCCATTGATGAGGAAGTCCCACCCTAGAGAGTCAATCTGATTGGCTGGCATTTGTGTATCCCAGTGGCGCCAGGATCGAGTAGTGGTCACAGCTGGGATGACAGACATTCCCCGAGAAGAAGAAATGGTTGAGCCGGGACTTGGGACAAGCAGATTTGCCTGGAATGGCAGTACATTCACATTGGTTCATAGAGTTTACAGTGCAGAAGGAGGCCATTCGGCCCATCGAGTCTGCACCAGCTCTTGGAAAGAGCACCCTACCCAAGGTCAACACCTCCACCCTATCCCCATAACCCAGTAACCCCACCCAACACTAAGGGCAATTTTGGACACTAAGGGCAATTTATCATGGCCAATCCACCTAACCTGCACAACTTTGGACTGTGGGAGGAAACCGGAGCACCCGGAGGAAACCCACGCAGACACGGGGAGAACATGCAGACTCCGCACAGACAGTGACCCAAGCCGGAACCGAACCTCAGACCCTGGAGCTGTGAAGCAATTGTGCTATCCGCAGTGCTACTGTGCTGCCCTTAAATAATACTCACTTATTGTCACAAGTAGGCTTCAATTAAGTTACTGTGAGAAGCCCCCCAGTCGTCACATTCCGGCGCCTGTTCAGGGAGGCTATTACTGGAATTGAACCCACGCTGCTGGTTCTTGTTCTGCATTACAAGCCAGCTGTTTAGCCCACTGTGCTAAAGTAGCTCCATTGGTTGGCCTTGCCTAATACCAGCCCAGAAGGAAAATGTGGTAAAACGGGAAAATAAGAATACTGTTTTTTCCTTCTGTGAGGGCCCAGGGAAATTGGTCAAATACTTCTGGAATATGAGAGGAATATAATGAGGAGAAACTTGTAGATATGGTGAATACTGCACTCATAATGGAAGTTACAAACATTAAGGCCAATAACATTGTGTGTCTCTTCCAGATTTGCAGTCAAAAATGATCAGTATTTTGCCGGTAAAAGCATACCTGACAAGGGTTTAAAAATCTGATCTTTCTGAGCTAAAAGTAACACGTTTGAGGCATGTTTGATGTGAAGTGGCTGAGTGCTGCAGATAAGGCCCTGAGAGGAGCTTTTACATACATTCATGAACCAAAAGTCATACCTGCAGGCTGGAAGTGAATTGTGGATTCAGGCACAACTATCAGGATAATGATGAGGGGATGGGATATATCTGAACTTACAGAACCCTGGAGTTTGATAACCACAGCAGCATGTAGCCACTTGAAACTTGCAGTGTTTGGAGTGGAAGGGGAAAGATTAAGCGGTGGTTAGATAGAGGAATGGAAACTGGAACACAGAACGCAACATACAAGGTTGTGAGTCAAGAGGAATACACCATAGGGGTCAGTTACTGAAGCAGAAACATTCATGTTGTTTTCGCCCAGGTGAGGAGGCGTGAATTGGCTCCCCTCTATCCAGCCTCACTGGTTGGTCACAACATGGGTTTTTAAAAATACTCTTTTCTCTGTGGATGCCTTGTTAAAATCCTATCGAGCCAGACCTGTGCCCTATTCATCACATGAAAAGGTGGAGATCGAACTTAGACAATTGGAAGATTTGGGTGTCACAAAGCCAGTGCCATTTGCAGATTGGGCAGCACCCATTGTTCCAGTGGTCAAGCCAAATAACACCTCAAGAATATGCGGACACTACAAAGGAGCAATAAGCCAGGCAGCGAAATTAAACAGGCGACATATACCTAAAATTGAGTCCCACCCTAGAGAGCATTTTAGGCAAAGTTGGTTGGAGGTCTAACATACATCAAGTTAGACATGAGTCATACGCACCAGCAGCTGGAGCTGGATGGTGCTTCCAGGGGGTTCATCGCTGTTGATACACACGAGGGCCTGGACCAGTGCACCAGGTTGCCATTTGGAATCTCATGTGCTTGTGCATTTTTTCAACGCACAATAGAGACCCTATTGCAAGATTTGCCTAAGAAAGTCATCAATTTAGATGATGTGCTAATCACGGGAGACACAGAAGAGGAGCACCTAACTCACCTGGAGGAGGTTTTAAAAAGTTTGTAGAAGCTGGAGTAAGACTAAAAAGAGAGAAATGTACAATTCAGGCAGGTGAGAAGGTTTATTTAGGTTTTGGAGTGGACCCACAAGGATTACATCCGATGGAAGAGAAGGTTAAGGACATTAAGGAAGCACCAGCCCTGGAGAATATCACTGAGCTAGATTCTTAGCTTGGAATGGTAAATTACTATGGGAGATTCATTCCAAACTTGTCTACAATGCTGGCACCTTTACAAAGATTAAAATAACACCAAACATGGTCCTGGAAGTTGCAGCAAAAAGAAACGTTCAGAGAAGGGATACAAGCCCGAAAGTCAACCTGCCTTTTAGTCCACTTCAATCCTTCTAAAGAAATAATACTCACTTGTGATGACCTCCCGGTGGAAATGGAGTTGCTCTGTCACATAAAATGAATAGTAGGTCAGAAAGGCCCATTGGTTATGCTTCAAGGACCCCTAACTGACACAGAGAAGGTATACTCACAGATCGAGAAAGCCGGTTTGGCCTTCGTTTTTGGGATGGCACACGCCATCCGTGCAATATTATCTGTTAAAGAACCCCGCCCCCATACATATCCCCTGCTTCTGAACCGATAGCACCCCCACCGACAGACATTGTTCCGTCAGGGGAGGTTCCCCTAGCCACGCCCATGAATCCATTAAGACCACTAGAATGCCGAGACAGAACAATTAAGTTATTTGTGTAACGCCCCGAAATACCATTGGTCAAAATTGCAAACACGGTAAAGAAATTTGAAGTTGGAAATGGTCCAGAGGATTTCTTTCAAAGGGTTAACAGGCAGAGAACTCCACATGGCTTAGATGATGATGAGGAGAAAAAGCTGTTGCTTATGACATTAAGTTGGGCAGTGCTGTCTGCTGTTCTGTTTCCCCAGGACACAGGAAGTGGAACTCTTCAGCAAATGTAAGGAGCCATTAGAAATGCAGTAGAATCTAATAGGGTGATTGGTAGAATATTTAAATGATTGCCGGAGAGGACATGACTTCATTCGCAAAACGACACTGGGTACATTTTAATAGCGTTTTTACGCTGGGAGTTGTACAGGCACAACTAGGATCTCCACACTTGGGAAAATGGTTACGTACTCTGGTAAACCACTCCACAGAACTGGGAAAGAAAAGCTGTGAGCATTTTGATCCCTCAGATGCCACATACATGGAGGCATGGGTCCGGAGACGTTTAGTTAATGCACAGGAAAAGGAGGTATGCAAAATGCCTGTCTCTAAACACCAAGGCGAAATGAATCATGTGCGCGGACAAACTGGGAAACGGGTTTGGAAAGATGAAGGGGGAGAATGAAGGACACCCGCCTAATGGTGTGCAATCACACCCAGCCTGGCCCCCTCCTTGGTCTCAGGGAGGAAGGGGTCACACAGGTCGACAGCCAGCAGGAGATGTTTGTTTTAGGTGCAGTCGCCAGGAACGCTTCTCAAGAAATTGTGATGCCCCAGGAAGCTGTACCCCCGTTTGGCACTGACCAATTACCCCCAAATCGAGGGTCCGTCCAGCAGGAATAGAGTGCACCCCATGAATGCTGTGATAGACTATGCTGTTTACGGGGAGGGAAATCTCTACTCCCGGAGTGATAGATGGTGCCAGGCCTCTCCAGAATGGGTGTGTGATGCAAAATGGGATAACGTGGGACGCCTAGTTATTGTAGCTAGGGTTGGAGGCCACCCTATAGAATTTTTATGGGATACTGGGGGTTCTCGCACTACTCCCAACACATCCAAACATTTCAAATGTAAATGGGAAAAATGAGGGTAAATCATCCTCAGTGGTTTCACAGGTCAGTCAATGGAAGGAATTGTTACAAAGCCATTAGATTTTACAATTGGAAATATGCAAGACTCACATTCGGTAGTTTTGGTTGATTCATAAGCAGGAGCCGAACATGTCTTTGGATGCGATTTAATGTCAGTTAAAATTGTTCTTTGATCCGACATGTGCAGAATGGGTAGCGAAAAAAGGGATCCCATTCCTATGGGAATTTTTCAGGAAAAGGTTTGCTCTGACGGGGAATTGTGGATTCGACCGTCCAAGATGTCAGATAGCAAAGACGCTCAATCTGTAATTTACCAAAACCAGTTGGCATTTGCCAGTCACGAACATGACTGCGGTTCCCTGCTGGGCGAAGTTGGTGTGAAGGGACCTGACCCTAAAATCCCCCAAACAGTACGGTTTTTCAAAAGGAGAAGAACAAGATGTTGCGAGAGTGATTGATAGTTTGCTTGATCAGGGAGTTGGTCAACTGGTCGCATTGACCAATGATTCTTCGATTTGGCCAGTTACAGCGTCTTACAATTGATTACATGAATTAAATAAATCTATTCCTTTTGTTACATGAACAGTAGCTACTAGTGGTTAGCACTGCTGCCTCACAGTCCTCGGGACCCAAGTTCAATTGCGGCCTTGGGTCACTGTCTGTAGGGAGTCTGCACGTTCTCCCCGTGCCTGCGTGGGTTTCCTCCAGGTGCTCCGGTTTCCTCCCATGATGCAAAGATATGCAGGTTAGGTGAATAGGCTATGATAAATTGCACCTTAATGTCCAAAGATATGCAGGTTAGGTGGGGCTACAGGGATAGGGTAGGGTAGTGGGCCTAGGTAGGGTGCTCTTTCAGAGGGTCAGTGTACACTTGATGGGCTGAATGGTCTCCTTCTACACTGTAGGGATTCTATAATTAGTACCAAAACTATGATGAAACAGACGCTGTAAACAATATTCTTTGCTATCCTGGACATTACAACAGCTTTGGTCTCTTCCTTAAACCCATGAATGTCAGTAAAAATTCGCTTTTACTTTCTGGGGTAACAGCCCACATGGAACGGCCTCTGGCAGGGATTCCATCATTCGCCCTCAACCTTTCATCAGCATTTGGCAAAGTTGGAAAGTCTTATACAGTATGTGAATGGCCTGTTACGAACTCTGAGGAACATCTAAAATTGTTAGATGAATTATTGAAACCTTTGACCTCCCTTGGATCATAAGCAAGTCCGAAAAAAGGGCACAAATAATGAAAACTCAGGTCACATATTCGGGTGCTGTGATGAAACATGGAAAGAAAGAAATAGATCAGCACAGAATTGATGCTATTTTAAAACCATCACTCCCTGTGGATGTGAGGTCTTTGAGATCCTTTTTAGTATTGATAGGTTACTGTCGAAGTCACATCGACAGGTTCGGCACAAAGGCAACACCGTTGCCCAAACTTTCAAAGAAACATGCCGAGGGGTAATGGGCACCCGAGCACATTGGCAGTTCAGGAGCTTAAACATGTTCTTGCACAGGCACCGCCTGACAGGTTACCCGACACAGAATCACCGTTTGTGCTGGGATTAGCCACAACCACCTCGACAATATCTGTCGTTCTGTTGCAGCAACGATGCGGCAGAATTATGCCTCTTGCCTATGCTTCACGGCAATTAACTTCATTGGCTCAGGTTTTCACTGTGTGTGAGCGCCACCTTTGGGCAGTACTCTGGGCTGTCCACTACTTCAATGACGTGGCAGGTTTAAATCCCCTCACCAACATTGCCAGAGCACACTCCTATCCAACTTTCATTGGACGGACGTATAAAAAGAACGGCACAGTCAGCCACAACAGCATTGCCAGATGGGCTGTGTTGCTCCAGGGTCGGGATATCTTTGTCAAACGACACTCTTAACGGACAACATTGTTCACCATGTATGGACTCCTTTAGTAGCAAATGTGCTCGAAGCTCGAAGCCCAATTGTGCCAATAATTACATCATTTACAGCGACACCAGGGAATTGAAAATACAGTGGAAAGAATAAAGAACGTGTGTTGGTGGCCACAAATTGAAAATGATGTAAAGCACTACATTAAAGCTTGTCTAATTTGTGCTCAAAACAATCCGGATCGCTATGCTAATGAAGCAGTCCTCGGACACACACGAACAGTACATGGACTAATCTCCAAATTCTCCAAGGGGCTGGTTTAGCATAATGGGCTAAACAGCTGGCTTGTAATGCAGAACAAGGCCAGCAGCTCGGGTTCAATTCCTGTACCGGCCTCCCCGAACAGGCGCCGGAATATGGCGACTAGGGGCTTTTCACAGTAACTTCATTTGAAGCCTACTTGTGTCTTTAAGTGATTGTTATTATTAAATTGATTATGCGGGTACAAGTACAGCCTGATCATAACTGATATTTTCAGCAAATATAGAACATAGAACATAGAACAGTACAGCACAGAACAGGCCCTTCGGCCCTCAATGTTGTGCCGAGCCATGATCACCCTACTCAAACCCACCCTATACCCGTAACCCAACAACCCCCCCCTTAACCTTACATTTATTAGGACACTACGGGCAATTTAGCATGGCCAATCCACCTAACCCGCACATCTTTGGACTGTGGGAGGAAACCGGAGCACCCGGAGGAAACCCACGCACACAGGGGGAGGACGTGCAGACTCCACACAGACAGTGACCCAGCCGGGAATCGAACCTGGGACCCTGGAGCTGTGAAGCATTTATGCTAACCACCATGCTACCCTGCTGCCCCAAATAGCTGGAAGCTTTTCCTACAACCTTGAATACAGCAATGGCCACAGCTAACGTTCTGACCTAACAGGTTTTAACTCAATGGGAATTGCCCCGTAGCATTGAATCGGACCCAGGAACACGCTTTACAGCCTAAGCTATGCAAAACTCTCTGGCACTGCTGGGGAAGGATCAGAAATTTCACATTTACTTTGACCCACAATCTAGTGGGATTGTGGAAAGGATGAATCACACCTTGAAAAATATGCTTCGGAAAACGGTGCACCGAAACAGCTCCATCTCGAATAAAGGACTGCCTTTTACACTCATGATCGTTAGAAACACCGCTGCTATTTCTGTAGGTCATACCCCAAATATGTTAATGACCAGATGCCCCATGTGAAGGCAGTTCAGCACCTATTGGAAAATGATCGTTGCAGTTAAAAGGGGAAAGAGGGAATAAAGAGCTCATTTTGATGCCACAGTCAATACTGGAGAACTCGCAGTAGGCCAGAAATAAATAGGCAAGGTACACTGGACCATTTCCTATCATAATATCAGTATACAAAGTACTTGTGGTCAGGGTGTAAATGGGATTGTACCATGTGAATCTACTAAAACTCGATGGAGGGGAACAAACATGTAATTCCCATCACGTCATCATAGAATCAAGGAATCATAGAATCCACCCCCACCCCCCCCCCACCCGCTGTAACCTGGCCTGCACATTCCTGGATATTAAAGAGTAATTTATCGTGGCCAATCCACCTGACCTGCACATCTTTGGATCATGATTGACGGTATGGAAGAACCGTTTGTTCCTATTTTTCCCACCCCACCAGTTACACCCCCAAATCAGAGGACCCCAGCACAGTCACCTCGATTGCGGATGGATCACCCAAATCAGGGGGGTGGGGGGGGGGGGGGGGGGGGGGGAGGGTGGGTTGGGGGGTGGGGGGGGATGGGGTGGGTGGGTGGGGGGGGTGGGGGAACCCCAGAGAACTCCTGGAAGGTCAAGGAGGCAACCTGCCCGATGTAGCCCACCTTTGCTTTCTCAAAGGAGAGGACAACATGGTCCCAGATGAACTCGCAGGTAAATAATATATAATAAGCAGGTAAATAATTAAACTGTAAATAACAGCAGGTAATATCTTGATCCACAGGATTGACGAATAAAACAAGAAAATGGACTGGAAGATATATATCATGATAATAAGTGTGATGATTTTCGGGACTGGTGAAGTAATTGCATCAACAGGGATAATCGTCGATAGGAATCATGTTAAGATACATATAATGCTGACAATACAAAATGTGGTTCTAAGTCGGATAAAAATGTGAATTGCACCTGGTGAATGAAAAGGAGTGAAAAGACGGATGTGAAAGTAGGATATTGGGAAATCGAACCCTGTGTGTCAACACCAAAGAAGTAGAAATATATTATGGATCTCAAATGTGTCGTATGCACCATCCAATATTTTGTTTTAAACAAGAAACCCCAACCATAATTGGACACATAGACTTTATTGATATTCATTCTAGAGAACAAATCACAATGAGGATAACTGAGGAATTAACGGAAATTCTAGGAAAATAGTAGGAGAAATGTTTGGCAGAAATCCCAAAGTTAGATGAAAAAGTAAAAGAGTTCAGGCGAAAGCTGGCAAACGTGTCTGAGACATATGTAAGGGTTAAACAAGGGACAAAGAAAATTTGTGAGGAAATTAAGTCTATACAAGAAACTACATGGTGGGATGATTGGATTGGATTTGTTTATTGCCACGTGTAACGAGGTACAGTGAAAAGTATTTTTCTGCATGTGGAAAGAAAAGGGGATAAAAGAAAATACATAATAGGGCAACACAAGGTATACAGTGTAACTACATAAGCACCCGCAGCGGATGAAGCATAAAGGGTGTAGTGTTAATGAGGTCAGTCCATAAGAGGGTCATTTAGGAGTCTGATAACAGCGGAGAAGAAGCTGTTTTTGAGTCTGTTCATGTGTGTTCTCAGACTTCTGTATCTCCTGCCCGATGGAAGAAGTTGGAAGAGTGAGTTAGACGGGTGGGAGGGGTCTTTGATTATGCTGCCCGCTTTCCCCAGGCAGCGGGAGGTGTAGATGGAGTCAATGGATGGGAGGCAGGTTTGTGTGATGGACTGGGCTGTGTTCACGACTCTCTGAAGTTTCTTGAGGTCCTGGGCCGAGCAGTTGCCATACCAGGCTGTGATGCAGCCAGATAGGATGCTTTCGATGGTGCATCTGTAAATGTTGGTTAGAGTTAATGTGGACATGCCGAATTTCCTTAGTTTCCTGAGGAAGTATAGGCGCTGTTGTGCTTTCTTGGTGGTAGCATCGACGTGGGTGGACCAGGACAGATTTTTGGAGATGTGCACCCCTAGGAATTTGAAACTGCTAACCATTTCCACCTCGGCCCCGTGATGCTGACAGGGGTGTGTACAGTACTTTGTTTCCTGAAGTCAATGACCAGCTCTTTAATTTCGCTGGCATTGAGGGAGAGATTGTTGTCGCTGCACCACTCCACTAAGTTCTCTATCTTCCTCCTGTATTCTGATTCATCGTTATTCGTGATCCGGCCCAATGGATGGAGTTGGAACCAAATTTTGCCACACAGTCATGTGTATACAGGGAGTAGAGTAGGGGGCTAAGTACGCTGCCTTGCGGGGCTCCGGTATTGAGGACTATTGTGGAGGAGGTGTTGTTCATTCTTACTGATTGTGGTTTGTGGGTCAGAAAGTTGAGGATCCAGTTGCAGAGTGGGGAGCCAAGTCCTAGGTTTTGGAGCTTTGATATGAGCTTGGCTGGGATTATGGTGTTGAAGGCGGAGTTGTAGTCAATAAATAGGAGTCTGATGTAGGAGTCCTTGTTGTCGAGATGCTCTAGGGATGAGTGTAGGGCCAGGGAAATGGCATCAGCTGTGGACTGGTTGCGACGGTATGCGAATTGCCGTGGATCAAGGCGTTCTGGGAGTATGGAAGTGATGCGCTTCATGACCAATCTCTCAAAGCACTTCATTACGACTGAAGTCAGGGCCACTGGACGGTAGTCATTGAGGACCGTTGCCTGGTTCTTTTTTGGCACTGGTATGATGATAGTTTTCTTGAAGCAGGTGGGGACCTCGGAATGGAGTAGGGACAGGTTAAAGATGTCCGCGAACACCTCTGCCAGCTGGTCTGCGCAGGCTCTGAGTGCACGACCAGGAATCCCATCCGGGCCTGTCGCCTTCCGAGGGTTCACTTTCAGGAAGGCTGATCTGACTTCGGAAGCTGTGATGGTGGGTATGGGTGAGTTATGGGCTGCTGGGGCACTCAACAGCGGATTGCTGGTTACCTGCTCAAATCGAGCATAGAATGCAAAGAGTTCATCGGGGAGGGGTGCGCTGCTGCTGGAGATACTGCTTGGCTTCGCTTTGTAGCCCGTTATGTTGTTTAGTCCTTGCCACAACCTCCAAGAGTCTGTCTGTGACTCTAGCTTGGTTTGATATTCTCTCTTGGCATTTCGGATGGCTTTGCGGAGGTCGTGCCTGGATTTCTTGTATAGGTCAGGGTCGTCTGCCTTGAACGCCTCAGACCTGTCCTTCAGTAGGGAGTCAATCTCGCGGTTGAGCCATGGTTTCCGGTCGGGGAACGTACGTACCGCTTTCTTTGGCACGCAGTCGCCACACATTTGCTGATGAAGTCTGTGACGGTGGTGGCATACTCATTTAAGTTGGTCATTGAGTTCATAAATATGGACCAGCCCACTGTTTCTATGCAGTCACGTAAGAGCTCTTCTGTTTCCTCGGACCAGCACTGCACAACCTTCATAGCTGGATTCTCCTGCTTGAATTTCTGCTTGTATGCCGGGAGAAGGAGCACCGTCTTATGGTCTGATTTCCCAAAGTCCGTTCGGGGGATGGAACGGTAGGCGCCCTTGATTTTTGAGTAGCAGTGGTCAAGTGTGTTGTCGCCCCTGGTGGGACAGGAGATGTGCTGGTGGAATTTTGGCTGTACACCTTTGAGGTTGGCTTTGTTGAAGTCTCCGGCCACGATGAACAAGGCCTCCGGGTGTTCTGTTTCGTAATTGTTTATAACTGTGTGCAGTTCATCCAGCGCCTTCCTCACTTCTGCCTGGGGTGGGATGTAGACCACTGTGATAATGGCTGAAGTGGAAGATAGTATGGGCGGCACTTCACAGTCAGGTATTCCAGGTCCGGGGTGCAGGTCCAGATGATATATGGACTTGAGGAAACAATTTTACAAATATACCTGTGGATGCGTTGAGCGTCATAATCAGAATAATGATGGTAATAATGGCACATCAATTAATTGAGGCTGGGATGCTGAGACTAGACAAATACATGTGATGTTCAGGATAAAGAAGTTGGATACATTATTATAAAGATATGTAATAGTTAGATGTAATATTTGATTTGTAATCAGTCTGGAAGCTGCAATTTTAATTCTTTTTAATTTGCTTTGCAGTTAAGAGATTTTAGCGTGGAAATAAGATGATGTATTAGTGATAATTATAAATTGAACCTGTGGATGACAGAACTCCCAGACGTACTGGTATTGTAATCCAATATTTTAATCAAGCACAGGATCGAAGGAGGAAATGTGACTCTGCCAAAGGTCTGTTGGGTGTAGTGATCTCTGTATGTGCATGTACATAAGGGGTTAATGTGTAATCAGTAGAATCAGACGATCACTAGAGGGCAGTACCAACAGGAGTACAAAAGCAACCTCATTCGGCTCCCCGCTCTCTTGTGGGTGTACTGTGACGAGAGCAGGAGTATAGATTAGATCAGAGTGTTCGTGCAGTTAAACATAGTTACTGTATTTAGATCTTGTTAACCTTATTGCTAGTATTAATATTAAAGTAAAGAAGTCGCAAAATTATTGTTTTAGTTACTCAATAAATCTTTGTTACTACTGGACGGCTTTGTGTCTTTTTCATCAAGATTCAGAAAACCTCATCAACAACAGTATTGAGTAACATATATTACATTCAGTAATATATCGTAACATACTACAGAAGTGTAATAACACATGGTACCAGGATATTTGGCTTTAAAAATAACAATACTAGTTAGATTAGGTTAGAAAAAAGAAAGAAACTAAAGTACCGACCGTTTGACTGTGGAAGAGTTCACAGGATTTGGATCCTCGATGAACAACCGATTCGATGGACCACGTTCAGGCCCCACGGCAGCTGAAAACTACCGGTAATCTAAGTAGTAAGTGGAAAATGTTTAAACAACAGTTCCAAATATATATGGCAGTTAATGATTTAAACACAGCCTCTGCAGAATGAAGAATAGCATTGGTACTAGCAATAGCGGGATATCAAGCTACAGAGATCTACAACGCCTTTAATTACTTGGAAGGTGAAGACAAAACTAAATTTAAAGTGATGATCGCAAAATTTGAAGAACAATGTAAAATGCAGACTAATGCGATCCTGGAAAGATTTAACTTTCTCAATAGGTTCCAGAGAAACGGTGAGCCAATCACTAATTTTATTACAGACCTCAAGTTACTAGCACAAGCCTGCAATTTTGCTGCTTTCAGAGATTCAATCATAAGGGATCAATTAGTTGTTGGACTATGTGATGAAAGTTTAAGCGAATCACTTTTGCAAAAAAATGATCCAATTCTAAAAACCGCGATAGAAGAGTGCATACCGCATGAACAAAAAAAAAAATCAGTACCTTGAATTGATCCAAAGAAAGAACGTCTCAAACGTCCACCATGAGGTTGAGGAAGTTAAATGATGTCACAGCCAGCAAGACACCTTCCTCACAACAGCAGCCCGCATTCAAACCAGTGCGCACATGCAGGAAAGACGCGAACGGGCAAAATTCCGTTCTGCGCATGCGCAAGAAACTGTGTATACGCAGTTGAAAAAAGAGCACACTCTGGATGAAGATCAATTTGCGCATGCGCAATTGATGATTACGCATGACGTCATGACCGTCATGACGACCACTTAAAGGGAAACTGCCTGAAAATTAAAAATAAGAGTTTTAAAGCTACAAAACCAAAATGTTTCACCTCGACAGGCAAAACAATGCCTGAATTTCAACCAGCAGTTGAAAATCGCAGCACCCCGGAACAAGCAGTTTGCAGCATTCAACATGAAGAACTAATCAACAAATCCAAAACTAAAGAAGATGATTTGTTAATTAAAAATGAAGAGCTCAATAACAAATCCGAAGATGATTTGTTTATTGAAGAATACTACTCAGACATGGCTGAGTTATTCGGATATGATAATCACAGCATCAGTAACACGGTTGAAAAACTCAATACGACTCAACTCATGGTAGATAATAATAATAATCGCTTATTGTCACGAGTAGGCTTCAATGAAGTTACTGTGAAAAGCTCCTAGTCGCCTTCTGGCGTGTAATCCAATACCATGATGGAGTGACAGATCATTGATACATTGGTTGACAGCAACCTGCCAAATAGCCAAGAAGAAAACAACGACACACAGAGAGCACAGAACGACTCCGTTGAGAGAGCGCTGATCATCTCCACAGAAAGAACACTGCACGACTCCACACAGAGAGTGATAAAAGACTCCACAGAGAGAGCGATGGAAGCCTCCACAGAGAGATCATTGACAGACTCCAGAATGGAAGCGTTTAATTCTCCAAAGCAAAACCCATGCATGATGAAGACTATGAAGGTCTATCCACCTTAATTGAGCAACTAGAAGCAGACTATGAAAGTTCACCCAGCTCATGTAATCAACAACAAGAAGACAATGAATGTCTACCACTGTATGTGAGAAGAGTGACAAAGAGATCAAAATGCGCAGACAAGATGTGCAAAACCACAGCGAGACTAACAGATCTCAGCTCGACTATACAGAAGCACTCAACAATCAAAGTAAAACTACTCATGAGTCCAGTGAGACCGCATCAATTAAAATCTCATCTACTCTTGAGAACCTACAAGAAACTGAAATCTTGAAGACGTTGACTCCAGAAGAGGAGCATCAAGGAATCAAACAGGAATCGCATCAACCAGAAATGACTGAGGTCACCAAGATCAATGCAACATCTGCTCATCCACACAAACCTCAAATCAAAAAGCTCAATGAAACATTAGATACCACAAAGGACACTGATACCGAGAAGTTTGAGAATGACTCAAATTAATAATAATAATAATAATTGCTTATTGTCACAAGTAGGCTTCAATTAAGTTATTGTGAAAAGCCCCTAGTCGCCACATTCCAGCGCCTGTTCGTGGAAGCCGGTACGGGAATTGAACCCGCGCTGCTGGTCTTGTTCTGCATTACAAGCCAGCTATTTAGCCCACGGTGCTAAACCAGCCCCTATTATCTGCCAGGAACAGTCATCGAGCACAACAAAAACAACAACAAGAACAACAACAAAAACAACAACAAAGACAGCAACAGAAACAACAAAACAACAACCTGTAGAACATGGTACAATTCTGCAAATAAAGGATAATGTAATAGCACAGTCTAAAACAATGGCAAGAATATACTACTGGACGACTTTGAGTCTTTTTCATCAAGATTCAGAAAACCTCATCAACAACGGTATTGAGTAACGTATATTACATTCAGTGGTATATCATAACATACTACAGAAGTATAATAAAACACTGGGAAAAATGGCCAAGTAAAAGAGACACTCAGCCTGCTGGGAAATGTAACCAAGTAACAGAGGCACTGAAGAAATTAAAGAGACATCAAAAGCTGAGTACGCAGATTCCGAAACTGGACAGCAGAGGTGGCCCCGGCTGTGCGATCGATTGTTCTCGAAAAAAGGTGCAAGAGGCGAGAGATGGAAACAAAGTCTGGGAACGATCACTAGGAAGAGGAAGGATGAGAGATAAGCAGGTGTGAAATATAGCGGGCCGTAAATATTAGCATTTGCTGCGGTCTGACCGACAAAAGGGTAGATGGTCATCAATTACCTGTAGGAATGGATTGAGGCTATCGGACACACAGTCCCAAGAAATATATAACTATCAACGCAGAAGTGACCAAAGTGTACGAAACCTTGAGGAAGAAGATTTTAGAAGCTTTTACCTGGCCAATGCGATTTGGTGGTAGAATTCTCCACAGGTCCACTAAAAGCTATCAGATAAATATTAACAGTCTATCCTATGCTTATGAACTTACAGTGGCAGTACAAGAAGGTGGAATCATTTGTGTATTTTTGATACAGTATGTGAAAGAACTGTTCTTGTAGTAGTACATAGAACATAGAACATACAGTGCAGAAGGAGGCCATTCGGCCCATCGAGTCTGCACCGACCCACTTAAGCCCTCACTTCCACCCTATCCCTGTAACCCAATAACCCCCTCCTAACCTTTTTGGACACTAATTAGCATGGCCAATCCACCTAACCTGCACGTCTTTGGACTGTGGGAGGAAACCGGAGCACCGGAGGAAACCCACGCAGACACAGGGAGAACGTGCAGACTCCGCACAGACAGTGACCCAGCGGGGAATTGAACCTGGGACCCTGGCGCTGTGATGCCACAGAGCTAGCCACTTGTGCTACCGTGCTGCCCCAAGTAGTAATAAGCATTGGGATTTTCATGTTGTGTTTAATAAATAAAGAAGTGATTTGATTCAAAGTTAAAGGCATTGTGGGCGGAATTCTCCGCAATGCCTGACACCGTCATGAAACCTGGAGAGGTTCACGACGACGTCGGAAGCCTCTCCCGGCCCACTATTCTCCCCTACCCGGGGGATAGGCGGGCCATACCAGGAAACTCGGCGGCCGGGCCTTGTCCCTGGCTTCAAGGCCCGGTGCGCCAAGAATGACGCCGCGGCGGTGCCTAAATGTGCATGTCCAAACACGCGCATGCGCGGTTGCCGTCTTTCCCCTCAGCCGCCCTGCAAGACGTGGCGATTTGATCTTGCGGGGCGGCGGAGGGGAAAGAGTGCGTCCCATTGAGACGCCGGCCCGATGATCGGTGGGCACCGCTCGCGGGCCAGTCCCCTCCCGAGCACGGTCGTGGTGCTCGATCCCCGATCCGCCCCCCCCTCGGCCCCACACTTACCTGCTGCGCCATGTTCACGATGGCAGCCACCAGGTGTGGTTGCCGCCGTCGTGAACAGGTCGGGAACGGCAGGCCGCTCGGCCCATCCGGGTCAGAGAATTGTGGGCCGCCGTGAAAAACGGTGACCCGCGTTTCTCCGAGTGGCGTGTCGGGAAACCGGACACGCCATTTTGGGGGGGGTGGGAGAATAGCGTGAGGTGGGGGAGTGGACCTCCTGCTATTCTCCCACCCATCGTGGTTGCGGAGAATCGCGGCCTGTGTCTCTCAATCAACTGGACCAAGGGTCCCGGTCAACAATTTCCGCTGACGTTCTCTCATTCCGCCATCCACATAATATCATCTGTTTCAACTTCAGCAACAACGGGCCTCTATCCAGTACTGAATCCGTTGAGCCGGCACTGGCAAGATATCTAGAAAATGTATGCCATTCTTATCTCCTCTCGTAAGGGGTATCTGCCTTGGCTCTTTGTGTCCCTGGACAATGTTCCTGGTGTACTCATAAACCAACAAGAACAACGGTCAACGCTGTATCTGGGCCAAAACTATTGATGAATAAATCCAACAAACAGTGACTTGTTGTCTGTCATTAAAGTGAAATGTCTCCCGTTTAAGACATTTCTGATGCCATAGATGGCAGCTAAACCCACTCTCCCGATTTGGAAATAGTTCTTCGCTACGTCTGTAAGGGTTCTTGATGCATATCCCACAGATCTCTCCCACCCGTCATCCATTCTGTGGGATTAAACTGCCCCAACTCTATATGGGGATGCATCACATTCCCCAAACGTCTGGGGGGTGGCTTCCCCCACATCTGTAATACTCTGCACACTCTGGGTCTATCCTGAGCTGAGGGTTTAACCTTTTATACTTTCTGGTTCTTCCAGTTCCCATGTTCAGTTCCTTGCTGGAACCAGTGACTTCACTCCTGACGCCAGTGCTGCTTATGATATCCCACACTAACCGGTGGACCGCGCTGCTCAAAGTAGCTCCTGGGTGTTCTTCTCTGTTGTCTCGTGGCTAAAGCAATCTCCAGCACCTTTCAAAAATATACTTCTGATTCTGCCTAAAGCTTCTTTTGTATAGCTTCATTGTTAATGCCACACGATAAAAGATCCCTTAGCATCTCATTTAACACAGTCCCAAAATCGCAATGCTCTGTGATCCTCTTGAGCCTCATCTCAAAGTCTGCAATAGTTTCCCCTGGGGCTCTTCTGGTCGAATTAAACTTGTAAGGCTGGAAAATAACTGGGGGCTTGAGGTGGTGCCCTTTGAGTAGCTCTATGATCTCTACGAATGTTTTAGTATCGGGGCATCTATGCCCCACACAGTTATCAAAATTACTCTTTGTTTCTCCTCCCCCTCTGTTGCATTCTCACAGAAAAAGATTTTAATCGCCCCACATACTGTACCCAAACTTCTGTAGCAGGATTGAACGGCTCTAGCTTTCCGAAAAGAGGCATTTTGACTGTTACCTTCCTTGCAGGCTGGTAACTCTTGCAATCAAACTTTATTCCTCAAATTCTTGCAATCCAAGCCGGTGATCTTTACCTCGTCGCCAACGTAATAACTTCAAGAGTTGGCTCAGCCAATTAACTTATAAAACACAATGATTTATTACAACAATAAACAACCATTTATTGAGTGCTTAAAACAGTCTTTCCATATTCAGCTTTAACTGCTGGGACAAACTCCAACATGTCCCAGCGAAAGACTAACTCCGTCCCCGATTGGACTAGCGGGTTACATGACTCCCCCCTGCTCAGAGTATGTCCCTAAATGGGATAGCTACTAAACTGGACTTTTAGACTGCTTAGAGAGGGCTTTTTGGAACTTGGAAATGAAGGCATTTGAGAGAGAGAGAGATTCCTTATTGCCCCATTAGCACCTTCTCCGTATTCCTCTGCTTTTGCTTGGCAATCCCAGTTCTTAAAGTCTTGCTCGCTGCATGTTCCAAAGGAAATCAGTTGCCATGTCTGCTGTAGTCACTTCTGTAGAACAAGTGGTCACATTGTGCTGTTTCATCTCCAAAACGTTTGGCACATTTCAAAAAAGCAGAAACCAACAGGAGAATGGGGTATTCATCCCTCATATGGGGTTTGTTAGTTGTATATCCTGGCCCGTCAGAAATTCCCCATTGTCTTGATGGATTGTTAGTCTCTGCTGGAGAGGTAAGCTCATAAAGATGCTAATCACGGTGGCACGGTGGCTCAGTGGTTAGCACTGCTGCTTCACGGTGCCGTGGACCAGGGTTCAATCCCGGCCCCGGGTCACTGTCCATGTGCAGTTTGCACATTCTCCCCGTGTCAGCATGGGTATCACACCCACAACCCAAAGATGTGCAGGGTAGGTGAATTGGCCACACTAAATTGTCCCTTAATTGGAAATACATTTTTAATAAATAAAGAGGCTAATCACCTGTCTATCCCTTTCAAAAACCCTTTTTGAAATGGACGTTGACCACCTCAGGTGTGAAATTCATGAGCAAAATGTCAGGGCACATCTGCAGTGCAGTCCACATCGTAACTATTCAGAAGTGGTCCACTTACACTTCCAGATATCAGGTTACTTGTGGCAGTGATCTTTGGTCAGTGTGTTTCTGTGTGTTTAAAAATAAGCCCTCTTTAAACAGTTCAGTATGTTTATGGTTAGCTGGTGAAGTTTTAGGTAGATTTTGCTTAATCCTAATTTTCCATCTTCGTGACAATGTCAGCATTCAAAACTGGGTTAGCCAATTGATTAAAAAAAAAGAGACTAAAAGAATATAACAACAGGACATCATGAGATCAGGGCTACCGCTTGTCTGCAAGATAAATACCATGAAGTGTTGGAAGGCATGTTTGCATGTTATAGTCTCTACGTAATTCTGATTAATTTATTGGGCCTTGATTTTGCAACAGTAACGATTATGCCTCTGGGACTACCAGCTATTTCTGGAGTCTGCAAGTCTGCGGTTAAACATGGAAATCCAGAACATGCTGTCAGTTATGCTATGCTGCTCCAGAGGATGAACTGCTGAGGTGGCTCCCCTTTTGAGATCGTTCTTGGAATGGCTCATGGTGGTGAATGATTTGGAAGGGAACCTGCAGTTGCTGGTGTTCCAATTGTCCCACTTGCCATTGTTCTTTCAGGCGGTAGAGGTTGTAGGTTTGGAAGATGCTGTTGAAGGAGCCTTTGCAAATTGATGCAGTTGCATCTTCTTGCAGTTGGTATGTACTGATGTGTTATCTGAGTTGGTCTAACACCAACTGCAGCTGGATGCAGTGACTCTCAAATCAGGCTTCCGACACAGGAGATGGTCCATCACTGTTTTATTGAACTTGCTTGTTGCTGTACATAATCTGCTGTGGGTTGACACTCTATTAATCTAAACTGATAACCTCAGACTGGCTTGACCTGACTAGCTCTCTGTCACATAGAGAAGGTGCTCATGGCCTTGTGCACTCCAACTATCTCTGTAGCTGTATCCAGTGAGAAGAGGCAGAGTCTTAATGCCTCGTGTGTTTTATAGTGGTAGTGTCCTGTCTGGTGATTGGTTGTTCTGTGTCGTGTGTGTTCATTGGTTATCCTGTGTGTCAATCACTGCCTGTCTGCATCTCATTATATCCAGGAGTAGATATTATGACATGCACTGCTGCTGGTGTGCCAGTGGGGAAAGCGGTGAATGTTTGAGGTTGTGGATGGGGTTCCAATTCAAGTAGGCTGCTTTGTCCTGGATGGTGTTGAGCTTCTAGAGTGTTGTTGGCGCTGCACTCATCCAGGCAAGTGGAGGATGTTCCATCACACTTCTGACTTGTGCCTGGTAGAAGGTGGACAGTTTTGGGGAGCCAAGAGATGGGTAGTTTGCCTCAGAATTCCCAGCCTCTGACCTGCTGCTGTAGTCACTGTATTTATATGGCTGGTCCAGTTCAGTTACTGGTCAATGGTAATCCTCAGGATATTGATAGAGAGGTATTCAGTGATGCCCAACTAATGCCAAGAGGAGATGGTTAGATTCTCTGGATGGAGATGGTTGTTGTCTGGTACTTGTGCAGAGCAAATGCAACTTACCATTTATCAGCTCAAGTTTGCATGTCGTCAGTTCTTGCTGTGTGTTACATAAGCATCTGAGGAGTTGCAAATGATACTGAGCGCTGCGCCGTCTTGGGCGAACATCCCCCACTCTGACCTTATGATTGAAGGAAGCTCATTGATGAAACAGCTGAAGACCTAACCCTGAGGAACTCCTCCAGTGATGACCCAGGGCTGAGATGGTTGATCCCAGACCACCATAACCATCTACCTAACGCGGTGGTTGGTGGGGTGGGTTGGTTTGGAGCACATAAAACCTAGCCCTTGAGGTGTTGGTGGTCTCATAATATTATTGCTTTTGTCCATCTTGCTGGAAGGGATTGCAGGAAAAGAAGGTGCTTTCAAATTAATTGAAGTGAATTTACTAAGTTTAAAATATTACAGGAGAGAAATAAGCCATCTGGCCCATCATATCCATGCTGACACTTTGAAAGAGTAATTCATTTAGTCCCAGCCCTCATACACTTAAAAAAAAGTATTTTCCAAACTTAGTTTTCATTAACTTTTTAAAGCTTAATGTGGTCTCTGCTCCCACCACTGCTTCCGATGGGGAAATCCTTATCCAAATGAGGATGAGGAAGATGAATTTGATGGAGAATATAGCAATGACAATTAATTCATTCCTAGGGAGGATGGAGCGGCTAAAGATAGTGAAGAATGCAAAGATGCTCTCCTATGCAAGAAATAAAGCAATGCCGAACATATATATATGAATGAATTGATTGGACTCAGTGTAATAAATGAAATCTGCTTTCCCCGCACACTCCTTTTAGAAGCGATCTTAAATTTATGCTCTTTAGTTACCAAAGTACCAAAGCAGTAAGAGAACCAGTTATTGATGATTTTCTTTAACACAACCTCTAATAATTATATCTCTTTTAAACCAACCAATGGTGCAAACAACTTCAGCTACTCTTCTGACCTCTGATCATCACAAAATAGCTCTGCAAAAATTGGCTATCAAAACAAAATTAAGATAACTAGAAATGCCTCACATCTTTGTGCACCAAGGGGAAATTTATCATGGCCAATCCACCTAAGCTGCACATCTTTGGACTGTGTGAGGAAACCGGAGCGCCCGGAGGAAACCCACGCAGACACAGGGAGAACGTGCAGCCTTCACACAGACAGTGACCCAAGCGGGAATCAAACCTGGGACCCTGGCGCTGTGAAGCAACAATGTTAACCACTGTGCTACCATTCCGCCCTACAGAATCCCTACAGTGCAAAAGCAGGCCATTCAGCCCATCACGTCTGCATCGACATTCCGAAATAGCACACAACCTAAGTCCACTCCCCTCCCCTATGCCTGCAACCTAACCTGCACACCTTTGGACACTAAGGAGAAATTTTAGCATAGCCAATCCACCTAACCTCGCATCATTGGCCAGTAAGGGGCAATTTAGCATGGTCAAACCACCTAACCTGCGCATCGTTTGACTGTGGGAGGAAACCGGAGCACCCAGAGGGAAACCACGTAGACACGGGGAGAACGTGCAAACACCATACAGGCGTCACTAAGGCCGAATCGAACCTGCGTCCCTGGCGCTGTGAAACTGTGCTGTTGGTGCCACGAGCTAGCAGACTTTGGCAACAATTCTTGTTATAGGGGCTGCTGTTGTAAAATTATTTGATGAATCAGTATTTAAAGCATATGCTATGCTGTAATCACCTACACGCACTATTGTTGTCACATGATTTATTCAGAGGGGCCAAAGGTATAAGGGCAGTCAGGTTTAATTATCTGAAATTATGCCAGACGAACAGCCACAGGTGAAATAAAAATAAGACAGCGTCAGAGAAATTTAACAATCATTTGATCAAACTCTGCAGATGTGCTCGCTCTGACTGACCCTCATGCTGTACTTTCTGACTCAATTTGAGGAAAACTCATGAATAATGAAGATCCCCTGATGGTCCAATGGGAGAAGGTGTCGCGCAGGGAACACTCAAACAATATAAACTTACAGGCCCCGCGTGTTTCTTCTGTCAGGAATCAGGCATCAGTTTACCCCTTCAGCAGCTTCTTAGTCCATCAATTAGTTATTGCCGCTCTCACTGATTTCCAGTGATGTGCTTTTCATGCCTCAGTTGTTTGTTTTCTAACTGAATGTCTTCGAGGGGTAGCTCCATGATTATCTTCCTTTCTCCAATTTGCCAGTGTGTTTGGAGAGAATCTACAAAATAGAAAGGACTATGTGGTTCAACTGGTCCAGATCAGTGTTTATAATCTGCTTATAATCTGCTTGAGCCTCCTCTCACTTGAATTCTCTTTCCACCCTGCCCCCATTCTTGCATTTCTTTCTTGCTTGTGTATCCACCAATCTTCTCCTTAAATGTACCATCATTGCTCTACCCATCTCTTCCATTTCTTCTGAACGCCTTTGATCCAATGTCCAGACTGTCCACCATACTGAGGCTGTCCTTGTCAATGTTAGCACCGACGCACACCCTTTAACTGGGACTGCAGTGCTGTATCTCTCCCCATACTCCTTGAAAATTCCGCACCATTCAAAACATTTGGCCACACTGTCCATCTCCGTAATCTCTTTGATGCGACCATCAATTCATTCAGAGACACGAGTTGGAGTAAATTGTGGCTGTAATCGGCTTACAACTGAGCCTGCCTGCGACTATGCTGAACTGAGGGCGGACTCGCAGGACCGCAGCAGAGCCAAGGGCGGAGCCCTGTACGTGCTCCTTATCTCCCCCTGTGGGCAGAGCTGCGCAACGGCTCACAGATGGAGCCCACAGGGACAGTGTGAATTATAGTGGTTACACATTCACCACACTCTTCTCTGTGATTTCACTTGTGGCATTGCCCTGGCTTGGTTTTAATCTTACGGTCCCCAGCAGGGCCATAGATTCAACTGTAATAGCTTTCCATCCCATGGATATGTAGGAGGATCTGGTGATCTGGATGAGCCACAAGGCCGTTGCTTCAGGGGCTATGCATTTCAGGTAGCTGTGTGGTTGAAAGCACGGTCCATGAAGTTGTATACTGGCATTGGAGGCAGTGCAGGGAAGATTCACTAGGTTGATTCCGGGTATGGAGGGATTCTCTTATGAGGAGAGGTTGAGTAGGTCGGGCCTGCAATGGGGGTGGCACGGTAGCACAGTGGTTAGCACAGTTGCTTCACAGAGCCAAGGTCCTGGGTTCGATTCCCGGCTTGCGTCACTGTCTGTGCGGAGTCTGCACGTTCTTCCCGTGTCTGCGTGGGTTTCCTCCGGATGCTCCGGTTTCCCCCACAAGTCCCAAAAGATGTGTTTTTAGGTGAATAGGACATTCTGAATTCTCCATCAGTGTACCCGAACAGGCGCCGGAATGTGACGACTAGGGGATTTCAACAGTAAGTTCCTTGAAGTGTTAATGTAAGCCGACTTGTGACAATAATAAAGATTATTATTCTTATTGAACTTTAGAAGGATGGGACGCGACCTTATTGAGACATATAGGATTCCATATATAGAACCACATATAAAAGGCTTGACAGGGTCGATGCTGAGAGGATGTTTCCTTTTGCGGGGGCGAGTCTAGGACCAGAGGGCATAATCTCAGAGTAAGCGGTTGTCCATTGAAGACAGAGATGAGGAGGAATTTCTTCTCTCAGAGGGCAATGAATCTGTGGACTTCTTTATCGCAGAGAGCTGTAGCGGCCAGATCATCAAGTATGTTCAGAGCTGAGATAGAAATGAAATTAAATTAAAGTAATCTGTAAGGGAATCAAAGGTTTTAGGGATAAGGCGGGAAAGTAGAATTGAGGATTATCATATCCGATCAGTCATGATACCATTGAATGACGGGGCGTACTCAATGGGTCGAATGGCCTCCTCCTGCTCCTGTGTCTTATGGTAAAGATATACGGTACAACTCACAATTATTGATAGATTATAGACAGAGTAAGTTGATGGAAAATTAAGTCGAATGGTCTGGTGTTGTTATATACTATGGAGCAGGACTGTTCAATTTTGCCACATAAAATTCACATTTCAAATACAATCATAGAATCCTTACAGTGCAGAAGGAGGCCATTTGGCCCATTGAGTCTGCACCGACCCTCTGAAAGAGCTCCCTGGCTAGGTCCACTCCCCTGCCCATCCCCGTAAACCCACCTAAACCTTGGACACTTTGGCGTGACCAATCCACCAAACTTGCACTGCACGCTCCCATAAACAATGGACGGGTAATTTTAAAAAAAAATGATTTGGGGTGAGGGATTTATATATTGGACAGTAGATAGGGTTAACTTCGCTGGTCTTCGTGGATATGCTGCCCTGGGATCTTTCACACCCACCCGAGAGAGTAGTCGGGGCCTTGTTTTAACATCACAGTACGCCAGAAAGTGCAGCACTCCCTCAATCCTGGAGCGTCTGTCTACACTCCTGTACTCGAGGACGGGTTCTTCAGTCCCGCTGCAGTGAATGCCGATTTGGTTGAGCGCCAAATTCTCCGTCCTCGCTTGCAGTGGTAGCGGGGCGGACTCGCACCGGAGATTCCAGCCCGTGTCTCTGAAGTAGGCCTAACTGATGTACTGATTTATCCAGTGAGGTTCTGGCACTTAAAACACCCCTTTTCCAAAGTTCCCGGCTTCGAAGATTTAAACAGGACAAAGCAGTGAATAAGAAATGCAGGCATTAATAGGGCCGCGTTATCTGGGCTGAGAGTCGATGTGTGTGGCCCCAGGATCAACACTGAAGCTGAGGAGACTCTGCCAGAACATGAGACATGGGAGTTGCGGCAGGCCACATGGCCCCTCCAGCTCTGCCATTCAGTCAGATTATTGTCGGCCTTCCGCCTCAAATCTGCTCTCGCCAAATCCCTTGATCCGCTTTGCGTTCAAAAATACATCAACCTCGGTCTTGA
Organism: Scyliorhinus canicula; assembly: GCF_902713615.1. Taxonomy (NCBI): domain Eukaryota; kingdom Metazoa; phylum Chordata; class Chondrichthyes; order Carcharhiniformes; family Scyliorhinidae; genus Scyliorhinus; species Scyliorhinus canicula. Next base: position 15,635,565 of record NC_052156.1, on the reverse strand, counting down.
ACATACTCGATGACTGAGCGTCCTCTGAGAATCCCGAACATTCACAATTCCCCTGAGCGAAGATATTTCCCCTCGTTTCAATCCTAACTGGACAACCCCCTTACTTACCCTGAGATTATAGCCACCTCACCCCCTGAGCTCCTTGAAACAGCCTTTGCAGCACCTTCAGAGTGCATATTTTTTTAAAGATTCAAGTTCTGAGGTGCAATGCTAAATGCAGCGTGGGAACCATTTAAATGATTTAAATACATCCTTTAACACCGTCTGATCCAACGACTAATTAACTGGGATGTTGAGCAAGTGGAATAGTTTATGGTTGTTTGTTTTAGGTGTGGATATGCTGGAGCGGTGTTTCAAAACACGTAAACGTTCCTTGGTTCAACATAAACCATTAATACAGGATGTAAACCTAAAGGCTGCATAAACAAGTCTGCGTTAGCTAACGTGATGGACGCTGGTGTGTCGGCTCACAGTTTATGTGGCTTTACAGTTCTAAACATCCTCAGGCTGTCCAGTGGTGTATTTTGCCTTAAGCCTTCAGAATACAAAGGGAATCAATTCACAGGCGCTGCTGTACAGTTATTGACTTAACGATTAGGCTCAATGAGTGTAACTTCCAATCGTAGGGAAGAAAAAAAAAGTGCTCGTTGCGGTGAATGTATTATGCCAATAATCCCCATTGTATTTGTATCTGTGCTGTTGCCCTTGTGGGCTCCTCCTATGGGCCATTTTATGGCATTATCCATAGGGGAACATGTTGGGGCATGTATGGCTGTGCCCATGGCTCCTCCCCTTGAAGGGAGGTATAAAGAGCAGTCGACCTGTAGGCGGTTCTCAGTATTGGATCAGTCGCAGGCAGGCACTGTTCTAAGTTGATTAAAGCCACGGTTTACTTCTACTCTTGTCTCGAGTGAAATGATGGTCGCATCACTCGTTTTGCTGAGCAACTTGATTGTTCATGTTTCTGAAGCCATTTCCTTGCCTTTTTGAGTCTATTTTCTTTCTTACCAAAGGACCCCCTCGATTGCATGTTTCCCCTCCTCAGCCTGTTGCAATTCCGCAGTGGCAGGACAGTCCCATGAAGCAGACCAATTGACTTTGGGGGGGGGGGGGGGTGAGGAAAATTGGGTGTAACTCGCTCTTGGCTCCTTGCAAGGATTGATGAATAACATTTAAAGTCTATGACTGTAGAAGGGCTCACCAGCTGCGCGTGTAGCTCACCACAAGCCTGCGCCGCGTGGCAGCCAGCCAACTCTGGAGGGCCCAAATGCTATTTTTGTGGTGAATGTATTATGCCAATAATCCACCAGTGTATTTGTATCTGTGCTGTTGCCCATGTGGGCTCCTCCTATGGGCCATTGAATGGCATTATCCATAGGGGAACATGTTGGGACATGTATGGCTCCGCCCATTGCTCCTCCCCTTGAAGGGAGGTATAAAGAGCAGTCGACCTGTAGGCGGTTCTCAGTATTGGATCAGTCGCAGGCAGGCACTGTTCTAAGTTGCCACGGTTTACTTCTACTCTTGTCTCGAGTTAATTGCTGGTCGCATCACAAAGCAAACACCCAAGGCAGCGCTGCCCGGCGCGGAGCGCGACCTGCTACGGGTGTGGGAAGAAAGGACACTTTGTTGCCTTTTGCCAGGCATGGTCGGTCGCCGCTGTTTCCAGGCCGACATTTCTACATCCCCCATGTGCGGCTCGTGGGCGCCACCACCTTTGATGCCACCCGCCATGTGCGCCCCGTGGGCGCCACCATCTTTGCCGCCATTTTGGACCGCGCCCCAGGACCCCTGCCCGTCTGGTCGTTCGCCGCCTACTGCTATCTCCGCCACCGCTGATCAGCCCGGGACTTCCCAGCATCTTCCGCAGTTCACCTCCATCACCCTGGATCAGTCTCCACCCCGCAACCTCGCGACCGCTACGACGACGGTGAAGATCAACGGGCATAAGACAACCTGCCTCTTTGACTCCGGGAGCACAGAGAGTTTCATCCACCCCACAACGGTAAGGCGCTGCTCTCTCCCGGTTCCCCTTCACCATCCCATTCCCCAACATGACTTCAGCCACGGTAATTAAAGCCCTGCACAGCATCTTCACTCTGTTCGGTTTCCCCACCTACATCCACAGCGATCGGGGATCCTCTTTCATGAGCGATGAGCTGCGTCAGTTCCTGCTCAGCAAGGGCATTGCCTCGAGCAGGACGACCAGCTACAACCCCCGGGGAAACGGGCAGGTGGAGAGGGAGAACAGGACGGTCTGGAAGACTGTTCTGTTGGCCCTGCAGTCAAAAAATCTCCCGGTTTCCCGCTGGCAGGAGGTCCTCCCTGACGCGCTCCACTCCATCCGGTCGCTAATCTGCACCACCACTAATGAGGCCCCTCATGAACGTGTGTTTGCCTTCCCCAGTAAGTCCACCTCCGGGGTCTTGCTCCCAACATGGCTGACAGTTCCTGGACCCGTCCTCCTCCGGAAGCATGTGCAGACCCATAAATCGGACCCCTTGGTCGAGAACGTCCACCTCCTACATGCAAACCCGCAGTACGCCTACATGGCACACCCCGCGGGCGCCAAGACACCGTCTCCCTCCGGGACCTGGCACCCACTGGGTCCCCACCCACGACCCCTGACCTGACACCGCTCCTTCCCCCCCCAGTTGCCGCATTCACCCCTGCGCCACCCACCCTCCCTCCAGCGAACCTCAACGAAGCCCCCACCCCAGCAGGATCCGTCCCCCACTGGATCCACTCAGGGGTGACGAAGACAAGGACAACACGCTCCCGAGTCGCAGGTGACCATGTCGGCGCCCACATCACCACCAAGACTGAGGCGATCGCGGCGGAGGGTCAAAGCCCCCGACAGACTTAATTTGTAATGTTCCCGTCACCCACGCCGGACTTTTTCTTTAACAGGGGGTGAATGTGGTAAACACCACTAGTGGTATATTGTATGTATTACAGCACTGCCCGTATATTACAGGTACGATGGTAAATCCCTGCCTGCTGGCTCCGCCCAGCAGGTGGTGAATAAAAGTGTGTGCTCTCCTGCAATGCAGCCATTCTGGTACCAGCTACAGGATTCTCGTCTCGTGGTAATTGACTGTACATCAATGAGCAGCTTCCAAATCCTCATTGGTAGTCTACACTTCAAGCTCTGTAATCCTCCCTGCCTCTCTGTTTCACTTCCTGTTAAGGCAGTCACTGAACTCTGTCACTGTATTTGACTGAACCCTTGATCAGCTATCTCTCCTGTTAACTATATTCTCCCTGTTCTGGGATTGCCCTGGTGAATCTTTCTGGCCTCCACCGTGCCTCTGAAGTCTCGATCTAACTGTGATGGATATGTGAGGGCGATTGACGCATTCCTGTGGGAGGTAGCACAGTGGATAGCACTGTTCCTTCACAGCGTCATGGCCCCAGGTTCGATTCCTGGCTTGGGTCACTGTCTGTGCGGAGTCCGCACGTTCTCCCCGTGTCTGCATGGGTTTCCTCCGGGTGCTCCGGTTTCCTACCACAAGTCCCGAAAGACGTGCTTGTTAGGTGAATTAGACATTCTGAATTCTCGCTCAGTGTACCCGAACAGGCGCCAGAGTGTGTGATGAGGGGCTTTTCACAGTAACGTCATTGCAGTGTTAATGTAAGCCTACTTGTGACAATAAAGATTCTTACTCTTATTTCTCCATTTTTGTAATTTGCCCGCGCACCGGGAGAATTCCCGTGCTTCTGCCACATGACCTCTTAAGTCACCACACCATCACATTATCACGTGACCACTGTCAGGGCTCAATTTCAACCTCGAGTGACTGTGTGCAATTTGCACATTCTCCACGAGTCTGCGTGGGCTTCCTCCCACAGTCCAAAGATGTGCAAGTTAGGTGGGTTGGCCATCCTAAAATTGCCCTTTAGTGTCCAAAGGTGTGCAGGTTAGGTGGAGTTACGGGGATGGGGTGGGAGAAGTAGGCTTGGGTGGGGTGCTCTTTCAGAGGATTGCTGCAGCCTCAATGGGCTGAATGGCCTCCTTCTGTATGGATTCTATGGCTTCCATGGTCTCCAATCGCCAGCAGATTTATTCTTTCATCCTCTCTCCTCGCTCACCAATCCTGTTTCATTCAACTGTTTACGGTCCCTTTCTTTAAGCACCGCAGAGATCCTGTCCTCCTGAGCCACGGGTCTTTCAGCGGCTGCGACGCTGATGATGGCAAATGATTTGTTGCGATGAGTGATTCAGGGATGCTCAGCTGCCAGTGTCTTGATGAAGTGGCAGTCCTTCAACGCCTAAATTCACACTATTTGTCATTTGCCTGTGTCAGATAACTTGTTCTAATACCACTTATATCTTTGCCCACGCACACGCAGTCAGCATCCTATTTTTAGCATGATAACCGCATTGCGTGTGTTTACAGTGACCCCTACACTGTGCTTAGAGTAACCTGCAATGTGTATGTTTGGAATGATCTGTGCAGCTCTCATTACAGTGAGTGGTACTGCAACGTGTACAATGTGTTCGAGTGACTCAATGTATTTAGACTGACGTGTGCCATGTTTACCATTTATTTTTAGAGCAGTATAACCACGGTTATATTATTCTATTGTTAAGCCCCATTTTCTCCAATGGGACAGTGAGATTTTCCAAGGATCCTACAATGGGCAGCACGGTAGCATAGTGGTTACCACTGTGGCTTCACAGCGCCAGGGTCCCAGGTTTGATTCCCCGCTGGGTCACTGTCTGTGCGGAGTCTGCACGTTCTCCCCGTGTCTGCGTGGGTTTCCTCCGGGTGCTCCGGTTTCCTCCCACAGTCCAAAGATGCGCAGGTTAGGTGGATTGGCCACGATAAATTGCCCTCGGTGACCAAAACGGTTAAGCGACGTTATTGGGTTACGGGGATAGGGTGGAAGTGAGAGCTTAAGTGGCTCGGTGCAGACTCGATGCTCCAAATAACCTCCTTCTGCACTGTATGTTCTATGTTCTATGCATCAATGGCAGGTTATTTTTTTCAATCAGGTTCCCTGTCTGGAAGCAGACAGGCGTGGGTCCCTGTTGGATAGGAAATGCTGCACGGGGCTGACACATCAGCAGCAGGTAGGTTTCATGCTGTTGGAGGTACAGATTGTGGGCGGTGTGGGAGGGAATGGGCACAGTGTAGCTTTGAATATTGGGGTGATTGCCGAGGGTTGGGCAGAGATTGGAACTTGTTACAAGATTTCAGTGAGCAACCCAACTCCGGGGAGTGAATTGGTTGGTCGCTCATCATCATGCCTTGGTTAAAACTGGAACTGAACAGATTTAAGGCAGGTTGGAATCCTGTTTCAGATTTTTAACATTTAAACTTCCTGCCTGACCCCATTTTCGGGGGGATAAAAATTGGCCCGATTACCCGAGACGCCAGCGTGGTGGGGAAAAAAAAACATTGCGTGGTAGCATGACCCCTTTAAGGGGCGATCTATCGTGGGCCACATGAACCTGCTTGGGGAGTATCACGCGGGAGAGCGTGAACCCGACCAATGGAGAAAACGTGCAGTGTCCTGGGAGTAGGGACCCGCGCAGTATGGGCCCCTCAGGAGTCTAGGAGTAAAATACCTGTATGATGTACCTCTGTGCCTATATATAGTTCAACCTCATTGTCATTTCCAATAAACCTCTTGGCTGTACAAGAAGCTCCCTCAGCGAAACCTTGTGCTATTACATTGGCGACGAGAATAAATCTGACAACGATTGCCAGTTTTTAAATTGCGTGGGGGAAAGGGTTCCATCAGAAATTTCCAAGAAATGGAGAAGACGAGGTCAGCAGATTGAGAGTGAGTGAGAAACAATGGGTGGGATTCTCCGACCCTCTGCGCCAAAATCGCACTCGATAATAGGCTCCCACGCTGGCACGCGTTCTCTGGCGACCGGAGAATCGCTGGCATTTACGCACCCGCGATCGGTGCGGCGCCGGTCAAGGGCCTTTGGAAAAGGCCCCCCTGGCGATTCACCGCGCTCGATGGGCCGAGTGCACACCGAGTCCTGCTGGCGTGGTTCTAATGTGGTTCCACCCGTCAGGAACTCGGAGACGCGGCTGATGTGGGCTTTATGGTGGGGGGGCGTGGGGATCGGACACCGGGGGGTGGGGGGGGTGCCTCGATCATGGGCAGGCCTGTGATCGGGGGCCACCGCAATCTGGGAGCGACCTATCTTCCTCCGCTCGGGCCCACTGTGTGGCTCTGCCATTTCGGCGGCACGCGCGCCAAGGTGGGCCGCCGCGGGCATGCACGGACCCACTCGCGGCTACCGTGCACATGCGCAGCCACGCAGTTAGTACAGCAGGGCCCTGCCGGCAGCCAGAGCTGCAGGATGGACGCCGGGGTCCTTCTTGCCCCCTGGAAAACGGGAATCACCCCGGACTTTTGAGGAAAAAGGCCGGAGTGATTCTCGCCCGTTTTCCGGCGGGCGTGGGGACTTAATCCCCAAAGGGAGAACCCCACCCAATGTCTATGATAGGGAAACACGAGGGGGGCCAAAAACTGGAGCCATTATATCGAGAGGCTCCGGTGCGTTTTTACCGCTAATGAAATCACAGGGGAAGCAAAAGATAATTTCGTTAATGGCTTGTGGGCACCAGACCTGCAACTTCATTAGGAATTTAGCATCCCTGGAAGCCACAGACACAAAATCATTTGACCAATTGGTGACACTTCTGAAAGAGCACTTTAACCCCAGGCCCTCCATTATATTGCAGCCGTTTAAATTTAATTCCATCATCAGGGACCCAGGGGAGACAATATCGGATTTTGTTGTCAGACTTTGTCAAATGGCTGAACATTGCAAATTCAGCTTATTGTTTAGCGACATGCTGCGTGATCGTCTGGTATGCGGCATCAACAGTAACATCCTGTTAAATGTTAGCCAAAATGAAAATTATGCTGGTCAATGCAATAGAAATCGCTCAAGCCACTGAATGCGCCGAGAAGGGTGCTTCTGAGCTACAGTGCATGCAGGAAAGTGAGGAAAATCAGCGTTGGAGTGGAACGGCTGTTCGGTGAGCACCCAGAGCGATAGGCACAGAGGAGACTGAACAGACTTCCCAGAAGCAGGATCGTGGACAGAGGCAAGAAGGTCAGGCTGTCAGCCCAGGAAATTTGATGAGTGTTACGGATGTGGGGGAGACCAGCCCAAGAGATGAGCCATGGCAGAGAGTTTGTGGTGGTACTTCAAGTGCAGTAGGAAGGGCCACATTCAGGTACGTTGCCATGTCAGACAGGGTACACCCAATTTAAAAGAAACACACAACTCCACTGCAAAAACTCAAGTCAAATCCCGAAGAGGAATCTGGGATTTACAGGTTAAATATGAGTGAAGTAAAGAAGACAGTTACCACAGAAATAGTCCTTATGGTCAACGGACAACCATTCAGCATGGAGGTTGACACAAGGGTGTTGGCCACAGTGGTGGGTGAACAAATCGACAAGTACATTTGAGGAGAGGCCAACCCCTGAGTCTAAGCAGCCTGCCTGTTTGCAAAGTTGCCAACGTATATACAGTGAAAACCTTAAAGATTGTAGGTAGGTGCCTGAATGTGGCGACTAGGGGCTTTTCACAGTACCTTCATTGTAGCCTACTTGTGACAATAAGCGATTATTATTATTACCACAGCAACACGAGTGTCATATCGACAACAGTGGACTCAATTACTCATCACCTTTGTAGAAGAACAATGGCCAAGTCTTATGGGGCTAGATTGGCTACATCAGGTCAAGCTAAACTGGCTAGGAATTTTCTGGATGTCAGATGGCAAGTACGGACATGTGTTTAAAAACGAGCTTGGCCGAATACAAGGGTTAAAGGCCGAAGTTTACGCGAACCACGAAACCATGCCAGAATGTTTCAGAGCTAAACCTAGCTCTACAGCAGAAATTTAAGGCTGAATTGACACGTTTGGAAGAACTAGGGATCATAAAACCGGTTCAGTTCTCTGAATGGGTGGCCCCTGTTGTTCCTGTCTTAAAACCTGATCGCTCTGTCAGAATCTGCAGTGATTAGAAACTCACCATAAACCAAACGGCCCAACTCGACAAGGATCTGATCCCTTGAAACGAAGGCCTCTAAATAAAGTTTGCGGGAGGGCCTCACAAATACAAAGCTTGTCTTAAGTCACACTTATTTACAACTTAAACTGGACAAGGACTCTAGGAGATTTGCAACCAGCAACATGCACAAGACAGTCATCCAATATATCTGGTTGCCTATCGGGATATCATCTGCTTGCGCAATATTTCAACGGGCGATGGGGAACTTGTTACAAGGGATCCCAAAAGCCATGGTACACTTAAATAAAAGCATCGGGCCAGACTGGAAGATGTCCTTAAAAGGTGCAGAGACACTGGCATCAAATTAAAAAGAGAAAAGAGCACATTTGAGGCCAGTGAGGTCACGTATTCGGTATTGAAGTTGGACCCTTTAGAGGACAAGGTACAGGCCATCAAAGGAGTGTCTGCACTGAAGAATGTTTCAGAGTTGAAATCGTTTCTGGGCATGGTAAATCCCTAATTTGACAACAATGTTAGCGCCGCTACATCGCCCTTTAATAAAGCACCAATGCTGCTATTGGAAAGACCCAAAGACTCACAAAAGCACGTTTTCCACCAAGGCAAACAGGCCCTACATTTACCCAGCTTTCTGGTCCATTTCAACCCAGTAAGTCTGATCATTTTGACCTGCGATGCTTTGCCTATGGGATAGGGGGCGGTCCTGACTCATAAGATGGAGGACGGCAGTGACAGAATCATTGTCTTCGCCTCCTGAATACTCGCCGATACAGAACTGAAGTTTGCACAAATTGAAAAAGAGGGCCTGGTTATGATATATATGTGGCGTTAAAAAGACATTGAGAACCTGATTCGGCAGCGTGCCCTCTGTCAGTCACAGCAAACCTTGCCACCTGCGGCTCATCTGAATCCTTGGGAGTGGCCTGGCCGTCTGTGGATAAGGTTACACATTCATTTAACTGGCATCTTCTTGGACAGAATGTTCTTGACACTGGTGGTGGTCCAGGCAGTGAGGTCGACAACGTCAGCAGTCACCATCGAAACCCTATGGTACATTTTTGTCACTCATGGCCTTCCAGAGGTATTGGTTTCCGCTAATGGCACGGCTGTCATGGGGGAGGAGCTCCAACATGTTGTGCAGATTCATGCCATCCACCACATCTGAACGGCCCCTTATCACCCGACTCAAACGGCCTGTCAGAAAACCTCTAAATCTGCAATGATAAAACAGCCAGATCGGCTGCTGCACCTCGAAGTGGCTCATTTCCTCCTCTCGTACAATGGCACCCCTAACATTATCACTGGGATCACACCAGCAGAGCTAAGAATGGGCCATTGCCTTCGCACTTGGGTAGGCCTGGCGTTCCCCAATTTTTCAGGGAGACGAGCCTCCCAAAAGAGCTATTACGACTCACTGAAAGGAAACACATTGTTTAAAACCGGTGGCTTAGTGTTTCTAGGGAATTTTGCATCTGGTCCATCGTGGAGACCTGGGAAAATTAAGACGCTGGTCCTGTCTCATACCTGGTGGACGTACTAGAGACACGAGAGCGGAAGCACATAGACAATAAAAGGAGCAGAGAGGCTGCAGCCCCAACGACTGCACAGGTGGATTCAGTGAGCAGTACCAACTCGTTTTGGTGGAGCCTGACGCAAGGGAACTAGAGGGTTCAGAAGAGGCCCTTTCCACGACTCTTGAGGGTGTCCCCAGTGCACCTATCGAGGTCTCGAAGTAACCTCCTGCTGCTGACGATGGCACTGACTCACTGGTGGAGGAACCAGTCAGGAAATTGAGGCCTTCCACCAGGCCTAATAAATCCCCTGACAGAGTGACTTTGTGAAGGGCCGAACTGTATTACACCCCCTTGGTGTTTATGCCCTCATTGTACATAGTTAACTGTAAACAACCTGCATTGTATTTACGTGTCGAGGGACGTAAGAGGGAGGAATGTGGTAGTGTGGCTCCTTTAAGGGGCAATATTTCACCGGCCATGTGACCCACTTGGGGATTATCGTGTGGGAGCGTGTGAACCCTAACCAGGTGGCCCTGGATGTTCATCCTCACGGTGCCCTGCCTTCCCACACCAATTAATGATAATAATTTTTATGGTCGCAAGTAGGCTTACATTGGTACTGCAGTGAAGTTACTGTGAAAAGCCCCTAGTCGCCTCACTCTGCCACTGGTTTGGGTACACAGGGCGAGAATTCATAGAATTTCCAGTGCAGCAGGAGGCCATTCGGCCCATCGAGTCTGCACCAGCCCTTGGAAAGAGCACCCTACATAAGCTCACACTTCCACCCTATCCCCATACCGACACCCTATCTCTGTAACCCCACCTAACCTTTTTTGGACACTCAGGGCAATTTATCACGGCCAATCCACCTAACCCTGCACATCTTTGGACTGTGGGAGGAAACCGGAGCACCCGGAGGAAACCCACGCAGACACGGGGAGAACTTGCAGAATCCGCACAGACAGTGACCCAAGCCGGGAATCGAACCTGGGTCCCTGGAGCTGTGAAGCCACAGTGCTAACCACTGTGCTACCGTAATTGGCAAAATGAAGACATTCCTCGATTCTGAATCAAACAGCTCTACATCCTCCACCTCCAATACTTTTATAACCAGTAAGTGAAACATTAAGAAAAGGAGATGAAAATAAAAACACAATTTTTCATTGTCCCAATGATTTATTTTCCCCCCGAAGGTCCTCGGGACAGTGTCCCAGAGGTTAGTCCATGATTCCTGGAGATTCCAGGGGTGGGATTCTCCATCCTGACAGCCCTGTTGTCTGGCATGGCGCGCCCCCGCCGGCAGCTGGATTCTCCGTTCGCGCAGCCGACCAATGGGGTTTCCCATTGTGGGTCACCCCTCTCCGTTGAGAATCGAGGCACGGCGTGGGTACGCTGCTGGTGGGGCGGAGAATCCCGTCCACGGAGAATCCCGCAGCAAGTCCATCCTGGAAGACTGACAACATCCAAAATCCGGCGGCTGGTTTAGCACAGTGGGCTAAATAGCTGGCTTGTAAGACAGGCCAGCAGCACGGTTCAATTCCCGTACCAGCCTCCATGAACAGGCGCCGAAATATGGCGACTAGCGGCTTTTCACAGCAACTTCATTTGAAGCCTACTTCTGACAATAAGCGATCTTCATTTCATTAATGTTGGTGAGGTGAGCTGGGTAGTGGGGAGAGGGTTGGGGGGGGTGAAGTCGGGAGGGGGTTGGTCGGGAGACGGTGCAGGGTAAGACAGGAACGTAGAGTTAAGGCCACATTCAGGTCAGCCACGGTCTTATTGAATGGTGGGGCACGCTAGAAGGGTCAAATGGCCTTCTGCAGATCTTGGTTATGTTGCTTATATTCTGTTACTGATGCAAAAGGGAGATCTGATCGCCTTCCTATTCCTTCTCCTGTTCTCTGAACATGTGCCTCTGAGGTTGGAATTCCTCTCCTCTCCCACTCATGGTCCAAGAATGCTGAGCATCACGCGAGGGAGCAGATGGAAATAAGACAGTGAAAGAAAAGGAACAATTAAAAGAATCACTGAGCACATTAACAAAAATCATAATGTGGCGAAGGATGGAAATTAAATGATAATGGGACAGAGAAAAAATGATGGTCAACATTTTAATCGATCTCCCACGCACCCGATTCTCTCGCAAGTGAGTCAGCAGAATCTCAGGAGTAAGATACAGTAGGAAATGATTAAGAGCAGATTGATTTGGAATCAGTGCCAGCAGACATTACTCACAATAGCTGACGGGTAATTCTCTGTCATTTTTATTAACCATGGCAGTTTACCACAGTGAGCTGCCCAGTAAATACTGTACCTTTCAACCCTCAGATTAAATAGGATCTTCCACTTAACCTTTTCGCACTCACCAATTTTGCAAGCTGAATTTATGAGATTGTGGACCATTCAGCCCATCATGCCTCTGCTAGCTCTTTGAAAAAGAGAATCTAACTTGTTACCCATCCTCTTGTCCTTCCTATAACCCTGCAACTTATTTTATTTGCCAAGTATAATAAACCCAACAGCCTTTCAAAAGTTATGACAGGATCTGCTTCCACCGTTCTTGCAGACAGTGCGTTCCAGATCTTGGCAAATCACTTTGTAAAAGTTGTTCTTCTCATTTCCACCTGCTATCTTTTGCCAATTGCCTTAAATCCATGTCCTTTGGTTACAAGCCCTCTTGACAGTGATTAACTGCCCTGACCCCCACACCCCCAAGATTGGTCATCCAACACGTGATAAATGTGGAAATTGTAGAGTATTATACTTTTGGCAGTAATGTTATTAAAAGCCTTGGTTAATTTGTTGCTGTAATATTATTTTTAAAAAACTAGGTTAAGGTATCCAGATTGTGTGCCTGCTAAAGCTGTAATTAAGAGGTTTAAAAAGTTGAACTGCAGATTTGCCAAAAGCTGCTGGGTTGAACAGGAGTGGACTGAATCTGCTCTTGGGAGGAACTCTCTCCAAAGATTTACACAAATAAGCAAGTGATCTGGTTGTTAACTTTATATTCTTTTAAAATTTCCACTTAAGAGCGTGGCAAATCTACCTACCCTGCACATTTTTGGGTTATGAGGGTGAGACCAACACAGACATGGGGAGAATGTGCAAACTCCATACGGACAGTAACCCGGGGCCAGGATCGAACCCGGGTCCTCGGCGCAGTGAGGCAGCAGTGCTAACCACTGCGCCACCGTGAACTTTATTTATCAGTGGCATTTGAACTGTACTGGGTTGCTCATTTGGAGTTAGTAGCAGGTGTAGATAGTAAGTTTAAGATTTTCTTTGTGTTTAAGAACTGTATAACTGATAATCGTAAAGGTATTTTCTTTGATGTTAATGTGGTTAATTCTGTGTTTGAATTAAAGTTTGTTTTGACATAAAGGTCAAACTATATTTTGACATAAAGGTCACGAATGATCACTTCCAAGGTGAAGTATCCCTTTCTCACAGTTTTACAAATTTAAAAGAATTATTTGGGAGAAATGAATGGACTCTGTATCATTTGCAAAATTGCTGACGAGGAAAAGATTGAATGGAAGATCTTACTGAATGGGAGGGTTAAAAAATACAGTATTTATTGTTCAATTCACTCAAGCAAAATTCCATGTACAATAGGGAAGACATGGAAATAGATCTCAGCCATTGAAAGTGATGTCTGCTTCAGGCATCCCATTCCTGAGAATCATCTGACTGAGTTACCCTCCCGAACCCTCTAGTTATTTCGAACACACTATTAGGTCTCCCCTTAACCCTCCCCTGCTTTAAGAAGTTCCATTGCTTCTGTTATTGATTAAACATAAAATGTCGACCTATATATCAGTGACTGCACTTCACAGGTAATTAGCTTTCAGACATTTCAACATGAGGAAAGAGCCCATGGGAAAATCAAGCTTCTTGTCTCTTCCTTGGAGTGGAACAAAACTGAAGAAAATCGAGGCCGGAATTCTCCGTTTGAGAGACGAAGGGCGGGATTCTCCGTTGGCCGACGGCGAAATCGTGAAATGCAATTGGGCGGAGAATACGTCCGAAGCTAAAATCGCAGCGGGTGCCAAATCGTTACTCTTCGTCACCTTGACAGCGGTGTCAATGCTGTGCGGAACGCACGTATGGTAAACACTGTTTGCATGTCATTAGTGGACCGATCCGGTATTCCCCGGGGCCTCTGTCATCCTCCGCTTCCGCTGGGCCGAGTTCCCGACAGCGCGGTTCACTTGTGCGTTTAAAAATCGTGAAACTGCCGTCATGGCTGCTGAGAGAGGGAGAGGGGATATGGAAAGGGTCCAACATTGCCATAGTGTGCTGACAGTTGTGCTCCTGGCCAGAGGGCTTCTGCCAAGGCCGGGGGAGTAGCAGGGGGTGGCCAGGAGGTGGGCTGTGGAGTCGGGGTGGACGGGCATGGAGCACCATTGCTGCAGCCTGCAAGGCAGCCATGCAGCTGGACACGCAGCTGCCAGCCCACTGTGAACACTGGTCATGCAGGTGTCCCCCCAGGATACCCCCAGATGCCCTCTGGCCCCAGCCAACCTATCAGTTGTATGGGTGAGCTTCAGCATAATCAGTCCCACCTTGTTGGCTGGGTTGAGTGTGTGTGGAGAGTGTAATGTGTATGTGCGGCTGCAGTTTGTCAGCTTCCCGAGTGTCAATCACGAACCTGGTGAATCCCGCACCGTTTCTCGTTGGAATCGATTGTGTTCCACGTGGCGCCGGTGCTAGCTCCTCCACAGTCGCTGAATCAGTCCAGGTACAGCACCGGTTTCGCTGTCATGAAAGTCCACCAATCCTGCCCCGGCGTCAACACTTGGTTCGCACTGTTGCTTCACAGCTCCAGGATCCCAGGTTCAATTCCTGGCTTGGGTCACTGTCTGTGCATAGTCTGCAAGTTCTCCTCGTGTGATGCACTATCAATTATGATGAGACGAGAGTAGAGAGTAATCGAGGCTTTATTAAGCAGAGATGGTGGCAGCTCAGTGTGCACACACATTTATACTCTGCCTTCTGGGTGGAGCCAGCAGGCAGGGATCTACCTCCCTACCTGTAGTACAGGAGCCTTACCGTATTACCTCTCATATACATATTATACAAACAGTGGTGTCTGCGTGGGTTTCCTCCGGGTGCTCCGGTTTCCTCCCACAGTCCAAAGATGTGCAGGTTAGGTGGATTGGCCATGATAAATTGCCCTTAGAGTCCAAAAAGGTTCGGTGGGGTTAGGGGGCTAGGGTGGAGGCGTGGGCTTAACTAGTGCTCATTCCAAGGGCTGGTGCAGACTCGATGGGCTGAATGGCCTCTTCCTGTACTATAAATACTATGACTCTATGACTTAGTCTCAGAAACGGAGAATCACACTCTCAGGGCGTGATTCTGTGGACAAAAGTTAAAGTTTGTTTTTGGGATGTTTGGCCAGATGTTTCTTGGCGGCTCCAGTGCCGAGAATCACTCTGCCATCTTTTAGGGAACTCGGGGAGTTTCTTGCTGCCAATGCCACAATTTAGTTGATTTCCTGCTGGTGAGCTGAGATGGCCAGCAGGACCGGCTCATCGCAGGTAGGGGTGTTGTTTTGACTGGCAGCCCCGATCTTTGCAGCCCCCCCACTGCCTTTCAGGGTCCCCCGCCCAATTTATTGACCCTCCCTCCAACCCCCAAACGTTGTTAAGGCCCCTAGAAACTCCACCCTTTACCCCCCCCCCCCCCTCCAATGGGCAAGCCCACCCCCGGGACCAAACCCTGGCAATGCCAACTTGCCACCCTGGTAGTGTCAGGGTTTCACTGCTAGGGTGCCCATGTGGCACTACTCATGTGCCAGGCTGTCAGTACCAAGGCTCCAGGATGCAAGGGGGAGTGCTAGGGTACTGCCTGCTCTGTCCTCGGCCACTCAGGGGTTTCCAATAGCCTGAGAGACACCCCCCCCCCCAAGGTGCCGTTATGCCTGGTCCATGTTTGTGGAGGCCAGCATGAAACCGCACCCTGGTGGGATCTCGCAACCATTGACTCCCGGGCGCTGGCTGAAAGTGGCGTCTGGATTGAAATCAGCATTATGACTCATTTAAATATGCATATCTGGATCTGGCCCAGTGAGGACGCGATCCAGTTCGCTCTGGGTGGAGCGAGTCGATTGATGGCGCTCGCTGCAGAGCCTGTTTTGGGGTTCTCGCGCGTATCACCCGTTGCTTCCGTACTGGCCGCAACACGGTCTCTGAATTCGCACCGTAGGCTTTGCTGCCGAAACTGTATGCGATTCATACTTCATAGGCCATCTGAGCATTCAAAGGACACAGGCAGTACTCAGCAGTGAGAGCAGCCAGGAGTCTGTAAGTAGCACCAAAGGCGGGTGGGGGGATTGTTGCAAAGACAGAAGGCAGCAATGGTGGTTTGAGCCAGACCACCACGGATGACTCCCTGAGCCCAGTGACATGGCACCAAGTCGCTGCTGACCCAACCCGGACAGCCACCCCGGTAAGCCCAACAATGTTTGCGGGTTTATCAGTGTTCTTTTTAGCCTCCGGCTCGCCCTCGATATCCATGGCACCCTGGCCCAGTTTGTAAATACTTCTACCCATTCATGCCCACGAAACCGCTGCCTAAGATGGTCAGAGAATCAGGAAGGGGTGGAGCGTGGAGTGTCCAAGCCGTTAATGATATTAAAATCCATGCAAATTACAGATTGGCACGGATCTGTCACAGAAAATGGGGCCGTCGGGATAGGGACTCCAGCCCACTGGGTTTTTTCAGCATTTTCTGTTTTTACTAATAATAATCTTTATTAGTGTCACAAGTAAGCTTACATTAAAAGTGCAATGAAGTTACTGTGAAAAGCCCCAAGTCGCCACACTTTGGCTCCTGTTTGGGTACACAGAGGGAGCATTCAGAATGTCCAAATTACCTAACAAGCACGTCTTTCGGTACTGGTGGGAGGAAGCCGGAGCACCGGAAGCAAACCCACGCAGAGACGAGGAGAACGTGCAGACTCCGCGCAGACTGTGACCCAAGTCGGGAATCGAACCTGGGACCATGGCGCCGTGAAGCAACAGTGCTAATCATGCGCTGGCGTGCTGATGCTCTGGGGGTTGAAGAAGGGACTCCCATTCAACAGCAAACAATCAGGAATCAGAGTCTCTCGTCTTCTACAGCACAAACTGATCATATCAATCGATAATGTTTTTATAACCAGACCACATGAATCATTTTATATTGTTCAGCAAAGGATCAATGTGTGGTGCAGTCTCAGATATGTGCAATTGAGGGATTCCAAACTCTTATCAGGCTCTGATTTACGATAGGCAAGGATGTTTCTTCTGTTACACCCATTCTCTTGTTATCAGCTGTGGCTCAGCTGGTCCCAATTGTACCTCTGAATCTCTGGGTTCAAGTCCCACTCTGGGACTTGAGTATAAAATGTAAAGCTGACACTCTGGTGCAGTACTGAGGGAGGGCTGTACTGTTGACTGTACTGCTGTTTTCCAGACAAGACATTAAACCAAGGCCCCATCTGCCTGCTGGGGTGAACATAGTGGACTCCATGGCACTACTTCAAAGTGCAGGGGAGTTATCTGTCACCTCCTGGCCAGTATTTATCCCTCGATCAACATCGTGCAATAACAGATTATCTGACAATTATCACAATGATGTTGGTGAGGATGTACGATGCGCACATTGGCCTCTACATTCCCCAAAGTACGACAGTGAATACACTTCAGCAAAATACTTCATTGGGTGCAAAGCACTTTGCGATGTCTAGTGAACGTGGAGAGTGCTCGAGAAATTGAAGTCTTTCTTTTAAGCGAAGGCCAACTCATTTATAAGAACATAGAACATAGAACATAGAACAGTACAGCACAGAACAGGCCCTTCGGCCCTCAATGTTGTGCCGAGCCATGATCACCCCATTTAAACCCACGTAACCCGCATACCCGTAACCCAACAATCCCCCCATTAACCTTACACTACGGGCAATTTAGCATGGCCAATCCACCTAACCCGCACATCTTTGGACTGTGGGAGGAAACCGGAGCACCCGGAGGAAACCCACGCACACACGGGGAGGACGTGCAGACTCCACACAGACAGTGACCCAGCCGGGAATCGAACCTGGGACCCAACATAAGAACTAGGAGCAGGAGTAGGTCATCTGGCCGCTCGAGCCTGCTCTGCCATTCAATGAGATCATGGCTGATCTTTTGTGGACTCAGCTCCACTTTCCGGCCCGAACACCATAACCCTTAATCCCTTTATTCTTCAAAAAACTATCTATCTTTATCTTAAAAACATTTAATGAAGGAGCCTCAACTGCTTCACTGGGCAAGGAATTCCATAGATTAACAACCTTTTGGGTGAAGAAGTTCCTCCTAAACTCAGTCCTAAATCTACTTCCCCTTATTTTGAGGCTATGCCCCCTAGTTCTGCTTTCACCCACCAGTGGAAACAACCTATCTGTATCTACCCTATCTATTCCCTTCATAATTTTATATGTTTCTATCAGACCCCCCGCATCCTTCTAAATTCCAATGAGTACAGTCCCAGTCTACTCAACCTCTCCTCGTAATCCAACCCCCTCAACTCTGGGATTAACCTAGTGAATCTCCTCTGCACACCCTCCAGCGCCAGTACATCCTTTCTCAGGTAAGGAGACCAAAACTGAACACAATACTCCAGGTGTGGCCTCACTAACACCTTATACAATTGCAGCATAACCTCCCTAGTCTTAAACTCCATCCCTCCAGCAATGAAGAACAAAACTCCATTTGTCTTCTTGATCACCGTAAACCAACTTTTTACGACTCATGCACCAGCACACCCAGGTCTCTCTGCACAGCAGCATGCTTTAATATTTTATAATTTAAATAATAATCCCTTTTGCTGTTATTCTTACCAAAATGGATAACCTCACATTTGTCAACATTGTATTCCATTTGCCAGACCCTAGCCCATTCACTTAACCTATCCAAATCCCTCTGCAGACGTCCGGTAACCTCTGCACTTTTTGCTTTACCACTCATCTTAGTGTCGTCTGCAAACGTGGACACATTGTCCTTGGTCCCCAACTCCAAATCATCTATGTAAATTGCGAACAATTGTGGGCCCAACACTGATCCATGAGGGACACCACTAGCTGCTGATTGCCAACCAGAGAAACACCCATTAATCCCCACTCTTTGCTTTCTATTAATTAACCAATCCTCTATCCATGCTACTACTTTACCTTTAATACCATTCATCTTTATCTTATACAGCAACCTTTTGTGCGGCACCTAGAACAAAGAACAAAGAAAATTACAGCACAGGAACAGGCCCTTCGGCCCTCCCAGCCTGCGCCGATCTAGATCCTTTATCTAAACCTGTTGCCTATTTTCCAAGGATCTACTTCTCTCTGTTCCCCGCCCGTTCATATATCTGTCCAGATGCATCTTAAATGATTCTATTGTGCCCGCCTCTACCACCTCCGCTGGCAAAGCGTTCCAGGCACCCACCACCCTCTGCGTAAAAAACTTTCCACGCACATCTCCCTTAAACTTTCCCCCTCTCACCTTGAAATCATGACCCCTTGTAATTGACACCCCCACTCTTGGAAAAAGCTTGTTGCTATCCACCCTGTCCATACCTCTCATAATTTTGTAGCCCTCAATCAGGTCCCCCCTCAACCTCCGTCTTTCCAACGAAAACAATCCTAATCTACTCAACCTTTCTTCATAGTTAGCACTCTCCATACCAGGCAACAGCCTGGTGAACCTCCTCTGCACCCTCTCTAAAGTATCCGCATCCTTCTGGTAATGTGGCGACCAGAACTGCACACACTATTCCAAATGTGGCCTAACCAAAGTCCTATACAACTGTAACATGACCTGCCGACTCTTGCACCCAATACCCCGTCCGATGAAGGCAAGCATGCTGTATGCCTCTTGACCACTCTTATCGACCTGAGTTGCCACCTTCAGGGTACAATGGACCTGAACTCCCAGATCTCTCTTTACATCAATCTTCCCCAGGACTCTTCCATTGACCATATAGTCTGCTCTTGAGTTAGATCTTCCAAAATGCATCACCTCGTATTTGCCTGGATTGAACTCCATCAGCCATTTCTCTGCCCAACTCTCCAATCTATCTATATTTTTCTGTATTCTCTGACACTCTCCTCACTATCTGCAACTCCACCAATCTTAGTATCATCTGCAAACTTGCTCATCAGACCACTTATACCTTCGTCCAGATCATTTATGTATATCACAAACAACAGTGGTCCGAGCATGGATCCCTGTGGAACACCACTAGTCACCTTTCTCCATTTTGAGACACTCCCTTCCACCACCACTCTCTGTCTCCTGTTGCCCAGCCAGTTCTTTATCCATCTAGCTAGTACACCCTGAACTCCATATGACCTCACTTTTTCCATCAACTTGCCATGGGAAACTTTATCAAATGCTTTCCTGAAGTCCATGTATATGACATCTACAGCCCTTCCCTCATCAATTAACTTTGTCGCTTCCTCAAAGAATTCTATTAGGTTTGTAAGACATGACCTTCCCTGCACAAAATCATGCTGCTTATCACTGATAAATCTATTTTCTTCCAAATGTGAATATGAATTTTGACCTTGTCAAAAGCTTTCTGGAAATCCAGATATACCACATCCATCGGCTCCCCGTTATTTACCGCACTGGTAATGTTCTCAAAAAATTCCATGAAATTAGTTAGGCACGACGTGCCCTTTATGAACCCATGCTGCGTCTGCCCAATGGGACAATTTCCATCCAGATGCCTCGCTATTTCTTCCTTGATGATAGATTCCAGCATCTTCCCTACTACCGAAGTTAAGCTTTCTGCCTACCTCCTTTTTTAAACAGTGGTGTCATGTTTGCTAATTTCCAATCCGCCGGGACCATCCCAGAGTCTAGTGAATTTTGGTAAATTTTCACTAGTGCATTTGCAATTTCCCTAGCGATCTCTTTTAGCACTCTGGGATGCATTCCATCAGGGCCAGGAGACTTGTCTACCTTTAGCCTCATTAGCTTGCCCATCACTACCTCCTTAATGTTAACAATCATCTCAAGGTCCTCACCTGTCATAGCCTCATTTCCGTCAGTACTGGCATGTTATTTGTGACTTCCACTGTGAAGACTGACCCAAAAAACCTGTTCAGTTCCTCAGCCATTTCTTCATCTCCCATTATTAAATCTCCCTTTTCATCCTCTAAAGGACCAATATTTACCTTAGCCACTCTTTTTTGTTTTATATATTTGCAGAAACTTCTACTTTTATCTGTTTTTATATTCTGAGCAAGTTTACTCTCATAATCTATTTTACTCTTCCTTATAGCTTTTTCAGTAGCTTTATGTTGCCCCTGAAAGATTTCCCAGTCCTCACGTCTCCCACTAATCTTTGCACTTTGTATACTTTTCCGTCAATTTGATACTCTCCCTTATTTCCTTAGATATCCATGGTCGATTTTTCCTCTTTCTACCGTCCTTCCTTTTTGTTGGTATAAAACTTTGCTGAGCACTGTGAAAAATCGCTTGGAAGGTTCTCCACTGTTCCTCAACTGTTTCACCATAAAGTCTTTGCTCGCAGTCTACCTTAGCCAGCTCTTCTCTCATCCCATTGTAATCTCCTTTGTTTAAGCACAAAACACTAGTTTTTGATTTTACCTTCTCACCCTCCATCTGCATTTTAAATTCCACCATATTGTGATCGCTCCTTCCGAGAGGATCCCTAACTATGAGATCATTAATCAATCCTGTCTCATTACACAGGACCAGATCTAGGACCGCTTGTTCCCTCGTAGGTTCCATTACATAATGTTCTAGGAAACTATCGCGGATACATTCTGTAAACACCTCCTCAAGGCTGCCTTGACCGACCTGGTTAAACCAATCGACATGTAGATTAAAATCACCCATGATAACTGCTGTACCATTTCTACATGCATCAGTTATTTCTTTGTTTCTTGCCTGCCCCACCATAATGTTACTATTTGGCGGCCTACAGACTACTCCTATCAGTGACTTTTTTGCCTTACTATTCCTGATTTCCACCCAAATGGATTCAACCTTATCCTCCATAGTACCGATGTCATCCCTTACAATAGCCCAAATGTCATCCTTAAATAACAGAGCTACACCACCTCCTTTACCATCCACTCTGTCCTTCTGAATAGTTTGATACTCTTGTTCTTTATGTTCTCGCTTCTCGCACCACTAAGAATGGTTATGTTTACTTTGGGAAGTCACTGTGCAATTAAAAGCTAATCGGGTTTAATTCTTAAAACGTTGAGTGACCCATTTCATGTTTGAATTGCAATTAACAAATTTATTAAAAAATTATCCTGAGCAAGTGTCTTGAAAATGTCAAAGCTGAATAGTCCTAATTTCAGTTTGTGATCGTACCCCTTCCAATCCCACCCCTCTGGCCTCGTTTTTAGAGTTTGGCCGATTCCTGGCTGGTTGGGGTGTATGAGTAACATTCACTGTAAACTGCAGAGTAAACCCAGTCCAACGCCGGCATGGCCACATCATAAACTGCAGAGGCACACAGCCATCAATCAAATCAAATCATGCAGTAATCTTCACTGAATCCTACACTGAAACAAACCAGCCACACATAACCAATGTTCCCTTTCACATTTGTACAGCCATGCACTGGTAAAGGGACCATGCTGTGCAGCAAACTGCTGACGCTCTACCATGTAATGTTAGGGGGAATATTGTGCAGCAGCCTTTGTCCACTTCGAAGCTCAGATTCGCAGAATTTACACCGTGCAGAAAGAGGCCATTTGGCCCATCGTGTCTCTGCCCCAACTCTCCGAATGAGCAACCCGTCAAGTGCCATTTCCCCTCGCCCTCTCCTCCCCTGCACACTCTCCCGTTTCAGACGAGTCTAATTCCATTTTGTAATCGAGCCGGCCTCTCCACCACACTCTCAGGAACTGCCTCCAAACCCCAACCACTTGCTGCGTAAGAAAGCTTTTCCTCTTTTCACTTCATCATCTATTCGCGCTGAAGGGTGGGGGGGGGGGGGGGGGGGGGGGTTCAGCGATAATATCTCTTAAAACTGAATCGTTAGCATGAGTAGTTTTACATAAATTATTTTGTTAAGGATTGAGATGAATTATAGGACTGAGTCATCATTATTAACCATTAAACATGTATTTTTAGGACATAGCAGTAATAAGTACTCAAATGGGATTTAGGATAGCTCACTTGACCAAAAGGACATTACTTCAGATATCTTGGGCAGGATTCTCCCACCCCCACCGGGTAAGAGAATCGCCGGGGGCCAGAGTGAATCCCGCCCCCGCCAGCTGCCGAATTCCCCGGCACCGGATATTCAGCGGGGCACACGCCTGTAGTGCCGGTCCCGCCGGCGGGAATCAAACCACCTCCCTTACCGGTGGGATCAGGCAGTGCGGGCAGGCTCCGGGGTCCTGGAGGGGGGGGGGGGGCGCGGGGCAATCTGGCCCCGGGGGTGTCCCTACGGTGGCCTGGCCCGTGATTGGGGCCCACCGATCCGTGGGCGAGACTGTGCCATGGGGGCACTCTTTTCCTTCCACGCCAAGGCTGGATGGCGCCAAAGGCCTTTCATGCCAGCCGGCGGGACGGGAACCACTCCGGCGCGGGCCTAGCCCATCAAGGTGAGGGCTTGGCCCCTAAACGTGTGGATCCGCACCTTTGGGGCAGCCCACGCTGGAGTGGTTCACATCCCGCCGGCTGGCGTGGAAGGCCTTTGGCGCCACGCCAGCAGGGGCCGAAGGGACTTCGCTGGCCGGCGGAAGTCCGTGTATGCGGTGGAGCATCAGCGGCTGCTGACGTCATCCCCACGCATACGCAGGGGAGGGGGCCACTTCCACATCGGCCATCGCATAGTCTATGTGGGGGCACCCCCCGGGACCAGATCGCACTGCGCCCCCCCCCCCCCAGGACCCCGGAGCCCGCCCGCGCCACCAGTCCCGCCGGTAAGGGAGGTGGTTTGATTCATGCCGGTGGGACCGGCATTACAGCAGCGGAATTCGGCCCATCGCAAGCCAGAGAATCGCGGGGGGTTGGGGCCCTCCGACCGATGTGGCGCGATTCCCGCCCCTGACGAATCTCTGGTGCCGGAGACTTTGGGAGACGGCAGGGGCGGGATTCATGCCGGCCCCCGGCGATTCTTCGACCCGTCAGGGGTCAGAGAATCCAGCCCCTTGCCTTTGTGAAATAATTCAGGGTGCTGGTTCTGTTGTTCTGTTTCTCACAAATAGTCAGCAAGCTGCTGGGATTGTAAGCATCTGTCAGGATGATGATCAATCATGTGCTGCTTGGGACACTATTGGGTGAAGTTTAAACACTGCTTGCAATTCTATTGGATAAGTTTAAAAGAAGCAGCTTCAGGGATTGGATCGCGTTCAACTAGGGTGGGCTATTGATTTTTGAACGTTGTATAATTACTGTGCTCGGTTCTTTGTTCGGTAGAACAGGTCTTGGCTGATATCCAGTCTGTTCTCTGTGTACACGGAACAAGCTTGATTAAATAACCATCTTGTCCAGGTTGCGGTGTTTTTGTTTCTCTCTGTACTGAGCTGAGCCACAGGGAATAACCCCATGTGGAAGCTGACTCAATACACAGGTCTGGAAACCGTTCCTGCAAGCGCTTTGGAGAAAATTTCTCCTCTACGTTTAAATTCCGCCGGCTGGCCTGGTGGGGTTTGAACCATTGCACCCAACACGTTAGCTGAGGCCCCTGGATTACTGGTAACATTGTCACTGCATTAAATGTTTCCCATACCGTTGCACGATTGATTGCCTTCTCTCTGACTCCCCACGACAGAGTACAGAGCTGAGAATCACAGGGCAGGATTTGAAGTCAGTAGGGTTTGGGGTGGGGGGGGGGGGTCAGGATCAGAGTCAGCCAGTCCCACAATCTGGCACCACCGGCGGTTTGTTGCTGTTCGACGCCACCACCCCGGCGTTGAACCATTTTTAAAGAAGCCATGTTATGTTGGGAATGGCTATCTTCCACAACTGATGGAATTCAGCGCTTTTAAAGGGCCTTCATTTAAAATTCCTCTCTGCTGCCTGTACGGCATTTGATTGTCACACTGCCAATGGCACCTCCCAAGAGAACGAAACTGCAGCCTCCATGGCTGAGAGCAGATTCCTGCTCACGTGGCCTTTCCAATCTACGTGACGCCTTGCAAAGTTTCAGTCCCATCCACCTGATGTTTCATTCATGCTGCATGGGCCAACATGTATTGCCCATCCCTAACTGCCGCTGTGAGGGGCATTTAGACATCCACCGCATTGCTGCGGATCGAGAGTCGGCCAGAACAGGTAAGGATGGTTGATGGACCGGAGTGGCGGGGGGGGGGGGGGGGCGGGGGGGGGGGGGGGGGGGGGGGGGGCAGAAGGTTTGGGTCAGACCTCAGATTTAGTGGGGGGGGGGGGGTCGCGTTGCGCAGGAAGAGGGGGGTCAGGTCAGATGTGCGAGGTGTCCCATATGGGGCTGGGAAAAAGGTAATTGTGAATACAATTAGTGGCTGTTCACCTCCTCGGATCCCCACAACAGCGACTTTGCCAGATTCCCGTTTTTAAACAGGTGTAAGAAACTGCGCCCGCGTGACCGCTCGCTGGGGATGGGGATGTGGTTAGATTACGGGAGCTATTCAATAGGGGGTCCTTCACATTAATGAGATGGAGATGGGTGTTAATCGGTGATTATTGGTTTCTTGCCACGCTGCGGCAGAATCCATGTCTCACCTACAGGAGCGGGCCGGTGACATCGGTAAACCGATTGGCGGCCGGCGTGATTTCCAATTTTGGTCTCTCCTACTATCTAATTGGCCTGTTTTTGTGCAAGGCGCGATATGGCTGGTAGATTGGGCTCTGAGATTCAAGACACTTAGGGCACGATCTACTGGCCATGTTGCACTCAAACGGGATGCAGCCAGTAGATGGCATGAGGCGCCTCCGTGGGCTTCCCGACAACCAGTACAAATCGTGGGATCTAACAAACCTCGCGTGGCATCGCGGTCTGGCTCCTTCCCATAATGGGCAGGTCCAGGCCTCGCACACGGTTGAATACCTGCTTAGGAGTGTTCACCCTGGATCTATCAGGCTCCCAGCATTTTCCCAGGGAGCCCCCAGCCAGATGGCATTCAGTACTGGCCCATGCAAACATGGACCAGGCAGAACGATATCCAGGTGATCTCCCGGGCCTTCAGAGACCCCTGGGTTGTCAAGGACAGGGCAGGGTGGCCCTTTGGCCCTCCCCATGGCAGTGTCAAGGTATCTAAATGGCACTGCAAAGCCAGAAGGAGGACTGCCAGGGTGCCAGGGTGGAAATGCAAGGGTGCCCATGTGCCAGGGTGGCACTGCCAAGGGTCAGGTTTTGAGGGGGCCACATCCATGAAAGGTGGGTGAAGGGTGGGGGGGGGGGGTAGTATGAAGGGTGGGGATGTCTGCAAGGCAAGTATGAAGAGGCCTCCAGAAGGTTGGTGGGTGTGAAGAGTGGGGTTCCTGGAAGGGAGGGGCCCAAAAGTGGGCATGGTAAGGCCTGAAAAGAGCCCCAGAGCAGGGTGTCATCACTTGGGGGGGGGGGGGGGGGTAATGTCCATGTGTGTGTGGGGGTGGTGGAGTTGCACATGAGTGAGGGGTGTGGGGAACCTTCAATCTCGCTCAAGCCACAGGTGACGGCCTTCCTGGCTGGAGAGCTGCTATTGGCTGCTTCTTGAAGCCATTCCTGGAGTGTAGGACATGCCTTTGCGTCTGCACACCATGGATCAAGGCGTTGAGGGCCTGGTGGCTGGCTGAAGCAGGGCGGGGCCTTCCTGAGGCTGCTGGCCTGGTTCTGCTGGGTTCTGGACATCCTGCTCGGCCTGGCTGGAGAGAATGAGCGTGTTGAACTGGAGTTTAAATATGATGCCAGGACCTTCGACCCTCTCAGCTAAGAACGGGCGGACCAATCAACTCCTGATCAGTCAGGTAACTCAGAGAGATGCTCGCTCGTACATCATTAATGACGTTCCAAGCACAGCAGGGGAATGAGTTCACGGCAGTTTCACCTAAACCACTTACAATAGAATGGAGAATTCTGCTCCTCAACTCCAACTGTCCAACTAAGTAAGCCCACCTACTGTTTTTACCTTTCTAGCTGCTATCCCCTTAGGTCAACATGACCCTAACCTTTCAAGTGTATTTGTCTTGAAGCTGCTGTAGTTGCATTTATCCTGATTCTAAAGTTGAACTTTAATCTTTCAAGAACTAAAGATTTGTGTGTGGGTTTCCACCGGGTGCACCAGTTTCCTCCCACAGTCCAAAGATGTGCAGGTTAGGTGGATTGGCCATGATAAATTGCCCTTAGTGACAAAAAAAGGTTAGGAGGGGTTATTGGGTTACGGGGATAGGGTGGAAGTGAGGGCTTAAGTGGGTCGGTGCAGACCCGATGGGCCGAATGGACTCCTTCTGCACTGTATATTCTATATTCTATATTTGGAATATTTACTGCTGGTAAAGATCAGCCACTTTTTCAATTTTGATGGCTCTTTGGACCTGTGGGAGCGTTGGCAGAGAATGCTCCCTTTCGATGGATGGAATGAGGAGGAACTATTCGGTGCCTCTTTCCTCATAACCATATGTGTCGGAATGTGTTACGAGGGTATCTGCAATCCCACCCCAAAGCATCTCCTGAACAGTTGCACAAACATTGAGCTCAAAAGGACAAGAGCTCTGGCTTCTCCCTCAACACTGATCTCGACTTGAGACCAGAATAACTTGAGCTGGTTTGTCCGCTTCCCTGGCTGAGTGTTTCTCCTGCCAACGGGATTCTATACTCCCCGCCGCTTGTCAATGAGATTCCCGTTGAATCCGCCCCACATCACCGGGAAACCCACAGGCGGGGGGAGGGGGGGGAATGCTGGCGGGAAAATGAATCGCAACAGCCAGAGAATTCAGGCCCGATCTTGCGAGCAGAAATATCTGCACTTTCCTCCTGAAGCAAGAGATTCTTGTTTATCGCAGGAATGATTGTTGAAATCTGACCCGTCAAACACTCCAAGGAACTAACCTTCCTGAGAGGATAACTTGGGGAAATACACTCAGAAGCTTCGGCGTAACATCTCTTGCATTAAGTGGCTGTGTTCGTGAAGATCTTACACCTAAATGGTAAAGTGTGTTTTCCAGCCATGCCTCGGGCAACAGGGACTTTATGTTGTTAGATTTTGCTGGTGTTCATTGCGCTAGGAGACCTGTAACTTTCGTGTTCCACTTTATCCTTCAAGGTCCCGGTTGGTCTTGTCAAGCAAGTCATTTGAAATGCAGTCTGAATGCTTGTGCTGATCAAAAGGGTGGGTCATTAGTTCAAGGAAATGAAAGTTCCTTGGAACATATTATGAAGTGCAGGGAAATATAAATTGCTTTGCTTTCTTGTTTGTATGTTGCCTTGGGTGAGTCGAACACACGTTGGGGATCGCACATCCGACCTTCGGTTCCTCCGAGTTGGCATGATTCAGGTACTTATTATCCTAAGCAATCGAGCTATTAGGAAAGCGCCCTAAAGGAAGACAGTTAATTTAGTGTCAATTCAGTTTCAATTAAAACACTCCAACTCAAAGTGGAGAATGGCTTTTTAACATCAATCTAAGTAAGCATCGGAGAATAGTAACGGCAGAGTGGGAACTTCATAAACGCTACAGCCATGATTTATTGCAATGTTTTGGCAGCTAAAAGATGATATAAATCACTTTTGAACTCGTCTCGCTTTTAATTGATTCCTTCTCCTCACTCAGACGACAAATAGAATCACTTGCACCGTTGCTGATGAATTATTGCTTGATTGAAATGAAATGAAAATCGCTTATTGTCACGAGTAGGCTTCAATGAAGTTACTGCGAAAAGCCCCTAGTCGCCACATTCCGGCACCTGTTCGGGGAGGCTGGTACAGGAATCGAACCGTGCTGCTGGCCTGCTTGGTCTGCTTTAAAAGCCAGCGATTTAGCCTGGTGAGCTAAACCAGCCCCTATCTGCAAGATTGGCGGCAAGAGCAGGCTCTCACTGTCGAGTGCAACACGTCTGTGTGTAATGTTTCAGTTTCTTGTGTCAAGACCGATATCCCGGTAGAAGTATGTTAACATTTCTGTGAGTGTAATAATAATAATCTTTATCATCACAAGTAGGCTTACATTAACACTGCAATGAAGTTACTGTGAAAAGCCCCTAGTCGCCACACTCCTGTTTGGGTACTGTAGCCATCTAAGATGGCCACCTGCAAAGGACCATGGGAATTATGGCCAACCTAGTACGTAGACAGATACACAGCCTATGTGTATCTAAAACACAGGTATCCAAACCTGATCGAAACCCCTGCTCGTTTGCATTTTAATGGCCCATTTTCCCAGGACAATAGAACTCCAATCAAGCAACCGGTACAGCCACAGACTGATCGGCGCCACTCCCCTTACTCAGAAAACACAACTGCCAAGGTCAATGACCGCTAAGGACCCGCCCAGCTACCAAGGCACCTGCCCATTTATTGGCCGGAATCGAAGACAGTGATCAGAGCCCTGTCGAACTATTGGGTCCAAGGTTAAGGACCGCCCCAAAGTGTGCGAGAACCCAGAGGAATAAAAGAGAGCACAGCCATGTGTTCTGTCTCTTTTGGATCCGGCCTTTGCCAACCCAAATGCAGCAGGAACAGCCAGCTAAGTTCAATACCAACAATCGCTACCTGACGGATGAGCCCAGCAGAGACAGAGCCACTTTCTCCGAACCAGCTAAGTGAAATCCAGATAAAGGCCGTATCCGATTGCACAGTGCCGGTCGCCCTGAAGTTAAGTATAGGTTATTGTAGCTGATAGGTGTCATTTAACTCGTAGTACATATCGGGCGGGATTCTCCCAACGGGCGTCTAAGTGCCGACGGCGGAGTAAAAACCGGAGTGTTTTACTCTGGCGTCGGCGCCCGTTACCAGATTCCATTCTGGGGCCTCCGTGGGGCTGACAGGGGTGTGACATGTTTTGTGGGGGGGGGGGGGGGGGGGGGGGCTCGGTGCGGCGTCGGAGACCCGGCGCGTAAAAGATGCAGCGCCTTGGGTCCCGCGTATGTGCAGTTGGGCAGGCGCCAACAAGTGCGTGCACAGTGGCCGTCCTCCCCCAAAGCCACCCCGCATACAAATGGCGCAGGGATGTAACATTGCCGGCGGAGGAAAGGAGGCCCGCCGACAGAGAGGTTGGCCCGCCGATCGGTGGGCCCCGATCGCAGGCCAGACACCATTGGAGGCACCCCCCCCCCCTCCACAGGCCGCCCCCCCGGGCATTCCCGCAGAGTTGCCGCCAGCAGCGACCAGGGGTGAAGGGCGCCGGCGGACTCTGCCACGTCGGAGCAGTCGCTCGGCCCATCCAGACTGGAGAATCGGCGGCCCCGGCGATTCCAGTGACCCGCCAAATGCGCCGGTGCAAATGGCGCCGATTCTCTGCAGCTCGGAGAATCGCGTGCCGGCATCGGGGAGTCGGGGCGCGGTTGCTCCGAATCTCCGATCCAGCGCGGGGCTCGGAGAATCGCCCCCATTGTGTTTGCATGTTGAGATAACTCTTGTGTATGTAAATAAACCATCTTTTGAACTAACTAACTGGTTGTGTGGTTATTTGATCGATACAAGGGAAGGCTTGTGGTTCACTAAGATAAATAGAAATACCCACAGTATTGGCGACACGGTTGGGACCGAAACAGAGCAACAGTACACTGAGGGAGAATTCAGAATGTCCAAATTACCTAACAGCAAATCTTTCTGGACTTGTGGGAGGAAACCGGAGCACCCGGAGGAAACCCACACAGACACGGGGAGAACGTGCAGACTCCGCACAGACAGCCATCCAATCCGGGTATCAAACCGTATGAAGTCTTTGCCCAATTTGACTCTGGGTTTGACGCCCACTAATCCAATCTGTACATTTACTTTTCCAAGCCTGGCGTCTGTGAGCATTTTGAGGTACGAAGCTCACTTAAGATGGCAACAGTAAGGAGAAGGGAGGTGGATGGTGGTGTGGTGTTGTCACTGGACTGATAATCTAGAGAGCCGGGGTAATGTTCTGGGACCCTGGTTTGAATCCCACCATGGAAGATGGTGTAATTTGAATTCAACAGAAATCTGGAATTAAAAATCTAATAATGACTGTTAAACCATTGCCGATCGCCGGACGAAATCCACGCAGAGTTGGGGAGAACGCACAAACTCCACACAGACTGTCACCCAAGGCCGGAATTAAAGCTAGGTCCAGAATATGCTGGACAAAGAGCTACATTTTCTATTAAGGACACAGATACCACGCTGGAAGGGATCAAGGCCAAGTGGGAGGAAGAGTTGGGAGAGGGTATGGAGAAGGGGTTCTGGTGTGAGGTGCTCCGGAGGGTGGACGCCTCCACCTCGTGTGTGAGGTTGGGGCTGATACAGCTGAAGGTGGTGTATAGCGCACACCTTACAAGGGCGAGGATGAGCCGGCTCTTTGAAGGGGTAGAAGATGTGTGAGAACATTGCATGGAGGGGGGTGCCCGCAAACCACATTCATATGTTTTGGTCCTGTCCAAAGCTGGAGCATGACTGGAAGGAGGTTTTTAGGGTCATCTCTGAAGTGGCGCACGTGAAACTGGACCCGGGCCCTCGGGAGGCCGTATTCGGGGTGTCGGACCAGCTGGGGTTGGAAACGGGCGCGGAGGCAGATGTTGTAGCCTTCACCTCGTTGATCGCCCGAAGGCGGATCCTGTTAGGGTGGAGATCAACCTCACCACCCTGTGCCCTGGCATGGCGGGGGGACCTGCTGGAATTTCAGATGCTTGAGAAGGTCAAATTTGAACTGAGGGGAAGGATGGAGGGGTTCTACAATTCATGGGCATTATTCATTATGCTCTTTCGAGAATTGGATCACATCGAACTTTAGGGGGGTGCTGGGAGGTTTGGGGGGAGGGAGACTGTATGTGTTAATGGTGACTATGGATGATTCCTGATTCTTTTTTGTCATTTGTTTATGTTAACATGCGGACTAATTCTGGGGGGTTTGGAGGGAGGATGGGATCGTTGTTATTGAAATCAGGATTGACATTACATTTGTTACTGATTATTGTTTATTGTTGGGTGTAAATTTGGGAGAAAATGTGAAAAAGGAGTAGAATTTAAATATTTTTAAAAAACAGTTACTATACTTAGAACTACACTAAGTACTGAGAACTGAAAACTGAGCTTTGTTATAAAACACACCATCTAATAGATCCTTAATTTTGAATGCAACCTTCTCAGTTCTGTCGAGTTACAGATGTAGTTGAATAGTTCTGGTTTTTATCACCTCACTGACAGTTGATCTTCCTAATGGCCTCCAAATCAATTAAGTATCAGCACACAGACATGTATCACAGACATTAATTGTTAACCTTTCAGGTATTGCCATCAAAGGATTACAAACAGCTCCACATAATGTAGGACATCCCTCTGTTCCCTTTAATCAGCCTTATGGACTGCCTGAATGGCCTGTCTGCTATCCCTGGTACAGCATGTTCTGGCTTTGCATACGTCTATCCAGTTTAATTAGCTTTCAGGCCTTTCTTTCCAAGCATTGAGTCGGACGGACGACCCAACTCAGAAGGGTCACATTCAAGACAATTTGTAGCATGTTTACCCCTCTGGTCCAAGGTTTGGATCAGTCTGGCTGAGAGCCACAACAGGATGTCCAGTCACTGGGGGACATGTCCCAGGCACAGCTGGAATATGCACTCAAGAGGGGAACTGGATTCAGAGAAGGGAAGATCTGGGTGTGAGAAGGGAGGGGTTTGAGGCAGGGGGAGGTGAGGGTTGAGCTGCAGGACACAGAGTCTCCTATCACGTAAATCATGCAAATCTGCAGGCTATGAGCCCCCCCCCCCTAGTCCTCCTTGCCTGTCGGACTCTTTCCTCTGCCTGTCCTCCATCCTTTAGGTCCTCCTTAGACTTGAAATCACGCTTGGATGATTGGAATGCACTTAGTGCATGTCATGCACTTACCTCTCTTTGATGTGGTCAATGTTTATAAAAATTGGGGCATCACCACTGTGATAGTTTGTAGAAACTGTCAATCATAGACCACTTCTAGAAAGTTATGAATGGCTTCCAACTGAAGGATCTGTGGGAACAAGACGCAGGTCACAGCTGCTCTCCTTCAAGGAATGGACATGTGAAGCTGTAAGGTAAGTGTTACAGCTGGACTGCGCTCCAGCTTCCAGACAGGGGCTCTTTAGGAAGGGGGTCCCTGTCAGAGTCCCGGTATTACAGGGGTCCCTGTGGGGGGGGGGGGGGGGGATCCCCCCATTACACTCCGAAGGGGCAGCACGGTAGAACAGTGGTTAACGCAGTTGCTTCACAGCTCCAGGGTCCCAGGTTCGATTCCCGGCTTGGGCCACTGTCTGTGTGGAGTCTGCACATTCTCCCCGTGTCTGTGTGGGTTTCCTCCGGGTGCTCCGGTTTCCTCCCACAGTCCAAAGTTGTGCAGGTTAGGAGGATTGGCCGTGATAAATTACACTTAGTGTCCAAAAACGTTAGGTGGGGTTACTGTGTTACGGAGATGGGGTGGAGGCATGGCTTAAGTGGGGTGTTCTTTCCAAAGGCTGACGCAGACTCGGTGGGCCGAATGGCCTCCTTTGGCACTGTGAATTCTATGATTCGATAATCTTTACACGATAATAAACTATGATCTGCTCTCACTCACACTATCTTTACTTCAGTCTGTACTCTAGCTAACTCCTTCACTTCTCACCCCCAAGGCTTAGCATCAATGACTTTTATACTTGTTACGCTCGCTCCCTCTAGTGGTTGATCTAGGCATTTCATTACCCCTTGCAGTTCTTACATTTATGATAAAGCCACAGGCAGGAAAATGTCCTGTCCATCAAAATTGACATCCTGGGCATGATTCTGTGATCCTGAGGTTAAGTCGCGTTTCTCAACGGCGTCAACATGGCCACAGGATCAGCAATTCTGGCCCCGACAGGGGGCCAGCACAGCACTGGAGCTGTTCACACCACTCCAGCTGCTGATCCCGGCATCAAATGGGCGCCGCGGGATCCGCGCATGCGCAGTTCCACTGGCGCCAACGCGCGCATGCGCAGGGCGACAGGGGCCGGCGTGTAGGAAAGGAGGCCACCAGCCAGAGCTGCCGGCCCGCCGATCGGTGGGACCCGATCGCGGACCAGGCCACATTGAAGCCCCCCCTCGGCTCGGAACCCCCTCCCCCCCCCCCCGGCTCGGACCCCCCTCCCCCCCGAGTTCCCGCCGGTTGAGAGCAGGTATGGACGGTGGTAGCGGGACTCGGCGTTATTACAACGGCTGCTCTACAGATTCTAAACTTATTGCTCTGCTCCCGAGAGCAATGAACCAGAGATAAAGATAAAGAGAGAATAAATAGAAACAATAATAAAAATATAAATAATAGTAACAACAGTAAATATTGAAGAGACAAACCGCTGGATTGAAAAATGTGGCATTTTATCTTTCTAAATTTGTACACATAGGGCGCGATTCTCCCGACTTACGAAAAATTGGAGAATAGCGGGCGTCGCAAATTTTTACGGCGACACTGGTTCGACGCCCTCCCGCTATTCTCCGAACCCCGCACAGACTCCAAGTCGCCATTCCCGCCAAACGCTTCCATTATGCCCCCGACATGACCAGAATCGCTAGTTTTTGGCCCC
Organism: Scyliorhinus canicula; assembly: GCF_902713615.1. Classification (NCBI taxonomy): domain Eukaryota; kingdom Metazoa; phylum Chordata; class Chondrichthyes; order Carcharhiniformes; family Scyliorhinidae; genus Scyliorhinus; species Scyliorhinus canicula. Next base: position 15,601,370 of record NC_052156.1, on the reverse strand, counting down.
CCCGCTATTCTCCGGCCCGGATGGGCCGAAGTCCCGACTTAATCGTGCCCTGTTTACACGGCGTGAAACACACCTGCTTTTTAAGTTCGTCAACCAGTCGTGCTGGCTGACGACTGCTTCCAGGAGGTTAGCGCACCGCTCAGCGCACCGCTCAGCGCACCGCTCAGCGCACCGCTCAGCGCACCGCTCAGCGCACCACTCGAGTCTGGCCACAACGGGGAAGGCATCCCTGAGAACGGGAGGGGAGACGGAGGGGGGAGTGGGGAGATGGAGGGGGGCAGTGGGGGAGACGGAGGGGGCAGTGGGGGAGACGGAGGGGGGAGTGGGGGAGACGGAGGGGGGAGTGGGGGAGATGGAGGGGGGCAGTGGGGGAGACGGAGGGGGCAGTGGGGGAGACGGAGGGGGCAGTGGGGGAGACGGAGGGGGGGAGTGGGGGAGACGGAGGGGGGGAGTGGGGGAGGTGGAGGGGGAAGTGGGGGAGACGGAGGGGGGAGTGGGGGAGACGGAGGGGGGAGTGGAGGAGACGGAGGGGGAGAGTGGGGGAGACGGAGGGGGGAGTGGGGGAGACGAAGGAGGGGGAGTGGGAGTGGGGGGGTGGGTAGGGAGAGAGTGAGCGAGTGAGCCGTCCAACCCCGGTTACAAAATGTCTGCCACCATGCCATGGTGTGCCGGTCACGAGGACACGGCCGCTGTTTGCCCTGTGGCTTACGGCCACAGGCCACTGACGCACCGGTGAAGAGGACGTAGTTAACTGCCCGTTGGATGCAGAAAGTGACCAGGGGTTAGGCTGCCCGCGTGTCAGCAGCGCGACCAGGCCACCGGGACACACTGGTATCCCGTGGCAGGCGGCTGCCAAGGTGTCGACTAACCTCCGTCTAACATGTCCCGTTTCTCTGCCCCCATCACCCTTCTGTAGGTTAGCACAATGTCTGTGAACAGAACGGATATGTTCTGCGCAGTGGTTGGGGCCGCTGCACTGCATTTGGAGATGGAGCAGCATCCACAGCCACAACCCACAGTGGATGCAGGGCCAGCTGCAGCAGCAGAGGGAAGGGCCGAGGAGTTGCCAGTCGTCCAGCAGCATGGGGAGGAGGAGGAGGAGGAGGAAGAGGAGAGAGTGAGGGTGCAGCCACGGCGCCAGAGGCGACGACCAAGGCCGAGAGTGTACCGTGTCCGGGTCTCTTTCCTAACAATGACGGACATCACCTGCAGGAGGAGACTCCGGCTGAGTAGGCAGACGGTGATACATATCTGTCACCTCGTGGCGCACCTCGCCCCATGTGGAACGGGGGGAGGACACGCGATCCCGGTTGCCATCAAGGTGACGGTCGCTCTTAACTTCTATGCTACCGGCTCCTTCCAGTCTCCGAGCGGGGACGTCTCCGGGATCTTCCAGTCATCGGTGCACAGGTGCATCCGGGATGTGACCGACGCCCTCTATGCCATCGCCGATCGCTACATCACCTTTCCCGAGGACCAAGCAAGTCAAGACTCACGAGCTTGTGGATTTGCCAGTGTGGCCGGGATACCGAGGGTGCAGGGGGCAATCGATTGTGTTCATGTCCCCATGCGCTTGCCTGCAGGGGACAGGGACATGTTCACAAACAGGAGGGGGACATACTCCATGAATATCCAGGTGGTATGCGACCCCCACATGAGGTTCATGAACGTCTGTGCAAGGTTCCCAGGGAGTGTGCATGACTCCTACATACTGGCGCAGTAGTTCATCCCTGCGATGTTTGAGGGACGTCCCCCCCGGCTGAGGGGCTGGTTGCTATGCAACAGGGGTTATCCGCTGAGGTCTTGGCTGATGACGCCTATACGGAGGCCTCAGACCAATGCGGAAACACGATACAACGATGCCCATGCAGCAACCAGGGGTGTGGTGGAGCGCTGCCTTGGCCTCCTGAAGATGAGATTCAGGTGCCTGGACCGCTCCGGAGGGGCCCTGCAGTACCAGGCTGAAAGGGTCGCTCGCATTGTTGTGGTCTGCTGTGCGCTGCACAACATCGCGATGCAGAGGGGAGGTGACCTGCTGCAGGAGGCGGAGGGAGAAGCCAGTGGCAGTGGTGCCAGCACAGAGGAGGAGGAGGAGGAGGAGGAGGAGGAGGAGGAGAGGGAGGAGGAGGAGGCGAGGTCGGAGGAGGAGGCTGGCGGAGTGGCGGGCGCAGCACGCAGACACGACCCAGGTGCTGGTGATGCCCAGGAGGCGGCACAACAGCCCCGGCGAGGACGGCGGGCACGCGACGCCTTGGTGGCAGCACGGTTCACGCGTCGCATGTGACGTCCCCGCTGAACACCAAACCACCATCTGCATCGCTAGTCGTGCAAAGGGTCAACACACAACTGCCACCACCACAGCCCCCCCACCCCCCCACTCCCTCTCAGTGTACAGTGCTCCACTTCGACATCACCCTTACCACTGGGTCCAGACGGTATGGCACAACATTGATGGCTGTGTCAGCGGGTGTGATCAGTGCCATGTGGAATGATGACAGCCCGCTCTGCGATGAGCTGTGAGCTCAGAATCGTTAGAGAGAGTCTGGCCCATGGCAATAGCTGAACCATCCATCTTGGTGGCCGCTGAGTTCGTCATGGACACTCCATCACGTGCCCGCGTGGGCTAGCTGTGGGAGGGGGTGGGGGGAGGGGCAGGGACTGCACACCCGGCACCGAAGTTTCACCGTTCGTCAACCCCAGCGACACTCGGTCACCATCACGATTCCTGTGGCTGTGGAACAATCACACGGTATTACAAGTAAGGTGGAACAGTGCGTTTAATGTGAACAAACATTTACAGGTGCCCTAGCCCCTACAACTAAACTGTGCCCTTCACCCGTGCCAACTTACTCAGTGTCTATCTTTGTTGCCTTACGGGCCCTACCACTACGTCTAAGTGATTCCCCAGATGATACAGGAGGAGTGGAGGAGGACTGCTGCGAATCGCCCCCTTCGACTTGTTTCTCCTTCGGCAAGCGTTTCCTGGGGCGACCCGGCCTTGATGGGCCAGGCTGCTCTGCGGGCATCTCGGGTGACGTTGTGCCACCCTGCTCTGCCTGCTGCCCACCCGATGCACCAGGGATGGGACGGGGGGAGGCCGAGAATTCCGGGACGTCCCGTGATGGAGTTAATGGGACGGGCCCCGAAACCTTCTCCTCCCTCGGGGAGCCCGGTGGCCCCCGGGCCTCACTTTGGGACAGAGGTGCGAGCGGGGAGGTGCCCCGTCGCGCCACCGACACCTGGCGCTGCCAGTCCTGGAGGCCTGCGACGGTATCGACCAGGATCCGAAGGTTTGCAGACACGGAGTCCAGGGAGTTAGACATTCCCGCCAGGGACTGTACGACCTCAACCTGTGAGTGCACGACGCCATCCAGCACGTGTGTCAGGCGGTTGATGCTCTCCGCGACTGACTGCTTCGACTGGCCCATGACCTGGTGAGACTGGGCCAATGCCCGCAGGGCGCCGGCAATGTCGTTTTGGCTCTGGCGCATTGCTGCCTGTGAGAGGGCAACCCTGTCCAGGGCCGAGGATGACGCGTGCACATTAACCCCAATGCCTTGCATAACCTGACCCATTGCCCCAACCACGGATGCCACCCGTGCGGTGTCAGCCTGGGTCTCTGCCATGAGCGGCACCACTCCCTGCTCGTGGACACGGTTCGACTCCTCTAACAGCATCTGCAGAGTCTGGAAAACAGCCCTCATCCCGTAATTGTTACCCTGGGTTTCTTGAGGCATCGGCTGTGCGGGTGGGTTGAGAAACTCCAGGAACTCAGAAAACGTCTGGGAGCCAGCTGCATGCTGGGCCTGGCCTGGCCTCCGCCAGTCCGGGCCCTCGGTTGCTCCGACCTCCACCTGCTGTACCAGCTCAGCTGTGATGTGCGAACCAGACTGTGACCCAGGAGACTCTTCACTAAATAGGCCAGCCGGGGTGAGTGTCTCTGGGATGGTGGATGGTGTGGGAGATAGCAGTGCTGCAAGCCCGAGGTCGTCTGTATTTAACGCCTCCTCTATGGTATGGGGCCGCTGAGAGTCCGCAGGGTGTTCGCTGGCCATTTCTGTGGCTTCTGGTATCGCCACCCTCTGGGCGTCCTGCTCCGCAGATTATTGGGGAAGATGGGACTCCCCGCTGATTAAGCACACTCTGTCGTTCGGCCCCAGGTGAGTTGGGGGCAGATGCCTGTGTCCGTCTGCAGCCAGACGGCCCTGGTCGTTCGGCATCACGTCCTAGGGAAGAGAATGAAATGGGTTATTTAGATTCGCTCAGCCGGCCGCTGGACAGTCCCAGTGGGCAGGGTGTGTGAAGGGACAGAGGATGGGGGAGATATCCCAGTGGGAAGGGTGTGTGAAGGGACAGAGGATGGGGGAGATATCCCAGTGGGCAGGGTGTGTGAAGGGACAGAGGATGGGGGAGATATCCCAGGGGGCAGGGTGTGTGAAGGGACAGAGGATGGGGGAGGGGTGGGTGTTTGTCAAGGAGGGTTGTCTCACTTGTTGCAGCTCCACCAACCTCGCATAGCGCAACTTCCCGCGTGCCAGACCCCTCAACAAGGTCCAGTGCCCTCAGCTCAAATGTGGTCAGGGGGTGCAGGTTGGGCGAACCCCCTCCAGTCTTGTGCCGCTCACGGGTGTTGTGAGCGGACTTGGCCTGTTGGGGGAGGGGACATAGGTAGATCATTACAATACGGCAGGTATCAGCAGTCCGTTCAGATACTGGCACAGTTTGGGGGTGAAGTTATCATAAGACCATTGCATCTCTCCACGGGGGCCAGAGCGCTGGGTCTGTGACAACTTTGTGAACCATCCTCAAATAACTCTGCCCCAATCCCCCCCCCCCCCCCCCCCCCCCGTGCCAGGGGGGCAGGTGGGTGATTAAGATAAGGGGGGAGGGATGGTTGTGACCAGGGGGCACCCTCTTGGCACTTACCCTGGCAGCCCTGGTGAGGTCGTGCAGCTTTTTCCTGCATTGCTCTGCAGAGTGAGGGGTCTGCCCGACAGTACTAATGGCAGCAGCCACCTTCGCCAGGCCTGGCCGGAAGGTTGGCGATGCCCTCTACGCGGGCAGATGATGCCCCTCCTCTGCTCGACGGCATCGAGCAGCGCCTCCACATCAGCCCAACAAACCGAGGGGCAGCTCTCCTGGGCTCCGACATCATGGCCGACAGATTCTGTGCTCTCCCGCGCCTTTTTACGGCGTCAGGCGGCGTCACGTGGGCGTGTTCGTGTCGTCGCCGCGTTCCGTCGTAATGGCGCACGTAATTGACGCAGCCGCATTACTAGCCCATTTCCCGGAAGTGAATACGTCGGGAAATGGACCCTTCCCGACCGTCGTCAAACGCCCCCGTTTTTCCCGCCGATTTCCCGATTTTTCGTAAGTCGGGAGAATCGCGCCCATACTATCCTGCATAACTCTGGCGAGCTGTTTTTTCAGTTTGAGTCTTATTCTCCCCACTGTGAATGAATGTGGAGAAAGAGAGTCAATATAATTATTTTCCAGTGGACATTTATAATTATATATTTTATAAAAGACAAGATTGTCCCTTTTTTCAGACAAAGTTCGATCCAAAGATTTCCCTCTTTTGCATTTACTGCGAACAGTGAAAAATGATTAAAGTTAGAGTTTTGTGCAATTGTGTTGGGACCAGACGTTTTACCCATTTTATTTGAACTGTACGATTCAAGAGGTGAGTTATCTTGATAGATCGTTTCCAGGGTCAGTCAGCGAATCATAGAATCATAGAATTTACAGTTCAGAAGGAGGCCATTCAGCCCATCGAGTCTGCACCGGCTCTTGGAAAGAGCACCCGACCCAAGCCCACAACGGCACCCTATCCCCATAACCCAGTAACCCCACCCAACACTAAGGGCAATTTTGGACACAAAGGGCAAGTTATCATGGCCAATCCACCTAACCTGCATATCTTTGGACTGTGGGAGGAAACCCACGGGGAAAATGTGCAGACTCCGCACAGACAGTGACCCAAGCTGGGAATCGAATCTGGGACCCTGGAGCTGTGAAGCAATTGTGATGACCACTGTGCTACTGTGCTGCCCATGAGTTGGGCACGTTTTTGGAAAATAATAATTTTTTTGACTCAAGAGTTCAATTTCCTCAGTAAGGAAATCCAAATAACTCGTAAGTAATACAAACCAATTCAGGATGTGTATAGCCTGTCCATTTTCCTTTGGCAATGCTCCTTCAGGAAACCCTTCAGTTGGTTTCCTGATGACTTGCTCTCCCTTGCTTGGTGGGCCAGTTTTCCAACTTTGCGCTTCATAAGGGAAGTGATATTTGGTGGGTTTAGCCTGGAATCATACCGTCCAGTGCTGCATGGTGAGTCTCTCCTCACAAGTTCAGTTCCTGCCGTGCCACTGCGGTCCTCTGATGTCAATTTGCACATCGAAGACACAACGTGTCACACCATTCATTAACAAGTTATACAATCTTGGAATACTGGGACGGGGATTAGTCCCGGCCTGTTTTTAAGGCAGGTAACCAGCAGCCTGCAAATAGCAGGGGAGACAAAGGCTTTACCTTCTTTTGGACCTCGGGCCTAGCGTGAAAACTGACATGCTGCACGTCCAGAAGCAGGTCGCCGGCTGCGGCTCTTGGCCAGGTCTGGCGGAGAAGACAGAACAGCAGACAGAAGGCTGAATGCAGACTGCCAGAGGCCTTCACAGGAGTGCCAATTGTGCTGGGGGGAGGTGTCCTGCTGTTATGTGGAGGAGTCCTCCACATTATCCCTCACGTTTTGGATGGGGTGTGGGGGGAAATGGCTCGGATGCAGCTATCACCGGAGATCCGAAGGATGAGCATGAAAATAAGCCTACTCATGGGGTTAGCCGCATGACAGGTATTTCTGGGTGAGGGCGTGGTGGGAAGCGAGATGTAACCAAATAAATTGGTGCTTTTTGACTGTTGTTTCCCCAAACACGAAGAGGATTAATGCCTTCTCACCTTGTTTTGATTCAGTCAGATGTCTTCGTCATGCATTCACTACAAGATCGCTTTTGGCGACAGCAGTTTCAAACGTAGAGTGAGTGGTGGACACATTCACTGGCTGAGCAGTAATCTCCCCCCCCCAAAATCTTCCCCTTGTCTACCTTTTGTGTTGTTGCTATTCTGAAGAGCGAAATAATTGTCTGTCCCCATCCCTTGGCTGTACCTTCCGTATCTATAAAGTTACTTTAAATATTAACCAGTGTCTCAATGTTTCCTTGAAGGTTTTAAAATCCCCATCTGCTTCAAATATCCCGTAGGCATCTCGTGCTTCAAGTCCCTTCACAACAGCTGGTTTACTGAGCTCTGCATCTGCTGTGGGTCCGAATGAATTTATCCCCAATGTTCATTTGTGAAGAATTAATCATCCATCTGCTGTTCATCCACTTCACCACTGACTATTTTTACCCACCTTTTTCCTGTGGGCTTTACGATGCTGTGCAAATTGCATAGAACAAGAAGCAGATGTTTCGAACGTAAAGCTTTTCTGCTATCTAACCCACCGGGTCAGTGCAGGCTCGATGGGCTGAATGGTCTCCTCCTGCACTGTAGGGATTCTATGAGTGATGCATTTCTGTGTATCAGCTTGGCAAGATTGTTGCTTCTCTTGTCTTCAGACCAGGAAGTTGTGGACTGGAGTTTCACATGAAAACTTTGGGAGTTGGGTGCGGGTTGGGGGGGGGGGGGGGGGGGGGGGGGGCGGGAGTGGGGGGGGGGGGGGAAGAGTTGCAGGCGGGAGGGGGGGGCAGGATTCCAAGTTGAAACCTCCGTGAAGTGCTGCTGAAGGGCTTTCCCCCCCCCCCCCCTTCGAGGCATATCAGCACATTACCCATGCTGACATTCTAGCATCATACTTTGGGAGCGCTACCCTGTGGGGAGACATCAAACATTAAACCAAGGCCTCAACAACCCATTCAGATCTCTTTGTAAAAGATGAAAGGTCTTCTCTGAATAATGCTTTGAAAATTAAAAGGTCCCACAGTTTGAATTTTAGGAGCGTTCTTTATGCCATTACTTATCCGTTAACCAATCCCACTCGAACAGATTACCTGGATTTATCACATTACAGTCTGCGGGAGCGTGCTGTGCACATATTGACTCACATTTTCAACATGACAACAGTGACTACAACTCAAAAGTACTTAATTGTACTTAACTGTAAAAGTACTTAACTGGGGCTGTTTAGCACAGGGCTAAATCGCTGGCTTTGAAAGCAGCCCAATGCAGGCCAGCAGCACGGTTCGATTCCCGTACCAGCCTCCCCGAACAGGCGCCGGAATGTGGTGACTAGGGGCTTTTCACAGTAACTTCATTTGAAGCCTACCTGTGACAAAAAGCGATTTTCAATTTCAATTTCAATTGGCTGCAAAGTACTTGATGACATCCTTTGGTTGTGAAAAGCGCTGTATAAATGTAACGGGGCTTATGACAGGAGGTGGCGATTGTTGGGGAGAGATCCAAGTGGAGGAAGTGGTCAACCCCTGTGGCCTGCAGGGAGCAGTGTCTTTGGCAAGCTGAGGAGGAGGAGACTGATGCCAATACGGGGAGGGAGAAAGCAGCAAGGACAAAGCCAGGATGTGTGAGCAGTAGTGCGGCAGAAGCCAAGGCCATGAATAAGGCAGCTTATACCCTCTGCTGGTGGTTATGGAACAAGGATGGAGCATGCAGGGCAGCAGGCCGGAGCTGGAGCAGCAGTTCAAAACTGGGGAGTCACTGCATTGAGGAACCAAGGCCATGATTAGCACATCAGCCGTGAATATTACCTGTAAATAGTTTGTTCCTTGAAGTTAAGCTTTCTCTTGACATTTTATGCGGCTTTGATGGCAGTGGAAAGAAGGAACTCTACTTTATACCCTCCACGCAGTCTCACGTTACATAAATGCAAGTTCTTCCTTTCTAATTATGGTTCCATTATTCATTCAAGTGGAGGTTGCAGAATCTATTGTAACGTCAAAAGACGAGGCCGGGCATTTCTCCCAGAGTTTTAAGTTATCTCCTTTGTCATGTGAGAGTCCCTTTAAGAAAAGTGTGTTTATCAAATGGCTGCAGTGATGTCATTGCGTGGGTGGAGCTGAGCTCTGCTGTTTTTTACTTTTGTTTTGAGCTGGAAACTCCTTTTGGCTCTTTGTTTTTAGTTTCTCTTTCAGTTGGAGAGCTGCATTCAATCCAAGCAGATGTATACTGGTCTCTCTCTGTATGTTAAACAAGGTGTTTAGATCACTTGATAATTTAAAAGTGATAACTGTTCTCTGTAAAGAATTCAAGCCGACAGTCTTTGTTAAAAAGTGTTTTGGCTTATGGATGTTGTTAGGAAAGTTACTAAGGGTTACCTATAGAGTACTGTATCTATTTGGGGGGTTATAAGTGTTGGTAGTTGGAAAGATGTTTACTGTGAGTTTATAAAATGTGAACTGGATTCATAGAAAAACATTGTTTTGTTTAAAAATACTTGAGATCTCTGTTGCATCACACCTGTAAAGTGGGCCCTTGTGCTCCCCATAACCAAAATCTATTAAAAATTGTGGGTCAAGTGAACTCCATGATATACTTTGGTGTCCTCTAAACCCTGGCCCATAACACCTTCCCCTGGCATTCAGCAGCAAAAAAGAATGAAATTACCTTTCACTGAATTGGCGTTTGCGCACTGGTACTGGAGAATAAATGATTGGTGTACTTGCCTGCATAATAGTCGCTACATTGTGTTCCAGGGCATCAGTTAGCTCAGTTGGCTCAACAGCTGGTTCGTGATGCGGAGCGACGCCAACAGCGCGGGTTCAATTCCCCTCGTGACTGAGATTATTCATGAAGGCCCCCGCTTTCTCAACCTTACACCTCGCCTGAGGTCTGGTAACCTTCAGGCTAAATCACCACCCGTCAGCTCTCAAAGGGGGAAGAGCAGCCTATGGTCACCCAGGACCACGGTGACATTTACATTGTGCTGCAAAGTGCTTTGAAAAGTTTGTTAATGATGGTTTGACAGTTGGAGTTACGCACATGTAATTTCATGATGTAGTCTCCTGAGAGGAAGTAATTGAAAGATTGACTCTTCTCCACCTCCCCTTTTGTAAAAAAAATAAATTGTTGCGGCATTTCATTGTTCTTGTTCCATTTCCCACGTAATCCTCTCTGGCGTTTTTCTCCAAGCTCCAAACTTTGTTCTCCTAATGCGTTCTTTGTGGTCTCGACTTTTTTTTTTTGCAATATCAAACGCAAGAACAAAGTTTTTCTGCTCGTCTGTTGCCAGAGTTACTAATCATTCCAGGCAGTATCCCATGGTTACTCTTTCTATTTATTAATAAATGGTTGGTTTTACTGTGTCCTTGCTCTGCAAAGGGTTCTCAGAAGGTGTTGCAACAACTTTACCTCCTGTTAAGTGGCACAATGTGAGGAACACTGATGAAGTCCGAACTGCCTGAAGCAATTGCTAATCCAGGATGAGACCCGAGGTGAGGGAATATTTGACGCAACATTCACGAGGAAAGGCGAATTTCTAAAAAATAAATTCACAAATCGGGTTGGTCCCTCAGTCAAATCACCTTGTCAAATGTTGCAAGGAACCTGCCATCTTGTCTTTTGTACTCAGCTCCTGATCCCTTTTTATTGTTTTCAGTGTAGCTATGGGGGGTAGTGCGAGGCGAACCCAAAAAACGAAACGTCGCACCCTGGTCTTTAGCCCGAAGAAAAAGAAAGGCTTGCATTTATATCGTGCTTTGATGACCACCTGATGTCTCAAGGTGCTTTACAGCCAACAAAGTACTTTCTTTGAAGTGCAGTCACTGTTGAAATGTAGTAAACACGGTGGCTAATTTACACACAGCAAACTCTCACAGGCGACAATGTGATAATGACCAGATAATGTGTCTTTGCGATGTTGGCCAGGGCACAAGAGGGACATCCTTGGCTCTTTTTCAAAATAATGCCAGCATGATGAGACGCTTTAGATCCACCAGTGAAGGCAGACAGGGCCTTGGCTTCATGTCTCACCTGAAAGATGGTACCTCCAACAGTGCAGGGCTCCCTCGGTGTTGCACTGGGAGTGTCAACCTCGGGTTTTTATGCTCAAATCCTGCGTTGGGACTTAAAAATATGAAGCACGTGACTCAGAGGCAAGTGGCTACCAGCTGAGCCAGGGTTGATACTCACCGTTTGGCCTTAGAATTAGCTGCAAGTTCTTTTTATTAAAATCGCTGCCTCTCCCTAGAGTCTGATGGGAAAGGAAGAGAAGTCTGGTATGTGAGAATGCAATGCAACAAAAAAAGCTGGAGCAAGCCTGCATGGACCTGACAGCCCATAATATATGTAGCAAACAGACATGGGTAGCAGCTCTGATTCTGCTGTGCAAGAGTGCATAATACAAAAGCACTTAGCCATATGTTGGCATAGGAGAGAATTTCATTTGGCGGCGACGGATCACTGGTGAATATTTTCATTCAATGCAGCCGAACAATGTGACAGCTCAGGAAACCAGAGATACGTTTTGTAATATGAATAAATCAGCTTTGCAACATTCACCTGCATCAACTTCAATACAGATACACTGAAGGGGCATGAAGTCTATTTAATTTAAGCAACTCGCAACTTTTGAGGTTGGAAAACTTTTGCTGTATCCATTCACAATAAATTAAAAATCTTCCATCTGTTTCACATTTCCTATTTTGTTGTATTTACTCACCTGCAACATCACACTTTCATTGGCACGCCCTGTCAAATATCATCTGTGGCTCAGTCAGTAACACAGCGGAGATAGAAAAAGTAGGTCCCCTTATATTCTAGATATTTGAGTGCAAAGATCTGGACAGACACCGCAATATAGTACCGAGGGGGTGCCACATTGAAGGAGGTGCCGCCTTTTGAATGAGACTTTAGAGGCCAGGGGCTGGATTTTCTGAGCCACCACGCTGAAATCGGGTTCGGTGCGGGGACGGAGAATGGCCGTTTACCCGGAAATTGGGACCGGCGCCGCTGGAACGATTTTTCGGTCCCTGGAGAATCGCTCGGGAATTGCTCACGCGCGATCTACGCAGCGTGGTTAAGCGGTCATTGACAGAGGCCCCCACCGCGATTCTCCGCGCAAAACCAACCGAGTTCACGATTGTGTGGTTCTAACCACATATCGGGAACCTTGGGTGGCGGCTGCGGACTCAATCCGCGGCCGCCCTGCTGGGGGGCCTCATGGATGGCCAGGGGAGCAATTGGGCAACACGGACCCGCGAGTGGTGGGGAGGCCTACATTTCTGCTGACGGTCCGCAGTGCGAGTCCATCATGTCCCACGGGGCGGCCACTGCAGGCCGCCAGTGTGAGCATGCGCGAACCCCAGACAGGAAGTGCGGGGCCCCGTATCCGCAGCCAGAGCTGCGAGAAACTCTCTGAAGGAAAGTCCAGAGTGAAACGCCTGCGTTTTAGAGGCTGCCGTGGGGACATTGCCCCATTTTTGGAGAATCCAGCCCCAGGTTTTCCCTCTCAGGAGAACATAAATAATGTAATGTGTTACGATCCTTGAGGGGGAATCATAAACCAAAAGCCCCCAAATGAAGAAATTACCAACAGGATTCCACTTTTGTAACTTTTACTTTAACACAAATCAGAATCTACATAAATTAAGTATGAATTAAAAAGCTTGAATAGTACACTCCTGCCGAATCTCCATCACTAGGTTCGTAATAATCATGATGCTTTAAATTCCCAAGAGACACCTTTAATAAACACCTTAAATGGCTGGTTGACTCCAACAAAACTGAAGCATAGTCCCAGAATTTTCCAATTTACAATCTTTGCTTTAACCCCATCTTTAGCTTCCCGAACTTTTTAACTCTATTACTGGCCCAGTTCTTTGTAAACGTGCCTTCCCTGTTCTTCCTCTGGTGCAGCTCTTATCCTTTGTCTCACCACCCAATTTTTATATCTTAACTTCCTTCTAGTTTGTACTGCTTCCAGGTCAAGGGTCACCAGGTCATATGGGCCGGCATTTCTTATTACCTGAGAAATTTACAATTTATCCCTTTTTAGTTGAGGGTATCTCTGAAAAGTCCCCTTTAAGCATTCTTGGAAAATAAACGACAGATTCCTTTGACATTTTAAAAGGAATCACAAATTTTCCTTACTGTGCTGCTTCTGGGGCAAAGGTCGTCAGACATGGCAATATTTTGAAGAAACCATGGAGATCTCCCTGGTGTTCTGGCCAATATTTACCTCTCAACAAAAGTCAGTCGTTAACTGGTCCTCAATCCCAGGATGCTGTCCTAACGAGTGCTTGAGCGGCACAAGATGTTGCAGGCCTTCTCAGAGTGAGGCGAAGTGGGGCCCTCACCAGCTCTCCAGCTGACGCTTCCACATTTCATTTAATGATAATAATGATCTTTATTAGTGCCACAAGTAGGCTTACATTTACACTGCTGTGAAAATCGCTATTGAAGCAAATAAATTTCTTCAGGCGTTTGAAAGGGGAGATGCTGGGCCATTGCTTTTCAAGGCTGGGGAGTCTGTAACAAGATCAAAGATCCCAGGGTCGGATGTCCAGCCCACCAAACAATGAGAGCGGGAGGTGGGGGCTACTGGCGGTACTACACAACCCAAGGCTCCCTGATCAGGCACTGAGTGCCTTTGAATGCAGCCCCCGGGATCCTGGAAGTAAACACGCCAAAGATTGTTTGTCATGTTCTCCACATGGCAAGAAACCCCCTTCCCACTGTTGGGTTAATGCAAGCGGCAGTATAATGGGACCCTTACGTCGGCATTAATTGGCCACTTAAGGGCCTCATTTTGTGGCAGGGCCGGACAGGGCAGGAAAGCTGTCCACCAGCCTTCTCACCACAGACTTAATCAGAGACCCTAACTGCCCGACCTAAATGTTCTTTCTGTTGTGTTACCTTTTTCTAGTCTAATACAAAGGGGCAGCACGGTAGCATTGTGGATAGCACAATTGCTTCACAGATCCAGGGTCCCAGGTTCGATTCTGGCTTGGGTCACTGTCTGTGCGGAGTCTGCACATCCTCCCCGTGTGTGCGTGGGTTTCCTCCGGGTGCTCCGGTTTCCTCCCACAGTCCAAAGATGTGCAGGTTAGGTGGATTGGCCATGATAAAATTGCCCTTAGTGTCCAAAATTGCCCTTAGTGTAGGGTGGGGTTACTGGTTTATGGGGATAGGGTGGAGGTGATAACCTTGGGTGGGGTGCTCTTTCCAGGAGCCCGTGCAGACTCGATGGGCCGAATGGCCTCCTTCTGCACTGTAAATTCTATGCAAATGAACCTGAAGACAGGCGTAGAGCTGGAACCCAGAACCTTAATGGGGGCTTCTGTTTGCTACCGCTCGAAGTGCTTCTTACTGTTCATGGTCTCTAAGATGGTTGCTGCATGTGGCATCGCATCACTTCATGTGTGATGGACTAAGACCACAAACCGTGCATTTCTATAAAATTTATAATATACATATACATACTCGTTGCAATTTCTAATTTTTAATTTGGCTGAATAAGATCCTTAAAATGCCTGAAGCTATCTCTGGCTGTGGCCCGAGAACAAAAGAAGCCCCTTTGCAGTTTCAGGGAAGCTCACACCTCGTTATCTCTGAGGAGCCACTAACAACCATCTGCAGTCTGCAAGCCCAACTTCAAACAGAACTCTACAACGGGGGTGGCATGTGGCGCAGTGGTTAGCACTGGGACTAGGGCGCTGAGGGCCCGGGTTCGAATCCCGTCCCTGGGTCACTATCCGTGTGGAGTTTGCACATTCTCCCCATGTCTGCGTGGGATCACCCCCACAACCTAATGTGCTGGTTAGGTGAATTGGCCACACTAAATTGCTCCTTAATTGGAAAAGAAAAATTATTGGGTACTCTAAATTTATATATTTTTTTAAAAAAGAACTCTACAAAGGCCATTTACATTGATGGCCCAGTAGGAGACAGTGGGTCTGTGAAGACAAAAGGTCCCTCAAGCGTTCCTTTCAATGTATAATGGCTGGGACAATTTGAGACCCGGCCGAATTCCAGAGGATGAACACGCGTCCTTCAGTGAAGAGCCAGCAGAGAGCGTGGGGTCATGTAACCTTGGCCTCTGGCTCATTGAATAGCTGTTCTGAGTAGCTCAGTTTGTGACATCTGCGACATCTGATTGGCAGGACGCACAGAAGATACTCTTGCCAGGTTGAACAACTTGCCGCATCTACACTGCGTCTGTTGGAAGTCCTGTGCTATTGCCGACAAGACTGATTCATCTTTGCATGTATATCTCATCGTGTGAAGGCTGGAAAAGTGAATTCTACAACATTAGTTTTCAGCAGGCAACCTCCGCAAAAGAACATCTCATTAGACTTTGATCCTTGTCTCTGCGACTCACATGAATGTCGTAAAACCTTCCTTTCTCTTGGCCTCTCTTTACTGTCTGAGTGGAGTGTCATTGTGAACTCTCCTTCTTGCTTCTTGAGGGTATGAAAATAAACTAACCCTTTAAGTTCATCCTCGATCGGGTTTGCTGTGGGGTTATTAATAGAAACTTGGATCACACAAAAACTCAACGGTTGATAAAAAGCCACCGCTTATAAATAGAGAAACAAATCAAAACACGTTTTGTTTATGGATGGCTGGTGAGAGGACCCTAGGTGACTGTGCGGAGTCTCCCCATTCCCACCGCGTCTGCGTGGGTTTCCTCCAGGTGCTCTGCTTTCCTCCCATAGTCCAAAGATGTGCGGGTTAGGAGGATTGGTCAAGTTAATTGCCCCTTAGTGTCCAAAAGATTAGCTGGGGTTACTGAGTTACAGGGATAGAGTGGGATGTGGGCCTCGTTAGGGTGCTCTTTTGGAGGGTCGGTGCAGAATCTATGGGCCGAATGGCCTTCTTCTGCATTGCAGGGATTCTATGATTCTACAAACATGCATTTAAATAGGAGTATCTTTGGCATGCTAGCAAGCACACTATTACAGCACCACTCCTCCTGCCAACCAACAAACTCGCCATGGCATAGGACAAAAGATTTCACCCAATGAGTTTGTGAAAGGCATTATACAAATGCAGGTTTTTCTGTCTGTCAAAATAATTGACCAGCAAATGAAAAGGTAGGAAGCATATAAACAGAAAGCCAGCACGGCAGCTAGAAAATAATGTATGAGGAATTTCCAACAAAGTCAGAGAACCTAAAAGTTAAGGAAAAGAAGTGAACAAATTCACCAAAATACTGTTTGGGAAAAACAAAAGCACTTCTGTCAATCTTCTTGATTAATTGAGCATCTTGATAGCACCTGAAGCATCTCCTTTAATGCACTGAGTTCCATTCAGTATTTTGCTCCTGTAACATTCCTTTAATTCCTTGAGCCTTTACTCTGATAACTGGCTCGTTGCAACGAGGTGAAGTGGGAATGTGCTGGGCAGTGATTTGCGATTTTGCTTTCATTGACCCGCTGGATGTTAGCCTGGTCGTTCGAGACCGGGCACTGGATTTATGGGCCCCATTGAGGATGGTGTGATGGGAGAGGTGTTTTCAGAACCCCAAAATATCATGGAGTCCAACCAACTTCCCCCTTTAATGGATTGTTGCTTTTGAAGCACACAGCTTGTTCCCTAGGTGTGGTATTACAATTATGGACACGTGATTTTTAAAACAGAACTATGTTTATTCCATGAACTCAACTGAACATTTTAAAATAAACATTGGATCTCTTTACACCCCTTGCTTCAAAGATAACCCCGAAAATAATACAACACTACCCAATCCTGCAAACTGTTCTTTTAAACCTCCAAAAGACTTCAACCCTTCAAAATTAGGGCACAACAGGTTACATTCAATATATTTATAGTCTTCGGATTTGCAGAAATCACCAGACCAGCTCTTTTCCTTCCTGAAGCTCTCAGCAAACCAGCCAGGTACTTTTCAGCTGCTCTCTCAAACTGAAACTAAAAACTTCAAAATGGCTGTGCTAAAAGCCCTGACATCACTGCATTTCTTAAAGGTACATTGCTTAAACATCCATTTTTCAAAGGCACTCTCACATGACAATGGGGACAGAGACAAATGGGGCGCAAAAATACCGATGCCAGCCAACATACTGGTCTCCCCCATGCCGTCCACTTTTGCCGAGCGGGTTCCAGGACCGGCACCCTCGCGAGGCAGTCAGCTGATTAAGCTCATTAAGAGCCTGATTAAGGGCAATAAAAGGAGGCTGGCAGATATTTTTGAGTCAGCCTCCAGTTTCCCATCTGGTGGCAGCAGTATGGGGGTGATGGGCACTTGAATAGCCTGGTGGCTGGTAGCTTGGAGCAGGCCTAGGTTCCAGTACTCCACACAGGCCTACAGGCCTTCTCTGCATGCCAGAGTGTGGGCGCAACCAAAGGCCACCCTGTAGAGGAATGGCCTTCGCAATCACTCCTCCCTGTGGGAGTCACCACTGATGTATATATTGTATATAGAGGATGTCGGTGTAGGTGTTTTGTGGTAAGGCCCCTGTACTACAGGTACGGGGGTAGTTCCCTGCCTGCTGGCTCCGCCCAGTAGGCGGAGTATAAATATGTGTGCTCCCAGTACAGCAGCCACTTTGACAGCTGCTGTAGGAAGCCACACATCTTAGTGTATAAAGCCTCAATTGCATCCAACTCTCGTCTTTGTGTAATTGATCGTGCAGCAATTTATTACACTAAGTTTTCAGAAGATGGACCTCGGCATCAAGCCGGATCGCCTGCAGCTGGATCCGCAATCAGACATCGCCAAAAAGGACTTTCAGCATCGGCTAGCCTGTTTGGAAGCATACATCGGGTCTGCACCAGACCCAATTCCTGAAGCTCAGAAGATTCAGATTCTCTACACGCAGCTGAGCTCCAACAGCTTTCCGCTTATCCAGGAAAAGAAACTACGCTCAGCGGACTAACACGCTCTACACCAGGCACATCCTCTCCACTGGTCGTCAACTTCCCGGTGAGTCAGTGGAAGATTTCTGGCGTGCCCTGATTCCCCTAGTTAGAGACTGTGGTGATCAGGCCGTCACAGCCACGGAACACTCAAACTTGCTCATGAGGGATGCTTTTGCCATCTCCCCAGTGGTAGCCTGCCTCCTTTTCCGGGTTTAAGATAAGTTGGTGAGTGTGCACCCCCATGTTTAAGCACCCTCTCTGTTTACTGCAGCTCTCTGAAGTCAGAAGGCCTCTGCTCCTCCAGTTTCCAGACTACACTGGCTGCCTGTAATAGGGCAGGGAGCCCATCTCCAGGTCCAGCAAGGTGACACCCTAGTCTAAAGTGACTCCTTGCACTTGGGTTGGCTACTGTTCCCTACCCCAAATTGCAATTTAGCCCCGTCACTCTTTGGGACTATTGGTGAAGATGCTAACACTGAATTTAAGGCTCATTCTGAAGAATAATTTCTTAAAGCTTTATATAGTTCTACTTGGATATTAATAACAACTGTTCAGTCCTTACCTTGTAATCAGGCAACACCTATGATTAACACGCCT
This sequence comes from Scyliorhinus canicula, assembly GCF_902713615.1. NCBI lineage: Eukaryota > Metazoa > Chordata > Chondrichthyes > Carcharhiniformes > Scyliorhinidae > Scyliorhinus > Scyliorhinus canicula. The sequence goes on along the minus strand of NC_052156.1, from coordinate 15,582,941 downwards.
CATTTGTTGATTTAGCACGGGATAAATTAACCGATCCCGCAAACACAGCGGGGAGCACTCCAGCATTGTAACCTGATTCAGTCAACCGTGCTCCCTTCAAACCCACCACAGGGAGGAGACAATTGGTGAACATTATCATTGCACTCAGTAAATGAATAAACATCTGTTGGTACCCACGTACATCTTCTTGTGAGGCGTTCTTGTGGCATACCTGGGTCTGAGCCAGAAGCTCCCGTTCTGGGAACATAGAACATAGAATTTACAGTGCAGAAGGAGGCCATTCGGCCCATCGTGTCTGCACCGGCTCTTGGAAAGAGCACCCTACTTAGGCCCATGCCGCCACCCTATACCTGTAACCCACTAACCCCACCTAACCTTATTTTGGATGCTAAGGGCAATTTAGCATGGCCAATCCACCTAACCTGCACATCTTTGGACTGTGGGAGGAAACTGGAGCACCCGGAGGAAACCCACGCACAGACAGGGACCCAAGCCGGGAATCGAACCTGGGGCCCTGGAGCTGTGAAGTAACTGTGCTAACCACTGTGCTACCATGCTGCCTAGCAGCACTAGGGGCGGGAAGTGAATTGGAACAGGAATAACTTCTCATGGTCAGGGCATGGTGTCTTGTGATGCTGCATTATTGAGAGGGGGTGGGTGGAAGAACTTTCACAGAATAACCCAAATATCTTGACTATTTTTGCAGTTATTTTTAATTCAGTATCTTGAGGGTTCCAAATAGGTTGAGAGAGAAGAGCTATTAATACTGGGATATCTATCAGAAATATGTCAAAGCAGGCGGAGTGTGGAGAGGTATCTGGTGACTTACTCTTCTGAAAAGTTCTATTTGAAGGCAGATAGATGCCTGGCAACTTGAACCAGGTCTGGAAGGGAATCAAAGTCGAAATATCTGCCAGCAAGGGTCAGAATGATCCAAAGGGAATGAATGGGCGAAGGATGTCGGGCTCAGATAGATGTGTGAAGGTTTTTTAATTTCCCAATAGGTAGGGTAAAACAGTTGAAGTGGTTTGAAGACCAGGTCAAACATGTTGAAAATTATTCATTGAGATGCTGGGAGCTCAAGGGAGGTGGTGGCATAGTGGTGTTGTCACTAGTTACCCAGAGACCTGGGGTAATGCTCTGGAGACCCAGTTTCAAATCCCACCATGGCAGATGGTGAAATTTACATTCAATGAAAGAGTCTATTGGCCGACAACCCATCTGGTTGACTCTTTTCTGAAAATAAATTTAGCATACCCAATTCATTTTCTCCAATTAAGGGGCAATTTAGCGCGGCCAATCCACCTAACCTGCACATCTTTGGGTTGTGGGGGCGAAACCCATGCAGACACGGGGAGAATGTGCAAACTCCACACGGACAATGACCCAGAGCCGGGATCGAACCTGGGACCTCGGCGCAGTGAGGCAACAGGGCTAACCCACTGCACCACCGTGCTGACTCTTAACTGCCCTCCGAAGACCACACAGTTCAAGGGCAATTAAGCAATGATGAACGAAACTACCAGGTTGTTATAAAAGCCCATCTGCCATCGCACCCTGGTCTGACCTGCATGTGACTCCAGACCCACAGCAATGTGGTTGACTCTTAACTGCCCTCATTGCCTAGCAAGCCACTCAGTGGTATCAAACTGTTGTGGGTAAAAAACAGTTTATGATCCTGGCATGGATAGAGGATTGGCTGACTGGCAGAAGGCAGAGAGTGGGGATAAAGGGGCCTTTTTCAGGATGGCAGCCGGTGGCTAGTGGTGTGCCTCAGGAGTCTGTGCTGATTTGGAAGAAGGAACTGAAGGCACTGTTGCTAAGTCTGCAGATGATACAAAGATATGTAGAGGGACAGGTAGTATTGAAGAAGCAGAGGGGCTGCAGAAGAACTTGGACAGGCTAGGAGAGTGGGCAAAGAAGTGGCAGATGGAATACAATGTGGAAAAGTGTGAGGTTATGAACTTTGGAAGGAGGAATGTAGGCACAGACTATTTCCTAAATGGGGAAATGCTTAGGAAATCAGAAGCACAAAGGGACTTGGGAGTCCTTGTTCAAGATTCTCTTAAGGTTAACGTGCAGGTTCAGTCGGCAGTTAGGAAGGCAAATGCAATGTTAGCATTCATGTTGGGAGGGCTAGAATACAAGACCAGGGATATATTTCTGAGGCTGTATAAGGCTCTGGTCAGACCCCATTTGGAGTATTGTGAGCAGTTTTGGGCCCCGTATCTAAGGAAGGATGTGCTGGCCTTGTAACGGGTCCAGAGGATATACACAAAAATGATCCTTTGAATGAAGAGCTTGTCGTATGAGGAACAGTTGAGGACTCTGGGTCTGTACTCGTTGGAGTTTAGAAGGATGAGTGGGGATCTTATGGAAATGTACAGGATTACCCGAGGCCTGGATAGAGTGGACATGGGGAGGATGTTTCCACTTGAAGGAAAGACTAGAAGCAGAGGGCACAATCTCAGACTAAAGGGACGATCCTTTAAAACAGAGATGAGGAGGAATTTCTTCAGCCAGAGGGTGGTGAATCTGTGGAACTCTTTGCTGTAAAAGGCTGTGGAGGCCAAATCACTGAGTGTCTTTAAGAGATAGATAGATAGGTTCTTTATTAATAAGGGGATCAGGGATTATGGGGAAAAGGGAGGAGAATGGGGATGAGAAAAATATCAGCCATGATTGAATGGCGGAGCAGACTCGATGGGCTGAGTGACCTGATTCTGCTCCTATGTCTTATGGTTTTACAGACAATAAATTCTGGCTGGCCTTGCAACAGTCACAGCCCAAGAAGAAAATGGAATAAAAAGCAATTTTCAGGTGCTGAAAACTGCAGCTGTTTAGACAGTGTCTCCCGCGCCGAGCAGGTAATTAGTCATCCTGCCAAGGACGGACGTAGGTTTCTGGCAGATTTCAAACGCTAAAAACCAACATGACAACACAATGTAGGCACACAATAGGCTGCTTATCAACCACCAGCCCTTGTGCAAAAAGACACTTTGCACTAATAAATGATCAAACACAGGTTTGGAACAGTAATAAAAAAAAAATGACAAGGGTCCACATTCAAAGACAATTGTTTAACGTTGGCATTTTCTGACCTGGAGATAGGAATTTGCATGCACAGTTGGTAATCTGATAAAGCAGTAGCAATTAACTCCTGACTTCAAGATGTACCTTTTTTACGTTAATTGTAATTGTAATTAGTGACCTTTGAAAGAACAGACTATCTGCACCTCAGCATTGAAACAATATGTTGTATGCTGCACATTAGAAAACAGCCCATCGTCTAATGTACTGGGAGGTTCTCCACAGGAGATTCAGAAATATTTTGAAAGCCATCCGGTGTATATAGTACAAGCAGTTGGAGTGAGTTCAGGGCAGTAATTTACCTCGGGATTCAGATCAGAGTTACACAGAGTGCTCTTACATAATCTAACCCCTGTTCCACAAACACATGAATCAGAACGGGCCCAACTGATAGCAGCTACCAGTTGCACTTTCATGTCCCCAGTATATAATTATTGCAGTCATCTATCTTCCCATCTAATGAAAGGCAGGGGAAAAAAACAAGCCTGTCAAGGATTTTAACAAGTTGGTGGAGATGACTGAAATAGTGATAAAACCCATAAGGAATAGTCTTGGCCTGGGATTTGTGATGGATGGGGTTGGGGGAGAGGGGGGGGGGGGGGGGGGGGGGGGGGGGGGGGGGGGGGGGGGGGGGGCTGGGGGTGGAATATCCCATTTTAAACAGAAATGAGGATTTCTTCTCTAAGATGATTGTGTAACATTTGGAATTCTCTAACCCAGAGGAGGTTGAGCCATTTAATAATAATAATAATCTTTATTGCCACAAGTAGGCTTACATTAACACTGCAATGAAGTTACTGTGAAAATCCCCTAGTCGCCACACTCCGGCGCATGTTCTGGTACACGGAGGGAGAATTCAGAATGTCCAATTCACCTAACAAGCACGTCTTTCGGGACTTGTGGGAGCACCCGGAGGAAACCCACGCAGATACTGGGAGAGCGTGTAGACTCCGCACAGACAGTGACCCAAGCCGGGAATAATGTATTCAAGGTTGAGATAGACAGATGCTTGAGCGATAGGGGAGTTGAGGGTTACGGAGAACAGCAGGACAACAGGGCCAAGATCTGACCATCCATCATCTTATTGAATAACGGGAAGCGTTGTGGGTGGGAGGGAAAATTTGATGGACTAGCCAAAGGTTCGTTGAGTTCAGGCAGGAATTCTCCTTCTCAAAGTCCCGGCCCATGTCTCTGGTGAGCTGGTCCGGGCCTCTGGATTACAACTCTGGGTAACCATGACAATCATAAATTCATAGAATCTTAGAATTTGCAGTGCAGAAGGAGGTATTTCGGCCTATCGAGTCCACACCGGCCCCTAAAATCCTGTCCCAAATTGAGATCTAATTATTTGGGTGCAAGGGCAGCTTAAGGCAAACAATCCCTTTTCTCCCCTAACTTCTCCCTTGGCTCATCTATTATGTATTGAGATGCAACAAGATTCGTGCCTGCTGTGTACTGGAGTATAAGGAAAGCACAATGCTTGGCTGTAGCCAGAGAAGGTACAGATGTCTCTGTATTTCTAGTTGCCTGATTTTGTACAATTCTCCAAAGGAACTATTTGGCAGAGCTGGAAAATCAATTTACGAGGGGGATGAAATTATTACAAGTGTTCCTACCTCTGTGGATTAATCCCAGTTGGACCGAGCTGCCATCAATTCTCATTTTGCGACATCACCATCGTAAATGTCTGGCTGAAGGGTAAACCCTGAAAATGATTTCAAACTAAATCACAAGAGTGGAACCGGAGGATTTTAAATTCAATCTGGATCAGGCGACTAATGCATGGAATGGACTCCTGGTTCATGAAGGCAATATCTTCCAAACCATATTAGAAACGATTGGAGGCTTCAAGAACTTCAGTAAATTTGTGGGTGGATGAATTAAGGTGGACCAACCCAGCCATCCTCATTTACAATTGTCCTATAACTGGTAGCACATGGAGCGGCGCGGTAGCACAAGTGGCTAGCACTGTGGCTTGACAGCGCCAGGGTCCCAGGTTCGATTCCCGGCTGGGTCACTGTCTGTGCGGAGTCTGCACGTTCTCCCCGTGTCTGCGTGGGTTTCCTCCGGGTGCTCCGATTTCCTCCCACAGTCCAAAGATGTGCAGGTTAGGTGGATTGGCCATGATAAATTGCCCTTAGTGACGTAAAAAGGTTAGGAGAGGTTACTGGGTTATGGGGATAGGGGGGAAGTAAGGGTTTAAGTGGGTCGGTGCAGACTCGATGGGCCGAATAGCCTCCTTCTGCACTGTATGTTCCATGTACCCGAACAGGTGCCGGAATGTGGCTACTGGGGGATTTTCACAGTAACTTCATTGCAGTGTTAATGCAAGCCTACTTGTGACAATAATAAAGATTATTAGATTATTATTAAGGGGAGTGGGGGAGAGGATCGATAAACATCAGTGCCAAATGTATGAAATGTTTCCTTCCCAATCTCACCATAACCGAAAAATCAATCTTCAAATCAGCAATTAGATTATTCTGTCTGCATCGCTCAGCATCATCCCTTACTTTCATCCAATTTCCCCGCCCCCTTCCTCAATTAATCCCCCTCACGCTCGGCTCAATAACTCCTTTCGTTTTTTGAAGCTAGCCTCCCCCATATCCCCCATAGTCAAAATAATGTGTTTTTGAAGATGTGAGCATGGATATATTCCGTTTGTAGATGCTGTTACAGCAGGACAATCTTTTTTTTCCAAATGTGCAACCGCTGATTTTCTTCACAATATTGAGTCTGTTCTGTTCCTCCCCTGAGCTAGCTGTGGGATATGTTACATGCATGTTAATATTGGAGTCTAATTTCAGTCAGAAATGATTGGGAGCTGCTTGAAGCTATCTCCTAGGGATGGGAGAACAGCAATACTGTCAGTCCTTACTATTGCGCAGATTTAGTGCCTCACTGAATTCCTAATGATCCAATGAAGGGTTAATTAGCTCCCTGAAGTGAGCTATGGTGATCTGTTGTAAATCTTATTGTGCGTGTTGTGATGCAGAACCTTCAGTCAGTCAGGATGAAGATACCACAAAGCGATTTTGAAATTGTTTAACATTTTTGTAAGGCTTGCTCTAAATGACTGGCCACTGCCTGGTTGCCATGGGATTTGGCGGGCCCGGATGAAAAGAAGCACCTTTGGTCTCTTGCCGACTCTCCTTCCGGGAGGCAAGGCATCCAACACCTCAACCAAATTCTGCCCAACAGACTTTGCCGGGTGATGTACCTGCGTGAAGTAAGGTTCACCAGCCCAAGGAGCATCCTATTTCTTTTTGCTGGTTCAGCCATCAAGGTAACCCCAAATAGAATTTCCAGATCATGGACAGTCCATGGCTTAAATTCTCCTGTCCCGCCTGCTGCGGGAATCGTTGTGGGTGGGACGAAAATTTTTGACAGACCAGCAAAGGGTCTGTTGACTTTGGGCATGGGTTTCTGGTCCTGTGGCAGGAGGGACTGGAAAATCCTGGCCCGTGAATTTGTGTATAAGGTGAAGCTGTCTGAACTACAACAAGAGTTAGGTTCTCTGCTGTCCCTGGTGAAGAGCTTGGAGGCAGAAAGGGCATTGAATTTGGTGGGGTGGTGGAGTACCTGATCCCGGCTTTTCCACCTCCACCGCAATGGTGCTCTTGACCGAAAAGGCCCTTGGTCAAAATTCCTGCCCTACCACCGATTGGTGTGCTTAAGTGGCTCGTTAATGGCCATGTAACAGCCTCATCGAACCACCACTGGGATTAATGTGCAGGCCCATTACTGTGCAGAGTGAACATCAGGTGAAACTGTGCAGACCTTGGCCGGGATTCCCAGAGCCTCCGCGCCACAATCGCGCTCTGTGCAGGGGCGAAGAATGGGCGTCAAACCCGCAATTGGGTTGGAACGCCACTCCTGCGATTCTCCAGGGACCGGAAAATCGGCGCCAATCGAGCTTGGTCGACACGATGCCGGTCGGGGGCCATTGAAAGAGGCCCCCACAGCGATTCTCCGCCGGCAACTGGCCGAGTTCCTGCCGGCATGGTTCACTCATGCTTCCACCCAGCGGGCATTCGGAGTGGCATCTGCGGACTCAGTCCACGGCCGCCCTGCTGGGGGGTGGGGGGGGGGGGGGCGGGGTATCCATCGTTGGGACGGGTCGAAAGGACGGCCGGGCATGCGTAGTCCTCCGGCCGGAAGAGCAGGGCCCCGTATCGGCAGCCGGAGCTGCAAAGGGCATCCGGGGCCATGCTAGCCACCTGCAAATCGGAGAATCAACCTCGACTTTCTCCAGGTAAGTCCAGAGTGATTCGTCCCCATTTTCCCGTGGGCGTGGGGACATAGCCCCATTACCAGAGAATTCGCTCCTTGTCTCAGGATCCAAGGCACAAATGCCTGATCAGGGACAGGACATTGTCTGTGCGGAGTCTGCACATCCTCCCCGTGTGTGCGTGGGTTTCCTCCGGGTGCTCCGGTTTCCTCCCACAGTCCAAAGACGTGCAGGTGAGCTGGATTGGCCACGATAAATTGCCCTTAGTGTCCAAAATTGCCCTTAGTGTTGGGTGGGGTTACTGGGTTATGGGGATAGGGTGGAGGTGTTGACCTTGGGTAGGGTGCTCTTTCCAAGAGCCGGTGCAGACTCGATGGGCCGAATGGCCTCCTTCTGCACTGTAAATTGTGTGTGTGTGTGACATGGGAGTGGGTGGGTAGGGAGGTGGGGGTGGGGGGTGAGCACTCAGAACCATTGCTTTGCCTTTGCTTCCGACAACACCTTTTCCCTCTCCCTGCAGCTGGGGCTGGTTTAGCATAGTCGGTGCGACTTCCTGGGTGTTTCCTGATGGCCGAACCAGTATTTAACGGCACTTAGTGCCAGAAATGATCCCCCACAAGCTTCACACGGAACAGGCTGTTCCGCCAGCTGATTCGCTGGGCTCGCGCCCAACAGCTTCCCGCTAACAAGGAAGAGCTGCTCATTAGCGCTGCCTCCGAACTCACAGGCAGATTACAAGCACGGCGCCCCGCAAACCTGCTTCACGCTTCAGGAATGACAACCTGGCCAGGCTTCTGGATGCCATGGAGATGAGGTCGGGACACCCTGTCGGAGGACCAGCAGCAGGGACACCAATGCCGCCTGGGAGGCATTGGCAGCGGCTGTCAGTTCAGGCAGCGTAACAAGGAGGACCGCCGTGCAGTGCAGGAAGAGGACCAACAACCTCCACTGAGCTGTAAGGATTAACTCCTGTCCCCGAGCATCAGTCCCACCTGCCAACCCCTTAATCTCCGCAACAACCCCCCCCCCCCCCCCCCCTCCACCACCACCGGTACGTCAAGCGTGTGCCTCACAGTGTCCCCTCTCTATCACCGCAAGAGAGGTTGTCCCGCAGCAGGCAGGAAGGGCCCAGACGGACAGCGGGGTTCCGGTCATCAGAGTCCCCTCCGAGGATCGGATTCTGGATATCGCGGGGTTGGCTGAGGATAGAGCGGTGACCGACCTGCGCCACGGAGGTGAGGATCCACTGACCCTTCACCCAAGTGTCTCAAGACTTGTCTCAAGTGAGTTATTCACGTCAGACAAAATGATCCTTCCCTCTCACTGACCACATGCCTCTTCTTCCACAGGATCTGCACCTAGTGGGGCTGGGCCACCCGTGATGGTCCCCCCCCCCCCCCCCCACTCGCCACCCAAGACAGCACCTCGGAGGAGAGTTCTGAGGAGACCACTGTCAAGGCGTCACAGCTGTCATTCCCACCCTCCACCAGCGCAGACACACACTTTGGTGGGCGACATTAGTGAACAGACTTCTGGCGAGCACCACACAGAGGCTGATGCACACCAGGTGCAGGCAAGACAATCTAAGAGAGACAGCAGTCGGAGGGCTGCTGGATCCCAGGACTCAGCTGGGTCCCAGTCAGATGCTGAGCCTCTGGGCAAGGTTATCCCAGAGCTGATGCAGGCACTAGGGAACGGCCGTGAGATTCAGGAGGGGACGTCAACAACATGACTGCATAAATGATTGGAGGAGAGGGCAGCACGGTGGCCTAGTGGTTAGCACTGCTGCCTCACGGCGCTGAGGTCTCAGGTTCGATCCCGGCTCGGGGTCACTGTCCGTGAGGAGTTTGCACATTCTCCCCGTGTCTGCGTGGGTTTCGCCCCCACAACCCAAAGATGTGCAGAGTAGGTGGATTGGCCACACAAAATTGCCCCTTAATTGGAAAATATAATTGGGTAATCTAAATTTATATTAAAAAAAAAATGATTGGAGGAGCCTCAAAGGCGAGGGGCGCAGGATATGGTGCCAGCAATGTGTGCCAAAACTGGCCAAAACGAGGCGAAAACTGCTAAGGCGGCGGCCACAGTGGAAAGCCTGGGGCACAATGTCAGCACCATGAGTGGTAATGTCCAAGGCGTGGCTCAGTCAGTGATGACCAGGGCAGAGGGCTTCAACATCATGTCCCAGTCGCCAGGGGACATGCCCCAGGTGGACATTGCCGAGGATCTCTGGAGCATGTCCCAGTCACTGAGGAGCATTGCCGAGGGTGTCATCACCATGGTGTAGGCAACACGGAGGCACCAGGATCAACAGAGCCAGATGGCGCATAGGCCTCTGGAGCTCATTCCAGCTGCCCCTCCATCCCATGGAGTCCCTCAGGACCCTATGGGAACTGTCCGAGTGGAGAGAGCTCCAGAGGCCGACTCGGTGCCTGCCACCAGACAAATGACAGTGGTCTCCACCTCACCCAAAGCCACCCATCTGACATCGACAGTGGGCAGACCAGCCTGGCACGGCGATGCCAGTGACACCGGTAAGTCGGCCAAGGCCCTCTGGCTCCACGCCCCTTCGCCAAGGGCATCAAGGCCATAGGGTGCGAGAAGAAGCAAGGCCCCACCTCCTGGGGATGTGCATCCTGGGGACACATCTGGACGTGGCGGCACAGCATGGAAGATTAAGAAGATAGAGGATCACTGAGTGGGTACTGGGGGCACATTGGGCGGGGGGGGTGGGCACCATCTGTAACTAGGGGCTATGGAACTTTCAAATGTTCCCCATTAAACACCTAAAACCTGAGATATGTGAAGCCTCTTACATGTTATTTACATAGCGGCTGCCTGCACCCCCACTCCAGGTCACAGTGGCCTGAGAGTAAGACCCCGTGCACGTGATGTGTGTGTGCACTGTCAGCAGAAAGACAGGAGTTGGACTTTGATATAAACTGAGGAAGGCCAGAGTTTTCCTCAAAGCGAGTGATCATCACTCTCCTGCTTTGTACAGTGACCCGCTGACAGTGCCGGCACAGGCCCATCACCCTGGAGTAATGTTACCCTGGGAGGGTGGAACAGGTAGTCATGGATGGGAGGTTGTGGGAGGGTCAGGAATGGAGGGGGGTGGGCAGGGAGGAAGGAGAGGAATGGGTGGGAAGGATGGCAATGGGGGTGGAGGTGGTCAATGGAGGGGGGGGGGGTGAGCTGATGGACAAAGCCTTGTCGTATTAGAAGCAGGTAAGGATGAGGGTCTCCCTGGCCCTCCGGGCATGCCGGACCCTCGCCACCGCTTGTCCTCCTACCTCCGTGAACTCCTGCGGGTCCCCTCCGGGCTCATTCTCCAGCCCCTCCTGGTCCGGCTCATCCTCACCCTCCACAGATCAGGCCACATGTCCCTCCTCCTCCAGCACATCACCTAACTGCTATGCTCGGTTGTGGAGGGAACAGCAGACCACCACAAAGCGGGAGACCCTTTGCGGAGCGTACTGCAATGCTCCAGCAGAATGCTCCAGGCTTCGGAATCGCATTTTCAGCTGCTCCATGCACGGCTCAAAGACAGCACGGGTGGCAACTTGGGCCTCGTTATATTGGGACAACGCCTCGGTGTCCGGCCTTCGTGACTTAACAAATGACAAGTCTTCATGAACCCCAGAAAAAATATGCAAATCAATTTATCACTTACAAGTCCCTATTGCTTTCTCAGCATCACTTCACTTCCTTGCTGCCTGCTTGTCAAATTCATGCATAATGACAGCCCATTCTCAGCAGCTGCAGTACTAAAAGTCACTTTGTTGCATGCATTGGAATATTGTGCCTGTACCTCATGCTTAACACCACGGCATTTCCCCAAACAGCTGCTGGATGCTGTGTCCGCGCACCTGGTCATCACCTTCAGTGGACACCCTGCGGGCAGGGACGCCTGTGTTGGTTTCATCTCCAAACGAGGCACCTGGTGCTCAAGGAGGCTCTTGATCTCTGTTAGGCTCCCCAGCTGGCCTGCATGCTAGATCCTATCAAGTCCTTTGTGAGTGGCTCAGTGGTCGGGTTCGCAGTGGGAGACTGCAACATTGATCGTCTGCAGTTCCACCCCTTGCTCCTGTCGGAAGCCTTTGTGTCACTGTGCCTTTTGATCTGTGCGAGAACAGTCGCCCAACGCAGCAACGACTTTGGTCGGTCAGTACTTTGTTCCACAAAGGAGCACGCACAGCTTCTTCCAGAACCTTCTGCAGACATCCAAGACTCTTTTTGGGGAACATAGTGAAGGATCGACACAACAAAAAGAAAGAGAGCTGATGGAAAGTAGAGATAAACTGCTAAAGAAGAAACAAGAAACACGTTTGGCTATTCAAAACGTTTTAAAAACAATCCGAGTTGGATTGTCTTGTACTCGATTTCTTTTTGACTTGAACTTCGGTTCGGCAATGCCCCAAACATTATTACTAGCAGGATGGTGTTTTGCTCGGGTGGCACGGTGGCATCGTGGGTAACACTGCTGCCCACGACGCCGAGGACCTGGGTTCGATCCCAGCCCTGGGTCACTGTCCATGTGGAATTTGCACATTCTCCCTGTGTTTGCAATGGTCTCACACCCACAAACCCGAAGATGTGCAGGGTGGGTGGATTGGCCACGCTAAATTGACCCTTAATTGTGAAAAAAATAATTGGTACTTTGAATTTTTTAAAAAAGGGATGGGGCTTTCGTTTTGCAGGGGATGGAGGGTGGTGGGTGGCGGGGGATGGAGGGTGGTGGGTGGGGGGGATGGAGGGTGGTGGGTGGGGGGGATGGAGGGTGGTGGGGGGGGGAGGATGGTGGGGGGTCCAGGTTGGTGGGGGGGGGGGGTGTTCTCTTCCATTGTGAATGTCAGGACCTTGTTTTATTGTGCAAAAATTGAAGAGAGGCAGAGTCAACATTTATATAGCACCCCTCACAACCTCAGAAGGTATTACGACCGATCCCCAGGTGAGGTTTCCCAAATTTGTTATCCTGGGTGAGGAGGGATGAACTGGCTCCATTTTTTAATGCAATCCCTTTGGCTGGTCACAAGAAGATTAATTTTTAAAGGATCCCATTGCGTTAGATTACCCTTTCCCAGTCCAATATTTATGTTTTAAAGGAGTCAATTTAACCAGATCTTTTTGAGTTAAGATGTGGAGATGCCGGCGTTGGACTGGGGTGAGCACAGTAAGAAGTCTTACAACACCAGGTTAAAGTCCAACAGGTTTGTTTCAAACACTAGCTTTCGGAGCGCTGCTTCTTCCTCATACCTCTTCATTCACCTGAGGAAGGAGCAGTGCTCCGAAAGCTAGTGTTTGAAACAAACATGTTAGACTTTAACCTGGTTTTTGAGTTAAAGAAAGGGTGAGTTTATTTTCCACTAAATGTGAGAAAAATAATAAAGCACATGCACATACATTCACACAGATTAGAAATGAGAATTGAGTCCAAAAGTAGATAAATAAAACCCAAATCATTCTTTTATTTGTCCGTTCAGAGTAGATGTTTGTGGCCATTGCAATTCATGATTTAAGCCACGCTGACAACAGCAGGTTCAGAGATTCCAGTGTTCTGCGTTTTTCTGAGAAGATGCTCTCTTTCTTTTTCAGCTGTGGCTTTGCTGACTTGGATTGCTTCAGCAGAGAGAGAGAGAGAGAGAGAGATAGATAGATAGAGAGAGAGAGAGAGAGATCTGAAAAATGTTTGCAGGTGTTTGCTGTATTCTTCCTCATCCGTCACCTCCAACACGGCTTGACCCTGGCCAAGTTTGCAGGTGGATCTTATCCCAGTCTTTGCATATTCCTGGAAGAAGAAAATCCACAAACTGGACTGGGACATTGCTCACAGGATAATATCCCTGCTGGGATGATAATCAGCTCCCATTATCTCCACAGGAGATGGCAGTTCATTTCTGTATGACCTTTGTGCTTTAGATATGTCTTTGTCTGGAAACGGGCTATGATTCAATTGTCTCTCTCTTCATATCACCCACCTACAATTCAGCCAATGGTGGAGTTGGGATTCTCAGTCATCATTGGCACGTATGTCTTTTTTTAAAGTTACAAAACTTATTTAGAAGTTCAGTATGTCTCTAAGTAATTTGGGGTTCACTCTATCATCATGCCAAGGGTAACAAAAACACTTGCAGCCACTTCTGGTCTTTCATGTTCTGTACTGCACTGTATCAATGTGAGAACACGGCACAACAAAGTTCTACAAACAGCGATGAGCTAACGACCAGATAATCTGTTTTGTTGATGTTGATTCAGGGATCAATATTATTCATGATATTTGGAGAATTTCCTTGCTCTTGATACGTGCCAAGGAACTCTTCCGATATAGAGCCGTAGAGTCCTATCCAAGGGGAGTGCAGACGGGACCTTGGTTTAATGTCTCACAGGAAAGGCAGCATCTGTGATAGTGCAGCACTCCCTCAATGGTGCAATTTCTGCTGCTGGAAAGCCCGACAATTGTCATATTCTGATTTGCTCCGACAGGGGGTGTGGGGGTTGGGGGCGGGGGGGGGGGGGGGATTTATTCAGAGAAGAAGGCAAGACTAAAAGAGGAAACCGACAATCTTTCCAAAATCACTTTTCTACCCACTCTAAATGACATCTTGGGCGGGATTCTCCGGGAATTGGCAGGGTGGGCAGAAACGCCGCAGTGGAGTGACGGGAACTACTCCGGTGTCGGGTCGCCCCAATGATGCAGAATCCTCTGCACCTTCAGGGGCTAGGACGGCACCGGAGTGGTTTGCGCCCCGCCGGCTGGCATGGAAGGCTTTTGGCACCGCGCCAGCCTGGACCGAAGGGACTCCACCGGCCGACATGGGTCCGCGTATGCGCGGGAGCATCAGCGGCTGCTGATGTCATCCCCGCGCATGCGCAGGGGGGTTCGCCTTCACGCCGGCCATTGCGAAGGGCTACATGGTCGCGCATAGGAGTAGAGTGCACCCACGGCACAGGCCCGCCCGCGGATCGGTGGGCCCCGACCGCGGGCCAGGTCACCGTGGGGGCACCACCCGGGACCAGATCGCCCCTCACCCCCCTTGAGGACCCCGGAGGCCGGCCACAGAGCTGGGTCCCGCCAGTAGGAACCTACCTTGATTTACGCCAGCGGGACCCGTCAAAAACAGGCGGGAATTCGGCCCATCGCGGGCCGGAGAATTCGGGCGGCCCCGGGATCCATGTGAGTCGTGCCGGTCCCCGCCATTCTCTGAGACGGGTGGGGGCAGGATTCACGCCGACCCCCAGCGATTCTCTGACCCGGCGGGGGGTCGGAGAATCCCACCCCTCGTCTTTAAATATTGTTATTTTTGCGAAAGGGAAAAGTGTACCTCGTTTGACCCAGCAATGTTTGCGAGTGTTGTTTAAGATTTATAACCTGTGCTCCCTGGCACTAAAAAGTATTGCCGAATAAAACCTGTCCGATTCAATCGAAGCAGACTGCCTTGAAAGCACATTTCAACTGCACAATATGATCAAGGCCATGTTGAACAACTGCTGCCGTTTGCAAATTCAGCCTATTCCATTTTTCTTCCGAGCCGTGAAAATTGGACAAGCAAAATATCATGCTTTCTCATTTTGTGTAGTCATGCAAAAAATGCAAATAGGATTTCATTTTAGCACATCGGGTAAAGGCAATGGATCATTTATATTCTGAAGGAAATGACAAGCCCGTGGAATCTTTTTGCTGCTTCGCTCAATTCTGGTAGGTTACAAATAGATAATTGTGGTAACTTTGTTTGAGTTTATCTTGGTGAACAGTTGTTAGCAATGGTGGCCCGTGATCTAATTTCCAGGAAGCGCGTCTGTGATAAAGGGCATAATTGCTAACACTGCTATGTTGTGATTGCTCTTTATTTTAACAACTAGAACCTTGGGTCCGACACATGCATAATGTTTCTCGGGTAGAAATTATTCACTTTGCTTTTAATTTATTTGGGGGTGCATGCTTTTTGAGGAAGGATGTCACCTACCTATCTGGAATCAAGCACTTCAATTTTGATCAAATTCAAATCCAGATTCCAGGAAGAAAACTAATTAAGCCCAATGGAGCCCAGGTGTGTGTTACACAGATCAAGCATTAGCATAGAGTGAACACATAGGGTGATTTGATTTGATTTGATTTATTATTGTCACATGTATTAGTATACAGTGAAAAGTATTTTTTCTTGCATGCTGTATAAACAACGCATACCGTACATAGGGAAGGAAGGAGGGACTGCAGAATATAATGTTACAGTTATAGCAAGGTGTAGAGAAAAGAGCAACTTAATACGAGGTAGGTCCATTCAAAAGTTTGATGGCAGTAGGGAAGAAGCTGTTCTTGAGTCGGTTGGTACGTGACCTCAAACTTTGGTATCTTTAGGGCAGCACGGTGGCGCAGTGGGTTAGCCTCACGGCGCCGAGGTCCCAGGTTCAATCCCGGCTCTGGGTCACTGTCCGTGTGGAGTTTGCACATTCTCCCTGTTTTTGCGTGGGTTTCACCCCCACAACCCAAAGATGTGCAGGGTAGGTGGATTGGCCACGCTAAATTGCCCCTTAAAAAAAACCCAAAAAAAACTTTGGTATCTTTTTCCTGACTGAAGAAGGTGGAAGAGAGTATGTCCGGGGTGCGTGGGGTCCTTAATTATGCTGGCTGCCTTTCCGAGGCAGTGGGAATTATAGTTCGAGTCAATGGATGGGAGGCTGGCTTGCGTGATGGACTGGGCTACATTCACGACCTTTTGTAGTTTCCTGCGGTCTTGGGCAGAGCAGGCTCCATACCAAGCTGTGATACAACCAGAAAGAATGCTTTCTATGGTGCATCTGTAGAAGTTGGTGAGGGTCGTGGCTGACATGCCAAATTTCCTTAGTCTTCTGAGAAAATAGAGTCGTTGGTGGGCTTCTTGAAGCAGATAGGGACCTCAGGTTGTTTTAAAGAGAGGTTGAAGATGTCTGTGAATACCCCCGCCAGCTGATCGGCGTAATGACCTGAGTGCTCGTCCGGGTACTCCATCCGGGCCAGTGGCTTCCCGTGGGTTGACCTTCGAGAAGGCTGCTCTGACGTCTGCAGTGGTGATCTCACTTACAAGTACATCCGCGGCTTCTGGGCTGGAGGGCTCGCTCTCACTGACTTCTTGCTCAAAGCGGGCATAGAATGCGTAGAGCTCAACAGGGAGGGGTACGGTGGAGCCGAAGATTTTACATGCCTTCATCTTGTAGCCTGTTACATCTTTCAGATCTTGCCATTGACGGCGGGAATAGGTGACATGGTAGCACAATGGTTAGCACTGATGCTTCACAGCACCAGGGACCCGGGTTCAATTCCTGGCTTGGGTCACTGTCTGTGCGGAGTCTGCACGTTCTCCCCGTTTCAGCGTGGGTTTCCTCCGAGTGCTCCAGTTTCCTCCCACAAGTCCCAAAAGACGTGCTGTTAGGTGAATTGGACATTCTGAATTCTCCCTCAGTGCACCCAAACAGGCGCCAGAGTGTGGTGGCGAGGGAATCTTCACAGTGACTTGATTGCAGTCTTAATGTAAGCCTATTTATGACATGAATAAAAGATTATTATTATCATGGTAACGCTCACTCTCAACACGCAATCCTGAACAGTTTTGACAAGGTGGACGTGGTAAGGATGTTTCCTCTTGTGGGTGAGTCCAGAGCTAGGGGGCACTGTTTTAAAATTAGGGGTTGCGCTTATAGGACAGAGTGAAGGAGAAATGTTTTCTCTCAGAAGGTTTCGAAACTTTGGAACTCTGTCTCGGAAGACGGTGTAACAGGATCACTGGATATTTTAAGGCAGGGATAGATAGAAATGTGAAAGCAGAAAGACTCATTCTCCAATCGGATGACGGGCAGGCCCGTGACCAGACACGTGTGAAATGGCACAAAAAGACATTGGGCGCGATTCTCCCAAAGGGAGACAAAGTGCCGACGCCGGTGTGAAAGCCGGAGTGTTTCACTCTGGCGTCGAAGGCTGCTCCTCGCCCCCTAGTCTCCCATCCCCAGGGGGCTAGGAGCGGCGGTGCGTCAATCTCGCGCGCCGGGCCTTGACGCTTGAGTCAAAGCGGCGCTGCCTGAATGACGCGGCCGGAGGCACCTAAATGACGTCACCCGCGAATGCGCAGGTAGGCCGGCGCCAACCCGCGCATGCGCAGTTGCCGTCTTCCCCTCCGCTGCCCTGCAAGACATGGAGAATTGATCTTGCGGGGCGGCGGAGGGAAAACAGTGCGTCTTTCAGAGACGCCGGCCCGATGATCGGTGGGCACCGATCGCGGGCCAGACCCCTCCTGAGCACCCCCCTGATGCTCGATTCTCCCTCCGCCCCTCAGAGGCCACGCACACAGCGGTCGCGCGCTGTTCACGCCGGCAGCGACCAGGTGTGGTTGGCGCCGGCGTGAACCGGTCGGATTAGGCAGGCCGCTCGGCCCATCCGGGCCGGAGAATCGCCGCTCGACCGGAGCGGCGATCCTTCAAGCGGCCTGTCGCAAAACGCGACACGCCGTTTTGGGTGGGGTGGGAGAATCGCGTGCGGGTGCCAGGGTGGCGTGGCGTGATTCGCCCGGCACTCCCCGATTCTCCCCCCCCCCCCGGCGTGGGGGTCAGAGAATCGCGCCCATTGACCGTGTGTTCCGATGTCACGCACTCACGCAACATTTCAGTCGGCCCAATCTGGAGCCTTGGCAGCCCTGCCCGAGAGGATGTGGGCGCTGCCGAAGAAGATCGGGGAATGCGGCGCCCCTCGATATGGCGATGCTCCCGGAGGCATAAATTTAAATGACCAATTCAAAGTTGGCAAGTGGGTATGCCCATGCGCAGCAAACCCGTTTGAGGGTAACATTTTGGAAGCAGGTCTGTCCTTTGTTGCTGGTGACCACATCTCTCGGGTGTGGAACCTCCATTGATGGTTTGGCCAATGGCCGCAGGCTCTCCAAATCACCCCGAATTGGGTCATTAATTATTTGAATTGACCGCCTGCTTCCATTAGGCAATCTGCATTCATGCCCAACTCTGAAAAATGTCGCCAGTGTTGGGTACATGTCGAGGAGCCATCCCGATATGGCTCGGAGCTATTTACTGAGCCCTCCCCACCTCCAAGTATGCCATCTTGGGATCCGGAATTCTCCCCCTTAGATACCAGGCATAGCCATTTAAGGTATTAGTGAGCCAAGCATGCAGTTACATATCAACTGATGACAGAATCAGCTTGCAACACCCTCCTAAATATCCACGCAGAGTGCTAACAGGCCACTGGGGGAAGGGTGTGTTGATGGCTTCAAGCCAGCAGTCGAATAAAGCGAAATTGCTTCAGTAAAATATGTACAAGGTAATGTCAGTGATAGTATCTTTGTTTATAAGGAGTTTACACTTCATTATTATCCAAAGGATTTTTTTCTCTTTTAGTTCCACCTTCTCCTCTTTATCTCCTCTTCCCAATTGTCTCCCTTTCCCATTCCTGATACGCACGTAACATAAAAACTCTGCAGGGGGCCTTATTACCACCGTCTCTTTTAATCAGCAGCTGGGAAAAAAAAAAGAAATGATTTGGCATTAACATTCTTTTGTGTCTGTTTTTTCCAGAGTGCCAATCTTTACATGAAACGGCAGAAGCAACAGTAGACGTATATTTATTAGCCCAGCATGCGCCAAAATGTCATTTCAGCTGGGTGTGTCCAGGTCCCACGCCATGTCAGGTGCAATCATTCAACCGATCCTACAAGAATATCAGGAGTAGAATTGACAGGAAGAGAAATTCTGGAATTAAACATCATTCTTTGTTTCTCTGAATGGAACATTGTTAGGCACTTAAAGGGAGCAAACTCTAAACATAAGGCTTCAAATGTTCCAAAGCTGCAATACCTACTTGAGCAACTGGCATTAATATTGTGACTTTAACATAGTAACATCGTCAAGACACTTCACAGGATTTATAGTGTTCAATGGTTTAATTGATCTGTGTTTGATTACGAGAGTCCGATAACTGATCCATACTCACTGTGCATGACCGATTAAGACTGAGTCTGGGCTCAGGGTAAAGTTAATCGACACCACAGGGGCTGCATAAGCTAAGTTGTATGCATGAGTGAAGATGTTTTGTGATTGCATAATTATTTTAAAACTCTGACAAATAAACCTGTTGCACACTTAGAAACTAAGCATTGCTCTGAGGTACAGAAAATAGAGCACAAAATGTCAGCGGACAAAATTTGACACCAAGCCACGCAAAGAGATATTAGGGTGGTTGACCAAAACATATCACTGTTGTGATATTGGAAATACAGCAACCAATTTACACAATGTGATGCAGGAGCTTTTCACAGTAACTTCATTGAAGCCTACTTGTGACAATAAGCGATTATTATTATTATTAAATGTAAGTGTCACCACAGCCCCAGAGGACCGCAGGCTGCTTTCCCCTTTAAGGGGGAGAGCTGACTGCTGGTGATTTAACCTGAGGGTCACCACACCTCAGGTGAGGGGGTCAGGAAGGCAGGATAATTTCAGGCAGTACCAGAATTGAACCTGTGTTGTTGGTTGGCATCGATCTCCATCATGAACCAGCCGTCCAGCCAACTGAGCAAACCGACATCCCTAACAATGTGATACCGACCAGCCAATCGTTTTTTTTGACCGATTAAGGGATAAATATTGGCCAGGACATTGGGAATAGCTGCCTTGATGTTCTTCAAAATAGTGCCCTTGCCACGAGCATGCAGATGGGGCCTCAACTTAAGATCTCACCTGATAGATGGGAGCTTACTGCAGCTGTACAGGGCCTCGGTGAGACCACACCTGGAGAATTGTATGCAGTTTTGGTCTCCTTACCTAAGAGAGGATAAACGTGCCGCAGAGGGAGCGCAGCAGCAACGATTCACCAGACTGACTCCTGGGATGGCAGGACTGTTGTCTGAGGAGGGATTGGGTCACCTGGGCCTCTATTCACTGGAGTTGAGAAGAGTGAGAGGGGGATCTCATTGAAATGGATAAAATTCTGACAGACTGGATACAGGGATGTTGTTTCCCCTGGCTTGTGGGGGGAGGGGGGGGGGAGGTTCTAGAACAAGAGTCATGGTCACATGATTCGGGGCAGTCCAATTAGGAATAAGATGTGGAGATATATCTTCACACAGAGGGTGGTGAACCTGGAGAATTCTCTACCGCATGAGCCTGCGGAGGGCAAGTCCCAATGTATTTAAAAAGGAAGCAGATAGATTTATAGGTGTTAAAAGCATCAGGGGTAATGAGGAGAGAGTGGGAGTATGGCGTTGAGATAGAGGATCAGTTATGATCACAGAGAATGGCAGAGCAGGCTCGATGGGCTGAATGTCCTCCTCCTGCTCTTAATTTCTCTGTTTATACCTCCAACAGTGCATCCCTCCCTCAATATTGCACTGGGGAGCCACTGGAGTGCTATAGTCGGCCTTTGGGTCAGAGAACAGTATAGAATTGAGACATGGTTATTACTTCTGATTGATTGGTCACAATTAGACTCAGGTATGATTCCCCTTTCAGCCAATAGGCCATCAACACCGTCAAATCTAACTGGAGGATAAATGAAGATTTTCCATGGCCAAGTGTTGGCACTCACCTCTTGGTCAGGAGACAAAAAAGTCACTCTCTCAGCCTTGAGCAGATAATTTTGGTTAACACTTCAGTCCGACAATGACAAGCATTGTCACCATTAAGATGGGATGTTAAATGTTAGAACCCTCACGAGACCCACGGGGACAACCCGATTAATCTCCTTGTGTGCCTCTTGGGGTACGAGCCCCCCCCGATGACGGGTGGAGGCCCATCAGGGGCTAGTTAACTCAGTACCTTAAAAGCCGACCCAGGTGGTAGCTAGGCTGCAGCGTAGCCCCGGCTGGGAATGGGACTGTTACTTGTAAATACTTTGGCCTGGATTCTCTGCTTTTGAGGCTATGTGCGGAGAATGTGTCTAGTCTTACGACCAAGACATCAGCGCCGTCCCCGGACCTATGCTCTGCCCAGTGGGGGGCTAGGAGCCATGCCACGTAAAGCCCCCGGCTCTACCTATAGATTTGGACGGAGAATTGCCGGGTCGGAGGCTGCGCATGCGCACAGCGGCGACCTGCAGCAGTGACGCCAAAAACATGGTGCCGGCAGCGTGCGGAGCAGGCCTGCCAGATAGTTCCCCCCCGCCCGTTACCCACCTCGCCACCCCCGGACCACCCCCCCACTAGTCCCCCAGCCCGCGCCGAAGCCCCCTCGGCCAGCGGAACGGCTCTCCTCCCCCCCCCCCCCCCCCCCCCCCCCCCCCCCCGCTGACTGTGGTGGCGGTGGACACAGGCCGCAGCCGTCATGCGAGGTCCCCGGAAACTGTGAGCACGCGCAACTGACACCGTTGGGAAGTCGGCCCATTGTAGGAGGAGCATCAGGGGAGGGCCTCAGGTGACGCCCTGAGGCCTTCCCAACAGGGTGTGACGTACTCAGCAACAACGCCGTTTTTTGAGGGGCTTGGTCATCCGAAAAACAGCACTGCCCCCAATTTCGGTGTAAAAACGGATTCTCCGGACAATAACCAAATGCGATTTCACCGTCGGCAATCGGAAAATCCAGCCTTTTACTTTTGGGAATAAATCATTCTTTTGACTCACCTTTCCAAACTCCTCCATGGTTGCCAAATTAAACTAAGGTAAACATGAGCGACACCATGGCTCTCTTTGAAGCAGAGGAAGAGGTCTTTCACAATCTCAGATTGTGGTATTATCATGACTACCAGCATTGCAAGGGTTAACGTAGTGTCGAGAGTAGCCACTAGAGGGAGCTACAGTTACAACTATATGAGGCAGTGCTGGAGGCCTTAGGGGAGGCGTGTATGCAAGAGATGGCTAGTGAAGGTCAGAAGAGCAGATAGTGCAACTAAGTTTAGATTATAGTTTATACCAGTCGTGAGGTTAGCAGTGGATGATGTTATTAGCATTATTAGCGGTAGTTAGATGTTATTGGTCAATTCTGTATTCTTAAGGACTAAGTGTCAAACCCAAGTTTTAGTAGTGTAAATAAAATCATGGCCGGGATTCTCCGGTAACCGGCGGGGCGGGCTGTACCGGCGCCAAGGAGTGGCGTGAACCACTCCGGCGTTGGGCCACTGAGGATGTAAAAGGTGCTACATAAATGGAAGTTCTTTCTTTCTTTCTAACTTGTCTTTATTTCACAAAATTCCAGCTTTTTCAAGTTCCAATATTGCTCCTGAGCTCTCTCCGCCTTCCTCTATCTATCTCTCCCTCTCGCTCTCTCTCTCCCATTGCTGAGTGTCACGGTATCATAGAATTTGCAGTGCAGAAGGAGGCCATTCGGCCCATCAAGTCTGCACCGGCTCTTGGAAAGAGCACCCTACCCAAGGTCAACACCGCCACCCTATCCCCATAACCCAGTAACCCCACCCAACACTAAGGCAATTTTGGACACTAAGGGCAATTTATCATGGCCAATCCACCTAACCTGCACATCTTTGGACTGTGGGAGGAAACCGGAGCACCCGGAGGAAACCCACGCACACACGGGGAGGATGTGCAGACTCCGCACAGACAGTGACCCAAGCCGGAATCAAACCTGGGACCCTGGAGCTGTGAAGCAATTGTGCTAACCACAATGCTACCGTGCTGCCCCATGTATGTTTGATGTCAAAAAGAGTAAATTTGAAGATTTTGATATCCAAAGCTTATGCATCATGAAGGAAGCCTTGAGTCGCTGCCTGATTTACCTGTACCTCCCTGGATAATTATCCAAATCTTTACTATCGTGGGTAAGAAATCTTTAGCTTGAAAGCCTTTTGAATGGAAATTTGACTGAGGTATCGATATGTACCTGAGGATATCTCTGCACTTCTGGCTGGTGAATACTAAAGTATTATGACATAAAGGGGTTCTGATATTGGAACAGCATTAGCAAATAAAAATAGGCACTCGTTAAAGGATTAAATTGCACGGGTGCTGTTCTTCACTCACAGAAAATTGTCCTATATCCATGTGGAACAATATGAGAACATTCTTCCCTCCCTCACAGCACCGTGGATGCTACCTCAGGGATTGCAGTGGTTCAAGAAGGCAGTTCACCGCTGACGGAGAACTAGGGATTGCCAGCGACTGCACCCTGTAAATGAATTTCAGAAAACAATCAGAGCCACATCTTGAAGGCAGCATTTGTGGGTTGCATCGGCGAGTTCCAACCACTGTCTGTAGCTTGTGTAGAGGCTGATTCATCCTATCTGTGTGGAATGTTTCCTGGAGGCATGTGTGTGTGTGTGGTTTTTCTAGGGGCTTCTGTTGAGTCATTTGAAATGAGACACATATGGTGCAACAGAACCTTGTCATTTGCATTGTTCCGTGCCCTATGTGTGACATTCAAGTGACAAATCAGCCTCTTCAATATGCCAGAACACTGCGGTAGCTCGGTGCTCTGGAGAAAAAAATAGTAATTTTGCATGTAAGCTGTCTTTGGAGAATTGCAGGGTCATTAGTGGGCCAGTGAGTCAGAAATAAATACATTTGCAGTTAACGCTGTCTTTTCAGCTTCACAGAATATTCTGCCCCTCCACCAGCGTGAGAGCAAAAAAGTTTGATCACGTGACCTGGAATATTTTCTCCCTGTGCTGTGTAATTGAACAAATAATCGTCCCTCAGCAATAACACACCAGCCATTTTAACTAAATAAAACAACAGCTACTTTGCATCACAGCTTGGATGTCATTCCTATTTGCTTGGCTTATTCTGGGGGGGGAGGAGGGGAGAGAGTTGAAGGCTGCATAAATACTCACCAGAAGATGATCATTTTCGATGGAAAGCACAAGGACAGTTCCATTCAGATCCCTTGCTGCCGATGGCCATTCCAAACTGCCCAACCTTTGGTTTCCTTGTGCACGTTGTTACTATCACGGGCCAGTCGTGCTTAAGCAGTAGACCGAAAGTGCAGGCGGAAGGCCCCCAGGCCTCATTGTCTCTTTCCCATGCGCTCCCTATTTTCGGGGGATCTAGTCTGGCAAAGGCAGAAAACATCTGGATGTGTTCGAACTGGGAGCCTGTTGGCCTGTTGGAGCGGGGTTTGAAGGGAGAGGTAAGGGGTACGGCTGGGGCAAGGGGGATGCAGAGAGTATGGGGAATGGTAATTTACTGCAAATAAGTGAAATGTGACCTCAATGGCGTATAGTTAATTTTGCCCTGCTGGGGAGTCAATGCCAGATATGTCCTAGTGCCAGTAATTATGCTTCAAAAATACTTAATTGGCCACAGAATGTCCAGAGAATTTGCACAAACGAGCAGGGTTTGAAGTAGTAGTTTCAAGTTTTTTTTTTGATGAAACCAAATTGGGGATATTGGAAATTGTGGCAAAATTCCCAAAGGACAGACAATGGTATTTTAGGCGGCTCGCACCGTTCAATGCAAATAAAGCTGAAGGAATACATTTTTGAATTTTTATGATCTGGAAGGTGGCGATCACCATGCCAACCAAATCCCACAGGAAAACTTGGCAAGCTATCACAGTGATTTCCAATTTGTATTTTACTACGAGAAAATACTTGTGCCAGGAACCACAAATTCCAATGACACTTTTCGAGATTTTAAGTAGTAAATTAAAATAGTTACGAACAAAAGAAACTTAAACACACACGATTATACTTACACAGTTAAAATTAAACTTACAGAACATTCCCCCCCCCCCCAATATTTCTTATTGGTTGGACTCATAAACAATCATCCCTCACTATCTCCCCCACCTCCGCTCTCACCCCTTCCCCTAACCATCTCTCCCACCTCCGCCGTCTCCCCCTCTCCCCCTCACAATCTCCCCCACCTCCGCTCTCACCCCTTCCCCTAACCATCTCCCCCACCTCCGCTCTCACCCCTTCCCCTCACCATCTCTCCCACCTCCGCTGTCTCCCCCTCTCCCCCTCACCATCTCCCCCACCTCCGCTCTCACCCCTTCCCCATACCATCTCTCCCACCTCCGCTGTCTCCCCCTCTCCCCCTCACCATCTCCCCCACCTCTGCCCTCCCTCCCCCTTCACCTCACTATCTCCCCCACCTCCGCTCTCACCCCTTCTCCTTACCATCTCCCCACCTCCGCTGTCCCCCTTCCCCTCACCATCTCCCCCACCTCTGCCCTCCCTTCCCCTTCCCCTCACCATCTTCCCCACCTCCGCTCTCACCCCAGTTGAAATTGTGGAGATATGAAGAACTCGAGGGGCATATAATGGAGGGTTGGCCAAGCCAGCATCCCCTGTTAAAATAATCTTTTGTAGTGTCACAAGTAGGCTTACATTGACACTGCAATGAAGTTACTGTGAAAAGCCCCTAGTCACCACATTCCGGCACCTGTTTGGGTACACAGAGGGAGAATTCAGAATGTCCAATTCATCCAACAAGCACGTCTTTGGGACTTGTGGGAGGAAACCGGATTACCTGGAGGAAACCCACGCAGACACGGAGAGAACATGCAGACTCTGCACAGACAGCGACCCAAGCCGGGATTCGAACCCGGGTCCCTGACGCTGTGAAGCAAATCATCCTCCAATCTCCGGGAAACAGATTGCTGTAACTGAATGTTAGTCCTGGGCTATTGTGAACAAGGAATTAAGAACTGTACTGCGTCTTGAAGGACTAAGTTAGATTTTTTGAGCGTTTGTTTTTATAAACTTGTGGGGGGGGGGGAAATGTCTGACTTCTGAGCAGTTCTTTTTAAAACATTCGCGGGCAATCTGGGTTGTTGTAAGTGAGTTGTCCCTCGCCCTGCTGAGCTGGTGTCCTTCAATGGACAGGTAGCTCTGGACGGGTGACACAGGATGTGAGGGAGAAATGAAATCATAACCACAGGCCTTGAAGCACTGGTATGAACACAGTTGAGACGTTATCACACTGTGTTACCCAGAGGAAAGCAAAGTGATGAATGCCAAGGTCGGAGGTCTTTGTATAATTGGCTGGGGTAAGTCTTCAGAGCGGGATTTAAATTGTCGCTCTTGGATTAACCACTTGCAGAGCCACTTACTTCATTACAATTGATGAATGGTATTAATACAGTCAGGTGTCTTCCTGAATCCGAGATAGGGCTGCAAGTGGAATGATATTCCTCCATAAGCCTTTAGCCTTTTTCAATCCTTAAATGCTTTCCTTTGTCAGAACCAGGTTCAGGAGCGGTGACATGCCTTAGAGGATGCAAGGCACCACTCGGAATTGCGACTGACTAACAACGCCAGGAATGATCACAAGAATATCATCAAACTCTGGGATTCAAAATAACCCCAATCAAGATGGAATACAGTATTTGTTCAGCTTAATCAAAAATGTTGGCCGATATTGTGCACTGTTAATATTGGTATAAAGAGCCATTTATTTCAGTCATGTGATTATGATTGTCTGACCCGTTAGGTCATGTGATGTAGCGAGTCAAAACATTAATTATTATGCCTTGTGCCTACCTGGCTATTCTAGGAAGGGATTTAAAAAGAATGATGCACCGGGGGGGGGGGGGGGGGGTGAATTTTATGACTCAGTAATTAATCTGGTACGTATCATGGGACCCATATCAAGGTCCAATCTCATGAATTCAATGCTCTTTCAGCTCCTCCACCAAATACTAATATCCGCAATGCAATCAGTTACAAAGAATGTCTAGTCTAATCTGTCTGCCCTGGTCCCCAGCTCTGCCCTAGATTCCCCATTCCCAATCTATCTCATGCTCAACCTTTATTAGTCGCTCACAGGCTTCAGTTGTTGTACAAAGGACAATTCTGGGGCACAACACTTGATGTGACGGCCTTAGAAAGAGCAGTGGTGATCTGTTACGGTTCACTCAGGGAATCCGTGTTGGACATGCGCTTTTTTACATGCGTGTTGTAGTCTGCAGCTATGGATAGTGGCTGACCAGGAACCTCTCTCCGCCCCTGGTGCCAGCTGCCATCGGCGTGTGTTGAAATGATTTGATAATCAATCCATTTGGTCATGTCATGAACAACTTTTCCTTGGCCATCAAGTCCTGAGGTGGGACTCGAACCTTCAATCTTCCTGAGCTCGGGCGAGAGAGCTTTAACTGGTACTGAACTTGCATTTGTTTTTGGTGACACACACTCCACAGTGGCCTCAGCGGAATGCATCTGGAAGTGGGGAGCCAGAAGCAGGTTGTCTTTCAGCCTGGGTTTGATCCTCTCCCAGCCTGCTTTGTGGACAGGCTTTTGAGGAGAGAGGAAGGGGAGGGCGGGATGTGTGTTTGTTCGGCTCACTCCCAATCTCAGGGACTTCTCATCTTCACCCACTCACTCACCCAGACATACTCACTCACACAGCTCACTCACAGACTCTCTGAGCCCCCAGACCCTTTCTGACGCACACACTGACAGATTCACTGGGGAAGTGGTGGCGAACCCAGATTCAAACCCTGCCACTGCAGATGATGAAATTTGAATTCAATTTTTAAAAATCTGGAATTTAAAAAAAAATCTAATGCTGACCATGAAACCATTGTCCATTGTCGTAAAAACCCATTCGATTCACTAATGTCTTAGGGATGGAAATCTGCCATCCTTACCTAGTCTGGCCTACATGTGACTCCAGATCCACAGCAACATGGTTGGCTCTTAACTGCCCCGTCAAGGGCAATTAGGGATGGGCAATAAATGCTGGCCCAGCTAGCGATGCCCATGTTACATGAACAAATAAAAACGGGATAAAAACCTCACACACGCAGATTCACTCATTCCCACACGCACACAGACTCTCACACACAGGGTGACACACATAGATTCACTTACCAACAAACTCACTCACTCACACACGCAGACGCACACACACAGCCGCACACACAGATTCACTTGCAGACACACAGACACGGACTTATTCACACACACACACACACACAGACTCACTCACACGCACACACAGACTCACTCATACACACAGACTCACTCATACACACAGACTCACTCATACACACAAGCTCACTCATACACACAGACTCACTCATACACACAGACTCATTCATACACACAGACTCACTCAGACACACAGATTTACTCAGACACACAGACTCACTCATACAAACAGACTCACTCATACAAACAGACTCACTCATACACACAGACTCACTCATACACACAGATTCACTCATACACACGGACTCACTCATACACACAGACTCACTCATACACACAGACTCACTCATACACACAGATTCACTCATACACACAGACTCACTCATACACACAGATTCACTCATACACACAGACTCACTCCTACACACAGACTCACTCATACACACAGATTCACTCATACACACAGACTCACTCATACACACAGATTCACTCATACACACAGACTCACTCATACGCACAGACTCACTCATACACACAGATTCACTCATACACACAGGCTCACTCATACATACAGACTCACTCATACACACAGACTCACTCAGACACACAGATTCACTCAGATACACAGACTCACTCATACATACAAACTCACTCATACACACAGACTCACTCATACACACAGACTCACTCATACACACAGACTCACTCATACACACAGACTCACTCATACAAACACAAATGTACACGGTGACAGACTCACTCACTCACAGACTCACTCACATGCAGCCACACACACAGATTCACTTGAAGACACACAGACACAGACTCATTTTCACACACACACAGACTCACTCACATGCACACACAGATTCACTCATACACGCACACTGCCTGACACACGCACATGCAGACACACACACAGGTTCACTCACACACACGGTGACATACACACACAAGCCATCACCCATGGCACCTTCCCATGCAATCGCAGAAGGTGTTACACCTGCCCCTTTACCTCTTCCATGCTTAACATCCCAGGCCCAAAACATTCATTCCAGGTGAAGCAGCGTTTGACTTCCATCTCTTCCAATTTGGCTACTGCATTCGCTGCTCCCAATGTGGTCTCCTCTATATCGGAGATCAAATGCAGACAGGGTGATCGCTTTGCTGAGCATCTTCGGTCTGTTCGCATTCAGGATCCTGACCTTCCTGTTGCTTGCCGTTTTAACAAAAGACCCTGCTCCCATGCCCACATGTCTGTTCTTGGCCTGCTGCAAAGTTCCAGTGAAGCTCAACGCAAACTGGAGAAACAACATCTCATCTTCCGTTTAGGCACGCTACAGCCTTCCGGCCTGAACATCGAATTCAACAACTTCAGATGATTAGCTCTACCCCACCTCGACCCATTTGTTTTCATCCCATTTCATTTTAACTGTCTTTTACCATTTCTTTCTTTCTTAATATATATGTAATTCTTCCACCCCCATCTTATCCACCTTTCCTTCACCTTTCCCCTCTTTGCTTCCCCCTTCCCCTCCACCACATCTACAGTTCATCCTCTGATGTTAGTTTCCCTGCTTTTTGACCTTTCACATCTTTTGTCCTCTCTGGGGACTGCCATGAGCACTCTTTCCCCTTGGTTTCTGTGGCCATTAGCACCCAGTTTCCCTGGGTTTCTGTGGCTATGACTCATCTTTCATTCTCACTCCACAGTATAAATATTTCCCACTTTCTCTGTCTGTTAGCTTTGACAAAGAGTCATCGGACTCTAAGCGTTAGCTCTTTTCTCTCCCTACAGATGCTGCCAGACCTGCTGAGATTTTCCAGCATTTTCTCTTTTGTGACACACACACATACAGACTCACCCATACTCAAAAAGATTCACTCACATACACACAAACGCACACGCAAAAACACATACACAGATTCACTCACACACACACATGGTGACACAAACAGACTGACTCATACACACACACATTGACTCACACACACTGTTAAGGGCTTAGAAACTCCAAAGTGTAGGGCGAACAGAGTCCATTCTGTAGGATGGTGCGAGACTGGTGGAAGGCAGATCACTGAAAGGTAGGTCTCAGAAGTGCGAGCATCCCTCAACTCCTGGTACCATGAAGTGTTGGCTAGTGTAGACTTGAGAGGTGAACAGACACTTCCAACACTGATGAAGGTTCAACTCAATTTTATTAACTACTTCTAACTAACTAACACACGGTGACTGTGGGTCTAAATGATGCTAACTTAAACTAGAGACCTAAGCCTTGTCCGAACCAGTTGATTCTCTCAGCACATGTTATAGGTCTGTGCTGGGCTGGATGAGTTCTTGTTACACTCAGAGGCAGCACCCAGACTGAGCGGGGACCGTGGTGCCCTCTGCCTTTATAGTGTGTGTATTCTAACTGGTGATTGGCTGCGGTGTTTGTACATGTTGATTGGTCCCTGCGTGTGTCCATTAGTGTGTGTCTGCACCATGATATGCTGGTGTATATTATGACACTGACCTACAACCTTTATGTGAATTTGGCTAGGATGAGCACAAAAACCTTGGCCTCAGGTGTGATTCAACAGACTTCCTAGACACTTTAAATCAAAACAAGGTTTATTCTAATATAGTTAACACATATATGTATGATATATATATATAAACACACAGCAAGAATTTTTATCAATTACAAACATAAAGACACCACACAGCTACAATAATCTAAGTATAACACTTAATTAATTCCCCTTTAGCTGTTCCAAATCAATAACAAAATCCAATAAACCAAACACCTATTCAAGGGTGTGGCGCAGCTGTATCCTCACTTGAATAGGACTGGTCTTTATCCTGAAATTCTGATCCAGTCTCAGCCTGCAGATTCAAACCCCTCCCGGAAAGCAAACTATATCTTTTAAGTTACCAAGGCAGGTAGCCGCAACCAATGATTTTCCAAGAACAATGTTTAAAATGAAAATAGAGAGAAACAGGCAAAACACTTCTTTTCTCTTTCTGAGTCCAAACTGAACTGAAACCAAAGCACCTCACAACCACAGGCCAGTTCCACCCACACAATGACATCACTGAAACCATGTGATAAGACAAAAACCTTTCTTAAAGGAACACTCACATGACAGCATGCAGACTCTCACACGTATTCACACACACACAGCTTCGTACAGACACAGACTCAAACACCGACATTCACATGCACAGATTCATTCACACTCAGACTCACACACAGACACACACACACACACTCACACACCGACACATTCACAAGCAGACACACAGATTCACTCACATACACAAATTCATACACACACACATTCACTCACGCATGCAAACACTCACACACAGACTCTCACATAAACACACAGACTCACTCACCTCAGACCCGCATGCACACATATTCACAAACAGAATCATTCACAAACAGATTCACTCACATACACACACTGACTCACACGGACAGAGGTCGGGATTCTCTCGCAACCGGCGGGATGGCTCGACGCCGGTGCCAAGAACGTTGCGAACCACTCCGGCGTCAGGCCATCTGGAAGTTGTGGAATCCTCCGCACATCCGGGGGCTAGGCCGGCCCCGGAGGGGTTTGCCCCACGCCAACTGGTGCCGAAGGGCCAGCGTGTTCCGGCAAATGTGCAGAACTACCGGTGTGTTCTGGTGCATGCACAGAACCGCCGGCATGTTGTTGCACGTGTGCAGGGGGGTGTTTTCTCCCCGCCGGCCATGGCGGACCCCTACAGAGGCCGGCGCGGAAGGAAGGAGTGCCCTCACGGCACAGGGCTGCCCGCAGATGGGTGGGCCCTGATTGTGGGCCAGGCCACCGTGGGGACCCACCTGGGGCCGGATCCCCCCGCGCCCCCCCGAGGACCGCACCAGCCAGCCTACCAGCCAGGTCCCGCCGTGTGGAACCATGTCAGTTAGGGCTAGCACGGTAGCATTGTGGATAGCACAATCGCTTCACATCTCCAGGGTCCCAGGTTCGATTCCGGCTTGGGTCACTGTCTGTGCGGAGTCTGCACATCCTCCCCGTGTGTGCGTGGGTTTCCTCCGGGTGCTCCGGTTTCCTCCCACAGTCACAAAGATGTGCAGGTTGGGTGGATTGGCCATGATAAATTGCCCTTAGTGTCCAAAATTGCCCTCAGCGTTGGGTGGGGTTACTGGGTTATGGGGATACGGTGGAGGTGTTGACCTTGGGTAGGGTGCCCTTTCCAAGAGCCGGTGCAGACTCGATGGGCCGAATGGCCTCCTTCTGCACTGTAAATTCTATGATAATCTATGATAATTTCACGCTGGCGGGACTGGCCGAAAACGGGCAGCCGCTCGGCCCATCGGTATCTGCAGAATTTCCGGGGGGCCGCTGCCAACGGCCCCCGACCAGCGCGGCGGGAATCCCGCTCCCGCCTGAAAACCGGTGCCGGAGAATTCGGGATTCACGCCGCCCCCCCGGGGATTCTTCGACCCGGCGGGGGTTTGGAGAATCCCGCCCAGAATCTCTCATATGCATATACACAAAAACAGACTCACTCACAGGCAGATTCACTCACAGACTCACACACACACAGATACTCTCTCATGTACTCACACACAGACTCACTCACAGCAGACATACACACATAGATTCACACACAGATTTACTCACACACACACAGACCCACTGATACAGATTAATCACAGGCACAGATACACTCACACCCTAATTCACTGACACACAGACTCACTCACATACACAGACACCCTCTCATACACACACACAGACTCACATACAGGGTGTGATTTCACTAAATGTGAACAAAATCCCACAGTGAGAGCGTTTAGCCGCTATTAAACGTCACTCGGGTTAGATAGGAGGCCTCAGCGGGGAATGCAAGCGGAGGCTGCACATAGCCCCGGTCTCTGCATTGAGGAGCTCTGATCGCCTGAAATCTGTGTAGCAAGAGGTCAGGGCGCCATGTCTAAATGGCGCCCCGATCTCTGACACCCCTGACGTGAACCCCGACACCCCCAAGCCCCAACTCAATATGAGGGCTCCACGTCACTCCCCCACCCCCCTGTACCCATGCAGGGCACCCCCGGCCCGATCGCCACCTGCGTCATCACTGCCAACCTAGTACCCTGGCAGTGTCAACCTGGTACCCTGGCAGTGCCACCCTGGTACCCTGGCAGTGCCAACCTGGTACCCTGGCAGTGCCACCCTGGTACCCTGGCAGTGCCAACCTGGTACCCTGGCAGTGCCAACCTGGTACCCTGGCAGTGTCAACCTGGTACCATGGCAGTGCCAACCTGGTACCCTGGCAGTGCCAACCTGGTACCATGGCAGTGCCAACCTGGTACCATGGCAGTGCCAACCTGGTACCCTGGCTGTGTCAACCTGGTACCGTGGCAGTGCCAACCTGGTACCATGGCAGTGCCAACCTGGTACCCTGGCTGTGTCAACCTGGTACCATGGCAGCGCCCCTTCCTCTCTAATCCCAACCTCCTCATTTCAATTTCTCTTTGAAAAGCTGTTTCTTTTTGTTGCATCTCCATCTCTTTCTCCAGCCTTTTAAATTCTCTTTCATACTCGAACTGAAACTCATTCTCTCCATCTCAATTTCCCCACCGGAAAATTGTCTTTGATGCTCACCACTTCCTGGATTCTCCAGTGTTTCTAACAGACCCAAGCATTCAACCAATGTATTTTATGTCTCTGCCTTCCCAGCTTTAGCTGACACCTCTATTTCTAATTTCCCTGCCAACTCCATTAGCTTGTCTTTTTGAAACTCTTGTAAATAAACGAAGGGCAAGTCGCTCACCTGAAGAAAAATCCTAGCTGCTTCCAGGGCCGTCCTGATATACTGCTGCAATCCTGGTGTCTCTTTTTAATTTATTCTGTCACCCAAACATCGCGTCTACTGTGCCACTTGACCCAGAGTTATAACATAATTCAAATTACAAACTGGTTAACTATCAGTCCTAACCCCCCTATGTAACTCACCTCAACCTCTACACACACATACAAGACAGACGAACACAAAGGGGAAAGAGGGGTGTAAAATAATAATAATCTTCATTACTGTCACAAGTAGGCTTACATTAACACCGCAATGAAGTTACTGTGAAAAGCCCCTGGTCACCACACTCTGGCGCTTGTTCGAGTGCACAGAGGGAGAATTCAGAATGTTCACTTCATCTAACAGCATGTCTTTCGGGACTTGTGGGAGGAAAGTGGAGCACCCGGAGGAAACCCACGCAGACCCAGGGAGAACGTGCAGACTCCGCACAGACAGTGACCCAAGCTGGGAATCGAACCCAGGACCCTGGCCCAGTACATCATTCTTCAATCTAGGCCTCCACTTGGAGATTTTTTATCTTCAGTCTGCAATGGTTTTCCCTGGTCTCAAAAACCTCTCTGCAGTCTCAAAAAATAGCAGACAGATAGTATTTCTGGAGAGATAGAAAGAGAGAGGGACTCACAACTACTCCCCTCAGCATCCAAGATCCGACTGTCCCTTCCTTGGTTCTGTTAAAGCCATCCCACATGGGCAGGACCCACTCACCGCCTGTCGCTGTGCAGACTATAACCTATGGCCAATTCATTGGCCACCAGCCAACCAATTGAACCGAATCTCTCCGATCTCTCGAGGTGCCAGAAAGTCTGAGTTTTTCTGTTCAGAAGCTGAACCCCCATAACAGTGTACCATTTTGCACCTTTCGCATTCCTCACTTCTTTTGCTCGAGTTAAAGGCACATGTCCACTAAACATCCATGGATCAAAATGATGATGACAAAGTAAAAGAAATGGGAAATAAGGGAATCAAAAGGAAGGGTCCTTACAATTGGAACAGCAGATCCTTGCAGATCTTGCGTTCAACTTTCCTATAGTTTGAAGAGATAATCCGCAGACCAGACCAGGCTTGGAGGGGGGGGGGGGGGGGGGGGTTGTGATCCTCGTGTCATGTGTTGGACAAGCCTGTGTGTCATGTGTTGGACAAGCCTGTACCAGGATGTTACCAGGAATGAGGAACTTCAGTTGTAGGAAGAGATTAGAAAAATTGGCACAAGTCCCCTTGGAACTGAGACAGGTAAGAAATGACCTCATCGAGGTTGTTCGGAAAATTGCAGATTTTGAAGGAATAAATCTCTGTCACAGATTTAAACTCAATTGCAAAACATTTAGGCGTGGGGTGGGGAAATGAGGAAATAATTTTTCCCTTCAGTTGTCAGGACCTGGAATGCTGGACCTGAAAAATTGGTGGAAGCTGATTCCATAACTAATTGGAAAAAGGATTTGGACAGGTGCTTGAGGATGAGGAGCTTATGGGCTGGTCAAGAATCAGTGTTGTGGAACGAAGTACAATTGGCCTCCTGAAGGGCCATCAAAGACACGGTGGGTTGAATGGCCTCCTTCAACGCTGTAATTTTCTGCGATCTCGCCCTTCATATCAGCAACCATCAAATGTCAGAGCCTGTTATATTGCAGAGAGAGAGTCATGTCTTGATCAGATTTCATTGACCCTGATAATTTAGCCCCTCTCTAAGGGCAGGAGCCAGATATTAAAAAGCAACTGCGAAATGAGAGAACCTCCCCAGAGCTATTAATCTCTAATTGATCTCAATGGACTAATTTAAACCGTTTGTACAGTGGGATTTCATGAGCATGTCCTTAAAGTGGCAGCCCTGGATAAACACGAGAGGGAGTGCAGTGAAGGTTTCCCAGTCTGATTCTCGGGATGGCGGGACTGCCGTATGAGGAGAGATTGAATCGGTTCGGATTGTATTCACTGGAGTTCAGAAGAATGAGGGGGGAATCTCATAGAAACCTATAAAATTCTAACAGGACTGGATAGGGTAGGAGCAGGAAGGATGTTTCTGATAGTGTGTTTGCCCAGAACCGGGGGTCACAGTCTGAGGATACGGGGTAGACCATTTAGGACTGAGATGAGGAGAAATTTCTTCAGCCAAAGAGTGGTGAGCCCGTGGAGTTCATTACCACAGAAGGTGGTTGAGGCCAAAACATTGCATGTTTTCAAGAAGCAGTTCTATGTAGGACTAGGGGCTGAGGGGATCAAAGGATATGGGGGGGGGGGGGGGGGGGGGGAGCTGGATTAGGTTATTGAATTGGATGATCAGCCACGATCAGAATAAATGACGGAGCAGGCTAGAAGGGCTGAATGGCCTCCTGCTTCTATTTTCTCTGTTTCTATCTGAGCAGTACTCCAGATTCCAATCACCTGTGATAAATTACAATCAGCAATTTGAATTATCACCTCATATGTGCCCTCAGTGAATAGAAGGAAATGCTGAGCATGTTGGAGATTTTAAATCAAAACATTGGAGGGTATTGTCTTTCACAAAATGAATGGTCAATTGTAGAAAATAATGAATTGAAAACATGAACATGAACCTTTGCCCCCTTGAAATGTTTCTCTGCAATGCAAATTCAACGTGCAGTATTAATATGGCGGAGGAGACAAGAGGACCTGAGTGTCGCAACTTCAGGCTTTGGAGTGGGACCAGATGCCAGGCCCCACCCACTGTGGAATCTTCCCCGCGGGGCACTGGCTCCCCACCGGCAGAGGCCGTTGGCCTGGGAAGGCACCAGGAAGAGAATTCAATTGGCCCTGTGGGCCACGTTCAGGAGGAGAAGAGATGTCCATGGCAGGCCTGCGGGGGAAGGGGGCATACGGACTCAGACAGGTGCAGTCAGGAGCCCAGCGAGTAGTCTGGGGAATCTGGGAGGAGGAAGTCTGGTAGTGAGAGAGAGAGAGAGAGACGGGAGCAAGACAGCAGCAAGGAGCTGAGGCCCAAGGCTGGTGAGTCGCAGCATCGAGGTTGCCAAGCCGGGAATAGGGCAAACTGAGGCCTCTAATGGTGGCTGCAGAGCCAGGAGGTGCCAGCAGCTTTTGAAGACCTAGGTAGACCACCTAGGCAGCACCTCTTGAGTTCAAAAGGCTATGAGGACAGGAAGACCCCTTTTGTGTTTGAGGGACTAGGTAATCGGGGTCACGTGGTCACAGGAAGTTAGCAATAGGAACTCTGCCAATTGAATTGGCTATTCTTCTGATGAAATGAAAATGAAATGAAAATCGCTTATTGTCACGAATAGGCTTCAATGAAGTTACTGTGGAAAAACCCCTAGTGGCCACATTCCGGCGCCTGTTCGGGGAGGCTGTTACGGGAATCGAACCGTGCTGCTGGCCTGCTTGGTCTGCTGAGACCAGGAATTAAACCTTTGGTAGTATCTCAATGAATCTGGAGCATTGGCCGTGAATATTCACTGTAAATAGTTTATTCCTTTACGTTCAACTATCTCATGAGATTTAATACAACCTAATGGCCCATTGGGTACACCCAAACATTTCCAAAATCCGTTTAAAATGCAGCTGTGCCTTATAGTCCATAAAATACATATGTGGATTGCAAGGGTGCGTATGAAAAAAACGGAATAAAGGGACCCTATCTTATAACCTTTATACTTGAATGTTATGTTACATTAAGAAAAATGATCATTTCAGAATGCATCTGCAAAAATACACAGAATAAACCTGACAAGAAATTAAATTGTCACTTCAACCGTAACCTTGGAAAATGCTTCATCCTCCCAGCTATGGATCAGTATAAAGTTGCTCTCTGCTAGTCCTTGTCCAACTAAAGCTAGACTGAAATTATCTCAACTTGTACTTATAGCTCAAACCAGATCATGTTCAGCTCGTCCTGATCAAAGCTGTGAATAAATTAACTTGAATATTGCTAAAAAAAAAGAGACATGTGGAAGTTTGCTGACTTGCACTCATCAAGATGCAAGCATTGTAGACACATTGCACCCATTTCAGCAAAACAAAATAAGTGACAGCCATTCATTGACTCATTCCTCAGGGCAATGCCTTGACTAATCAGAATCACGCTATTTGGTTGAAATTGAAAATAATGATTGGCAGTTAACTGTCAGTCACCATTAACTGCCATCCCCATGCCACAGTGCCAATGTGCCATGATTAATCCCTCAACCAGTTGTTTTGATGGCATTTCTGGCAAATGCTGGTTTGAAGTAGATGCACGTCCACCAGCACTTGGCATAGTGGCATAGTGGCACAGTGATTAGCACTGATACCTCACAGTGCCAGGAACTCAGGTTCGATCCCAGCCCCAGATCGCTGTCTGTGTGGAGTTTGCACGTTCTCCCCATGTCTGTGTGGATTTCCTCCGGCTACTCCGCTTTCCTCCCACAAGCCCAAAAATGGGCAGGTGAGGTGGATTGGCCATGCTAAGATTACTGCTTAGTGTCCAAAGATGTGTAGGTTAGGTGGGCTTGCAGGGATAGGGTGGGGGAGTGGGCCTGGGTGGGATGCTCTTTCAAAGGGTGGGTGCAGACTCGATGGGCCCGATTGCCTCCTTCTGCACTAAAGGGATTCTATGAAATGAAATGGACCAGAACTATTTCACATCATGCCACCAGAACGTCCATGCCATTACTGTGGTTTAGCTGTAACTCTGACTCTGATCCACGGAATGAAAGTATACCACCTTCTGCATCATTCTATCCCACTAGATTTTCCATCTTTAACCCTTTTGAGAATAGCAATAGCCTTGAATCACCAAAGCCATAACTCAGAAAGAAAATCATAGACAACCTACATTTTTTTTCATAGAATTTACAGTGCAGAAGGAGGCCATTCGGCCCATCGAGTCTGCACCGGCTCTTGGAAAGAGCACCCTACGCAAGCCCACACCTCCACCCTATCCCCATAA
Organism: Scyliorhinus canicula; assembly: GCF_902713615.1. Taxonomy (NCBI): domain Eukaryota; kingdom Metazoa; phylum Chordata; class Chondrichthyes; order Carcharhiniformes; family Scyliorhinidae; genus Scyliorhinus; species Scyliorhinus canicula. The sequence continues at coordinate 15,544,075 of NC_052156.1, read as the reverse complement.
CCCAGTAACCTCACCTAACACTAAGGGCAATTTGGACCCTAAGGGCAATTTATCACGGCCAATCCACCTAACCCACACATCTTTGGACTGTGGGAGGAAACCGGAGCACCCGGAGGAAACCCACACACACACGGGGAGGATGTGCAGACTCCACACAGACAGTGACCCAAGTGGGGATTCGAACCTGGGACCCTGGAGCTGTGAAGCATTTGTGCTATCCACAATGCTACCGTGCTGCCCACATCTAGTAGACCTGTGCTATATTACAACACACATGGCCAGGCTTGGCTTGATGGGATGAGACACCAACCTGTTGGCTGCAAGGAACCCATGGGAAGTACTCTTCAACTCAGTCCCCAATGAGCACATCCCCGCAACATACAAACTGTCCCAAAGTATTTTCTCCACAACTGACGTGCGAAATGGGGAAGTATCACATTGGTCCAGCAGCCGATGTTCTGAGGCAAGAGTTAGGTTGCACTAAAGGGAGTTTTACTCCACACTGCATCATGCTATACATGAGTGTGCTGATGCAGTTGTGACCTCTCCAAAATATTCCATATCCCTGCACTATAATGCTTCTCACTTTGAGAAGTATTTCTCGAAGCAATAAAATTCTAGATGAATCTACTGACTGTTATAAAACCACAGGGCTTTTATCTTAATACTCACTTCAAACCTCATAAATCAATCCAGAAGGTTAGTGTACTGGAAGCTGGCAAAGTGAAGGTATGTTAATACTTCATCTTGAACACCTGGCTGCGGTTCAATTGAAATGGCCAATTGAAACCTCTGGCACTTCATTATTGGACTTCCAGTGGCAGCCATGACCAGCTAGGTCGCGTTCACGGCAGCTCCCACCGAGATCGGGATTTCGGGCTGCTAAACGGGGGCGACGGTGGCATTTGGAGCTGGAGACCGGTGTGGGAACGGACGCTGGAGCGGTTCCCCCCCCCCGGCGCTGTATGGAGCGAACCAGGAGTGGGGCCGTCAGACGTGCAATCGCGGGAAAGAAGGCTGAAAAGGTCCGGGGAAACAAAATGGCGGCCGGAGTGGATTGAGAGGTGTGGGCCCAGTGGGCCAGAAAGCAGCAGGAATTTCTGAGAAACTGTTTCACAGAATTAAAAACAGAGATGCTGGCCCCCATGAAGGCCTCTATGGAGAAGATTGTGGAGGTCCAGAAGGCACAGGAGATGGCGATCAAGGAGGTGGGGAGGAAGGTGGCGGAAAATGAGGACGAGATCCTGGGCCTGGCGGTGAAGGTGGAGGCACACAAGGCCCTACATAAGAGATGGCAGGAGAGGCTGGATGACCTCGAGTACAGGTCTCGGAGCCATAATCTGCGGAGCCTGGGCCTTCCCGAAGGTGCGGAGGGGGCGGACGCGAGTACGTATGTGACCGCAATGTTGGGGACGCTGATGGACGCGGGGGCCTTTTCGCGGCGCTTGGAGCTGGATGGGGTGCATAAGGTCCTCCCCAGAAAGCCGAGGGGGAACGAGCCACCAAGGGCGATGGTGATAAGGTTCCACCGCTGTGCAGACCGGGAGCGTGTCCTGCGGTGGGCAAAGAACGAGCGGAGCGGTAAGTGGGAGAACAGCGAGATCAGCATTTACCAGGACTAGGGAGCTGACCTGGCGAGGAGGGGTGCGGGTTTCAACCGGGCTAAGGCGGTCCTCCACAGCAATGGGGTGAAGTTTGGCCTCCTGCATCCGGCACGACTCTGGGTAACATACCAGGACAGGCACCATTACTTTGATACGCCGGACGAGGCGTGGACGTTCATCAGGCACAAAACGCTGGACTTGAACTAAGGGGCAGTGGAATGTGGGTGAAACATGCTGATGGGAAGGGGTAACTGGGGGTTGACCTGGGGTAAGATGGCGGGTAGAGCATAAGTTTGATTGCCTGTCTGCTCCAGTTTGTTTGTTGTTTTTTGTTTTCCTTGTGTTTTGTTTCAGGGAGCGGGACACGCCCAGGTCGTGTTGTCCGCCGCACGGGAAGGTCCCGGATGGCACTTGCCCCTCTACCTTGTGTGTGGGGCGGGGGGGGGGGGGGGGGGGGGCGGGGGGGGTGTTGGGTGGCCCGAAGGAGGTGACAAGATTAAGGTCGGGGGATAAAGGCGGGAGCGGCCGGGGTCAGCATGGGTGAACTGACTTACGGAAGCGCAATGGGGGGGGGGGGGGGGGGATCAGAGCTAAGCGGATTCTTGGCAGAGAGGGGTGATGCGGGAGGTTGGGGGGGGGGGGAAGGGGTGCTGTTTTGATGACTGAAGGGGAGCCAGTTGAGGGAAATGGATGGAGAGTCGGGCTGGGGGGCCGCCGAGGGGAGGGCTGGTGCGAGCGGGAGGCGCGGGCACGTGGCTGGCCGAAAAAGGGGGATGGCTAGTCGGCGGGGGGGGGGGGGGGGGTTAGTCAACCCCCCTGACCAGGCTGATCACGTGGAAAGTGAGGGGCCTGAATGGGCCGGTCAAGAGGTCCCGCGTGTTCTCGCATCCAAAGGTGTTGAAGGCGGACGTGGCCATGTCGCAGGAGACGTACTTAAAGCTCGCTGACCAGACGAGGTTAAGGAGGGGATGGATGGGCCAGGTGTTTCACTCGGGGTTAGACTCAAAGACCAGAGGGGTGGCAATTTTGATTAGTAAACGAGTGGCGTTTGAGGTGGGGAGCCTCGTGGCGGACTAGGGGGGCAGGTACATAATGGTGAGCGGCAAGCTGCAGGGGGCCCGAGTGGTGTTGGTGAATGTGTATGCCCCGAACTGGAACGATGCGGACTTCATGAGGCGCGTGTTGGGTAGGATCCCGGACTTGGAGTTAAGTAACTTGATTATGGGAGGGGACTTTAATACTGTCTTGGATCCAGTCTTGGAAGTTCCAAGTCCAGGTCGGGAAAGAGGCCGGCGGCGGCCAGGGCCCTGTGGGAGTTCATGGACCAAATGGGGGGCGTGGACCCGTGGAGATTTGCGCGGCCAAGGGCGAAGGAGTTCTCCTTTTCCTCCCATGTCCATAAAGTCTATTCGCGGATAGACTTCTTTGTGTTGAGCAGGGCGCTAATCCCGAGGGTGGATGGGGTCGAATACTCGGCCATTGCGGTCTCGGACCATGCCCCGCACTGGGTGGACCTGCCACTGGGGGCGGAGCGGGGGCAGTGCCCTCTCTGGAGACTGGACGTGGGGCTGCTGGCGGATGAAGATGTGTGTGGGCTGATAAGGAGGAGCATCGAGAACTACGTGGGAGCGAATGACACAGGGGAGGTAACAGTGGCAGTGGTTTAGGAGGCTTTGGAGGCGGTCATTAGCGGGGAGTTAATTTCTATTAGGTCCCACAGAGAGAAGGAGAGGGCGGAGAGGGAGAGGTTGGCGGGAGAGATACTTAGGGTGGACAGGAAGTACGCGGAGGCCCCGGAGGGGGGGCTGCTAAATGAGCGCCGGAAACAGCAGGCGGAGTTCGACTTGCTGACCACGGGGAAGGCGGAGGCACAGTTGAGGAAAGTGAAAGGGGCAGTCTACGAGTATGGGGAGAAAGCGAGTAGGATGCTGGCGCACCAACTGCGCAGGAGGGAGGCAGACAGGGAGATCAGGGGGGGGGGGGGGGGGGGTGAGGGATAAGGAAGGTAACACGGTGTTGAACCCAGGGAGAGTCAACAAAGTCTTCAGTGAGTTCTACGGGAAGCTGTACGAGTCGGAACCTCCGAGGGGAGGGGAGGGGATGAAGCAATTTATGGAGCGATTGAGGTTCCTGAGGGTGGAAGCAGAGTGGGTGGAGGGGTTGGGGGCCCCGATTGAGGTGGAGGAGGTAGTTAAGGGGCTGGCAAGCATGCAGTCGGGCAAGGCCCCGGATCCGGATGGCATCCCTGTAGAATTCTATAAGAAGCTCTCAGAGCTGCTGAGCCCACTCCTGCTAAGAACCTTTAACGAGGCAAAGGAGAGAGGGAACCCCCCCCCCCCCCCCCCCCCACGATGTCGCAGGCATTGATCTAGCTTATTTTGAAGAAGGAGAAGGATCCGCTTCAATGTGGGTCCTACAGGCCGATATCGCTCCTGAATGTAGACGCCAAATTGTTGGCAAAAATTCTGGCGAACAGAATAGAGGACTGTGTCCCGGGAGTGATTGAGGAGGACCAGACGGGTTTCGTCAAGGGCAGGCAGCTGAACACGAATGTGAGGAAGCTCCTGAATATTATCATGATGCCCTCGGAGGGGGGGGGGGGGATGTGGAAGTAGTGGCTGCAATGGATGCGGAGAAAGCCTTTGACAGGATGGAGTGGGAGTACCTGTGGGAAGCGTTAAGGAGGTTTGGATTTGGTCAGGGATTCACAGGGTGGGTCAAGCTGCTGTATCAGGCCCCCTGTAGCGAGTGTGTCCACGAACCGGCTAAGGTCGGAGTATTTCAGGTTGCACCGGGGGATGAGGCAGGGGTGCCCCCTGTCCCCGTTGCTGTTTGCCCTGGCAATTGAGCCGTTGGCCATAGCGCTCAGGACTTCAAGGGACTGGAGGGGGCTGGTGCGCGTGGGGGAGGAACACCAGGTCTCCCTCTACGCGGATGACCTGTTGTACATTTCGGACCCATTAGAGGGGATGGGGGAGGTCATGCGGATCCTGGGGGACTTTGGGAGCTTTCCGGGGTACAAGTTACAACGTGGGGAAGAGTGAGCTGTACGTGGTCCACGCTAGGGGTCAGGAGGAGAGACTGGGGGAGCTCCCACTCAAGATAGTGGAGAGGAGTTTTCGGTACTTGGGGATACAAGTGGCTAGGAACTGGGATGCCCTGTACAGGCGCAACTTAAACTGGCTTGCAGAGCAGATGGAGGGAGATTTTAAAAGGTGGGACATGCTCCCGCTTTCCCTGGCGGGACGGGTGCAGACTGTGAAGATGACGGTTCTCCCCAGGTTCCTCTTCCTTTTTCAGTGCCTCCCCATTTTCATCCCCAAGTCCTTTTTTAAGCGGGTGAATAGGATTGTTACGGGATATGTGTGGGCGAATAAAACCCCGCGAGTTAAAAGGGCAAACTTGGAGCGTAGCAGGGGAGGGGGAGGACTGGCTCTGCCGAACTTCCGCAGCTATTATTGGGCGGCCAATGTGGCCATGATTAGGAAGTGGGTGATGGAGGAGGGGGCGGCATGGGGGCGGCTGGAGGCGGTGTCATGTAGAGGCACCAGCCTAGAGGCACTAGTCACAGCGCCTCTGCCGTTCTCGCCGGCGCGATACACCACAAGTCCGGTGGGGACGGTGGCACTGAGGATTTGGGGGCAGTGGAGAAGGCATAGGCAGGAAGAGGAGGCCTCAGTGTGAACCCCGATACGGAATAACCACAGATTTGCTCCGGGTAGGATAGATGGGGGGTTCCAAGGCTGGCATAGGGCAGGCATTAGGAGAATGGGGGACCTGTTTATAGACGGGACTTTCCCCAGCGATCAGGCACTGGAGGAGAAGTTTGGCCTGCCCCCGGGGAATGCGTTCAGGTACCTCCAGGTTCAGGACTTTATTGAAAAGCAGGTGGGACATTTCCGCTGCTGCCCCCGCGTAGGATACAGGACAGGGTTGTGTCTGGCATCTGGGTAGGGGAGGGGAAGGTGTCGGACATATATCAGGAGCTGCAGGAGGTGGAGGAAGCCTCTGTGGAGGAGTTGAAGGGCAAGTGGGCGAGGAGTTGGATGAGGGCCTGTGGGCTGATGCCCGGGGAAGGGTAAATTCCTCCTCTTCATTTGCCAGGCTCAGCTTAATTCAGTTTAAGGTGGTGCAGCGGGCTCACATGACGACGGCGAGAATGAGTAAGTTCTTTGGGGTGGAGGACCGGTGCGCGAGGTGTGCAGGGAGTCCGGCGAACTATGCCCATATGTTTTGGGCATGCCTGGCACGTAAAGAATTATGGCATGGCTTTGTGAGCGCGATGTCTAGGATTCTGGACACTCGGGTGAAGGCGAGTCCAACAATAGCGATATTTGGGGTGTCGGAGGATCCGGGAGTCCAGGAAGCGAAAGAGGCCGAGGTGCTGGCTTTTGCCACCCTGGTAGCCCGGAGACGGATCTTGTTAATGTGGAGAGACTCGAAACCCATGAGTGTGGAAACCTGGGTCAGTGATATGGTTGGGTTTCTCAGCCTGGAGTGAATAAAGTTCGCCTTGAGAGGGTCCTTGATGGGGATCTCCTGGCGGTGGCAACCGTTACTTGGCTTTCTAGGGGAGCAGTAAAGTGTCAACAGCAGCAGCATCCCGGGGGGGGGGGGGGGGGGGGGGGTGGGGGGGGAGGGGTTGAGGGGGGGGGGGGGGGTGGGGGGGGGGGGAATTGTTGATATAATGTGAATTTTGTTTTGTATAAAGACAACACCCACCTTGTTTTGTTCAATGATTCTCGTTTATTTTTGTTATGTAGAAACGTTGGTTGGAAAAAGCTTTAATAAAAACATTTATTAAAAAAAAAAAAAATCTCTGGCACCTGAAGGGGCTCTCTCCATCGCGGAAATGTCTCGATGCAGTATAACGGCTGTTGAGGTTGGATGACCAGCAGCATGTTGCAGCCGTACTCAGGGTCGTGCAGTTCTCAAGATAAGAAAGCATTGCTCGAAACCATCTTTGAAAGCAAACATGCATGTGAATGAGACTGATTACTTTGTTGATGCCACATGTAAATACCAGCTCAGAAAATCTGTGGTGATTTGTAGTGTACAAATGCAGGATTTTAGATATATTAGATTATAAATATTTGGCAATTTAAGGGTTAAAAGCCTGGGTTACAGTGTGTTTGACTGCAGTGGTCATGTTTTTAAAACATGAGAGCTGTATGTTTTTTTACTTTCTTGTTGTTTAATTGGAATTGTTTCAGGAGTAATTGTAAGCTATTTTCTGGTGTGAGGTTTCAGATTTTAATATGAGGTCAATAATAAAGTTTTGTTTTATAATACCAAATCCCTACTTTTTTGTGCATCACTCCTGGAGCAAAGTATTCTTTCCGCACAGCCTTACAAAATAAACTAAAATAAAATATTAGGGTGTTGGTCCAGAATCGTAGCCACTGTTGGGGTCTGGTCTGGAATCGTAATAGTGGTGATTGCCCCTTTAAGGTCAACACAGCAGAGTATGGGTCACCTGGCTTGGGTGACCAATTGGGGTTCAGAGTGGGTAATCACCCCAGGAGGTAGAGTCGTCGCTTAGGCTGGAGACATGTCGGGAGCTCAGTGCAGCCATGAGGTTGCTTCTTAATCTTCTTATTGATAAATCCTTTTGTGTTTATAATATAGTCAATGAAAGTGCATCCTTACAGCATCCCCCTGAATCTGATATATCCAGGATCCACCGCAATCAACAGACCCTAGTTCAGAACAAGGATCCACCGCAATCAACAGACCCTAGTTCAGAACAAAAATAAATCCAATCAGTTCTAAAATTTTTGCACAAAATGAGACAATATTGGGTGTGATTGAATGGAAAAAAACCAGAATCCACTTTTGTTTATCAGGGTGTTTGTCAGTGGCTGCAGAGCCGAGAAACACCCGGCTATTCAACAGCACTTTGCCGTTTTTTTGGCCTCGGTGAAGAACGCCCCTTTGATGTCACACTTACATCATTTCCTGCACTCTCAAGCTCAGCTCGCCAGTGCAGGAAGAGTAGTTGTGGATCAGGGCACCATTTTTAAAGGTAGCCCCAATCTTTTGACCTCCCTTAGCAACAACGCTGTGGCCTCAGGACATCCTCCCCAACCCCCCCCCCCCCCCCACCCCCCACACCGCCACTTCACCCAAAGTACCTCTTCCAGGGTCCTCGTGCTCCATCCTTTCACCCTACCTCTTAAGGGCAAGGCACCCTGGGTTCAAAATTGACACGGGCAACCTGGCACCCAGGCACCTTGGCACTGCCAGCCTACCTCCCTGAGAGTAAAAAGTTTGACAAAGAGTCATCCAGACTCGAAACGTTAGCTCCCTTCTCTCTCCACAGATGCTGTCAGACCTACTGAGATTGTCCAGTATTTTCTTCGTGTTTCTTTAAGCCCCATTTGTTTAAACATCATAAACCCTTTAATTACAACGTAGGCACAGTTTGAAATGACTAAAACCCACACACATGCAGGCACCTTTGTTTAACATGAATCTAACTAAAGTTAGAAACACTTAGAAACACAAAATTAAACTTACTTAAAGCTATACCTTATTTCCAACAGCCACAAATACAAATATTGGGTACGTAAAACTGCCTGTGTTTCCTGGTACACTGTTTTTGAGTTTTGTATCATCCACACATTTTGAAATTGTGCCCTGTCCAAGGTGTAGGTCATTAATATATGTCAGAAAAAGCAAGGTCCTTAACACTGATCTCCGCAGGCGAAACTCTGTTACAAATGTTCTCCAACTCGAAACACATCCATTAACCACTACTCTCTGTTTCCTGTCACTCGCCCAATTTCATATCCATCTTGCTTCTGTCCTCTTTGACGTGTTAGAAAGCATTCGGCAGGTGAAGCAGCACCTGTGGAGAGAGAAACATGGCTAACAAATGCAATTTTGCCACTGGCATGGGCACTGGATATCAGGGTCATTTCCAGGTCATGAGCTCAAGGTGGCAGTAAGGCATCGGGCTGAATTTTGTCGGAGACGGCCCCTTTGTAGGTCACCAACACATTCACCGCCCGATTTGAGATTGTGGGTAGGTTCCAAAGACGAGCTCTGCAGACAGCATGGCCCATTGCAAGGAAACCGGTCCAGTTTCCCTGTGAGACCAGTGGGAGTTCCGCTGAGGCCCGAGCACAGCAGGAGCTCCAGGGAATCCGCCAGGTCATCATCAACATCAGGGCACTGACTGAGGCCTCGTTAGACCCTCGGCAATCGGAGACATCTGTATCCAGGAACTGCACACTCAAAGGCAAGGTTGCGCCATGGCAAGACAGCAGCCTTGCCATCTTCTGCCAGGAACATATCGATGTCCCTCAGCTGTAACACAGCCCCGGCCTCCCACTGTGGGCCTCTTCCGCTCACTTGCTAGGGTGCTGGCACAGCGGAGGCCCTGTACAGTGCTGGAAAAATTGCCATGTGGTGTGAAAGTTGCAGATGCTTAGTCTACTTAACAACGTTAATTAGCATCCCGCTGAGGACATGAGGCTCGCCAGCATTGGATCCGTCCCCATCCCAAATCCCCCTCTTACCCATACCCAATGGCTTCAGCTCAATGCTTCAAATCTTGCATCAGAACATGTTATTAAAGCACAGTGAGCTTGTTCTTCCCTGAACAATGTTGGAGTCGCAAAGATAAATTGGGGAAATCTGCAGGTAGATTTCATAACATTGATACTGCAAGTCTCTTGGGGAAAGAAAAAAATACTGTTTATTTTTCTGCAACACGACTGCACTCAGTGTCAGTCACAAAGTAATTAACAGGAAAATTGAGCATATATTTCTGCTGAAGAAGGATGTTAACATGTACAGTAACTCAGATTTAGAATGCAAACAGCAAGAATCAATGTCCTCATTAAGAAATTCTTATTAAACAGAATGGCAGCGTTGTTACAGTGCAGAAGGAGGCCATTTGGCCCATCGTGTTGGTACCGGCCCTCTGAACAAGCAACTCATCTAGTTCCATTCCTCCATCCTCTCCCCGTAACCCTGAACATTCTTCCTTTTCAGATGACAGTCTAATCCCCTTTGGAATGCTCCGTTGAACCTCCTTCCACCAAAATCTCAGACAGTACATTCCAGACCCTAATCACTCGCTGTGTGGAAAAAAGTTTCTCCCCGTGTCTCTTTTGCTTCTTTTGCCGGTTACTTTAAATCTGTGCCTGCTCGTTCTCGATCCTTTTACAAATTTCTCCCTATCTATTTATGTAAAAGAATAAAGGGTTATGGTGTTCAGGCGGGAAAGTGGAGCTGAGCCACAAAAGATCAGCCATGATCTCAATGAATGGCGGAGCAGGCTCGAAGGGCCAGATGGTCTACCCCTGCTCCTACTTCTTACGTTATGTTATGTTATCTACTCTGATCAGATCCCTCCCGATTTTCGATACCTCCATCAGATCTCCTCTCAGTCCTTCCTTTCTCCAAGAAAAATATTTCCAACTTCTCCAATCGATCTTCATGACTGACGTTCCTCAAGACTGGAACCATTTTCCTCAATAAACCACATTAGCCAGGTTGACACTCAAATTGCCACTTTTGTGTCATAAAAAAATAAAATTGCATTGTTGCCAGGCAATTGCTCTCTAACCATAACAACATATCATCAATCACCCGCAGGGAGATTGAAATGGCCAGCTCTCTGGAAGTGAGTCAAGAACGACAATCCAACCAATGAGTTCAGTTGCGTTTTGCTCCCCAGGTTTTTGCTTTAGCCCAAGGCTGAGTCCATTTTATTATTTTCATTACCCAACTGTGAAGCACTTTGAGAAATTCTCTATGCACTAAAAGTGCTAGATACGTGCAGGACGTCGTTGAGTCATATGATTTGTAACGCATTGGTTAAAAGGGCTTCGGAGCCTGTTTCAATCGTAACTGTCAAAGGAGAGTTGGAAATATATTTGTAAAAGAATAGCCCGCAGGCCGGGCAGAGGGGGATTGGGACTAATTAGGTTGTGGTTTTACAGATCTGGCAATGAACTGAGTGACCTCCTTCTCTGCTACGTGACTCTGAGATACACTTGTTCAGATCATCATTGATCGTAACATTTTACAGCACAAAAGGGGCACAACTTGTTGGTGTCTACACAAGCTCTTTAACAAGCTGCTTTTTCCTTGGGTCATCTCCCATTCAGATACTCAAGTGGGACTGGAGGTGTGTAGATTATCACCATGTTACATAAAGTAGCCAAGTTCAGGAACAAAACTCTGGCCTTTTTACTCTATTTATATGAAATATGTAGCAATGTGCCAACTACACAGGAGAATTTCTAATTAGCTTCTGTGGGAATGATGAGAACTGTTGATGTCGTACAGCCTGCAACTACAATTCGATGTATTAATATTCTGTTTTTAGATACTTCTATTCTATTTAATAACATGCAAATGGATTGTTTCTGCGCTGTATTTTTGATGTAAAGTTATGCTAAAACGAACTCTAAAAGTAAAATATTTTTGATGCACCAATTTGCTCTTCACTTTGACTCCTGAAAACTTCCCTGCAAAGGTCATAAGGAGCAACTCGCTGAACTCTTACTCGCCCTCCACGATGTGCTGCTATTGCTCAGATAGATTGCGTAGTGTACGCAAAGACCACAAAATAGGTAAGTCTAAAAAACAAAGCTAAATTTATTACGCTACTTATTATACAGTTTGATCACTATACTTAAAACAAGCAATATTATAACTAAATTACAATCTACACTGTACTAACACCTGTCTCATGCACTCTATCTTAAATTGTTCTCTGCTCTGCTTCTATTCTCTCTACACTCTCCTCACACACACTCCTAGAAGCCTGAGAGGCATTCCTTTTGCTAGGTCTGCTCCCCAGCTCCATCGAGTGGTCGGTTAGAGTATTACATTAACCCATTTTGCACAATGTCACACACGGTGCTGATGCTTTTTCCTGACTGTAGTGGGTCACAATGAAGGTGTGGGTTACAATTCTGCTGTTGGGAAAGGTGAGTCGGTTTTGTGTTGCAAACCATGAAGCCAGTCCTACACCCACCCCACCCAGTGGAGCCTGTATAAGAAATGTCAACCTTTGTACGCCCACTGGTTATCTTTCACTTTGAATGCAGATGTAATTGTCCAATCGTGAAGAATGTAGAACGGCCAAGTGGAAAAACTGCTGACCATCCTTGATTCAACCCTGGAGGGTTGAGTTGAGGCTTTTCTGTGACCAACCATTGGAGACTGGTCAAGCGGTGGTGAAGTCCATGCGTCATTTACATTTGCTAATGCTGCTTAATGCCGAACAGCTCTGAAAACAAAGCCAGGGTCACCGGTAGGTGACAAAGGGAGGGTTGTGATTGGGTTAATGGAGGAAACTGAGACAGCAGTGACCCAGATTATTTTATCATTTTCCTTTCCTTGCATCCTTGCACTTTCCTATGATTTACATCTTGAAAGAAGTCTACCTCCTGCAACAGATGGTCACTTTAGACACCTTTCAAAACGTAATCTGCCTCATTGCAGAAAATAATGGGGCAAAAGCCATTTTCAGGTCCCATTAATCCCAGGACGAAGGAAGGAAATGTCTGATTCCATAATGGCGCTGGACGTGGCTCTATTAGTCTTTTCATTCGAATGAGAACCTGTCCAGTCCTGACCTGCATGTACCGACCCCCTTCCGGAGATACACAGGTATGGCATGTCATGCTTGTCTATCTTATGCCAGTCTCACACGTCCACTTTACTCATTGATAGCCATGTCTATGTGATGTCCATTATTTAACTATGCCTCGGTCAAGCTATCTTTCTGCTGTCCTCCGCCTTACTCGCTGGAAGAGGTCTCTGTAGTTTTTCAGCTCCGATCAAATAGCCAAAATACTGACCTTTTTATTCCAGATGTACTTTTTCAGAGTTCTTTTTGTTCTTACTATTTCAAGCACCCCATCAGTTTTCTTATGGTCTATAAGTATGAAGATAAGGTCACAATCCAAAGACGTGCAGGTTAGGTGGATTGGCCATGCTAATTAGTGTCCAAAAAGGTTAGGAGGGGTTATTGGGTTACGGGGATAGGGTGGAAGTGAAGGCTTAAGTGGGTTGGTGCAAACTCGAAGGGCCAAATGGCCTCCTTCTGCACTGTATTTTTCACAGGATGCAGTCAGTCACTGGCACGGCTAACATTGCCCATCCCTAAGTGCCCTTGGGAAGGAAGTTAGCCGCCTTCCTGAGCTTCTGCAGTCTGTGCAGCACGTGGCAGTGAAGCTTGTTCCTGGTAAGTGCCTTGGGTGCCTCATTACCACAGGGCAGGTGCCTTAATGTCCAATTAGAGAGTCTCAAATCAATGTCTCTTTCAAAAGGTGGCACCTTGAACTGGACAGCACTCCTACAGTACCTCACTGAAATTTGAACCTAGATGTTGTGCTGAAGCAGCTGGAATAGGATTGAACCCACAACCTTCTGACTCCAGGGCATGGCCGACTTTTGTTGCTGTTGGTGAGAAATGCTCCATTTCTCACTGCAACCATCCCTCAATGCGAAAGAGGAGGAAAAACAACAAATATTTAAAAAATAATAATAATCTTTATTATTGTCACAGGTAGGCTTACATTAACTCTGCAATGAAGTTACTGTGAAAAGCCCCTAGTCGCCACACTCTGGCACCTGTTCTCGTACATGGAGGGAGAATTCTGAATGTCCAATTCACCTAACAGCACGTCTTTTAGGACTTGCGGGAGGAAACCGGAGCACCCGGAGGAAACCCACGCAGACGCGGGGAGAAGGTGCAGACTCCGCACAGACAGTGACCCAAGCCAAGAATTGATCCTGGGACCCTGGCGCTGTGAAGCAACAGTGCTAACTACTGTGCTACCGTGCTGCCCATTCCTGAAGGAGATGTCAGCTTTATTATTACAAATATGGCTGAGGTTAAGTTCAATTTGATCGTTAAACAGCCCAGGGCCAACCTTGACTATCCTCTATGTAAACTGCAGCTACGCTGCTGGAATCAAGGGGTGGGATTCAGGCATTTTCTTGAGATAATCATCTTGACCGTAAGGAATTATGAAAAAGTGATGCAACGTACAGAGTATTAAGTAAGTGACAAAGGAAAAGGAATGTTCTGGAAAGTACCGACAATGTCAGAGCAAATTAATCTTCGGAATGTCTCTGTTTCTCAATCAGCTGACAGCAGGATTCACAGCTTGGGTGACAGAAGTAAAAACCTTCTTCCTGACGGGATACAGTTCGCAATATTAAAATTGGAACTTGTAGCAAGGAAATGAGACTGTAATTAGTTCACAGCCGGTGATGTTCTCCCCAAGACACAATGCTGTGCGGTTGCTTTCAAAATGATTCTGGTGAAACATTCCTTGTGGAATAGGCACTTATAGGCACAACTTTGTTGGAAAATGCATCGCTGGAGTTCCTCACACTTCGAATTACAATTAGGTGGAGTGGATTGCACATTGAACGACATGGTTTAAAGGGATTGCTCAGCGAGGGCTTTAGATATCAAAGTGCGACATCGTGGCCCAAATATCGCGTGAGGCCTCTTCCAAGGTCTGCCAAGCTCGAAACACCTCACCAGATTTAACGGGAATCTCGCGAGACATCGCAATCTGGTGTCGCCCTGGATCTCGGCTGATTTAAATATGCCTAACGGCCACGCCCGGTAGATCTTGCAGGGCACCGTGTAGTACCAGTTTCCACAAACGTGGTCCAGTCATAATGGCACCTGGGGAATTTCTCAGGCCATTAGAGATTCCCGACCAGTCGGGGACCGGGCAGGGTGGCACTCTGGCATTCCCTGTGGCACCTGGGCACCTTGGTACTGCCACCCTCGCACCCTGGCAGTGCCAATTGGGCAGCCTGTAAGTGCCAATATGGAACTGCCAGAGTGCCAAGGTATCACAGCCAGGTTGGCTGGGCACTGCCAGGCCACAGTGCCCAGGTGTCAGGTTGGCCAGGAATTAGGCCCAAGGGGCTTCACCAGTTGGACGGAGGTGAGGGACCTCCCCGAGTTTGGGAGGGTGGGGGGGCTTAAAAAATAGGTGGGGGGAGCTAAATGGCAGGTGAGTTGGAGCTTGGGCAGCCAGACAAAATGGCACCCCGATCTGTGAGGAGTCTCTAAGACTCTAAGTGACGCCTCGGGAGAGAGAAACACCTTGAGGCCCAAAAAATTAGCAAAATATAGTTAAATCGCGAGATGTTTCTGCAGCGCTAACAATTATACTCAAAGACGAGAGACTAGTAAAATAGAGGCTTTATTGCTGTGCGATGCTATTCCTCCATCTGCAACTGTAGACTAGGGTCTGAGTGACTCACACGCATATTTATACATAAGCTCCCTGTGGGCGGAGCTAGCCGGCAGGGGCTTACCGGAGGAACCTGTATTACAGATACAGGCATACATCCCCCTACTGCAAGTATGCATATCTACAGTGGTTATATCACCACAGTTTCTTAGCGCTGCAGCCTCCGAGTAGCACCAAAGTTAAATGTGGCCAAATCCGGACATAAAACCTGTTTCACATCAAATCGCGCCCATTCTCTCTTTGGCAAGGTTTTTAATAAAATTATTAACATGCCTCATGGCAGATTGTAATGAACGGCAAGTTGCTACGATCTAAACTAAGTGATTTAATTTTAATGGCATGTTTTATTTCACTAATATCATTATGTTATAAGGAACAATGTGTATGCCACCTGGAGGATAATAGACATCTAGTTGTGTCTTACGGTCCCAGCTGATGTTACTACTGGACAGCAAGGTCCCAGACTGGAACACTGCCACAATAGACAGTAACTTATATTTTATTTGTTTAGAGATGTGGATGAATAGGGTTGCCATTTCACTTTTAACCAAAGAAGGAATCATTTATTAAACATGAAAAGATTAACGATAATGCAATAGTCTTTCACCCCACCTATATCTTTTCAGATGTACAAACAAAGAACAAAGACAATTACAGCACAGGAACAGGCCCTTCGGCCCTCCAGCCTGCATTGACCCAGATCCTTTATCTAAATCTGTCGCCTATTTTCCAAGGATCTACTTCCCTCTGTTCCCCGCCCGTTCATATATCTGTCCAGATGCATCTTAAATGATGCTATCGTGCCCGCCTCTACCACCTCCGTTGTCAAAGCGTTCCAGGCACCCATCGCCCTCTGCGTAAAAAACTTTCCACGCACATCTCCCTTAAACTTTCCCCCTCTCACCTTGAAATCGTGACCCCTTGTAATTGACACCCCCACTCTTGGAAAAAGCTTGTTGCTATCCACCCTGTCCAAACCGCTCATAATTTTGTAGACCTCAATCAGATCCCCCCTCAACCTCCGTCTTTCCAACGAAAACAATCCTAATCTACTCAACCTTTCTTCATAGCTAGCACCCTCCATACCAGGCAACATCCTGGTGAACCTCCTCTGCACCCTCTCTAAAGCATCCACATCCTTCTGGTAATGTGGCGACCAGAACTGCACGCAGAGTTTTAAGAATAATGCAAGTTTCAAAATATATCTTATACTATAATGTTCTCAGTCTGTACATAGTCCCTGTAAACTGACAGGCCAATTGTGGTCAGGCACTCTGAAACCAAGTGGTAGATGCCACCCAATATAACTCTGTATTTCTCATCAAATGCCCCCCAGATGTTTATCACACTGTGAGTCAACTGGAACTCCGATTTCCAACTGAGTATTTGCAAATTTCTTTCTTGGACAACCTTTTCTCAGCACAGAAGCACAAAATTAAACTTACTTAAAGCTATGGGCGTGAACTACCGGCCTCGTCGCACCTGACTCGGAAAGCAACGCGGTCGCTAAATCTCGCAAGAGCTTCTCGCGGCTAAATGCGGCCTGGGGCAAGAACCAGAAATGAAGCAGAATCCCATTTCCCGTTCTCTGCACTGCAAGCACCAGGAAACACACGGCTAAACGTTCCCAACATGGAACGCTGTTTCATTTCCATTAAATCACACCCTATATCTTGGGCGGGTTTCTCCGACCCCCCGCCGGGTCGGAGAATCGCCAGGGGGCGGCGTGAATCCCGCCGCCGCCGTCCGCCGAATTCTCCGGCACCGGAGATTCGGCGGGGGCGAGAACCGTGCCGCGCCGGTCGGCGTTCGCTCGCAGCAGGCCCCCCCCCCCCCCCCCCCCCCCCAGCGATTCTCCGACCCGCGATGGGCCGAAGTCCCTCTGGTTCTTTGCCTGTCCCGCCGGCGTAGATCAGACTAGGTCCCTTACCGGCGGGACCTGGCGGTGCGGGCGGGCTCCGGGGTCCTGGGGGGGGGAGGGCGATCTGGCCCCGGGTGGTGCCCCACGGTGGCCTGACCCGCGATCGGGGCCCACCGATCCGTGGGCAGGTCTGTGCCGTGGGGGCTCTCTTTTCCTACGCGTCGGCCATGTCAGCCTCCACGATGGTTGATGCGTAGGTGAACCCCCCCACCGCGCATGCGCGGGGATGATGTCAGCAGCCGTTGACGCTCCCGCGCATGCGCGGACTGACACCAGCTGGCGGAGCCCCTTCGGCCCCGGCTGGCATGGCACCAAAGGCCTTTCATGCTGGCCAGCGCAGCGCAAAACACTCCGGTGCCGGCCTAGCCCCTGAAGGTGCGGAGGATTCCACACCTTTGGGGCGGGCCGACGCCGGAGTGGTTCACGCCACTCCGTCCCGCCGGGATCCCTCACCCCGCCGGGTACGGGAGAATCCCCCCCCCCCTTTTTCCAAAACCCAAATACAAATATAAATTATTTAAACTACCTCTACTTCCCAGGAAATCCCCGAATAAATTATGACGGATAGCCTAGAATCGTCCGCAATAATCAGCAACCCTGATTATTGAAGCAATTAATTTGAACTACACCTGACAAGAAATGGGTCAAAATGTCTTTGTACGGCATTAGTCCTGAACTGATTAAAAGGTTCATGTGAACTTTCACGTACCAAGATTAATTCCTTCAATTAATTAGGAAGATAGATCATCCCAATGACAATGTTGTCCAGAAGATGGTTTACAAGCAGGAGATGTTTAAAAGGTTGCCACACATAGTAACGGACGTTTTTTTGTAATGGCTCACCATGCCAGAATATACTTTGATGATCGACGACAATTGCCAGCGGTTTAATTGGGCCAGCCATATCAATGAAGTGGATGCATGAACAAGGCTAAGACTGGGTAGTCCGTGGGATCAGAACATTAGCCGTCCATCACATACACAGCCTCTGCGGCATCTACAAGGATTGAGCTTGGTGTCTGATAGAATATTCACTCCTTGTCTGGATGGATACAGCCACAACATCATTCAAGAGGCTCAACGCCAACCAGCACAAACTTACTCAGAGAACTGTAGCTGTGAAACATTTTACTTTTCACTTTGTAGTGTTCAGTTATGTTTGCTCGGTGTGTAGAATTAGCTCAGCAAGGCTGTGGTCACTTAGGAAAATAAACTAAATCGAAGCAAGTTGCTGGAAACAAGAGAGAGCAGACTTTTAAATATTGAATAAAGTTCTTGTTGCACACATAGAAGCTGAAGTGCGTCATCTCTGCATATCTCCAAAGCATAAAACACAAATATCGATGAGGAGTTTTAAGTTACAATTTTTTGAAAATGCTCGTCTAGTTGGTACTGCCTGGAAATAGATAAGTGAATGTAGTCGATGAGAACAAAGTAGATCGTGCAGAAATATGCTTGTGTTAAATACTGTAGTTGGATGTACTAGTGGAGCCTATGGATTGACAGGCTCCAAAGATTAAATAAAATCAGAGATAGAAAGAATATGTTTGGTCAAAGGTAGATATTTACTGGTGGTAATTCCAAACTGTTAATTGTGCAGTTCATGTAAACGCTGAGACAGAAAGGGGAGCTGCGGCCAGAGCTGTCACCTAGCAGTGATTAACGGTAAAGGTCTACAACTGGACTGCGTACTACGATGACTCTACCATAGATAAAAATACATCTGAGTTGGCTTAACTCTCAGGTCTGAGATAATCACCCTATTATAATTAAAATTGGTGCCCCGGAGTGCCCTATGCTTTTGCTACTCTGGTTATGTTGCTGTTTTTAACTTGAGGTTTGTAAGAGTTGATTCAATTTAATGGCTGTCTGGGCTCTCAGGCACACCTCATTATGCGTGCTTTTTGAGAGCCCAGTCAACTACTACTCTTGTTGAAACAGTTGCACCCCAGGGAAAACATTAGCCCTGTCTCTCTGATCTTTGCTGTCAATTTTGCTTTGTTTGTTTATACAAGTTAAGTGATTCAAACGGTCTGCTTTTTTATATTGTTACTTCATATAAAGGATCTGGATGATTGACACTATTTCTGCTTATCGTGATATTACTTTTTTCATCATAGGAAAAAGTTCTGAATGAATTACTCTTTTCAAAGCTTTTTATTACACATGACACTATATTGTTCATTGGTTCTTGGCAGTGTATAGTGGATCAATAGGTATGGAAATGCCATAGCTTGTAATGGTGGGCACGAAGGGCCATAAGGATTAGGTAGAAGGGCAGAGCTTGGCATGGGGGACTGAACCTGAGCATGGAGAGAGAAATTATTTTTACAGCGCCTTGCCACATCCTCAGAATGTTCTGGAACACATCACATCCATTGAATTACCTTTGACATGCAGTCATTGTCGTTTTCTAGGAATGCTCGACAGCCAATTTTCCAACATAATGCACAAACAGCAAAGTGAATGAAATGACCACTTGGCCTGTCTTGGCCGTGATGGCTCAGGAGACCAGGTGAACTTTAAAACCTTCTTTGGGAAAGATGCAGTGCGATATTTCACATCCACTCTTGATTAAAAGTCTTATCTTAATGATGGGACTTCCAAGAGTGAAGCATCTTGCTCGGATGGAGGGCATCGGCGCCACCTAAAGCTTCGGCATGGTTGGGGGAATTTGTCGGAATTCCTGCATTTGGAATAGATCCAAGTACATCATAAGGGGATCGGAGGAGGGCTTTTACTCCAGGTGGCTGCTGTTGGCCTCAGCAACTGGGGGGTGGGTGCTTGGGTGGGCAAGGATGAGGGGGCTGGGGGGAAGGATTTAGTTAGGTGGGCCAGGATTGTGGGGATATTTTTATTAAAATTGTATCGATTTGTTTGATTATTCTGTGTGTTACAATTGAACATTTTTCTGAATAAAAATATTTAAAAAAAGAAACCACACAAAGAGGTCAAAGTGTGATCAAGCCCTGGAGTGGGGCTCCATCCTTAACCTTATAACTCGAGGAACGGACACTATTGAACAAAACTGACATGATGGAGGTGTGGCTGAAGGTTTCATTGGTACCAGGTGGTGCGGGTAAGGGATGGAGGCTGGCAAGATTCTGGAATTATTAAGGGCATAAGGGGTTCTGGGTAGAAGGTAGGAGAATGGGGATGAGAAAAATATCAGCCATGATTGAAGGGCGGAGCGGACTCGATGGGCCGAGTGGCCTAATTCTGCTCCTAGGCCTTATGTCTTATGGTCTTATGGAAGTGGAAACAAAAGACCTTGGTCATGTTGCCCAGGTCAGTAACTCACCAGCTGGGCATAAAAAGAGTGTCAAATCAATTGAATGTTCCCAATTCAAACATACGAACAGACTAATCAAGAGCAGGAGTAGACATTTCCGCTTCTCAGACCTGCTTCTCTATTCAGTAAGATTATTGCTGATCTGAACAAGAAAGCTTCCGCCAAACATTCCCGCCTACACCCAATATCCCTTGATTCCTTTCTATTTTTTTCATACACATTTAGAGTAGCCAATTATTTTTTTCCAATTAAGGGGCAATTTAGCATGGCCAATCCACCTAACCTGCAAATTTTTGGGTTGTAGGGGTGTCTCGGGGAGAATGTGCAAACTCCACACGGTCAGTGACCTGGGGCTGGGATCGAACCCGGGTCCTCGGCACTGTGAGAAGCAGTGCTAACCACTGCACTACCGTGCTGCCCCCTTTGATTCCCTTCTTAGACAAGAATGCGTCTAGTTCTGCCTCAAAAATAGCTCATGGCCCTGCCTCCACCGCTCTCTGAGGAAGAGGCTCATGGCCCTCTGAGAGGAAATATTCCTCCTCATCTCAGGCTCTGCCTTTACACAAGAACACAAGAAATAGAAGCAGGAGCAAGCCACCTGCCCCGCATTAGCAAAAGCACGCCTGATCTATGCCGACCTCAACTCCTTTCCTGTGCCATTTCCCCACAGACCTCTCTTCCTCAATCTATAAAATATTTAACCACCTCCACTTTAAACACTTCTAATGATCCAGCCTCCACCACCTTCCTGGCCAGAGAATTCCAGAGGTTCACCACCCTCTGCAATAAGAAATGTCTACGTGCTGCAGTTGGGTTAGCATGGTAGCATGGTGGTTAGCACAATTGCTTCACAGCTCCAGGATCCCAGGTTCGATTCCCGGCTTGGGTCACAGTCTGTGCGGAGTCTGCACGTTCTCCCCGTGTCTGCGTGGGTTTTCTCTGGGTGCTCCGGTTTCCTCCCACAGTCCAAAGACGTGCAGGTTAGGGGGATTGGCCATGCTAAATTGCCCTTAGTGTCCAAAATTGTCCTTAGTGCTGGGTGGGCTTACTGGGTTATGGGGGTAGGGTGAAGGTGTGGGCTTGGGTAGGCTGCTCTTTCCAAGAGCTGGTGCAGACTCGATGGGCCGAGTGGCCTCCTTCTGCACTGTAAATTCTATGATTAAATGACCGGCCCGTTAACTTGTAGCTATGTCCCCTTGTTCGAGACTCTCCCACTAGTGAACACATCTCACCCATCTACCCTGCCAAGCCGCCTCAGGATCCTGTATGTTTGAATAATGTCACCCTTACTCTTCTGAACTCCAAGGAACCCAGATTATTATCTTGATAGGATACCTCTTACCCAGGAATTAGCCTGGTGAATCTCCTTTGGACTGCCTTTAATATCAGTATATCCTTTTTTAGGTACGGGGACCAAAACTGTTCGCAGTATTCCAGGTGAGGCCTCACCAACAGCCTGTACAATTGCAACAAAAACTCCACACTTTTAAACTCCAACCCCTTTGCAATAAAGGCCAAATGCCATTTGCCTTCTTAACTATTTGTTGGACCTGCCTGCTAGCTTTTTGTGATTCATGCACTAGAAGACCTGGATCCCTCTGTACTTCACTTACCTGCAGTCTCTCTCCACTTACATAATGTTCACCCTGCACAACATTGACTGTTGATCCATTTCTGAGCATCGAAAGTGATCACTTTATTCAGTTTCACCGAAACCTCGGACTACACTATATAGTTGCGGACATTTGAATTTGAAGAATGTTATCATGTAGGTAATCCAATTCATACTTTGGTGAGCAGCACGTAAGAATCATCAGTAAAGATGAACAGTGATCATGTGAAAGGATTGGATTCTCTTCAATTTTATTCAGTATCCAATTTCAAACATCACACAGAATATGGAAAGTAGTAATGCAAACACAGGCCGTGCCAAACATGCAACACTGCCATGTTATATTGTGGGAGGAAGATTTACAGATACACACACAAACAAAATTCTATTTGTAAATCCTTGCAGTATAACTCAATATAGCTCGAGTATCTTGCACTGAGTCAGGAGAGGGAGCATTGTGTAGCTCCAGGCGGTTTTTGAAAAACATCTGGCTATGACTCGTGCCTTGAGAGAAAGGCTTGCATCCACTGCCGAAGTGGAAAGGTACTCGGCGTTCTTGCATTTCAAGCTAGCTCTGACACGTGTCCAGTGGGCCCAGCAACCACTCAAGGTCTCAGAGGTTTGTGTGGAATTCACTGTTTTTTTTTTGGATTCAATCTTGTACTCCATGAAGAAGAACAATGTTGTTCATGGTGCAGGGAACCCAAGGGCAATCTGAGCTGGATGGAAAATAAATCTGTCCTCTAAGCTCGCTCAGAATTCTGCCTCAGTCTTTTCTTTGGGAAAGCCACCCTCTGCATTGACGTGCTTCCTCCCTTTGGCACAATTCCCTTTGCTGGCGGATTCTGAGGTAATCTGACTGTTGAATGTAAAAGTACAAGTTATCGTATTATCCAGTGCCAACAAGGACCTCAAGGTTTGTTGAGGCTTATATCGGGCTCCACTGCCTCTTCTTGTGTACGGTTTTGGTCCCACCGTCTAAACAGGGATACTGAATCTTTGTAATTCTCTACCCTTAATCAGTGGAAGCGCAATCATTGAGCGTGGGTCAACAAGACAGGAATCTATTTCTGGAGACTAATGACATCAGGGGACATGGGGATAGTGCAAGAGAACGGCATTGAGGTAGATGACCCAGCCATGATGTAATTGAGTGGCGGAGCAGGCTCGATGGACTGAATGGCCTACTCCTGTTCCTATGTTCCCGACTCAAGGCTAAGTTTTGGAACTCAACGTGTAGGAGATAGTGATTCACATCTTAACATATTACAGGGAAGAAAGTGGGGAGGGTGAGCTATGCAAATGAGCCCTGACAAAAAAGAGACAATGATGGTAACATTTATCTAATAAGTTGGCCTGACCAACTGGTGCCCAAGGAAGTAAGTCGCAAGTTTTGATATTGCATTAAATGAAAAATGTTGCACTCTAGAAGATTTAACATTTCTTGCATGGAATATGATTTATTTTTGTTGTTGAACTATCACTTGCACTTAATTTTCCGGAGCAAACCAAGTATAAACAGAGTACCTCAAAGGACAAACAATTGTGTACGTGTTCTACATTGAGATGTAAGTATAAAAATCTGACTTAGTACTGTGTAAGATCCAGGCCTAAGTTCTGTTCAGTTAGATATCAGGCTAAGTAGTATAATGGAATCATAGAATCTCTACAGGGCAGAAGGAGGCCATTCAGCCCATCGAGTCTGCACCGATCCTCCAAAAAAGCACTCAACCCAAGCCCACTCCCTTACCCTATCCCAATAACCCCCGAACCTAACCTACGCTAACGGGCAATTTAATATGGCCAACCCACCTAACCTGCACATCTTTGGACAGTGGGAGGAAATCGGAGCACCCGGAAGAAACCCACAGAGATACGGGGAGGAAGTGGCCTTAGGCCGGAATTCGACCCGGGTCCCCGGCGCTGTGGGGCAGCAGTGCTAACCACTGTGCCGCCCTGTAGGGCCGTTAGGTCAGTTATGCAGGTCAGTTGAATGCTCAACCCAACTGACAGGGTGGACATGAATAAAATAAATTGGAAGGATGCATTTGAAGTGCTTTATAAATATGACAATTAATAAAATGTCACGCATTAAAGAACAGAATTACACAGGCGAGACCAAAATCACGTTGACTGCAGGGGAGCAGGAACAGTGGAGAATCTAGCAAAATGGCTTTTACCCTGGCGGGATTTCCCCATTTGATTGTCCCTGCCCCCCCACACCCCCACCACCAATGACCGGTACAGGCTTGGAGGGCCGAAGGGCCTGTTCCTATGCTGTATTGTTCTTTGTTCTATGACATGCGCCCGGTAAACAGAACCTGCCAGAGGTGCACAGCGAAGTGCAACCTGCAAGGGGTGGGGGGAGCGTCATGCCCGGGCACCACTCTGGCACTGCCAGCAGAAAGTACCAGGAGCGGTGCCAGGGGACAGCAGTGCATGGTGGGGGTGTGCATTCTGTGGGAGAGGGAGAGTGGTTTCTATGGTTGTGGGGCAGAGCGAGCTTGGTGGTGACGGTCCAGTGGTTCCGCAGGGGGGTTTCCGTGTCTGTGGGACATTCCTTTGTCCTATTTTGTTTGAAACAATCAGCACCCCAATCCTTCAGGAGTTCAAGTTGCTGGCAGGGTTATGTCGTGGGACTCGCCGCTTACTTTTATTTTTGCCAAAATTGGCAAACTTGCTCCAGCCATTTCATTGGCAAAATGTATACAGTAGTTTTTGGAACATTATCTTGAAGTTTGCGGAACATAAATAAATTTGATTTCTTGTTTCCATCGCTTTTACCTTGCTTTCAGCTATGGTTATGCAAGGGGGCCTACATTCTATGGCTTAACAGGAAACAGACGTTATCCCAGCTGAGGTGGGCGTCCAACCCCCATCATCGAATAAGCGGGGTCTTCCCAAGTCCAATGCCCGGTAGGAGTTCTTCTTACCATTTTGGTCTTTCTGTGTCTTCAGCTGAGTAATCTTGTAGTAAGCGTCTGAAGCCACTCCTGGGTACCATGTGTTGTTCCTTGTGTCTTAATAAAGCTCGTAGTCTCAAAGTTGGAGTAGATGCTTTATTGTGGGTTTTCGTTCTGTCTTCAGAGCTTAACTTACAGCTACCTCAAATGCTGCCTGCCTGTGTCTTGCTCCCTGTGTCTTGCTACCAGTTCTCCCTTCTGTGAAGTGTGCCCTCACTTCCTGTCCCTCTGTATTTATAGCTCTCCCGTGCTCCCTCTAGTGCTTGCTCAGTTGTATTGCATCTACACAGATCTACAATCACCACAATCCCTTCTTCAAAATATTGGTGCGATTTAATGGCCTCATCATGCTTGACATGGTAATGAAACAAAGCAATTTAATCTCGTGAGATGCCTCTCTCTCTCGTGCGGCCTTTAGAATACCTCACGAGATCTAATGGGGTCTCCCGAGACATTGTGACCTGGATCTTGCCCTCACTGGGCAAGGTTCAGATTAACATATTTAAGTGAGCCATTAGGCTAATTTAAATATGTCTGCGTCGGTTTCTCCCGAGGCTCAGGAATGAACAGCCTCACCTGGGAGACTTCGCCATTCGGCACTGGCAAGGTGTCCAAGTGCCAGGTCGCCTGTGTCAGGGATCGAGTCCGGGGGTGCCCTGCCCTGGAGAGCTGGGTGAAGGGGGCTCAAGAGGTAAGTTGGGGCAGTGGGGGGGGGGGGGGGGGGATTCCAGAGGGTGCGGTGTGATCCCTGAGGGGGTTTGAAAGATTGGGGGGCATTTAAAAATGGCTCCCCGCTCTGCGAATCGTCAGCGCAGGAAATGAGGTATGTCTGGCCTTGGCTGGGCATTCCTAACTGAGGCCTAAAAAATCAGCAGAGTCCCGTTAGATAGCGGGGTCTTTGCGCCGAGAAACACGCCACTATACGCGCCCCCATATCTGTTTGAAAATCTCAACGACATCTACTCAAGTTTTTGGAAGTATCAGCAAGTCTCATATGGGGAACTGTTCAGTGTGTTGGAGGTTATACAGCTGATGGAAAGGTTGCTCGTGTTAATTGCCAGCATTTGGAAAAAAGTTTTGTGAGTGTTTGCATTTATTTTTATCCACATCTGTTCCTTTCTCACTGCAGGTTAATAGATAAATCTACTTCCTCACACAAGTTAGTTAAATAATAATATTGCCTGCATTAGTTGCAGTTGCAGCAATAAATGAACCTCTCAGATAATTGCTCAAAATTCAGAAGGTGTACATTTTTGAGTTTTTAAAAATTTAATTAATGTTTCTAATTGTATGATAGCCTCACTATTATTTATGTCAGCACTTCGCATTATTGGGATGTGGAGATGCAGGCGTTGGACTGGGGTGAGCACAGTAAGAAGTCTTACAAGACCAGGTTACATTCCAACAGGTAATTAAAATGCTCGCATTCAAAGCATTGTCTGGCATCTTTGACTTTGTCTATATATATGTTTCTGGAACATACTTCTTCATTCACCTGAGGAAGGAGCAGTGCTCCGAAAGCTAGTGATTTGAAACAAACCTGTTGGACTTTAACCTGGTGTTGTAAGATTTTTTACTGAGCCCATTCTTATGAGCTGCACTCATCCAAGCAAGTGGAGAGATTCCATCACACTCCTGACTTGTGACTTGTAGGTGGTGGACAGACTTTGGGGAGTCAGGAGGTGAGTTACCCACTACCTCTGACCTGTTGTTGGAGCCATAGTATTTAAATGGCTAGTCCAGTTCTGTTTCTGGTCAATGGTGGCCTCCAGGTTGTTGAAAAGGCAGTGGAGGGGGGTGGTTGAATTAGTGATGGTAATGCCAAATGTCAAAGGGTGAAGTCCAAAGATGTACAGGTTGGGTGGGTTGGCTAAATTGCCCTTAAATGTCCAAAAGTGTTATGTGGGGTTACTGGGTTACGGGGATAGGGTAGAGGAGGGGGTTTAAGTAGGATGCTCTTTCCAAGGGTCGGTGCAAACTCGATGGGACGAATGGTCTCGTTCTGCAATGTAAGATGACATGATATGAAATGATGGTTAGATTCTCTCGTGTTGGAGGTAGTCATTGTCAGGAACTTAACATAGAACATAGAACATAGAACAGTACAGCACAGAACAGGCCCTTCGGCCCTCAATGTTGTGCCGAGCAATGATCACCCTACTCAAACCCACGTATCCACCCTATACCTGTAACCCAACAACCCCCCCCCCCCCCAACCTTACTTTTAAGGACACTACGGGCAATTTATCATGGCCAATCCACCTAACCCGCACATCTTTGGACTGTGGAAGAAAACCGGAGCACCCGGAGGAAACCCACGCACACACGGGGAGGACGTACAGACTCCGCACAGACAGTGACCCAGCTGGGAACCGAACCTGGGACCCTGGAGCTGTGAAGCATTTATGCTAACCACCATGCTACCGTGCTGCCCCAAGTAACTTGTGTTACTTGGCCATGAAAAATAGTCTTCAAAAAACTTTAATATTCCAGGGAACTAATGTGGCCATTTAAAAAAAAAAAGAAAGGCACTAGCATTCATTTCTATACTGTTAAAATTGAAAAAAAGGGGTAAAAAGCTTACTTGATGGCTGACTTCTTTGTCCATTCATCTTTTGAGCCTTTGAAGTAATGAAACAAATGGTCATCTGTTCCATTATTGCAAAGGTTTTAATGTATTAATCTCTGGAGGCTTTGTTTATTCCGAATGGAAACCCATTCTGAAGCTTGGGTGAGTTTCTCAAATTCTCATGAATGGATTCCACTCAGCAGGGGTCTTGGTGCAGCTGCGGAGGTAACTAGGAGGTTTGTTTTGATTGAAAGTTTTATGAGTAGTTAATAGGATTACTTCTTTGACGAGGATTTTGAATGGTTGTTTGTTTATTTTGGCAGTTGTTCTCTGCTGCCACAAGGACGTGACGCAGGTGCTGTACAGTCTCTCTCGTGAGGCGGAGTCTTAGGCAGCACAATTTGTCCGAAGCTCCATGAAGGACACATGAGTCCTGTAGACCATTGGTCTTCTTCCGCGCCTTTGTGCACCCTAGACGACAGATGCGGCACTTGGCCCCTGATCCTGCCCTGTGGCCCCCCTGGTCTCGTTCTGCAGAATGATGCCGCTCATTGCTGCTGAAATCTGTGTTCCTCCAGCGCAAGTAAGATAACCAGATCCACTGGCTCCGTCTCAATATCGCTCGGAACCCTGTGAGGGCTGAGAGAGAGCGAGAGGGGGAGTCAGGTTGATGTTGCAGCTGCTATCCATAATTATCACCCCTGACCCATCGATCTTCATGACCTGGGAGTTCTGACAAGAGGGTTATATGTTCGCTCACCCCAATAATCAAGGTCGACTGGACAGTTATGTCTGCCTTGGTGGCTGATGGATCCTCACTGCCAGGCATTGGGGTCCTGGCAGAGAAACAAGCCCAGCGGCTCATGATACGATGCTCTGGACCTTGAGGATTCATCCCATTCCATGATTTTGAGTCTGCAGGGAGCTGACATTGTCAAGGGTTGACTCTGAATGGCCAATTAATGTGACGTGCATGAGTCTCAGGGATGTGAGAGAGCATAATTACTTTCTGCTTCAGGAAGAGGCAGAGCTAATAGTAATCGTTCCTACTCACACCACAAAATTCAAAGATGATAGATGAAATGAAAATCGCTTATTGTCACAAGTAGGCTTCAAATGAAGTTACTGTGAAAAGCCCCTAGTCGCCACATTCCGGCGCCTGTTCGGGGAGGCTGGTACGGGAAAACTGCGCAGAGGAGGTCTTCAGCCTTTTCTGAATGCGCCACCTTAATAAAGCTACTTCGTTTGTTGACCTCTGTGGCCTCTTGGTCTCAATCTTGCAAACACAAAAACACAAAAGTAATGGTTTCAAATTTGGGTCATTCCATGATGAGCCTTCTATATGGGTAGAAGTCCCATCTAGAATGAGGAGCACTGTAAAATTGTTCTTGAGCAGAGGACTAGACAGGGCATCTTATAAAGAGTATTGCCAGTGACACTTGCTATCCTGCTCACTCTGCTTTGGTAGCAGATGGGCTAAAAAGCTGCAGAATGCCTGTGCGACTCTTCGGTACCACCTATTGTCTCATTGGCATCAATCAGGCAGAACTAGGTTCGATGTGAAGAGAGTTGATGGCCCTTCTGGGGAAAGCTGTTTTGCTGTAGTCCTTCAAGTGGGAAGAGGCCCTGTTTTCGGCTGGGATGGAGATATTTGCCTTGTAACATTAATCAGGGCCAGTGTGGACTCCTGGGTTAGCCTTGGTTGCCGAAGTGAGTCAGAGAGGCATTTACCAGGCATTATATCCCCCTAGTTAGTTAGTAGCAAAAGACATCAAAACTGTGTAGGACGGGCTGGTTGGACCAGTAAATCTTTGTTTGTTTGTCATTTTTTATCATATGTTAAGAAACCAGGTGGATAGCATGAGGGGCAGATTTAACACCAGAGAAGCCAGCACAATTAGGGAACTGTTTCCAGTGCAACATGGTTCATTTACACCTCGCGTTGGCTCAAGAACGTCATCTGCATTTTATTTCTTTGATTAAATTTCAATTGGCAAGTTATAATCAGGAGGAGACAGATTTCAAAACCTTACATTAGTTTGCCCAGGAAACATTGTGTCATGGGTTCCAATTAGAGAAAGTTCTAATTAATACTCAACAAAACTCGATACAACATCTGAAATTACTTCATAAAGCACAAATGAAGTGTCCTGATGACTGGGGGTACTCGCTAGTTGAGGAACTGCTGGATGCGGGTAGCCTAGGGAAGGGGAACTGTGGGAAGCTGTATGAGCAACTGTTGGAGGAGGTATGCTCCCCTCTGGACGAGATGAGGGAAAAATGGGAGGAAGAATCAGGCATCGAAGGATCGAAGCACTGCACGGGGAAAGCTTCACCTCCACATGCTCAGGACTGAGCCTAATGCAACTAAAGATGGTGCACAGAGCGCGTCTACCCAGAATCCAAATGAACAGATTCTTTCTGGAAGCGGCGGACTAGTGTGAACGGTGTCAGAGAGGCCCGGCCATCCACACCTACTACATATTCTAGGCCTGCCCAATATTTGTCGAGTCTGGACGACATTCTTTGAGGCAATGTCCAAGGTTGTAGGGGTAAGGTGGAGCCATGCCCAAAAGTGAGCAGCACGGTGGCATAGCTGGGTAGCACGGTAGCATAATGGGTAGCACTATGGCTTCACAGCTCCAGGGTCCCCGGCTCAATTCCCGGCTTGGGTCACTGTCTGTGCGGAGTCTGCACGTTCTCTCTGTGTCTGCGTCAGTTTCCTCCGGGTGCTCCGGTTTCCTCCCACAAGTCCAGAAAGACGTGCTATTAGGTCATTTGGACATTCTGAATTCACCCTCTGTGCACCCGAACAGGCGCCGAAATTTGGCGACTTCACAGTTACTTAATTGCCGACTTGTGACAATAAAGACTATTTTTTAAAAGTGGCAGTCTTCGGGGTCTCAGAGCAGCCAGAACTCTTTATGGGGAGGTGGGGGAGGGGGGGGGGGGAGAGGTTGGGGGGGGGGGGGGGGGTGGGGGGGGGGGGGGGTGGGGGGGGGGGGGGTGATGCCCTAGCCTTTGCCTCCTTAGCCGCCCGCTGAAGAATCCGGCTTGGCTGGCGATTGGCAGCACCACCCAAAGCTGCAGACTGGCTGTCCGACCTGTCAGAATTTCTCCAACTGGGGAAGATAAAATTTGCCATCCGTGAGTCAGAAGAGGCCTTCCCCAGGACATGGAAGCCGTTCACCAAATTGTTCCAAGACCTGTTCGTAGCCAACAAGCAGTAGAGCGGATGGGGAAGAGTGGGAGGCACAGACGAGCCATGGAACTTGAAGAGGGGTGGGGGGGGGGGGGCAAAAGTCCACTAAAAACAACTGCGAGGCACAAGGGGCAGAGCCCCAGGGGACGGGCCTGAGGACAAGTGAAAAACCAGAGAACCAATATGCCGGTTAGTGCACACTTGGGGGAGGGCAACTGAGGCAGATCGACCGCATGGGGTCCATAGCCATAGGGGGTATGGGGAGGTGGAACGACAACTAGATGTAAGTAGTGATTTTTGTTTGTTTCTATTCACTCTTTGGTCTATCTCTCTTTTGTAAATTTTAATCTTTCCTTGGTTGCTTTTGCTTGGTATTATGTTCGGTTGTGAAACTTGGAATTTAACACACAAACTGAAATGTGGAACATAAAAATGTGAAAACCAATAAAAACATTTTTTAAAAACACAATAAAGGTCAAACAAAGGTTCATAGAACATACAGTGCAGAAGGAGGCCATTCAGCCCATCGAGTCTGCACCGACCCACTTAAACCCTCACTTCCACCCTATCCCCGTAACCCAATAACCCTTCCTAACCTTTTTGGTCACTATGGGCAATTTAGCATGGCTAATCCACCTAACCTGCACGTCTTTGGACTGTGGGAGGAAACCGGAGCACTTGGAGGAAACCCACGCAGACAAGAGGAGAACGTGCAGACTCCGCACAGACAGCGACCCAGCGGGGAATTGAACCTGGGACCCTGGCGCTGTGAAGCCACAGTGCTATCCACTTGTGCTACCGTGCTGCCCTTTCGGTGTGGAAATTGAGAAAAGTCGCAAGGAAAGTTTTCTACTTGCACCATCTGACTGGGCTACAGTTGAGCCTTTGAGCCCGATTGCACTGGAGAAGGTTTGATGATAGAAACATTAATCCCAGTTGTCCAATCCTGCAGAACTGAGTGTGAAAATTGACAACAGTTCCTTAGCTCATGCTTTCTGTAACAGCTTGAATTAAACTGGTAATATTCTTCCCTTACAGCCAAAGTTGTGTCAATGCGTTTGTTTCACTGTAACACTTCAAATTTAATATGTGAAATAGGCAGTCTAAGCCTTTCGGGAAATGCATTATACTGTTGCAAATGCAACTGGAGAAAGTATTGAGAATATATGAATAACCAGTTATTAAGATTTTGCCTCACAGGACAAATGCTCTCTTATGTTTTTGTTTCTGGTTTAGCCTATAAATGTATGGATTTTTACAATGAATGACATTCCATGGGGTTTATCTTAATACTGATTGAAAGCCTTCAATTGTGGCAAAAAAGTTCCAGCTCCATGGGTGAATTGAGATCCACATTATCTATAAACAATATCTTAACCTGAACATCAGGCGAGGGATAAGCGTAACTATTTACATTCTAAAATCCAGTTGCTCGTTAATGTCTGTGGAAAGCATATCTTCCTTAGAAAAGTATGCATTAACCTCTTGTGGATTGATTCCTAATGTTACTTCCTTTAACATTTTGCTACTTCAGTATCTTTCTGGGTATATGATGTGGTGTTGTGAGACTTCTTACTGTGTCTGTGTATAATTTGACATTTAAATAAATCCAATCACGTAATTTAGCCTGTGCATGATGAACTGTTTTCCACATCTCTGAAGGGGCAGGTGCATCTCGTGGCTGCGGCATGGGTTCTTCAGTGAGGAATGTACGGTATTTCCAGTTAACTGTTAACCCTGAGTATACGGGCCAACATCAGGCATATATGAGGGTTCATTGGTGACTGCTTCTGGAAAACAAAATGAAGCTTGAAAAGGGAAAACGCCCAAACTCAACACTGCAGACAAATTAATATTTTCCACTCTGCCAACTTGCTGGAAGCCAAACTAAGTTGCAGAGAAATCCACATTTTTAGTACTTCATTTACACGTGCGGACTGACATGTCCATTGAAGATCATAGAATGTTTACAGCACAGAAGGAGGCCATTTGGCCCGACATGCCAACGAGGGGCTGGTTTAGCTCACTGGGCTAAATCGCTGGCTTTTAAAGCAGACCAAGCAGGCCAGCAGCACGGTTCAATTCCCGTACCAGCCTCCCCGAGCAGGCGCCGGAATGTGGCGACTAGGGTCTTTTCACAGTAACTTCATTGAAGCCTACTCGTGACAATAAGCGATTTTCATTTTCATTTCAGAATCTCTGCAAGAGTACCTCAGCTGGTCCCACTCCCCGACCTTTTTTTCTTGGCCCTGCAATTGAATCTACATCCATTATGCTCTCAGGTAGCACATTCCTAATCCTAAAATGAAAATGAAAATCGCTTATTGTCACGAGTAGGCTTCAATGAAGTTACTGTGAAAAGCCCCTAGTAGCCACATTCCACCGCCTGTCTGGGGAGGCTGGTACGGGAAACCATGCCATGTGGAAAAAAAGATTTCCTTTGTGTTGTCTCTGGTTCTTTGGACCATCATTTTAAATAGGTGTCCTCTGGCTCTCAATCCTCCCAGCAAAGGGAACAGTTTCTCTCTTTAATCTGAGTCGGCCCCTCATGGTCTTGAACAGTTCTCGAAAATCTCCTCTCAACCTTCTTTTCTTGAAGGAGACAACCTAAACATCTCCCACCTATCCATGTAACTGACGTCCCTCATCATGAAACCGTTCCCATAAATCTTTTCTGCACCCTCTCTAAACCTTTAACATCCTTCGCAAAGTGTAGTGCCTTGAATTGGACACTGGTTTGAGCTGCCACCATGGCTTGGCTTGTTGACCTTTGATAAGTCTCCTGGCTCGATGGGGTGTCACTTACTCCAGGAATGACTTGAAAATATTCAGCATTTACTTTTGTAAACTATTTATTTAGAACTGTTCACATCCAGAATGTCCTGGTAACTGCTTTATTCTCTGGACACAGACCCTTCACCCCCATTGGTCACCTGACCCTGATGTCACATTTACATCATCATTAATTTATTTTTAAATTTTTTCCAATTAAGGGGCAGTTTAGTGTGGCCAATTCACCCACCCTGCACATATTTTTGTGTTGTGGGGGTGAGACCCATGCAGAGATTGTGCAAACTCCACACGGGCAGTGGCTTGGATCGAACCCGGGTCCTTGGCGCCTTGAGGCAGCAATGCTAACCATTGCGTTACCGTGCCACCCTACATCATCATTAATATCTTTGTCAAATTATCATAACCATTGTCCCTTTACTCTCTAGCCACACTATTTCAATTGAGGCAGAACCAGAGTTTTATAAAAGTTCTTCATAACACCCTTACATTTGTGCTCTCTCTCTGTCATGAAGCCCAGGATCCCATGTGACTTTCTTAGGCTGCCATGTCACATTAAACAATTAGTGAACACATACCCTCCGGTCTCTGTTCTTCAACCCTCTTTAGAAATTTGCCCTTTGACTTGTATTTGTCTCCCCTCATTTTCCCAACAGAATGTATCACTCCGCAATCTCTACACTGAATCTCATTTGTCCGTGCTTACCCGTTCCCCAAGCCTGCCTCTTGAAGTTTACCACTATCCTTCTCACAGTTCATAATATTTCCAGGTTTTGTGCCAAATCCAAAATTGTTATTTATTTATATCAAGAAAGCCAGAGGTCCCAGGATCGATTCCTGGCAAACTCTACTGTATATCTTCTTCCAGTCTGGAAAAACAACTTTTCACCACTGTTCTCTGCTTCCTGTCACTCAGCCAATTTCGTAACAATGCTGCCACATTATTCCACAGAATTCAACTTTGCCGACAAACTTTGCAACACTTTTATCAAATGCCACTTGGACGTCCAAATACATCATATCAACCATATTGTCCTCAGCAACCTTCCCTTTTACCTCATCAAAAAACTCAATCAAGTTGGTTGAACTCGATTTACCTTCAACAAATCTGTACTGACTTTCTCTTATTAATCCATACCTGTTCATTGTCTTCTGGATTATTGTCTATAAAAGTTTCCCCATCATTGATGTTGAACTAACTGACCTGTAGTTGCTGGGTTTACCTTTACACCTGTTTTTTGAACCGCAATTCTCCGTTCCTCTGGTACCATCCCTGGATCTAAGAATTTCAAGCAGTTGTGCTTCTAATTTCAGATTTCTAGTATTTGCATATTTTCATTTTCTGGTCATTGTTCTGCTTGGTTGACACAGAGGGTAGATTCTCTCTCTTTGTGAAAACACCCTACTTGCTACTCTGATAGAGTTTAGCAAAGGGCCCCAATAATTAGTTGATTGTTCACAGAGCTTCGTCAGGAAAACTATTCAGTTTATCGACCTTGATGGGTATTTGGCTGCGTTATCTTGAGGAATCTCAGTTCATGGTATCTTGAATGGTAGAATTTATAGTACAGAAGGACGTCATTTGGCCCATCGAGTCTGCACCGATTCACTGAAAATGCAGTCTACTTAAGCTCATGCCTCCGCCCTATCCCCGTAACCCAGTAACCCCACCTAACCTTTTGGACACTAAGAGGCAATTTAGTGTGGCCAATCCATCTAATCGGCAACATCTTTGGACTGCGGGAGGAAACCGGAACACCTGCAGGAAACCCACACAAACACGGGGAGAAAGTGCAAACTCTACACAGCCAGCCACCCAAGACCGGAATTAAACCTGAGTCGCTGGAGTTGTGAGGCAGCAGTGCTAACCACCGTGCTACTGTGCCGCCCTCAAAGCTCAGTTCACCCCTGCGAGTCTTTTTAATGAAGCAGGCAGATACTCGTTGCGGTAATGCAGTTCTGTCTAACTGAGGTACTGGCCGGAATTCTCTGGTCATCGGGATTCACTTTTCCCACAGGTGAGCACACCCCGTCACTGGGTTTCTTGACGATGTGGGGTGGTTCCAATGGGAAATCCCATTGACAAGCGACGGGAGGATAGAATCTCGACACCATTGAACCACGCGCAAACGAGAACCACGCGGCTGGGGGACCGGAGAATCCCGCCCACTGTGTCTGCCACAGAGGGTTGAATGGGATCCAATTTCTCAACAGCAGTCTTCCCATTTTGGCGAGGTCCAGGAATAGCTTTACGGGGAGGCCCTCCCACCGTGGGAGATAACTGACGAGTGTAAGTCCTCCCCTTCACACAGCAGCACAATTTACCATAAAATGAGTCCGTTTCCAGCTTCCCTCGTGACCAGACTATGGGTACCATACCCTGGAAAATGATTGTTCCGCCAGCTGGTAGAGTTGCCAATCCTCCAGGATTGGTCAGGAGTCTCCCATGATGGAAGATCAACCTCCAGGACCCTGCTGTGTGCAGCCCGGGAGAGAAATGATCAGGACTTCAAAATATATATTTTTTACCATTTCTCTGTACCACTTGAAAGATTGAAAATGGGGCGGGGTGGGTGGGGGGTTGGGGGGAGACAGTCGAGTGTTTATTTTTTTATTCATTGGTGGGATGTGGGTATTGCTGGCTGGGGGCAGCATTTATTACTCACCAACTCTGGGTATTTCAGAGTCAACCAGATTTCTGTGGGCCTGGAGTCACATGTCGGCCAGACCAGGCAAGGATGTCAGTATTCCCGCCCTTTAGGGCATTAGCAAAGCAAATGGGTTTTTACAACAATCAACAACGGTTTCATGGTCATCCAGATTTTTATTGAATTTAAATTTCACCATTTGCCATGGCGGAAATCCAACTCAGATGCCCAGAACTGATCCTGGGCCTCTGGATTAGCAGTCCAGCAACAAGGCCCTATTTTGAAGTAGATCAGGGAACAAACTAAACTAAATCAAACAAACCTGGGGACAAATTAAAGAGTTGGACCTGAAACAAAAACAAATCGCAAAAAGAAACTTAAAACATCAAACCAAAATGTGATTAAGAGGGTCAATAATGCAGCCCAGTGCTGCCCGGGCTGCCCACTAGGCAGAGAAAACCTCGGTAGTGTTGCTGGACTCTGTGTGATTCCTCTCTAGGGTCACCCAGCTGTGAATGTAGCCGTGGTAGAGGGGTCGGCAGTCGGGTTGGACGAACCTCTCAGTTTCCTGCGGCCTGGGCCTTTGGATGGCAAGTTTGGCGAGGTCCAGGAATAGGTTTACGGGGAGGTTCTCCTCCTTCCCTTTGACATCTCGCAAGATTCCGTTCAATCTCACGAGACGTTTAGAACTTCGCAAATCCTGGGAGAGGCCTCTCACCAGATTCAACGGCCTCGTCCCAACACCTATTCAGGTGCAACGAGGCTGTTGAATCGCACCCCTCATTTCATGACCATTAGGGATGTTATGGCAATCTAAATGAATAGAATTTCTTCCTCAGTCAGAATCACTTTCAGAAAGGAAAGGAAGATTTGCATTTTTATAGCGCCATTCATTTCCGCTTTACAGCTATTGCAGAACTTTAAAGTGAGGTTCCCATTGTAAAGCATAAAACATAGCGGTCAATCTGCACACAGTAAACTCCCACAAAGACTAACTTGATAACAGCCAGGTGATTGTTTTTTAAGCAAAGTTGATAAAGGGATAAATATTGGCTAGGGTCTCGGGGAACTCTCCTGCTCTTTGAAATAATGCCTTGGGATCTTTTCGGCCCCCCTAAAAGGGGAGATAAGCCTTGACAAGACTTCAGCTTTGATGGCGCAGTAACACCCTCAGCCTCGCACTGGAGTGCCAGCCTGGCTTCCCAGAGGTGGGCAACTGGGGAGGCAGTGGCGTAGTGCTATTGTCACCGGACTGGTAAACTAGAAACCCAGGGTAATGCTCTGGGAAACTGGGTTCGAATCCCGCCACTGCAGATGGTGAAATCTGGAATTACATGTCGAATGATAACCATGAAAGCATTGCAGATTCTTGTAAAAACCCATCTGGTTCACTAACGTCCTTCAGGGAAAGGAAATCTGCCGTCCTTACCTGGTCTGGCATACATGTGACTCCAGACCCACAGCAATGTGGTTGACTCTGAACTGCACCCTCAAGGGTAATAAGGGATGGGCAATAAATGTTAGCGCAGCCTGCGACGCCCACGTCCCATGAACAAATAAAAAAAAACCTGCGGTCCGGGGTCCACATGTGGCCCATCTGGGTTCTGAGTGTGTCCCACGAGACACTTTGTTTACCATTGCCCACGCGCATTGTCACATTCCACTGATTTCTGTCCGCGTGTTTTTTTTCTGACCGGTATGATTGAAGTGATCAGCACAGAAAGTAAGGGCAAGTGAAGTCAGCTGCACGCTGATTGCTCACAGCATTGACGGTGAATTCCCTCTGTGCCCAAAATATTAATATTTCTTTTGTTTTTACCATTTTAAGTTGATAGTTCTATTAATGGGCAGCACAGTCGCACAGTTGTTAGCACTGTTGCTTCACCGCGCCAGGGTCCCAGGTTCAATTCCTGGCTTGGGTCACTGCCTGTGCGGAGTCTGCATGTTCTCCCCGTGTCTGCGTGGGGTTCCTCCGGGTGCTCCAGTTTCCTCCCACAAATCCCAAAAGACGTGCTGTTAGGTGAATTGGACATTCTGAATTCTCCCTCTATGTACCCAAACAGGTACCGGAATGTGGCGACTAGGGGATTTTCACAGTAACTTCATTGCAATGTTAATGTAAGCCTACTTGTGACAATAAAGGTTTGGGCAGCACGGTAGCATAGTGGTTGGCAGAATTGCTTCACAGCTCCAGGGTCCTGGCTTGGGTCTGTGTGGAGTCTGCACGTTCTCCCTGTGTCTGCGTGGGTTTCCTCCGGGTGCTCCGGTTTCCTCCCACAGTCCAAAGACGTGCAGGTTAGGTCAATTGGCCATTCTAAATTGCTTAGTGACCAAAAAGGTTAGGTGGGATTATGGGGATAAGGTGGAGGTGTACGGATAGGGTGGAAGTGTGGGCATGGGTAGGGTGCTGTTTCTAAGGGCCAGTGCAGACTCGATGGGCCGAATGTCCTTCTTCGACACTGTAAATTCTATGAATAAAGATTATTATTAATTATATATAAATGATTAAGCAGTTTCTATAACTCGTTGTGAACTACTTGCTGTGTGTTAAAAGTTTTAAATCTTATTCGTGGGGTCATGGTTAGTGAGCAAGGCTGGTTTCG
The DNA here is from genome assembly GCF_902713615.1 of Scyliorhinus canicula. Classification (NCBI taxonomy): domain Eukaryota; kingdom Metazoa; phylum Chordata; class Chondrichthyes; order Carcharhiniformes; family Scyliorhinidae; genus Scyliorhinus; species Scyliorhinus canicula. The sequence continues at coordinate 15,505,618 of NC_052156.1, read as the reverse complement.
ATCCTGCGGCCGACTGAGGATGCAATGGGGGCCACACATGCGGCCCACACACTGGCCTGGGGTTTCCATCACTGCTCTAATCTCTGGACTGGGACTTGATCCCACGACTTACTAATTCAGAGGCGGAGAGTGCTGCTAACTGAGCCGGAGCTGACACTAAGTTATAGGATAATAGTGCTGAAAAGAATAAAGACAGAAAATAGGGAACACTTGAAACAAAACAAAATTGTGATCTTATTGGCAGCTGTAATTGGAAAAGAAGGTTTGGGTGCAGATCGTTTCTTCGAGCAGGATAAGTGTTTAATTGCACAGATTGGACCCCGAGGATAGAGATCAATGTCTAGAACCATTATGAACACAGTTTCTCATTAAATTAAGTACAGTAACAGGATAGCCAAGCTAGTTGAGGCTTTCGTTTTGCTCACTAACGTCCCTGATTTATCTGTCTGCAATGGGCAGGCCTCATTGAGTGCTTTTTGCTATCTCAATTCTAATTGCCTATTCAACCCATACGATTGTGTACTTAGGGACAAAATAATGACATGGATCACCAGGGAGAAGAATACCTGCAGCAACTATGAGTTTGGTCATTACCAGGGCAATCATTGAGGATGACCATTCCTGCTTTCTCAGCTATCAACATTATTGTATACAATATGTTATGAGCTACCTTTTACTTTTGTAAGCCTGTATGGCTTCTCTATCAAGGCCCCTCTTGCACTTATGCATTTATTAATCTCCATGATTCCCATTTTTCTGTGGAGACCTTAAACTTGAGGGACGGAGCCGCCAGGCATTAATCCTGTGGCCACCTATCGGGCCTAGTTTAGAACCTGATTAACATTGGATATCCTAATTCAAAGAATTGGGCACGTTAAATTAAACTACAGGCAGCTCCAGCAAATCGCCTGCTGGGAATTCGGACTTGGCCAAGTTCGAATATACAAACTCAGACAGGCTCCCTGGGCCTGCCCTGTCAATCATCCATCAGGAGATCATCGCACCCTATTGATATGTCCGCAGCCTAGATTGAGCACCCCACTCTCGGGCCACCCAGAGTTTCTGCTGTTCCCTTATATGGGAACAGGTTATGTACAGACCACAGCACCAGCAATGGGCACCTGGGGTGGGGGAGGGCTCAGGTGTCCTGTCAAACAGTCATCAACCGGACCATTGGGTGCTGAGCACCCCCCCCCCCCCCCCCCCGCACCCTCCTGTGGCCTCATTGGCAGACAGCCAGAGAAAATGGCAAAAGGGCGAGAAGGGAGGGGCGGGGAATAAAAAGAGGCACTTGAGGCATATAAGCAGCGAAGACTCCAGGCAGAGGCAATCAAAACATCTGAGAAGGGAGGAAGGAAGAAAGAAGCTGCCAGGGGGACTCACCTTCGTGATGACAGCCCGGAGGGACTCAAGAATCGGACCACAGTTCAAGCAAGCCATATTTGCGGGTAGTATAACCGAATCCTGGGTGTTTATAATATATATTTTAGGTTAATTTATGGGTTAATTGTGTGTTTAATAAAGATTTTTAATTTATACTTGTGTTGTTCCTTTGTTCACTTCACTATTAAAAGACACTGAGGTGAGACTTTAATTACAATTCTGGTCAAAGTATCTGAGGTTTTACAGATACAAGGACTCCTACATCAGACTCCTATTCATTGACTACAGTCCACCTTAAACATCATAATCCCAGCCAAGTTCACATCAAAACTCTAAATCCTCGGACTTGGCTCCTCCCTCTGCAATTAGTAAGGATAAACCACACCTCCTCCATGATAGTCCCCGTTACCGGGGCCCCGCAAGGTTGCGTAGTTAGCCCTCTACTATACTCCCTGTGCACACATGACTATGTGGCAAAATCTGTCTCAAACTCCATCTACAAGTTTGTTGATGGCATGACTGTAGTGGGTCGGATCTCGAACAATGATGAATCAGAGTACAGGAAGGTGGTAAAGAACCTAGTGAGGTGGTGTAATGACAACCATCTCTCCCTCAACGTCAGCAAAACTAAGGAAGGAGCTGGTCATTTTGACTTCAGGAAACAAAGTATCATTCACACCTCTGTCTGCATCAATGGTGCCGGAGTGGAGATGGTTGACAGCTTTAAATTCCTAGATGTACACATCACCAACAATATGTTCTGGTCCACCCATGTTGATGGTACGACCAAGAAAGCACAACAGCTCCTATACTTCCTCAGGAAACTAAGGAAATTCTGCATGTCCCATTGACTCTTACGAATTTTTACAGGTGCACCATAGAAGCATCCTATCTGGCTGCATCGCAGCCTGGTATGGCAACTGCTCGGCCCAAGACCACAAGAAACTTCAGAGCCACGCACACAGCCCAGCCCATCATGGGCATCCGCCTCCCATCCATTGACTCTATCTATACCTCCCGCTGCCTTGGGAAAGCGGGCAACATAATCAAAGACCCCTCCCACCCGGGTTATTCTCTCTTCCAACTTCTTCCATCGGGCAGGAGATACAAAAATCTGAGAACACGCATCAACAAATTCAAAAACAGCTTCTTCCCCGCTGCTACCAGACTCCTGAATGACCCTCTTATGGACTAAACTGATCTCTTCACACATCTTCTCTACTGAGTCGTACTACACTCCGTACGTTTAACCTAATGGCTGTGCCTCTGTATTTACATTGTGTATTTATCACATGTCCTATGCTTTTCATGTATGGAACGATCTGTCTGGACTGTACGCAGAACAAATACTTTTCACTGACACATCTTCATGGGCCTATGATGCTGTTGCGATAAGGCAGCCAGGCTATGATGCAACGGAGCGCAGCCGATGTGGATAACACCTTCAGTGAGCTTGATGCACAACTAAATTACATCAACAAATTGAATGGTTTGCTACCCTACAGAAATGTTCAGAAGGCAAAGACATTCTGTTATTCTTGGCTGCCAGTGCTTTTCAATCCTCCCAATTTTACTGCAGCAAGATACTAGACAAAAAAAATAAAGTCATGCTCAGTTGTGAGGTCATGGAGAAGTAGAGGGATTTTAGATGCAACTGAGTTCCGGGGAGAAAGAAAACATAGAACATAGAACAGTACAGCACAGAACAGGCCCTTCGGCCCTCGATGTTGTGCCGAGCAATGATCACCCTACTCAAACCCACGTATCCACCCTATACCCGTAACCCAACAACCCCCCCTTAACCTTACTTTTTAGGACACTACGGGCAATTTAGCACGGCCAATCCACCTAACCCGCACATCTTTGGACTGTGGGAGGAAACCGGAGCACCCGGAGGAAACCCACGCACACACGGGGAGGACGTGCAGACTCCGCACAGACAGTGACCCAGCCGGGAATCGAACCTGGGACCCTGGAGCTGTGAAGCATTTATACTAACCACCATGCTACCCTGCTGCCCCAAAGGACGGTGTACTTTGTGTTTACAGACAAAAGAGAACAATTTGAAGGACAAATAATCAAAATGGGGGGCAGACAATTAAGGATAGAGGGAGGGATTAGAAATGAACGAAGGATAACGTATCATACAGCACGCTTTTACCCAGCCTGTGCCTGTAAATGTTGAGGAAGATTAAAAGAACCTTTGCAGATTTGGAAGTTGTACTTAAGAAATGTTTTGTTATGCTCTAGACGTAGCATAAGCTGCTTCCTTGATGTGCACTCTGACAAAGGAAGGTTCAGACTTGGAGATAGCTTTAACACGTTTATTTAAACTGTTAACAATTCTCCGACTTGGATTCGACTCTCCCGTTAATCCTGCTGTAGCTACTCAGACTGACGAACCAGTCTGCTACAATCCACGTGGTGGGTGTGATGTTCAATCAACTGTGTGTCTGTACTCACTGAGTGTCTCCACTGGAAAGAGGAAGATCATGTGTGCTGTGTCCTTTTTATATGGGTTGGTGTAATGCCCTTCCTCTGGAAGCCCCTTGGCCAAGTAAGGGGCTGGTTTAGCTCACTGGGCTAAATCGCTGGCTTTTAAAGCAGACCAAGCCGGCCAGCAGCACGGTTCGATTCCCGTACCAGCCTCCCCGGACAGGCGCCGGAATGTAGCGACTAGGGGCTTTTCACAGTAACTTAATTGAAGCCTACTGGTGTCACCTCTGTGTGTATCGTGAATGCTCATTGGTCGTGTCCGATCTTACTGACCTATCGGTTGAATGTCTGGTTGAACGGTCTCTGGTGCTCCCTCTAGTGTCTCGCTAGTCTATGTGTACTTACATTAACCCCTTGTGTATTTACAGTGATGCACATCACCGCAAGTAATAGGAGGACTTGAGCAATAATAGAGAATTGTTTTAGTGAGGTTTAACTGATGTACCATGCTTCAGTCTGTTCGCGCACCTCGAGAAGGCTTTGCATATTCTATGATAGACTTGAAATAGTTGGTATATAGTTTCACTAGAAACTATTTCTACAAATACCTCAGGGTAAACATACAGGTTTCTCAGACACAGATTATTCTGAGTCCCACTCTCTGGAAGCCTCTTGGCCAAGTGAGAGGCTGGTTTAGCTCACTGGGCTAAATCGCTGGCTTTTAAAGCAGACCAAGCAGGCCAGAAGCATGGTTCGATTCCCGTACCAGCCTCCCCGGACAGGCGGTGGAATGTGGCGACTAGGGGCTTTTCACAGTAACTTCATTGAAGCCTACTCGTGACAATAAGCAATTTTCATTTTCATTTTCATTTCATTTTTCATTCAAGTGACTCTAATGTTCTGCTTACGTCATCAATGAAAGCATGAGCCGGGATTCTCCGTTGCAAATCTGCCCCGCTACTGCTGCCAGCGAGGACGGTGAATTTGGCGCTCAGTCAGGTTGGAGAACCCCACTGGCATGAAGGAACGGAGGAGAATCCTGCCCAGGGTTTCATTAAGATAACCATGAACCCATTACTCTACAAAAATTGTTCAGGGGAAAACAGTGTTTGACAGGCAAGGGCAGCTTTAACACTGTTACTGGAGATAAGAGGAGATAGTGAGACCAAGATTAACAGCCAATGAGGGGAAAAGTATGGAGGTGATATCGGCAACAGATCATTGCAATAAATTAACTTGTGAAAAATTTGAGAAACTGTATTCAACATATTGAAACATGATTATCTTTACCCCATCAAAGGACTTAGAGAAAGTGAAAGTGTGTCATTATATTAATACAAAGGGTGCCACGGTGGCACAGTGATTAGCACTGCTGCTCACAGCGCCAGGGACCGAGATTCGATTCCAGCCCTGGGTGACCGTGTGGAGTTTGCACTTTCTCCCTGTGTCTACACATGGGTCTCCCCCAGGTGCTCCGGTTTCCTCCCACTGCCCAAAGATGTGCAGGCTAGGTGGATTGAACATGTTAAATTGCCCCTTAGTGTCCAAAGATGCGCAGGTTAAGTGAGGTTATGGGGTTCCGGGGATAGGGCAAGGGGATGGGACTAGGTAAGGGGCTCTTTCAGAGGGCCAGTGTCAACTCGATGGGATGAATGGTCTCCTTCTTTAGGGCAGCACGGTAGCACAAGTGGATAGCACTGTGGCTTCACAGCGTCAGGATCCCAGGTTCGATTCCCCGCTGGGTCACTGTCTGTGCAGAGTCTGCACTTTCTCTCCATGTCTGCGTGGGTTTCCTTTGGGTCCTCAGGTTTCCTCCCACAGTCTAAAGACATGCAGGTTAGATGGATTGGCCATGATAAATTGCCCTTAGTGACCAAAAAGGTTAGGAGGGGTTATTGGGTTACGGGGATAGAGTGGAATTGAGGGCTTAAGTGGGTCGGTGCAGACTCGATGGGCCGAATGGCCTCCTTCCGCACTGTATGTTCTATGTTCTGCACTTACAGATCCTATGGATTCACAAGCATGAAGGGATGTGATTGAAGGGAATTAGTGAATTGTCAGTAAAAGAGAAGTTATTAATTGGAAGGAGTAAAAGTGAGAGAGATAAAAGTGTTCTTGAGTTGATCAAAAACGATACCGAGGATGAGCCATCAGCTGAAGACCAGATGGAATTTATTGGACCACTGCTAATATTGTAAATTCACATTGCGTCATCTTTAATTCTTTCCCTTCTTGGAAAGGTACGTGTTATTCAGAGAGTGCCAATCAGCCTATTACAGATCTCAATATTAAAGGACGATTCCAGGACTGCTGAGTATACATCATGAAAAGAACGACAGTCTGGGTCTTGTTTTTCTGCATTGAACCTGTATCGAACCACATGACTACACTGGACGTACTGCATGCAGTTGTAGTGGTCGTATTATAAAATGAATACAGAGGACTGGAGAGGGTGCAGAGAAGCTTTACTGGGATAATACCAGAAATTGATGGCTATATTAATATATATATCAGGAAAGGATTGACAGGTGGTAGAAAATTTTGCACATGATTCTGTAATGGCCCAACCAAATACCAAGAATTAACGTCTGTTCTCCTGCCTGCCCATTCAGTGTTCTCACAAACTGGTTGCCTTAAAATTATCGTTCAGTGCAGTAGTGTCAAGATGTTCATGCACTATGTCAGAAATGTATTCACCTGATATCAAGAATGTACTGTATGCAGGGAAGGATTGACAGTCTGGCTCCCTTCTCTCTTGCAAAAAAGAAGGCTGAGGGATAAGCCTAATAGATCAAGTGGCTACAGAGTAGAGGGTGAGAGGAGGACCCTGGGACTGGCAGTCCCCAGCACCTACAGAAGCGGGCGGATAAAAAACAATAAAAGCTACACGGAGTGAGGGGTGATTTTTGAAAACACCCAAGAGTCATATCACAGGGGAAACATACATTCATCGAGTGGGACTGGAAGCCAGCGCAAGAGGAGTGGTGGCCTTGGTAAATAGGACCAGGTGAGCATTTCTACTGCACAGTCTTTAAACCAAATATTGGTCTTTAGTTTAGATGAAGTAATGTTTTAAGTATAAGAAGGTCCTTAGGATATTTAATATTCTTTAAGCTAGGGGAAGGTAAAGTGTGTAATTTAAGTGTAAGTTGTGGCATGGCAGCTTGGCCACGAAATGAAATGTTCCTCCTGTGTGATGTGGGCAGTCAGGGACACTGCCAGTGCCCAGGGTGACCATGCGTTTAGGAAGTGTCTCCAGCTGCTGCTATTCAAAATCCACATTTTGTATTCGGAACAGTGGCTGGAGTAACTGTGGAGCATCCCTAAGCCTGAGATCTTTGCGGATAGTGCGTAGAGGCAGAAAGGGAATGGGTGACCACCAGGCAGAGTTAAAGCACCAGACATGCTGTGCAGGAGTTTCCTGGGTCCATCTCACTCTCTAACATATTTTACATTTTGTATACTGCTGGGGAGATGGTTTCTTCAGGGACCGCAGCGGCAGTCAGATCGGGAGCCCCACGAGTGGCTCAGCTGCACAGTAGGGGAGAGAAAAAGAGTGGGACAGCAATAGTGATAGTGATTATATCATAATGGTAATAGATAAATGCTTCTGCAGCTGCAGACATGCCACCAGTTTGGTATGTTACCTCCCTGGTGCTAGGGTCAAGCATATCATTGTTTGGCTGCAGAACGCATGAATTATCTATGTCGGTAGTCGATATCCGTACCACTGGCATAGGTAAAAAGAAGGATGAGGTTCTTCATACTGAATATAGGAAGCTAAGAAATAAACTAAAAAGTACGACCGCCAAAGTAAACTCAGGATTACTCCCAGTGCACGTGCGAGGGAGATCAGGAGCAGGAGAATAGAGCGGATGAATACATGGCTGGAGAGATGGCGTAGGAGGAAGGATTTAGATTATTGAGGTAATGGGGCCAATTGTGGGGAAGATGGGTCCTGTACAAGCTGGATGGGTTGCACCCCAGCAGGACAAGGACCAATATTCTCAGAGGGCTATTTGTACTGTTGGGCACGGTTTAAACTAGAGTGGTAGGGGGATTGGAACCTCAGCTGGGCAAAACAAGAGAGAAATGAAAGGTTGAAAAGTAGGAACCAAAAATGGAAGGCAGAGGAAGCAAGAGCTAGTAGCAAACAGAGGCACAGTACAAAATAAGATGTGTAAAGATGTTAAAAAGGCAAATCTGAAGGTACTGTATCAGAATTCATGGAACATTCACAATACAAGAGGTGTATTAACAATGCAAATAGTTGTAAATGGGTACAATATGATTTAGAAGACAGGGTCATGGCTGCAGGGTGACCAAGGCTGGGAACAAAATATCCAAGGGTGTTCGATATTTAGGAAGGACAGGAAAAAAGGAAAATGAAGTGGTGTGACATTGTTAGTGAAGGACAAAATCCATGCAACAATGAGGGAAAGTATTGGCTCAGAACATTGAGATATATAATCAGTCTGGGTGGAGCTAAGAAGCAACAAGCGACAGAAAGAAATAGTGGAGTTGTCTATAGGCCTCCAAACAGTAGTGGCAAGGTAGGGGAGGGCATTGAATGGGAAAATAGAAATGCATGTAACAAGGGTGCTACAATAATCTCCATATAGACTGGGCAAACCATATTAGCAATAATGCTACTGTGGTGCGTGAATTACTGCAGTATGTACAGGATGGGTATTTTGAGAGTTGCATGTTGAGGAATCAACTAGAGAGCATGCTAACGTAGATGTGGTATTTTGCAATGAGAAGGGGCTAATTAATAATCTTGTTCTGTGAAGTGCTTTAGGGAAGAGTGACCATAATATGTTAGGATTCGTCATTGGGATAGAAAGTAAAGTAGCCTAATCCAAAACTAAATCTAAACAAAGGAAACTACAAAGGTATAAGGGGTACGTTGGTTGTGATAGATTGGGCAACTTTATTGAAAGGCATTGCAGTAGAGAGGCAATGGCTAATATTTATGGGATGAATATATGCATTGTAATTGTGATGAATGTAGGAATTTCAGATACATTGTATTGTATGTATTTGGTGCAGTAAGGGTTTAAAGCCTTAAAAAGATGAAAAGTGTGTGTATGACTGCTACAGTAGTGTTTTTAAAAATCCTGGTTTGCAAGGCAGCCAGGCTTTGTGGCTAAACTTGGTGCAATTAAAGCATTGTAAAAGGTGGTCTAAACGAGTTTTGTTTGTAGACAGAGGGTCCCCTGGGGAGTCAATAATGAGAGGCTTTGTGTTCAGCTTAGTAAGGTGATGTAGTTAATGGGAGGAGCCAGGGGTCAGGTGTTGAGTTTCTGGATGTTCAGTTTGGATGTGTGTGCGAACACCTTAGCTTCTTCTCTTAAAAAAGTGAATAAAACAGCAGTGCCTGGAAAGCTTGGCAGTTTAACAAACAGTTTGCCTCAGGCAAGAATCTGCAGCTGGCTCCTCTCTCAAAATGGTCTATCCAAGACATCTCTTGACAACAAGTATTCCTGAGTCTGCTAACTGTATGTAAGAGTGGATTGTGAGCTCAGTGGCTCAGAGGAGATAAAGATAGTGGAGAGGGTTGTTATATAGTATTGTTTAACTGGTCATTTCCCTATTTGTGAAATCACTCCTGGACCGGAGTATCCTTTCCTCACAGTCTTCGAAAATTAAAATAAAATATTGGGGTTTCTGTCCAGCATCCTAGCAACTGTTGGGGTCTGGTCCAGGATAATAATATCAGGTATGCATGGCCTTCAGGCGCAAAAACACAAGTAAACACAAAGTGGGTCAACCATGGTGAACAAATTAATTAAGGTTAGTATTGGATCCAAAAGGGAGTCATATAAAGCTGGTAGAAAAAGTAGCAAACCTGAGGATTCACTGCACCAAAGGAGCAACAGAAATTGCATTTTCTTAGTTGCAGGATATGGGCATCACGGGTTAGGCCAGCAGTTATTGCCATCCCTGTCCACCCCAAACCCACAGCTCACCTCCTGACCACCCCCGGCCCCGGCAGAAGGCCCTCGGCCAGTGACACAATTGGCAGGAAACATGGCGATGTTGGGCGCTTTCCGCAACCCCCCCCCCCACCCCCCCCCCCCCCCCCCCCCCACCCCCCTCTCCCTGAGCAGTCATGACAACGGTTTCATGATGTTTAGAAGCACAAGTGAACCACACTGTCGGGAACTTGGCCCATCGGAGGCGGGGCATCGTGGAGGACCTGGAGAATACCGGGTCGGGCTCGCTAATGACATGCAAACGGTGTGTATTGTATGTGCATTCCAGACCGCATTGACGCTGCTGTCGAGGTGATGGGGAAATGTGATTTGCCGTCGCGATTCTGGCGTTGAAACCTATTCTCTGCCCAATCACGTTTCGCGATTTTGGCATCTGCCAATGGAGAATCCCACCCTGTAACTTTTACTTTTTTATAGAAAGTGGAGGAACAGAGTCACAAGGCCAGTAAATAGTTAGAACAACAAGAAAACATCATGAATCAAGCATGGATAAATTGGGCTATAATACAGTACTGCTTTACTCTCCACTTACCTTATCAAATACACACAGATTTAAAGATTATCATCGATTCCAAAGTACAACTTAAACTACAATGCTCTCATTAGCACAAAAGTCCCTTTTAAGTACACAAGATGACTGTGGACAAATGCACGCACTCCACTCTGAACTCAAGTTAGTGTATTTGGGTTTCTCCTCAGAATCACCCCACATAATGATCACATGAGAGTATTGTCTCATAATAAGGCTTGTGATTTGCATTCCTAAATCCAGTCCAGGTTTTACAAATTACTCTTTTAATCCAAACTTCGACTCCACTTTTAACACCGAATCCAGTCCAGGATTTCACATCACCCCATTTTAGGTTTCCTTTGTCTTAATTTCTTTTACACAAACTCTGAGATCCAGCCACCAATTTCCATAGTTATTTCAACTCACATTCCACAGGCTGCCGTGACATCTCACAAACCTGAAAATCACTTCAAATGTCTTTTTGGCATCTCAGCCTTCTTTTCAGCTCCATCTATCTTTACTGCACAGTTCTGTGTTCCGGCACCTTTAACCTCAGAACACTTGGAAACTTCTCTTCATTTCTCCAGTTTCCTTACGTAGCTGCTCTTCAGATGTCTCCGCTTGTTTTCTTAACCGTAACTCCATAAAATGGATTTTCTCCTAGAAAAACTGAGAAAGGTGTTGCCTCTCGAGCCTTCCAAACCAACTGCTATCACCAGATATGTGAGAGCTGCTCACAATCTATCTTAAACTGCAATCAAATTAGCCAAATTCAAACTTATGAATTTCTCTACCTTAGTTGCTAAGCAATGACTTAATCTTCTCTAGGCTTTTATTTATTCTTCACGCTACAGCCCTCTACAAGCACAATGGCATCACAATTGGAACTTAACCAATCCCCAGACACATTTGTCCAGCATGAATCTAACTACAGGTTTTACCCTTCCAGACACAGAAACATTAAATTAAACCCATTTAAAATGATACCTTATTTCTAATGTTTACCAGTACAAATATAAATCCCTTAAAACTACATTTGTTTTCCAAACAATAATTTTAGCAAAACTTTCCTATTTTTATACTTCATTCCCTTTGAAATAAATGCCAACATTCTGTTTGCCTTCCCTAGCTAGCTTTTTGTGATTTACGCATGAGGACTCCCAAATCCCTGCAGCTTTCTGCAGTTTTTCGCCATTTTAATGATATTCAGCTCCTTTATTCTTCCTACCAAAGGACATCACTTCGCACTTTCCTGCATTATATTCCATCTACCAAGTTTTTACCCACTCACTTTATCGGTTTGAGTCCTTATGTAGACTCTTTGTATCATCCTCACCACTTACCTTCACTCTATTTTTGTGTAATCAACAAACTTGGCAAAAAAAACATTCACTGCCCGCATCCAAGTTGTTAATAAATATTGTAGGAGCGGCACGGTTGTGCAGTGGTTAGCACTGCTGCCTCACAGCGCCGAAAGCCTGGGTTCGATCTCGGCCCCAGGTCACTGTCAGTTTGTGGCATTTGCACATTCATCCCATGTCTGCATGGGTCTCACTCCAGCGATCCACAGATGTGATGGGTAGGTGGATTGGCCAGGCTAAAATGCCCCTTAATTGTATAAACTAAAAATATATATATATTGTAAATAATTGTTGCCCCAGCACTGATCCCTGTGGCACTCCACCAGTTACAGGTTGCCATCCTGTAAATGCCCCTCTTATCCCAAGTCTCTGTCTTCTATCAGTTAGCCAATCCTCTATCCATGCTAATACCCTCACCCCAACACCATGGGCTCTTATTTTATTAAGTAGCCTTTTGTACGGAACCTTATCAAATGCGTTTTGGAAATCCAAGTGTATTATATCTATTGGTAGCACGGTAGCACAGTGGGTAGCACTGTTGCTTCACAGCTCCAGCGTCCCCAGGTTCAATTCCTGGCTTGGGTCGCTGTCTGTGCAGAGTCTACACCAGGGGTGGGCAAACTACGGCCCGCGGGCCGCATGCGACCCGCCAAAGGTCTTTATGCGGCCCACCAAGTCATTAAAAAAGATTTTTTTTTTTTAATTTTTAATTTTTTTTAAGGTTAATGGGGGGGGCTGTTGGGTTACTTACTGGTATAGGGTGGATACGTTGACTTGAGTAGGGTGATCATTGCTCGGCACAACGTTGAGGGCCGAAGGGCCTGTTCTGTGCTGTACTGTTCTATGTTCTGTGTTATATATGAGGCGCCCAGAATCATAACCGGGTGAAGTAATTATTTTACTTAATATACTATGCGGCCCTTTAAAATTGTGAATTTCTGAATGTGGCCCTTGCACGGAAAAGTTTGCCCACCCCTGGTCTACACGTTCTCCCTGTGTCTGCGTGGGGTTCCTCTGAGAGCTCCGGTTTCCTCCCATATGTCCTGAAAGACGTGCTGTTAGGTAATTTGGACATTCTGAATTCTCCCTCAGTGTACCCGAACAGGTGCTGGAATGTGGCGACTAGGAGCTTTTTGCAGTAACTTCATTACAGTGCTAATGTAAGCCTACTTGTGACAATAAAGATTATTATTATATGGTTTATCGACGACTCCCAAAAATGTCTTCTTCCCCTTGTTATTTCTTATCTCCACCCATGTGGACTCTACATCTTCTGATTTAAGATCGTTCCCTGTGGACTTCCGGTTGCGGCTATGCGGAGCTAAGCCGCACGTTCGGCAGCTCCCGCTTTAATAGGACTTGTGGGCTCTTTTAAGGGCCCCAAACGGCGCTGATTCAACGATTCCCGGTGGATAAAGGGGTCTGGAGCAAAACCCCCCGGGATTTATGGTGCGGACTCCAAGTGGGGCGAGGATAAAAATGTGGGGCGAGGATAAATGTGGGGCGAGGATAAAAATGATTTATGGTGCGGACTCGAAGTGGGGCGAGGAGAAAAACGGCATCAGCTCCCCTGGAAAAGCGGGGGAAGGTGGACAAAATGGCGGCCGGTGGAGCCCCTGAGGAGTGGAGGCAGTGGGCGGAGGAGCAGCAGGCGGCCCTTCTGCGCTATTTCACGGAGCTGAAAGGGGAGTTGTTGGAATCCCTGAAGGTAACGACTAGTAAGCTGCTGGAGACCCAGACAACCCAGGGTGCAGCGATACTCGAGTTGCAGCAGCAGGCCTCTGAGCGCGAGGATGAGGTTTCGGCCCTCGTGGGGAAGGTGGAGATACACGAGGCGCTTCATAAAAAGTCGCAAGATCGGTTCGAGGAGATGGAGTTTCGGTCACGGAGGAAGAACTTGCGGATCCTGGGCCTCGAGGAGGGGCTGCTGCTGGATTGGCCAGGGAGGAGTTGGTGCGGGTCGGGGGGGTCGGGGTGACGTTCTATCGCCGTGGGAAACGGGCCGAATGGGTGCTAGCCAGGGGTGAGCAGTCGATGGGCTGTGGCTAGTCGGCAGGGGAGGGGGGGGGGGGGGCGGGGTGCCCCCTGATCTGGCTGATTACGTGGAACGTGAGGGGGTTGAATGGGCTGGTTAAGCGGGCCCGGGTGTTTTCGCATCTGAAGGGGCTGAAGGCGGACGTGGCCATGCTCCAGGAGACCCACCTAAAGGTGGCGGACCAGGTCCATCTGAGGAAGGGGTGGGTGGGGCAAGTTTTCCATTCAGGGCTCGACTTGAAGAACCGGGAGGTGGCGATCCTGGTGGGGAAGAGGGTGGCGTTTGAGGCGTCTGAGGTGGTGGCTGATAGTGGCAGCAGATATGTGATGGTGAGCGGTAAGCTGCAGGGGGAGAGGGTGGTGTTGGTAAATGTGTACGCCCCAAATTGGGATGATGCTGGTTTCATGAGGCGTATGTTGGGCCGCATTCCTGTCCTGGAGGTGGGGGGCTTGATCATGGGGGGGGACTTCAATACGGTGCTGGATCCCCTACTGGATCGTTCTAGTTCAAGGACAGGCAGGAAGCCAGCGGCGGCCAAGGTGTTGAGGGGGTTGGACCAGATGGGAGGAGTGGATCCCTGGAGGTTCGGGAGGTCGAGAGCTCGGGAGTACTTTTTTTTCTCCCATGTGCACAGGGTTTATTCCCGCATTGATTTATTTGTTTTGAGCAGGGGACTGGTCCCGAGGGTGGAGGAGGCCGAGTATTCGGCTATTGCGATTTCGGACCATGCTCCGCATTGGGTGGATCTGGAGATGGGGGAGGTGCGGGACCAACGCCCGCTTTGGCGTCTGGACGTTGGGTTGTTGGCTGATGAGGAGGTGTGTAGGAGGGTTCGGGGATGTATCGAGAGGTACCTTGAGGTCAATGATACTGGGGAGGTCCAGGTGGGGATGGTGTGGGAGGCTCTGAAACCAGTGATTAGGGAGGAGTTGATCTCCATCCGAGCCCATAGGGAGAGGGGGGAGGAGGAGGGAGAGGGAGAGACTGGTGGAGGAGCTGTTGAGTGTGGATAGGAAGTACGCGGAGGTCCCGGAGGAGGGATTGCTGGGGGAACAGCGTAGCTTGCAGGCCAAGTTTGATTTATTGACCACCAGAAAGGAGGAGACACAGTGGAGGAAGGCGCAGGGAGCGGTCTATGAGTATGGAGAGAAGGCGAGCAGGATGCTGGCGCATCAGCTTCGTAAGCGGTACGCGGCTAGGGAGATTGGTGGAGTGAAGGATAGGGGGGGGGGAATGTGGTGCGGCAGGGGGCAGAGGTCACTGAGGTCTTTCGGGACTTCTACAGGGAACTGTACCGGTCGGAGCTGCCGGTGGTGGGAGGGGGAATGGAGAGCTTTTTGGACAGGCTGCGATTTCCAAGGGTGCAGGAGGAGCAGGTGGAGGGACTGGGAACGCCGATCGAGTTGGAGGAGCTGGTCAGAGGGATTGGCCACATGCAGTCGGGGAAGGTGCCGGGACCGGATGGGTTCCCGGTTGAATTTTATAAGAAATACGCGGACCTGTTGGGCCCCCTGTTGGTTAGGACCTTTAACGAGGCATGGGAGGGGGGGTGTTTTGCCCCCGACGATGTCTCGGGCGCTGATTTCCCTGATCCTGAAGCGAGATAAGGACCCCCTGCAGTGCGGATCATACAGGCCAATTTCACTGTTGAATGTGGACGGCAAGTTGCTGGCGAATAAACTTGGCCACTAGAATAGAGGACTGGGTGCCGGGGGTGGTACATGAAGATCAGACGGGTTTTGTGAAGGGGAGGCAGCTGAACACTAACGTGCGAAGGCTACTAAATGTGATAATGATGCCGGCAGCAGAAGGAAAGACGGAGATTGTGGTGGCATTGGATGCGGAGAAGGCCTTTGACAGGGTTGAGTGGGGGTACTTGTGGGAGGTGTTGGAGAGGTTCGGGTTTGGGGTGGGGTTTATTAAATGGGTGAGGTTGCTGTACGAGGCCCTGATGGCGACTGTAGCGACAAATGGGAGGAGGTCTGAGTACTTCAGGCTCCACCGTGGGACGAGGCAAGGGTGCCCCCTGTCCCCCTTGCTATTTGCGCTGGCAATTGAGCCTCTTGCCATGGCTCTCAGGGAGTCGAGGAGGTGGAGGGGTTTGGTGCGAGGTGGGGAGGAGCACCGAGTGTCGCTGTATGCGGACGATTTGCTGCTGTATGTAGCAGACCCGGTGGGGGGAATGCCGGAGGTGATGGAGATTCTTGCTGAGTTTGGGAGTTTCTCGGGCTATAAGTTGAACCTGGGCAAGAGCGAGCTGTTTGTTGTACACTCGGGAGATCAGGAGGAGAGGATTGGTAGGCTCCCGCTAAAGAGGGCAGTGAGGAGTTTTAGGTACCTGGGGGTTCAGGTGGCTAGGAGCTGGGAGACTCTGCACAAGCTCAATTTTACTAGGTTGGTGGAGCAGATGGAGGAGGAATTTAAAAGGTGGGACATACTGCCGTTGACTTTGGCGGGTAGAGTATAGTCCGTTAAAATGACGGTGCTCCCGAGGTTTTTGTTTTTGTTTCAGTGCCTCCCCATTTTCATTCCGAGGGCCTTTTTTAGGAGGGTGAACAGCAGCATTCTGGGATTTGTTTGGGCGCACGGGACTCCGAGGGTAAGGAGGGTCGTTTTGGAACGGGGCAGGGATAGAGGAGGGCTGGCGCTGCCCAACCTCTCTGGGTACTATTGGGCAGCTAACGTCTCAATGGTACGTAAGTGGGTAATGGATGGGGAGGGGGCAGCATGGAAACGGATGGAGATGGCGTCCTGTGGAGGCACGAGCCTGAAGGCACTGGTAACGGCGCCGCTGCCGCTCCCTCCAACGAGGTACACTACGAGCCCAGTGGTGGCAGCTACCCTCAAAATTTGGGGGCAGTGGAGGCGACACAGGGGGGAAGTGGGGGGCTCGGTGGAGGCCCCGCTGCGGGGGAACCACTGGTTTGCCCCAGGGAACATGGATGGCGGGTTCCTGGGGTGGCACAGGGCGGGCATTAGGAAGTTGGGAGACCTGTTCATTGACGGGAGGTTTGCGAGCCTTGGTGAACTGGAGGAGAAGTTTGAGCTCCCCCCGGGGAATATGTTCAGGTACCTTCAGGTCAAGGCGTTTGCTAGGCGACAGGTGGAGGGGTTCCCTTTGCTGCCCCCGCGGGGGGTAAGGGATAGGGTGCTTTCGGGGGTGTGGGTCGGGAATGGGAAGGTGTCTGACATCTACCAGGTGATGCAGGAGGTGGAGGAGGTGTCGGTAGAGGAGCTGAAGGCTAAGTGGGAGGTGGAGCTGGGGGAGCAGATTGAGGAGGGGACATGGGCGGACACCCTGGAGAGGGTAAACTCCTCCTCTTCAAGTGCGAGGCTTAGTCTCATCCAGTTCAAGGTGCTGCACTGGGCCCACATGTCCGGGTCTAGGATGAGTAGGTTCTTTGGGGACGAAGACAGGTGTGTGAGGTGTTCGGGGAGTCCAGCGAACCATGCCCATATGTTCTGGGCATGCCCGGCACTGGAGGAGTTCTGGAAGGGGGTGGCGAGGACGGTGTCGAGGGTGGTAGGATTCAGGGTCAACTCAGGCTGGGGACTCGCGATATTTGGTGTTGGGGTGGAGCCGGGAGTGCAGGAGGCGAAAGAAGCCGATGTTTTGGCCTTTGCGTCCCTAGTAGCCCGGCGAAGGATCTTGCTGCAATGGAAAGATGCGAGAGCTCCGAGCGTGGAGACCTGGATTAATGACATGGCGGGATTCATTAAGCTGGAGAGGGTCAAATTCGCCCTGAGGGGGTCGGTACAAGGGTTCTTTAGGAGGTGGCAGCCTTTCCTCGACTTTCTAGCTCAACGATAAGGAACTAGGTCAGCAGCAGCAGCAACCCAGGGGGGAGGGGGGGAAAAGGGGGGGGGGTTTACGGGGATAGTGTTTAAGTTAACTTGTTTATTGTTAATTTATTTTGTTGTTTATTGGGTTTGGTGGGGGTGGGGGGGGGGGGTTTGTTATATGCGTTGTTACGGGTGCCGGGGGGTGTTTATTATTGTTATTGTTATTATTGTTCTGTTGATATATATTTTTCAAAAAATTCCAATAAAAATTATTTTAAAAAAAAGATTGTTCCCTGTAGGTTCACTCTTTGATTGTTTTTCACAATGTGGTTTGCAGTTGATGAAGTTTCCCACGCGCTCTCCCTTTTAGAAAGTTCCCGTTGCTTCAGGAAGTCTCTTTCTGTCTTCCTTTCTCTCCATCGCTATTCTTCCACGAGAACAAGGGGAACAGGGTAACACTATCACCTGCAAGTTCTCTCCCCATCCTGACTTCAAAACAAATCTCTGTTCCTTTGCTGTCACTGGGTCAAAACAGTACTCTGGGTGCACCTACACCACATAGATCATAGAATTGTTACAGTGCAGAAGGAGGCCATTCGGCCCATCGAGTCTGCACCAGCTCTTGGAAAGAGCACCCGACCCAAGGTCCACACCTCCACCCTATCCCCATAAGCCAGTAACCCCACCCAACACTAAGGGCAATTTTGGACACTAAGGGCAAGTTATCACGGCCAATCCACCTAACCTGCAGATCTTTGGACAGTGGGAGGAAACCGGAGCACCCGAAGGAAACCCACGCACACATGGGGAGAACGTGCAGACTCGGCACAGACAGTGACCCAAGCCGGGAATCGAACCTGGGACCCTGGAGCTGTGAAGCAATTGTGCTATCCACAATGCTACCGTGCTGCCCACAGCAGTTCAAGAAGGCGGTTTCACCCTCTCAAGGGCAATTAGGGATGGGCAATAAATGGCGGCCTCGCATTCCTTGATAACATTTTTTAAAGCCTCATCCCATACAAATACAGGTGCTTCCCAAATGGTCTTTGTCTAGGACATAGTGTTAACTGGGTTGGAATTACATTTAAGCATATTAAAATTGTTTCACCAGGAGATTTGAGAAAACTAATTTCAAGGCAGCTAGCCTGCCTGCTAATTAACAATGTACCAACACCTGCAGGTCTATTTTTAAAATCAAGGTCTGTTTCAAAAGGGACATATTTTTAATGGTGAGAATGAAAATCTCTGTCATGGCTTCAATGGTAAATCATTGTATTGATGCAATTAATATTTTATGTGGCTGAGTGTACTATGAGCTGGAAAATCGGATTTATTTTGAACCAACTCTGAGGGTGAGGGACGTGAGAGGAATTTCTGTGTGCTGTTTGAGTTGTGTGAGCAAGTTGGGACGTGAATGCGGAGGGGAAATCGGACTCCCAGGACCGGATTTTTAAATAGCCCTGGAGGTGCCACTAGTGGCGGAGGGGACTGACATTTCCTGCCACTGGCCGTTGTTCCAGTCTCACACCACCTGGCCATTTCTATTGTAGGAGGAGAAGAGGCTATTTGCATGTGGTGGGCAACCTATCAGGTCAATTAAATGACCCACCTGTTGCGTTATTCACCCCGGGTAACACGGACTGCAACTGGATGCAGTTGTACTTGAAAGTAGGCTCCAAACTGTGATGTTGGTTCAATACACTTTATTGAACTTGTTGAGCAGTGCACGCAGTTCGCTGTGGGCTTGACACTCTACTAATCTAAGCATGCCAGTTATAACTAATTAGACCAGAAGGTGCTAACTGATATATACACCCTGACTGTCGCTACAGTTGTCACCAGTGGAAAGAGGCAAAGTGCTGATGCCTCGTGTGTTTTACAGTGGGAAACCACCCTCTAGTGTTCTGCCTGGTGATTGGTTGTGTTCTGTCCTGTGTGTTGATTGGCCATACTGGGTGTCTGTCACTGCCTGCCTGTATCTCATTATGTGCATGAGTGCATATCATGACACTGCCAGAAGCCAAATTTTCCATTTGGGCTTGTGGGCCTCCTCACCAAGCCTGAAATGTGGCCAGGTATTGGTGCCAGCTTCCCATGGTAGATGGGTGGGGGGAATCATGGTAGTACAGTGGGTAGCACTGTCGCTTCACAGCTCCAGGGTCCCAGGTTCAATTCCTGGCTTGGGTCGCTGTCTGTGTGGAGTCTGCATGTTCTCCCCGTGTGTGCGGGGGTTTACTCCAGGAGCACCGGTTTCCTCCCACAAGTCCTGAAAGACATACTGTTAGGTAATTTGGACATTCTGAATTCTCCCTCAGTGTATCCGATCAGGTGCCGGAATGTGGCGACTAGGGGCTTTTCACAGTAACTTCATTACAGTGCTAATGTAAGCCTACTTGTGACAATAAAGATTATTATTATAATATGGTCCATCAACTACTCCCAAAAATGTCTTCTTCCCCTTGTTATTTCTTATCTCCACCCATGTGCCCCACCCCAGTAAGGAGCCTAAACACCCCACCACACCCTTTGAACACCTACCACATGCCATCAGGCTACAGCTGCTGTCCCTGGTTGTCCCAGGGGAGGGGTTATCCCTCCATGATAGCAGCCTGGCAACTGTGACCTTTCTGCTGGAGAATATTTAAAGAATCCCTTCAGAGGTCACCTCTCTCTCTCTCTCTCTTACCTTGCCCCTGCAGCTGCCACCTCAGATGGTGGGGCTGTCAATATATGATTGCTAGAGGGCCCCCTGTTGGCCTTCCAGCCTTGTAAGCATGGCGAGCACAAACCCGTGACGTTAGTTAGTCTAGTGATCAAAGATGGTGTCGGGCGTTCCGACTCCAGAGGAAACGTCCAGCCTGAGTCTAAATAGAAAGTATGCACTAACGAGGATACAACACAGATGGGGCTGGTTTAGCTGACTAGGCTAAATCGCTGGGTTTTAAAGCAGACCAAGGCAGACCAGCAGCATGGTTTGATTCCTGTACTAGCCTCCCTGGACAGGTGCCAGAATGTGGTGACTAGGGGCTTTTCACAGTAACTTCATTGAAGCCTACTTGTGACAATAAGCGATTTTCATTTTTCATTTCAGGTGAGTAAGCATAAAATCAGAATGATAACTGATTAAATCTGGTGAAAGATCCTGCTGTTGATTTTAAAATAACATCCAGCCTTTTCTTGTCAACTTATTTTCTAAATTGAATTTACCTTTTGAAGCCATTTTCACTTTTAAAAGCTTAAAGTGCAGATACAATAAAATTAATTTGTGATAACATTATCAAAACTCAATACGTGCCCTGGCGAGATTAATACACCTATGACCCTCAACTCCACATGCGCAGCGCAGTTTGTATTTCATTATTCGGCGCATGGGATGTGGGCATCGATGGCCAGCATTTATTGCCCACCCCTAATTGCCCTTGAGCTGGTA
This sequence comes from Scyliorhinus canicula, assembly GCF_902713615.1. NCBI lineage: Eukaryota > Metazoa > Chordata > Chondrichthyes > Carcharhiniformes > Scyliorhinidae > Scyliorhinus > Scyliorhinus canicula. The sequence continues at coordinate 15,484,680 of NC_052156.1, read as the reverse complement.
TTTAAGAGTCAACCACATTGCTGTGGGTCTGGAGTCACATATAGGCCAGACCGGGTAAGGATGGCAGATTTCCTTCTCTAAAGGACATTAGTGAATCAGATGGTCATCTTTAGACTTTTAATTCAAATTTTACCATCTGCCTTGGCAGGACTCGAATCCAGGTCAAAGAACATAGAATTTACAGAAGGAGGCCATTTGGCCCATCGAGTCTGCACTGACCCTTGGAAAGACCACCTCACCGAAGACAACCCTATCCCCGTAACCCAGTAACCCCTCCTTTTTGGACATTAAGGGCAATTTAGCATGGCCAACCCACCTGACCTGCACATCTATGGGCTGTGGGAGGAAACCGGAGCACCCGGAGGAAACCCACGCAGACATGGTGAAAATGTGCAGACTCCGCACAGACAGTAACCCAAGGTGGGAATCGAATCTGGGACCCTGGAGCTGTGAAGCCACAGTGCTAACCACTGTGATACCGTGCCGCCCGGTCACCAGAGAATGACTCTGGGCTCTCTGGATTGCTAGTCGAGCGATAATACCACTACGCCACTGCCTCCCCCTTGTTACCATGAATTCAAAATGAATAGCAATCCTGAAACCCCTAGGGGGAAAAATGGTGTTTGATTAAACTGAAAACAGCAGCCACTTGCAATGAAGTGGCACTATATACCAGTTGGCTATTAGCTTTCAGCAGGATCTGATCTCAGAGTGTTTTCTCGGGTGGGGCCCTCGATCGGACCTGGTTATTTACCAGTGTCCGTCAGAAACGGGAAAGTGATATTCTTCATGCAAATAGCACATCTCTCAGGATGTGCAAAGTGATTACAATAACTAACTCTGATGATAGGACTGGCACAACATCACAACGATCAGGAGTTGGTTTGTTTCTGGATTTCTCATCCAGAAGCCTGGATAAATAATCCAGAGAATCCTGCTTTCACATCCCACTGTGGAAGTTTGGAAATTTGAAGGCTCGAGAGGCTAAATTGCCTCCCCCTTGCTCCCAGTTCTCATGTTCTGCGAAATAACAGTTCTGTCTAATTCCATCTCCCAGCTCTTGGTGCGCAGCCCAGGTCAAAGCTTCAACACAGAGTCATCCAGACTCGAAAGGTCAGCTCGGCGATCTAACCCAGGGCACTCCTGCGCGAGTATCATTTATCCAGCCTTCTCTTCGTAGATAATCCCTCAGGATTGAGAAAGACGTGCTTCCCCTCTAGGTTCAATGTGTTCTGAGGTGGTTGATAAATCCAACGTGCGATCTTCAGACCCTGCTACATTAGGGGCAAGTGGTGCTTGAAGGGCTGGGTAGATTATCCAATGATTCATGACTAGAAGCCTATTTATTCACTATGTAACTGCATAGCACACATTACTAATGTAGACAAGCCGCATAGCAAGATGTATTGCCAAGCATTATTTAAGTGTGCAAAAATATATGTCTAACTCATACACACAAAACCATACACGAAAACAAACTAATTTGATGCCATTTCTCTTGGTTACCCGTGAAGCCAGGTGCTCCTTTTTTGAACCAATGTATCATAGAATCATAGTATTTACATTGTAGAAAGAAGCCATTTGGCCCATTGAGTCTGCACCGGCCCTTGTAAAGAGCACCCAAGCCCACACCTCCATCCTATCTCCGTAACCCAGTAACCCCACCCAACCCTTTTGGACACTAAGGGCAATTTAGCATGGCCAATTCACCTAACCGGCACATCTTTGACTGTGGGAGGAAACCGGAGCATCCGGAGGAAACCCACGCAGACATGGGGAGAACGTGCAGACTCCGCACAGACGGTGACCCAGCGGGGAATCGAACCTGGGACCCTGGAGCTGTGAAATCAGGGCTCCACCCTGTCTTTATCCCAGTACTTACATTTTATAAAGTTGAATGGCCAATGCCTCATTGCAAATGCAAACTCAGTGAAAACTGCTCCTGTTAATTATTCAGACGACAGTGAAAGAGAAAACTCGTGGGAGAATTAAAATGAAAGAGGAGATAGTTTAACCTGGAAAAAGTGATTAGATTTAACATCTATTTTTAATATACATATAAAAAGCTGGCATAACTAAACCTGACTGACTGAAGACAAACATTTTTCCAGTTTAAGTATTTTTCCACACGTTCTGAGACCACGGGCTGGATTATCCAGCCCCGCGCAAAACGCGATTTCAGCGCGGGGGCTGAGAATCCATTTTTATGGACGAATCGGGCCTGGCGCCGCTCCTGCGATTCTCCAGTTCCCAGAGAGTTCACCGCGATTTACACGGCGCGGCTAGGGGGCCATTGCCAGAGGCCCTCCCAGCGATACTCCGGTCCCGACCGGCCGAATTCCTGGCGGCACGGATCTAACCACGTTTGGCTGGTCGGCACTCTCGCTCGGAGGCTGTGGACTCAGTCCGCGGTACCATAGGAAGAGGATGAGGTGTTGTGGGATGATGGAGAGGCTGTGCCTGCAGAATACTGACAGGGGGAGTGAGGAGGAAATGTGTTTGGTGGTGGCGTTGTGCAGGAACTAGCGGAAGATGATACTTTAAATGTGGAGGCCGGAGGGGTGTAAAGTGAGGACAAGGGGGACCCGATCCTGGTTCTGGGAGGAGGAGCGGGTGTTGAATGGGTGAGAGCAGAGGTGCTGGAGATGGATCGAACATGGTTGAGAGCCCTGTCACAGGATAGGGACCTGCTTTTCCTCATTTTTCATCCCACCAGCCTCCGCTTCAGACAGCCCTCCAGGTGTAGACCTTTTTAGCCAGCTTGCACGATGCCTTCTGTCTCTTTTCCTGCCAAACAGAAAACTAACCACTTTCAGAGAGTAATTTGCTTCTTCCCCTGATAAGAATTATCCGTGTTCCTCTTTCTGACTCTGTCTGCTTTCTCTTTGTGCTTGCATCTGTATGCTGGTCACCTTCCTCCTCCAGCCTCTCTGCTTGTAGCTCTCCTCTGTGCCTGCATCTCACCTTTGTTTCCCCCAGCTGTTTGATTTATTTCTTCACTTTCTTCCTGTCAATACTGCTTCAAGTGCAAGAGCCATAAGGTTAAATAGACCAGCATTCTTTATTATCCAAGAAAATTACAATTGATCCCTTTGTAATTGAGACAAATTCTTAAAATCTTTTTCGAGTGTTCTTAAAAGCAATTGCAGATTCCACAGACCTTTCAGAGGAGCAGCAGATTTTCCTTAGGGTGCTGCTTCTGACTCAAAGGTGCACAGAGTGCGTTACAAACCCTCACTGATCATTGGTCAAAATTATCCAGACGTTCCCACTATCGGAATCTACTGGTCCTGCTGACGGCAACCCCCGGCTGTGGGTTCCCAGGGGTGGGGGGAGGTATTGGGGAAAATCAGAACCATAGAATCCCAACAAAGCAGAAGGAGGCCATTCGGCCTGTTAACTCTGCACTGACCCTCTGGCCTACCTAGGCCCTCTCCCCCGCCCTATCCCCGTAACCCCACCTTGCCTGGACATCTCTGAACACTGAGGGGCACCTTTAACATGGCCAATCCACCTAAACTGTTCATCTTTGGACAGAGGGAGGAAACTGAGGCACCCGGAGGAAACCCACGCAGACACGGGGAGGAAGTGCAAACTCCAGCCAGTTATCCGAGGCCGGAATTGAACCTGGGACCCTGGCACTGTGAGGCAGCAGTGCTAACCACTGTACCACTGTGCCACCCTATTGTGTAAAAACAATTTCCTCATTTCACTGGTGCTTCTTTTCTCACTCAGCCTAAGTTGATGTCCACAGGTTAATAATAATAATCTTGATTATTGTCACAAGTAAGCTGACATTAACACTGTCATAATATGCACCCATGCACATCATGAGGTAAAATCAGGCAGTGACGGACACCTAGGTGAGCCAATCAACACACAGAACAGAACACAACCAATTACCAGACAGAACACCAGAGGGGGACTTCCAACTATAAACCACATGAGGCATCAGCACTCTGCCTCTTTCCACTGGTGACAACTGTAGTGACAGTCAGGGTGTACAAATCATCCAACTCCTTCGACATGTGGATCAGAGCTAGCCCGGTCTAGATAGTTCGAGTTAGTTTACTTAGAGTAGTAGAGAGTCAACCCACAGGCAGCAGTGTGCTTCGTTACTGAAGTTCAATAAATCTTATTGAACCAACGCATACGTTTGGTGTATGCTTTATCATTTAACTGCATCGTGCTGCAGTCCGTGTTACCCCAGGGTGAATAACACGACAAACACTGCAATTAAGTTATTGTGAAAAGCCCCTAGTCGCCGCACTCCGGCGCCTGTTCGGGTACACAGAGAGAGAATTCAGAATGTCCAAATTACCGAACAGCACGTCTTTCGGGACTTGTGGGAGGAAACCGGAGCCCCCGGAGGAAACCCACACAGACACTGGGCGAATACGCAGACTCCACACAGACAGTGACCCAAGCCGGGAATCGAACCTGGGACCCTGGAGCTGCGAAGTACCTGTGCTAACCACCGTGCTACCGGTTCTCGGTTCTTCCACAAATGGGAACCAACGAACTACTCTGCCATTGTACATGTGGTGAATGTGATATATGAATGTATATATACTAATTCACACTGTTATTGTAAGTGCAGTAGCGCCATCCTACCACTAGGGGGAGTAGCGCTGGGAGCACTTAGGAACTTGTACTGGGCTCCACCCTTGGTTCAGCCCACGACTCCTCCCCCTAGTGCAGCTGGATAAGTATCCGTGTCCAGAGTCAGCCTGGGTCACTACGAGTTCATCGACAGGTAACAGGCTGGCTCTGAAGTAAGTCGATTAAAGCCTAGATTCACATCGGAAACACGTGTCTGGTGAATTGATGGTTCCATCAGTACACAAGTGCGGGTGTTGGGTTGGGGAGAAGAGGAAAATAGCCGGGTTCGTTTTTTGATCAGGGTGAAGTAAAACCTGTTCAATTTAGCTGCCCGTGATTAGTGGCAACAGGAGTACAAGAAATTTTCTCACTAAATGACCGGCTTCCAGCGGGGAACAGGATGTTGCTTCTATGTTTGGAAAGCAATGGCGTTTGAATCTTCAAATTCTCTTCCTGCTGCGACTTCAGTAGGATGGGCATGGAGTAAAATTCTGGACTGGGGTGAGATGTTGCGATGATTTGTTGATCTTCGACGCATGTGACCTGAGGTTATTTATCCAATATTTGAAGAGAAGCGGGGATTGTGGTGGTGTAAATTATGCAGGAGGTGTCAAACATTGGCTTATTAGACTGAATACTCAACTCTGATTTAATTCTTCATTATACTTTTATCACTGGAGTTGAAAAATACCAATAAAGGAATTATCACACCAGGATGTCTGCGATTGTTTGCTTTGAATATTAAATTGCTAACGCAGGTGACAATAACACACTCGGAGCCCCAAAATTGAATGGATCAGTTTCTGCAGCAGGAGAAGAGAGATTTTTGCAGCTTTGGGAGATCGGAATGTAATGTCATTTTGCATGATCTGCAAGAAATCAGCTTACTGTGCTCAGCGTCTGGCTCCCAGTGATATCTGCCACCTGTCTCACCCGATGTTCCCATTGACCAAAGTGAGTCAGTTCAACATGAAGTGGTAGCTCTGTGTTAAGTCAAGGTGGATCTGTTATAACCACGCGTGAACGCGATTGGTGTCAATGGGCTGAAATTAACGGGGCAAAGTTGGGTGCAAACCGATAGACTTCTATAAAAACCCGCCTCGTAGCAAAAACATGCTGGGTGAGGCCTTAACGAGCCATGATTAGGACTTGCGCCCCTCAGTGGAAAGAAGTCCCAACCTCGAGATTGGATTGGCCGGCAGCTCCAGCAGTCTCAGCAGTGCTAGAGCACAGTAGTGGACACTGCTGGGACTGCACGCAGGCCCACAAAGAAGACAGCATGGAACTTATCGATAGGTATGTTAGGCCTTTTTAGATGAGAAGGGATTGGCACCTTAGGGAGGGGGACAGGGGGGATGGGAAGTTGGGTTTGGAGGCCAGGTGGAGAAGCACTAAGAGGGACGACAATCTTAGGAGAATGCCTTGAGACACGCAGGGCATCCCCCAATTTGTACACACCCTTCCTTCCCTCCCTTTCATCAGCTTTGACATTCTCACTCCCTCCCACCACCCGCTGCTCAGTCTATTCTGGTAGTGGAGACGGATTAAGTCCCTTAAGTAGCCATTAGTTAGCAACCTAAGGAAGTCAATAGGCCTCAGGATGGGCAGGCAAGCGGGCACCTTGCCCACTCATCCCATGTTGTGGGGACAAGGTCGGGGCGGCTAGGAAGGCAGTGGGCCAACCACCCATCATATTTTACTTGCGCACCCCTCACCACCACCCATCGAAATCACGCCCGTCTATGATCTGTAAAATGCAGCACTATTTCCAACCCCCTTTGCCTACTATCTGTTGCCCTCTGAAATTGCCTAGCAAGCACTCAGTTTCAGGCAATTTGGGGTGAGCAATACATTTGGGTTGGATTTGTTTTATTGTCAAGTGTATCGAGGTACAGTGAAAGTATGTTTCTGAGTCCAGACAGATCGTTCCTTCCATGAAAAAAAATAGGACAAACATAAATATAATTTGGTCCTTGCCAGGCACGTTCACACTCCAAGAATCAATTTTTGAAATTCTGCCATTTTGCTTTTTGCACATTCAGCTGTTAATCTCTATTCAGAGTATCAAAGGCTTAGAACATAGAACATTACAGCGCAGTACAGGCCCTTCGGCCCTCGATGTATGGCCGACCTGTGAAAACAATCTAAAGCCCATCTACACTCTTCCCTTATCATCCATATGTCTATCCAATGACCATTTGAATGCCCTTAGTGTTGGCGAGTCCACTACTGTTGCAGGCACGGTATTCCACGCCCTGAGCTTGCATTTATGTAGCACCTTTCATAACCACAGGAACAATAGGAAAGCTGGGTATAAAGGATTATGGGCCACATGCGGGCAATTGAGACTAGCTTAGCGGTAAAAACTGGGCGGCATGGAAAAGTGGGGCCGAAGGGCCTGTTTTCATACTGTAAATCGCTATAATTCTATGTCCAAAAACACTTTACAGCCAATTAAGGACTCTTGAAAGTTTAGTTTCCTTCATTTCTTTTTTACTTCACGGGATGTGGACATGACTGACATTTATTGTCAATCTCTCATTGCTCTTGAGAAGGTGATGGTGAGCTGCCTTCTTGAACCACTGCAGTCTATGTTGGTTTAGTGCTGGAAGGGAAGGAGTTCCAGGATTCTGACCCTGTGGCAGTGACGGAATAGCAATATTCCTCCAATCTCAGGAAGATGAATGACTTCAAAGGGAATTTGTAGGTGGTGGTGTGTCCATGTGTCTGCTGCACCCGCCCTTCGAGATGGTAACAGTTGCAAGTGTACAAGATGCTGACAAAAGAGCTTTGATGAGTTGCTGCAGTGCATCTTGTTGATGCCACTGTGCGTCGGTGGGAGGGGGGGGGGGTGTGAATGTTTCTGGAAGGGATAGCAATCAAGCGGGCTGCTTTGTCCTGGATGGTGTTAAGCTTCTTGAGTCTTGCGACCACACTCATCCAGGAAGGTGGAAAGTATTCTATCACACTCTTACACCTTGTAGATTTTGGACAAGCTTTGGGGAGTCGAGAGGTGAGTTACTCTCCACAGAATTCCTAGCCTCGACCTGCTCTTGTTGCCAAAGTATTTATATGACTAATCCAGCTCAGTTTCAGGTCAATGGTAACTCCAGGGTGTTGATAGCGATTGTCATTCTAGTCACACAAGTGCTAGTGTCATGTGTGGGTACCTTTAAGAAATGGGTGTGTATATAAATATTTGTAGTGAGAGTACCTTTTAAGAAATGGGTGTTTACTACTGCAGTGATGTCAGAGAGTGGGTGGAGCTGAGCTGTCTGTCAGCTTTTTACTTTTGTTTTTGAGCAGGCTGCAGGGTGTGTTTTAGTTTAGTTTTCAGTGTTGGAGCTGAAGCCAGACCAAGCAGGGGTACTGCTGTTCTCTCTGCCATCAAAAGACTATCTCTTGACCATTTGGTGAATTCGGAATTATAAATGTTTTCAACAGTGACTTTAAACTGATGTGCTTCTGGTAAGTCATATGGTTGTTTAAAGGAAAGCTTAAAGGATTACTTAGTGTTGAAGTCTGTAGGGGTTGTATTTGATTTAATGGTTGCTAAGATGTTCACTGTATGTTTTAAAAAGGTGAACATGAGTTCATGGAATAAACATTGTTTTGCTTTAAAAAATACTTTTCCATTTCTGCTGTACCACACCTGTAGAGTGGGCCACGTGCTCCCCATACCACAATCTAGTAAAAGGTGTGGGTCAGGTGAACTCCATGATACACTTTGGGGTTCTCTAGGCCCTGACCCATAACACTAGGTAACGACAGTCTCCAACAAGAGAGATTCTAACTGTCTCCTCTTGACATTCAATGGCATTACCATTGCTGAATCCCATGCTTTGTGCCTGCAAGCAGGATTAAAGACATCAAGCTTGGCTCATGGCATCTGTGAGGAATCCAAATGTTGAAATGCAAGAGAGTCACATGACAAGCAGATGTGTCCATTTGGATGGGTTCAGATGGACAATCAGGGTGGGGCTGGGGGACAGACGCACCATAGGATCTTTCAATTGGAATTCAGAAATAGAAGACAATCATCATCCAATCGGCAAGGTAGTAGTGGGCGTTGGGGGAGCTTGCGGCATACAAAATGGCGGTGCACACCAGAGGGGGCCAAGACCGCAGGAAACACTTCCGGCGCTACATTTAGATTTTGAGCTCTCTGAAGAACAGTTCCCTCAGAGACTCCGACTGACATGTCGGGTGGTTGCAGGAATCCACAACTTCCTTTCAGAAGAGCTGCTCCCCGATCAGCCAGGAGGAAACACATTACTAGTCACTGTGAAAGTCACTCTTGCCCCCAAGGTTTTTGCCTCTGGCTCCTTCCAGGACACCACTGGAGATGGCTTGAGGGCTTCTCAGTACGCTGCATCCAAATGCATGAGACAGGTCCTGGATGGGCAGATTTCCAGGCTGTCAATTCCCTCTGCGATGACAATAACCAGAATGAGCAGGCACTGGGATTCACATCCCTAGTTGGCTTTCCGCACGTATAGGATGCCATCGATTGCCCGCATGTGGCAATCTGAAAAAAGCCAGAAGAACAGGAGCATTATTCACCCCCATGGGATTTCATTCCATTTATGCACAGCTGGCGAGCAACCACATAGAAAAGGGTTTATTCTGGTGTATTTGCTGGGAGCTGCCATGATGCTTTCATTCTGCAGCTTTGTGCCTGCAAGCAGCGTTAAAGACACCAAGCCTGGCTCATGGCATCTGTGAGGAATCCCAATGTCGAAATGCAAGAGAGCCACGTGACCAGAAGATGTGTCATTGAGCAAGCCGGTAACATGTTGAAAATGGACTCCAGCTACCTGGACAGGTCTTTACACACCTTTCTGTATTTGCCAATGAACCATAGTTGGCGTGCTACTTTCCCTCCAGCTTTGCATAACCTTCCAGATTCGAGGTGGGCATTGACCTTGGTACTCATTGGGGATCTTCTGATGTTGAGACCATTCCGAGGGCAAAAGAGGATGGGGAGAAATATGGAGATGGTGCAGACAGTTGCTGACTGGGGTGTCCTCACAAACCAAATGTTTGCCTGCAACAGATGGACAGCAGTAGTTCAAGGAAGTGGTTCCCCATCAAAAGAAAAAGAAAGCTCACAATGTAACAATTTGTCAATTTTATTTGTTATTTTGGTCGCAGTGTGGACCACTGCAGCAACTCGCTAAGGCTTCTGCATCAGCAGCTTCCAAACCCGTGGCCTCTTATACCTCGAAGGATGGGGGCAGCAGGTGCAAGGGAACACCATCACCACACCACATGGACTGCGGAAGTTTCAAGACCTTGGCTCACCACCAGCTTCTCGTGGACAATTAGGGATGGACAACCAATGTTGGCCTGAGATGGCGATGCCCTCACCCTGTGAAAGAATAAAACAAAATGTCCACCGTTTCACATAGAACAGCAAGCTCGAATGGGCTGGATGGCACAATGGCAGGTTCCCATGCTCAAGGTGGGGGTGGGTGGGAGGGGTGGTGAGTATGGGTGTGGAAGTGCAGTGTAGGGGTTTGCGAGCGCAGACGAGGTTGGAATGTCTGACTTCAACGCGGCACCCAAATTCTAATTCCGTTTCCACGTTTCTTGCTGGGGGAGGGAACAGGTGTGATGATGCAATCCATTCACCACACCTATGCAATAAATGGAATTTGATGGCGTTAGTTAATTTTGCAAGGAGAATGTGAGAATAATTTAAAACTGATTGAGGACAGCAAGGTTAAACCATACTACGCTCCTACTGGGTGTGGTCGGAGTAAAATGGGAATAAACTGGAACAAGAAAGCTGTTGCTGTTTACAGTTGGAAGTGGTTGAGGTGCATTGTGCCTCATTCTTGGAGATGATACAGGAAACAGTTCGATGATCTAAGCAGGCCATTAAAAGTGCAATGCAGTTTCTGATTCAGCTACTTCCTGTGGTGGACAATATCCCCTCTATGGTGATCTTTGTGAGGGGTTTCCAGGGTGGTGGACGTTGTGATCACAAAGATACACAAAGCTCTTTTTAAAGAACTAAACCAATTTTATTTTAACACCACTAAATGTGAGTTTGACACTTATTCCAAATAGCAAACATACACACATATAAGAATTAAACTACACTCACTCACACTATCTGTATCTATTAACGATTAACAATTATATTTTAACTAACTCTGCAATACGCTATGAATCTAATTTGGGGCTGGTTTAGCACTGGGCTAAATCGCTGGCTTTGAAAGCAGACCAGGGCAGGCCAGCAGCACGGTTCAATTCCCGTACCAGCCTTCCCAAACAGACGGCGGAATGTGGCGACTAGGGGCTTTTCACAGTAACTTAATTTGAAACCTACTTGTGACAATAAGCGATTTTCATTTAATCCCTTGAGCTTCAACCTAATCTGACTAGTAGTCCAAGAGCCTGTGCAATATATAGCATTGTCCCTTAGCTCCCTCTAGAGGTTAGGCTTAACATAACATTAATTCTTTACATGCTGTACATTTGTATAGTGTCACACCCTCCCCCTGTCTGGTCCTGTGTACTACATTACAGCACTGCTGACACTTACTTCAAGAGCAGACACAGTTCACAGTTTCTGCATTTATTCATCCCTCCTCTATTTATCCACGCGCACTCATCCCAATCTGACACACTGGGTGGGATTTTCAGGTCGATCCCACTCACAGCGAGCCCCAGCCGCAGGTTCCCCAGCGCTGGAGGGTGTGAGGAACAGGAACCCCATTGACAGCAGCGGGACTGGACGATCAGCCGATGGCTACTGACGGGTCACCTCCGTGCAAAACGTGCCACACAGGGGTAACGGGAAATTCTGCCCACTGAGATGAACCTGTCACCGTCACTCTCACCGAATGCACTTCATCCATTGGGTGACCTTTTCAAAAACATTGTTCAAGAGAGGCGGTCATTTCTGACACAGTCAATATTTATTACCCCCTCTGGTGAGCCATTTACTTCAACCGCTGCAACCCCTGTCCTCCAGGTTCGCTCACAACACTGTTGGGAATGGATTTCTGGAATTTTGACCCAGCAATAGTGGAGGAACGGCGATACAGTTCCAAGTCAATATCGTGAGTTGGAGGGGAACCTGGTGTCGCAATGTGTTTGCTGCTCACTTGCCCTTATATCTGGGACAGCTCATGTATTTGGAAGGTTCAATCAAAGGAGGCTTGGTGATTCGCTGCAGTGTATCATGTAAGGTGGCACACACTGCTGCCACTGTGCACATTGCTAACAACATCTGAATAGCTACCCCCATTTCATATTGATTGCTCTGTACAGCAACATGCAGATAGGCTGGATATGCAGGGGTTCTGACTCAGTTGAATTGAAGGAATAGGATGCTGATAAGTCTTAAGTGTTCATTACAGAAATAAATGAGGGGCTTGATTTAACTAAATGGAAACAAAGTTCCATAGCGAGCGCGTTGAGCTGTTCGTTTCCCAGCGCTTGCAGCGCCGATAAACACGTGGCTATTCAACGGGACTCACGTTGTCTCATGGGCCCTCAGTGGGGAATGCGCGGCCGAGGCCCCGCATAGCCCCGTTTTTTACACTGAGGGGCACCGCTCGCCGGAACACCCCAGCGTAGCGAGAGATCATGGTGCCCCAACATCCGAGGACCCCGAAGCGATCCCCAATCCCTCCCTGGCACCCTGGCAGTGCCCATGCCAGCTGGAAATGCCACCTTGGCAATGCCAGGCTGGCATCCAGGTGGGTGCCAGACTGGCACTGGCAGGGTGTCCAGGTGGCACCAGCAGTGCCAGGGCACCACCCTGCCCAAAGAGCATGCAGCTGAGGGCCTCCGAGACCCCCCCCCAAACGAGTGTCATTCTGGCCAGTCCATGTTTGTGCAGGACGGTGCTTGCCCGCCGTTTCCAAGGCGAAAGGGGATGAATCCCAAAGCCTCTGGAACCTCGGGAATCTGAAATGAAAAAATGAAATGAAAATCGCTTATTGTCACAAGTAGGCTTCAAATGAAGTTACTGTGAAAAACCCCTCGTCGCCACATTCCGGCGCCTGTTCAGGGAGGCTGGTACGGGAATTGAACCGTGCTGCTGGCCTGCCTTGGTCTGCTTTCAAAGCCAGCGATTTAGCCCTGTGCTAAACAGCCTCTGCACGTTAGAGTGAGACTAGCTGACTGGCTCTAATATGCAGATTTGTCAAAAGGTGATCCCGCCCACAATGGGCGGAATTTACACGCAACGTCTTGGAAGATCACGTTGGATCTGACGAGGCGGTGCGAGACTGGTAGCTCCCCCGGAGCGGTGTCTACCGGCTTTAATCAGCCATGCTGTACCACAGCAAGCGGCCCTTTTGGCGCAGCGTAGCCACTGGATCGCCCAGGGCCTCTGTCTCATCCCTTTGCTATAAATGTTGCAAAACCTCTTTCATTGAGGGTTTAAGTTTCTGCAGCGTCTGGAAGAATAAATGGTGCAAAGCACTGGAACATGCCAGCGTTTTTGTTCTTTAGCTGCTTTCTGGATTTTCCGGCTCTCTTTTTGTCTCGCAAAGCGGAACCCCCTGCCGATCTTTCTGTCAGAACAGTTGGGAGTCTGATTGTTCTCCGCTATATCCCAAAACAAACCTGTGGAAAAATGCAAACGAGCAGCTGGGAATCAGCATAAAAGCTGAAATCTTCTGCAATGTTGGCAATTTATTCAAATATGCAATCAATTAAGCAGTTTACCTCCACAGAGGAGGAACACACCAGGATTCTCGCCCTGAATCAAAGTATTTTTACATTGGTTCTCGCACTTGCTGGATGTGCCGCAGCAGCAGGAAATGCTGGAAATGTGCAACAGGTCTGGCAGCATCTGTGGAGAGAGAGAAACTTAGCAGAGTCCATACCTGGTACAAATGAAGAAGGTTGTGATGGTTGGAGGTCAGTCATCTCAGCTCCAGGACATCACTGCAGGAGTTTCTCAGGGTAGTGCTTTCAGCTGCTTCATCAATGATTTGCCTTCCATCAATGGGGGTCATAAGTCGGGATGTTTGCTGATGACTGCACAATGCACAGCACCATTCATGACTCCTCAGATAGTGAATCAGTCCATGTCCCAATGCAGCAATGCCGGGACAATATCCAGACTTGGGCTGACAAATGGCAAGTAAGATTTGCTCCAGACAGGTGCCAGGCAATGACCATCTCCAACAATCGAACCATCGCCCCTTGACATTCAATGGCATTACCGTTTCTGAATCGTAGGTGCATAGGAACAAAAGGAGGCCATTCAGCCCCTCGACCCATTCAAGGGCAGCACGATAGCATGGTGGTTAGCATAAATGCTTCACAGCTCCAGGGTCCCAGGTTCGATTCCCGGCTGGGTCACTGTCTGTGTGGAGTCTGCACGTCCTCCCCGTGTGTGCGTGGGTTTCCTCCGGGTGCTCCGGTTTCCTCCCACAGTCCAAAGATGTGCGGGTTAGGTGGATTGGCCATGCTAAATTGCCCGTAGTGTCCTAAAAAGTAAGGTTAAAGGGGGGGTTGTTGGGTTACGGGAATAGGGTGGATACGTGGGTTTGAGTAGGGTGATCATTGCTCGGCACAACATCGAGGGCCGAAGGGCCTGTTCTGTGCTGTACTGTTCTATATCTATATCTAATGAGATCATGGCTGATCTGTGGCCTAATTCCACATACCTGCCTTTGGCCCATATCCCTTAATCTCGTTGCTCAACAAAACTCTATCTCAGATTTAAATTGTTCTGGCTTCAACCGCTGTTGTGGGAGAGGGATCCAAACCTTTACCACCCTTTGAGCGAAACCCATGCAGACGCGGGGAGAACGTGCAGACTCCACACAGACAATGATCCAAGCGGGAATCGAACCTGGGACCCCAGTGCTGTGAAGCAACAGTGCTAACCACTGGGCTACCGTGCCGCCTCAAAATAGTTTATCTTCATCTACGCTGTCTTTCCCTGCTAATATCTTGAACACATCGATCAGACCACTCTTTAACATTCTAAATTCTAGCGAAATCTCGTACCAGTACACAGAAACTGTATTCAGGAGCAAATACAATTTCCCTACGGTCCTCACAATGGGAGCCCCGATCACGGGAGATAAATATGCATTTTGCAGGCAGGGCCTTTCTGACCCACGAAAAATCCACACAAATCTCCCACTGTCAACATCCTGGACCAGAAACTGAACTGGACCAGTGTTACGGATGCTTGGTCAGCGCGCAACCATGGCTAAGATACTGAACCAGATGCAAAATGTTTTTAAAGTTTTATGAGAGCCAGGAACAATTGATTCGTTCTAGGACCGTTAATATAAGAAATAAGATTTGGTTAATTTATAAACAAACTTTATTAAAACAAAAGAAAAGAAAACAATATTTAAACTTTTACTTCAGCTAACATGAACAGAATACATGCAGTTTCTTAACCTTAACAGATGAGTTCCCATTAAACCACACTACATGAAAATGCAGCTCTTGTTCCACTATCACAGACAGATGAAGGCAATGCTTGGATTTATGAAGCAATTTTTCTTCTGTTCGGGGCATTGGTTCAGAACCCTTTTCCAAAGACTGCCTCGGTGGGAACTTTTTTTTTGTTTTTTTTTATAAATTTAGAGTACCCCAATTCTTGTTTTTTTCAATTCGGGGCGATTTAGCATGACCAATTCACCTACCCTGCACATCTTTTTGGGTTGTAGGGGTGAGGCCCACGCAGACATGGGGAGAATGTGCAAACTCCTTACAGGGAGTGACCCAGGGCCGGGATCGAACCAAGGCGGGGTGGGGCAGCAGTGCTAACCACTGTGCCACCATGCTGTCCTTTTCGGTGGGAACTTTCATGACTTCTCTGCTTGGAATCCACCGCCTTCCCTTTGTAACTGTTCGAAACAGCATTTCTTCCATCTCTCCCTATATATATGTCATGGTCTGTGCGGAGTCCCGTTCTCCCCCTGTCTGCATGGGCTTCCTCCGGGTGCTCTGGTTTCCTCCCACAAATCCCAAAAGACGTGCTTGTTCAGTGAATTTGTCATTCTGAATTCTCCCTCTGTGTACCCGAACAGGCGTCGGAGTGTGGCAACTGGGGGATTTTCACAGTAACTTCATTGCAGTGTTAATGTAAGCTACTTGTGACACTAATAAAGATTATTATTAGTAGTATTATGGATGGTGTTTGCATTTCAGAGGGTGCAAAAGTGCCAGGTATGTTTCTGCCACTGGCGTTTATTGTGTAATACGCACTGGAGATTATTACAGTTATTGCATTGATGTGGACCTGATACAAAACAAACACCAGGCAACTTGAAGAATTATGCCATTATCTGACATTCTGAAGACTTTCTCCGAATTCAAATATATTAAAAATCAGGATGTATTTGCAACATTGAATAGTGTTGCAGAGACGTTTGATGATGGCAGACATATGCAAATATTTTCTGTTTTTCTGAAGCCCATGTCTAACCAAACAGATCAGGATGCTTCAACATTATTGTAAGTCTGATTGCTGCAATTCAAGAAGTCTCTTTGGAATGATTTATGCTAGTTTTGTGTTGTGTACTTTTAGCCACGAAGAAATAATTACCTGGACATCTGGGTTTCTACCTGTTCTCATTAGGCATGTCTGACTGGCAAAGCAGACCAATAAAAGCTTTAGCTCAGTGGGGAATTTGTTTTGACAAGCGAAGTGAATTGTTGACTTGTTGCTGAATTGAAATGTTATTGTTTTGATCAAGGCATATCCTGGGGGGTGGAGGGAAGGGGGAATGGGGCTGAGGGGGAAGAAGAGCCAAAGGGAAGATCTAAATTAGGATGGAAGGTAGGAGAGGTAAAACGACAAAAGCGTTCATGATGTCAGGACGGAGGGAATGGTAATAGGGTAATTAAGGAAACAATGGGCTGACTACTCCGCATGTTTCTTGGCGGTGCACTGTTTGCTGGTGACGTGATTCTAAATTCCCACCGCTTGAAATTAGGATTTCCCATGGAAGTCACCTGACCACGCCGGGAAATCCACAGGCGGAGCTGCGTTCCCAGTGGGAAAAGTGATTTGCAACGGCCAGAGAATTCAGGACACTATGTCCAGAGGATAATAAAAACAGAAAATGCTGGAAAGACTCAGGTCTCAAGGGTGTCTATAATAGGTTGTTCTTTTTGTGACCTCTTTTGTCAATGTCTCAGTGTTTATTTGGACAAGATTAAGAATTGTGAAACGTTTGAAGCCTCTCTTTTTAATACTTTACTGGTCAGTCTGATTGGGGGAGAAAAGGTTAGTTGGGGTTACGGGGATGGGGTGGAGGCATGGGCTTAATTAGGGTGCTCTTTCCGAGGGCTGGTGCAGACGTGATGGGCCGAATGGCCTCCTTCTGCACTGTAAATTCTATGATTCTATGTAGGAACAGCAGATTTTTTTCCAAAGAACTTTTCAGAATGGATGTTTTTTGCAGATCAGTTCCACAATTACCATTGTTTATACAAGGCTCATTGGGTTATTGACTCGCTGCATACTGGATGAATAGGCATGAAGGGGGCATGAGTTGGCACTGCGTTTTCACAGAGTGTATAGGGGGGCATGGGAAGTGTCTGGAAGGTATGGGAAAGACTATCTGAACTTGCCTTTCAAAAGGTTCCAGAATCCAGGTCATCACCCACAATTCCTCTGAGGGGCTGTGAACCACAAATCAGGGAGAAGATGGCCCAACCCCACAAAAATTGTGGGGCTGCGGGGATGCCCTGCAATGGAGCCAACCACGGGGGAGGATAGGGTACGGGCTCAAACTCTGATCCCGCAGTGATGAAAAACGGAATGGGGCAGAAATCCCAGAATTGGGTCTCGCCCGCCTATTTTAAACGTCTCCACAAATGTCGAGGCTGGCTAGTTCAACTCCCCTGTCATTTTCCCATATTCACTGCCTTTTTGAAAATCACGATTGAATCTACCTCTACAGTCATTGCATTCCAGATTTCCCACTTCTGGGGGGGGGGGGGGAAGGGGTCTCCCAAAGTCCTGCCCACGGCATCCACCACTTTCTATCCGCAAATGTTTATAGGCAGAAAATCAGGAGCAGTACACAAGATTCCCTGGTGAGGCTCTTCACCAGAGAATGTGCTTACCAGCCTACACTGGCTGCCAGCCAAACACCCCTTTGATTTTAGACATTTCATCCTTATTTCCAAGTCCTGTCACAACCCCACTTTCTCAGTTACTTCCTCCAGCCACACAACCCTCCAAGACATCTGTGCTCTTCTAATTCTGGCTTCCTGAGCATCCCTGATTTTAATCGTTCCATCATTCCATCATTGGCAATCCTGCTCTCAGTTAGCTAGGCCCCAGGCTCTGGAAATCCCTCCTTCAATGTCTCCTTTAGACCCGACCGTTTTGACAAAGATTTTGATCTGAGGATACAAGCAAATTACTGCGGATGCTTAAATCTGAAACGAAAACAGAAAATACTGAACAATCTCAGCAGGTCTGACAGCGTCTGTGGAGAGAGAAGGGAGTTAATGTTTCGCGTCTGGATGGCTTTGACAAAAATGCTGTCGGACCTGTTGAGATTGCCCAGTATTTTTTGTTTTTGTGATCAATCTCTGAGGCATTTGCTTTGCTGATAAAATGTTCACTTTCTCAATTGTTTACCCCTTCAGTATTTACAGACGTCAATATTGATGCAGCCTTGTTGGAACTAAGTTGTAGTTGAATTTAAATTGCCTTAAGACTGGCCTGACTTAGGTGCCTAGATGAATGAGGGAAATATGTTAGTGTGCAAAAAAGCTAAGAAAACAACTGCAGGCAGACTGCAATAAGTTCATGGAGGCAGAGGTCCCTTCACAAGAATCCCTTTTATTAACAAAACCAACAGCAGAACGACCATGAGCGTTCAGCTTTCTAACGACACCGGGAGTGCAGAGAATCTGGGCCGGGATTCTGTCCCGGCAGGATCGAGTGGTGTGAACCACTCCGGCGTCGGGCCGCTCCAAAGGTGCGGAATTATCCGGACCTTTAGGGGCCAAGCCCTCACATTGAGGGGCTAGGCCCGCGCCGGTGTGGTCTCCACTCCACCGGCTGGTGTGAACGGCCTTTGGCGCCAAGCCAGCCGGGGCCGAAAGGACTTCGCCGGCCGGCGTAAGTCCGCGCATGAGCTGGAGCGCCAGCGGCTGCTGACGTCATACCAGCGCATGCACGGGGGGGGGGGTCTCTTCTGCCTCCGTCACGGTGAAGACCATGGCGGGGGTGGAAGAAAAAGAGTGCCCCCACGGCACAACTGCAGGCCGATCGCCCGCCGATCGGTGGGACCCAATCGCGGGCCAGGCCACCGTGGGGGCACCCCCCGGGGGCAGATGGTCCCGTGCACCCCTCCCCCCAGGACCCCGGAGCCCACCCGCGCTGCCAATCCCGCCGGTACCAGAGGTGGTTTAAACCACGCCGGCGGGGAAGGTGGGACTTTGGCTCATCGCAGGCCAGAGAATCGCCACGGGGGGCCCGCCGACCGGCGCAGGCGGGCGGTTGGCCGGCGCGGCGCGATTCCCGCCCCCGCCGAATCTCGGGGGGCGGAAAATTTTGGACACGGCGGGGGCGGGGTTGATGCCGGCCCCAGACGATTCTCTAACCCCCCCCCCGGTGTTCGGAGAATTCTGCCCCTGATACTCACTGTTAAATACAAAGAAGAGGTTCCCAATCTCAAAGGCCTGGTCTAAGTCAGAACAGAGACAGTGCAGGGTGTTAAAGCGGAAGTTCAAATGCCTTCTCCCCATCCTTGCCCCACGACAGAAAAGGGACTTGGCGAGGAGTACGATATGAGGGGGAAATGTATGTGGATTGGAGTTTGGGAGCATTTTGGAGCTGACAGAAGGGTGAAATAAGGATTTCAGCAGCTAAAAGGAGATGAGGGAACAGTCTGCAATTAGGGCCGAGGTGGAGATAGGTATTTGTAATGATGAATTGGAGGTGGGGCTTGAAACTCAAATCAGGATCCGATAAGTGTTATGTTAGATTGTGGTATGGGGAGCACACGGCCCACTCTACATGTGTGGTGCAGCAGACATCTAACAGTATTTTTTTAAAGCAAAAGAATGTTTATTCTATGAACTCATGATGTGGAGGTGACGGCGTTGGACTGGGGTGAGCACAGTAAGAAGTCTTACAACTCCAGGTTACATTCCAACAGGTTTGTTTCAAATCACTAGCTTTCGGAGCACTGCTCCTTCCTCAGGTGAATGGAGAGGTATATTCCAGAAACATTTAGATAGACAGAGATGCCAGACAATGCTTGGAATGCGAGCATTTGCTGGTAATCAAATAATTCCAGATCCAGAGATAGATAGGGGTAACCCCAGGTCATACCTCTTTAACCTGGGGTTATCCCTATCTCTGGATCTGTAATCGAGTAGGCTTCAATCAAGTTACTGTGAAAAGCCCCTAGTCGCCACATTCCGACGCCTGTCCGGGGAGGCTGGTACGGGAATCGAACCGTGCTGCTGGCCTGCTTGGTCTGCTTTAAAAGCCAGCAATTTAGCCGAGTGAGCTAAACCATGCCAGGGAATGCTCCAACCCTCTACCAGCCAGTCCCCTATCTCTCACCAGCCTAAACATGGAGTTGTAATTGTTTAACACAAAGATAACTCATTCAAAGAGAAAACTGGAAAGACCCATTTGGCCATGAATCTTAACAAAACAAGTTCAGACAATTGTTTAGTCACTCATTAGTGACTATCGATCTTTCCTGACAGTTAAGGAACTACTTGCTAGTTATCCGTGAGGTGCTGAATTGGAAAACAGGAATATGCTCCGCATTGGCCCACTATGAGGGCGGTTGAAAGAGGTTCTCTGCAACAATCTCCCCTCTGTAATTATAAATGATTAAGAAGTTTATTGCATGGTGATGAAAATCGAGCTTGGCTTTATTTAGAATGTGCTGTTATAGTATTACCACCAGACAAATTAAACTCAATAATTGGTCTTGCATCTTCAATTTAGAAAGCAGCAACAAAGCTTTTTGAGGACGCTCTTGGCATATTTGCTCCATTAAAGAACATAAGAACATAAGAACGAGGAGCAGGAGTAGGCCATCTGGCCCCTCGAGCCTGCTCCGCCATTCAATTAGATCATGGCTGATCTTTTGTGGACTCAGCTCCACTTTCCGGCCTGAACACCATAACCCTTAATCCCTTTATTCTTCAAAAAACTATCTATCTTTACCTTAAAAACATGTAATGAAGGAGCCTCAACTGCTTCACTGGGCAAGGAATTCCATAGATTCACAACCCTTTGGGTGAAGAAGTTCCTCCTAAACTCAGTCCTAAATCTACTTCCCCTTATTTTGAGGCTATGTCCCCTAGTTCTGCTGTCACCCGCCAGTGGAAACAACCTGCCCGCATCTATCCTATCTATTCCCTTCATAATTTTAAATGTTTCTATAAGGTCCCCCCTCATCCTTCTAAATTCCAACGAGTACAGTCCCAGTCTACGCAACCTCTCCTCATAATCCAACCCCTTCAGCTCTGGGATTAACCTAGTGAATCTCCTCTGCACACCCTCCAGCGCCAGTACGTCCTTTCTCAAGTAAGGAGACCAAAACTGAACACAATACTCCAGGTGTGGCCGCACTAACACCTTATACAATTGCAACATAACCTCCCTAGTCTTAAACTCCATTCCTCTCGCAATGAAGGACAAAATTCCATTTGCCTTCTTAATCACCTGTTGCACTTGTAAACCAACCTTCTGTGACTCATGCACTAGCACACCCAAGTCTCTCTGAACAGCGGCATGCTTTAATATTTTATTGTTTAAATAATAATCCCGTTTGCTGTTATTCCTACCAAAATGGATAACCTCACATTTGTCAACATTGTATTCCATCTGCCAGACCCTAGCCCATTCACTTAACCTATCCAAATCCCTCTGCAGACTTCCAGTATCCTCTGCACTTTTCGCTTTACCACTCATCTTAGTGTCATCTGCAAACTTGGACACATTGCCCTTGGTCCCCAACTCCAAATCATCTATGTAAATTGTGAACAATTGTGGGCCCAACACGGATCCCTGAGGGACACCACTAGCTACTGATTGCCAACCAGAGAAACACCCATTTATCCCAACTCTTTGCTTTCTATTAATTAACCAATCCTCTATCCATGCTACTACTTTACCCTTAATGCCATGCATCTTTATCTTATGCAGCAACCTTTTGTGTGGCACCTTGTCAAAGGCTTTCTGGAAATCCAGATATACCACATCCATCGGCTCCCCGTTATCTACTGCACTGGTAATGTCCTCAAGAATAAATGTTTTTTCCTCAGGAGGTGCTTGCTGGACACTCTAATATAAATACTTGCAACCTGAGAGAATCAACAACATTGTATCCATGAAATTCTTATACCAACTTAAAGGAGGAGGTTCCAGGGATGTTATTAGGATGGTCAATCCCTTGCCTTTTCACTGATGCAGGAGTAAGGAGTTCACATTTCAGAGTGGCAGCCAGCACTCATCCTGAGGAGAAAGATGAGAGTGAGTTTGTCCTTCAAAGATGGGAGGGGCAAAAACATAATATAAGGTTTGTTCAGAAATGTGCCACAATTCAGTGTCCACTCTCGCCAAGGCTCTATCGACAGCACCGTCCGAACCCATGGCCTCTCCCACCTCGAGGGACAAGACAGCAGATACCTGGGAACACCACCATCCAACCCATCCTGACTTGGGGCGATATGGTCATTCCTTCACTGTCGTCGGGTCAAAATCAGGCAATTCTCTCCCTAACAGCACTGTGGGTCTACCTGCATCACATGGTGTGAAGCAGTTCGAGACACCTCACCATCACGTTTTCAAGAGCAAGTAGGATGGACAATAAATACTGGCCTAAGGAGCTCTGCCACATCCTATATCTCAGAACAAAAATTCAGGCTAACAGTCCAGTGCAGCATTGAGGGAATGCTGCATTGCTGAAGGTGCCAAGTTTGGGTAGGACATTAAACCGAGGCTCCATGTGCTCTATCGAATGGACGTAAAATATCTGATGGCAATAGTTCAAAATGGCATTGTGGCTTTTTCACCAATCTCCTGGCCAATATTTATCCGTCAATCAACATTACAAAATATCTGGTCATCATCATATTTGCCATGTCCATAAGACATGAAAGATGTCATAAGCTGTGTAAATCTGGCTGTTTATTTTAAAATGGACTTTTCAGGATCAAAAACATAACTGCTACAGGTCACATGGGGCGGGATTCTCCGACCCCTCCGGCGGGTGGAGAATCGCCAGGGGACGGCGTGAATCCCGCCCCGCCGCTCTGATGCCGGCTGCTGAATTATCTGGCGGCGGTTTTCGGGCAGGGGCGGGGATCGCGCCAGTCAGGGGCCGTTGGCAGCGCCCCCCCCCCCCCCCCCCTCCCCCACGCCGGTAATTCTCCGGAACCCGATGGGCCGAGTGGCCGTCCATTTTCGGCCAGTCCCGCCGGCGTGAAATGTATCCCGGCGGGACCTGGCTTATCAGTTGTCTAACGGGGTCCATGGGGGCACGGGGGGATCTGGCCCTGGGGGGGGGGGGGGGGGGGGGGGCACGGTGGCCCTGGCCCGCGATTGGGTCCACCGATCTGTGGGCGGGCCTGTGCTGTGGGGGCACGCTTTCTCTCCGCGCCAGCCTCTGTAAGGCTCCATCATGGCTGGCGCAGAGAAGAAACACGCTAGCGGTTCTGCACATGCGGCACAACACGCTGGCAGTCCTGCGCATGTGCCAACTCGAGGCAGCCGGTGGCGGCCCTTCGGTGCCGGTTGGCTAGGTGCCAACCCCTCCAGCGCCGGCCTAGCCCCCGGAAGTGTGGAGGATTCCGCAACTTCTGTGCGGCCCGATGCCGGAGTGGTTCACGCCGCTCTTGGCGCCGGTATGGGCCATCCCGCCAATTCCGGGAGAATCCCGGCCATGATTTTCAAGTTGGCTACAGATCTGGAAACTTCCAATAATAATGACGGAACAAAGCTCAAACCTCATTCTTATTGAATCTCACACTCATCATGGTGAGTGCCCATACAATCAATGAAATACGGGAACAGCAAACAGCCTGGACGTATAACACAGAGAGGGAACCATTGAAACTCATTATACTGCAGAGTTGCTAATAGCTACCATCCATTTCCTCAGGTGAGCAATAGATTTTGGCCAGAGAAGCAGGAAATTAGTGTTGCCCTTACATCGACTCATCAGTGGGCAACACCTAAATCTTTGGAAAGTTTTAATGTTATATTCCCACACTCCCAGGGCAGTCTGCTGTTAACTCCCAGCCTGTCACCCAGAAAGCAGGACTCGAGGACAACGACAATGCCTGCCTCAAATCAAAACCTTCTCAAAGTCTGGTTACTGGGACGTCTTTATATACCAACATCATCAAGATGCGTCATCACAAGGAAGGAGTTTAAAGAATTCAGCAACTCCTGCTTTCAGTGAGCTGAACCACCCCGACTAAACTTTAATTCTTACTTGAATGTACCTTCACTGGACTCTGACAGTGTCGACTCAAATGTTGAGGTCAATTAATATTTATATCTTAAGGTATTTTTGTTTCAAGTTGATCCTAGTTGTAAAAATATTTTCCAAACTATATCATAAGCTCATAATATATAAGGGGAAAACGAGGCCATTTGACCCATCGAGTCTGTTCCGCCATTTGATCACAGCTGCTCTGATTCTGGCCGGAACTCTATCGTCCTGCCTGTTCTCCATCACCCTTCAATCCATTACCAATTAAAAATCTGTCGAACTCCTCCTTAAATTTACTCACTGTCCCAACATCCAGCGTACTCTGGGGTAGCGAATCCCACAGATTCCCAATCCTTTGGGAGAAGTAGGACTGGATTCTCTGATTCTGTGGCTATAATTGCACCGATCCTCCGCACCGATCCTCCGCCTGGTGGGGAGCTAGCAGTCACGCGGCATTGCCTACGGATACGGCTGCAGAATGGTTGATTCCGTGGCCACGCATGCAGCTGCCGTGCGGTGCGGCATGGCTTCGGCGGCGTGCGGAACCGGACTGCTAAAAACGTCCCCCCTGTAACCTCCCCTCGCCACCCCCGGACCATGCCCCACCAGTCCCCTCAGACCCCGCCGAAACCCCCCACTGCCAGCGGAATGACCCCCCCCCCCCCCCTCCCCGACTGTGGCGGTGCTGGACACAATCCACATCAGCCATGCAAGGTCCCGGAACGTTGTGAGGACACGCGCCCCATGCCGTCGGGGACCCGGCCCATCTGGGGCGGAGCATCGTGGGAGGGCCTCAGGCGATGTCCTATGGCCGTCCATACAGCATGCAGCGTACTCCTCAAATACGCCATTTTTGAGGGGTGGAGCATCACGAAAACGGCGCCATTCCCGATTCCAGTCTAAAAGTGGATTCTCCGGCCGATCGCCGAATGCGATTTCGGTGTCGCTGTTCGGAGAATCCCGCCTGTAGTTTCTCCTCAACTCCGTTTTAAATTTGCTACTTCTTATCCTAAGAATAATACTTCTTATCCTCGCTTCCATCCCGGCCTTCAGTTCAAGGCTTTTACTGTGGATTCATTCAGGCATCTAGTTTCAGAAATAAACGCTCACAATCTTTCTGGAGAAAAAGTAGATTCTTGTCTTTGTCTACAGCCCATGTGACGTTCCTGTAGATTGATTCAGTCAGGTTTTCTGCGATTTTCAAGAATTCAGTACTCACAGCTTTTAACAGCTTTCTGGAGAGAGTTATATTGTTATAGCATCTCTTGGAGATGCACAGTGGGCGGGATTCTCTGACCCCCCCCCCGCCGGGTGGGAGAATCGCCGGGGGTCAGCGTGAATCCTGCCCCCACCATCCTCCCAATTCTCCCGCCCCCCAAAAACCGGCCTGGCGTGAGTCGCACCGCCCGCCTCGGAGAATGGCGGGGTCCGGTGCGACTCAATGGGCCCCGGGGCTGACCGAATTCTCCGGCCAGCGATAGGCCGAAGTCCCGCCCGTTCTTTGCCGGTCCCGCTGGCGTAAATTAGAGTAGGTCCCTTACCGGCAGGACCTGGCAGCGCGGGTGGGCTCCGGGGCTCTTAGGGGCATTCTATTGTTCCGCACCGGAGGCCGTAGTCCTCCGCCATTCCCGGTGCGGAAGCGAATCGCTCTGCGCATGCGCGGGGATGATGCCAGCATGCGCTGGCGCTCCCGCACATGCACCGACTTGCGCCAGCTGGCGGAGGCCCTTCGGCGCCGGTTGGCATGGCGCCAAGCCCCTTTCCCGCCTGCTGGCGTGGCGCCAACCACTCCGGAGCGGGCCTAGCACCTGAAGGTGCGGAGGATTCTGCCATTTATTTCACATCAAACCTTTGAGTTCCTGGTTTGTCTTCAGGCTTCTGCAGCCTCAAGGGAACAGCACTGTAAGCGGGAGAGGATCTCAAAGAAATCACTCAACGCCCAGGGCTACCGGCCCTCGTATCAAATGGTTTATTTGGCCGGTGGGGAGATGGCGTCTGTTAAAGTCAGACAGTCTCTCCACCGAAGAAAAGAAAACATCCATTCTTATACATTTTTCAAAACATCAACACAGCCCATTTCGGCTGGACCTTGTCCAATAATATTGGTTATACATTACATACATTAATTATATATCCAATTAAATTTGACATTACGTAAAGTGGGTTGGTACCTTACCAGCCCCTGACTTCGTGAAGTCACTCATACTAACTGTTCAAGTTATGTCTCCTGCCTGCACCTGGAACCTTGAGCTGGTGAGGGTACATAATGCTCTTTGTCCTGTGGAGCTGTTATCACTCAATGGTGAAGTGCTCCCATGTCTCCCATGTCTGTTTCAATCATTCTTGTCCCCCAGACTAACTCTACTGTCTGTAATTAAATGATGTTGTTTCGATCAGTTTGTAACTTAACCCAGCAAATGGTTGTTCAGGAATGTGGGCAGTTCAGCTAACAGCCACTTTGTGTCCTTTCTGATATTAGCAATTCTTAGGTTATAAAATGGCACGCATTGTTTACACACTATCTATTCCTACAAATTGCCTCTTATTCAGGCATCTAAGCCAATAAGCATCTAAAAACCTTTCTAGATCTGACTTCAACAAGCACCCAGAGACTTTCTGGAGCGAGTTAGCTGGATCTTAGCTGGAGGGCAGCACGATAGCATTGTGGATAGCACAATCGCTTCACAGCTCCAGGGTCCCAGGTTCGATTCCGGCTTGGGTCACTGTCTGTGCGGAGTCTGCACATCCTCCCCGTGTGTGCGTGGGTTTCCTCCGGGTGCTCCGGTTTCCTCCCACAGTCCAAAGATGTGCAGGTTAGGTGGATTGGCCATGATAAATTGCCCTTAGTGTCCAAAAATTGCCCTTAGTGTTGGGTGGGGTTACTGGGTTCTGGGGATAGGGTGGAGGTGTTAACCTTAGGTAGGGTGCTCTTTCCAGGAGCCGGTGCAGACTCGATGGGCCGAATGGCCTCCTTCTGCACTGTAAATTCTATGAGATGAGATTTCTATGAGATCTTTCTGGGAAGTTAGCAGAATCTTGTCTCCACCTTGCTGCCGAAATCAAAATTGAAACCAAACTCAAATCTTGGAACTTTGGAAAACATTCCAGTGGGATCCCATCACTACCTGTTACAGAGCAGAGTGCATCCTTTTGGGTCAATCCGTTGGCCAGCAGCCAAATCAATCAAACTGAGTCGCAACACATCCCTCTGTCTCAATGCCGGCCAGTCCACAATCTCCAGTTTATACCGGCACAGCCTTCCGGATTCTTCCTGCTTGAATTAAAGATACAGGCTTCTTAAAGGCTGCTTGCCTTAAGTGAGATGTCCATTAATCATCCATGGATCAAAAATGTAAGGGCAAAAATAAAAGGAGGTGGAAATAAGGGAATAATTAGAGAATAAACAAGAAGGAATCTTACAGGGTCAATAACCAATGGACATAGATTTAAGATCAGGGGAAGGAGATTTAGGGGCAATTTGAGGAAAACTGTTTTCACCCAGAGGGTAGTGGGAATCTGGAACTCACGGCCTGAAAGGATGGTAGAGGGGGAAATCCTCACAATATTTAAGATGCATTTAGATGAGAGTTTGAAACACCATCGCATACACTCTGGGATAACACAGGCTGCAACTGGATGCAGCTTTAACCAAAAGATACTCCAGATCTTGAAGTTTGTTCAATCTGATTTATTGAACTAGTAGCACAGTTAGCACAGTTCTCTATGAGTTCGACTCTCTGCTAACCTAAGTGTGGTTACTCTGTCTGACTGAACCAGACTAGCTCTTAGCCACGTACTGGAGGTGTGATACTGCACATACACCCCGACTCACTCTGTAGATGTTCATCAGTGGAAAGAGGCGGAGTGTGTGTGCCTCATGCCTTTTATAGTGAGCTACCACCCCTGAGTGTCTTGCCTGCTCTCGTCCTGTTCTCTGTGTTCATTCGCTGCCTATCTGTATATCATTATCTGCATGTCTGCATATCATGACATGCACGGCTACGGACCAAGTGCTGGAAAATAGAATTAGAATGGTGTTTGATAGCCGGTGCAGACAAGAGGGGCTGAATGGCCTGCTGAGCTGCTGTAAAACCCTATGACCCTCTGCTCATTAAGGGATTTGGGGATAGTGCGGGAAAATGGCACTGCGGTGGAAGATCACCCATGGTCGAACTGAAGAACAGAGCGGGTTGAGGGGATCCAATGATGTCCTCCTGCTCCTATTTCCTCTCTTCCTATGATTGCTTTGTGTGTAACACTTCATGCAAACCTATCTGATCACAGCCGAATCATTAATTGGACAGCTAGCATTGACTAGTCAACCTCAGGCACAGGAAAAAGAAAATCATCCGTAGTTGCCATTTCTAATTAGTGCTTCTTCACGAGGCCTTGGTTAAATATAGTGTCATTAGGGTCTCTGATGTCCGGGCTAATTTGTAGAGAAAGAAACTGGGAAAAATCCAAATTTAGAACAATGAATTAACCCATTTCTTTCTTTATGTATATTGTTTGTCCTGCGTTCCAAAGAGGAATGCAATTTAATTGAAAATGTTATGTTAAGAATGATGCAGTAAATTGCACTTTATGTTGAATATAGATGTGCGTGCATTACAACACGGTGCGGGAAGAGAAACAAATTGATGACAACATGTGGGCTGGTTAGCATTCCGTTCCGAATAACGCTGTGAATTCAATTCCTGTTTTTAATAACCCAGCAAGCCAGCGGGAGAAAGGAAAAGATTTATTTAACTTTTAACAATAATCTGCCCACGACAGTAACGATCTACAACCGCGGTCCCTGCTCGGGCCGGCTTTTATGCCTGGTTCCAACGAGCCCCAGCTGGGTGGGCCTCCGCCCCCTTACCTGGGAAGTTCGTACTGCACGAGCTCCAAGGGAGATCGATAATGGTTTCTCCATGGGCCTCGTGGGGGGTTATGACACCGTTCCAGCTGAGGCAGACATCGGGGCCTGTCTCCTGTCCCTGACCACAACCCCACCCCCCCCCGGGCGTAGAAGGCAGTGACAAGTGACCCACTGACAAAAACGGCCAAGGAAACATCTCAGGGTGAAGCAGCAGTGGACAAAGAGTTAAAGACCTTCCATGAATGAATGCATGTTATAATTATATATTGGCATAGTTTAGTTTTTGTAATGTTTTTCATGCTCTGTCAATTTGAAGGCACTAGTAGATTGCCCCATGGCATTGCTCAAAGGACAGAATGGACCTGCTGGCTTCTGCCTGGAACTACAGGGGTGGGATTCTCCGACCCTGTCCGCCCGGCGACCAGAGAACCCTGCCGAAGTCAATGGAGTTCTCCATTGTACGAGGCTCGCCCTTTGCGATCTTGCAGCCAGCAGGGCGGGAAAATCTAGCCCAGGGTCACTAGCATCTGTTTACATTTGGTAATATCCATTATCATTGATTACATCGGTATTTTTAATGTTAAGCCCCGACAAAAGAGAAAGGTAACAAAAAAGATCTCCAGCACTGGCAAATCTGGCAGCTTGTTGCGAGAGGTGCCATTGGAGTTGGTGCACCGAACCCAATATTAATGTGAGTGATTGCAGTGTGGTGATATGATCTGCATACTCGTCTGCCATTGGGCCAGAACGTCGGCTTACCATTGGCCCTGGTCAGTCATGTGCCTCTCGACCGATTGGCCGAGAGGCTGAGTTAACCACGCCTCTATTAACGAGGTATAAATGGTCAGACGCCTGACGATCGTCCCTTTCCATTGTAGACGATCGCAGAGCTGTGTTCTAGTCAATTAAAGCCAGACTTTGGTAAATCACTCGCCTCGCGTACAATTGATGGTACATCATGCAGCTTCATTTGAGGTTATGTCCAGTATTCGGCAGCCTAGTCCCCCATGAATCTTTACGGCATTTGGTAGTTTTATGTAGATCTGAGGGCCTAACTTGCTGGAATGGAAAAAAAACCTTTCTTACAGCTATATGGTAACTATCCATTGTTTCCATTGAGGTTATTCATGAAGGCGTGGTGAGCCTCAGGTTAAATCACCACCAGTCAGCTCTCCCCCTCAAAGGGGAAAGCAGCCAATGGTCATCTGGGACTCTGATGACTTTACTTTACTTTTACATTGAGTTCCTGCTGAAAAAACGTTTCAGTGACACACCGAGCAATTGATGTCTGCATGTTTACTGATATTAATTGAGCTTTGTCATGACATTTGGTTCAATAATAACACACCATATGAAAAGCTAACATATGCCTGACCAGAGGCTGATCGGCACTGACCTGGACAAAGGCAGGGATTTAGGCTGTAGACCAAGCACAATCTAACTGAAGGTTGAAGGGGCCACATGGACTAATCCTCTTCCAATATTCCAACATTTGGTGCTGCTGAGGTCCAAATAGAACAAGCTCCCTGGACCCAACAAAATAAAAAGAGAGAAATTGCATTTTGAATCCACAGAGTTCCTAGAGTACAGAAGAAGTCCATTCGGCCCATCGAGTCTGCACCCACCCTCCAAAACAGCACCCCACTCAGACCCAAGTCTTATCCCTACCCCCACCTAACTTGTACTTGGACTGTGGGAGGAAACTGGAGCTCCCAGAGGAAGCCTACGCAGACACGGGGAGAATGTGCAAACTTCACACAGACAGTCGCCCAAGACCCAAAATCGAACCCGAGTCCCTGGCGCTGAGAGGCAGCAGTGCTAACCACTGCGCCGCCTCTCCACAAGTTCAGGGTATCAGTTTGTCGCAGAGTACGTTTGAAGTATAAGAATCTCTCCCCACCCCCACCCCGCTTCTTCTTTTAAGTGCGGCCAAGGGCTCTCATCCTCCCACCTGAGGGGGCAGTCAGAGTCCCGTTTTAACATTAAATCACTCAACAGCGCGCTGGAGAGTTTACCGAGGTTTTTTACATTTAGGTCGCTGGAGTAGGAGTTGACCCCACAACATTCTGCCTGAGAGAGAAAAGTGCCAACTGAGCAATAGCTGAAACAACAGAATTTGCACCTTGAAGTTAGAACATTGAATCTTGCTTTAGCAACTCCGTACATGGTGTGTGTGTCGTCTTCTTCCTGTGATCTGGACTAAAGAGACACCAAATATAAAGGTGCCCAGTGGAATTAGAATCGAAAAATATTCCATCTGTGATCCTTATTCTGTGATTCTGCTTTTAAATAAAAATTATAAAAACTAAGAAGTGATCTGGATTATTTTTGATCTATTTAACTCCGATGTTCTATGCTAATATTTTTCCAGTGCCTTAAGCATTTCTGGTAGGTTGACAGTGGTCTTAATAGGGCCTAAATACTTACTTTAATCAGTGATGGAAAGGTTGCTGATTGAGCCAGTCACTGAATATTAAACACATTGAAGGAAATAAATTGATGTCTTCCTCCGCTTAAGGCTATCGTGTCTTCCGCTCTGATCCATGCATTTAAGTCGTAGGCAGCCTTGCTTAAAAGTCAAATTCTTTGGCTTGGTTAATACTTAAAAGAGTTTTGTTTAAAACCTTCAGTAGTTCAGATGAATAAACCCGAGCATTTAAATCACTTTCAGATTCTGTCAAGACCACTCACTGATTTGTCGACTGTGGCAATGTGACGTTTATAAGATTGTTGTGTTTTGAATCTATTCGCCCAATGGTGCGCAACCTGAGGCCTGGAGGCCACATGCGGCCCATCTGGGTTCTGAGTGCGGCTTAAGAGACATTTTGTTCACCGTTGCCCACGAGCAGGGTTGCCACATTCCTCTGATTTCCATCCGCTTCCTTTTTTCCGACCAGTATGACTAAAGTGATTCGCACGTAAAGCAAGGGCACGTGAAGCAAGGTGTGCGATGATTGTGCACGACAGTGAGAGCCATGCACTCCCTCGGCGTCCAAAGTGTAAATACTTATTTTTCTTTTAACCATTTGAAATTGATGACAGCTTTGTTGATATATAAATGATTCAGCATTTTCTATACCTCAGTATGAAATATTCAGCATGTATTCAATCTTATTCATGGGGTCATGGTTAGCGGACAAGCCTCATACGGCCCATTGTGATGAAGGCGTGGGGAGGGGGGGGGGGGGGGGGGAGGGTAGTCATGAGACCCGCTCACTAACCTAGGTTTCCCATCACTGCATTAGGGGAAAATGATTGGAATGCTCAAAACACTGATAAAAGCCCTGAAAGATACCACAATCTTTCAACAAAAATGGAATTTGATATACAGGTGCACAGTGCGTCAGAACCGGTAACCACGGAAACCGGGACTGTGTTGGATTTTGGATGGGACCAGTATTCAGGAAACAAAATGAAATGAAGAATGAAAATCGCTTATTGTCACGAGTAGGCTTCAATGAAGTTACTGTGAAAAGCCCCTAGTCGCCACATTCCGGCGCCTGTCCGGGGAGGCTGGTACGGGAAACCGCAATTCAATTAATAGGCGATGCATCAAATCGGTTTGGGTGGGGTCAAGGGTCCCTCGGACTATTGGGGAAAAGGCAATCAAGCAAAGCAACAACTAGTCCGACCTGTCACCATATCAGTGCAGCACTTAACCCAACGTGTAAGTTATTTTACTCATTTAATAACAATTAACACTGATGCGTGGCAGCTTTTATAAATACCCCCAGGGGTGGGATTCTCCATCCTGCCAGCCCCGCTTTCCGAGGCGGCGTGCTCCCGTCAACAGCGGGATCCTCCATTATGGCTTCCTAATCATGGCCATCTCATGCCGTCGGGAAACCCGCGGGCTTGGGGGCGCAGTTGGTGAAGCGGAGATCCCACTGACGGAGAATCGCGCAGCAGGGTTTCATACAACTCCAGTTTGTCCATAACCAGGATTGAATCACGCGACCTGTATCACAGGCAATTTCAAACTAACTCATCTGTGGGGAAACTAACAGGCTGGGGATGTTGGCTTTACAAACTGTCCAATTATAACACTTATTGAGGGCATTGTTAGATTAAAATCTCTCCCAGTCAGTACCGATAAATCAATGGTCGTTGATGCAAACTGATTGAGGTGCAGAATATGATCCCCAGAATATGAATAAAAATTCAGATTCTAATGTCAAAGAAACATGGCATCCATCGAACATGGCAGCCTTGCTGCTGAATCTGCTCCTTCATATGGTGGAGTAGATTCAACAGACATTTACGATTTTGGTGCCAACCCTTCACTCATTATATTAGTGCCAATGGACTGACTGCTGCATGGCACAATGTCACAGTGGCAGCAACACGGAGAGATGTGGTAACTTTGCATTCCTGATTGTGATTCTGCAAAGGGAAAGAATCCACCAGATTTACCCAGTGTGCAGCATCGCTGTCCCATCGTCTGAACTACAAAAGCGGTGATGCGCTATCAATGACCACAGAAACTAGGTTGTAGTCCGAACTGAAGGCTTTAATAGACAAGATGTTTCCCCCCAGCAGCTCAGGTACAGAAAGGTAGCTGTGAGGGAATCACGGGCTCTTATACCCCGCCTTACTGGGCGGAGCTACCTTACAATCCTAACCAATGGGTGACTAGTGTTGCATACCATTGGGCCAATGAGCAGCAAGCCTTCTCCATCAATGGTGTCTCGGCATTGCTAGGTACCGTAGTACCTCTAGTCATACTACCAAAGCAGAGAATTTGAAATTTACAGTCGAGACTCTCCACCTGCCCCTGTTGAGTTTGCAACACGCGTGTGAAAGGCTGGGGGGAGGGAACATGAGGAAAACACTACAAGGCACACCTGCCTCTCCTGTGCAGAATAACGGCCGGATAATCTGTTTGAGTGCTATTGGTTGAAGGATAAATATTTCTCAGGATGCTGGAGACTACTCCACCACTTTGGGCAGGATTCGGAGACCGCATTGCGCCCAGCATGGATAGTGGCGCCGGGTGAATAGCAGGAGAGGGCAAAATCCAGATTCTCACCGGGTGCGAACCATTTTAGGATTCACCCGTTCGGCACCCAACGGCAAGTTCTGGGTCACCACCCAGAAATGGCGAGGATATCATTAACCCTCGTTTGAATGAATTTCAACCTCATTAACGAGATTAAAATCGAATGCAGCGGCCTCCCAGAAATACCCCACTCCCCAGCAGGAAGTCACACAGGCGTCGTTTAGTGCTCCTTGTTAAAAATGTGAAGATGCTGCAGTGGCTGCTGAGGAGAACTGAGGAGGTGAGTGGCCATTTCCATTTTCCACCATGCAGCTCAATGATACCGGAGCTGCTGCCACAGTGCTTGGCGGCGGGGGGGGGGGGGGGGGGGGGGGGGAGGTCGGTGGGGGGGGGGGGGGGGGGGGTCGGTGGTGGTGGTGGAGAAGACCCTGGAGGAGGGTTGGGCTTGGCTGCATCTTGTCTATCTTACCAAACTCGATCAGAACAGAGCCCTGTCGCAGTTTCTATCCTGAATTTCAATTTCACTCCCTTTGACTGTGAGCAGCCTCTTGCTTCACAGCTGAAGGCCATTTCAAATGACAAATTAGCCTTGTTAGTTGTGAGGTGGATGCCAGGATTTGATCCCGGTGAAATCGGGAGGTGTGGGAGGGGCCTGCACAGCTGCGGCTCCTGGATGGATAATGTCCCTGATACATGAAACAAGTCACACACTGATGGACAGATCATTTCTACGACAAGGCTCTGGACATAATAATACATTCTCAGGCTTATTCTCTGTTTCTCTTGAGGGGTGATACTGTGTGGAGTTTTTTTGGGTGAAAATTATCTGGCAGCCTTTTATTGGTACCAGTGCAGAATGGTGACGTTCCTTTGTTGTTTAATGGTTAGTGTGATATATGGAATATTATGTAGTTGATTTTCAAAACTTTGTTACTGTTCACCGTTTAATAAACAAAATATTTTCAATTCTCAAGTGCCTCCTCGAGGGCACACATGCCATATCTCAGAGGATGATTAGTGCACTGCAGATGCCTGAACAGTGTGCTCAGTAATTATTGGAGCGTCAGCACCATAGAGGCAGCTGCCAACAATCAAACACTAAAGAGCTGGACTTCACCATTGAGGATCCTCTCACAACCAAAGGGTAAGTGTGTGGATGAACGAAGGACAGCTGAGCACATCCCCCCTCATGTTCCCGGCAGTGGTCTGTGGTCGAGGGGCTCTCGATGTGGCCAGGGGTGAGTGTGTAGAGCGAGGTTTTCCAGCACAACTGGCTCGCTGGATGGCACTCTGAGAGAAGATGGGACGGTCATGGTAAAGGTGGGGAAGGCTTTGGGAATTTGAGGGTCCCGGGATGGAAGACTAATTGATTGTCGGTCTCCCTCCTTCTCCAATTGCTTCCAGATACAACAATGGACAACGTTTTGAACCCATGGAGGCTGCCCTTGTGTTGCTTGAGACAGCCGAGGTGGGCAGCAGCAACAACTCAGGCTGGAGGCGGCACCTCATGTGCAGGGGGCTGCTGCACACCCTGAAGACCTGGCTGTGCATCAGGCTGCAGAGAGACCCAGAAGGGGAGGCCAGCCACGGCCCAAGGTGCACAGGTGTCGTTGGTCATTGAATGAGCTGATGGACACCATGGGGGAAATTCTCCGACCCCCAGCAGGGTCGGAGAATCGCCTGGGGGTGCAGAGATTCTCCGCCACCCGGGAAGTGGCGGTGGTGGGATCTCGCCACTCCTATCGGAGAGGCCCCTGCGGTGATTCTCCGGCCCGGATGGGCCGAAGTCCCGCCGCTGGGAGGCCTCTCCCGCCGCCGAGGTTTGAACCACCTCTGGAACAGCGGGATCAGTGGCGCGAGCGGGCCCCCCGGGGTCCTGGGGGCGCGGGGGGCGATCGAACCCCGGGGGGTGCCCTGGCTGCACTATTTTCTTCCGCGGCCGCCACGGCCTTCGCCATGGCGGAAGCGGAAGAGAACCCCACATCGCGCATGCGCCGGCAGTGACGTCAGCGGCCAGCTGCCGGGGGCGCCGGCTTTTTGTGCTAGTCTTCTGGTGCAAACCGCTCCGGCGCGGGGCTGGCCCCCAAAGGTGGGGAGAATTCCCCACCTTTGGGGAGGCCCGACCCCTGAGTGTTTGGCGCTACTCCCCTACGCCGGCACCCTCCGTCACGCCGGGTAGGGGAGAATGCCGCCCCATGTGTTGCAGATTACTTTGTCTGAGTTGGGAAACAGTGCGGCACCTGTGCCACGTTCTCACAGACAAGGCACCCCGTGGTGGAGAACACCCTCTCCCGGTGGTCGTGAAGGTCACCGCAGCCCTAAACATTTATGCCACTAGTTCATTCATGGGCGGCACGGTAGCACAGTGGTTAGCACAGTTGCTTCCCAGTGCCAGGCTCCCAGGTTCAATTCCCAGCTTGGGTCACTGTCTGTATGGAGTCTGCACGTTCTCCCTGTGTCTGCGTGGGTTTCCTCCGGGCACCCCGGTTTCTTCTCACAAGCCCCAAAAGAACTGCTGTTAGATAATTTGGACATTCTGAATTCTCCCTCCATGTACCAGAACAGGCACCGGAATGTGGCGACTAGGGGCTTTTCGCAATAACTTCATTGCAGTGTTAATGTAAGCCAACTTGTGACACTAAAGAATATTATATTATTCCAGGACTCAAGCAGGGGCACAGCGCTAAATTGCTGGCTTTGAAAGCAGACCAAACAGGCCAGCAGCACGGTTCGATTCCCGTAACAGCCTCCCCGAACAGGCGCCGGAATTTGGCGACTAGGGGCTTTTTGCAGTAACTTCATTGCAGTGTTAATGTACGCCAATTTGTGACAATAAAGATTATTATATTATTCCAGGACTCAAACAGGGGCCTATCTCCCAATCGTTAGCTCACAGGGGCATTTGATAGGTTCCAGATGCTCTGAATGCCCGGGCATCGCACTATATGACCCTCGAGCTGGACCAGGCCCACTAAGATGCCCATGCTGAAGGATTTTTCTGTCATCACCAGGATGCCCTGGGTCCAGTTGCCGATCAATGGCGGGCATGGCACCCTGCGAGCACCAGGATATTAGGGAGTGCCCCATATTAATAGGAAGGTATTCCACTCCCTGAA
This sequence comes from Scyliorhinus canicula, assembly GCF_902713615.1. Lineage (NCBI taxonomy): Eukaryota > Metazoa > Chordata > Chondrichthyes > Carcharhiniformes > Scyliorhinidae > Scyliorhinus > Scyliorhinus canicula. The sequence continues at coordinate 15,447,666 of NC_052156.1, read as the reverse complement.
CGTTTAGATTGTGTACAGCCACCACCTCAGAATCATGCACATGTGCCCGGCTACCCAGGGAGCATGCATGATTGCTACATCCTGGGGCACTCAGAGATCCCCAGGGATACCTGCTGAGGTCATGGCTGATGTCACCAGTGCAGAGGCCTGAGACAGAGGTGGAGACCCATTACAATGAGACCCACGCTGCCATCAGTGCTGTCATTGAGCGCTGCATCGGGCTGTTCGAAACACGGTTCCGATGCTTTGATCGCTGTGGCGGTGCCCTTTAGTACACTCCCCAGAAGGTCTCCCACTTTCTGGTGTTCTGCTGTGCCCTCCACAATCTGGCACAGCAGCGGGGCGACATGCTTGAGGAGGGGGAGCAGGAGGGGGTGGAGGGTCCTTGTCTGAGCAGGAGGATGAAGCGGTCGAAAAGGGGGCTGAAGGGCAAGCCCGTGGAGGAGCTGGAGGATGGAGCACAGGCGGTTGAAAGAGTCCGACATGTTCCGAGGACCCAGGAGACCCTCATCGTCTCCAGATTCTCCTAGGATGGGGTTGTGTCCATCAGCTCAACTCCCCCCCCCCTCCTCAGCGGGTCACCATACAAGGCAGGAGAGTGATGACGACTGGCTGTGAGGAAAGCTCTGTTGCTCCTCAGTTTCTGCTGAAATCTGACCCCCGTCTTTCTGCTGGCAGCGCGCTCACACCCATCCTCTGGGCGGGGTCTGCATCGGGGGAGTTGATCTTGGACCACTGTGCCACGGGGAGGGGCGAAATCTGCAGGGCAACAGGGGCAGGGTGCGGGCAACCTGCTGTGAAGATTAACGTGACAGAGGCTTCACGTGTATGAGGTGTGACATGCTTTAATAGTGAACAATTTACTGTGGTGGATTTCTAATCCCCTTTGCTCCAGATAGTAATCCCCCAATGCCCACTCAGGGCCCCTCACTCTTCTTGACCTTCCATGGTTCACTACTGTGTCTCGGTGTGTCCCCAGGATGCACATCTGAGGTGGAAGCAACCTGCTGCCTTCCGTGCCCTGTGGTCTTTGATGCCCTTGGTGGACGTCCTCTGGAGGACCTGGGGCCAGAGTCCCCAACCAAATTACCAGTGTCATTGATATCACTGTGCCATCCAGTTTTGCCCTTGAGATGTGCTGGTTTCAGGAGAGAGGAATTCAAAAGCAATGGAGACTTCTGTAGTCTCCTTGGTGGCAGGCCTCAGGTTTGCCTCCAGCATCTTCTCCTCCCTGACAGTGCCTGTAGGTCCCTGGGGGACTCCATGGACAGAGCGGCAGCTGGAGTGAGCTCCAGAGGCCACTGAGTCATCTGACTCTGCCAGTCCTAGAGGGCCCGCTGTTGTCTGCACCATGGTGTTGATGCTCTCAGTGATCGTCCTCGGTGGCTGGCACATGCTCTGGAGTGCCTCGGCAATGTCCACCTGGATCTGGGCCGTGCCCCTCAGTAACTGGAACATGATGCCGAGGCCCTCAGCCATGGTTGTCACAGACTGAGCCAGGCCTCAGACACCACCATTCAAGACTTTCCACTGCGGTCGCCACCCTATCTGTGTTGGCCACGGTGCCACGCATTCTCGGCACCATCTCCTGTGCCTGCTGCCTTTGGGATTTCTCCAATCAGCCTTGGCAGCCTCTGGAATGTTGCTGGCACCCCTTCCTGAATGTCCTGTCAACTGCATCAGCTCTGGGGTAACCTTGTCCAGAGGCTCGGCATCAGATGGGACCCAGCTGAGTCCTGGGATCCAGCAGGCCTCTGACGGCTGCCTCACTTGGTGTTCCTGCCTCCACCTGATGTGCGGTGTCCACCCTATTGTGCCCCTGAAGCCTGTCCACTCATGTTGCCCACCGAGGTGTGTGTGACTGCACTGGTGGAAGGTGGGGGTGACAGCTGTGACGCCTCGATGGTAGAATCCTCGGAGCGCTCCTCCAAGATGTCCTCTTGGGTGGTGAGGGCGAGGCCATCTAGAGACAGGCCATCTAGGGGAAGGGGCAGTGGATCCTCACTTCTGTGATGCAGGCCAACCTCATTGTCGGGGTCTGCTCTCTCCTGGGGCAACCCCGCGGTTTCCAGGGCCCATTCCTCATTGGGCGTAAGGACTCTGATCCCTGGGACTCTGTCCCCATCTTGAATCTTTCCCATTTATTATGGGCCATCTTCTCCTGCAGGGACAAAGAGAGGGCATTATGAGGCACTCGTGATGGGTCAGGGGGGTTTATGTGTGGGCAACGCACCTGGATATGAAGGGTTAGGGCCCCGCCTCTCATCCACAGTGTCGGGAAGCCTTGTCAGGTCAGCATCCCCAAAGCGAGGAGCAGGTCTTAGCGCTGCCATGTTTGTGTGTTGACTGGGAGTGAGTGCTGAGGGAGCGCTTAAAAACATTTCAATAGAATGAATACAAAAGGAAATGTTTCCACTTCAGGGGGAAGGGAATAGCTACGAGGTCATCAATATAAGATGATGGATTCGCACTTTTCTCTAATGGATGAGGGTTTAGCAAAGAAAAAAGACCGGCTTGCAAAAATCTAGGTTGATTTTGTTTCTTGTGTGACGTTAGGCCAATTGTCCATTTTCAGAGCCGATTACAAATATTGCACAGGCAGTCAGCTTTGAAGGGATGGATGACAGCATTGGCTTGGTTTGTCCTGAAGACACTTGACTCTGCTCTCCTCAAATGTCAAAACCGCTTGATGATGGAGCCTGCTCCGCCGGGGGTCTGCCAGATTTTGTTTTATTTCCACGTGTCGGGATCCAGCTCGGCAGTCCCGAGGTTAGCTTTCACATTGCCTTTCTATCTCAGTTTGGGACATTCTGTGTTGCGCCATCCTGTGCCCAGCTGGCTGTAGAGTGCTGGCTTTGGTAAGGGAGGGAATCCTTCTTGCAAACCACAGGAGCGACCCAGTGAAACTGAGCTCTGCTGAGCAAGCAGAGCTGGAGCCTATATTGCTTGGTGCCATTGTTGACAGGAAAGGCATTCAATGACGTACCGCTTTGCATCGCATGGGCCACCATAGAATTTACAGTGCAGAAGGAGGCCATTCGGCCCATCAAGTCTGCACCACCTCTTGGAAAGTGCACCCTACCCAAGCCTACACCTCCACAATATCCCTATAACACAGCAACCCCACCCAACACTAAGGGCAATTTTGGACACTGAGGGCAATTTATCATGGCCAATCCACCTAACCTGCACATCTTTGGACTGTGGGAAGAAACCGGAGCACCCGGAGGAAACCCACGCACACACGGGGAGGATGTGCAGACTCCGCACAGACAGTGGCCCAAGCCGGGAATCGAACCTGGGACCCTGGTGCTGTGAAGCAATTGTGCTAACCACTATGCTACCCTGCTGCCCATGTTTCATGTCATCATGAAACGAGTGAATGACACTGATTATCTTTCCAGGGCAGCCATACTTGTACCAACCCTTCCGTAGGCCTTCCCCTTTTAACTGAGTCAAAAGCCTTGTATCAATGTACAACAGTCACCAAGAAACTCAGCAGGGAATTGAGAAGAAACTTCTTAATCCAAAAAGTGGGGAATGTGAAACTCAATTTTCCAGCATTTTCTCTTTTGTTTCCGATTCCAGCATCCGCAGTAATTTGCTTTTATCCACAGTTTAACTCACTGCCACATCTCTTCCAGGAATGCCTACCCTGAAGAAGTACTGCTCTTCTCTCCAACAGGATTTCCGTATGTCCCTCCCCCACTATCCACCTTCACTGCTTTCCATTTCTCTCTTAGTGTTGGACAACGTATTTCCGCTTCATGCTCTCGTCCGGACCTGGAAAAATTCATCAACTTCGCTTCCAGTTTCCACCCCTCCATCACTTTCACCTGGTCCATTCTGTGGCCATTAGCACCCGGTTTCCCTGGGTTTCTGTGGCTATGACTCATCTTTCATTCTCACTCCACAGTATAAATAGTTCCCACTTTCTCTGTCTGTTAGCTTTGACAAAGAGTCATCAGACTTGAAACGTTAGCTCTTTTCTCTCCCTACCAGACCTGCTGAGATTTTCCAGCATTTTCTCCTTCGGTGGAACGCACGATCACAGGTTTGAAGCGAGTGAGAGAGTTGAAATTAAAGGAAAGCTAGATAAGGATATGAGGGAGAGGGGAATAAAGGATTATGAATATATAATTATATGAGGAAAGATGGCAGGGCAGCACAGTGGCACAGTGGGTCAGCCCTCACGGCACCGAGGTCCCAGGTTCAATCCCGGCCCTGGGTCACTGCCCGTGTGGAGTTTGCACATTCTCCCCGTGTTTGCGTGGGTTTTGCCCCCACAATCCAAAGATGTGCAGGCTAGGTGGAATGGCCACACTAAATTGCCCCTTCATTGGAAAAAATGAATTGAGTACTCTAAATTTATTAAAAAGAAAGGAAAGATGGGAGGAGGATGAAATAGAACATGAACGACAATACGTACTGGTTGGTCCGAATAGCTGATTTCTGTGCTGTATATCCTCTGTAACCCTTGATTGAACCCTTACCTGATCTTCACTATGCAAATATATATTACATGTTATGTTCTGTGTTGTGGCCGTGGTGAGGATGCGCACAGAGCATTTAGTTCTTTGGCTAGTAATATAGTTTATTGACAAAATGAACACGTGGAAGGATAACTAACGATCTATAATACAAATGGTAACGAATAAGTGCATTCTCCTGGAGCTACATCTAATGCGACTGTCCTCTAGTACAACTTCCTACCAACTGTAGTAAGATCTGTAGAGCCACATGGTGGATCTCAATCACCACCTGTTGGCGGAGGTTATACAGATAACTATATACATGAATAGATGAGTATGTACATTAATGTGTACATGCATATCACCACATTTCATTTAAATGCAATTGTACGGGGGCAGCACGGTGGCCTAGTGGTTAGCACACCCGCCTCACGGCACTGAGGTCCCAGGTTCGATCCCGGCTCTGGGTCACTGTCCGTGTGGAGTTTGCACATTCTCCCCGTGTCTGCGTGGGTTTCGCCCCCACAACCCAAAAATGTGCAGAGTAGGTGGATTGGCCACAATAAATTGCCCCTTAATAGAAAAAATAATTGGGTAATCTAAATTTATATAAAAAAGAAAAGAAAAATGCAATTGTACAAATTTTTTACGGGATTTACAGACTATGATGTCATTTGAAGAGCAGCGTACTTGTCGTTTGAATAAAATAAGCGCATTCTGATGAATGCAGCCATTGGGTTCCATTGAGATTAATTATATAAAGCCATTTTTTTCACGCCTTACACCAGCGATTTCCAAACGTCTTCACGATTTAATGCCTCAAACCTTTGCGTGACCCTGGAGTGAAAATTTGGGGGCAAGAGAGTTGCTGGGCATGGTTGGGTGTGGAGGGGGTGTGGGGTGGGTGGGGGGGGGGGTGAGGTGGCTGATGGTCGGGACTAAACAGTGACCCACAGGTTGGGAAACCCTGCTTTTCACTGTGTGGCGCACTCCCGTGCAGTACCTCACAACAGAACCTCCAATAATCCTCACTGCGATTCCCTGACAGGATTTACTGGGGGGAGAGCTTTGCACAAAAATTATAAGCACAATTTTCTTTTGGCTGTTTTTTTTTATGTTCTGGGTGACAAAACCACAGTTTGCATCGCTCGCATCTGCATTTCACGCCTCGGGGATTGATGTACCATATGTCCAAGGTCAGTACTTCAATTATCCACTGTTTCTTTATTACTCATGGGTGAATGTTGGAGGTGCCACTTTAAATGGATAATTAAATTGCCAATGATGCTTTATGATGGGGCTTCTGATTCACATCTGAAGTGGTGTCAGAACTCATCTGCATCTCCTCCTGTGCAAACATGCCCCAGCTGCCCCATAACTGGAGTACATTTCTATCTTGCTGCCACTGGCTGTTTGTCGATAAGAATGTCTCGGCGTAGTGGCGTGATTCAGTCAGTCAGAACCGGAGCCCTGGGACAAATTTTGAGTCCACAGCAGATTTATTCATGCGTCCCCAGCTTGAGGCACAACCTCTACCTGACGGGGTATGGCAATAAATTCAAAATTGAAATGGGACCTCAGAAGATACACATTATATTTAGCGGGCGCCAAAGGGCCAAGGCAATCTTTTCCAAATGTGTACACTGGGATAACACTACTATTATTGCGTGAGTCCGGAAGGTTTTACCTGAGGACATTGTGGTAAATATCTTCATGCAGGTTTGTATTAACTTACAAGCTGAAACTCTCCATTCCATTCAAGGGTGTTTTATGCTCACTGCCCGCCCTTTCGCATGGCTCATTTTGTGCAAGAACTGCTCTCTCTCCTGCCACACGTCCCAGACATCATTCATATTTACAATAAGCCTCTCGCTGATAGTCAAAAGGGCGGAACTGAGCTGTTGCTTGGTGGTTGAGATCCCTTGTAAAGAAATCACAGTGTGTAATGAACGCTCAGAAGGCAGATTGCTTGTAAAACTGCTGCCTAAGGTAAAGGTGCCTGTTCAAGGAACTCAAATAGGTAAAAAAGAAATGTCGGGTACGAGGGATGGGGGGAGCTTCAAAGTATAATGGGAATTGGGTAGAAAGCTGGCAGATGAAAAGATTCACATAATGACCAAATATAAAAATCAAGGAAGAAAAACCTGCTCATGGCCTTGATGTGACGATTAATTCAAATCAACCCCTCTCCCGAGGTCCACCCGGCTCGCAACGCCTCGTGAGATCCAACACGGTCTTGCGAGATGTTGCAACGTAAATCCCGCCCATTGTGGACGGGATCACGTTTTGGAAAATCTGCATGTTAAAGCGAGACAGCTAGTCTCATATTAATGTGCAGATTCTCGAGGTACCCGAGGCTTTGCGATCTATCCCCTTTGCCTCGAAGACCTCGGGTGAGCGCCGTTTGGTATTGATCTCCACAAACAGCACCCACCTCCTTGTGGAATGTGGCTTTGCAAAGAAGGTCTGGAGAGAGATGCAGCGGTATTTGTCAAGGTTCATCCCGAGCAGCTCTGTGACACAGGACTCTGTGCTCTACGGACTGTTTCCAGGGACACACACCGAGACAAACATCAACTCTGCTGGAAGGTCATCAACTCGGTGACAGACACTCTTTGGCCTGCCCGAAACCTGCTGATCTTCCACTGCAAAGAACTGTCCTCGACCAAGTGTTGCAGACTGGCACATTCCAAGGTCCAGGACTACGTGCTGAGGGACGCACTCAAGCTTGGGGCAGCTGCAGCCAAGGCGCAATGGGGAAAGGCCACTGTGTAAGGTCTTACCAGCAAATGTACACCGAGGGGTGGGTAACAGTGGGTAACGGCTTCCCCTCGGTCTGGGTCTTCAACACTCCAATGTATAAAAGAAACATGACAATGTAAATATTTAAGAAGGAATTGTAACGTAAAGAGTGATATGTGTGTAATGTCATCCCAATTGAATGGAAGAAAGTCAAGGGAATGTGTACATTTGATGGAAATGTACAGTCAAGACAATTCGCTGCAATTCGAGATTTTATGAATAAAGTATATTTTTTGAAAAAAACATTGATCTCCACAAACAGGGACCAGATGGAAAGGCAGTTGTGGGGGATCGGACGTCCCCAGCCGCCTGTCCTTTGGGTAGCATGGTGCCCTGGCATTGCTGGTGCCACCTGGGTACTCTGGCACTGCCACTTGGTTGCCAGCCTGGCACTGCCAAAGTGCCCAGGTGGCACCGCCAGCTGGCATGGGCGCTGCCTGGTTGGCACTGCCAACCTGCCAAGCTAGCATTTTTTTGCGTGCGCACGATCAAGCCAGGGGTGCCCTGCGTGGGTATTGGGGGAGGGATCGGGGGTTCCTTCGAGGGCCTCGGAGATTGGGACACCATTTAAAAACGGTGCCCCGATCTCTAGCCACACTGTGGAGTTCCGGCTCCTCGGTGTACAAAACGGGGCCATGTGCGACCTTGGCCATGCGTTCACTGCTGAGGGCCCCCTTATACAACAGGACTCCGTTCAATAGACATCCTGCTCAAAGCGCTCGCTGGTCCCTGCTGAGGGCCCCCTTATACAACAGGACTCCGTTCAATAGACATCCTGCTCAAAGCGCTCGCTATGCAACTTTGATCCCAATTAGTTGAATCGCGCCCGTATGAGTGTTGTGCACAGTTTTGTTGCCACGAGAAGGATACTGCAGTGATTAAAAAGATACAGTAGAAAACTGGAGAGGCTGGATTACACAGCACAATTGTGTAAAAGCGGGCATGTCCTCAATGGAAAAGGGAAGATTGAAGGATGATATGGTAAGTGATTCTTTTAGGGTCCTTAAGGAGCCACATAATGTAAAACATAACAAGCTGCTTCACATTATCCAGAACAGGAGAACCAGAGAACTTAGCCTTCCCTCGATGGAGGAGCGAGACTGCACACAATCAATGGGAAGAAGATTTAAAGGGGAGAGTGGTCATTAGGTGAGACAATCTCACTCTGGGGGTGGTGGAAGCAGTTGGTAATGATTCATTTAAATTAGATTTTGTTCAGAAGCTTAAGTTTTGGGATATGTTACAAAAATTGATTTGAGGAATGATGGAGGGTTCAGTGACAGTTTACTTTCTCCTTTGGAAATCAACACCGCTGTTGAAACAGGCTGCCTCAAATAATGCCCAGAGGGGTGGTTGTGTCAGAAGCTCTCGTAGTATTTAAGAAGTATTCAGATGTTCACTTGCACCACCGTCCCACCAGAGCCACGGGCCAAGCTCTGGAAAATGTTGTGCTGTCAGATGTTTGTTGGCCGATGTGGACACGATGGGCCGAACGGCCTCTATCTGTGCCGTAAACATCTATGCATCTGTGTACCAGCTGAATATTCTCACGTCCTGAGTCCCTGTCTTGTTAGCTGGATATTAACAATCCCACGGTACGCCCTAATGGAGTGTGAGTAGCGAGGGGTTAGTTTCCCAATCGTCCTGGCTACCATTCTTCCCTTAAACAATTACCCAATAAATAGCCAGACTGGTTATGTGTCAGCCGTGGTTCAAGTGGGTATCCTCTGAGTCAGGAGGTTGTGGGTTCATGTGGCAGCCCTCCAGTGGCTTAAGCAGAGGAATCGAGGTTGGCATTCTGGTGCAGTATTGAGAGAGTGCTGCCCAGTTAGAGACGCTGGGCAGAGTTTTCCTGGTCTGGTGGTGACAGATTTGGTGGCTGTGAAAATGGTGAGAGCTACGTCAGGATGGGCCCCTCATGCATCGCCGCCAATGGGGACATTCGCCAAGAGTGGGGTAGCAACGTGGTGCAGCTGCCTCCACCGAGGAGGTGGACAGCCAATTTCGTCCCAACTTGAGGTGAGTATGCGGCTTTGTGGGTCTTTTACTGGCAGCAGAGCAGTTCAATGCCACGTGTTGAGGCCACCAGCTAATTGGAGCCGATCTCCCTGCATCAGGCACTAATGGAAAGTGTTGGTGTAAACTTTGTGCTTTGGTAACATGCTGGGATACAAATGAATGCCTGCTTATTTTCTGCTTTGGCAGTGTATGAAGTGTTACGGGCCAGGGTTTAGAGAAGTCGGAATCCTCGACCTCCCTCGTTTCTGCGTCGGGTCCCCCTTGGCGTAACCCCCTCGAAGCCGCTGGTGCTGGGGCTGTCTGCATAGAAGCTGTCTCTTCCGGGTGAGTTTTGCATATAACTGGCCTCCTGTTGCAGCGATGATCGAGATGCCTCTTCATTTCTCAGTCCTGTACCTGAACCTGGTACAAAATCAGTCCTGCTGTCGAACTACCGTGCCTGGAACGCACCTGGCACCGTCGGTAAAGCTCCTAATGCAGACTGCGCCACCAGGTAGGAACTGCCTGTTCTGTTTACGCGTGTCTGGGCAACCTCCTTGTTGTTCTTGACCGCGCCGTATTTCCCCACCACTGTCTGGAAATGCAAGGCAGAGGGGGATCTGAAGTCTGCGGCCCATCAAACATTCTACCGGCGCTACAGCATGTGGGGTAGTCCGGTAAGAAAATAAGAACCTGAACAAACCTGTGTCGGGCGAGTCCAAGGTCTGCGTTTTCAATCCTCTCTTGAACTTTTGTGCCGTTCGGTCGGGCGAGCACATTGGAAGCTGGGTGATACGGGGCTGTGCGGATGTGTCACACCCCGTTATTCTTCATGAAACCCCTGAACTATTTCAGCAGGTCTGGCAGCATCTGTAGGGAGAGAAAAGAGCTAAAGTTTCGAGTCCAGATGACCCTTTGTCAAAGCTAAAAGTCAGAGAAAGTGGGAAATATTTATACTATATGTGGAGCAAGAATGAAAGATGAGTCATAGCCACAGAAACCCAGGGAAACCGGGTGCTAATAGCTACAGAAACCAAGGGGAAAGAGTGCGAATGGCAGTCCCCAGAGAGAACAAATGATGTGAAAGGTCAAACAGCAGAGAAACTAACATCAGAGGGTAAACTGTGATAGATGTAGATATAGGGGGAGGGGAAGCGGGAAGCAAAGGGGAGAAAGGGTAAGGAAAGGTGGATAAGGTGGAGGGGTTGAATATATATAAAGAAAGACGAGAAAGAGAGAAACGGTAAAAGACAGTTAAAATGAAATGAAATGAAAACAAATGGGTCGAGGTGGGGTAGAGCTGATCATCTGAAGTTGTTGAATTTGATGTTGAGACCGGAAGGCTGTCGTGTGTCTAACCGGAAGATGAGATGTTGTTCCTCCAGTTTGCGTTGAGCTTCACTGGAACATTGCAGCAGGCCAATCTGCTGAGATTTTCCAGCATTTTCTCTTTGGTTTCAGATTCCAGCATCCGCAGTCATTTGCTTTTTGTGCGGCTATGGCCATCGGCTCTGAGATGCATTGGCGGTGGGAGTCTACTCAATACATCCGCGTTCGCGTTCTGCCCGGCCGATGCTCCAGTGTATACTGGTATGCCAGCAGTAAAAGGTTCCCTCTCTGGATTCTGGCCAACACTATGAGCAAAATGGCTTGATCCTCTTTGACGAGACTCAACAGGGGTTTGTGGTCCGTCAACACCGTGAAACGAGGCCCGTGCATGTGCTGATGGAATTTCTTGACAGCAAAGACCAAGGCCAGACCTTCATTATTGATTTGCGCATAATTACGCTCGTCCGGGGCCAGTGCTCTGGAGGCGGACACGGCCGCTCCTTACCATCGTTCACATGTGACAAAATGGCTTTGTTACCAAATAGCGGGGCATCACATATGATGGTTTGGCAGGGTTGGAGTGCTGCCGTTTCACTTTAGCAAATGTCTCTTCCTACGGCACTCTCATGTCCATTCCTAATCTTTCCTTAGCAGGGTGTGCAGGAGGGTCTATTAAGGTTGCAAAGCCAGGGATAAATTTGCCACAGTAGTTTACTAGTCCCAGAAAGTATCACAGTTCAGTTGTATTTTCCGGTGATGGAGCTTGTTTGATGACACAAACCTTTTCCTCTATTGGGTGTAGACCTGGTCTACACAGTATCCCAGATAGACAACCTCTCTGTTGTGAAAAACACACTTCTCTCTCTTGAGCCGTATTCCCATCTCCGTGAAGCTGTGGAGAGCCACATCCAGATTGCTCAAGTGCTCACTCTCCATGACCAAAACATCATCCAAATAAATCACCACGCCTGGTAAGCCCTGCAGAATACTTTCAATAAGTCGCTGGAAATGGTACAAGCCAATGATACTCTGAAAGGCACTCTAGTGTACTTATACAACCCGCTGGGGGTATTTACTGCCACGCACTGCCGGGACTCCGAGTCCAACTCCAACTGGAGGTATGCATGGCTCATTGAGATTTGTGAACGGGTGACCTACAGCCAATGTTGCACATGGTTCTGCAATCCACAACATCAGGCACTAGTCCAACCTGGAGGTCCTATTCACAGTCAGTTTGTAATCCATAAAACCATAAGATTATAGGAGCAGAATTAGGCCACTTGCCCCATCGAGTCTGCTCCTCCATCGATCCTTGCTGATATGTTTCTCATCCCCATTCTCCAGCCTGTTTCTCATCCCCATTCTACTGCCTCCTCCCCACAACCCGATTCCCTTAATGATCAAGAAGTCCTCTTATTAATCAAGAATCATCACACAAACAGTTTTATCTGGTTTTAGAACAGAGACAACCGGTGCTGCCCTGTCACCGAATCTAACCTGCCTGATGATCCCCAGGTCTTTTAGCCATCCGGGCTCCACCTCAACCTTTGGTAGCAGCGCGGAGGGAACCAGGCAAGCCCACAAATATTGAGGTTGTGCGGCAGGGTCGACGTGGATTTTTCCCATGGCTCCTTTGATTTTCCCCAAGCCGGCCTGGAAAATCTTGGGGTATTTCCCCAATATCTCGTAGAGGCTTCCTGTGCCCATCCGGAGAATCCGCTGTCAATCAAGGCGGAGAGCCTGGAACCAGTCGCAGCCCAGTAAACCGGGGCCATGGGGCAGCAGGGTAGCATGGTGGTTAGCATAAATGCTTCACAGCTCCAGGGTCCCAGGTTCGATTCCCGGCTGGGTCACTGTCTGTGTGGAGTCTGCACGTCCTCCCCCTGTGTGCGTGGGTTTCCTCCGGGTGCTCCGGTTTCCTCCCACAGTCCAAAGATGTGCGGGTTAGGTGGATTGGCCATGCTAAATTGCCCTAATAAAAGTAAGGTTAAGGGGGGGGTTGTTGGGTTACGGGTATAGGGTGGATACGTGGGTTTGAGTAGGGTGATCATGGCTCGGCACAACATTGAGGGCCGAAGGGCCTGTTCTGTGCTGTACTGTTCTATGTTCTATGTTCTATGTCCTTGCACTATAACCACTGGGGCCATTGTGATCCCCACTACGGCCAGCGGTTCTCCCATTTTTGTGGCCAATCTTGGCTCAGCAACCCATAACTGCAATGACCGAGTCTAATTCCATTTCCAAGGAATGGCCGTTTACTTGAATGGTGATTCTAATGGGTGCCACGTTGCCGTTTAGCGGTATTCGCTCATCCTCTGGTTGTTCTAAGAGAAAGGTGAGGGACCTGGGTTGACACCTACCTCTGGTGGAGCGGCGAACTGGCTATCTGTCCTGTGGCCTTCACTCCTTGCAGCCTCTCTGTCCACATGGCTCACATTGTCTAGGGTCTTCCTCTTCTGGTTCGGGGGATGGATCCTGCCTGGTCGATTTGGTCCTAGACCATCGACCCTAACCTCAATGGTGTTCCGTCCAGTGTGGGATATCGGGGGTCTCCATACTCAGGGAGGGGACGCATCCCGCGCTATTGACATCCATACCCTGCAACTCCTATACTCCCTTCTCTGCACTCTCTCTCAACAGAGATTTCCACGGCTTTCTTTAAGTTTAACAGTGGCTCAGCGAGTGACTTCCGCTAAGTCGCCATATTGTTCACACTGCAGACTAATCTGTCCATTGTCCTTTTGGAAAGAGAGCATACTCACAAAATGCAGCCAATTTCCTCAGATGCATCAAAACCTTGGTTACAGACTCCCCCGGGGTTCCTTCAGCTGCGTTAAACTGGTACTGCTGCACGATGGCCGACGGCTGAGGGTTGTAATGGTTCCCCACTAAATTACCAACTCCTCAAATGACTGTGTGCCTGGGAGTGCGGCGCACGTGAGGGTTTAAATGACTGTGTGCCTGGGAGTGCGGGGCACGTTAGGGTTTAAATGACTGTGTGCCTGGGAGTGCGGGGTACGTTCGGGTTTAAATGACTGTGTGCCTGGGAGTGCGGGGCACGTTAGGGTTTTGGTTACGCTGAAGGTGGGCGCTCCACAGGCAGTCAACAGTGTCACTGTCACCTATTGTAGCATTGCCCTAAAAAAGTAACGCATACGTTCAGCATATTGCATCCAATCTTCTATGCTCATATCAAGCACACCCTATCTCCCGAAGAGCGGCATTTTAAAAGTAATGCACACCTTTCCTCAGTAGTACAAGTAGAGATGGCCTGGCTTCCAATGATTTGCAGCGCCGTCGGCAGCTCTACTTTATCCTCGTTGCCAATATCATGACCACAGAGGAGCCGACATGAGACGTGTAGAGATACTGATTCTTTATTATCGAAGTAACTATTTACACAATGTACACAGGCCCCAGTTGGAACTACACTGCTCGGCTCCCACACGGGCTGACCTTTCATACATAGTGTTCATTGCTCCACTGATGGGGCCTCCACTCGTCTGCGGGAAAGTTCATACCTGACGAGACTCATGGAGAGGTTAATTCGTACCACCCCGAAGATCTCATGCGGGTTATGACAGTTTCCCAACTCGTTGGGAGAGGAGTTGGCAACAGAGAGAAACAAGTTGATGTTCTTCACATAGTCGCCATAGGATCTTTCCCTGTCTGTCAACATCCACAGAACAGGCTGCACATTCAGCTTACATCCAAAGGACAGCTCCTCTGACAGTACATCCCTACCTCCTTATCCCACTAGAATTTCTTCCTCTGTCCAAACATGAAGGCTGGTGCTTACAGCCTTCTGACCCAGAGGTGAGAGCATCACCAAGCTGATACGTCAAGCTAAACTATCTACCTTAATTCTTCTCGTTCCTCTTACTGGATGTTAAATTGTGACTAATTAATCTGTCCCATGATACCTAATGGCAAGTTTGTATTGGTAGTGAGGAGCATGCTAATAAATCCACCAAAATACAAAGCTCAGCCGAAATCAGCAGCGCACTGGTACATTAATTCAATTTGTGGATGTTAAATGATGGCATATTCCAATAAAAATATATTGCCTTGGGATTTAGGGACCTTAAATTAGCCTACGAATTACTCAGTAGCATTAAAGTTGTTGCTGCTGCGGTTTATGATTTAAGGTTTGTTTGTTAATCATTATAAGGAGGCAATTGCTTTTACTATCTTGCGGAGACTGTGCTCAGTTGGGGTGGAAAGAAATTTATAGTTTATTGGATCCCAGGGCGTCATTACAAGGCAGTTATCTAATACAAGAGAGGGGAGAGGGTTTTAACCCTCTCTCCGTCTGCCGCAGAAAGCCCCAGAGATGGACTCACGGCTCCTTTTAAAAGCCCTTGTTTCCTTCAGCAGGTGAGAAGCCCATCTGACCCAATCAGTAGCCTCCTGAGGAAAAGATCAATCAGAGTCCTGTAGAGAATATCGGTTGCAGACGTCATGCGTGTAGTGATATGCATCACTGTATATACACAAGGGGTTAAGGTAAATCCACCACAACTAAGTAAACACTAGAGGGAGCACCAGAGATGTATATATACATAGACATACAGGAAGTCGGCTCTCTTCACAGGAACGGCAGCTGGTGAGCAGGACACAGACAGGCAGCTCAGATGTAATATAGTATAAGGGCTGAAGAGAGAACGGACTCATACAAATAAAGCATCTACTTCAACTGTAAGACTACGAGCTTTATTCAGACACAAGGAATAATACATGGTACCAGGTGACTTCAGAACGCTTACTAGAAAAGTTAAACAAGATGCAGACAAAGCAAGATCGACAACAGGAGAAAACTCACATGTGGGAAGACTTCGCTGAGTCGATGAAACTCGTTGGAACTCCACCGCAGCTCAAAACAAACGTTAATTTAAGTCGTAGATGGAAAATTTTTAAACAAACGTTCAAACTATATATTGTAGATAATGAGTTGAGCGCGGCCTCAGAAGAAATGAAAATAGCACTTCTACTAGCAGGACATTAAGCTGGATAAATCTATAACTGCTTTAATTACTTGAAAGGTGAAGACAACACCAAATTAGAAGTAATACTTAAAAAATTTGAAGATTACTGTAACACCAATAACAATGCTGCTTTAAGATATTCAATGCTCAGAGACGAAATTGCATAGGGAACGAGTGTCTTGAATAAGTCATTTATTTTGTTGCTTGACAAATCTTCTGTCATTTGAAGAAACTGTGAGTTTCATGAACAGGGGAATTCGATGAAGTGGGAGAGATGTTTGTTTCCATTTTCTACTTTTCTCACCTTGTACAAATTGGGTCTATTCTCCTTCAGGAAAGGATCCAGCTGTTCAGTGAATATCTGGAAAGTGGTTAAGTTTTACTCCATCCCGTAGATTGAAAAGAATATTTAGATTGGTGGGAAAGTTAATGAAATATATAAATAAGCAACATATATAAGTGATTAATGTAATTAAGTAATATTTTGAGGATCGCAAGATAGGTGATGGTTCAATGTTGCAGCTCCTGGGAGTTCCTGGATAGCATTGTGATCCAGGGCAAACACATGTACAATAAGTGTTTGCAGCTTGAGAACTTTGGCTCAGTGTCATTGAGCTGGAGGCTGAGCTTCAGAAACTGAAACATATCAGAGAGGGGGAAAGTTACCTGGATACTTTGGACCAGGAGACAGTCACGAGGATAGGGTCTTCTGATCTGGTCAGTGGTTAAGGACAGGAGGATGTCACTGCAAGTGAGGCAGGTAAATATGTGCAGTTTAGGCGACTTGGCTATGCTAAATTGCACCTGAGTGTCAAAGATGTGTAAGTTAGGTCGGGTTATGGGGATGAGGTGGGGAAGTGGGCCTAGGTGGGGTGGCCCTATGGAGGGTTGGTGCAGATTTGATGGGCCAAATCGCCTCCTTCTGCACTGTAGGGATTCTACAGGAGACATTATAGTGTGGGCGATTGACACTATTCTCTGCAGCATAGAGCGAGTCCAGCCGGCTGTCTTGACTGCCCGGTGCCTGGGCTCAGGATATGTGCTCAGGACTGGAGAGGAATTTGCATTGGAACTGGAGGGATCTTGTTGTTTATATCCATGTAGGTACCAACACATAGACAAACTAGGAAAGAGGTTCTGCATAGAGAGTATGAGGAGCTCGGCACTAAATTGAAAAGCAGAACCTCAAAGGTTATAATCTCTGGACTATTACCTGATCCATGTGCAAATTGGCATAGGGTACATAAATTTAAAGAGATGAATGCATGACTCAAAGTCTTGTGTGGGAACAGTATGGTTTCAGTGTGTAGGGCACTGGCTACGCTGGGGTGGTTTAGCTCAGTTTTAGCTGGATAACTGGTTTGTAATGCAGAGTGAGGCCAATGGCGGGGGGGGGGGGGGGGGGCAATTCCCGTACCGGCTGAGGTTATTCATGAAGGCCCCGACTTCTCAACCTTGACCCTCGCTGGATGTGTGATGATACTCAGGTCAAATCACCACCAGTCAGCTGCCTCCCTCAAAGGGGAAAGCAGCCTGTGGTCATCTGAGACTGTGGCAATTTTATTTACTGGCCACAGTGCTGGGGAAAGTGGGGGCTGTACCAGTGGTCGACACCTGAACCATTCTGAGACCAGTGTTCTTGTGAGCCACATAAGTAGGGAAGCAGAGAGGATTATAAACAAAATAGTAAGGGCAAGGGAACAAATATAGAATGAAGTGGTACATCAAAGAGTAGAGGCCAGGTAAGAGAGGAATATATCAATATGTGAAATGAGGGTCCGAGAATGTCAGGAAGGGACAGAGAGAAAAACCCTAAATGCACAAAGAATCAATACTAGATGTTGCAAAGGTAGAAAAAAGCATAAACTAAAAGTTCTGTATCTGAATGCGCTTAGCATTCAAGACAAAGTAAACAACCTGGCAGCTTACATTAAAGTAAATAAATACGATCTGTTAGCCATTAAGGAGAGCTGGCTGCAGCAGGACAAGTATCACGGTAGCATTGTGGATAGCACAATCGCTTCACAGCTCCAGGGTCCCAGGTTCAATTCCGGCTTGGGCCAATGTCTGTGTGGAGTCTGCACATCCTCCCTGTGTGTGCGTGGGTTTCCTCCGGGTGCTCCGGTTTCCTCCCACAGTCCAAAGATGTGCAGGTTAGGTGGATTGGCCATGATAAATTGCCCTTAGTGTTCAAAATTGCCCTTAGTGTTGGGTGGGGTTACTGGGTTATGGGGATAGGGTGGAGGTGTTGACCTCGGGTAGGGTGCTCTTTCCAAGAGCCGGTGCAGACTCGATGGGCCGAGTGGCCTCCTTCTGCACTGTAAATTCTATGATCCAATCCTGATTATCGACGGTGTATGGCATATAAGAAGAATAGGAAGCTAGGTAAAGGTGGAGGAGTAACACTGTTAATCAGTGAAGGCATTGGTGCAATAGTTAGAGATGACTTTGGTTCAGGAGATCAGGATGTAACATCTGTTTGTTTGGAGATGAGGAATAGTCAGGGAAAGAAATAAGTCACTATCAGGAGTGGTCCTCGGTCCCCCCCCTTTGCATGCCTTTGCACTCACACAATAAATGGGGTATGAAGAAAAAGGGAAGAGGATTCAGTGCACAATCTCAATAAAATACAAGTTAGGGTTTTACAAAGTCCAGATACCAGAATCAGAAGTCTAATGGGATGTTCCTTCAGAGAGGAGGCTAGCTTACTGTTGCAAGGTGATCCTGTTTTTCCAGATGCGAGACTTCCACGATGGGAGGAGACACGAAGAGTGAGTTAGTCTTGGAGGCATGAGTTCCAATGTTTCAGTAGTTTACAGTTATGATGGAAGCCAGAATTCTTTCTGCTACCACCAGTTTGACGCAGAAGGTGATGGACAGTGCAGGCTGCGGCCTGGTGTCCTGTTCTTGTTGGAGGTTCAACAGTAAGTGACACTAATGCCCAAAGGTTGTATAATAGAAGAAATTCAGACAGTTTCAGTCACAGGATACTGGTTTTGGATATTTAAACGGGTCCCCCCCTTGTTGAAACCATCGTGTTGAAACAGTTAATGCTTAGGCCATTAGCATTGTTGGAGATTAGGAGTTGCAAACGGCTGTCTTTGTCCCCAGCTTCGTGTAGAAGACAGAACGTCTGCTGGGTCATTGTGTTAGCTTGGTTGGAGTGTTACATTACAGCTGTTTGAGGTGTTAGCCTTTGTTCACTTCGAAAAGCTCAGAAACACCCAGAAGCCAGCGTGTGAGCAGCTGGAGCCATCACATCAGCTCAGCAAATGTCTATTTTGAAAAGCATAAAAATAAATTGGCTTTGTGAATTAGTCTGGCTGACAATGTATTTGTCTCCACGTCTTGACCGTGACAAAGCTCATTTTTAATTGTCATTGTAGGTTCCTTGTAAATTGCAAAGGTTTCCTGTTACGTTTAAGTTGCCATGAAACTACTGTTACTAAACAAAATAAAATTTATGATGCTCAAAATATTTGATTGTAAACAATTTATTTTTAATTGGTTTATGTGATGGGCCTGGCACTAGCGAGGCCCTATTTATTTGTCTATTCCCAGTTGATCTGAATAGCTGTCAGTGAGTCATGGACCACTGCAGGCCTCACAGTATCGGTCTCCCACATCCTGTTACCTGTTAGGTCGGGAATTCCAGGATATTGGTGCAGCAATGAAATGAAATGAAAATGAAAATCGCTTATCGTCACAAGTAGGCTTCAAATGAAGTTACTGTGAAAAGCCCCTAGTCGCCACATTCCGGCGCCTGCTCGGGGAGGCTGGTACGGGAACTGAACCGTGCTGCTGGCCTGCCTGGGTCTGCTTTCAAAGCCAGCGATTTAGCCCTGTGCTAAACCGCCCCTGTGAAGAAGGAATGGTAATGTGCAGAAGGGGGAGCTGGTGGTGTAGCTGTTTTGTCACTGGACGCGTAATCCATAAACCCAGGGAAATGGTCTGGGGACCTGGTTTCGAATCCCACAATCGAAAGTTCAAAGTCTAATGGTGAGCAGGTTGTTAGAAAACAACTTGGTTCACCAATCCCCTTTCGTTCAATGCCTCACAATCGGGAGGAGGTTGCCCTGGGAGTCCTCAACGTCGACTCCAGACTCCAAAAACCACAAAGTCTCATGGCCAAACTTCGGCAAGGAAATATCCTGCTAATTACAATGTACGCACCCCCACCCCTCCCCGCCACCCATCAACGCACCCTTAGCTGATGAATCTGTACTCCTCCATGTTGATTGCCACTTGGAGGTCTGCGTAGGTTTTGCTCCCACAACCCAAAGATGTGCAGGATAGGTGGATTGGCTGCGCTAAATTGCCCCTTAACTGGAAAAAATGAATTGGGTACTCTAAATTTTTGAAAAAAGGAATACCACTTGGAGGGAAGCACTGAGGTCAGCAAGGGTGCTGGGTGGGGGAATTCAAGGTCCATCACCAAGGGTGCTGGGTGGGGGAATTCAAGGTCCATCACCAAGGGTACTGGGTGAGGGAATTCAAGGTCCATCACCTAGGGTACTGGGTGGGGGATTCAAGGTCCATCACCAAGGGTGCTGTTGGGGGGATTCAAGGTCCATCACCAAGGGTGCTGGGTGGGGGGATTCAAGGTCCCTCACCAAGGGTGCTGGGTGGGGGAATTCAAGGTCCATCACCAAGGGTGCTGGGTGGGGGATTCAAGGTCCATCACCAAGGATGCTGGGTGGGGGATTCAAGGTCCATCACCAAGGGTGGCTCAGTAGCACAACTATTGAACCCGCCGGTCAAGTCTAAAAGTATATAACTGCTCGGCTGGATCTGCAGCGGGTGGTGAGGGAACTAACAAGAGGGAAAATCATACTCCCCTTCATCCTCACCAATCTACTTGCTGCAGAAACATCTGTTTGTGACACTATTGGTAGTAGTGACCATCGCAGAGTCCATGGAGAAACAAATTCTGTCTTTGCATTAAGGCTAACCTCCATCATGTTGTGAGGCCCTACCACCGTGCTAAATGGGATAGATTCAGAACAGATCTAGCAGCTCAAGACTGGGCATCCATGAGGCGCTGCGGGCCATCAGCAGCAGAATTGTACTCAACCACAAGCTTCTAACTATTGAGTGAACCTACTTGTTAACTTAAAGAGAATCTTGGACTAGTACTCCCCAATCCTTTCGTACTTCTGATTTCCTGAGCCTTTTACCATTTAGAGAATAGTCTATGCCTACCAAAGTGCATAACCTCACACTTTTCCACACTGTATTTCATCTGCCACTTCTTTGCCTACTCTTCTAGCCTGCACAAGTCCTTCTGAAGCCTCCCTGCTTCCTTAATACTATCTGTCCCTCTATATATCTTTCTATCATCTGCAAACTTAGCAACAGTACCCTCAGCTTCTTCTTCCAGATCGCTAATATGTATAGTGAAAAGTTGTGGTCCCAGCACCAACTCCTGAGGCACACCTCTAGTCACCGGCTGCCATCCTGAAAAATAACCCTTTATCACTACTCTCTGCATTCTGCCAGTCAGCCAATCCTCTATCCATGCCAGTATCTTACCTTAACACGATGGGCTTTAACTTATTTAACAGCCTTCTATAGGTACCTTGTTAAAGGCCTTCTGGAAATCTAAATAGATCACGTCCACTGGTTCTCCTTTATCTAACTTCCTTGTTACCTCCTCAAAGAATTCTAACAGATTTGTCAGACATGACCTCACCTTGATGAAACTGTGCGGACTCAGTCCTTTTTTATCATGGGGGTGGCGGGCGCTGGTGTCTACTTACTCATGCTGCCTGGTGTAGGTTTTTTAGGCCCTGGAGGCCAGGCCTCCTGGTCACATTCTCCAAGCTCACAGCTGCCACCTCCACGTCCCAGGCAGCACTGGCTGCCCTATGGCACACCCTCCTGGACCCTCGGGAGAGCTGGACATCCCTCCTGGCCTCCATTGCCTCCAGGAGCCTCCCAAGGTCAGCGTGCCCGAATCTTGGGGCTGGTCTCTTTGCCGCCATTATTGCGAGCTGTCTGGGGTTGGCTGAGCAAGTGCTGCTGAAGTGTTCGACCTTGTTAGCGGGCATGGTGCCGGCGAATCAGCTGCCGAGCCTTCATTTGCGGCGAGAAGCCCGTGAAACCTCGTTAAGTGGACCAATGAATGTTGAATTGCGTCGCCGGCCTCGCTGGGCCGAGAGCCGGGAAACCTGCGGGAATTCCCGCTCGCGAGCACACTTAGAAATTTTTCCAGAGAATCGCACCTATTATGCAGTGAAGCAAGGATGGATAAGCACTGGCAGGTTCCCACTTTCTTTCTGCAGGTTCAAACATCAGCCAGAAGGATTCAAATTTCACACCCAGGTTCAGTGAAATTTAGCATTCCGCCAGCCGAGACTCAAAGAAATGAAGCAATCTCTTTCTAGCCCATACCTGGAAAGTTCAGGTTTCGTGCAGGTTATTGTCGTCTTTATTTGTTTTTGTAAATATCTTTTGTAGTCTCTTTACTGCTCTTACATTTGTACCTGCACAGATTTATTTAAATATTAATTTGTGGGATGTGGGTGTCACTGGCGAGGACCAACATTTATTGCCCATTCCTAATTGCCCCAGGAAGGTGCCATCTTGAACTGCTGCTGTCCATGTGGTGTAGGGACACCCACAGAAGCAAATTCCAGGATTTGACCCAGCCACAGTGAAGGAACAGTGATATATTTCCAGGTCAGGTCGGTGAGTGACTTCCAGGTGCTGTAGTTCCTGTGTACCCGCTGCCCTTGTCCTTTTAGGTGGTAGAGGTCGCGGGTTTGAAAGGTGCTGTTGATGAGTTGCTGCTGTTCACCTTGCAGATGGCACACACTGCTGCCGCTGGGCGTCAATGAGGGAGAGGGAGTGAATGTTGAAGGTGGTGGACGGTGGCTGATCTAGGCCGGCTGCCTTGTCCTGGATGGTGTTGAGCCTCTTGGGTCCTGTTGGAGATTTCGTGTTGCAGTGGAAATGCGAGGACTTTTGGTGAGTTGATAAAAAAATATTGAATTTTATCTGCGATTATAAAAGTTGAAATTTGGTTATGAAAACGTTTTTTTTGTGTTTATTCATTGGGTGTTGGCACCGCTGGCTGGAGGGCGCATTGCTGTGGGTCTGGAGTCACATGTGGGCCAGACCAGGTAACGATGACAGATTTCCTTCTCTAAAGGACATTAGTGAACCAGATGGGTCTTTACAACATTCCAGATTTTTATTGAATTCAAATTCCACCAGCTGCCCTGGTGGGATTCGAACCCAGGTCCCCAGAGCATTATCCTGGGTCTCTATATTACTCATCCAGTGACAATACCACTACGCCACTGCCTCCCCAGCCTGTCATTGACACAACAAAAGCAAAGGTAACACATCCCATGAATGTCCCAATTACTACCCAGCACGGTAGCATTGTGGGGGCAGCACGGTAGCCTTGTGGATAGCACAATCGCTTCACAGCTCCAGGGTCCCAGGTTCGATTCTGGCTTGGGTCACTGTCTGTGCAGAGTCTGCACATCCTCCCCGTGTGTGCGTGGGTTTCCTCCGGGTGCTCCGGTTTCCTCCCACAGTCCAAAGATGTGCAGGTTAGGTAGATTGGCCATGATAAATTGCCCTTAGTGTCCAAAATTGCCCTTAGTGTTGGGTGGGGTTACTGGGTTATGGGGATAGGGTGGAGGTGTTGACCTTGGGTAGGGTGCTCTTTCCAAGAGCCGGTGCAGACTCGATGGGCCGAATGGCCTCCTTCTGCACTGTAAATTCTATGATAAAGCAAATCATAATTTCATGTTTCGAAAATAAAAGATGACACAGAAGCGGTGCCAAGCCAGTGAAGATGCATACGGAATCTGTTATTCATGGCATTTTGATACTTGCCACCAGATCTTTTTTCAATTCATTTTTTTGTCACAAGTAGGCTTACATTAACACTGCAATGAAGTTACTGTGAAAAGCCCCTTGTTATGGTTTGACTGAGTATTCTCTTAGTTCGCAATAAAAAACATCCTTTTCAATCTTGGTGAATCTCCTTACCTGAGAAAGGACGCTCAGATGCGCAGAGGAGATTCACTAGGTTAAACCCAGAGTTGAGGGGCTTGGATTATGAGGAGAGGTTGAATAGACTAGGACTGTACTCGTTGGAATTTAGAAGGATGCGGGGGATCTTACAGAAACATATAAAATTATGAAGGGAATAAATCGGATAGATGCGGGAAGGTTGTTTCCACTGGCGGGTGAAAGCAGAACTAGGGGGCATAGCCTCAAAATAAGGGGAAGTAGATTTCGGACTGAGTTTAGGAGGAACTTCTTCACTCAAAGGGTTGTGAATCTAAGGAATTCCTTGCCCAGTGAAGCAGTTGAGGCTCCTTCATTAAATGTTTTCAAGATAAAGATAGATCTTTTTTGAAGAATAAAGGAATAAAGGGTTATGGTGTTCGGGCGGGAAAGTGGAGCTGAATCCACAAAAGAACAGCCATGATCTCAGTGAATGGCAGAGCAGGCTCGAGCGGCCAGATGGCCGACTCCTGCTCCTAGTTCTTATGAATTCCGAATGTAATCAGGAGTCCAGGAGTCTGCTTTGAAGCAGCCCCTGCTTTATATCTTTTACCCGGGATTATTACAATGCATTCACATTCAACAGCAAAACTCGCCAAATCACAACTGCAGCTCTTAAAGTGAAATTTTTAAAGCCAGGAAAATCAAGGTCTTGTTTTGATTTCAGGATTTTTCCTTTGCTTTGATGTAACACAATTATTGGCCAACTGGCAATGGGAGCTCATCTCGTAATGCTGTCAATCTGTGCCCCAGTGTCTTATCTTTCATCTGCTCTGCCCAACCTTCATGATATATCAAGAAACAAGTCGTCCGAGAAGAGGAAGATTGTCTCTGTTTGGGGTCCTGATTTTTGGATATGTATCTTTTTGTGTATTTTGACTCCAAAACATAGTAGGCAGCAAGGAAAGATTTAACACATTTTAAGCAGTGGAAGAATATGATAAATAAGAGCAGGGATAAGCTAAACACAATATATAAGTAGTGAATGTAACTCTGCTGTTACATATCATTAATAATAATTGATTCTACGGGCACGATTTAACAAATAAAAAAGGGGCCCTTTTTGGACATGAATAACGGAGTGTTTCTCGCAATCTGCACCAGCGAAAATGACCCCACTCTTAAACGGGACTTAGTTTTTTCGGGGGGGGGGGGGGCCTCTGTGAGGAACATTCGTTTCCAGCACTGAAGAGTAGCCTCTGGACCCCCCATCGTCTGCAACACCACAACTTACCAATTAGGGGGTCCTCGAGACCCCCTTTCCCCATCTCATAAGGGCACGGCACCGCTACCCCCCCCCCCCTCCCACCACCAACCCCCCCCCCCCCCCCCCCCCCGGGCCTGATCCCCAGGACGAGAAACCTGGCACTGCCAACCTGGCAGTGCCCTGACCAGGCTGGCAGCACCAAGGTGCCGAGGTGCCAGGTTACCACCCTTCCCAGAACCCAACCACCCGGGGCTTCCGAGCGCCTGGGTGACCCGGGTGACCCTCCCCAAGTGCCACTATGCCTAGTCCACGTATGCAGAACCCAGTGCAAAACGCCACCACAGCGAGGTCATCCAGGCATGGACGTTTGATCCAGACTCCAGAGCAGGCATATTTAAGTGAAGCTAACTGCTCACTAAAATATGCAAATCTGGATCCCACCCAGTGAGGGTGAGATCCAGATCACGACGTCTCGCAGGATCTCGTTAGATCTCGCGAGGAGTCCAGAGCATCACAAATCTCGTGAGTGGTTCCCATGCCTTCTCCCCACCCCTCCCAACCCAGCTGGTTCACTTTGCAAAATATCGATGTCCTTGCAGTTCCTTGTATTCACGCCTATCTCTGCTCCATCACATTGATTCCCCTCCCCTCAGATCTAGGATGATGTTTCCTCTTCCCATCTTCCTGCAATATTTCTGTGGAGAAGGAACATTAGACATTACTTTTTGCAGTCTGAACCAAAATTAGCTTCCTAAAGTTGATTTAAGTCGGTGCCGGAGTTTTCTGCTTACTGGCCTCCACACGATTCCAAGCCGAGTACTGAATGTACCTGAACTGCTAACGCTCTCCGTACAAGAAAGGGAAGGTTAATGGAGTGTTTTTCAAACTTTTATTCCGGCGACCCATTTTTAACAACCGGCCAACCTTCGGGACCCAATCCGACCAACCCTCAAGACCCACGCCGGCCAACCTTCACGACCCATGCCGGCCGACCTTCGTGGCCCACGCTGGTCGATCTTCGTGGCACACACCGGCTGACCTGCTCAACGCACCAGTTTCTCTTACCTTGTTTGTTGCTGACAACAGTGGAGGAAATGGATTTGGGTCCCTTTGACCCCAATGGTCCCTTTGTTCCCTTGGTCCCCCCCGAACTTGTTAAAAAAAGTCTGCGACGTTATAAAAGAAAAATGTGGCCGCACTGCGCATGTGTGCCCGATCATCGGTACGCATGCACAAAATTTTGCGTGTGAGCATCGATGATCGGACACTCATGCACAGTGCGGCTGAATTTTTTTTATGTGTTCGTGGCTATTTTGAAGGCCGCTTGCAGCCGTGATAGTTAAAAGCCGGCTGCTGCGGCTGATTCGCGCAATCGGGAGCGCAGCGACGGACGGCTCCGTGACGCTCCCGACACCTGCCCGCGACCCACTCGCGGGTCGCGCCCCCGAGTTTGACAATGCCTGGGTTAATGGACTGCAGTCCAATGTCTCCAATGAGCATTTACTGTCAAAACCTCCCAGACATCACTGCTGACTGCCTGCATCCCTACTAGCACAATCCCCAGCCGGGAATTAAAATCAGTGCTCTAAGTGTCTGAATCCTAGATCTAACACAACCTGCGCCACTTTATCATTTCAGCATTTAACTGCACAGCCCTCTGCTTATGAACCACAATAATGATTGCATTAAAGAAGTTTTGAAATGTCTCCCCAGAGCCACTTCAATGAGCCGGAAGGAATTGCTGATGACAGGCCTGCCACATCATTGAGTTACTGCCTGTACCCATGCAGTTTGGTCCTGGAAAAGTTGCACTTAAAGCTGCAAAGTGATGAAGGGAAGAACATTCAAAATCTGACCTCTTTGATCGGAGCGCGTCGGAATACGTTGTCCTTCCCCCTTGTTCTTTCTTACTGGGACCTGAAACCGGGTGCAGTTCCTTTCCTGTTGATCTGGCGTCAGGACACGTCGGCGAGTCTTGAATACAAGACTGGGCCTGAAGCTTGTGCACCTGACTGGAAATGTCACCAGTGCTCATGTGATTCAGCTCTTAAAGACACACTGCTCCAACATGACAAACACTGTATATACTACAGAATAAAAGTGATCAGTTTTATCTTTATCTCTCCTCAAAGCAAAGCGCTAGTTAAGTAAGAAACATTATGGGGGTGGGCCACAATGAGTGCACAGTGGCCACTAGCAAACAAACATTCCCAACTCCCTTTTCTGCGCGGAGCTGATTTTTACAAGGGCAAAGTTTGGAGGATGCTCAATGCTCAATTCTAACCAGTTTGATAATGGGAAGGTGAAAGTGTTACTCTGTGGCAACTCGGGATTTCACTGCTTCTGCAAAATACGTAAATCAAGTTTCACGCTAAATTTTGGGAAGGTATCCCCCTGTAACATCAGCTTCAGATAAAAAGGGACCAGATAAAGTAGACCAAAGTAGACTGTGACAAACCATTTCACCTTTTCTCATGACAATGAAACCTGAGGTACACTGAAAGTCGGGTCAATTCAATTTATTGGTGGAATTCTTCAAACAGGGAGTGGCTAATCTATGGAACAGACACTCGAGGGAGATGATTGAAGCAGTTAGCATTGATTCATTCAAATACAAACTGGATCAATTTCTTTCATAAAATATCATTTTGAAATACAATATATATGTAGCCTGAGACATTGCATAGTAAGCGTTTGGGCTGTAATGGCTAACTTTAGATAAAGGTTTCCAATACTCTCCACCCCTGGTGTTTTCTCTGTGTTATGACTTGATCTGTTATAGAAGGACTGATGGAGATTGATGGCTATAATTAGTCAATGGTCCATTATCATTGTACCATGTGTATATCAAGTTTGAAGATGAACGAGATGCACCTTGTTTGTTTTTTCATTTAACATTTGTTACGTTTCTCCTTTCCTGAGCCTCAGTGATGAGCGGACAACGATTGAAAGAGAGAAGCATTTAAAGGTAGTTTCTTGGGTTTTTTTTTGGTTGCATTTTGTTTTTTCTGGATAAAGGTATTCAGAGAAACAGATTGAATTTCTTTATCCAGTTTCCTCAGGCTGCCTTTTTATACTGCTGCACACCAATTGTCTTTGAAATGTGGCAGATAGCTGCAGTAATTCAACCACAGCTAAGGAGAGTGAGAGGGATAGGCTCGTTGTGCCAAGTTCCAATTTCTCACATGACCTGGTTCAGAAGAGTTCCTTCACGATGGGATGCCATTTGGGAGGGTTTTCGAACAATATATTTATTACTATATATTTACACATTTACTCATTTAATTCCTGCTCCACAAAAATTACCCAATTAATTATAGGGTACGATTCCCCGGTCTCGTTGCGCTCTCATTCAAGTGAAACGAGGCCAGTGGATAGCGGGAGAGGCCAAAAACGAGATCCGCGCCAGGCGCCAAACGGTTTGCGATGCAACCGGCCCGCTCCTGTCGGCAAAACCGGGATCTTGCCGTAGCGAGGCGAGAAACCAATTATCGCCACTTCAGCCCTTTTTGCACACAATTAACGGGAGCCACCCGATACCCTACGACCTCCTGTCAATCATCGGCCTCCCCAGCAAGTGGTCACGCTGGCGCCAATTCACACTCCTTTTTAAAAATGTGAACCTGGCGGAAGGGCATCTGTGGGGAGCCGAGGTGGTGAGTAGTAAAGTGCCCAGGGGGGCTGGGCTTGCTCTGCCAGTGCTCAG
Organism: Scyliorhinus canicula; assembly: GCF_902713615.1. NCBI lineage: Eukaryota > Metazoa > Chordata > Chondrichthyes > Carcharhiniformes > Scyliorhinidae > Scyliorhinus > Scyliorhinus canicula. The sequence goes on along the minus strand of NC_052156.1, from coordinate 15,419,139 downwards.
CGAGGGGGTGGAGGACCCTCTGCAGGGGTGGACCGCCATGGGAGGGAGCAGGGCACTGTGGGGGCAACTGGGGGGGGGGGCAATTGCTTGCAGCACCACCATGCCCACCCTTTGATCCCAAACCCATTCCAGGGGCAACCCCAGTCCCTGCCCGTCAGTCCCACCTATGACCATGACCTCCAGCGACAGCTGCGCGGCTAAAGGCAATCACTAACAGGGAATTGGCAATTGTGGTTAAGTGAGCACTTGACACGCGCCAAGTGGGTTCCCGTGGGTAGGTGGGCCTGTAGCATGTGGGAGTCATTGCCTAGAATTCTGATTACCTGCTGCCCCAGTGGGGTGGTGGACACTGGGTCGGGGGTGGGGCATCCTCGGCTGGGGGTGGGCCGCCATGGGAAGGTGGGGGAGGGGAGGGCTGGGTGGACAACCCGGAGGCAACCGCTCACGGCACCACTATGCCAACCCCTGGACCATGTGTACCCAATCCTTGTCTCTGCCTGTCTGCCCCATCGCACACTAATAACCTCGCTGACTGCTGAGGCCTCCAGCCATGCAGCTGAAGACAATCGCAGATAAGGAATTGGCAATCGCGGTTAACGGAGCACTGCACACATCCAAAGTGGATCCCTGACAGGTTATTTAATTGCTTTGGTGTCTTTAAGAAATTAAGTGAGGATATGGCTCGGGAATAGAAAGTTTTTTAAAGAAAATACCTAATCTGCATAAATCTCATCACTGTTCTAGATAATGAATAGACTGTTGAACTTTAAGGTCACGTCTGCAAGATACAGACATTGTTTCAATGAACATTCTATGTAAACCCTACCTAATGAATAAGCCATTGAATTGAAAAGACAATGAACAAAAACTGCAACAAACAAGTAACAATTGAAAGGTTGATGACTAGCCGCAGGGCCGGCTCAAGGCACCGGCAACTCGGGCAATCGCCCGGGGCGCCATGTGCTAGGGGGCGCCAAAGACTCGGGTCCCGCGCATGCGCAGTTGGGCCGGTGCCAACCAGCGCATGAGCGGTGGCCGCCCTCCCCCAGCGCGGCCCCCCCTCGGTCCGCCCCCCCGCTCGGTCCGCTCCCCCCCGCTCGGTCCTCTCCCCCCCGCCCCCCCCCCTCGGTCCTCTCCCCCCCGCCCCCCCCCTCGGTCCGCCCCCCCCTCGGTCCGCCCCCCCTCCCCCCCTCGGTCCCCCCCCCGCCCTCGGTCCCCCCCCCCCCCCCCGGTCCCCCCCCCCGTCCCCCCCAAGGGCGCCGAAGTTCAGCTTGCCCGGGGCGCCAGCAACCCTAGGGCCGGCGCTGACTAGCCGTGACGCAAAAGACTCAAGCCTTGTGAGAAAGTGCATGAAGATATTAGATTATGCCGGGGAACATTAGTTAATCTTGAGTAAATGACCAATGTTTAATTAATTAATCATCTTTTAAGTAATTGATACCTATTTAAACAAATCAGGAAGCCTCAGCTGAGAATTAGAACCAATTAAAAATCAACAAGGAACTAATCTCTGGGCTCGATGAATGGCGGGAGAGGCCTAAAATGGGAACTGCGCCGGGTGCCAAACTGTTTACGATGCAACTGGCCCGCACCAATTGGCGAATTCAGAATCTCGCCCTAACGTGGCGAGAAACCAATTATCACCACTTAAACCCCATTTCCATACAATTAACGAGAGCCACCCATCCTTTAACCGTCTCCTGTCATTCAGCGGCCCCCCCAGCAAGTGGTCACGCTGGCGCCGATTAGTTCTCCTTTTGAAATATGTGAACCTGGCGGATGGGCCTCTGCGGGGAGCCGAGGAGGTGAGCAGACATCTTCGCTCACAGGCAAAGAGACCGGGGGGGCACTCTGGGCTTGCTGCCCCTCTGCTTGGCTGGGGGTGGGGACCCCCCTGCAGGGGTGAGCTGTCATGGGAAGGAGTTACTGGGGGGGGGGGGGGCAACTAGGGGGTAGGAGTCAATTGTTTGCGGCACCACTATGCCAACCCTTCAATCGCAACCCGCGTGGTTCACAGTGGTGGGAGGGGGTGTGGAGGGAGGGTTGGGGTGGGAGGGTTGAAGGGGTGGGGGGGGGGTGGAGGGAGAGTTTAAGCGGGAGGGGGGGTGGATGCTCCCTTGGATGGAGGGTAGGTGGGGGTCTTTGATGTCTACCCACTCGTGCTGCCCTGTATAGGTCGTTGACATTTTTCCGGCACTGGAGGCCGGTCCCCCTGGTCATATTCCCCGAGCTGACAGCTGCCGCCACTTCATCCCAGGCCACATTGGCTGCCTTGTGGCTGACTCTCTGGGACCCTCGGGAGAACAGGACATCCCTCCTGGCCTCCACCGCATTTAACAACCGCCTCAGGTCAGCATCCCCGAATCTTGGGGCCAGTCTCCTCGGTGCCATTTCCGCAGGCTGGCTGAGGTTGGCTTAGCAAGTGCAGCTTAAGTGCTGCTCAACCTTGTTAAAGGGGTGCTGGCAAGCACAGTTCTGGCGAATCAGCTGGAGAGCCTTCATTTACAGCTAGAAGCCCATGAGGTCTCGTTAAGTGGACCAATTAACGTTGAATTCTGTTGCCGGGCTTGTTGGGCCGAGCACCAGGAAGCTCGCGGTAATTCCTGCTCGCTACTGTACTGAGAAAATATTCCGGAGAATTGCACCCATAGTACCAAAATATAAAATCTATTCAGAAACAGCTCGACAGGAGCCCTCATTTGACGCACATTTCAATTTAGAATTAATTTTGATGAGGTACATGTATTAATGAGCGCAAGGTTTTAGCTTATTAGTAGCTTTCTGACCTCTGATCAGAAGGTGAAGGGATTCAGTCACATTCCGTACAGTCACATAGATGGTGCTGTAGGTGGAAGCAGGGACGATAGTGATGTTTAAGGGGCATCTTGACAAATACATGAATAGGATGGGAATAAAGGGATACGGACCCAGGAAGTGTAGAAGATTTTAGTTTAGACGGCCAGCATGGTCGGCGCAGGCTTGGAGGGCCGAAGGGCCTGTTCCTGTGCTATACTTTTCTTTGTTCTTTGTTCTTTATAACCCATTTACGTTAACTATTGTATACATCACACGGTAGATCCCAACTGGGTCTACCTTGCCGGTGCCTAACTAGCCGGCGTTATATACCATACAACTATACATTGTAGAGGTCCCCCACTCCCTTAATGGGGGAGCTCGAGGCAGCACGGTGGCTCAGTGGGTTAGCCCTGTAGCCCCACAGGGACTTTATAATGTTCTTTATAATCTTACAGGGTGGGAACAATTAACTTCCCCGTGAATCTTGCAGGATACGAGCTCCCCCATTTTTTTTTAAATTTAGAGTACCCAATTCATTTTTTCCAATTAAGGGGCAATTTAGCGTGGCCAATCCACCTAGCCTGCACATCTTTGGGTTGTGGGGGCGAAACCCACGCAAACACGGGGAGAATGTGCAAACTCCGCACGGACAGTGACCCAGAGCCGGGATCGAACCTGGGACCTCGGCGCCGTGGGGCTACAGGGCTAACCCACTGAGCCACCGTGCTGCCTCGAGCTCCCCCATTAAGGGAGTGGGGGACCTCTACAATGTATAGTTGTATGGTATATAACGCCATACCGGCAAGGCAGACCCAGTTGGGATCTACCGTGTGATGTATACAATAGTTAACGTAAATAAACAAAGTTTCTTTGAACTGCTTGGTGTGGACTCCTTTGTGACCTAATAAAAGATGACCTGTAAACACTGGTTAACATCCAGCGGTTCACATTTGCACTAATGGAGTGGTTCCTGGTGGTATTCCCATCTGTGATCTGAAAGGGCCTTCAATCGCGACAACCTCAATGAATGGAGGTAAGAGCACTGGTTCTGTGCCAGATGGGCATCCAGTTTCCAGTGGGTGCTCAAATTTAGCAGGAAGGATGGTAGTCTTGATTGTTGGAACCCAGCAGAAGGCACTCCGTAAGGATGCCAACAATAAACCACTTTAGCTCCTTCTCCCTGTGGGTGATTCAAGAAGCTCACATGGGAGTAAGATTTATCCGCGAAAGCCCCGGAGACAGTGACAGTTTTGATTCATGAGTTTATGAAGTCACTCCAACTGGGAGAGTGAGGATTACGGAGGACTATTTTCATTAAGCAATCCCACACCCCCATTCTACAATGCCCATCCTGCCCACCGACAACGCTAGTCCCCTAAATTTGTCTTAATTTGAATTGGCAGTTTGCCATCCAAGACCTTCAGAGACCTAATGGGTGTCAGCACTTGCGAGCGAGCCATTTGCAAAATCATGAAAGGCATGTTTATTGATGCCGATTGACTGTTGTACCCTTAATTCTGTTACAAAGATGTGCAGCGTCAGAGCTGGAGGCTGTTGTCAGGGCAACAGCTGCTACCACTGAGAAGATTTCTTTCTGTGTATGCAGCAAAATATCTAGTGATTACTAATGTAGTACAGGTTACTAAGTCAATGAGGTTGGATGAAATGACTGCATCACTGAAATATCACGCAGTTAATTGCGAGACACACGAGGTTCTCTGGGACTTGGCTGCGTATCTGAAGAGATATTAGAATGTCTTGTTGCCTCTTGATTCACCTGCTCCGTTTGACTTTTCTTTTGCCTAGCTCCTTTAAGCTTTCGAAGTTCTCTGGAAAATGACAAACAACAGGTACATTGATTTACAGAAACTCGAGAAGGGTCCACAGCAGTTCGTAAGGGTCCTTCCTGTTTGTTCCTGTTTTTTCCCTTATTTCTCCTTTCTTTTATTTTTGCCGTTACATTTTTGATCCATGGATGATTAGTGGACCTGCCACTTTAAGACAAGCAGCCTTCAATTCAAACAGAAGAATCCAGAAGGTTGTGCTGGTTTAGACTGGTGATTGCAGGCTGGCCAGCATCAGTGATGACTCGGCCTGATTGATTTGGCTGGTGGCCAATGAATGGGCTCAAAAGGCTGTGCTCTGGCCGGTAACAGGTGGTGATTGGATATTATTCTACTGGAAGGATTTTAAGACTTCTGAGGTCCCAGTTTGGCTTCAGTTTTCATTGTGGCAGTCTGATGAAGGGATCTATCTGACTCTCTCCAAAAACAATCCAATCAATTTTCTCCAGGAGGCCACTGTGTGGGCTGACTCTCCCTCCAGCAAGTCTGAGTGCCGTTATCTCGGGACTGCAGAGGCCTGAAGTCAAAACACAAGCTGAAAACAAGGTTTGATGTGCAAAAGAGTGTCTCTACAGAAAGATAGATGCCTGATAGGGCTAGTTTAGCACAGTGGGCTAAACAGCTGGTTTGTAAAGTAAAACAAGGCCAGAAGCACGGGTTCAATTCCCGTACCAGCGTCCCTAAACAGGCGCTGGAATGTGGTGACTAGGGGCTTTACACAGTAACTTCATTTGAAGCCTGTTTGTGTCAATAAGCAATTTTCATTTCATTGAATGCAAACCTCGAGCTCAAGGCTCAGTTTGATGAGAAATAAGGGGCTCAATTCTCCCCTACCCAGCAGGGCGGGGGGCCCCGGCGTAGCAGAGTGGCGCCAACCACTCCGGCGTCGCGCCTCCCCAAAGGTGCGGACTTCTCCGCACCTTTTGGGGCTAGGTCCACGCCGGAGTGGCTCCTGCTCTGCCAATGGCGCCAAAACTGGCGGCAACAGCCTTTGGCACATTGCCGCCCGGCATCGGGGCTGGCCAAAAGGCCTTCGCCGGTCCGCGCATGCCCCGGTGCGACAGCGGCCGCTGATGTCACCACCGGCACATGTGCGATGGAGGGGGTCTCTTCCGCCTCCGCCATGGTGGAGGCCGTGGCGGCGGCGGAAGAAAAAGAGTGCCCCCATGGCACAAGCCCGCCTGCCGATCAGTGGGCCCCGATCGCGGGCCAGGGGTCCGATCGCCCCGCGCACCCCCCAGGACCCCAGGGGCCCGCTCGTGCCGCCAATCCCGCCGACACACAGGTGGTTTAAACCACGTCGGCAGAATTGGCCTGTCAGCGGCGGGACTTCGGCCTATCACGGGCCGGAGAATCGCCGCAGGGGGGCACGCCGATCGGTGCGGGGGGGGCATGCCGATCGGCGGGGCTTGATTCCCGCTCCCGCCGATTCCCAAGTGGTGGAGAATTCCGGCCACGGCGGGGCCGGGATTTACGCCGGCCCCGGGCGATTCCCGACCCTGCGGGGTGGGGGGGTGGGGGGTCGGAGAATTCCGCCCCAGGTGTCCCTCCAGAAAGCCTGCTGCCTTTGACTGCTGCATTTTCTAACCTGTGGGGACCTGAATGAAGGGCTGCAAGGAAGACCATTGGCAATTGTAAACCAGAGACTTTAATCAGCAAGTGTGCTGTGAATAAAGTGCACTAAAGAACCACCAACTGAAGCAAAGACTTATCTTTTGACCTTTATCCTTATTGCTTTTCCCCCTTTTCCCACTCTGTGTTTGTCTGTCTTGCATGTGTGAGTAGAGGGTTGGGCAGTTGAAGTGGGTAGTAGGTATTAGCGTGTTGTTATCCAGTTGTATTTATTGCATATTTAATGATAGTTCTTGGTATGAACAAACAATAATTGGGTTTAAACATGGTGACTGTAATTATTGGGCAGCCAAGGGGCAAAGGCTTTGGGTATATTTTATAAGAATTATTAGTTAATTCACTTGTGTTGTGACTGTGGGTCGAGTGGGGCTGGAATTGACTGTGCACAAGCCTAGGGTGTCATAACAAGATGCAGTGCCAATAGTCTTATGCCACCTCTTGTCAACAAGTTGACTGATCCCTAGCAGCAGTACCATAACTGGACTGCCACGGCTACTGCCTCAGTTTTTATAGAAGTGAATACTCAAGCTAAAATATTAGTTCTAATGTTGAATATGTTGAAGCATCTTTTATCAAAGTTTACAATTTCCTTCATGGCAATTGCACCTTTCAATGTGGAAGTGCGGCTTACAAATGGGTAAAGCATCGAATGGTGGAATGGTTACAGTGCAGAAGGAAGCTTTTCAGCCACTCATCTTTCTGCTGACTCAGCAACTCAGCTAGTCCCATTTCCCCAGCTTTTCCCCATATCCCTGCAATTATTTTCTCTTTAGGTCATTGTCAAACTCCCTTTTGAAAACCAGGATGGAATCCGCCTCCACCACACTCAGGCGGGTCATTCCAGAGCCCAGCCGCTCATTGAGTGAAAGGACTTTCCACCATGTGGTCTTCTAATCTTTTGCTATTCACTGTAAACCCGGCTCCCCTGTTTCTCACTGCTTCTGTCAATGGGAACAGACTCCCCCTATCCCACTCAGGGTTTTTGAACACCTCCCCTATCAAATCACCTCACAACCTTATGTTCTCTCAGTTGAACATCCCAAACTTCGCCAACATGTCCACATGACGGAAGTGAGGTTGATCCCTCCTCTGTGCTTAGTTAACACAGTTATAATTGGGTCACAGTTTTATGTTACAATGGGTTTGAGTAGCCCTGGTGTGAGCATGGGATAAACAAAATAGACAGGGGGCAGGATTCTCTGATCCTGAGGCTAAGTGTTGACGCCATCGTAAACGCCGTCGCGTTTTACGCCGACGTCAACAGTCCCCTAGGATCAGCGACCCTGTGCCACACAGGGGGCCAGCACGGCACTGGAGAGCCTCACGCTGCTCCAGCTGCCGAGATGGGCATCAGCACGGGCGCCGCGGGTCCGCGCATTCGTGTGACAGCCGGTGCAAGTTCGCGCATGGATTTCCTTCTCCGCGCCGGCCCCGGCGCAACATGGCGGAGAGCTACAGGGGCCAGGCGCGGAGGGACATTGGCCCCCCCAGCAGGATAAGTCTTCCCACTGATCGGTAGGCCCCGGTCACAGACCAGGCCACCATTGGGGACCCCCCTGGGGTCAGATCCACCCTCTCCCCCACCAGGCCGCCTCCCGCAACATGAACGGCGAGGTCCTGCCGGGTCGGACCACACGCGAACGGCGCCCGTGGGACTCAGTCTAACTCGGCGGGCACTCGACCCATCGTGCGCAGAGAATCGCTGGGGGGGGGGGGGGTGTCGCATAGAGTGGCCCCTGAGCTCGCTGGCGCCAATGGCGCCGATTCTCCGGTCACCGGAGAATCGGCGTCGTGTAAATCGCCCCCCCCCCCCCCCCGGCAATTCTCCGACCCGTCGTGGGGTCGGAGAATTTTGCCCAGGTTCTCCATTGCTAATCACTGTTCAATGATCCCTTCTGTTATGACACCCTGGGCTAGTGCACAGTCAATTCCAGCTCCACTTGACCCAAAGTCACAACACAAGTGAATTAATCAATTATTGTTCGAAAAATACCCAAAGCTTTTGGCCCTTGGCTGCCCAATAATTGCAGTCACAAAGTTGTAATTTCAATGTACAGAACCATTTGCTGGAGGAGAGCGGGTTCCCCATTCCCCCCACCCACATTATCCCCAGCCCCGTTCCCCTCACCCCAATTCCCCCCACCCCCATTCCCCTCACCCCCATTGCGTTGTGTTCTGAAGACGCAGGATCAAGTGCTGCTCTCCGCAAATTATGTTTTCAAATCCAGCCCAACCCCCAATTGAAAATCCAGTCCGATGTTTCAGGACATTGAGGGATCCGCCAACATCCGTCAAATTTTACCAGGAGAAGAACATTCCTGGGAAAAATTATTGTATTCGTCCAAAATCCTCACCCTACCAATAAATATGTGCCCTCAATTTAAACACAACTCTATCGCTCCTTTAGCCTTGATGCATTGTCCATTCAGGAAGTCATTGTGTAGATATCGAGAATAATCTTGTCTGTCTAGGGAATCACCAACCATGTTAGACAGTACAATGGGATGGATTTTAAGCGATGAGGGGGCAGGGGGATGGTTCAAGATGTTGGAGGGAAGGTTAAAGGGCGGGTGACCTTAAGTGCCTCTGGTGGGCCCAATTAATCAGCAAAGCGAGACGCCCCCCTAGGCCCCCTGCCTTGCTCAATACCAGCCCGTACAGCTCAAGCTGCCAGGTTTCCCACATAGCATGGTCCTCCCCCTGCCACAAGTTAAATACCAACAGGGCGAGAGGAACCTTTCACTCACTCTGAAATTAAAAGCACTTGGAAATTTAAGTGCCCGAAAGACACCCACTGGATTTTACAGGGCCATTTAGTATTTTGTATGGTGAAGGAGCACGACATTCAGACGTATTGGTGTGTTGGTGTGTTGTGGCCAGGGCTAGTCAAGGGGAAGTAGAGATACTTCCCATGCAAATCTTCCAAATTCAGGTACAGCTGGCTTTACCACATTCATGATGGGTGAAAATGAAAAATGCTGTCCCTTGGCCTGGGAGGCCAAGAAAATAAAAAGGTTGGTTAAAAGTGCCCTAACCTCAGAAATGCTGGATGGGATTTTCTGGGCCCTTCCTACATTCCTACAAATAAGTGCCGAAGGAAGCTCAGAAGATCTTCAAGCTCATTTTTTCTGCAGTGGGGGAGTCCACTCTAAAATATTAATTACCAAGTCTCTCTTTGTAACCTTCGAGCCACCCATCTCATTTCAGCCTTCTATGTCTCATCTGGGAGCAGTTCTTCAGTGCATATGCACCTGTGTGGCTGGCTATGCCTGTGGTACCCGAGCGTATAAACCACAATCGTTTCAACTATCCAACTCTTTTTGTACCTCTTTTCAACTTGTCTCCAACTTGTGTGTAGCCACCAAAACCTTTGATTGTAAGTGCTTCTATTGCTAGTGGTGTTCTTGGATTGTTCTATATCCTTCGTTCTAATCAAACTATGGCCTCTACCTGCCCTCCTATCTCATTCTTGACTATTGCTGCATGACCATTTCCCCACTCCCCAATATCAGACATTCTGTTGCCAGCACATGATCTTTTCCTAGGACCAGAATCACTTCCAGAATTGCTATGGAAATTCACATTGCATGTTCTCCCTTTTCACAGTGTTACCTTATTTTGATGTGGAGATGCTGGCGTTGGACTGGGGTGAGCACAGTAAGAAGTCTTACAACACCAGGTTAAAGTCCAACAGGTTTTTTTCAAACACTAGCTTTCGGAGCACTGCTCCTTCCTCAGGTGAAGGTTACCTTATTTTGGCAGCCCATGGAGCTTACCTGTTGTCCATCATCTTGCACATAAAGCAAATATTTGAAGCTGCCAGTGACTTTTCCTGCTCTCCCTATAATGGTTGCACTGCTCCATTCACTAAAGTCTTCTGGTATGTTACCCTAATGCCAACTTTTGGTAGTTGTGCATTGGGTAAAATAGCCCTATCCTGTTCATCACCGATCATCATCCAGCCCCTTATCTACTGTATTCTGTTCCTCATAACTGCCAATTGTATGAGTACACAAATCAATAGAATCCTTACAGTGCCATTAGGCCCATTGAGTCTGCAGCGACCCTCTGAAAGAGAATCCGACCTAATCCCGCTACACTCCCCCCCCCCCCCCCCCACCACCACCACCACCACCAACACTACCCTATCAACATAACCCCAAAATGAAATGAAATTAAATCAAAATCGCTATTTGTCGCAAGTAGGCTTCAAATGAAATTACTGTGAAAAGCCCCTAGTCGCCATATTCCAGCGCCTGTTCGGGGAGGCTGGTACAAGAATTGAACCCGGGCTGCTGGCCTGCCTTTGTCTGCTTTCAAAGCCAGCGATTTAGACTTGTGCTAAACCAGCCCCTCAAATCCCATCTAACCTGCACATCTTTGGTCACTCAGGGGCAATTTAGCATGCTCAATCCACCTAACCTGCACATCTTTGAACTGTGGGAGGAAACTGGTGCTCCCGGAGGAAACCCACGCGGACACGGGGAAATTGTACAAGTTCCACACAGGCAGTGACCCAAGGCCGGAATCGAACCTGGGTCCCTGGCTCTGTGAGGCAGTGATACTAACCACCATGAACCATGTGTGGTGAATGTAATATAGATGTATATATGTTCATTCACACTGTCTTTGTAAGCGCAGTAGCGCTATCCTACCACTAGGGGGAGTAGCACTGGGAGCACTCAGGAACTTGTACTGGGCTCCACCCTTGGCTCGGCCCATGACTCCTCCCCCTAGTGCAGCTGTATAAATACCCGTGTCCAGAGTCAGCCTGAGTTCACTACGAGTTCATCGACAGGTAACAGGCTGGCTCTGAAGTAAGTCGATTAAAGCCTAGATTCACATCGGAAACACGTGTCTGGTGAATTGATGGTTCCATCACCATGCAGCATGATACTTCATCACTTTCTATTAATTACTCAGATTCCCCCCCCCCCAATCTGTGACAAGATGAATAAACAAATTGCCGTTGTAGTTTTAAGACAATTTGACGTTTTCATCAAAATTCCTTTCGGCTGATGCTATTAACTCTTCTAACATTCTGATGAGAGCTGCTGGGTTTTGTCAAAGGGTTTGCAATAAGGGTAGATCGCAAAAGCTACTGACAAAAGCAAAGGCAATTGGTTCATCACGTTCCGTGTCCAGTTTCATCTGTACCGTTTTTGTGGATGGCTTCCTCAGCAGCAAGGGTATCTCAGTTGATACTACATCTGTGGTAATAAAGCGGCCTACTCCAGCTGATCTGCATGGAACCACCACTCAGTTTGGTGCCCTTAAAATGTTGCCATCCCTGAACCTGAAGCGAGTTGAACTATCAAATTCCTTGCCCTTACGTCGATCGTTACTATTGAGTGAATCTGAATGAATTGCGGTAGGTAATTGGAATAGAGGTTTTGCTCTGTACTTTGTGCGCTTATTTTGAAATAACTTTTAAATCTTACATTTTTGATGGTCGTTAACTTGGACAGCTTCTACTGGAGCCCCAGTGAGTTGCTCTGTGTATTCAGCATGACGTTCCCTCTGTTAGTTTCACAGTGACTAGCTTGGCTCCCTGCTCAATATGTTTGAAGGCTAGTCTTTCCCCTGCAATAATGGAGTTGGAATGCTGCATGTTACTTGAGCATGTGAGGCCTTGTCGGTCGGTGTGCCTTTTTTGTAATTGTGATTGAGCTATTATCTACAAAATTTGCAGATGCCACAGCTGAACAAATGGATTCTGTTTTATGTACATAACAATTAGGTAGGGCATTAGCTGCTTCAGAAGCATTAATGGATCATGATTCCAGGTGCATGACGGCTGCCTGGTGATTTTTAACTATTCGTAACAAAACTACATTCCCAGGAAGAACCTGATTCAAAACTCCGCATTACTGTCATATTGTTACTGGCTTCTCAAGTAAGAATTCCAGGATTTTGAACTATGACAGTGAAGGAATGAAAATGCAGTTACCATTTAGGATAGTGTGTGATTTGGAGTGGAACTTGCAGATGGTGGTATTCCCGTGCGTGAGCGATAGAAGTCACAAGTTTGGAAGGTGTAGCACAGATTAAATTTAGGCCAGAACTGCCTCGGTGACGTACCAATAACTTGCAGCACCCTCTGTCTTCGAGTCCCCAATATGCATTTTAAATATCGATCTTTCTTCGTATGATTCTCTGAGTTGCTTTCTCTATCGAACCGCAATTAATCTCTTGTCGCAGAGACTTAGAAATTGCAATGTGGTAGCGTGGTCTCTTTAAGGGGCAAACTCCATGGACCACATGACCGGCTCTGGACCGATTGCGTGAACCCCTCCAATGGAAAGTTAGCCGGGCCGGAGAATTGGCACAACCGCGCCACGCCTCCGATGGGGTCTGGCCCGCGATCGGGGCCCACCGATCGGCGGGCCGGCCTCTCCAGCCCCGGCCCTATTTTATTATGCGGCCAGCCCCTGAACCCCCACGCCATGTTGCGCCGGGGCCGGCGCATTGAGGAAGTCCCCCGCGCGTTCGCGGTTTGGAGCGGCGCCACTGTGCATGAGCGGGTTGGCGCAGCGCCCAGCTGGCGCCGGGAAGGGAGGCTGGAGCGGCGCGAACTGCTCCAGCGCCATGCTGGCCCCCTGTGGGGGCCAGAATCAGTAGTGCCTGTGCCTATTTCGCACCGTCATGAAACACGACGGCATTCACGATGGCGCAGATACTCTGTCTCCATTTCGGAGAATCCTGCCCATTGTGTTCTATGTATGTTGTCTAACTGCATTTGCCTTTCATCAATTAAACCCATTGTTTACTACTGGAAAACTCCAGGGTATGTCTCAAGTCACCACATAGACATGGAGACAGGTCGTGCAGCCCAACCAGTGTTGCCACTTACCCTCAGAACAAGAGCAGACACAGGGGAAAATGCAAACTCCACACAGGCAGTCACCCAAAGCTGGAATTGAACCCAGGCCCCGACACTGCGAGGCGGCAATGCTAACCACTGTGCCGATCCATCCAATCTAACCTTGAAAGTCAAGATTGTTTCAGCCGGAACCACTAAATCTCCAAGTGAATTCCTCAACCTCACAACTCTCCACATAAACTAGCCGCTCTTGCTTTCTGTTCTAATCTGCCTTACTATGAACAGCAAAAAAAACACAGCGAACGGAGGAGTATGTTTCTGAAATGAGTTGTTATAGCCTGGAATGCGCAGCCTGAATGGGTGGTAGAAGCAGATTCAGTAATAACTTTCAAAAAGCAATTGGATATGAGGTGAGAAAGGAAACATTCACAGGGCCATAGGGAACGGGACTCATTAGAGTGCTCTTTCAAGGAGTTGGCAATGGTAAGGTGGGATCCATGGCCTCCTTTCGTGCTGTATGAATCCATTGAGATATGAAACCATTTAATCTTATCACCCTTTGTACTTCTTAACAGCTGGAAATGTTGTTTCTGTCTACCTGTCCCATCCTCCCATTTCTTATGCTCTTAAAAGTAAAATAATCTACACTTGCAACCAGTAGCCTGCATTGTTGGAATGGAAAAATGTCTGTTGGGATAGATTGAAAAGAAAACTCTGAAGGCAGGCCTGGAAATGTGGGTCCTGAAAATCCTCTTTATACCATGGAGATGAAAACTACTCAAACTCTTAAAAAGCAATATTTTCCAGGAAATGTGTTTGTACTTCCTTTCAGACGTATTTAAACTCCTGAGAGCTTGCTCAGTTGGTGATAATGTAGCTGGTAACTAAATGGGCTGTGGATCAAACTAAAAAATTCAGTCTTATCCATAAGCAGCTCCCACAGGATGAATATATCTGGGTCAGCGCATGAAAAGCATTGACAACATGTCTGTTCTAATGCCGAATCCCTTGCCGCACATGATGTAGAGAGACTAATAAAAGCCGGCAGCTCACTCATCACAGCACAGATGCATTCCATTAAAGTGGGAAGTCAATTTGAAGAGCCAAAGGCCACTGAGCTGGGCACTGTGCTTAACGAAGATGTGTACAGGTGATAAGTCAAAGAAAACTGTAATGCAGGTGTAGAACGGGCAGGAAAGTGGAGTTGAGGCCCAGAGGAGATCCACCATGATCGTGTTGAATGGCAGTGTGGGCTGGAGGGGCTGAATTACCCACTCCTGCTCCTCGTTCTTCTGTCGCAAAATGCTTGAGTTGAAAAAGACATTCCACAACTTTGAGGTCCCGTGTGAGGATGGTTTGGTTTTGCCATGAGGCCTTATTTGCTTGATTGTCGAGAGACTTAAGGGCCAATCAAACTACAATACTGCGGATGTTGAAAATCTGAAATAACAACAAAAACAAAACGCTGGAAATACTGAACAGGTCTGGCCGCATCGGAGCGGAGAGAAACAGGGTTAACGTTTGCAGTCAGTGACCTTCCATCAGAACCGGGGGTTTTATATGATGTGCTTTCAGAGTTAATACAGTGGGCGGGTAAGAGGGAGAGTGAGGAAGAGAATAGCAGTTCACGTATTTGACTCTGAGCCTGAGCTTATGAGTTTTAACATTCTCTCAATGGATCATAATAAGGTGTGGCTGCAGAAGTAGACCATCAAATCTGTGAGCCATTCAATGGGATCATGACTGATTTTGCATGATAATCCTCATCCACTTTCCTACCTGATCCCCATAACCTTTGATTCCCTTATTGATTAAAAATCTGTCTATCTGACCCAGCCTCTACAACTCTCTAAAGAATTCCACAGATTCACTCCTCTCTGAGAGAAGAAATTCCTCCGCATCTCTGCTTTAAATAGGTGGACCCCTCACTCTGAGATGATGCCCCCTGGTGCTAAAGCATCTATCCTGTCAAACTCCCTTTATGTCTCAATAAGGTCACCTCTCATTCTTCTAAACTCCAATGAGTACCGATCCAACCTACTCAACCTCGCCTCACAAGAAAATCCCTCCATTCCCGGGATCAACCTATTGAACCTTCTCTGGACTGCCTCCAACGCCAGCATATCTTTCCTCAGAATGTTTATTGGGCGAAATTCTCCCCCCCCCACGACGGGTGGGAGAATAGGGGGAGGGCCTTCCCGACTTTTTTGACGCCCTCCCGCTATTCTCCCCCCCCCCCGCCGAAATCCCGACAAGAATCGCTGCCGCCGTTTTTTTACGGCCGGCAGCGATTCTCAGCTGTTAGAAGGGCCGAAGTCCCAGCCCTTTACGACCTTTTTACGAACGGCAAACACACCTGGTCCTGCCGTTCGTAAAAACGTCGTGACAAACTCGCAAAAAATAACCATGGCACCGATTGGCACGGCAGTACCACGGCCGTGCCAAGGGTGCCATGGGCCCGCGATCGGTGGGCACCGATCGCGGGCAGCGGGCCCGATGCCCGCGCACTATTTGTCCTTCCGCCGCCCCGCAGTATCAATACGCGGGGCGGCTGAGGGGCAACCCGGCCCGCGCATGCGCGGGTTTCGCGCAAAAACGCGATGACGTCACCCGCGCATGCGCGGGTGGAGTCTTCCCACCTGCGCATGCGCGGCTGACGTCATATGACGCGTCAGCCGGCGCTAACTCCGGCAAGCGGGCTTAACGATTTTCGTTAAGCCCGACTTGTCGGAGCCTCCGACGTCGGGCTGCTAGCCCCGACGGGGGACCAGAATCGGTCCCCCGTCGGGAAGGGGCGCGCTGCCGTAAAACCCGCCCGGGTTTTACGGCAGTTTTACGATTTCTCCCGTTTTGGGAGAATTTCGCCCATTGTATTTTAGAATCCTCACAGAGTGATCACATGAAACGAAGAGTAGGATGCAAAAATAAAGGTTTATTGATACGTACATTAACTACTCCCCTCCCCGAAGGGTCTCCAGCCCCAAACTACCCTCAGGTGGGTTTTTTATACTCTGTAGGCTCCCCTGGTTAAAGGGGAAGCCCCGCCCTGTTACCGGGAAAGTTCGTACTCAATAGGGATTCCGCGGAACTAGATGGTCCACAAACCATGACCTCTGCAGGAGTTGTAACACGCCTTCCCCCCCCCCCCCTCCCCCCCACCCCGAACCGAAGTCTTGAGCGACATCGGTGTCTGTGGACTGGCTCTTTCCCGGGGATGGCGCTCCGATGTCATCCGCGCAGGGTCCGGAGGTGTATACCGGTCAGGGGATTGATGTTTCCACGCCGAGCGCCTGGGAGGAGCCGGTGCAGCCGGCTCGGTGTCAGGAACCAGCTCAGCGGTCTCTGCTTGTGGCTGAATTTCCATGTCAGACGGGTCTGCATCTGCCATCTCAAAGTCTTGGGGATCTACTGCCGCTAGGGCCGGGGCAATGGTGGCAGCGGGTGAGGCAGAATATGCGGAACGTGGGTATCTGGGAGTAGGTGTGGCAGATCAGGGACACAGATGCGGAGGTGGTCCACGCGCCTGAGCGATTTGCGGCCTTGTGCTCGCACCGTGTATGAGACCAGTCTGTGAAAATACCACGCACTGGATTCCATGCGGCGCCATCGGTGTTGAGCACTCCCAGGGCAACCTGCTCCTGACTATAAGTAGTACTGTGCCAACACCTCTGGTGGTCCGTCCTGCTATTGGGCAGAAGATAACCAGGGCTGGTGACGTCTGGAATATTGTCCGTAAGGTATGATTCCATCGGCGAGTATAACTATGTCAGGCCGTTGCTCGGTTACTCTGTGGGCAGCTCTCCCAGATTTGTCACAGGGCCCCCAGTAAGGGGGACTTTGCAAGGCTGGGTTTGCCTTTTTCGATGCCGGTGTCTCAGTCGATGCTGGGTGCACCATCCAGTTCCATTCATTGAGTCTTCACAGGGGTTTGATAAAACTGAGTGGCTGGCTTGGCCATTTAAGAGTCAACCATCACATTGCTGTAGATTTGGAGTAGGCCTCACGTGTAGGCCTCACATGTAGGCCTCATGTGTAGGCCAGACCAGGTCATTGGGGATATTCATGAACCAGATGGGATTTTACAATAATCAACACTGGTTTCATGAAAATCATTGGACTTTTAATTCCAGATTTTAATGGAATTCAAATTTGACAAACTGCTGTGGTTGGATTTGGACAAGTGTTTCCCGAGGATTACCCTGTGTCTCTGGATTACCAAACCACCGCTTCCCCCACTTTAGCCCTGAGAGTAGAATCTAGACTAACGGACTCATGGATTAGTGAGTTAGAGATGTCACCCTTCATGTAAAACTGAGGTTGTGTCTACCTGCTGTGCTGGTTCACGTGAATGTAAACAGTTCTGTGCCAGAAAGAGTAGCGTGCTTCAGGTCACACTGCCTCAATTTTAAAATTATTATTCTTAAACAGGCGGGACATACTCAGCGGATTGTAGGCCTCCCACACTCCCGCTGAGCTTGCAACAGACATGCATGGGACATTTTCACCGTCCCCCCCCTGTCACACTGCCCAGACACATTGTAACACATCTTTTCTTCAGAGGAATCTACAAAATGAACGCAAGGGCAATTTAATGGAGTTAGTGACATCCCTAGCTTTCCCAAGCGTATCTGACACTGGCGCGTTAAAGCAGGCATCATCCATTTGGCGTCGCTCATAATTGGCACTGTTGCCAGTCAGTGACCGGACCGACCCAGATTGGCCTGACGCTGTGGGCCACCGGAGTAGGGTCTGGGTGGCGCAGGTGGAGAAAATATAAAGGTTAGTTTTCAAGGAGATTTGCCTGACCCGATTCACCGCCTGACCTAAATGTCGCGAAAGGAGATACTTCAGCTACCTTCAGTTCTCACTCACTCACTGCTGGTCAGTGTTTTGTGTACAACATCTATCGGAGATGGAAATCTAGAGCTGTCTCAAAAATGCCATATTTGAGCCAGTTTCTGAGAAGGTGTGGGACACAGGCAAGGAGCTTAGGGTGGGTGTAGGGTGTTGGGGGGTGCAGGACATTGAATCGACACCGGTTCTCCCTTCCCTACCTTTTAGGGATGTGTCTGCCATGGTCATAACCAAAAACCTGCAATGTAACTGTGCTTACAGCACGGCACAGCTCTGAGTATGGATGCATCAACAGATTGCATTGCCATAGTGCACCTTAATGAATAATGTGGGATTGTAGTTGAAGCACGAGTCCCCTATTTATAGTAACACTTAAGATCAAGGGTACTGCAAATATGCAAAACAAGTTAAATCAGAACTTAAATACATCAGTACTGTGTTGCAACACACCATTTAAAAACCAGAATTTGATCTTCACAAACCACAACCTCTGCATATAGGCATAATTGTGTTTTCTTCTCTAAACCAGATTAATCCAATATATTATACCAATCATTTTCAAACTTTTTTTTGGTTGAAGGACCTTTATTCAAATGAATTAGTAATTCCTCTCCCCCCCCCCCCAATCTAAGTTATAATTTATTGAAAAGGTGCAGCATGTAGAGAATGATGTAATAATGTTTTTGAGAAAGCAGGCCTTTTCCTAGATGTGAAAGAGATATAGACATCGAATTTACAGTACAGAAGGAGGCCATTCGGCCCATCAAGTCTGCACCGGCCCTTGGAAAGAGCATCCCACTTAAGCCCACACCTCCACCCCATACCCGTAACCCAGTAACCCCACCCAACCCCTTTGGACACTAAGGGCAATTTAGCGTGGCCAATCCACCTAACCTGCACATTTTTGGACTGTGGGAGGAAACCTGAGCACCCGGAAGAAACCCACGCAGACATGGGGAGAAGGTGCAGACTCCGCACAGTCAGTGACCAAGTGGGGAATTGAACCTGGGACCCTGGAGCTGTGAAGCGATGAGTGAAGAGATGTGTGTGCCTGCTTCCCACTGCAGGTCCTGTATACCCAGGTTCCAATGTATGCGCTGCTCCTGTCTCCCACTCCCATTAAACCTGCCTCATTATGCGTTCATGTTATTTTGTGCACCTCTCGGAGAGGCCATTACGCACTGTGCGGGATCTGTCGACCCCAATCTGAGCACCATTGAATTATCTGATGCATGTTCCGCTCCCAAATAATGCACCTCCCGGGTCCAGATCCCCCTGCGCCACCCCACCCCCCGAGAACCCCGGAGGCCGCCCGCGCCGCCAGGTCCCGCCGGTAAGGACCTACTCCAATTTACGCCGGTGGGACTGGCAAAAAACGGGAGGGACTTCAGCCCATCGTGGGCCGGAGAATTCGGGCGGCCCCAGGGCCCATTGGGTCGTGCCGGTCCCCGCCATTCTCCGATGCGGGCGGCGCTATTCAGATTGGGGCGATTTTTGGGGGGCCGGAGAATTCGGAGGACGGCGGGGCCGGGATTCACGCCGACCCCCGGCGATTCTCCGACCTGGCGGGGGGTCGGAGAATCCCGCCCCTTATCTCTTCTCTTAGGCAGTCTCTCTGGGCCAAAGATGACTCGCTTCCGCTCTGGGGAGGTGGTTCGTGGAACCGCAGACTCTGCAGAGGTTTGGCAGGTGGTGCTTGGTGAGATGGGTGGGTGGGATTCTGCGCTTTCCTTCCGCTGTTTACGCTTGGCCTGCACGTGTTCCACGCTACAATGATCAGGGTGATTGGCGCCTTTGCGGATGCTTTTTCTCCAGTTTGTGCATTCTAACGCAAGTGTTTCGACAGGGATGTTGCATTTATTTAGGGAGGCTTACAGAGTGTCCTTGCAGCATTTCCTCTGCCCTCCCAGTGACATCTTGGCCATTGCAGAGCTCGGTGTAGAGGACTTGTTTCAGGAGTCTTGTGTTGAGCCTACGGGCAACGTGGCTCAGCTGCCGCAGCTGATTGAGCTTGTCCAGTGCCTCGATACTTGGGATATTGACTTGGGAGACGACACTCAGGTTTGTACGCCTATTCTGCCAGTGGATTAGCAAGATTCTGCAGAGGCACTGTTGGTGATATCTCTCCAGGGATTTGAGGTGTCTGCTGTATATTGTCTATGTTTCTGATGCATATAGGAGGGCAGGGACCATGGCTACTCTGTAGACCATGAGCTTTTTGCTAGGTTTGACGTCTCGGTCTTCGAATACTCTGTTGTTCAGGCTGGCGGAGACTGCACTGACGCCTTAGAGTCATTGCTGAATTTCGCTGTTAATGTCTGCTCACACCGAGAGGAGACTCCCGAGGTATGGAAAATGATCCACATTGTCCAAGAAGATCGTAAGACCATAAGACATAGGAGCAGAATTAGGCCACTCGTCCCATTGAGTTTGCTCTGCCATTCAATTATGGCTGGTATTTTTCTCATCCCCATTCTCCTGCCTTCTCCCCATAACCCCTGATCCCCTTATTAATCAAAAACCTGCCTATCTCTGTTTTAAAGACACTCAGTGATTTGGCCTCCACAGCCTTTGAATGTGCGCACACAGAGGCGTCGTCTGCATACTGCAGCTCAATGATAGTGGTTGGGGTGGTCTTGGTTCTGGCCTGGAGGTTTCGGAGGTTGAACAGTTTCCCCCTTGTTTTGTAGGTTAGCTCACCTCCAGTGGGGAGCTTCAGGGTGACGGGTGGAGTGTGGCTGCGTGGAAGATGGAGAAGAACGTTGGTGCATTGACGCAGCCCTGTTTGAACCCAGTTTCCACGTATTGGGTCTGTGGTGGTTCCATTGGTGAGGATTACGGCTTGCAAGTCATCATGGAGCAGGCGGAGAATGGTGACTAATTTCTGAGGGCAGCCGAATTTGAGGAGGCTGCTCCACACCTGAGAGTTTACCGTTGTGCTAAAATGAGTGATTGTTGAATCTAATCCTCTTTGTTGGTATTAAGGGATCCCCTGATAAAGGTACAGAGGAGTGTTAGGGGAAACCTCTCAATATAACTGCAATATAACACCATTCTCAATATAACTGCAATGAAGTTTGGGATTGGGCCTAAGTTTGTGACCCAATGATACTGTGGTGGTATGATTAGCATAGCTGCCTGCCATTTGTGCAGAACACCGGCTTACCATTGGCCCTGGTCGGTCATGTGCCTCTCGACCGGTTGGTTGAGACCAGTCATGTGACGGCTCCCCGATTGGTCGAGAGGCTGAGTTAACCCCGCCTCCAGGGCGGGGTATAAATACCCAGTACGCCCTGCGGTCGTCCTACTATTGTAATCGACCGCAGGGCTGACATCTAGTAGATTAAAGCCATACTTTTGTTCAGCAACTCATCTCACGTTCAATTGATGGTACATCAGATATACTTGTGTGCAAGAGCATCAAAAGCCCCCACTGGTCGTGCACCTACATCATTGGGAATGGCCAGGACAGCCATGGGCAGGGTTGCATGCCGACTTTGCCAGTCTGTTTCAGAGATCCATGTTCCTCTTGTTGATTGACGTCCATTCGAAATGGCTGGAGGTAACTGGAATTTCTGCCTCCACTACTCCTGTTCATTGTCTGCTCTGTGTTTGCTCCTTCCAATCCCATGATGCATTAGAATTGTCACATTTTCAAACATTGCATTATTCCATTGCTCTCTTGCGTACCAGATAACAATGGGTTAATCGCCCCCATTTCTCAATGAGTCTGTCATGTCCACTGGGGTTAGACCCGACCTGGAAACAAATGGGTACAGGAGTAACCAAACAGGATTGAAGCAAACTTTTGTAAGGAGCAACAAACGGAGTCCACACCAAGTTGTAGAGAAAACAAACCATATTTTATTTAACACGGTAACTATAACATCCAGCTCCAGTAGTTCCCGATTGGGTCTTCTCTGGACGCTGCCTGGCTGGTTAACTCTATTTGTACTGAGACTCATGAACTGTGATAAGGGTCCCCGCCCTCTTATCGGGGGGGCTCGTATTGTGCAAGCCCCACGGGATGGTGGATCATCACTACCCCGTGAGACCCTTGCGGGTTATAACACAAACCAGACCTTTTCTGTTACCCTCTGGAAGCCTTGTGGTAACTATGGCGGTCAATGGCAGTATCGCAATCAGCCTGTTTTGTGCAGCTGGGTGATGTGCAGTTGTGCAGTACAGTGCATCATAAAATATCACTGCGCTGTGTTAAGCAATTGTGCGCTATGCAAAGTATTACTATCTTATATCATCTTCTGACAAGCAAAGAAAACCTCTTGTCCAAACTATTCTCTCTGGGCATTGCGATTCCTGAGCTGCAATGTGGTTTAGTACCGCAGACCCCAATCGTCTTGTGTTTTCTGAACCAGGTCACAGGAACCAGAAAAAAAAACTTCCCAATCCTGCAGATGCCAAAAAGAATTTTTTCGTCATAAACTGCAGACACCCTTATTTTGATGCATTTTTACAATGAAGGTGGCGCTCGATAAAAGATGCAAATTCCCCCAAAACTTTTCACGGTGCATCGAAATGGAAATTGAAGATAAGCTTGATTTCCCCTGCTTTGGAAATCACATTGGTCGCCCAGCTTTTAAGCTTGAGACTCAGCCGCTGTCTTTTAAAGGCAGCACGGTGGCACAGTGCCTCACAGCGCCAGGGTCGCGGGTTCAATTCCAGCCTCGGGTCACAGACTGTGTGGAGTTTCTCCCTGTGTCTGCGTGGGTTTCCTCCGGATGCTCCCGCAGTCCAAAGATTTGCAGGTTAGGTCCATTGGCCTTGTTAAATTGCCCCTTAGTGTCCAAAGATGTGCAGGTTAGGTGGACTGGCCATGCTAAACTTCCCCTTAGTGTCCAAAGAATTGTAGGTTAGGTAGGGTTATGGGATTACTGGGATTGTGCATGGGAGTGGGCTTAGTTAGGGTGCTCTTTCAGAGGGTTGGTGCAGACTAGATGGGCTGAATGGCCTCCTTCAGAACTGTAGGGATTCTATGGTATTATGTATGCTGGTATTTCTGGTCTGCAAGACGGAATATCGGGTTACAAGCCTAATGTATCAATACTATCCTCACCGCAATAAAAGCTCTCTTCTGTACAATTCCATAATACTTTACTGCTACACTGGCCTAAACAATAGGCAGCTGGTGCAGATGTGCTGATGCCTCCTCTCCTGCTCAAACATTACCACTGGGACTACTGATTCTACACCATCGACTGAATCATCACTCAGTGGTCCCGTTCAGTCAGCATCTGCCAGGTTGTACAGCAACGGGCTGAATTTGCAGCTCGAGTTGAACATTATTTTCTGACTGTTTTATGGCAGCTATGTCTGCCAGATATTCATATTGAGCCCATGTGAGAAACCCATTGCAAATCCCCTTGCTGATATTCTGTCTCCTCTTTCTGTTGTTGTGCTATGGAGCATGTATTAGACAGTAATTTGATTCTGGCTTGTGTAAGCAGTATGTCCTACTTCGTGGGATAAGCACTTTCAAATACGGTGCCAAGATCGAAGCTAATTTGAGGCGTGTTGCTGAGATTTGGAGCTGGTCGGCCCTGGCGGAACCCAAACTGAGCACTGGTGGGCAGATTGTTGCTGTGTGACAGCACGGTCGACACAAACTTCCGTCACTTTTCCGATGATCGAGAGTAGACCCATGGAATGCCAAGTGGCAGGATTGGATTTGTCCCGGTTTTTATTGAGGATCGGGCACACTTGGGAAATTGCCCATTTTGTCAGGTAGCTGCAGCAGCATTGAAACAGACTGACTAGAGGTGTGCTTCTTCTGGAGCACAAGCCTTCGGCAGTGCCCAGAGCCTTTGCCACATCGAGAGTGTATAATTATTTTCTGGTTCCATATGGAGTGATGGTGATGGGTCAATGGAGCTGATGGGTGCTGATTGAGAAGTACGGGGATTCAAAAATGTCATTTTACGGTACATTTGTTGACTTTGATCACGCATCCGGGTACTTTTTAAAGGATTTGAGGCAACCCACCTCTACCACCCTTCCAGGCAGTGCATTCCAGACCATCACCACCTTCTGGGTAAAAAATAATCTCAAATTCCCCCTAAGCCTGCTGCTCCTCACCTTGAACTTGTGTCCTCTCGTAACTGTCCCTTCAACTAATGTGAACAGCTGCTCCCTATCCACCCTGTCCATGCCCCTCATAATCTTGTCCACCTCGATCAGGTCACCCCTCAGTCTTCTCTGCTCCAGAGAAAACAACCCAAGCCTATCCAACCTCTCTTCATAACTTAAATGTTGCATTGCAGGCAACATCTTGGTGAATCGCCTCTGCACCCCCTCCAGTGCAATCACATCCTTCCTAAATTTTGTGGTGACCAGAACTGCACACAGTACTCCAGCCGTAACCTCACCAACGTTCTACACAACTTCAACATGACCTCCCTGCTTTTGTAATCTATACCTCAATTGGTAAAGGCAAGAGGTCCATGTGCCTTTTTCACCACCCCAATAACGTGCCCTTTTGCCTTCAGTAATCTATGGACAAACGTCAATGCCCCTCTGTTCCTCTGAACTTCCCATAGTCATGTCATTCATTGACCTCCCTCTGACAAAGCCATGCTGACTATCACTGATCAAACTCTGCCTCTTCAAGTGGATATACATTCTCTCCTTCTGAATTTCCTCCAAAGGTTTCCCTACCATTGATGTGAGACTCACTAGTCTGTAGTTCCCTGGCTTATCTCCTTTCTTAAGGAGGCTTACAACCTTTCTTAAATAGTGGACCCAAATTAACGGCACGGTGGCAGACTGGTTAGCAGAGTGGCCTCACAGTTCCAGATCCCGGGTTCAATTCCAGCCTCAGGAGACTGTCTGTGTGGAGTTTGTACTTTCTTCCTGTGTCTGCGTGGGTTTCCTCCCACAGTCCAAAGATGTGCAGGTAAAGTGGATTGGCCATGCAAAATTGCCTCCCACAGCAGCCAAGGACACAATTAATTCAGACCGGGAGATTTATCCACTTTTAAGCCTCCAAAGCCTTGTCACTCCCTCTATCAATTTTGCTGAAGAACCTCACAGTCTCACCTGAAGTGGGTGAAGACAGATGTGAAGTATTTGTTCAAAACCCTACCAATGCCCTCTGGCTCCACCCACAGATTGCCCCTTGGTCCCTAATGGGCCCTACTCTTTCCCTGGTTGTCCGCTTCCCATTGCTATACTCATTCAATATTTAGAGATTTTCCTTACTTTCCAGGGTATCTCAAAGGTTGTGGTCTACATAGGTGATGTTCTAGTAACAGGGGCATCACCTAGCAAGCCTAAAACGGTGCTGGAAAGATTTAGAGATGTGGGAATCCTACTGAAACATAGCAAGTGCACTTTTCAAGCTAGTGAGGTAATTTAGCTAGGATTCAAAGTGGACTCATAAGGACTTCACCCACTCGAAGACAAGGTGAAATCCATAAGAGAGGTCCCGGCACACAAGAACATGGCAGGATTTAAGTCCTTCCTGGGTGGGGAACTACTATGGCCGTTTTACGCCCAAAGTAGCAACAACTTTAATGGCGTGAAACTTGCTTTTAAGAAAACACCAGCGTTGGCATTGAATGGCACCACAGGAGCAGGCCTTCCAGCACATCAAGGAGGTCATACAGTTGCACTTTGACCCGGGGAAGACCATCATTTTGACTTGCGCTGCGTCACCTTAAGGAATAGGGGCGGTCCCATCCCATAAAATGAAAGGTGGTTCAGAGAGCCCAATTGCCTTCGGCTCTAGCACTCTTTCTGATTCTGAGTGGAAATACTCGCAGATCAAGAAGGAAGGCCCACACTTCTAAAGAAGCTGGCACCATCACCGGTGCCTCAAGAAATCGTCCTGGCGCAGAACTTTCTTGACACTTTGCCAGTACCCAGTCTTGCCCTGTGTAAGTGAAGCACATTAACTTAACCAGGTCGCACCAATGATAAATCTGACCTGTTAAAGCCTGACCTTACCATAAGTTGCAAGGATGGAGTCACACTCTGGGGTTCCCGGGTGGTGGTACCACCCATAGTCAGAGAGCCCTTGCTGGAGGAATTGCACAGTGCCCATATGGACCAAACAAAAATGGAAATGCTAGCTAGGAGCTACATTTGGTGGCCCGGCGTAGATAAGAATGCTGAACGCATGGTGCGCCAGTGCGAGCCCTGCCAAATACAGCAGATGATGCCACCCACAGTCAACCTTCATGTTTGGGAGTGCCCTGGTCACCCATGGAAGAGGGTACAGGTGGTCTTTGCTGGCCCGTTCTTGGACAGAATGTTCCTCACCTTGGTCGACGCACACTCAAAGTGGCTGGAGGGTCAAGAGTTGGGAACGGCGACCTGGGCGGCCACAATAGAAGCCCTGCAGCGGAAGTTTGTCTCCGTGCCGCCCCTAATTCCGTTACACAGGAAGTCTCCCCAGTATTACCTCGAGCCACCACAGACCCGAAACGTTAACCCCGTTTCTCCCCACAGATGCTGCCCAACCTGCTGCGTTTATCCAGCATTTTCTGATTTTATTTCACTTTATACCCTCACTGGTATATAAAATCTATCAATCCCAGTTTTAAAATTTGCAAGTGGCCTCGCCTCAACACTTTTTGAGGGGAAGAGAGTGCCTGATTTCCTCGACCATTTCTGTGAAGAAATGCTTCCTAACGTGTATCTGAGTTCTAATCTTAAAGCTGTGCCCCCTCTTGTACTACTCCACACTTACAGAACAAGTCCAATGAAGTGCAACATCGATATTCTTAAAGGCCAGGTATAGATGTTAGGCTGAAATTATTTTCTATTGGTGCAAATTACATTGTGCCATTAGGGGGTCAAGTCATTTGAATTGAATTTTGGCAAAGAGGTGATTCAGCTGCAATCTGTCTGCAACCAATCTCTGAAGTTTGTTCTTTTTCTCAAAGCAGAGGGACCATTGTACTGTTGCTTCCCTTCTTCAATAAATATTTCACTTGCCTTCGGGGGCAAGCGAGCTGAGATCCGCACTTGTTTCCAGTTCTATTTCCTCTGGTCATAGCACTGTCAATATAGCTCGGGTCTGTCAGTCATGCATTGCTGTAGGCAGCTCCTGTGGTAACTGTGGAAACGTGCCCTTAGTTTCAGTAACTACTTGGCGTATCACATCAACCAATGTGAAAGCACTAGATTGCTTCTCTCAATTGATGAAAGCCGTTCACTTTGAAGCGGTTAATATCGTTCTTTTTAGGGCATTATATCCTGTGTGTCAGTGATAATTACACAGGCCATGAATATGATGATGAACTGCAGAGTTCATAAAGATAACTACATCTAATTGCCATGTACAAGAACACAGCGTCCCAGACATTTCAAATCAGATTTAGAATCAGGCCAATGGTGTAAATGCACTAGTTGAGAAATATTGCAGTGAGTCTCCCCTGTATGAATCATTCAGCATTTGAACTTGTGCCTTCCTGGGCCAAAGACTTATGAAACTTGTGTGGAAATGGGAAATATTTTGGTGTAGAGCGAAGCCATTTGACCCAATGTGCCGGTTCCTCCCTTCGAATTTGCAAATCCTATTTTTCTGCTCTTCGCTTTTAGAAATATAATCACGGATTATGCGCAGAACAAAGTTGTTCACTTGCAGAAAGTTGATCAATGTGTAGTAGAAAATGAGAATATTAGCGCTGAATACCTTCCCTCAGTCCATGTGGCAAAGTTGACGTCCTGGAAATGTCAAATTTTCGCATTGGGGGAGGCCATTCGTTCATCATGTCTGTGCCAGCATTGGCAGAGTAATCCCAAAACTAATGTCATTACAATGTTCGCTTCTCATTGCCTTGTAACTTATTAAATTGATAGGCAGCACGGTGGCGCAGTGGTAACACTGCGGCCTCATGGCGCCGAGGTCCCAGGTTCGACCCTGGCTCTGGGTCACTGTCCGTGTGGAGTCAGCACATTCTCCCCGTGTTTGCGTGGGTCTCACCCCCACAACCCAAAGATGTGCAGGCTAGGTGGATTGGCCACGCTAAATTGCCCCTTAATTGGAAAAAATGAATTGGATACTCTAAATTTATAAAAAAACGTATTAAATTGATCAAATTTACCCTTAACAGATTCAATAGTCTTCATCTCAGTGACACACTGTGCTCCAAAATCATGTATACAGAAATGTCCCGTAACAGAAATTTAATTTAAAACGAGACTCCTCACCATTGATTCCCTAACTGGGGAAAATACCATTTCCCTGCCCACCCATCAAAACACCTCTACATTAAAAAAAATATCTAACTAGGTCTCCTCTTAGCCTTCCATATGTTCCATTTGAAATAGTCCAATTAAGACAAGTATCTGCTCGTAATGGCAGATTTGCATCACTCTCATTACGCTGGGGAATTTATGTCACAGTCTCTCATCGGCGTAGGCAGCTTTCTACAATGGAGCATTTAAAAACACATAGAGAAGATTAGGTCTCGACAATAAATGTGCAAAATCAATATTGCTTGATATTTGAAACAAAAACACAGAAAGCTGGAAAAAAAACTCAGCAGGTCTGGCAATATCTGTAGGGAGAAGAAACAGAGTTCACATTTCGAGTCTGCATGAACCATCTTCAGAACTAAAGAGAGGGAAAAATGCTGGGTTACGTACTGTATAGGAGGGGGTGGAACAGCTCGGACATTGATTAGTGGGAGCAGGGAGGGATTGCAACAAAGCAAAATTTAAGAACAAGTGACAGATGGTCCAGTGGGGGAGGGGGAGGAAGAGTTTTTGCTTGGGGCAAAAGAAGGTTTGGGAGATAAAATACGGTTCAGATGGCGGAGACAGGGATGGGTAATTCCCGGGTACTGCACAGTGGTGCCCTGGCATTGTTGGGCACCCTTCAGGTGCCAGGGTGTGTTTCAGGGTGAACTGGTTTGGTCGGCATGCACTTAGGTGTTGGTAATCTCTATAAGGAACAAGGTAGAGAAGTGTTGAAAGAGGGAGGCGAGGAAAGGTGGCATTGAAAGAATTGACATGGTAAAGGTTACTTGTGGGACCAGGTTTTGTGAGAGAACATTCATAACTCAAAGAAAGTAAGGTGTGAATGTTAGCCATGATTATGGCAGATTTTTCCACAGGCTAGGATCATGGAAATTCTGGTCACTGTAGTCGACATGCCTGTTTGTGGCTGGAGAAGGAATTATTGATCTGTGGGCTTTTGAACAGTTGGGGCAGAAAGAAACCCGAGTTTGGAAGGGCTCTGCTAACAGCACACTACTCCCATTGTCTGCATCTGCCTTCAGAATCCTCGCATATGTTTGTTTCAAACATGTAGGTTGTTTTCCTGGTTGTTGTGTGCCAGTTGTCTCTGTCAACAGCTCCAAGGACTGAAGAAACCTTTCAGCTGAACCATTCGTGGTTGGGTGATAAGGTGCTGATTTTATATGTTGGCGCCACTAATCTTTATATAGTCCTCAAACCCCCTGAGCCGTGAACCATTGTCGCTCACAGTTTGTTCTGGTTTCTCAAATCTGGTGAAAATATCATCGGATTTTTCGGTGCTTTGTTCTGCGGTTATTGACTTCTTCAGAACCTCCTCAGGCCACTTTGAGTGAACGTCTACTGTACCCATGAACATGTTGCCCCTCGTATAGACCTGCAAAGTCAATATGTAGATGTTGCCAAGGCCATGGATGCAAAGGGAACACTAACAGTGCGTTCCTTACCCATGCACATGACTGGCACAGTCCTGCTTTTTTCTATAACTGGGCATTGATTCTTGGACATCAAAGGTAGCTCCGTGCAAGTTCCTTCATTCAAACAATACCTGGGTGTCCTTCACGGACGTTTTCCAATACTCTTTGGCGCAAATTTGGAGGAATTATTATTCTCATCCCCCTCAACAGGCCCTGAACTGTCAACTTGGGTTTCATGGAAACATCGGGCTTTAATTCAGAATGTATTCCCGTTATCCTACCCTTATAAACCATTTCCAGTACCTTCCCCATCGCAGAATAATTTCTGCTATGTCCTTGGACCTGAGCAGCAGTCACTGGGATGTGTTTAATCTGCACACAATAGAAGATATTTTCACTGTTGGGTGACATCTGACCAGCAGGAAAAGGCAAACGTGATAATGCATCAGCATTGGCGTGGCTTGCTGACCGACGGATTTGATCTGTTGGAAAGTTGTTATGGGAGAGGCGTTTTCAGAACCCCAAAATGTATCATGGAGTCCAACCAACCTCCCCCTTTAATGGATTGTTGCTTTTTGAAGCACACGGCTTGTTCCCCAGGTGTGGTATTACAATTATGGACACGTGGGTTTTTAAACACAAAACAATGTTTATTCCATGAACTCAAATTAACCTTTTAAAATAAACTTTGGATCTCTTAACACCCCTTACTTCAAAGATAACCCCGAAAATAATACAACACTAAATAATCCCTCAAAATGTTCCTTCAAACCCCCAAAAGACTTCACCTTTAACAACAGACATGAGGTTACATTCAATATACTTATAGTCTTTGGATTTTCAGGCATCAACAGACTAGTTCTGTGTTTTCTTCTTGCAGCTTTTTGCAAAACACACAAACATTCCCAGCTTTCTCCTCAAACCGGCTTTCTCCTTTCAAAACAGCTCACAGCAAACCAGCCAGGCACTTTTCAGCGGCTCTCTCTCAAACTGAAACTAAAAGCAGAAGTGAGCTCAACTCAGCTACCCCCACCCTCTGATATCACTTCAATAATATGAGCTGCTCCATTTCTTAAAGGTACATTGCTTAAACATCCATTTCTTAAAGGTACTCTCACATGACAACGTGAAGATAATATTAAAGACTATTGTTGAAGTCTGCTGCCAACAAAGGGATACCCTTATGTAACCCAAAAATAGTTGTTAATGGCCTGTGGTCCGTCAGCAAGTGAAGTAATGACCAAAGAGGTATTGGTGAAAATTTCCCCTCAGCAAGAATAAAACTCAGTGCTTCCTTCTCCAACAGGGTGTAATATAATTCAGCCCTTGTTAAGGGAGGCGACCCAAAAGCTATTGGTCTGTCTTCCCCTGAGGGTAGAATGCGTGACACCAACACCCGAACTCTGTATGGTGAGGTATCACAAACACGCTGTAGTGGTAACTTTGGGTAGAAATGTACCAACACTTCAGACTTCTTCAGTGCTTGTTTAGCTGACTGGCTTGTCTTTTCACATTCTAATGTCCATTGCCATGCTTGTTTCAAGCTCAATAAAGAATCTAACTATTTAAGTAGGGTTGCCAGATTTGCGACAAATTTCCCATAGTAGTTAATTAAACTCAGGAATGATTTTAACTGTGTTACATTCAGTGGTCATGGGACCTCTATTGTAGCTTCCATCTGCTTAGGTGTCTTGTGTAAATCCTTTCTATCGATCACTGATGTTTGAAAGAAATCACACTTCTCTTTCCTCATATGAAGACCATGCATCTAAAGGGTTTCGATGCAGCTTCTAAGTTCCGTACGTGTTCATGTTGATTGGTACCAGTAATTAGTATAACATGAAGGTGACACTGTACCCCCTGTAAACCATTAAGAATCTGGTCCATGGCCCATTGGAGCAAAGCAGTTGCTGACGTTATTGCAAAAGGTAATCTCTTACAGCAGAAAAGGACTTTATATTTGACAATGGTGAGCAGGTATCGAGATTCAGCTGCAACATTGATTTGCACGTAAACCTGCTGTTCTTGCAGAACCTCTGTCCTCCTGTTAGCTGAAAGATCCTCATTCAATGGTAGCTGGTGTTCGGCCGTGCATAAAACAGGATTGATGGTTATTTTAAAATCTCGCAGATGCAAATAGTTCCATTCTGCTTCATTGCAGGCACAATAGGGGTTGCCCATTCAGTAGTAGTAAAGAGTTCTATGATTCCCATATATACAAGTCTCATTCGTTTTGATTCTAACTTTTGGGCGTATCACTTAGGGTACTGCTCTCGCATTGAGTCACTAACATTTAGGCTGGCTATTCTGCTGGATCTTTAATGACACTGTACTTCTTTAATGGACCCCAGTGTGTCCGTAAATGCCCTGCTGCATTTTTTCAGGATGATCTGTAAATCTGTCTTTGAATCGACCAAGTTGTTTACATCACTCCAGTTCAAACTAATCAGCTCCCGCCAAGAGCAGCCAAAGTGAGCTGGAAGATGTCTTCGGATAACATGGAGTAGCAGCTCCACAGTTTGCCCACTTAACTCTGCTTTGACTGTGAAGCATCCCCTTAGAGGCACTATTTCCTCGGTGTAGTTCCTCAGTGTGACATCTACTGACTTTAATTGTCGGTGAGTCCGTTTTAATTTCATAGATAATCTCAGGAATTAAGGAGATGGCAATCCCTGTGTCAACCTCCATTTTTACAGGTTGTCCATTCAGTTTTGGAACTACACAGAACCGATGTGGTTCACCTCGAGCTGAAAGTACGTTGAACTTCAAGTCCTCATCAGAACTATGTGCTGCGTCTACGTTGTTGTTATTCTTATTTTCTTCCACATTGTGAATTTTCTTCGTTGAATTCATTTTGATTCTTCTTTGAGAAGCATTGTGCTTTTCCTTGAGCTTTCTTCGCTTGCTGAGTGGCTGATTCTGCCACAATTCTTGCATTGGTTATCCTTGCTCCAGTCGGGGGTGGCACGTGGTGCAGTGGTTAGCACTGGGACTGCGGCGCGAAGGACCCGGGTTCGAATCCCGGCCCTGGGTCACTGTCCGTGTGGAGTTTGCACATTCTCCCCGTCCCACAACCCAAAGATGTGCAGGTTAGGTTGATTGGCCACGCTAAATTGCCCCTTAAATCGGAAAAAAAACCATTAAAAAAAACATTTAAAAATCCTTGCTCCAGTCTGTGAATGGTTCGTTTTTGCACAGCGATGACTCTTCTGCTGCCGGGTAGACTTTTTCTGGGTGGCAGCCAATGTATGGATCCTCGTGCCTGCTCCTTGCTGGGAAGTATCCTAACTCCATTGCAATGGTGATATCTAATGCTAGTTTCAGATATAGATTTTGTCCCGTTAATAATCTTCTCTGAATGGCCTCCTTTCTCAACCCACAAACCAAGCGGTCTCTAATTGTGTCTTCCAGCCGTCACACAATTCGCAAAACTCCGCGAGGTGCTTTAGGGTCACAACGAACCGTGCTTTGTTTTCCACTTCTAGCTGATTCCTTCGGTGAAATCAAAACCTCTCTGTGATGATTAACGGCTTTAGTACATAATGTCCTTCTAATATTTTAACAAGTTCTTGGTATGTTTTGCCACCGGGTTTCTTCGATTGAACCAAACTTCCGAATAAAGTAAAAGTTTTGATTCCAATGGTATTAAGAAAAGCAGGGACCATAATATCTTCTGAAATTTTATTGACTGTGATATAATAGTGGGATCTCTCTGCAAATGATTTCCAGTTTGGAATGGAATCATGGTGCCATTTTACCTCCTTGTCTTACTCTACTGCACGTGCCGAGCACTGCAGCTCCTCTGGTTGCCTGTTTAACTTTAAGTTATTGACTCTTTTTTTAAATTTTTGCCCAACATCCTTACCGGTCCATGCCAGGTGTAGGATGCGATCACTGACCTCCTGTTGATCCACCTCAACGCCGACCATCGAAAGCTTCCATTTTTTTTGTCCGCTTTGAAAAAGGTTTGTTTTCTCATCCGTTCCTCATCGCCAGTTTTCTTTTTAATCCTGTGGGATATTGTACTTCCAGGATAAAAGAACCAAAATCCTGAATCAGGTGGGTTGGCTGCAATAACCAACAGAGGTTTGTTAGATGGTTGTTAACTGAACCAAGGCTCGGTCTAGATTGACTCTGAGCCCGTGATGTAGCTGATGACATCACGGACTATCATGTGACTCAACTCTTAAAAGTGACCATGCAACAACACAACGGCAATGACCCACATATATGACATACATTGGAATGAGGCCAAAGGAGCTGTTGGCTTTAGTCAATCAATTATTGATTTTTTTGTTTCCATTTCAGGGGTAATTTAGCGTGGCCAATCCACCTACCCTGCACGTCTTTGGGTCGTGGCGATGAGACCCACGTAGACATGGGGGGGAATGTGCAAACTCCACATGGACAGTGACCCAGGACCGGGATTGAACCCCGGTCCTCGGCGCCGTAAGGCAGCAGTGCTAACCACTGTGTCACCATGCCGCCCAATTATCGATTTCTTTGTTGACAATGGCATCAGTTGAAACAATGCTATCTAAATAGAACAATATAGAACATAGAATGTACAATGCAGAAGGAGGACATTCAGCCCACTTTAACCCTCACTTCTACCCTATCCCCGTAACCCAATAACCCCTCCTAACCTTTTTGGTCACTAAGAGCAATTTAACATGGCCAATCCACCTAACCCGCACATTTTTGGACTGTGAGAGGAGCACCTGGAGGAAACCAACGCAGACACATGGAGGATGTGCAGACTCCGCACAGACAGTGACCCAGCGGTGAATCGAACCTGGGACCCTGACGCTGTGAGGCCACGGTGCTATCCACTTGCGCTACCGTGCTACCCTAATGGTAAACTGTTCTACTTAGTCGCTGCTGTCAGTGCTGACCTGTGATGGACTGAAATTTCCTTGGGGTGGTGGTTGATAAAACAGTTTTTTTTTACTTAAGTCTCATTGTAAGGCCGCAGGTAAATTTATAATGAGCTGCATTGCCTCCCCAATGTGTACCAGAATGGTGCAATCATCAGTAAATAGCAGTTCCACCATAAGCTCTTCTGTGCTGCTGTCTGTTTGGAAGCAGATGCACATTAAAAAAAGAATTGATTCATGGGGTGTGGACTTCGCTGGCTGGGCCAGCATTCATTGCACATCCCAAATTACCCTTGAACTGAGCGGTGTGCTAGGCCATTTCAGAGAGCATTTAAGAGTCAACCACATTGCTGAGGATCTGGAGTCACGTGTAGGCCAGACCAGTTCAGGGCGGCAGATTTCCTTCCCCAAAGGACATTAGTGGACCAGATGGGTTTTTATGACAATCGACAATGGTGTCATGGTCATCATTAGACTTTTAATTCCTGATTTTTATTGAATTCCAATTTTGCCATCTGCCGTGGTGGGATTCAAACCTGGGTGTTTACCCTGAGTCTCTGGATAGACAATCAGCGACAATACCACGATGTCACTTCCCCGCCCCCCCCCCCCCCCCCCCCCCCACTTCCCCTCCCCTTCCGCCAAGCCTGCTTTCACATCTTGGCATATCATGCTGAAGAAAATAGAGAAAAGAGTCAGTGCCAGAACACACCCTGACTTCACACTATTGGAGATGACGACCTGTCTGAAAGGGCTCCATTCTTTTTCTTAATTTAAAGAGCCTAATCATTTTTTTTCCGAATTAAGAGGCAATTTAGCGTGGCCAATCGACCACATCTTTGGGTTGTGGGGTGAGACCCACACAGATATGGGGACAATGTGCAAACTCCACAAGGACTGTGACCCTGGGCCGGGATCAAACCACTGCGCCACCGTGCCACCCTGAGAGTGCTTCATTCTGCTGGACCGGATCTTTTTTTTTCCAATTAAGGGGCAATTTAGCGTGGCCAGTGCACCTAACGTGCACATCTTTGGGTTGTGGGGGTGAAACCCACGCAGACACAGGGAGAATGTGCAAACTCCACATGGACAGTGACCCAGGACCGGGATTCGAACCTGGGCCCTCAGCGCCGCAGTCCCAGGGCTAACCACTGTGCCACCATGCTGCCCTGGACTGGATCTTTTTGACCTTTATGGAGAATGAGGAACCTTGGAAGGTACCCTAATTGAGATGGTGTGTTCCAACATTCACCTCAACTGTCCATCAAACACCTGGGTGAATATTATTGGTACAGTAGAGATAAAGGGCCAGTAGAATCATGAGGAACAATTACTTCACATTCCTTTCCATGATCCTGACCTGCTGCACAGTCCTCCCAACTTGTTTGTCTGCAGTATACCTGCATGTATAATTGTATAGTGTGTGGGAATTAAAAGTACACTTTTCTCCCATGGGATTTTGATGATCCAGCCACATCTTCAGCAAGGCAAATTCCTGACCATTACCACTCTGACGATGCACGAGGAGCCATTTGCATTTTATCTGCCCAGCTGTCATTCTGCAGCAATCTGTGTGGGCAGTGAAGGTTCACCCAGCTCATACTTACCACGTTTATCAGTCAGCCATACTTGCTCTTTCCATTGACATATCCTCTCAACCAAAGTAGCAACAGTTCAGGACCGACAAGTCTAACCAAAGCCCTCGAAGCTCAACCACAAGGCGCATGAAATAGTTTGAAAGAGGGTAGGTGATTGAATGAATAGTTATTTCACAACAGAAGGTGATTGCCATGTCCTCAAGCCATGAAAGAGATCATAACCTGCTTTAAATCAAACCTTATTTTTTTTGCTTATTGAATATGACAACTTTACTGAATCAAAAGATGGCTGCTACAGGTCACATGATTCACATAGCTGCTACAGATTTGGGAAATTTTCAACAGCAGCAGCAGCAGGATTAAATCTCAACCATCATCCTTGTCTAATATCACACCTCCTATTGTGAGGACACATTAAAATCAACAAAATCAGGGACAAGCAGATGATTTGTCTCCCAGAGGTATAGGAACTGCTTGTTAGCCTGCAACTGACTTATTAATGGGCAACATCACAAGACCTAAGCTTCTGGCCTTTGTTTAACCCCCAGACCACAAACACCACAGCAGGACTCCAGGCTAACCAGCAGTCTGCATCAAGTCTAAACCTCCGCAAAACCTGTTTCTCTGGAAGATTCCTGCCATCGCCTGCCGAGCAGACCAAGTCTCTGTATACCAATCTGCATTATCACTGCACCATTTAAAAATAATTCTGCAATTCTTGCTTCTTTTAGCTGAACCGTGACTCCTCTGTTAAAGAACCCACATTGGATCCTGACTTTCTGGACTCTGGCAATCATGTGAACTAATCTCCACATTTTTGGTTCTTTTTGCCTTAAGTTATTTCTAGTTGTAAAATTATTTTTCCTATTTCCTTCTTTCTTGTATGCCTGTGTATATATGTGGTGTGATGACCATACTCCAGGTTTGAATGTATGAATAAACTATACTCCCGATTTAACTCTAAAGAGAGTTTGCTGCGAGCCACTTTCAAAATTGACCTCACAAACAGAGCATTTGGTGAAACAAGCCACAGCCCTTTTCAAAAATTAAAACATCACTGCTGAAAGACAGAGGGCGGGATTCTCTAATCCTGCGGCAGAGTGTCCACGCCATCGGAAACGCCGCCGCGTTTTACAATGGCGTGAACGGGCCGACCCCACAACTAATTCTGGCCCTACAGAGGGCCAGCACGGCACTGGAGCGGTTAATGTCGCTCCAGCTGCAGATCCCGCCACGAACTGGGCGCCGCGGGATCCACGCATGCGCAGTGGTGCCAATGCGCACATGCGCAATGACGCTGCGCCAACACGCAAATGTGCAGTGGCTTCCTTCAATGCGCCGGCCCTGACACAACATGGCGCAGGACTACAGGGGCCAGCGGGTAGCAAAGGAGGCCCCCAGCCAGAGAGGCCGGCGTGCCGATCGGTGGTCCCCGATCGCCGGCCAGGCCACATCGGAGACCCCCCCCGGGGTCATACCCCCCTCTCCCCCCCTCTCCCCCCCCTCTCCCCCCCCCCCTCCTCAGGCTGCCCTCCAACCCTTCCACGCCAAGGTCCCACCGGCTGAGAGCATGTGTGGACGGCGCCGGCGGGACTCGGCGTTTTCATGACGGCCGCTCAGCCAATCCCGGGCCGCGACCGGCGCCAATGGCAGTGGAGAATCGCATGCCGGATTCAGGACGGCGTGGCATGATTCGCGCCAGTGGCGGGGATTCTCCGGCCGGCTCCAGGCAGGGAGAATCCCGCCCAGATAATGAGAAAATAAAGGAGTTCCAATTTGCCTCTCTTCCCTGTCCGCATGTTCAGACTGGACTGCTGAGGGTGGAATTTGCATCGGGTACCAAGGGGTGTGTTTGGACTGGTGAACGTTGAGAAAATCAATTCATAGATCTTGGGCAGGGGGAAATTGGAATGAGCCTCACACCTTTTCCCAGCCCCAAAAATGGACCCCATGATGCGCGATGTTGCACGTCCACCACCACATTGGTTCCGGTGCCCAACACAGGTCCATGATGCCCACCTTAAACGAAAACAGGCAACACAGACCAAGGGTTAAAATTGCAGTTGGGGTCTGATGGACTCAACAGACCTTGATGTGCAAAGGGCCCCATTTGACTTCATCAGCCAAAATAGCTTAGTTGGGAGATCATTAGACAGAAGATCTAAAGGTTCCTGGTTCAGTCCTGGGTTTAGGCATCAGACCAAATGCTGGCTTTCCTCGCTATCTGTAAAGTTGCCCTTCCCCCTTTTGGGCATCATGGTAGCATAGTGGTTAGCACAGTTGCATCACAACTCCAGGGGTCCCAAGTTCGATTCCCGGCTTGGGTCACTGTCTGTGAGGAGTCTGCACGTTCTCCCCATGTCTGCGTGGGTTTCCCCTGGGTGCTCCGGTTTCCTCCCACAGTCCAAAGATGTGCAGGTTAGGTGGATTGGCCACGCTAAATTGCCCTTAGTGTCCAAAAAGGTTAGATGGGGTTACTGGGTGATGGGGATAGGGTTTTGGCGTGGGCTTAAATAGGGTGCTCTTTCCAAGGGCCGGTGCAGGCTTGATGGGCTTAATGACCTGCTTCTGCACCATAAATTCTACGATTCAATGATTCTATAGATTCAGGCAGCTGTCCTTGCGAAGTACTCAGAAAGCCGGTTAAATCTGCTCTGCCGGCAGCTTCCAGGCAGATCAGTTATCCAGCCAGTTTTAACGATCTGCTTGCTTTCCGTCTTTAATCTTCCTCACCTGGAGTGTGCTCCAACACAAGTTGCAACAGTGATGCCACAGCAATCAAATTCTGTACACCTGCTTTCAACTCCATAGGGAGTCACTTGTTCCCTCAGCCTCGCCTGAATTCTTAAATTGAGTTGATAAGGTGAAGTGACATTCAACACCTTGTCTGGAACTTATTTATTTTTTTCCAGTGATTTAATTTAAGATGCAGGCTAAACATAATTTGTGGATTGTAGGCTCATTGGACTTCTGTTCACTGTGAAAAACCTGTTATTATTTCGACTGTATTTGATATAACAGGCAATAACAGATATTAGCATGCAGTTAAGTAGGTCCCAAATTGAAGGTTGCCTTGAATGCAGAGCACTCTCCCTATAATTACCCCAAGTGGCTTTTGAACTTACATTGCATAATATAAACAAAGGCACGGAGCCAAAATATTTAACCAAATATGTTTACCAAATAGCTCAGCCAGCACTGCGTTCTGACACCGTACGTGTCGTTCACTTTTGCTCTCGTTTCCTTATTGTTTAATTAGCTCTTAAGTTCTTCCGCTTGTGATCTTCCTCAGGGAAGTCCTCAGTTCAAGTTGTAGAGGCAGCTGATCTCCCAGGCTTCGGTGGGGCTCTGTAATTGGCTGCAGTGTCGACGGGTTGGAGAGGAGAGAGCGGGGTGGGGGTTGGAGAGGAGAGAGCGGGGTGGGGGCTGGAGTGGGTGTCGTCAGTTGGGATTAGCTTGGGTTCAGCTGTCATACCCAACAGCCTGCCAGCACTTGGAACCGAGCCTCCTGCAGAATGGTTACTTACCCGAGACGCCATCGACGTGTTCTCCGGGGTATCGAGAATGGAGAAAATGGGGGTAAGAGCAGGTTTTTATAGGGGCTTCACTTTTAATGGTTTCTCAAAGCGTTGGAACCAGTCAATGACATTCAAGTCCTTTCCCAGACACCTTGGAATCCATTTTGACACTAGGGTAGGGCAGCCAGATTTAACTGTATCTTTGTCACACTGGCTGCTGATCACACAAAGAAACCTGAAGCTGAGAGAATATTACAGTGCTTCATTCGAACATTCAAATTAGAAGCAGAAGTGGGCCACTCGGCCCCTCGAACCTGCTCCTCCATTCAATAAGGTCATGGCTGATCTGAATGTAACCTCAACCCCACATTCCTGCCGACCCGCTGATAACCTTTCACCCCCTTGCTTATCAAGAATCTATCTAGCTCCGCCTTAAAAAAAATTCAGTGAAAAAGAACCTTCTGAGGTCGAGAGTTCCAAAGACTCACTTAAACCGTGATCCCTAGTTTTACATTCGCCTGCAAGAGTAAACATCCTTTCTGCATCCCCCCTAGCTGGACCCAACTACGAGAACTTCAAATGTTCTTTAAATGGGATTGGACGCACTGGGTCAAGATTCTACCCCGAACGCTGACCCCTGGCAAATGGTTCGTCAACCTCTCGGATTTCAGAGTTTGTGTTTTTATTTTTGTGTGTTTAATATTGAAATTAAGGTTGATGGTGCGAGTTCCACAAATTCACCATCCTCTGCGAGAAGTAGTGCCTCCTCATCTCAGTTTTAAATCTATCGCCTCTCAGCCTATATCTGCGACCTCTTTTGATAGTTGGCCTCAGAAGGGGGGAACATTTGGTCTACGTTTACTTCATCAATCCCTTTTTGTATTTTATATACCTTTGATCAGATCCCCTCTCATCCTTCTAAACTCCCGCCAGTATAAGCCCAAACTGTTTAATCTCTCCTCATACGTCAACCCCTTCATTCCCGGAATCAATCTGGTGAACCTCCTCTGAATTTCCCCCAATGCCGCCACATCCTCCCTCAAAGGTCGAGACCAAACCTGGACACCGTACTCCAGATGTGATCTGACCAACGCCCTATACAATTGCAACAATACATCTCTGCTTTTATACTCGAGTCCTTTTGCAATAAACACTAACATTCCATTTGCATTCCTTATTACATTTTCTACCTGCATACCGACTTTCTGAGATTCATGAACAATGACACCCAGATCCCTCTGCCCAGACGTATTTTGAATCTGCTTTCCATTTAGATAATAATTTGCCTGACTATTTTTTTGGCCAAAATTAACAACCTCACACTTATCCACATTAAACTCCATCTGCCCAATTTTGGCCCAATCTCTTAGCCTATCTATATCCGTCTGTAAAGTCTGTATCTTCTCTTCACTGCCTGCTTTCCCACCTATTTTAGTATGACCTGCAAATGTTGCTATGTTACACTCTGTCCCTGATTGCAGATCATTTATATAGATTGTAAACAGTGGAGGTCTGAGGACTGACCCCTGCGGCACCCCGCCAGAGAAGGACCCATTTAACCCGACCCTCTGCTTTCTGTCAGCCAACCAATCCTCAATCCAATCTAGGATTTTACCCCCAGCCCCCCGCGATCTCACCTTCTGGATCAATCTTTTATGCGGCACCTTGTCAAACGTCTTCTGAAGTCTAGATGTACCACATCCGCATTCACCCGGTTGATCCTGGGTATGGAGGGATTTTCTTATGATGAGAGGCTGAGTAGGTTGAGCCTCTACTCATTGGGAGTTTAGAAGAAGCTGTTTCCTCTTGTGGGAAGGTCTATGACCAGAGGGCATAATCTCAGAATAAGACAGAGATAAGGAGAAATTTCTTCTCTTAGAAGGTAGTGGATCTGGAGAATTCTTTGCCGCAAAGGGCTGTAGTGGCTGGAATCATGAAGTATGTTCAAGGCTGAGATAGACAGATATTTAATCAGTAAGAGAATCTGTAAGGGTTATGGGGATAAGGCGGGAAATGGAGGTGAGGATTATATCAGATCAATCATGATCCTATTGAATGGCGGAGCAGTTTTGAATTTCTGCTCCTACATCTTATGGTCTTATGACTTGAACGCTGCCTGTTGTTTGACCAGCTATTTGCCACAAGCAACATCGAAAAACCAATCCAGCAGCTATTGACTCCAGGAGACCAATAAGAAATTGTCTGCCAACATCTTTAAATTGTCCCATCACAGAATTCAGTAAGATCATTGAGTCCCATCTGAAACCATCAATCTACCAAATCTATATACAACTGACTTTCTTTACTTTTAAGATATTTAACATATCCTCCCACTTTGTTACTTACGTGTGTTTGTACCTGTGAACCCTTGAATTAATCTCTATGGGAGAGTCAGAGCATTTGTATTCGTCTTATTTATTGGGGCGCGGATTTTCTTCATGATGGAGAGGCTGTATGTCATGGCGAAAATCGTGAAAATGCTCAAAAAACGGAAGTCTTTCCCCAGAGCACTGAATCCCTATTTTTGCAGGGATGGCGCTGGGCGGGATGCAGATTACGGTTTATGGGGGTAGCTAGCGATTTGATTCATCAACTGCCTCGACTGATGTGGGAAGTTGGTAGACGAGGAGCGTGAAACCAAATGTGTGCAGTTCAAACCAGGTAAAAGCAGGTCTGAACTTGGTTGATTCATGTGGATATCCAGAGTTTGGAGAAGTAAGGTACCCTTTGAATCTGGTCCTGGTATATCTTTGGTGGGAGTTCAGTTGCCCTTTGGAAGTGTGCAAATTAGGCACAAATGTGAATTAAAAATGCATAACCTCATTACTGTCAATCTCATTGAAACTTTGAATAGACCTGTTAAAACTACCAGAAGTGCCTGGCAAAGGGAGCTGTCAATCTGTTGAGACATTTAAAAGTCCAGCTCTTTAAATCTTTGAAAACAATGTCTGGAGTGTTGAAATATGACTGCTTGCTATTTCACTCTGCCTGTTGATATAAGCCTGAGGGTTTCTATTACTGGATTAGTGCTGAAAGATTGTTTTCATAACCATTCATTATCACAGTGAAGTGCCTGCCATTTTACAGTTTGATTGACAGCTACAGGTGGTTATAGACTCTTTGATGTATGAATTCCAATGCTACAAGGCATGAGGTGGCATGGGTTGGTATTGATGGGGCTTGAGTAGTATGTGGAGGGGTGAAGGGGTGGGAGGGATATTTTGTGTTTTTATTTTCTTTCTTATTTTCAGGCGCAATCACGGAGCCCTGAGGCTTCTCACCTCTTCCCTGGTTACCAATATCAACCCCTTATCGAGCTTGACCCCTCCCCCAAACCCCTCCCACCAGAAAGTCGTTCTGTAGGCCGACATTTTAAAGGAAGGGACAGAGACAGAACTTCTCCCATGTCTGCACACCTGGACAAGGGCCTAAAATGGGTCCAGGTAGTAAGTATAAAAAATATTATTATCTTTCTTCTTAACAATTTACCTGTTTGTGTGTGTATTTTACAGTCATATCACTTAAACAGTTAAACACCCATTGAATTGGCAGGCATTTTCTATTAAAGCCGCCTGTTGCAGTCAATTGAAGGATGCAAACAGATGGGGAACCTCCTACCCCTGTTTACCTGGTCGTGACAACAGCTATTCAGCTATGACTGGCGCATCACCCAAACACAATCATTAATACTCTGCCCTCTCTATGGCAGGAAAAGATGAAGCACAGCAGGAGGTGGCAGAGCCCAACCAGGAGGGGGTACGAACATCTGCACCTTCTGCGCCAAATGGAGAAGATGTCTCTAAGCAAAATAAACCTCAGGATAATGTTGAATCAAACCCAACCAATGCATCGGCACAGGCATCATTCTCAAAGGAGGTTTCTCATCCCTTAACATCCAGCTTCAGATTTCAAATTCAGTTCAAACTAATGGCCTGAAACCTGAGTACCATAACCAGCAAACCAGAGGCTAGGAGTAATAATCCAAGTAATTTGAGTTCAATTCAAACATAAATCATGAAATGGCACAGAGAAACCGGCAATGGTCAATAAATACCAGCGGTTATGCCCACATATTGAGATTATTTTAAAAATGAAGGTTTCCTCCCTCTGACACTGATAGAGTGCTAAGTAAAATTAGTTTGACAGTTTCACTCCAATCAGTCATGAGAATGCATTCAAAAATAAGTTATACTAATAGAGACTAGCCAACTGGGAAGAGAAAACAGTTTAAGTGCTGCAGAAGAGGGATAGACATCAAGGTGAAGGCCTCTAGTTGGGATAATGAAAGGTGTATTTTATCCTACGTCTAGCTTCCAGTGGCTAAAACCAAAGACTGTTGTTGACTGCAGTCTCTGTTTATGTTGAATGTAGTCCCAGTTGATGTTGATTCTGAATGCAGTGCCAGTTGATGTTGAATGCAGTCCCAGTTAATGTTGAATGCAGTCCCAGTGGAATGTTGGTGTTGTGTACAGTCCCAGGTGATGTTGATGTTGAATGCAACCTCAGTTGATGATGTTGGTGAATGTGACCACAGCAACATTGATGTTGAATGCGTTCCCAGTTGATGTTGATGGTGAATGCAGTCTCAGTTTGTTTTGGATGTTGAATGCAGTCCCAGTTAATTTGATGTTGAATACAGTCCCAGTTGATGTTGATGTTGAATGCAGTTCCAGTTGATGTTGATGTTGAATGCAGTGCCAGTTGATGTTGATGTTGAATGCAGTGCCAGTTGATGTTGATGTTGAATGGAGTCCCAGTTAATGTTGACTGTGAATGCAGTCTCAGTTCATGTTGAATGCAGTCCCAGTTAACGTTGATGGTGAATGCAGTCTCAGTTTGTTTTGGATGTTGAATGCAATTCCAGTTGATGTTGATGTTGAATGCAGTGCCAGTTGATGTTGAATGCA
Source organism: Scyliorhinus canicula (assembly GCF_902713615.1). Taxonomy (NCBI): domain Eukaryota; kingdom Metazoa; phylum Chordata; class Chondrichthyes; order Carcharhiniformes; family Scyliorhinidae; genus Scyliorhinus; species Scyliorhinus canicula. The sequence goes on along the minus strand of NC_052156.1, from coordinate 15,374,651 downwards.
GCCCCAGTTAATGTTGATTGTGAATGCAGTCTCAGTTCATGTTGAATGCAGTCCAAGGTGATGTTGAAAGCAGCCCCAATTGATGTTGAGGTTGAATTAAGCCTGATTTGATGTTGACGTTGAATGAAGTCCCAGTTGATGTTGAATGAAGTCCCAGTTGATGTTGATGTTAAATGCAGTCTCAGTTGATGTTGAATGCAGTCCCAGTGGAATGTTGGTGTTGTGTACAGTCCCAGGTGATGTTGATGTTGAATGCAACCTCAGTTGATGATGTTGGTGAATGTGACCACAGCAACATTGATGTTGAATGCGTTCCCAGTTGATGTTATTGTTGGAAACAGCTCCTGGTGATGTTGATGTTGAATGTAGCCCCAGTTGATGGTGATGTTAGAAAGGTTCTTGATTAATAAGGGGGTGGAACGTTTGGAAGCATAGGCAGGAAAGTGTACTGGAAGTTACAATCAGATAGGCCGTAATCCCTGAGAGGCTGGGTGGCCTATCTTTGCTCCTAAATTGTATGTCCATATGTTGCTACTTTTAAGATTAATATATTTATACACCATGATACCTTTGATTCCCTAGAATGATCCTTACAAGTAATAAGCGATTGCCCTCTTCTTCCTTACAAAACGAACTACCTCACATTTTTAAAGACCCACAGCTTATAGGAGAATTAGATGATCAAAAACAATAGAAACCTAGCAAGTCAAAGACCTAATAGGTTAGGTTTTCCCTGCAGACCCTGTGCTGCCCACTAACTGATCTTGAGCATCACCAGTGGGCAATGTGGGTTCTCTCCTGTCAGGGCGACGATTCCAGCATTTACTCTTTCTTATTTTAAGCACCGTGCAGATTGATAGACCAGATTCTCTCAGCAGCGGTCGGGAGGCGGAAGGGATTATCTTACTGTGATTCCAGTATCTCTGCTGATTATGTTGGAACCTCCAAAAACACTTGCTCTAACTGTGGGTTTTCTAATAACGAGGTTGAGGTCTATACTTTTATCTTTGTGTCAGACATACAGAAGCAGCTGGGTGTGAAGGCACTGGTGGAGGTGGTGATACTGTCACCAGCACTAACAATTACTGACTTCGCCCACGTGCGTCACGACGCTGTCACCCCAGACTGCTGGAGTTGATTATTGTTCCTCCAGTGTTTAAACTTTGCCTGAACCTTAATTATATTTACAATAAATATCCTCCCTGAATTCTGTCTTCAGCAATATGCTCCCCCCCCCCCCCCCCCCAAAGATTCATTATCTACAGTGGAAATCTATATACCTTTAAATAGACATATCTGCAAACCAATTAGCCAAGTTGAAAAGTTGGATGATAGTTCCTCTAATATCGGCATCAAGAATCTGTATAGAACCTTCGTTCACACTTGGAGTATAGTGTTCAATTCTGGTCACCACACTACCAGAAGGATGTGGAGGATTTAGAGAGGGTGCAGAAGAGATTTACCAGGATGTTGCCTGGTATGGTGGGCATTAGCTATGAGGAGCGGTTGAATAAACTGGGTTTGTTCTCACTGGAACGACGGAGGTTGAGGGGCGACCTGATAGAGGTCTACAAAATTATGAGGGACAGAGACAGAGTGGATAATCAGAGGCTCTTTCCCAGGGTAGAGGGGTCAATTACTAGGGGGCATAGGTTTAAGGTGCGAGGGACAAGGTTTAGAGGAGATGTACGAGGCAAGTCTTTTTACACAGAGGGTAGTGGGTGCCTGGAACTCACTGCCGGAGGAGGTGGTGGAAGCAGGGACGATAGTGACATTTAAGGGGCTTCTTGACAAATACATGACTAGGATCGGAATAAAGGGATATGGACCCAGGAAGTGTCGAAGATTTTTGTTTAGACAGGCAGCATGATCGACACAAGCTTGGAGGACCGAAGGGCCTGTTCCTGTGCTGTACTTTTCTTTGTTCTTTTGTTCTTTGTTCCCTTGTCTGAACCTGTTCTGAGGAGATATTTTGTATGAATGAACTCTTGGTGTTGGTTGCAATAATTTCTTTGCAATGTCAAATCGCACCATGATGGCATGGCGGGCATTGTTGGATTGTAGTAGACTAGGATTCGTTGCTACGTGGATAGAGCTAGGGAGTTTCTAACTAACCTCCCTATTTATATGGGAGAGCGAGAGAAGCTGGATTATTCTCCTTGGTACAGAGGGGGATTGGGGGAAATTTAAGCAAACTGGATAGATCGGGAGGAACTGTTTCCATGGGCAAGTGACTGGATCTAAGATAATTGATCTAGCACTTGGATATGCACTCCTGGTGATATAACCTCCAGGGCCCATTGGCCAAGAGCTGGAAGGTGGGATTAGGCTGGATAGACCTTCATGGAGCAAGTGGACTCACAGGGGCTGGTTTAGCACACTGGGCTAAATCGCTGGCTTTTAAAGCAGACCAAGGCAGGCCAGCAGCACGGTTCAATTCCCGTACCAGCCTCCCCGAACAGGCGCCGGAATGTGGCGACTAGGGGCTTTTCACAGTAACTTCATTGAAGCTTAACCGTGACAATAAGTGGATTTTCATTTCATTTTTCATGCGCTATTTGTATGGCTGAGAATCTCTTTGACACAGCGAGTTGCTATGATCTAGAATGCACTGCCGGAAAGGATGGGAGAAGCGGGCTCAATAATACCTTTCAAAAAGACATTGGGTATATACTTTATTGCAGGACTGTGGGAAAATGGCCGGGAAGTGGGATACACTGAATAGTTCTTTCAAAGAGCTGGCACAGGCATGTTTGGGCTGAATGGCCTCCTCCGGGGATGTATGATTCTGATGACAAATTACATACAGCTTGCCCAGAGAAATTACACCTCCCTTTCCAGAATCACCGAATCATTTATAGACTAAAGAAGCTCTCGTATTTAAATTTCACACCAATCATCTGTGAAATGGGGAGATAGTGGCGTCGTGCTAATGTCACTGGGCAGGGAATCCAGACCCAGGTCAATGTTGAAAACCCACGACAGCAGCCAATGGAACTTAAATTCAATGACTAAATCTGGAATATAAAGTCAGTTGCAGTAATGGTGACATTAATTGTGGTAAAAAGCCACCTGATCCACTAACTCTGTTTAGGGAAGGAAATCTGCCAGCCTTACCTCGTCTGGCCTACATGTGACACCAGATCCCAGAGCAATATGGTTGCCCTTAACTACTGTCTGAAACGGACTAGGTTCAAGGACGGCTAGGGATGGGCAACGAAGGCTGGCCCTGCCATCAATGACAACATCTCATCAAAGAAAACATTTTTAAAAACTGAATCACTTACAATTTTTCCGCAGCCTGGAGTCTAAAGTGGGGTCACCTGCGCAATGCTTTTTGCCCACTCCTTGGCCGGGATTCTCCCGCAACTGGCCGGATGGTCCGACGCCGGCGCCAAGAGTGGCACGAACCGGTCCGGCGTCGGGATGCCCGGAAGTTGCGGAATCCTCCGCATTTCCAGGGGCTAAGCTGGCGCCGGAGGGCTGGGCGCCGCGCCAACCGGCGGCGAAGGGCCGGCGCATGTGCAGAACCGCCAGCGTGTTCTTGCACATGCGCAGGGGGGGTTCTTCTCCACACCGGCCATGGCGGAACCCTACAGAGACCAGCGAAGAGGGAAGGAGTGCCCCCACGGCACAGACCCGCCCACAGATCGGTGGGCCCCGATCGCAGGCCAGGCCACCTTGGGGGTGCCCCCCGGGCCAGATCCCCCCGCCGCCAGATCCCCCCGAGGTCTCTGGTAGACAGCATACCAGGCAGGTACCGCCGTGATCCATGTCCATTTCACGCCGGCGGGACTGGCTGGAAATGGGCGGCCGCTCGGCCCATTGGGGCCCGGAGAATTGTCGGGGGGAGGGGGGCGCTGCAAGCGGCCCCCGACCGGCGCAGCGTGATCCCCGCCCTCACCCGAAATCCAGCGCGGGAGAATTCGGCAGCCGGTGTTGGAGCGGCGGGGTGGGATTCACACCGAACCCCCCCCAGCGATTCTCCGACCCAGCGGGCTTCGGAGAAACCCGCCCCAAATTTTTTTTCATATCCGAGATTTTTTTGTTATTCATTCGGGATGTGAATGTCACTGACCAGGTCAGCATTTATTGCCCAGCCCTAGAGGCCTTTTGAGAAGGAGATAGATTTTGACCCAGTGAGAATGAAAGAACCGGGATATATTTCCAAGTTAGCGCCTTGTCCTTAGAGATGGTAGGAGTTGCAGGGTTGGATGGTGCTGTTGAAGGAGCCTTGGTGAGTTGCTGCAGTGCATCTTGTAGATGGTGCACACGGCTGCCACTATCATCGGTGGTGGAGGGAGTGAATGTTCAAGGATGCAGATGGGGCGCCAGTTAAGAGGGTTTCTTTGTCCTTCACGATATTGAGCTTCTTAAGTGTTGTTGGAGCTGCATTCATCCAGGCAAGTGGAGCGTATTCCATCGCACTCCTGAATTGTGCCTGGATGGAGAGGCTTTGGGGAATCAGGAGTTATTTGCTGCAGAATTCCCAGCCTCTGACCTGCTCTTGTAGCCACAGTATTTCCATGGCTGGTCCAATTAAATTTCTGACCAATGGTAATGCCCAGGATGTTGATAGTGGGGGAATTCAACGATGCTAACGCCATTGAACGTCAAGGGGAGATAGTTGGATTCTCTCTTATTGTCAATGTTCATTGCCAGTGTGGTCTGAATTGTACTTGCAATTTATTATTAATTGAATTTAAATTCCAGAAGCGGCCATGGTGGGATTTGAACTCATGGCCACAGAGCATTAGCCTGGGTCTCTGGATTGAGTCAGCTCTGGGAAGGTAACCAAACTGGAAAGTTGCCTCTAAGTGGCGAGAAACTCATTGATATGATTAATGGGACATTGGAAGATAAGTTAAATGCAATTCAATGTGATTTAAATCTGCCATCCCAATTCAGTGAAACTCCCTCTGTCTCCCGTGTCCTCAATAACCAGCCCACTGAAAGCTGATAGTTATGTGTGATTTCTTTGACTTACTGGGAGAGTCCTTTTTATTCCCAGGAGGCGGAGCGAAGGAAAAGAACAATTCGGTCCAATGTTCTTATTTCCCTGTTTTACCTTTTCTTCTTCCTATGGGAGGCACTGGATTGATCTTGGAGACATTTTCTTGCTGAGCTGATGAGGTGGAGCCTCAGTCTGGATATTCCGAACCCAGAAGTACTGGGTTAAAGTGGCCGCACACAACTGCTGTGCTGAGGGACCATCTCTTAAAGTGGTATCACGGATCTGAGTCCCAAAGGGGAGGAGGACACCTGGGAGGCCGCCTGCAAGGGAGAGGTGGCGGTGGCAGCGTGAGAATCATCCACCCTGTCCTTCTTCTGAAATGAGAGCTGGAGGGGACGCACTGCTTGGACTCTGACACCTCAGACCTCAGGTAAACCCGTTGCTGCCCCAGAATGATTTTGGGTGACGGTGGAGGAAGCTACTCCCTGGGTTTTGGAATGTCTATCCGTGCTGGAGCAACAGGGATGCTGAGGTGGGATATTTAAACCACAGAACACTCTCTAGAAAAAAAACCCCGCAAGGTGATTTTCGCCTCGTGGCGCCGAGCTGGCAGATTTTAAATAGGGCGTGAGCTTCTGCACACACAAATAATCTTTATTGTCACAAATAGGCTAACATTAACACTGCAATGAAGTTACTGTGAAAATCCCCTAGTCGCCACATTCCGGCGCCTGTTCGGGTACACCGAGGGAGAATTCAGAATGTCCAATTCACCTAACAAGCACGTCTTTCGGGACTTGTGGGAGGAAACCGGAGCACCCAGAGGAAACCCACGCAGACACGGAGCGAACGTGCAGACTCCGCACAGACAGTGACCCAAGCTGGGAATCGAACCTGGGACCCTGGTGAAGCAACAGTGCTAACCACTGTGCTACCGTGTCAGCCGTGCACAAGAGAACGTCTACTTCATGACTAGTTAAATGTTTTATTGCTCAACAATTATGGGGGACCAGTGGTGACAGCCACCCTCCAATCCTGGAACCAACTGCGGCAGCAACTTGGCCTGACCAAAATGTCGAACAGGGCTCCCATCTGCAACAACCATAGGTTCACACCAGCACTGACTGACGCCACCTTCAAAAGGTGGAGGCAGGACGGGGGGACACTGACAGTCAGGGACCTATACACGGACGACAGGATCGCAACACTGGATGAACTGACAGAGAAGTTTCAGCTAGCTGGGGGGAACGAGCTACGGTACCTGCAGCTCAAAAACTTCCTACGAAAGGAGACAAGGACGTACCCACAACCGCCACGACAGACACTACTGGAAGACCTACTGGACGCAAGTATCCTAGAGAAAGGGAACTGTAGTGACATGTATGACCGACTGGTAGATAGGGACGACACCGTACTGGACGCAACAAGAAGGAAATGGGAGGACGACCTGGGGATGGAGATAGGGTGGGGACTCTGGAGCGAAGCACTGCATAGGGTCAACTCCACCTCCACGTGCGCAAGGCTCAGCCTGACGCAACTAAAAGTGGTACATAGAGCCCACTTAACAAGAACCCGTATGAGTAGGTTCTTCCCGGAGGTGGAAGACAGATGTGAACGGTGCCAAAGAGGCCCGGCCAACCACGCCCACATGTTCTGGTCTTGCCCCAGACTCGTGGAGTACTGGACAGCCTTCTTCGAGGTTATGTCCAAAGTGGTGGGAGTGAGGGTGGAGCCATGCCCGATAGTGGCGGTCTTCGGGGTTTCAGAACAGCCAGATCTATTCCTGGGGAGGAGGGCGGACGCCCTTGCCTTTGCCTCCCTGATCGCCCGCCGTAGAATCCTGTTTGGCTGGCGGTCAGCAGCACCGCCCAGAGCTGCGGACTGGCTGTCCGACCTCTCGGAATCTCTCCAAATGGAGAAAATCAAATTTGCCATCCGAGGGTCGGACGACGGCTTCCACAGAACGTGGGAGCCATTCATGCAACTGTTCCGGGACCTATTTGTGGCCAATGTACAAGAGGAAGAATAGTCGGGGGAAGGTAGCGGGAGGGGGGGGGGGGGCTACAGGTTCGGTACGGGGGTTCGATGGCTAGCTAAGGCCCAAAACCAAACTAAATAAACATGTTGAGGGGGGGGGGGGGGGGGGGGGGGGGCGGGCGCAGTTACTACTACGAAGATGCTTACCTGTAAATATGTATGTTAATTTTTGCGTGTTTGTTTGTTGTTTTTTTTTTGTTCTTTTTCTCTCCTAACAATTTGTAATTTGTTCAATATAAAATATGAAAACTGAATAAAAACATTTATAAAAAAAAACAATTATGGGGGTTAGATAACCATAAGAAAATTATCAAAAACTACTAACTGTTAGAAATAATCTAAGAGCTACTACAAATGGTGACTATCCACGACGAAGAGCATCTCCACACTTCCTGAGGTAACAGTGTCACGTAGTTGTTCTCTACTGACACCTGCTGGTTGGAGGTTGTCCTATCACTATATACAAGGTTGCTTACGCATAACATCACACTCACCTGTATTCATAAGCTTTCTGCCACCCAATCGGGTTCAGCCAACGGGCACAGACCCACGCCAGAACCCCAATGACTTCCAGGCCCGTCAGCGGGTGCTACAACGATAGGACTGAGATTCCAGCCTGCCTGCCAATCATCCATATTTCCAGCATCTCATGTTCTTTTCTCTGTCAGTGTCACATTGATGTCATATTCAACTCTGAAATATCACTCATTTGACCTCACAATAATCCATATTTTAAACGCTTCAGGCTTTATTCAGCGATACTCCTCCTGATGTGTGGCTTTTATTCTTAATATAGAATATGACCCATTTTCAGACTTGATTTCGGTTTCTTGATTAATCTTGAGCTGAATTACAATCAACCCTGACACGATTTACAGCATAAGTAGCCATCGTGAGACCTTGAGTTTGACTTGGTGTGCAGCTGGGATTTCTGAGCCATCGATTTGAGCTTTAAAGGGCATACTAGTTAGGTAACAGTTCAGTGTGCCTCAGTTACATTTCACTGTGAGCACCGTGTGGTGGTATGGATATGAGCACTGTCATTGGTGCAGAGCACTGGCTTCCCATTGGCTCTGACTGGTCATGTGCCTCTCGTCCGATTGGTTGGGACTAGTCATGTGACTGCTCTCCAATTGGTCGAGAGGCAAGTAGGCCCCGCCTCTGAGGCGGGGTATAAGTACCCAGAGTTCCCGGCGGTCGGCCATTCTCTGTAGTCGACCACCGGGCTAACAACTAGCAGATTAAAGCCACTGTTCGGATCCTAAATGTGTCTTGAGTCGAATTGATGGTACATCACACCGATAAGTATAGTTCATACCTGATAAATGGCAATTCGTCCCAATGCGATATTGTACTGTTCATGGAGTACTTATGATTTTCTTGTCAAGTTACTGAACATATGACTACTATCTTTCCTCCAGATAATAAATAATGATGAATTATCTAATGGAGGTCTTCAAAATTCTGAAAGGGTTTGATACAGAGAAGTGGAGAAGATGGATGGTATTTAATAGCGAAGACGGTGGTCTCACTCGCTGGCCAGGGGAGCCAGGGAGAGATCCGCATCTCCTTTGGGGAAAACCCACCGGATTAAGTGTCTCTCAGGGCTTTCCCTGGGATCAAGGAGCCCAGGATTCATTCACGGCCGGATGTGCCTGAAGGGGGGGCATGCGGGGTGTCCACGACACACTTGAGGCCTTCCGTGCTCGGTGGGCACTGCAGGGGTTGGATTGCTTCATTGACCCCAGTTTCACATTTTGATTTAATGTTTTTAAGTTTCCATTCCTCTTTGTTCTTTTCGGGCTGTGCTCCATTTGTTTTTAGGAGCTGCCCCTTTGACTTTATCTCTCAGCTGATTTCTGTTCTTCTATTTAGTTGATGAACCCTAAAATACATCAAAGAACCCATGAATGGAAGACCCAGCCACCGAGAGCTGCTGACCAATCAGATGCCTGCAGCTTTCAGTGTTCGCCAGCGCCGAGGAGGTACAGTGGCCATTGAGGGCAGTGCGCCGAGAGGCCTAGGATCAGCGCCGCATCCCAGGCCAACAGGTGAGTGATGGCAGAAAGAGAGCCAGGGGAAGGGGTCCACGGGGAGGGCACATGGGCTGGCTTCCTCCCGATGCTGGATCCCTCAATCCAAAAGCAAATACCTGACAATGAGGTCCCCCTCACCGCCTGTTTGGTGACAGGCCAACATTGATTTCCCATGACGGGCCTCAATTGGCAGCGGCCCAGGAACAGTCATGAAGGCTGTCCACGAGCCTTCGCATCGTGAATTTAATTTTGGCAGAGTTGGGTAGGTGGCAGGATGCCCACCCATAAGAACATAAGAACTAGGCCATCTGGAGTAGGCCATCTGGCCCCTCGAGCCTGCTCCGCCATTCAATGAGATCATGGGTGATGTTTTGTGGACTCAGCTCCATTTTCCCGTCCGAACTCCATAACCCTTTATCCCTTTATTCTTCAAAAAACTATCTATCTTTATCTTAAAAACATTTAATGAAGGAGCCTCAACTGCTTCACTGGGCAAGGAATTCCATAGATTCACAAACCTTTGGGTGAAGAGGTTCCTCCTAAACTCAGTCCTAAATCTACTTCCCCTTATTTTGAGGCTATGCCCCCTAGTTCTGCTTTCACCTGCCAGTGGAAACAACCTACCCGCATCTATCCTATCTATTCCCTTCATAATTTTATATGTTTCTATAAGATCCCCCCTCATCCTTCTAAATTCCAATGAGTACAGTCCCAGTCTACTCAATCTCTCCTCATAATCCAACCCCTTCAGCTCTGGGATTAACCTAGTGAATCTCCTCTGCACACCCTCCAGTGCCAGTATGTCCTTTCTCAGGTAAAGAGACCAAAACTGAACACAATACTCCAGGTGTGGCCTCACTAACACCTCATACAATTGCAGCATAACCTCCCTAGTCTTAAACTCCATCCCTCCAGCAATGAAGGACAAAATTCCATTTGCCTTCTTAGTCACATGTTGCACCTGTAAACCAACATTTTGCAACTCACGCACTAGCACACCCAGCTCTCTGCACAGCAGCATGTTTTAATACTTTATCATTTAAATAATAATCCCTCCCAAAATGGATAACGTTACATTTGTCAACATTGTATTCCATTTGCCAGACCCTAGCCCATTCACTTAACCTATTCAAATCCCTCTGCAGACTTTCGGTATCCTCTGCACTTTTTGCTTTACCACTCATCTTAGTGTCATCTGCAAACTTGGACACATTGCCCTTGGTCCACAACTCCAAATCATCTATGTAAATTCTGAACAATTGTGGGCCCAACACTGATCCCTGAGGGACACCACTAGCTACTGATTGCCAACCAGAGAAACGCCCATTAATCCCCACTCTTTGCTTTCTATTAATTAACCAATCCTCTATCCATGCTACTACTTTACCCTTAATGCCATGCATCTTTATCTTATGCAGCAACCTTTTGTGTGGCACCTTGTCAAAGGCTTTCTGGAAATCCAGATATACCACATCCATTGGCTCCCCGTTATCTACCGCACTGGTAATGTTCTCAAAAACTTCCACTAAATTAGTTAGGCACGACTACCGAAGTTAAGCTAACTGGCCTATAATTACCTGCTCTCTGCCTACCTCCTTTTTTAAACAGTGGTGTCATGTTTGCTAATTTCCAATCCGCTGGGACCACCCCAGAGTCTAGTGAATTTTGGTAAATTGTCACTAGTGCATTTACAATTTCCCTAGCCATCTCTTTTAGAACTCTGTGATGCATTCCATTAGGGCCAGGAGACTTGGCTACCTTTAGCCCCATTAGCTTGCCCATCACTACCTCCTCAGTGATAGCAATCACCTCAAGGTCCTCACCTGTCATAGCCTCATTTCTGTCAGTACTGGCATGTTATTTGTGTCTTCCACTGTGAAGACCGACCCAAAAAACCTGTTCAGTTCCTCCGCCATTTCCTCATCTCCCATTATTAAATCTCCCTTCTCATCCTCTAAAAGACCCATACTTACCTTAGCCACTCTTTTTAATTTCATGTATTTGTAGAAACTTTTACTATCTGTTTTTATATTCTGAGCAAGTTTACTCTCATAATCTATTTTACTCTTCCTTGTAGCTTTTTCAGTAGCTTTATGTTGCCCCCTAAAGATTTCCCCGTCCTCTAGGTCCCACTAATCTTTGCCACTTTGTATGCTTTTTCCTTTAATTTGATACTCTCCCTTATTTCCTTAGATATCCACGGTCGATTTTCCCTCTTTCTATCGACCTTCCTTTTTGTTGGTATAAACCTTTGCTTGCACTGTGAAAAATCACTTGGAAGGTTTTCCACTGTTCCTCAACTGTTTCACCATAAAGTATTTGCTCCCAGTCTACCTTAGCCAGCTCTTCTCTCATCCCATCGTAATCTCCTTTGTTAAAGCACAAAACAATAGTAGTTGATTTTACCTTCTCACCCTCCATCTGTATTTTAAATTCCACCATATTGTGATCGCTCCTTCCGAGAGGATCCCTAACTATGAGATCATTAATCAATCCTGTGTCATTACACAGGACCAGATCTGGGACCGCTTGTTCCCTCGTAGGTTCCATTACACTTCTATCCAGACTACTTCTATCAGTGACTTTTTCGCCTTACTATTCCTGATTTCCACCCAAATGGATTCAACCTTATTCTCCATAGCACCAATGTCATCCCTTACTATTGCCCGGATGTCATCCTTAAATAACAGACCTACACCACCTCCCTTCCCATCTACTCTGTCCTTCCAAATAGTTTGACACCCTCGGATATTTAACTACCAGTCGTGACCATCCTTTAACCATGTTTCAGTAATGGCCACTAAATCATAGTCATTCACGATGATTTGCGCCATCAACTCATTTACCTTATTCCGAATACTTACGAGCATTCAGGTAAAGTACACTTTTGTTGGCTTTTATACCTCTATTTTGAATCTTAACACCTCGATCAGTAACCTCTACTAAGTTATATTTCCTTTTACCTTTTCTCCTAATTTTCCTTGTCGTTGAACCCATATCTTCATGTATCAACCTGCCGCATCGCTTACCATTTATGTTTTTACTTCCCGTTTTATTTCTTTTAGTATTACTGGGCCTATTCATTGAGCTCCCCCTCAGTCACTGTAGCTGGTACTGTCGCCCTTTTTGATTTTTGACTATGGCTTCTCTGCCTTACACTTTCCCCCTTACTGCCTTTTGTTGCTGTCCCTGTTTTACTACCTTCCAACTTCCTGCATTGGTTCCCATCCCCCTGCCACATTAGTTTAAATCCTCACCAACAGCTCGGGCAAACACCACCCCCCCCCCAAGGACATCGGTTCAAATCCTGCTCAGGTGCAGACCGTCCGGTCTGGTTTGTACTGGTCCCACCTCCCCCTGAACCGGTTGCAATGCCCCAGGAATTTGAATCCCTCCCTCTTGCACCATCTCTCGAGCCATGCATTCATCCTATCTATCCTGACATTCCTATTCTGACTAGCTCGTGGCGATGGTAGCAATCCTGAGATTATTACCTTTGAATTCCTACTATCTAGTTTAACTCCTAACTCCCTGAATTCAGCTTGTAGAACCTTGTCCCATTTTTTACCTATATCTTTGATGCCTATGTACACCACGACAGCTGGCTGTTCACCCTCCCCCCCCCCAGGAATTTCTGCAGCCGCTCTGAGACATCCTTGACGCTTGCACCAGGGAGGCAACATACTATCCTGGAGTCTCAAAAGCGTCCGCAGAACCACCTGTCTATTCCCCTTACGATTGAGTCTCCTATCACGATAGCCCTGCCATTCCTCTTCCTGCCCTGCTGCACAGCAGAGCCAGCCACGGTGCCATGAACCTGGCTGCTGCTGCCTTCCCCTCAACAGAATCCAAAGCGGTATATCTGTTTTGCAGGGAGATGACCACAGGGGACACCTGCACTGCCTTCCTATTCTTGTTCTGTCTTTTGGTCACCCATTTTCTATCTCCCTCAGTAACTTTCACCAGCGATGTGACCAACTCACTAAACGTGCTATCCACGATGTCCTCAGAATCGCGGGTGTTCCAAAGTGAGTCCATCCGCAGTTCCAGAGCCATCAAGCAGTCTAATAGGAGCTGCAACTGGACACAATTCTTGCACGTGAAAGAGCCAGGGACAGTGGGCATGTCCCTGAGCTCCCACATCGCACACGAGGAGCATGACACAGGTCTGTAATCTCCTGCCATGTCTTAAACCTTCGGTTAACTTATACAACTACAATTCCAAAAAAACAAAGAAAAAATAAATAAATATACCAATGAAAAGAAATAGAAAAAAGAAAAACTACTTACCGGTCACTTACCAGGGATAAAAAGCGCCTCCTCCCCACCCAACTTTGAATTCCCACCTACCTTCAAATTCCCAAAGTCACTCTTTGCCGTGTCTCACTCTGGCTGTGTCTTCTCTGGCTCACTGGGAGAACTCACCCACCACCCTCTCTGCCACCAAACTCACCCAGCGGCTGGGCATTCAATTCTACCCTAAGTTTCCAACTGTGGGGCAAATAAGGGACATAAAAATATGATAATCACAGAAGGAATTCTGGAAATCATCCTTACCGAGAGAAAAGGAGTGAGATTGGCATCCACGTGACACCTTTTGTGGCAACAGGAATTCCCAAAATTCTTTGCATTATGGTCTGTTTCTTGCGCTGTAAAATACTATGTAATATGGGCAGCAATTTTATTGCCCTCCCTCCAATGGGATTTTCTGGCCCCGCCTAACATAATGGCTCACTGTGCGGAGTCTGCACGTCCTCCCTGTGACTGCGTGGGTTTCCTCTGGGCGCTCCGGTTTCCTCCCACAAGTACCGAAAGACGTGCTTGTTAGGTGAATTGGACATTCCGAATTCCCCTCTGTGTACCCGAGCAGGCGCCGGAGTGTGGCGATTAGGGGATTATTGTAACTTCATTTCAGTGTTAATGTAAGCCTACTTGTGACAATAATAAAGATTATGATGTTGGATCTTTGAACGGATCTCCACATTTTCCGGCCCCATGCCCACCGTGACAGAGCAGTAAAACTTCGCCCATGGTGTAAATTTGGCATGGCAGCCCAATCTTAATCATCTGCTCTGCCTCCACTCAGACCAGCTTAAATAGACACAAGAATAGGATTCTGTAAACGGCAACATGGTTGACAACAGAGGCGGCATGTCACATACACACATTGAAGTTACCCCACCGACTCCCTGTCAGAAATCCAAAGTCCTCAGATGGTGCTAAACTTTATTCAGTAAGTGCACTTGTGTCAGCTGATGCTTGAAATGGGCTGGGGACATCCAGAACTCTGACCACTCTCTGCCCAAGCTGACACCTCACACACTGATCGACTGGTGTGCAAACATCATTGTTAAAAGTTGCTTCAGAAGCTGACCCCTGCACTGGCTGTCAATATTTGAGGCCAAAACAAGGTGCTTCAAGAGTTGATGTTCATTTATAATTTCAGAGAGGTGATGATCATACAAAGTCACTTTGAAATAACTCAGAACAGTTTCAAAAGCCTTCACGTCAATGAATATTAAATATATCGGTCATTGTCGTTCCAAGTACTTTCGCATTTTTGCGGGAAGGTCAAATCAAAAAAATCACAATGTGTTTTGCATAGAACGTTACAGCAAGGTTTTGCTGACAGTCCATGAAGGATTTTTCAACTCAGAATCTTCCCTCTGATGGAGAGGAGAAAGATACCAGAGTAATTGCTGCAGTGACTTCCTCTTGCTTGGTGGAGGCTGTAACATATTGTTACCAGGGCAGCACGGTAGCACAAGTGGATAGCACAATTGCTTCACAGCTCCAGGGTCCCAGGTTCGATTCCCGGCTTGGGTCACTGTCTGTGCGGAGACTGCACGTTCTCCCCGTGTCTGCGTGGGTTTCCTCCGGGTGCTCCGGTTTCCTCCCACAGTCCAAAGACGTGCAGGTTAGGTGGATTGGCCATGATAAATTGCTCTTAGTGACCAAAGAGGTTAAGAGGGGTTACGGGGATAGGGTGGAAGTGAGGGCTTAAGTTGGTCGGTGCAGACTCGATGGGCCGAATGGCCTCCTTCTGCACTGTATGTTTATGTATGTCTATGTATTGTTGAGACTCCTTGGAATGGGCTATTTATCTAAAATTGAGGATGAAGAATTGCTGTAGACTTTGCACAATAGAACCATCTCCAATTTTGCAGCTATCTCGGTGACGTCTCCTCAAGTGCGAGGAGAATCATCTCCAACATCGTCAATCCAGTCAGCTGCTTTCCCTCCTCCTGTTCCTCTTGCAAATATGTTCTGCCCATTGTACTTCAGCCATGATCTAATGTCGGCCCCTGCAACTTCTCTCCTATTTCCGGTTACCCTAAATTTCCCCTTGACATCCAATGGCATTACCATTGCTGAATCCCCTACTGTGAACATCCTGAGGATTACCACTGACCAGAAATTGAGCCATGCCAGCCATATAAATACTGTGGCTGTAAGAGCAGGTCAGAGGCCAGGAATCTTGCGGCGAGTAACTCACCTCCTGATTCCCCAAAGTCTGTCCAAGGCACAAGCCAGGAGTGTAATGGAATACTCTCCACTTGCCTGGATGAGTGCAGCTCAAACAACACTCAAGAAGATCAACACCATCCAGGAAAAAGCAGCCTATTTGATTGGCACTCCCTCCACCACTTATCTACAGTGGCAGCCGTGTGCATCATCTCCAAGATGCACTGCAAGAATTCACCAAGTCTCCTTAGGCAGCACCTTCCAAATCCATGACCGCTCCCATCTGGAAGGACAAGGACAGAAGGTACCTGGTGTGGTGAATTATAAACCTAGTAATTCACACCGTGTTGTATTATATGTATTGTGTCCTTGTGGGCTCTGTATACGAGCCGTTGCGCGGCTCTGCCCATAGGGGGAGATGAGGAGTTTATACTGGGCTCCACCCTTGGCTCCGCCCATGGCTCCTCCCACTAACCAGAAGTATAAAGCTCTGCAGTCATGAGCCTGCTGCCAGTTCATCTCGTCGCAGGCAGGCTCTGTTGTAAGATTATTAAAACCACTGTTCACTTCCAATCACGTGTCTTGTGAATTGATGGTCACATCACCTGGAACACCACCATCTGGAAGTTCCCCTCCAAGTCACTCACCATCCAGACTTGGAAATATATCGCCGTTCCTTCATGCCATTGGGTCAAAATCCTGGAACTCCCTCCCTCACAGCACTGTGTGTGTACCTACAACATATGGACTGCAGCGGTTCAAGATGGTAGTTTGCCACCACCTTCTCAAGGGCAACTAGGAATGGTCAATAAACGCTGTCGTAGACAGCGACACCCACATAAATCAATAGAACAAAAGTAGTTAATTTCTTCCTTGAGCCCCACCTACTCAACATCAAACCCATAACTCCCTCTTTGTCCAATATTCATTGACATGATCATTTTTTTGCCAGGTGCTGTCTCTTCATCCTATAAAACTGCCATTATCTCCTCTTCAACAAGACCAATGTCAACATCTCCATTTCCCATTGTATCTAAAATGTTTCTTTCCAACTCAGATTCTCAAATGTGCTATTTGTCATCCAGGGTGGCACGGTGGCGCAGTAGTTAGCATTGCTGCCTCACAGCGCCAGGGACCCGGGTTCAATTCGAGCCTTGGGTGATTGTCTGTGTGGGGTCTGCATGTTGATGCACGATCAATTGCACAAAGACTAAGGTTGGGTACAACTGTGGCTTTATTGCAGTCAGATGCGTGGCCTCCTACTGCAGCTGGCGAAATGGCAGATCAATGGCGGACACGCATATTTATACTCTTCCTACTGGACGGAGCCAGCCGGCAGGGGCTACCGGCGAACCTGTAATACAGGTACTACCTTACATCCCCTTACAGGTGTACAGTGGTTCACCACACATGTACTCCCTGTGTGTGCTTGGGTTTCCTCCGGGTGCTCCCGTTTCCTCCCACAGTCCAAAGATGTGCTGGTTAGGTGGGTTGGTCACGCTAATTTGCCCTCTAGTGTTCAGGAATGTGCAGGTTAGGTTACGGGGTATTGGGGATAGGGCGGGGGGGGGGGGGGGGGGGGAGGGGGGGATGGGGAGTGGAACTGGGTAGAGTGCTCTATCCAAGGGTTTGATCGGCCAAATGGTCTCCTTCTGTAGGGATTCGATGATAATTTTGTATGTATCTAATCCCATGTCCCATTGTCAAATCTCTTTCATTGACGTTTTCACAGCACCCAAGATTGCCCTGTTCAATGTCAGCAATGCTGTGTTCTTTCTGAGATTTTATCGCACTTTGACCTCCTCAAGCGTATTGGCATCTTTGCATCTATGGGAGATGATGGACATGCAGCAAAAAATCCAGTGAGGTGGGGTGTCTTCATTTGGCGCACCTTTGCTGATATGAAGACCGATCCTTGAGAGAGGCGGGTTCTGCCACAAGTGCCACACGTGAAGCTGCCAAGTGACATTGTGGTTGTTGTTTATGGAGCTGGTGCATATTGCCAAGCTGCTGTAGCCACTGGTTATCATGATAGTGCACATCAACCTAAAGGAGTTACCGCCATTTCCCTCTTTCACCAGCTAGTGACTCAGAGATGTCCTCCTCAAACACCTTCCGATAGATTTACAATTATTGTCATGTGTTCCGAGGTACAATGAAAAGTATTGTTCTGCGCACAGTCAAGTAGATTATCATAGAATTTACAGTGCAGAAGGAGGCCATTTGGCCCATCGAGTCTGCACCAGCTCTTGGAACGAGCACCCTACCCAAGGTCAGCACCTCCATCCTATCCCCATAACCCAGTAACCCCACCCAACACTAAGGGCAATTTTGGACACTAAGGGCAATTTATCATGGCCAATCCACCTAACCTGCACATCTTTGGACTGTAGGAGGAAACCGGAGCACCCGGAGGAAACCCACGCACACACGGGGAGGATGTGCAGACTCCGCACAGACAGTGACCCAAGCTGGAATCGAGCCTGGGACCCTGGAGCTGTGGAGCAATTGTGCTATCCACAATGCTACCGTGCTGCTGTTCCATCCATGAAAAACATAGGGCATACATAAATACACAATGTATGGGCAGCACGGTGGCGCAGTGGTTAGCCCTGCAGCCTCACGGCGCCGAGGTCCCAGGTTCGATGCCGGCTCTGGGTCACTGTCCGTGTGGAGTTTGCTCATTCTCCCCGTGTTTGCGTGGGTTTCGCCCTCCACAACCCAAAGATATGCTGGCTAGGCGGATTGGCCACGCTAAAGTGCCCCTTAAATGGAAAAATAAATAAATAAATACACAATGTAAATACATAGATATAGACATAGGGCGAAGCATACGGAGTGTAGAAAAGATGCATGGAGAGGTAAATTCATTAGTCTGGTAGCAGTAGGGAAGAAGCTGTTTTTGAGTCTGTTAGTGTGTGTTCTCAGACTTTTGTATCTCCTGCCCGATGGAAGAGGTTGGAAGAGTGAGTAAGCCGGGTGGGAGGGGTCTTTGATTATGCTGCCCGCTTTCCCCAGGCAGCAGGAGGTGCAGAGTCAATGAATGGGAGTCGGGTTTGTGTGATGGACTGGGCTGTATTCACTCTATTGTTTCCTACGGTCTTGGGCTGAGCAGTTGCCATACCAAACACAGATCAAAGATCTTGGCAAAAGGTTACATTTCTGGAGCACTGTGACTGTTGATATGTAGCCACGAGAGATGGAAAGGAAAGGAAGGGGCAAAATTATTTTAGGGAAAGTTTCAGCCGGTCAGCTGTTGAGTAAGCCAAGGAGCAATAATACTGATTTGGGAGGTTGGAGTGGGTGCCGTATGCTGCAGAAAGGTAGTCTTCCCAAACGAGAAGGAGGGATTGAAACGAGGTTCACAGAATGGGAAAGGAATTACAAAAATGGTTAATGTATTTTTCTATGATTCATTTTGTTATTTCAGAGATAGACGTGGTGGATGAACACTAGAGCTGTCACGGCGGGGGCAGGGTCAACAGTGGTTCATTAAGATAATAATGCCACATAAGAAACCTTAACAAGAGGCTTTCATCTGTGTATAACAAATTGCCAGCGAATGCTATGCTTGAAAGAGTGAAGTGGGACACAATGACTTCATTTACATGAGGAGTGTTCCCAAACGTTAAGAATTGCCATGATTATTAAGTAGAAAGTGGCCCTTGGTGATCAAACTCACCCAAATTTTTTGACAAGTGTCACAGCCTTGGTTATATAACGAGGATAAACTTGTAGCATGTGATTAGTATTTGTGCCGAATAGAAACTATCAGCCTCCCTGCTCAGTGAGCTTTCGAATCATGCAGCTAATGTACGTGTAAGTGAGAGAGAGAGAGAGAGAGCATGTGTGCAAGAGTGTGTTTGTGTGCATGGGCAAGAGTGTGCGTGCATGCGTGTGTGTATGTGAGCAAGAGATTCTGTGTGTGCATGTATGTGTGTCAGAGTGTGTGTGCATGGGCAAGAGTGTGTGCGCATGCTTGCCTGTATGTGAGCAAGAGTTTTTGTGCGTGCCTGAATGTGTTCAAGAATGTGTGCACGTGAGTATGTGTGTGTGTGTATGACTGTGAGAGCATGTGTGTGCACAAGCCTGAGTGTGTGCGAGCATGACCGGATCATGGACAAAAGACCAGAGGAGAGGTGAGAGTGACTGACCTTGACAACTTTCTGTTGTGCTTCTTATAGTCTTCCCAGGTGGGAACAAGTTTTTTTTACTGAAGCAACTTTATATTAGATTGAAGACTGAAATGGTTTTTTAAAGTTCTTCGTTCATTAAGGAATCCATTCCAGTTGTGAGAAGGGATGTAGTATTAAATGGGTCGACAAACAAGGTTTTATGGGTTGAACTTAGAAATTTAAAAAGGGGCAGCCACACTACTGGGAGCATACTACAGACCCCCAAATTGTGAAAGGGCGATAGAAGAGGAAATATTTTTTTAAATAAATTTAGATTAGCCAATTATTTTTTTCTAATTAAGGGGCAATTTAGCGTGGCTAATCCACCTACTCTGCACATTTTTGGGTTGTGGGGGCGAAACCCACGCAGACACGGGGAGAATGTGCAAACTCCACATGGACAGTGACCCAGAGCCGGGATCAAACCTGGGACCTCAGCGCTGTGAGGCGGTTGTGCTAACCACTAGGCCACCGTGCTGCCCTAGAAGAGGAAATATGAAGGCTAATCTCTGCCTGTAAGAACAAGAGGACAATTATAGTCGGTGGCTTTAACTATCCCAATATCGGGCAGCACAGTGGCGCAGTGAATAGGATTGCTGCCTCACGACGGCCAGGTCCCAGGTTTGATCCCGGCCCTGGGTGCAGTCTGTGTGCAGTTTGCACATTCTCCACGTGTTTGCATGGGTTTCGCCCCCCACCACCCAAAGATGTGCAGGGTAGGTGGATTGGCCATGCTAAATCAACCCTTAATTGGAAAAAATGAATTGGGTACTCTAAATTTTTTTTTTAATTATCCCAATATCAACTGGGAATCAAACAATATAATGGGAACTGAGGGAGAAAAATACATGCAGGAAAACGTTTTCACCCAATTCGTGGCAAACCCAACGAGAGGAGATGCAATTCTAGACCTAGTCTCGGGGACAAAGAAGTGCAAGTGGGTGAAGTGACAGTTAGCGACCACATCGTGGACGGTGATCACAGTTCAGGTGGATTCAGTATTCCCATGGGAAAGGACAGAGATAAAGCAGGAGTAAAAATTTTGAACCGGAGGAAAACAAATTTTGAGGAAATGAGAAGGGACTTGGCTGGGGTGGACTGTCTAGCACTGCGAGAGGATATATTTGTGGGACAGCACTGGGAAGCATTAAAATGAGATATCCTCAAGGTGCGTAGTAGACATGTCCCCTCCAGAAATAAGAATGGTACTGTCAAATATAGACTTCCCCTGGTTGTCTAGTGGAATACAGGGGAGGATCAAGCAGAAAAAGAAAGTGTGTGATAGGCATAAAGAACTGCAGATAGCCGAGACGCATATAGAAAGTGCTGCAGGGACAAAGTCAAAAAGGAAATAAGGAAATCAAAGAGAGGCCATGAAAAAAGATTAGCAAGCATTGTTACAGAAAACCCAAAGATGTTTTACCAATATGTTAATGGTAAAAGGTTAGTTAAGGAAAAAGTGGGACCTGCAAGAGATGAAGAGGGAAACTTGTGTGTAGATGTAGAGTATTCCATCGCACTTCTGACTTATACCTGGTAGCTGGCAGACAGGCTTTAGGGAGTCAGGAAGTGAGATACGTGTTGCAGAATTCCCAGCATCTGACCTGCTCTTGTATCCATAGCATTTATATGGCTGGTCCAGTTCTGTTTCTGATCAATAGTAACCCCCAGGATATTGATTTTGGGGAATTCAGCGATTGTAATGCTTTGAATGTCGATGGGCAATGGTTTGATTCTCTCTTGTTGGCTATAGTCATTGCCTGGCACTTGTGTGGTGTGAATGTTACCTGTCCTGTCACTTATCAGCATCAAGCCTGGATATTATCTCGGACTTGCTGCATATGGTCACAAACTGCTTCAGTATCTGAGAAAACACGAATGGTGCTGAGCATTCTGCAGTCATCAGCGAACATCCCCACTCTGACCTTATGATGGGGGGGCAGGTCGTTGATGAAGCAGCTGAAGATGGTTGGGCCTAGGACACTGCCCCGAGGGATTCCTGCAGTAGTGTCCCGGGACTGAAATGGCTTACCTCGAAACACCACAACCATCTTCCTTTGTGCCAGGTATGACTCTAACCAATGGAGCAATTTGCCCGATTGTCACTGCGTCCAGTTTTGCTTGGGATCCCTGATGCCACACTTGGTCAAGTGGTGCCTTGGTGTCAAGGACAGTCACTCTCACTTCTCCTCTAGAGTTCAACTCTTTTGTCCATATTGGAACCAAGGCAGTAATGAGGTCAGGAGCTGATTGGTTCCAGCGGAACCCAAACTGAGCGCCCATGAGCAGGTTATTGCTGTGTAAGTAAGCACTGTTGATGACTCCTTCCATCACTTTGCTGATGATGTAGATTAACCTGATAGGACTGTTATTGGCCAGGTTGGATTTGTCCTACTTTTTGTGCACAGGATATACCTGGGCAATATTCCACATTGTGGGGTAGATGCCAGTGTTGCAACTGTACTGAAACTGCTTGGATAAGGAGACGACTAGTTCTAGACCAGGGGTGGGCAAACTACGGCCCATGGGCCGCACGCGGCCCGCCAAAGGTCTTTATGCGGCCCACCAAGATCAAGTCATTAGGAAAAAAAAAAAATTTTTTTTTTTTTTTAAATTTTAAGGTTAATGGGGGGGGCTGTTGGGTTACTGGTATAGGGTGGATACGTTGACTTGAGTAGGGTGATCATTGCTCGGCACAACATGTGTTTCATGTGAAGTTTCTACTTTAAAATATTAATTAATAAAAATTAATTGCTTTTTTTTCTTTAAACTGAGTTACTTTGTTTTTCAAATAAATGTGTTTCATGTAAAGTTTCTACTTTAAAATATTAATTAATAAAAATTAATTGCTTTTTTTTCTTTAAAAACCTTTTATTTTGGCTATTTTAAATATTAATTATTTTACTTAATATACTATGCGGCCCTTTAAAATTATGAATTTCTGAATGTGGCCCTTGCACGGAAAAGTTTGCCCACCCCTGTTCTAGACTATTGCCAGAGTATTATCAGGGACCCAGTACCTTTGCAGTACCCAGTCCCTTCAGCTGTTTCTTAATATCATGTGAAGTGAATCAATTGGCTGAAGACTATCATCTTTGATCATGGGGACCTCAGGAAGAGACCGAGATGGATCATCCACTCGGCACTTCTGGCTGAAGATTGTTGCGAATGCTTCAGCCTTTTCTTTTGCTTCGATGTGTTGGGCTCCTCCTTCATTGAGGATGAGGATACTTGTGGAGTTTCCTCCTTCGGTGAGTAGTTACATTGTCCAACCCCATTAATAACAAGCCATGGTAGGACCGCGCAGCTTAGATCAGATCCGTTGGTCATCTGATCACCTAGCTGTGTCTATCACACGCTACTTCAGCTGTGTGGCAAGTAGTCCTGTGTTGTTGCTTCACCAGGCTGACAGATCATTTTTATGGTAGGCTGGTGTAGCCCCTGGCATGGCCTCCTGCACTTTTCATTGAACTATTGTTGACGGTAATGGTAGAGTGGGTGATATGTGGGGCCATGAGGTTAAGATTGTAGTTGAGTAAAATTCTGCTCCTTCTGATGGCCCACAGCGCCTCATGGGTGGCCAGTTTTGAGTTGCCACGTCCGTTTGAAATCTATCCAATCCAGCACATTGGCACTGCCACAGATAATGATGGAGGGCATACTCAATGTGAAGGCAGGACTTTGTCTCCATAAGGAATGTGTAACAGTCACTCCTACTGATACTGTTACAGACAAATGTATCTGCCACAGGTAGATTGGTCAAGTATGTTTTCCCTCCTATTCCCTCACCACCTGCCGCAGACCCAGACTAGCCACTATGTCCTTTAGGACGCGGGCAGCTCAGTCAGTAGTGGTTCTACCGCGCACTGGCAATGAGCATTGAAGTCTCCCACCCACAGTATATTCTGTGCCCTTTCCACCCTCAGTGCTTCCTACAAGTGGTGTCCACCATGGAGGAGTACTGATTCATCAGCTGTGATGGGGTGGTACGTGGTAATCAACAGGAAGTTTCCTTGCCCATGTCTGACCCGATGCCATGAGATTTCATGGGGCCCAGAGTCGATGTCAAAGACTTCCAGGGCAACTCCCTCCCGACTGAATAACCCTGTGCCGTGACCTCTGGCGGTTTGGTGTGCCGGTGGGGCAGAACATACCCAGGGATGGTGATAGTATCTGGGACATTATCTATATGGTATGATTCAGTTAGTATGCCAATGTCAGGCCATTGCTTGGTTAGGCTCTCCCGATTTTGGCTCAAGCCCCTAGATGTTACTATAGAACATAGAACATGGAACAGTACAGCACAGAACAGGCCCTTCAGCCCTCGATGTTGTGCCAAGCTTTGTCCGAAACCAAGATCAAGCTATCCCACTCCCTATCATTCTGGTGTGCTCCATGTGCCTATCCAATAACCGCTTGAAAGTTCCTGAAGTGTCCGACTCCACTATCACAGCAGGCAGTCCATTCCACAGTCTAACCACTCTCTGAGTAAAGAACCTACCTCGGACATCCTTCCTATATCTCCTACCCAGAACCTTATAGTTATGCCCCTGTGGAAGACCTGGCAGGGTCGGCAGGGCTAGGTTTGCCGTTGTTTCTGGTACCTCGGTCCATTTTGGGTGGTCTGTCCGATTTCATTCACTTTAGACTTCACAGTGGTTTGGTACAACTGAGTAACTTGCTCGGCCATCCAAGAGTTGACCACACTGCAGTGGACCTAGAGTCACATGTGGGCCAGACCAGATGAGGTTGACAGATTTCCTTCCCTGAAGGACATCAGTGAATCACCTGGGGTTTTACAACAATCGACACCGGATTGGTGATTGGAGTTTTTAATTCAAGACTTGTAACAGTTGGATTTAACTTCCACCAGTTACTGTTGTGGGATTTGAACACAGACCAACCCCAGAGCATTGACCTCTTGATTACTAGCCCAATGACATTACCATGATACCTCCGCCACCTTCCTTTCCTCCCTGACTCCACACCCCAAAGTGTGTTCTTGTATGAAGAATACTAGCATGATCAATTCTTTAAATTTCTTGCCAGGGAACATTAGGTGGTAACTATTTTCCAATGTCTCCATTTAGTTGCATTACACAAGGATCAGCACGTGAATTAAAAGACCTTGGGCGGGATTCTCCCCTACCCGGCGGGGCGGGGGGTCCCGGCGAAGCGGAGTGGCGGCAACCACTCCGGCGTCGGGCCTCCCCAAAGGTGCGGAATTCTCCACACCTTTAGGGGCCAAGCTCTAACCTTGAGGGGCTAGGCCCGTGCCGGAGAGGTTGGCATCACGCCGACTGGCGGCAAAACCGGCACCAACGGCCTTTGACACCCGCCGCCCGGCGTCGGGGCTGGCCGAAAGGCCTTCGCCGGTTCGCGCATGCGCCGGTGCGTCAGCTGCCGCTGATGTCACCACCGGCGCATGTGCGCTGCGGGATTCTCTTCCGCCTCCGCCATGGTGGAAGCCGTGGCGGAAGCGGAAGAAAAAGAGTGCCCCCAGGGCACTGGCCCGCCCGCCGATCGGTGGGCCCCGATCGCGGGCCTGGCCACCGAGGGGACACCCCCCGGGGTTCGATCTCCCCGCGCCCCCCCCCCCCCCCCCCCCCCCCAGGACCCCAGGGGCCCGCTCGCGCCGCCGATCCCGCTGGCACCAGAGGTGGTTCAAACCACGGCGGCGGGAGAGGCCTCTCAGCGGCAGGACTTCGGCCCATCGGGCCGGAGAATCGCCGCAGGGGGCTCGCCGATCGGGGGTGCGTGATTCCTGCCCCCGCCAATTCCCGGGTGGCGGAGAATTCTGGCCACGGCGGGGGCGGGATATTCGCCGGTCCCGGGCGATTCTCCAACCCTGCGGGGGGTGTCGGAGAATTTCGCCCCTTGTCTTTGTGCAACATGATCTCAGGAGACACAAATCGACAATCATCAAAAACATTACAGAATATAGATTTCAGCTCTCTCTCTTGTTCGATTTAACAGAAATTGGTGGACCTCAATTCAGTCAGTTGTCAAGTGATGGTTTGCTCTAATAAAGTCAGTTTCAATATACAGAGCTCCAGGAGGTGAATACAAATCCTTTTCATATCCAGATTCCAGGGGCACAGCATTTGTGTGTTGGTTCAGGCTGTGAAATCTTTCCCATTGATAAGGCGCCACATCATCCACACATCCAGAACAAGTCAGCTGTCAGTCTCCAGAAAACAGACTGAATAACAACACTGGGACCCAAGTCATAAACATTGAGCTTGTTATTGAGAAGATCACTATAAAACCAGCTTTAATAGTGGACAGGAGAAATGATGGATAAATATAGTGTCGTGTTTTTGATTCAGCTCTGAAGAATTCATCAGAGACAGCTCCAGTCAGGCACTGTTTTGATGGGGGTGATCAGAATAGCCTTCTTGCCCTAGCCGTGACTATTGACAATTTGTATTTTATATCGATGAATTAACTGTTACTTGTGCAATGATTGCTCTCACTCCCCTGGGTCGAGAGGCAGTCCATCCATTATTTGGACAGATTGATTTACTGAGCAGCTGGAATTGAAGCCATTTTAAAATCAGAGAATTGTGGATATTACAGCACAGAGGGGAGCTCTTCGGCCCATCAAATCTCTCTGTGTGCTAACCCGTCTCCTAAAACATTCTGTTACAGTTATTACCCATTGCCTGGATGGGGTGCTCAGAGCTGCAATTGATCATGAAAATGTCATTGTATAAATCCAAATGTATTTACTCATTGTGGGCAATCTGTAGCCTGAAGGGACACATGAGATCCATCAGGATTCTGAGTGGGTCTCACGAGACATTTTGTTGACTGTGGCCAAATTCCACTGATTTTCCTCCATGTAGTTGTTTTCCTTCCGGTAAGACCAAAGTGATCCGCACGTAAAGTAAGGGCGAGTGAAGTGGGGTGCGCGCTGATTGCTCACAAAGAACAAAGAAAAGTACAGCACAGGAACAGGCCCTTCGGCCCTCCAAGCCCGTGCCGACCATGCTGCCCCACTAAACTACAATCTTCTACACTTCCTGGGTCCGTATCCCTCTATTCCCATCTATTCATGTAATTATCAAGATGCCCCTTAAATGTCACTATCGTCCCTGCTTCCACCACCTCCACCGGCAGCGAGTTCCAGGCACCCACAACCCTCTGTGTAAAAAACTTGCCTCGTACATCTACTCTAAACCTTGCCCCTCGCACCTTAAACCTATGCCCCCCAGTAATTG
The DNA here is from genome assembly GCF_902713615.1 of Scyliorhinus canicula. Lineage (NCBI taxonomy): Eukaryota > Metazoa > Chordata > Chondrichthyes > Carcharhiniformes > Scyliorhinidae > Scyliorhinus > Scyliorhinus canicula. Next base: position 15,347,761 of record NC_052156.1, on the reverse strand, counting down.
ACCCCTCTACCCCGGGTAGAGTGGCCGGCCCTTCACGCCCGTTTCAACATGGCAGTAATCACACCGGGTCGCTGCATTCGTGAAACGGGCGCCAGATGCCCGTTTGGGGCATCTAGGGGCCCGATTGGGACGGCAGCACCACGACTGTGCTCGGGAGGGGACAGGCCCGCGATCGGTGCCCACCGATCGTCGGGCCAGCGTCCAAAATGGACGCACTCTTTCCCCTCCGCCCGGCAAGATCAAGCTGCCACGTCTTGCCGGGCGGCTGAGGAGAAAGACGGCCACCGCGCATGCGCGGGTTCGTGCCGTCTGCGCGATGAAGTCATCCGCGCATGCGCGGGTTGGAACCAGCACCTCGCGCATGCGCAGATGACTTCACAAATGCGCCGGACGAGCGTCATTCTCGACGCGACGAGGTCGCTGCCGAGAAAGATGGAGGCCCGCTTCCAGCCCCCCCGGGTGGGGGTGAATTAGGTGCAGGGGGCGGGCTCCGAGGCCGTCGGGAACCTCGGCCGAGTTCACGACGGCCTTCACGAATTCAGTCCCCTGCGGAGAATTCCGCCCTCTGTCTATGCCCCTCATAATTTTGTAGACCTCTATCAGGTCGTCCCTCAACCTCTGTCGTTCCAGTGAGAAAAAAACCGAGTTTATTCAACTGCTCCTCATAGCTAATGCCCTCTATACCAGGCAACATCCTGGTAAATTTCTCCTGCACCCGCTCTAAAGACTCCACGTCCTTCTGGTAGTGTGGCGACCAGAATTGAACACTATACTCCAAGTGTGGCCGAACTAAGGTTCTATACAGCTGCAACATGACTTGCCAATTCTTATACTCAACGCCCCGGCCAATGAAGGCAAGCATGCCGTATGCCTTCGTGACTACCTTCTCCACCTGTGTTGCCCCTTTCAGTAACCTGTACACCTGGACACCTAGATCTCTCTGACTTTCAATACTCTTGTGGGTTCTACCATTCACTATATATTCTCTACCTGCATTAGACCTTCCAAATTGCATTACCTCACATTGGTCCGGATTAAACTCCATCTGCCATCTCTCCACCCAAGTCTCCAAACGATCTAAATCCTGCTGCATCCTCTGACAGTCTTCATCGCTATCCGCAATTCCACCAACCTTTGTGTCGTCTGCAAACTTACTAATCAGGCCAGTTACATTTTCCTCCAAATCATTTATATATACTACGAACAGCAGGATGTGTGTGGGCAGGGCATGTAGCCTGGGAGGAGCCGAGGGGGGGAGGGGAATTGGGTGGTCATGTGTCTGGGGAGTGGGGCATGGGATTGGTGACCGGTTCGCAGCGTGAAACAAATCAGTCAGAGGCGTCATACTGGTTGTGGTGAGGATATTTTAATGTTCCTCGTACAAGTGTATACCACTGCCCCACTCTCCCGATGGAGCCGCCCCACTATTCCTCCCCCCCACCCACAACGCCACCTCCCCCATTGCATACTCCTCTCCTTACCCCTCCACCTACCGCGCCACTGGAGGCTAGCCCTCCTGGTCACACTTCTCAAGCTGACGGCTGCTGCCACTTCGTCCCAGGAAGCACTGGCTGCCCTGTGGCTCATCGCCCCCCCCCCCCCCCCCCCCCCCCCCCACCACTCCCCCCGGGACGCTTGAGGGAACAGGAGATCCCTTCCGGCCTTGACTGCATCTCGGAGCCTCTCCAGGTCCACATCTCCAAAGCTTGGGGCTGGTTGTCTCGGTGCCATGGCTGTGAGCTGGGTGGGGTTGGCTGAGCGAGTGCAGTTTAAGTGCCGCCTGACTTTGTTAGCGGAGGGGGGGGGGGGGGGGTGGCGCTGGCGGGGGAGGTTTGGGCAAATTGGCTGCCGAGCCTTCATTTTCGGTGTGAAGCCTGTGTGGGTCTCCTTAAGTGGACCAATTAAAGTTGGATTGCGTTGTCGGCCTTGCCAGTCCGAGCGTCGGGACGCTCACGGCAGTTCCTACGCGCTACCACACTTCGGAATCGTTCGGAGAATTGCCCCCTATGTGTGGTGTGTGGTTAGATAGCAGTGGTGCAATAGAGCTGGGGTGAAACTCCCAGCAAAACCCACCTGAAGTGTCACTTAGAAACCTTTCCCTTAGATCGCACCCCATTAATCTTTTTGTTTTTCTCTTTTGTTTTAAATTTAGAGTACCCAATTATTTTTTCCAATGAAGGGGCAATTTAGAATGGCCAATCCACCTACCCTGCACATCTTTGGGTTGTGGGGGTGAAACCCACGCAGACACGGGGAGAATGTGCAAACTCCTCACGGACAGTGACCCAGGTCCGGGATTCGAACCCAGGTCCTCAGCGCCGTAGGCAGCAATGCTAACCACTGTGCCACCGTGCCGCCCGATCGCACCCCATTAATACGCAACATTTTCCTGCCTCTTTAAATCAAAGGTCCCTGACACAATAAACAGGATAACGTTGACAATCAATCAACAACAACAGTCAGTGCGTCAGGTGCTTCAGAGGCCCTCATTCCCGTGTGATTGTCGGCGAATCTCAGGCCCATCGGGGCCGGTAGATCGTGCCCATGTTATTTCTCGGGTTTCCTCACTGGCAGCCTTGCAGTGGGACACGGGGCACTTTAAGAGACTGATCACATGACGTCCGGAGGTCACCTGCCATTTTGCGCGGGCAGACGGGCAGCGTAACATAGCAACCTGTAGTGTCAACCTCTCCTAAATAAAGCTCTTCATTTGTTTGACCAGCTGAGGCCTGCAGACGTAATCTTAAACCCGCCACAATAACGCAGGAGCTGCTCAAAAACAATGACAAAGCTCAGAGATGTGCACAAATATTGGGACAATCTACACAACCCGACGAGAAAATGTTTTGATTTCCACACCAGAGTGGCTGATGGGTTAATATTTTATGAAAATTGATGCACATTTTCACCCTCTGCTGAAAATCGTAGCTGGGATTTTCCCGGAATCGGCGGGGCGGCTCATACCGGCACCAAGAGCAGCATCAACCACTCCGGCGTCAGGCCGCCCGGAAGTTGCGGAATCCTCCGCACTTCCGGGAGCTAGGCCGGCGCTGGAGGAGTTGGCGCCACGCCAACCGGCGGCGAAGGGCCGCCGCCGGCCGGCGCGAGTTGGTGCATGTGCAGGAGCGCCAGCGTGTTCTGACGCATGCGCAGGAGCTTTCTTCTCCGCGCCGGACGTCACAGAGCCTTACAGAGGCCGGCGGGGAGGGAAAACGTGCCCCCACGGCACAGGCCCGCCCGCAGATCGGTGGGCCCCGATCGCGGGCCAAGCCACCGTGGGGGGTCCCCCCGGGACCAGATCCCCTCGCCCCTCCCCCCCCCCCCCCCCCCCCCCCCTCCGAGGACCCCCGGTAGATGGGTGACAAACCAGGCCCCGCCAGGATGGACCATGTCCATTTCACGCCGGCGGGTCTGGCCAGGAACGCGCAGCCGCTCGGCCTATCGGGGCCCGGAGAATTGTCGGGGGGGGGCGCTGCCAACGGCCCCCGACCGGCGCAACGTGATCCCCGCCCCCGCCTGAAAACCGACGCCGGAGAATTCGGCAGAAAATTCAGCTAGTTTTCAGGGGCATTCTTTTATTCTGAGAATTGTTTAAGCAATGTCTCCGATGAAAAATGAATGATGCTGAGGTTATCTCGGTCCATTTTGTTTTCTGTTAATCAATAATCCCTGAATAGCCGTCTTCAGCAAGTTCTGCACAAGTTACACCAATCATTGGAAACGTTCTGAAGTCAACCCCTTACGTGCTGCAATTTGATTTTAAAAGATCATTTTTAATTCCCCCTTCTGACTTGAAATTTGCGTGGATTTACTGGCATGATACCGGCTGAAAAAAAATATTTTACATGCAGATGGCTATTAGGAAATTCGAGTCTATCAGTACAAGGGGCTGTTGAAGCCAATTCAATCGTGGTGTTTAAGAGAGACTTAAATAAATGGCTGAAAAAGGTATTAATGGGTTGGGGGGAGGGGGGGGGGCTTAGAATACTGGTTGGTTGTGATATGGAGCTAGCGGAGGGGCTAGCAAAAGGGATGGGATCAGCCTGCTTCAGTGCTTAAATGTCTATGATCTGTGAAAAAGAACCATTCACTAAAATCTAGATAGATTTTCATATTTGATGATGTGGAGATGCCAGCATTGGACTGGGGTGAGCACAGTAAGAAGCCGTACAACACCAGGTTAAAGTCCAACAGGCTTGTTTGGAATCACTAGCTTTCGGAGCGCTGCTCCTTCCTCAGGTGAGTCATAGTTGATGTGTTTGGCCGTCTAGGACCCAGAGAGCAGATAGGTTGCTGACTCTGGGTGTTGTGCTCCGAGGATTTGCTGATATGAGTGACAGGGCTGACTTGGTCTGTGATTGCTCCTGTGTCTGGGACGAAGGCAGTGCAGTATTTAGTGCTGACATGAGGTGTTTTGGAACACACACATCCACATCAAAAGCCTGAAATTGGGTTAATGGATGCTGCTCTTGAGCATCAATCTCCCTGTGACTGGAACAAAGTATAGCAAAAAAAGTAGATCTTTGAACAGACAGCCTGCTTGGGAACTGTTCCACAGATCAGAGGTTTCAGGAAAAGCAGATCGAGGAGAAATCGTTCGTTGATTACGTTTTTTTTTTATGCTAAATTTGCATTGAGACCAATTCTTAATTGGACCAACATATTTTACGGTATAGTTCATCCAATATCCTTTTGATAACCCACCTCAAGGAAGTTCTTAATTGCTAAGGGCATGATTCAGTTATTACCTTTCATCAAGCATCATTTGGGTTGATTGATTATTTTTAATTCAATCCATATGATTTTATTGAGTTTTGCCTTCTGTCTCTGTTGACCCAGACCCTACAAAGACAAGGCCATTGGTAAGTAGTAGTACAATGTGGCTGTGATGATCAAAGCACTTTCTCATTCACGTGAAGTATGTCAAACAAATGATTAGGCTGTTTCTGAAGAGGTGGTGCTGGGTCGGAACTCTTGACCCCAACACCCACCACACCATCCCCGCAACTGGATTTCTAAGACCCCAAAGCCTTCATGGATATATAAACTGCAAACAGACCAAACCTCAGGCATACTATCAGGGTTTACTCATCAATAAATGTTGATACTGAAACCAAGACACTAGGATATTGGGCCAGGACTTCCTGTTTTCCCCAACGTTGCATTTAGTGGATTCCACAATGACACGCTGAGGAATCCCTCGAGGAAGTTCCCACATAAGGGTTTACCCGGCAATTGCCCAGAAGCGCTAACTTACTCTCGACAATTGTGCTGGACTTGGATTTGTCTGACAGAAATGATTTAAATCGCCAACTTTAGATGTGTTATGGGCCAGGATTTAAAAACCCCAAAGTGTATTATGGAGTACACTTGACCTACAAACATAATTTTGAATTTGGCTAGGGTGAACACAAGAGCCTTCCCTTCAGATGTTATTCAACGGACTCCTTAGACGCCTTTAAACAAAAAAACAAGCTTTATTCTAAGAATTTAGTTAACATTTGTGGAAACACACACAGCATGAATTTTTTATCAATTATAAATACAAAGACCCCACACAGCTTCAGTAATCTATGTATAACCCTTAATGAATTCCACCTTAACTGTTCCAATTCAATAACAAAATCCAAGTAAAACTAGAAACCCCTTTTCGAAGGTGTGGGTCAGCCCACGGGATACTCACTTGAATAAGACTGTTGTTACAGATACTCTATTCCACTCTTCAAACAGCTGGTTTAAATTCCTTCCAGAAAGCAATTATCTCTTTTAAGTTACCAAGCAGCTTTTAAAATAAAGGTAGAGAAAGACACTTCTTTCATCCTGTGCAGTTCAAACCAGTCCAAAACTCAAAGTGAAAGTAAAACTCACAGCGCCACAGCCCAGCTCCACCCACACAATGACATCACTTAAGCCATGTGATAAGACAAAAACCTTTCTTAAAGGGATGCCATGTGAGAGTACCTTTAAGAAATGGGTGTTTATAAATGGGTGTGTATATAAATATCTGTCGTGAGATGCCTTTAAGAAATGGGTGTTTATTACTGCAGTGGTGTCAGAGAGTGGGTGGAGCTGGGCTGTCTGTCAGCTTTTTACTTTCGCTTTAGGCTTTTTTCTGCAGGGTGGGTTTGGTTTCATTTTAGTTTTGGAGAAGCTGCAGTCACAGCAGGATGTGTGTGAATCTCCGCAAGCTTATGGATGTCCATTTGCTGATTTCAACGTGGTAACTGGTCTCAGTAGTGAAGTTAAACCTGAGGTGCTTCTGTTAAAGGTTTTGTTTTTAAGTCTTATGGATGTTGAAAGGAAAGCTTAAAGGATTACTCAGTGTTGTATTCTTTGGGGGTTGTCTTTGAATTAATGATTGCTAAGATGTTTACTGTATGTTTTAAAAAGGTTAACTTGAGTTCATAGAATAAATATTGTTTTGCTTTAAAAAATACTTTTCCATTTCTGCTGTACCACACCTGTAGAATGGGCCGTGTGCTCCCCACACCACAATCTATTAAACGTTGTGGGTCAGGTGAACTCCATGTTACAGTTTGGGGTTCTCTACACCATGGCCCATTTCAGGGAACACTCACATGACCGATGGTTCAGCCTGTTTTAGTCTGACAGTCATTCTGAACGGGTTAGAAGGTACAAAAAATACTTTTGAACTCTGGAGTAACTGTTTGAAAAGCCCAAACTCAGCCTCGCACCAGATTCCCCGCACTAACACGAGCTCCCAGCGGCCCCACCGCACCATCCTGAAACCCAACCAGCCCTACACCCCTCCCCAACCTGACCACCCTGTCTTGATCCGACTGTACGACTGTGCCCTCCCTACCTCCCTGCCGCATGGCACCCCCTCTCCCCCACCAGACCAACATGACACAACCTCCCCCACCCCCAGTGTAACCTGGTCTGACCCTCTCACCTCCCAGACTGACAGCCTCCCCATTCCAAAAGGCCCCGCCCCCCAACCGGGTCCAACCCCTCCCCCCAGCGACCCGGGTTCTAACCCCCCCCTCACCTCCTGGACTGAGGCCCCACCTCCTCAACGACCCCACTGCTTGGTCCAATTCCACCCACACAGGGATCCAACACCCCTCCTCTTGCAGACTGACCCCCTCCCGCCCTCCTGGACTCCCCCCTCCCAGACTCAACCCGTTCCCAGACTGACCCCACTCCCGGACTGAGCCATCCCAGATTTCCATGCCTCCTGGGCCGTCCTTCCCTCCCTTCCTCCATCCCTCCCTCCCTCCCGAACAACTGCCACTCGGGGTTCGAACCCCCATCCCAGACTGACCCCCCTCTCAGACTGACCCTACCTCCCTCATTGACCCTCTCCCTCCCTGACGGACCCCTCTCCTTCCCGGATTGAGCTCCCTACGAGCCTGAGACTCCTCCCAGTCTGTACTCCCTCGATCCTTCCCTCTGAGACCGACAGTCCTACTAGACTGAGCCCCTCGCAGAGAGCCCCTTTCCCGACTGAGCCCTTCCTGGACTGACCACCGCCACTCCCCAACAGCCTCTCTGCCGGGTCCAAATCCCTCCACGTGTAACACTCCCCCACCCCCTTCCACCCCAGACCGACCCGGTGGCACAGTGGTTGGCACAGTTGCTTCACAGCTCCAGGATCCCAGATTCGTTTCCCGGCTTGGGTCACTGTCTGTGCGGAGTCTGCACATCCTCCCCGTGTCTGTGTGGGTTTCCTCCGGGTGTCCGGTTTCCTCTCACAGTCCAAAGATGTGCAGGTTAGGTGGATTGGCCATGATAAATTGCCCTTCATTTCCCAAAACCTTAGGTGGGGTTACGGGGACAGGGTGGAGATGTGGGTTTAAGTCGGGTATTATTTCCAAGGCCTGATGCAGACTTGATGGGCCACCCACACAGAGGTCCGACGTCCCGTGGGTCCCCCACCACCGACGACCCCCCCATCCCAGACTGAGGCCCCTTCCCAATCTGACCAACCCTCTTCCCTCCTGGACTGTGTCCCCTCCCCCTCCTGGACTGTTCCCTCTCCCTCCCTCCTAGACTGAGCCCACTACCCCTCACCATCCTGCACTGACCCTCCTCTAGGACGGACCCTCCTCCCAGACTTCACTCCCCCTCGGACTAGCCTCCTGACTCTCCAGGACTGACCCTCCAGTAGACGTATTCTCTTCCCAGACTGACCCTCCTCCCGGACAGACCCTCTCCCCAGACTGTCCCTCCTCCCGGACTGACCCTCCTCCCAGACTGTCCCTCCTCCCAGACTGTCCCTCCTCCCAGACTGACCCTCCTCCCAGACTGTCCCTCCTCCCAGACTGTCCCTCCTCCCGGACTGACCCTCCTCCCGGACTGACCCTCCTCCTGGACTGACCCTCCTACCAGATTGACCCTCCTCCCGGACTGACCCTCCCCCCAGACTGACCCTCCTCCCAGACTGACCCTCCCTCAGACTGTCCCTCCTCCCAGACTGACCCTCCCCCAGACTGTCCCTCCTCCCAGACTGACCCTCCTCCCAGACTGACACTCCCCCCAGACTGACCCTCCCCCAGACTGACCCTAGCCCCAGACTGACCCTCCTCCCAGACTGTCCCTCCTCCCGGACTGACCCTCCTCCCAGACTGACCCATCTCCCAGACTGACCCTCCCCCAGACTGTCCCTCCCCCAGACTGTCCCTCCTCCCAGACTGTCCCTCCTCCCAGACTGTCCCTCCTCCCAGACTGACCCTCCCTCAAACTGTCCCTCCTCCCAGACTGACCCTCCCCCCAGACTGACCCTCCCCCCAGACTGACCCTCCCGCCAGACTGTCCCTCCTCCCAGACTGTCCCTCCTCCCAGACTGACCCCCCTCCCAGACTGACCCCCCTCCCAGACTGACCCTCCCCCAGACTGACCCTCCCAGACTGTCCCTCCTCCCAGACTGACCCTCCCCCAGACTGACCCTCCCCCAGTCTGTCCCCCCTACCAGACTGACCCTCCCCCCAGACTGACCCTCCTCCCAGACTGTCCCTCCTCCCAGACTGTCCCTCCTCCCAGACTGACCCTCCTCCCAGACTGACCCTCCTCCCAGACTGACCCTCCCCCCAGACTGTCCCCCCTCCCAGACTGTCCCCCCTCCCAGACTGTCCCTCCCCCCAGACTGACCCTCCTCCCGGACTTACCCCCCTCCCAGACTGACCCTCCTCCCAGACTGACCCTGCTCCCAGACTGTCCCTCCTCCCGGACTGACCCTCCTCCCAGACTGACCCTCCTCCCAGACTGACCCTCCTCCCAGACTGACCCCCCTCCCAGACTGACCCTCCTCCCAGACTGTCCCTCCTCCCGGACTGACCCTCCTCCCGGACTGACCCTCCTCCCAGACTGACCCTCCTCCCGGACTGACCCTCCTCCCGGACTGACCCTCCTCCCAGACTGACCCTCCTCCCAGACTGACCCTCCCCCCAGACTGACCCTCCCCCCGGACTGACCCTCCCCCAAACTGTCCCTCCTCCCAGACTGACCCTCCTCCCGGACTGACCCTCCTCCCGGACTGACCCTCCTCCCTGACTGACCCTCCTCCCAGACTGTCCCTCCTCCCAGACTGACCCTCCCCCAGACTGACCCTCCCCCAGATTGACCCTCCCCCAGACTGACCCTCCTCCGGACTGACCCTCCTCCCAGACTGACCCTCCCCCGGACTGACCCTCCTCCCAGGCTGTCCCTCCTCCCAGACTGACCCTTCTCCCAGACTGACCCTCCCCCAGACTGTCCCTCCCCCAGACTGTCCCTCCTCCCGGACTGACCCTCCTCCCGGACTGACCCCCCTCCCGGACTGACCCTCCCCCGGACTGTCCCTCCTCCCAGACTGTCCCTCCTCCCAGACTGTCCCTCCTCCCAGACTGACCCTTCTCCCGGATTGTGCAGAAAGAAGACTTCCCTCCAGGAGTAGTTGCAGTATTTAACTCTTCAACATCACACCCAAAAATAGCTTATAATTACAATCATCCCTTAAACAAGACAACTCAACACAGTAAATCCTCTTAATTACTACCTCTATTCCCAATTAATGATGATCTTTCAGGAATCACTGGGAGCAGGAAGGGTCCCAGAGGATTGGAAAGTGGCTAATGTTGCACCGCTGTTTAAGAAGGGAGGGAGGCAGAAGATGGGAAATTATAGGCTGTTTAACATGCCTTTTCTATCGCCTGATTTATTTTCTACCCCACATCCTGACTACTGCTAGGGGGCCTGTAAATAACTCCCATCAGAGTATTTTTACCTTTGCCATTCCTCAACTCTACTCACAGAGATTCTATGCCTTCTGATCCGATATTGCTACTTGTTATTGATTTAATTTCATTCCTTACTAACAATGCAACCCCGCCCCCTTTGCCCACCTGCCTGTCCTTTCGATAGGACACATATCCTTGGATATTTCGATCCCAGTCCTGCTCCCCTTGCAACCATGTCTCTTTGATGCCCACAACATCGTACCAGCCAATTTCAAGGTGCGCTTCAAGTTCAATTTACCTTGCTCTGTATACTGCGCGCATTTAGGTACAACACCCTCAATCCTGCATCGACCACCTCCCTTCTCACACACGTCACTTTCTTTGCTCTGCCTGAGGGTGATGTTGCTCTCTTATTGCAAGCCTCCCAGCTGGAAGATTGGTGCCCCTCCAGTTTAGGTGCAGCCCGTCCTTCCTGTACAGGTCCCACCTGCTCCGGAAGAGATCCCAATGGTCCAGAAATCTGAAACCCTCCCTCGGCGCTGTGAGGCAGCAGTGCTACCCACTGCGCCACCGTGCTGCCCCAATTATGCTAAATGTGTTTGATTGTGTGCAGGTGGTAGTCACTCCGCCTCTGTTACTCCTGACTCCTGGATCCAACCCCGGCTTCATGACCCGTCCAGCCTATTGGCCTCCTCCCCCAAGTGCATTCGCCTCTCCCCGGCATATTGCCCAGAACTGGTAGCCCTCAGCAAACAATCATCAGCCTTCTTGCATGCATGCATGAAGAATCATGGCCAGCTTTCGTCGAACCTAGTTTTGCATTTTGTTTCAAATCTGGTAAGGAACCATTCTGATTCTCTAAACCTCAGTATCCTGAATGGATTATTTCAGCGATGGTATCATTAGCTGGGAGCGCCTGTCGGTCCACACAATTACATCAGGTTTGTTAACCCTGTGCCTCAAGTGTATAATCCTTGCCTTCCTGGCAATATTTATTCTGATTTGTGATATTAATTCCGCAATAATGTGTTTTAAAGGTCACCCTTCATAAAATCTCGAGCTATTTTGAAAATATGTGGAAATATTTGGACTGCACAGAAATGAGAAAGCTAGAATTAAGTCAGAGGAAACAGCCATGGCCATAAGTAGCTTGTACTGCACGACCACTGACACGTGTCACATCATGGGAGCAGCTGATGGTTTCTGACATTGTTTCGATGGAGGTGGGTGGCATTAAGTAGTTGAGAGGAAAAATGTTGGTCTGCCAGAGAGTGCAGCATGAGTTGAGACTGGAGTGTCGGACGCACCACAACACTGGCGGCCAAAAGACAAAGGCGGGAGTTTGAGCAAGATCTTGCTTTCTGGTTCCTCTTGGATCATTCATACTTTTCAAGTGCTTAAATCTCACTGTACCCTATGCACGGTGAAATAATGTTTAGTGCTCTATAAATGCTGCGATTTTAGTGTTTCTTTATGTTCCATAGAAGCCATCGATTCCCCACAGTGCAGAAGGAGACCATTCAGCCCATCACACCTGCAGTGACCCTCTGAATGAGCACCCTACCTAAGCCCAATCCCCTGCCCTATCCCCTTAAACCCACATTGTTAGACACTAAGGGGCAATTTAGCACGGCCAATCCACCTACCCTGCAAACTTTTGGACTGTGGGAGGAAACCGGAGCACCCGGTGCAAACCCACGCACACACAGGGAGAATATGCAAGCTCCACACAGACCATCATCCAAAGCCAGAATTAAACCCTTGCACTGTGAGGCAGCAGGGCTAACCACTATGCCACCTTGCCGTGTTGGGCCAGAGTACTCGTTGCTAGGTTTCTACATGCAATTCTCTGCACACTATCTGGGAAAGATATGGAGCTGAAAGGCTAGAATCTTGGGGAGAGGGACGGGAGTGAGTTTCATGAGGTTCTCACACAGTATCTCGCGGGTTGCCCCACTGTCATGAATCCCTCTTCTCCCCACCCTCCATTCCCCAGGATGTCCCCCAGTCTCCACTCTGCTCATTACATCCCCACACCCACTTCAGTCCCACGCATTCCACTTATCGACCATCCGGACTGTCTGGACTCCCGCCTACATTCTCTCCATCTGTATCCCCGCCGGATGGAATCAAGCACAACAGGACTGAGGGGGCGCAGCCACCCAGAGTGATGCGATAGCCCTGTATCTTTACCCCACACGAAGAAAGAGTCGCTGAGCTGATCGGGGAGGAGTATAACTGTGCCTGTGCAGGTGGCAAAGCGTGGGCAGTGAGATATAGAGAAAACCCTCAGCACACGCTGTGTTCCTCAAGCCTCAAGTGAGTAAACATCTCACTTCATTTATCTCCCGTGATGTACTAATGCCATCTCCCTCCCCTTGCAGGCAAATCAGACAAGGAGCCTGGACCATCCTTTGTTCACAAGGAGGTCCTCCCCCCCTCCCCATCCCTCTCTGCAAAGGGCGGGGATCCAATCAGTGGCACTGATGTTTAGTTCTTCAGATTTCATTGGCACAATCGACTAGCCAATGAAGGGTGGGTTGGCATTTCAGGGAAAATGACTGCCTCTTGTGGCAGACGAGGCACAGCTGATTCGTGTGAAGCCTGCAGTTAGCATGACGAGCACATACCTCGAAGGCACCCTCATTCTCCCAATTAAAATTCCATACAGCTCAAGCCCTTTGTCCTCATTGTGCTACCTGAGTGAGGTGTGCTATTCACACGGCTGTCATGCCTCCCCAAATGAGAGGGCCTTCATTCCTCGAGGCAGGGATGCAAACTATTCCTGAGTTCCCCACTCTGCCCTTGCAGCCTGGCCTCTCATGGGAACCTCACCCATGAACCTCACAGTCGCCCCCAGTGCCGAACCTCTCAATTCACCTCCCCCACCCAACTGTAATGAACCGATAAATGTTAATAGTCAGAACACGGTTCGATCCCTGTAGAACTAGGATTGACCTGAAGTGTATGAAAAATAATGATTTTTTTTCTGCCAAACGTAAACAAGATTGACCTTTATACAAGTATGCAGAGTTTTCAAGGCAGGATTAGATAGAATCATAGAATTTACAGTGCAGAAGGAGGCCATTCAGATCGGGTCTGCACAGCTCCACCCTATCCCCGTAACCCCACCTAATATTTTTGGACACCAAGGGCAATTTAGCATGGCCAATCCACCTAACCTGCACATCCTTGGACTGTGGGAGGAAACCGGAGCACCCGGAGGAAACCCACGCAGACACGGGGAGAACGTGCAGACTCCGCACAGACAGTGACCCAAGCCGGGAATCGAACCTGGGATCCTGGCGCTGTGAAGCAACAGTGCTAACTACTGAGCTGCCCCAGATAGTCTTTTGATCTGTAAGAGAGTTCAACGGTGTGGGGTGAAGACAGGGAAGTGGAGCTAAGACCACTGTTAGCTCCGCCATGATCTCATTGAAATGTGGAGCAGGCACGAGGGGGTCAAATAATCTACTCCTGCGCCTATTTCTTACATTTATATGTCCTTCCATTCCACCGCCCTGTTTTATATTTTCAGAATGTGCCAGATTTTACACTCAGCTTCAGATAAGCACGACCCAACTTATCCTTTATTTGTCTTCTTTCGTACAGGCCTTGCCTGAAATGTACTTCTCTCATATAAAGTGGGGTCTAGCCTGTTTTAGCACAATCACTATCACAAGGTGGCTGTTTGAGTTGGGTCCGTTGAACTGTAAGTTACAGACTTTTCTCTCAGGACACCAGCTGGGCACCCAACAGGCAGAAGCTATTGGAGAATAGCTCCTCCAATGGGTCACTGGGAATATAGCATGCGTTTAATACCAGGACAATAAGGGAGATGGTGGCACAATGGTAATGCCACTGGACTGGTAACCCAGAGAGGACTTGGCTAATACTCTAGGGGCACCGGTTCAAATCCTGGCATTGAATTTAAATTCAATTAATACATCTGTAATGTAAATCTCGGGCTGGGTACCCCCAGCCGCCCACGGCGTTTGTGGCGGCAGGATGCTCTACTTTCCCCACTTGCCAATAGGATTTCCCATTGACGTCACACCCAGCCGCCGGGAAATGCATGGGCAGGGCTTGCTGCCGGTGGGAGCAAAGAATCCCATTGGCCGGAGAATTCCGGCCCCAGTCACCATGAAACCATTGTATTTTATCATAAAAAACTCATCTGGTTTGCTAATGGCCTTGAGGGAAGGAAATCTGCCGTCCTTGCCTCCATGTGTCTTCAGACCTACAGAAATGTAGTTGACTTTCAACCGCACCGAGCAAGTCACTCAATTTCTAGGGCAATTAGGGACGGCCAGCAGTGTTCATATTCCATTTCAGCCGGTGATGTCTTGATATGCAAACATGCAGCTAATGAACACATAGAATAGGACACGACCAATGAGAAGTCAGGACACTCAGAGGTGGTATCTCACTATAAAAGGGATGAGGCACTCACACCCCGCCACTTTCCACAGACCAACATGTACAGAATGAGACAGGGTTTATCCTCAGCATCACACCCCAGCACATGGATTAGAGCAAGGCTGGTTCAGTTAGACTGAGTTACTACATTTGGATCAGCAGAGATTCGAACTCATTGAGAACTGTGCTAATAGTTCAATAAAACACATTGAACTCACTTCAAATATCCCAGGGTATAAATGCTTCAGGAGGGATAGAGAGGGAGGTAAAAGGGGTGGAGGAGTTGTATTACTGGTCAGAGATGATCTCACAGCTGTGATTAAGGAGGGCACAATGGAGGATTCGAGCACTGAGGCAATATGGATAGAGTTAAGAAATAGGAAGGGTGCAGTAACATTGTTGGGACTTTACTATAGACCTCCCAAAAGTGAGCGTGAAGTAGAGGTACAAATATGTAGACAGATTATAGAACAATGTCAGAGCAATAGGGTGGTTGTGATGGGAGATTTTAATTTCCCCAACATTGAATGGGACTCGTGTAGTGTTGGAGGTGTAGATGGAACAGAATTTGTAAGGAGCATCCAGGAGAGTTTTTTAGAACAGTATGTAAATAGTCCAACTCGGGAAGGGGCCATACTGGACCTGGTATTGGGGAATGATCCCGGCCAGGTGTTGACGTTTCAGTCGGCGATTACTTTGGGAATAGCGACCACAATTCCATAAGTTTTAGAATACTCATGGACAAAGACGAGAGTGGTCCTAAAGGAAGAGTGCTAAATTGGGGAAAGGCCAACTATAACAAAATTCGGCAGGAGCACGGGAATGTGGATTGGGAACAGCTGTTTAAGGGTAAATCCACATTTGAAATGTGGGAGTCTTTTAAGGAAAGGTGGATTAGAGTGCAGGACAGACATGTTCCTGTGAAAATGAGAGATAGAAATGGAAAGATTAGGGAACCATGGATGACGGGTGGAATTGTGAGACTAGCTAAGATGAAAAAGGAAGCATACGTAAGATCGAGGTGACTCAAAACTGATGAAGCTTTGGATGAATATCGAGAAAGTAGGACGAATCTCAAACGCGCAATAAAGAGGGCTAAAAGGGGTCATGAAATATCTTTGGCTAACAGGGTTAAGGAAAATCCCAAAGCCTTTTATTCGCATGTAAGGAGCAAGAGGGTAACTAGAGAAAGGATTGGCCTACTCAAAGACAAAAGAGGGAATTTATGCATGGAGTCAGAGGAAATGAGTGAGCTTCTTAATGAGTACTTTGCATCAGTATTCACCAAGGAGAGGGACATGATGGATGTTGAGGCTAGGGATGGATGTTTAAATACGCTAGGTCATGTCAGCATAAGGAAGGGGGCGGTTTTAGGTATTCTAAAAGGCATTAAGGTGGACAACTCCCCAGGACCGGATGGGATCTATCCCAGGTTACTGAGGGAAGCGAGGGACGAAATAGCTGGGGCCTTAACAGATATCTTTGCAGCATCCTTGAGCACGGGTGAGGTCCCGGAGGACTGGAGAATTGCTAATGTTGTCCCTTTGTTTAAGAAGGGTGGCAGGGATAATCCAGGGAATTATAGACCTGTGAGCTTGACGTCAGTGGTAGGCAAACTGTTGGAGAAGATACTGAGGGATAGGATCTATTCACATTTGGAAGAAAATAGACTTATCAGTGATAGGCAGCATGGTTTTGTGCAGGGAAGGTCATGTCTTACAAACCTGATAGAATTCTTTGAGGAAGTGACAAAGTTAATTGATGAGGGAAGGGCTGTAGATGTCATATACATGGACTTCAGTAAAGCGTTTGATAAGGTTTCCCATGGCAGGTTGATGGAAAAAGTGAAGTTGCATGGGGTTCAGGGTGTACTAGCGAGATGGATAAAGAACTGGCTGGGCAACAGGAGACAGAGAATAGTGATGGAAGGGAGTGTCTCAAAATGGAGAAGGATGACTAGTGGTGTTCCACAGGGATCCGTGCTGATGAGCAAGTTTGCAGATGATACTAAGATTGGTGAAGTTGCAGATAGCGAAAGCGGACTGTCAGAGAATACAGCAAAATATAGATAGATTTGAGAGTTGCGCAGAGAAATGGCAGATGGAGTTCAATCCAGGCAAATGCGAGGTGATGCATTTTGCAAGATCTAACTCAAGAACGGACTATATGGTCAATGGCAGAGTCCTGGGGAAAATTGATGTAAAGAGAGATCTGGGAGATCAGGTCCATTGTACCCTGAAGGAGGCAACGCAGGTCGATAGAGTGGTCAAGAAGGCATACAGCATGCTTGCCTTCATCGGACGGAGTATTGAGTACAAGAGTCGGCAGGTCATGTTACAGTTGCATCGAACTTTGGTTAGGCCACATTTGGAATACCGTGTGCAGTTCTGGTTGCCACATTACCAGAAGGATGTGGATGCTTTAGCGAGGGTGCAGAGGAGGTTCACCAGGATGCTGCCTGGTATGGAGGCTGCTAGCTATGAAGAAAGGTTGAGTAGATTAGGATTGTTTTCATTGGAAAGACGGAGATTGAGGGGAGACCTGATTGAGGTCTGCAAAATTATGAGGGGTATGGACAGGGTGGATAGCAACAAGCTTTTTCCAAGAGTGGGGGTGTCAGTTACAAGGGGTCACGATTTCAAGGTGAGAGGGGAAAAGTTTAAGGGAGATGTGCGTGGAAAGTTTTTTACGCAAAGGGTGGTGGGTGCCTGGAATGCTTTGCCAGCGGAGGTGGTAGAGGCGGGTACGATAGCATCATTTAAGATGCATCTGGACAGATATATGAACGGGTGGGGAACAGAGAGAAGTAGACCTTGGAAAATAGGCAACAGGTTTAGATAAAGGATCTGGATCAGCGCAGGCTGGGAGGGCCGAAGGGCCTGTTCCTGTGCTGTAATTTTCTTTGTTCTTTGTTGTTCAAAGTCTGGAGCATCTTTTACTCAAAACTGCATCCAGTGGCAGCTTGCGTTATTCCAAATTACATAACACAACAATGGAGACTGACAGTGATCTCAATGCCCGGGGGGGCGGGGGGGGGGGGGGGGGGGGGTTAGGTGAGGTTTGCCAGTTCCTCATACTATTGAATCATTGCTGCTGGGAAGAGTACAGGCCTGGATATCAGGCGATAATCGGGTCAGGCTTCATTCTCATGCTGTTCATTGATATGCCGCCTGCCAATACTCACAAAACATGCACTCAGATTAGGTGCCAGGAGCTTGCCTTTGCCTTGGCAGCTGCAACCCAGCAAAGATCAAGGACGGGAAAACATTGTAGAAGTTAAAAAGGAGAGCGTGTGCATGATATAGCAGTCAGCGCACGTACAAGCACTGGGATTGTTCCCTTCTGAACAAAGGTGGTCAAGATTCAGGAGGGTTTCAATGAAGTAGAGAGCAACAGTTTCCACTGGCGGGCTAGTTAATAACCAGTGGATATTGGTTTTGGATCATTGAGAAAGAATCAGTGGGGAGATGAGAGTTTTCCTGAGGCAGTGCTTTTACGATCTGGAATGCACTGACTGAAAGAACAGTGATGTGGAGATGCCGGCGTTGGACTGGGGTGAGCACAGTAAGAAGTCTTACAACACCAGGTTAAAGTCCAACAGGTTTGTTTCAAACTCCTTGGAGCTGTGCTCCGAAAGCTCATGTTTGAAACAAACCTGTTGGACTTTAACCTGGTGTTGTAAGACTTCTTACTGAAAGAACAGTGGCAGAACATTAAATAACTTTCCTCTTTAATTATGTAAAAGGGCAAATATTTACATTTCGCGGGGAAAGTAACCGGGGACTGGGACTAACCGAATAACTCTTTCAACGAGCCAGCACAGACACTATGGGCTGGCTGGCCTCTTTCTGTGCTGTGGAGTATAGGGATGGCCAAGTTCAAGGGCGAGCTTTCCTGGCCATCACAAACCCATCCCAATAACTTCTCTCTGCCCCAGCAGCCCTCACGTTTTGCTCCTCGCTCACGCTCTCTCTCTCCAGCTGATAAAGCGTCCCTTAAACCTGCCCCCTTAACATTGCCTCCCGGGCAGCACGGTGGCGCAGTGGGTTAGCCCTGCAGCCTCACGGCGCCGAGGTCCCAGGTTCAATCCCGGCTCTGGGTCACTGTCCGTGTGGAGTTTGCACATTCTCCCCGTGTTTGCGTGGGTTTTGCCCCCACAACCCAAAAGATGTGCAGGCTAGGTGGATTGGCCACGCTAAATTGTCCCTTAATTGGAAAACATTAATTGGGTACTCTAAATTTATTTTTAAAAAAGAGAAAAAAAAACATTGCCTCCCAACGGGCTTCTCCTTTTACTGTTTGACGTCTTCACCTTTGAGAAGTGCCTTGGGATGTTTTATGATGATAAAGACTCTATATAAATGCAAATTGGTATTGAATTCAGTTCTCTTCAAAAGATTATTGTTTTGTGTATCAGCTGCTCACTGGGGGATATGTTTCCCCAGTCCTTAATAACCTAAAGTGTACCATTCCTTGTCTAACTTGATTGCAACTAAAAATAGTAGTGGAAGGGCGTCTTTTGAGGTTTACCCAACCTGGGAGTCATTTATTCAACCTTTTCCTTTAAGTGGCAATTACACTGTTGGAACACATGCTACTAGGTGACGTCCAATAAGTAGAAGTTGAGTGAACCAAGGTCCATTGTGAAGGATTACAATCCATTCGTCACTTTTTGATGCATTAGTTTGTTTGAGATTCTGGGTTAATCCTGAAGGCCAAAGACGGCTAAATGTATCAGCAGCAACAACCTATACTTACCCAGCAGGTAATAATATGCCCAAGGTTCTTCATGGGAGCACTACAAAACATCATATTACACATGGCCACAAGCTTGGTCAAGGAGGTGGGTTTGAAGGAGAGCCTTGTCATAATATACACCAGTATATCATGGTTCAGGCACACACTGATGGACACACACAGGGACCAATCAACATGTACAAACACTGCAGCCAATCACCAGTTAGAATACACACACTATAAAGGCAGAGGGCACCACCGTTCCCGCTCATTCTGGGCGCTGCCTCTCAGTGTAACAAGAACTCATCCAGCCCAGCACAGACTCACACCACGTGCTGCGAGAATCAACTGGTTCGTACAAGGCTTAGGTCTCTAGTTTAAGTTAGCATCATTTAGACCCACAGTCATCGTGTGTTAGTTAGTTAGAAGTAGTTAATAAAATTGAGTTGAACCTTCATCAGTGTTGGAAGTGTCTGTTCATCTCTCAAGCCTACACTAGCCAACACTAGTGTATAGTGAAAGAGGAAAGTGAGAGAGAAGTGGAGATGTGTCGAGAGGGAATTTTAGAGCTTCGGTCCTGGGCAGCTAAAGGTGCACCGCCAATGTTGGAGGGATTAAAATTGGAGATGGTTAAAAGGCCAGAATTTGAGGAGCATAGATATCTCAGGAGACTGAAGTTGCAGCGGTGTCACGAATAATCCAGAGACAAAAATTAATACTCCGGAGGACGTGAACTTAAACTCCACCGTGTAAATTCAGCTAATAAAATCGGGACAGGACTTCCAGTGGCAGTATGTAGGAGGAGGGTGCACGTGGGGTAGATCCCACTAGAATCCTTGGTTTTTGGTCCTTTTTACCCGGTTTCTGGGGATAGTTTGTGCACTGACCCATCCCGGTGGAGTGCTATTTGCAAAAGGATATCAAAGAAGGAATATTGGGAAGAAGTGTGCGGACGTTAGAGTCAAACAAGGTGCCGAGTCCATTTGGAGGGAAGATGACGGAGGCATACCTGTCGGGTGGAGCTGCACCTATTACGGTGGATGTAGTGTTGGAGAGGTCATGTTGACATGTTGGACATGTTGATTGGTCTCCACACCAGCCGGCGTGGAGCCTGGACGGGGGGCTGTTGGCGGATCTGGGATTCTGTATGAAGTTGGCAAGGGTGATTGACGAATATGTGGGATTTAACAAGAATTGGAGAGGCTTCGCCACTGGTGTTGAGGGCTCAAAGGAGGTTGTGAGAGAGGGGAGATAATCTTGCATAAGGCACAGGTAGATAGGGAGGCAAGGGAGGAACGGCAATGGATGGGATTTTGGAGGTAAATGGAAAATATTCGGAGGATTGCACCCCAGAGGCACAGCCAGCAGGAAGAAACTGCAGACGCAGTTTGACTTGTTGTCCACTGATAAGGCGGTGTGCCAGCTGCTGCCCTCGAAGGGGGTAATATACAAATATGGGGAAAAGGCCAGTCACCTTTGTTTTGCCAGCTGAGGCAGCAGGCGGCCTCCCGAGAGATGGTTCAGGTTCGGGATATGGGAGGCGGGTTAGTATCTGAGCAGGACAAAGTGAATAGGGCATTCAAGGCACTTTACCAAAAATTGTCTAAGTCGGGGCCGTCTGCGGATGAGCCGGACATGTTGGAGTTTCTGGAGGGATTGGAGTGCCCAACAGTGGGGGAAGAAGATCGGGAAAGGCTGGAGGAGTCATTGGCAGTTGAGGAGGTTCTGAATCACGGTAGCATTGAGTCTGCACATCCTCCCCGTGTGTGCGTGGGTTTCCTCCGGGTGCTCCGGTTTCCTCCCACAGTCCAAAGATGTGCAGGTTAGGTGGATTGGCCATGATAAGTTGCCCTTAGTGTCCAAAATTGCCCTTCGTGTTGGGTGTGGTTACTGGGGTATGGGGATAGGGTGGAGGTGTTGACCTTGGGTAGGGTGCTCTTTCCAAGAGCTGGTGCAGACTCGATGGGCCGAATGGTCTCCTTCTGCACTGTAAATTCTATGACAGCTATAGGTAAAATGCAGACTGGTAAGGAGCCGGGGCCTCTCCCAAAGACAATGATGCAGGTGACCATTTTGTTTTCATTATAGGAAGGCAAGGACCCAGTGGAGTGCGAATCATACCAACCGATCTCCTCACTGAATGTGGACACTAAGATCTTGGCCAAGATATTGCCGCTTAGGTTGCATGAATGTTTCCTGCGGGTTGTCGGGGAAGATCAGACAGGTGGCCGTTTGTCCTCTAATGTGCGGCAGCTGTTAAATGTGGCACTATCCTCATTGAAAGGAGGGAACAGGAGGTTATTGTGGCTTTGGGTGCAGAGAAGGCTTTTTAATAGAGTGGAGCTACTTGTTTGTGGTGTTGCAACGGTGTGGGATAGAGCCCAAATTTCTGGCATGGGTCCGGTTACTAAATAAGGCTCCTAAGGCTGGTGTCCTCACCAATAACGTGAAGTATTTTCAGCTGCACAGGGAAATGAGGCAGGGTGCCTGATGTCCCCTCTCCTTTCCGCGTTGCCGAATGAGCCTTTGGCCATCACTTTAAGGACTTCAGATAAGTGGAGGGGGATACTGAGGTGGCGGGGGGGAGGGGGGGGGGGGGGGTAGAGCATAGGGTGTCCCTGTACGCTGGTGACCTTCTTTTGTGTGTCACAGACCCGATCCCCATAACGGGGGACATAATGGTGGTGTTGAAGCGTTTTGGGGCTTTTTCAGGATATAAATTGAATTGGGAGAAAAGTGAATGTTTCCCGGTCCCGTCGCCGGGGAAGGGAGCCAATCTGGGGGTGTTGCCATTCCACTTAACTGGGACTTGTCATAATATACATCTATGTATATAATGGAGTGCAGACAGGCAGTGATTGACACACAGGATGACCAGTGAGCACACAGAACAGAGCAGCCAATCACCAGACAGGACACGACCACTATAAAGCCAGAGGGCACCAGTTTTCCCGCTCTCTCTGGACGCAGCCACTGAGACAGTCAGAGCTCGTGAGCATGGCCAGTGCAAACACCATGTGGTAGCTAGTAAGTCTGGTCAGGCTAGTGTCAGGTCTCCAGTCAAGTCAGCATAGTGTCAACCCACAGTTGAACATGTACAATAGTTTAGATGTTAAATAAAATCGTGTTGGCATCTCATCAGTGTTGGAAGTCTGTCTCTCGCTACACTGCATCAAGTGCAGTCCACATCGACCCAGCCTGCCCAACACATCAGGACTCAATTTAAATTTCATGGGGATTGGGCTCGGCTTTGTAAGTTGAACTTTACGAGCCTGGTCAGGAGGGTTAAGGCCGACTTACAGGGATGGGACAGCCTCCCTCTGTCTTTGGAGGAGCGAGTCTAATCAGTGAAGATGAAAAATCTACCGAGGTTTCTGTTCCTATTCCAGTCTTTGCTGGTTTTCCTACCGTAAGTGATCTTTGTGCGCACGGAGAAATTGATTTTGTCTTTCATCACTGATTACCCTGGCCACTGGAAGTTGTTAATTTCTGTTTTGCTTGTAACTGAAACCAGGTTTAACGTTGGCAGCACTGTAACAGTTACAATGTCTGTGTCATTTTAAGCAGCTGGCACTGTGGCTGGATTGTAGTGGAGTTACTGAATGGAACATAACACTGTTGTCACTCAGATTCAGTCTGACAGAACAAGTGCAGTGAAGAGAGTAAGGAGAGAGATTAGGAGGCATTTCTTAATGCAGTGGAATATGGAATGTTCTGTCACAGCAGTTCAGGCAATATTTTTAAGCCAAATTAGGTAAATATTAGAAGCAGAGAACGGTCTTAAGCTATCGAGAGAGAACGGGGCAGTGAGATAACGGTAGGATTGCTCTAGCAAAGGGTCAGCACAGACTTAATTGGCAGAATAGCCTTCCTTTGTGCAGTAAATCTCTGCACTCGCAATTGAATCCTTTAAAAAAATGTTGAATGCAGGACCGAGAGGTAGGCAATCCCTAAGTGACAAAGATTAAGAATGAGAAAATGGAGTGATGACAGGATGGTAAGGGCGGCTCAGATGGAAAATGGCTCCATCAATTCTCTCAATCTAAACTTCTTTTTATATTACTCATTCTATCTGTTTAACTTCAAATGTAGTTAAGTTTTAACTTTATGCTGTGCTTCCATTAAAAGAGTGTGAAACAACAACAGCCTGACTGAGAATATCAAACTGTGAGTGTACCAACCGTGCAGCGCTCTCCTCTACACTGGTGAGACCTGGACAACCGATGCCAGGCAGGAGAAATGGCTGAACAGTCTCCACCTTCGCTGTCCCAGCCGTATCCTTGGCATCTCTTGGTAGGAGAACTCAAAGGTTCTGGAGCGTGCTAATTTCATCAGTGTCCACAATTTCAACAAGGCAACAGCATCTATAGTGGCTCAGCCATGTTGATCGTATGGATGACAGCTGTGTACACAAAGACCACCTGTATGGTGAAATAGCCACTGGGCTCAAATATCCTGGTCATCCATAACTGCCATCGTGATGCCGCCAAGTGAGCTACAAAGATGGTGGACACTGACAACTGGGGGACAATCCCAACGGCTGTGATCTCTGGAAGATGACTGTTTGGAAGGACAATGGAAGAGGTGAGCAGAAACAATAAACTCAGCTGTATGAGAAGAGGGTCCAGCGAATACCGACGCCAGTGAATTGTGGACCTTCTCAGCCCAGATTCTTTCTCCCCAGTTAATGTGGCAGAGACTGCAGTGTGGGGGGGGGGGGGGGGGGGGGAGAGGGGGGGAGGCTCCTGAGTCACACCAGGCACTGCTCAACACAGTCAACCACCATGGCGCTAACCATTGACTTATGAGACAAAGGTTTCCATCACTCCAAGCTTCATCACACCAACCTCCATCGTGCCAACCTCCATCACACCAAACTCCATCACACCAAACTCCATCACTCCAACCTCCATCACTCCAACCTCCATCACTCCAACCTCCATCACTCCAACCTCCATCACTCCAACCTCCATCACTCCAACCTCCATCACTCCAACCTCCATCACTCCAACCTCCATCACTCCAACCTCCATCACTCCAACCTCCATCACTCCAACCTCCATCACTCCAACCTCCATCACTCCAACCTCCATCACTCCAACCTCCATCACTCCAATCTTCATCACTCCAACCTTCATCACTCCAACCTTGATCACTCCAACCTTGATCACTCCAACCTTCATCACTCCAACCTTCATCACTCCAACCTCCATCACTCCAACCTCCATTACTCAAACCGTCATCACTCCAACCGCCATCACACCAACACCCATCATTCTAACCTTTGTCACACCAACTTCCATTATGCCAACATTCTTCATTGATTGACAGGTGCTCTGTCTGAGTGCTGCCCCCAAACCTAGTCTTTCTAGGAATCTCTGCAGAATAAAGAGATAGTCTCTTTTAAAAAGCTGCAGTTACAAATAACACCTGGTCAAAAGAGGAAGCACTTCAGAATTAATTGGCCCCTGAAGAGCTATATAAATAAACAATGATAATCAGTCCTTTAACATTTACTGGACCCGCCAATCAAGAGGCATGTAAAAAGCAATGGACCATGAAGTGGAATGTAAACAATGCAGTTCAAAGCTTTTATCATTGAGGCATAAAGTTACAAAGCAATAAAATTAACTGTGATAAAAACACCAAAGGTTTCTGCCACATTAAAGGGAAGACTTCCTCCTTATTCTTACAGATCATGGATATTGACATGCTGAGAGGCCGTTTAAACATTTAAGGCTACAGAGAGAACATTTTCACTTTCTTGTTGGAGGTCATTGATATCAACATTCTGCGAGATTCGAACATAATAGAGGGGAGACTTTAAACTGAAACTGACTTGCTGAAAGACGATTTTTAAGGCTACAGATGGGAAGGCCAGTCAAACGACCCCCATCCCAGGAAAGGCCCCTGACCTGAGCCTCTCCAGTTTGGCCCAAGCTTCCCAAACCCTCAGCCCTCCTCAGCACACTGAAGGCACAGGTAGGGAGTGTACTTACCCCCTTGCCACCCCTCGGAGTGCAAGGCACCAGGTCCCCGTTTGCCTGGACATGCACCAATTCACAGCAGGGTGACACCTCGCTGGGGGTGCTGGAACTTCTCAGGAGGCCGGTGAATTGGGCATCCTGCCCAATAATTACATTCTGCTGAATCTAAATGACTATTAGCATGCTCTCACTTGAGAAGCCCATCATGGCCAGCAGGACCTTGTCAGGGCTGGCTGGCTGGGCTGGGAGACGCGCAATAGGTTTGATGCCCGGCGGAAACCGTTTCTGCCCTTGCGCTCAAATCAGCGGGTCATCGCGATTCCCACCTCTGGCTAGTGGTTCCAGAGAATCGGCCCCATAGTCTCTGCGCACTCTGCTACTAGTAAACACAAATCACTTGCATTTATTGAATGCGATCATCCCACGGCAATTCATGGACGAGAAGTGGACACTGAGCTGTAGTACAAGGGGAGATGCAGGAGACCAAGAGGCTTTTGATATGAGTGAATGAGACAGCCAGGCAGGGAGTTTGAGGCAGAGAGGTATCCAGAGTATAAGTGTGAGATGATGGAAAGCTCTATCAGAGATAATGGAATAGACACATTCTCAGCATGTGGGCTTAACTGGCAAATTGTCCTTCCAAAGATAATGGTGGATCACCGTCTTGTACTGCTGAAATTTGAGTGCCGGAGGTGCTCCTGTCATGCTTCAGGTACAGGTTTCTAGGACTTTGACCCAGCAACATTGAAGGAATAGGCAAAATATGCAAGTTATATTGATCTGTGACCTGGAAGGGAATTTGAAGGAGATCGTGATCAGGTTTGCCTTACCCTTTTAGGCAGTGGGAGTCATGGGATGGGGAGTTGCTGCTGATGAGGACTCGCAAAAATGTCGCAGTACATCTTGTAGACAAGACACATAGCTACCATGATAGGCCGCAGATGGGTGAGCTATTAGACAAGGTGCCAATCCAGCAGATACCAGAGGTCCAAACAACAAAGGGGACGGCATGTGGAATAGAGAGACAATGGAGGTTTTAGAGAAGAGGGATAATGGATAAATAGGACTTGCAGTGTAAGAGGAGACAGGTAGAGTTTTCAATGGGTTGGAGATTATATGCTACAAGGCCCAGAGACTGGAGAAGTTAACATGAGAAAAGATACAGGCGCAAAGTTAACAAAAATCAACAGAGATAGGTGCTGTTGGATAGATGGGAATTAGTAATCTCGTGGATGGTTAGAATTTAGGGTTTAAAGATCAGATTGGGTGGTCAAACAGGACACCAAGGGTTGCTCACCTTGCTCAGCAAGAATGAGCAACTAGCAGTGGATGGAGGGATGGTAAAAGTAGAAAGATTTTGGCAGGAACTAAACTCATAGCTTCTACTCAGTGGTTAATGCAAGAATATTCTGGTTGATCGCCAGTCACTAGTGCTATAGGGCACATGCCAAGGCTTTTGCACAGTCGGCTCATTTATACATGACAATGAGTTCTGCCAAGCATCTAACCCAGACTTGGAGGCTCTTGATGCTGAAACTGAATGCCAGAAGTATGAACGCATTCCCTTCCGCAAAGCTGACATCCCAAGCCATGCCGATTAGAGAATTCACCAACAACCACAGCAAAGGCTTATGAACAAAGAACATACAGTGCAGAAGGAGGCCATTCGGCCCATCGAGTCTGCACCAACCCACTTCCACCCTATCACCCGTAACCCAATAACCCCTCCTAACCTTTTTGGTCACCACCGGCAATTTATCATGGCCAATCCACCTAACCGGGACATCTTTGGACTGTGGGAGGAAACCGGAGCACCCGGAGGAAACCCACGCAGACACGGGGAGAACGTGCAGACTCCGCACAGACAGTGACCCAGCGGGGAATCGAACCTGGGACCCTGAAGCCGCAGTGCTATCCACTTGCGCTATTGTGCTGCCCACGGTATCAATGGACACAGCTGATAAAAGAGCCTTCAACCCATTATGCCGCGACAGTCCTGCTTTGCAGTCAATTGATTTAATCGGTACAGTGGAAAACAATTCACATGCAAATTTACTTTGGTGCTTGTGATACTAATTGAATCAATAACTTCTTTAAACAATACAGGATTCACATCAATGTATAATTTGAATAATTAATTTGAGATTAATTGGAATTTAAAAACCATCGTTGCTCAATTTCTCATCAGCTTGTCTACCTCCCAAGACCTTCCATGAATAATTGCATTATTGAATGCATCCTACTCTTATTTGTGGTGACAATGGATGAGCATTAGTATCCACCAGATGATGGTTGCTGATATTAATGTAGAACTGCTTCAACAGAGAACTCCGCTGGATAATGCACTTCACTTTGTACCCGTTAATTGTCTGTCAGTTTAATTAGATGTAAACAAAGGTTTATTAATTTTTGCGTGCCATTTTTTTAACCAAGTAATTACAAGCTTTCCGGGTTTATGCAAATTGCAGTAAACAAACAGCATAAGTACTGGTTACATTGGCATTTGCCCCATGCAGGAGCCGAGATTTTTTTTTTGTGGTACGGCATTGGACTAAAGAAAAAGCACTGCTTGCGAATAAGCCTGGGCAGAACTATCTCTCAACTTTGATGGTGTGAAAAGGAAAGCAAGCCAACCTTGTAGCAAGCAATATTGAAGCCTTCTTCTCTTTCCAAACTTTCTCCTTCCTCTATTTCCTACCAGACAGCCGCTGCCACTTCCTCTCTGCATGTAACAAGCATTGGCTAATAGATCCCTGTTCATGTAACACGTGGCTTCCTTGTTTCCTATGTAACAGCTATAGCCAGCGATTCCTTGACACACGTATCTTAGAAGGTGACAAGTTTTTTGTTATATCTGCGAGGCAGCACCTGCAGTTTCTCGCTATTTCTGAAAGACTAAGCTAATGCATTTCCATATCACTGGGGATTTTCCTAATTCTGACCCCCTACTGTTAACATTATTTTTTTTAATTAATTTACGGGATGTGGGCATCGCCGGTTAGGCCAACGTTTATTGCTCATCCCTGGTTGTCCTTCAGAAGGTGTTGGGGAGCTGCCTTCTTGAACCGCTGCAGCCCTTGAAGTGCAGGTACACTCATAGTGCTGTTAGGGAGTGATATCATAGATATCATAGAATTTACAGTGCAGAAGGAGGCCATTCGGCCCATCGAGTCTGCACCGGCTCTTGGAAAGAGCACCCCACCCAAGGTCCACACCTCCACCCTATCCCCATAACCCAGTAACCCCGCCCAACACTAAGGGTAATTGTGGACACTGAGGGCAATTTATCATGGCCAATCCACCGAACCTGCACATCTTTGGACTGTGGAAGGAAACCGGAGCACCCGGAGGAAACCCATGCACACACGGGGAGGATGTGCAGACTCCGCACAGACAGTGACCCAAGCCGGAATCGAACCTGGGACCCTGGAGCTGTGAAGCAATTGTGCTATCCACAATGCTACCGTGCTGCGTGAGTTCCTGGATTTGGCCCCAACCACAGTGAAGGAACCACGATATATTTCCAAGTCAGGGTGGTGAGTGACTTGGAGTGGAACCTCCAGATGGTGGGGTTCCCAGGTATCTGCTGCTTTTGTGCTTCTGGATGGATGTGGTCATGAGTTCGGAAGGTGCTGCCAAAGGAACATTACATTGAGTTACTGCAGTGTATCTTGTAGATGGTACACACGGCTGCCACTCTTCGTCTGAGGTTGAGGGAGTGAATGTTTGCGGAAGGGTCGCAATCAAGCGGAATGCTTTGACCTGGATGGTGTCGAGCATTCCCCGATTATTTCCAGCGTACAGGTTAAATGCAAAGTAAGGGGACCCTATGCACTGTACAAACCAGCAGTCTAATGCTCATTTTAGCCTGGTACTCTGAAGTCTCCAAAGTTGTTGTTGGCCAAATTCCAGGGGTTGGGGGTTGGGGGGGGTATGCAGGGTATTTTCCCAAAATGTTTAAGAGATTGAACTTGGGAGTTATTCCTCTTCAGCTCCTGTATTTTTTTTTGCGCAGAAATAAAATGCAATGGGATTGATTTCTCTCATTGTGTTTCGGTAAAGGTTAACTGGGCACATGTTGAGACTGCACACCGTGACGGTGTCTAACCCCAATCCATGATTTTGCATCCATTAAAACTAATGGACAGAAAATCGTGATTTGCCAATGCATCATCTCATCAGGTGCATTTACGCTGAGTACTGTGAGTGTAGAACTGGATCATTTACCCCAATGACCTTCCAGGTATTTGGAGATATTAAGAAATTGAATCACAGTGGTTAACTAAATGGGGCTCGAAGTTGAAGGGCCCAATAAATGAAACCCTGCAGCCGACTGACTGAGGACAGCTATTGTCATGCTAATATTTTAAAAAGGTAATAGGTGTTCATAAAGCAATTGTAGATCAATTATTTGCCATTGACAGTGCTCAAGATCATATTACCAGGCACCGTCAATGCTTTGATGCAAAGAGCAGGGAATCTGTGTAGGATTTGGAAGCAATAAATCTTGATTCACAAATCACTTGAATTGCTAAAGAAGTATTAGGTTAAATGACAAAGGATAAATACTAGGTTGACAGGAGACATTCATGTTTGTACCTGAGGTTTTTAAGAGATATAGGTATATTGGGTTAATAACATATTGGCTTGTTGGCAGAGAGCAGAGTGGGTTTTACATAAGAACTAGGAGCAGGAGTTGGCAATTCAGCCTCTCGAGCCCGCTCCGCCATTCAATACGATCATGGCTGATCTCCTGCCGGCCTCAACTCTACTTTCCTGCCCGTTCTCCATCACCCTTCAACCCATTACTAAATAAAAACCTGTCTGTCTCCTTAATTTTGCTCAACGTCCCAGCACCCACTGCAATCTGGGGGAGTGAATTCCACACATTCACGACCCTTCGTGAGGAGTAATTTCTCCCCATCTCTGTTTTAAATCTGCTCCCCCTTATCCTAAAACTATGGCCTCTCGGTCTAGATTGCCCCACAAGAGGCAACATCTGCTGCATCTCTATTTTGTCAATACTTTTTATCATCTTATATGTCTCAATTACATCTCCTCTCTTTCTTCTGAACTCGAGAGAGTATAGGTGATGAACCATCAATCGAACGCGAGACGAGTTGCTGTACAAAAGTTAGGCTTTAATAAGCTAGAAGTTAGCCCTGCGGTCGACTACAGTAAATGGACGACCGCCGGGCGTTCTGGCTATTTATACCTCGATCTGGAGGCGTGGTTAACTCAGCCTCTCGACCAATTGGAGAGCCGTCACGTGACTGGTCTCAACCAATCGGTCGAGAGGCACATGACCGACCAGGGCCAATGGTAAGCCGGTGTTCTGCACCAATGGCAGACAGCTATGCAAATCATACCACCACAATAGGCTTAACTGCTCAATCTCTCTTCATACGGCAAAGCCCTCGGGCGGGATTTCCGTTCAGCCAACACCGAAACGGGAAAGGCAATTGGGCGGAGATTCGGTTCCCATGCCAAAATCATGGCAGGCGCCAATTTCACGGCAAATCACAATTCTCCGTCGCCCCGACAATGGTGTCAAGGCGTTCCGGAACGCCCGTACATTAAATGCCGTTTGCATATCATTAGCGGGCCGAATTTCCAACGGCACGGTTCACTTGTGCTTTTAAAAAATGGTGAATCCGCCGCCGTGGCTGATGAGAGAGAAAGAGGAGGTAGGACACAGGGAGGCTCGACGGTGACCTTTAGATTTAAGTCCTGTCTGCAGTCCTGGTTTTGTGATTCTCCAAGACTTTGCTCCCAGCATGATTCAGGTGAAGACCGTCCCATCAGAACTGTTGCCTTCTTCCCCAGTACTGGTGCCAATGTCTCATGAATTCAAACCCATTTCTCCCACACCAACCTTTGAGCTACGCATTTACCTCTTTAATCTGATTGACCCTGTGCCAATTAGCTTGTGGTTCAGGTATTCGTCCGGGTTTTATCACCTTTTTGGTTCTGCTTTTTAATTTACTCCCGAGCTGCTCATGTTCTCTCAGCAGAATCTAGACTGTCCTTGTTTTACTTATATAGTATCCACTTGGGCCATGATAGCTGGATCTTTCCCCTCCCCCCTCCAAGTTCCTCTGCAGCCCAGGTGAGATATCCCAAACCCTGGCACCATCTAGGCAACACAACCTTTGGGACTCATGATCCTATATTAACCCCGATTATGACTACATTTCATTGAATTATAGAATCCCTACAGTGCAGAAGGAGACCATTCAGCCCATCGAGTCTTCACCGACCCTTCCACCCATGTCCACCCCACTCTATCCCATAACCCCATAACCTGACTTGCACATCCCAGGACACTAAAGGAAAATTTAGCATGGCCAATCCACCTAACCCACACATCTTTGGACTGTGGGAGGAAACCAGAGCAGCCAGAGGAAACCCACAGAGACACGGGGGGAATGTACAAACTCCACACAGGCAGTGAACCAAGGCCGGAATTGAAGCTGGGTCCCTGGCACTGTGAGGCAGCAGTGCTAACCACTGTGCCACCGTGCCGCTCTACTCTCCCCACTTTAATGGCTTCCTGTACCACGGTGCTGTGGTCAGTTTGCTCATCCTCCCCACGAGTCCCTCTCTCGCCCGCACAGGGAGCAAGAATCTTGAACCTGTTGGACAAGGAGAAGAGCCGAAGCTCCTGCAACTCTACCTCTTGGATTCCTCTACGAGCCTCACTCATAGTCACAGCCTCCAGTCCCTAATCTCTGGCTGAATTAAAGGTAGTTGATCTAAGGGGTGTGACTGCCTGTTGAAATACAGCGTCCAGGTAACTCTACCCCACCCTGATGTGTCACAGTATCTGAAGCTCAGACTCCAGCCCATCAACTCTGAGCTGAAGTTCCTCGAGCAACCAACATTTGCTACAGATGTGTTCATTGAGAGCTACAGTGGGGTCAACCAGCTCCCACGTCATGCAGGTACAACACATTGCCTGGTCCTGCATCTCTATTTTATTTAATTTGTTTTTAATTTGTTTGGTATTTAAAATTTCCAACTGGCTTTTAGTTTTTTTAATTTGTAAAGTATGTTTCCTGTTTACCTTTAATCTGAAAGCAAATTAGAATAGGTGATGCAATTACTTACCAGCCAATGAACAGCATTCTTGGATTGATTTTCAAACTCAGCCCACTGCCCGAGTTGAGGTGTCCCTCACAGGTCCGACTGTCTCAGCTCCTCCCTCTTTTGCCTAACTCCCTGTTTCACCAAACTCCAGCTGCACTCTGATGCAACAAGGCAGCATTCAGTGCAGACCAAAAGGAGGGCTGGGACTTTTGGGGCTTGTTTACATTGTGAATTCTAGTCATATTTAATCTACACCAAGCCACGTAGCCCACTGGCCATTGTAACAGATAATTGATAGCATTCAACAAAGGCTTTAAAAATGTGAATGGACTGTGGAATTCTGCAGGGAATTTAATGTGGAGATAAATGCAAAGTTATGCGCACTACTGCAGAAATTATGAGACATTGTCATTCGCCCAATATTTACGGTCAAGTGTAGAAAGGATAAGATTTGCGTACGGTGATGAGGTATTCGGTGAAGCGGTCCAGTAATGTGAGCTGTATTTGGCCAATTTAATCAAACTTGAGAATCCACTAGAAGGCACTTAATTGCAAGTCTAAACAGATTATTTTAACTTTGTGAAACTTCTAATCACACTCAGGGTTATTTTCTAAACTGATATTCAAGGCTGACTCATCCTGAAGTGGAAAGAAGGAACATTTCTCAAGAACATCTCTTAAGTGCTTCAGATACAATGAATTTCTCTGAAATGTCGGAACTGTTGATAGGTAGGAAGCTTGGTTACCGTGGCAACCATTTCTTTTCACATCGGGCCTTACAACGATCAGTGAGATGAATGGTTTGGCTGAAGAAAGAATGTCAGCCAGGTCAACTCCAAATAGTGTCATGTGGTCATTACGGTTCACCTAAAATACCACAATGGCAGGTGATGCCTTGTTTTAACATTGCTGTCTGAAAAAATGTCACCACTGACAACAAAATCTCTGTCCAGATTATGCGCTTAAATCTTGGAATGGGGCTTGGAGCTACCACCTTCACAGTCAAGTGATATTTATACCAATTCAGCCAAGTTGACACAGCAAGTAGCTTCATTTGATTCTCAGCACAGCTGTTAAAGTTGCAGTCTCAACCTTCTGTAAAACCTGATAGCACACCTCTATACTTGTTTGTCATAGAATTTACAGTGCAGAAGGAGGCCATTCGGCCCATCAGGTCTGCACCGGCTCTTGGAAAGAGCACCCTACCCAAGGTCAACACCTCCACCCTATCCCCATAACCCAGTAACCCCACCCAACACTAAGGGCAATTTTGGACACTAAGGGCAATTTATCATGGCCAATCCACCTAACCTGCACATCTTTGGACTGTGGGAGGAAACCGGAGCACCCGGAGGAAACCCACGCACACACGGGGAAGATGTGCAGACTCCGCACAGACAGTGACCCAAGCCGGAATCAAACCTGGGACCCTGGAGCTGTGAAGCAATTGTGCTATCCACAATGCTACCGTGCTGCCCTGTTTCGTCCTTTTAAAATATATTTTATTCCAAACTCAAACAAGATTGGGTTTCAAAAACCACCCACAAACACAATTATTAGACATAGTTTGTAACATTCCTCCCCCCCCCACCCACACACACAACCCCCCGGCGACAAACAGATCCTTAAACATGGATAGGAACGGGTGCCACCGCGTACTGCCACTCCGACCCTCGATGGGTGAACTTAGACCGTAAGACCATAACACATAGGAGCAGAATTAGGCCACTCGGCCCATCGAGTCTGCTCCGCCATTCAATCATGGCTGATATGTTTCTCATACCCATTCTCCTGCCTTCTCCCCATAACCCCTGATCGCCTTATTAATCAAGAACCAATCAATCTCTCTCTTAAAGACACTCAGTGATTTGGCCTCCCCAGCTTCCTGCGGCAATGAGTTCCACAGATTCACCACCCTCTGGCTGAAGAAATACCTCCTCATCTCTGTTTTAAAGGACCGTCCCTTTAGTCTGAGATGGTGTCCTCTGGCTCTAATTTTTCCGACACGTGGAAACATCCTCTCCATGTCCACTCTATCCAGGCCTCGCAGTATCTTGTACATTTCAATAAGATCCCCTCTCATCCTTTTAAACTCCAACGAGTACAGACCCAGAGGCCTCAAACTTGACCTTTTCCTGGCTCAGAAATCAATGGAGGTCCCTCACCCACACCCACCAACCCCACCCCAGGTGCCGCTGCCGAATGCCAGTGCAGCAAAATCCTTCGCCAGGCAGTCAGGGAGGGCCACCACATCGGCCCCCTCCCCCTCCAGAAGCTCCGGCAACTCCGTGACTTCAAACATCGCCACCAAGGCCTTACCCGCAACTTGCCCTGGTACAGCACCCAGAACCGGACCTTGTTCCTTTAGAGCGCCGCTTTGGCCCTATTGAATCTCACCCACCTTTTAGCCAATGCCTTGATACATGTGTACGTGATTCCCCTCCCAGCTACAGTCCTGCGTTGCCTTGGCCTGCCCCAGTATGTTCACTTTGTGCATTCGCACAATCACACTGCTCCCCCACCCTCAGCTTCTGTCTCAGGGACAGCTGGGCCTGATCCACTTCGGGGTCCCCTCAAATACCTTCTCATCCACCAACTTCTCAAATATCTTCACCACGTATCTGGTGGCACTCGTTGCCTCCAATCCCTCTGGCAGACCCACAATACACAGATTCTGCCGCCTGGACTGGTTCTCCTGGTCGCTGACCGTCGCCCGCAGCACATTTCCCCCAACATCGACACCCTTGCCTCCAGTGAGACGATTCAGTCACTCCGGCCTGAGATCGTCTTCTCCACTTCTTTTATCATCCCCCCCTGTGCCTCCAGGCCCCCCTCCACTCGCTCCAGAGACCCGCGAAGAGATGTTGCTGCCCCCTCAATCACTCTCAACCTGCTCCCCTCCATTTCCTTGCGCTGTTGTCAAAATTCATCTTTAATGAACCTCACAAGCTGTCCCATCTGCCATGTGGCCCATCCCCTCTCTGCCAGCTTTCCCACTAGTGCTGCGCCACGAGACTCCTCCAACTCCTGAGCGAGGACGCTCACTGACTTCTGTCGGGTCTGGTACCCCTTCATCATCCCACCTGGGGGAGGGGGGGCGGGGGGGGGAGTCCACTAGCCATCTCTCTCCTCACAATTTATCAACAAAGGTCACCCATTGAATGGGTATAAAGTTGCAAAACCAATACCTCCGCACAAGGAGCCACCCAATGTGTGGCTGCTCATACAATGGCCGCCACCGGAAATTCCTTTCCTTTCTCCTATTCAGATCTGGATCTTTCTGAGTGGACAAAAGTTTGCTTTGATTTGGCCTTGCACACTTGAACAAACCAAGTTAAATTAACACCGGAAGATTTTTAAACTAAATTCAGAGTACCCAATCACTTTTTTCCAATTAAGGGCCAATTTAGCATAGCCAATCCACTTACCCTGCACATAGATAGATAGATA
Organism: Scyliorhinus canicula; assembly: GCF_902713615.1. NCBI lineage: Eukaryota > Metazoa > Chordata > Chondrichthyes > Carcharhiniformes > Scyliorhinidae > Scyliorhinus > Scyliorhinus canicula. The sequence continues at coordinate 15,311,901 of NC_052156.1, read as the reverse complement.
GATAGATAGAATTTACAGTGCAGAAGGAGGCCATTTGGCCCATCGAGTCTGCACCAGCTCCTGGAAAGAGCACCCTACCCAAGATTAACACCTCCACCCTCCTCCTCATTACCCCATAACCCAGTAACCCCACCCAACACTAAGGGCAATTTTGGACACTAAGGGCAATTTCTCATGGCCAATCCACCTAACCTGCACATCTTTGGACTGTGGGAGGAAACCGGAGCACCCGGAGGAAACCCACGCACACACGGGGAGGATGTGCAGACTCCGCACAGACAGTGACCCAAGCCGGAATCGAACCTGGTACCCTGGAGCTGTGAAGCGATTGTGCTATCCACAATGGTACCGTGCTGCCCCTAATCTTTGGGTTGTGGGGGTGAGACCCACGCAGACAATGTGCAAACTCCACACGGACAGTGACTCAGGGCCGGGATTCGAACCCGGGTCCTCAGTGCAATGAGGCAGCAGGGCTAACACACTGTGCCACCGTGCCGCCCTAACATCAGAGGTTGACCGTGGAACATACTTCTCGCTATTGTGCACCCCTTATGCAAAGCTGTTTTTCATTTCTGATCTGCAGCGACTATACTTTGCCTTTATGTTCATATTAAAGCCCATTATTCAAGGGCAGTGCAAATTCTCGCTGCAGGTGAGAAATAAAAAATATCAGAGGTGGGCTCTATTCCTTGAAGGAACGAAGTGGACGATAGCTGGCAAAACCAGCATTTCCAGCCCATCCACACTTTCATCCCTGAACATTGCGATAAGCTGCCTTCTGACACAATGCAATCCCTGTTGTGCTGTGGCCCCACAAAGCACTTCAGGAAGGGACAGTTGGGGTTACTCTACTCAGAACAGAGAGGCTAAGAAGAGACATGACAGAGATGTTCAAAATCGTGAAGGGTTTAGGTAGGAGAAATAAACCGTATCCAATGGCACAAGTGGGGCTGGTTTAGCACACTGGGCTAAATCGCTGGCTTTGAAAGCAGACCCAGGCAGGCCAGCAGCACGGTTCAATTCCTGTACCAGCCTCCCCGAACAGGCGGCGGAATGTGGCGACGAGGGGCTTCTCACAGTAACTTCATTTGAAGCCTACCTGTGACAATAAGCAATTTTCATTTCATTTTTCAAGGGTCGATGATCATGAGAGCACGGATTGAAGGAGACTGGCAAAAGAAGCAGAGGTGACAACAGGAGACGCTTTTCATCAACTGAACTGAAACTGAAGTGACATCACAGTAAAGCTGTGACCTGATTGGCTGGTTGGGCAACTATACTAAATTTAAAAATTAAGCATTGTTAAACTAGTTAAACTTAATTACTTAATTACTTAATTATAATTTAGAGGGGTATCTGAGCCAAAGATCGGAGAGCACTGTATTTAGCTCTCACATTTGTAGTAGAAATCCAGGAAACATAGAGTTAACAGTAACTATTTATTTTTTTTAATTTTAAATTTAATTTACTAATTAATTGACGCAACGCCAATTAGAGGGGTGCAGTGCTCTGACTGTGAGATGGGCAGGTCCGGGAGGCTTCCAGCGTCCCGGATGGCTTCATCTGCAGAAAGTGCACCCAACTGGAGCTCCTCACAGACCGCATGGTTCGGTTGGAGCAGCAGTTGGATGTACTTAGGAGCATGCAGGTGGGGGAAAGTGTCATCGATAGCAGTTATATAAATGTGGTCATACCCACGGTGCAGGCAGAGAAATGGGTGACCACCAGAAGGGGCAGACAGTCAGTGCAGGAGTCCACTGTGGTTGTGCTCCTCTCAAACAGGTATACCCCTTTGGATACTGTCGGGGGGGTAGCCTATTAGGGGAAAACAGCAGCAGCCAGAGCAGTGGCACCACAGCTGGCTCTGATGTTCAGCAGGGAGGGTCAAAGTGCAGAAGAGCAATAGTCATAGGGGACTCTTAGTCAGGGGCACAGATAGGCGCTTTTGTGGACGTGAAAGAGACTCCAGGATGGTATATTGCCTCCCTGGTGCCAGGGTCCAGGATGTCTCTGAACAGGTAGCGGGGAGGGCTAACAGGCAGAGGTCGTTGCACATATTGGTACTAACAACAATGGCAGGAAGGGGCATGAGGTCCTGCAGCAGGAGTTCAGGGAGCTAGGCAGAAAGTTAAAAGACAGGACCTCTGGGGTTGTAATCTCGGGATTACTCCCTGTGCCACGTGCCAGTGAGGCTATAAATAGGAAGATAGAGCAGCTAAACACGTGGCTAAACAGCTGGTGTAGGAGGGAGGGTTTCCGTTATCTGGACCACTGGGAGCTCGTCCGGGTCAGGTGTGACCTGTATAATGAAATGAAATGAAATGAAAATCGCTTATTGTCACAAGTTGGCTTCAAATGAAGTTACTGTGAAAAGCCCCTAGTCGCCACATTCCGGCGCCTGTTCGGGAAGGCTGGTACGGGAAGGACGGGTTGCATCTAAACTGGAGAGGCATAAATATCCTGGCCATGAGGTTTGCTAGTGTCACACGGGAGGGTTTAAACTAGTATGGCAGGGGGTGGGTACCGGAGCAATAGGTCAGAAGGTGAAAGCATTGAGGGAGAACTAGGGAATAGGGCCAGTATGACTCTGAGGAAGAGCAGACAGGGAGATGTTGCTATAAACAGCGGGTCTGGTGGCCTGAAGTGCATATGTTTTAATGCAAGAAGTATTACGGGTAAGGCAGATGAAGTTAGAGCTTGGATTAGTACTTGGAACTATGATGTTGTTGCCATTACAGAGTCCTGGTTGAGAGAAGGACAAGATTGGCAGCTAAACGTTCCAGGACTTAGATGTTTCAGGCGGGATAGAGGGGGATGTAAAAGGGGTGGCGGAGTTGCGCTACTGGTTAGGGAGAATATCACAGCTGTACTATGGGAGGACACCTCAGAGGCTATATGGGTAGAGATCAGGAATAAGAAGGGTGCAGTCACAATGTTGGGGGTTTACTACAGGCCTCCCAACAGCCAGCGGGAGATAGAGGAGCAGATAGGTAGACAGCTTTTGGAAACGAGTAAAAACAACAGGGTTGTTGTGATGGGAGACTTTAACGTCCCCAATATTGACTGGGACTCACTTAGTGCTAGGTACCTGGACAGGACAGAGTTTGTAAGGGGCATCCAGGAGGGCTTCTTAAAACAATATGTAGACAGTCCGACTAGGGAAGGAGCTGTACTGGACCTGGTATTGGGGAATGAGCCCGGCCAGGTGGTAGAAGTTTCAGTAGGGGTGCATTTCGGGAACAGTGACCACAATTCAGTAAGTTTTAAAGTGCTGGTGGACAAGGAGAAGAGGGGTCCTAGGGTGAATGTGCTAAATTGGGGGAAGGCTAATTATAACAATATTAGGCGGGAACTGAATAACCTAGATTGGGGGTGGATATTTGAGGGTAAATCAACATCTGACATGTGGGAGTCTTTCAAATGTCAGTTGAAAGGAATTCAGGACCGGCATGTTCCTGTGCGGAAGAAGGATAAATACGGCAAACTTCGGGAACCTTGGATAACAAGAGATATTGTAGGCCTCGTCAAAAGAAAAAGGAGGCATCTGTCAGGGCTAGAAGGCTGGGAACAGACGAAGCCTGTGTGGAATATAAGGAAAGTAGGAAGGAACTTAAGCAAGTGGTCAGGAGGGCTGGAAGGGGTCATGAACAGTCATTGGCAAATAGGGTTAAGGAAAATCCCAAGGCTTTTTGCACAAAAAGCAAGAGGGTAGCCAGGGAAAGGGTTGGCCCACTGAAGGGCAGGCAAGAGAATCTATGTGTGGAGCCAAAGGAAATGGGCGAGGTACTAAATGAATACTTTGCATCAGTATTCACCAAAGAGAAGTAATTGGTGGATCTTGAGTCTGGAGAAGGGTGTGTCGATAGCCTGGGTCACATTGAGATCCAAAAAGACGAGGTGTTGGGCGTCTTGAAAAATATTAAGGTAGATAAGTCCCCAGGGCCAGATGCAATCTCCCCCAGAATACTGAAGGAGGCCAGAGAGGAAATTGCTAAGGCCTTGACAAAAATCTTTGGATCCTCACTGTCTTCAGATGATGTCCCGGAGGACTGGAGAATAGCCAATGTTGTTCCTTTGTTTAAGAAGGGTAGCAAGGATAATCCAGGAAACTACAGGCCGGTGAGCCTGATGTCAGTGGTAGGGAAATTACTGGAGGAGAATTCTTCGAGACAGGATCTACTCCTATTTGGAAGCAAATGGACGTATTAGTGAGAGGCAGCATGGTTTTGTGAATGGAAGGTCGTGTCTTACTACCTGATAGAGTTTTTCGAAGCAGTAACAAAGATGATTGATGCAAGCAGGGCAGTGGATGTTGTCTATGTGGACTTCAGTAAGGCCTTTGACAAGGTCCCTCATGGTAGATTGGTACAAAAAGTGAAGTCACATGGGATCAGGGGCAAGCTGGCAAGGTGGATACAGAACTGGCTAGGTCATAGAAGGCAGAGAGTAGCAATGGAAGGGTGCTTTTGTAATTGGAGGGCTGTGACTAGTGGTGTTCCGCAGGGATCAGTACTGGGACCTTTGCTGTTCGTAGTATATATAAATGATTTGGAGGAAAATGTAACTGGTCTGATTAGTAAGTTTGCAGATGATACAAAGGTTGGTAGAATTGCGGATAGCGATGACAACTATCAGAAGACTTAGATCGTTTGGAGACTTGGGCGGAGAGATGGCAGATGGAGTTTAATCCGGACAAATGTGAGGTAATGCATTTTGGAAGGTCTAATGCAGGTAGGGAATATACAGTGAATGGTAGAACCTTCAAGAGTATTGAAAGTCAGAGAGATCAAGGTGTACAGGTCCACAGGTCACTGAAAGGGGCAAAACAGGTGGAGAAGGTAGTCAAGAAGGCATACGGCATGCTTGCCTTCGTTGGCTGGGGCATTGAGTATAAGAATTGGCAAGCCATGTTGCAGCTGTATTGAACCTTAGTTAGGCCACACTTGGAGTAGTGTTCAATTCTGGTCGCCACAGTATCATAAGGATGTGGAGGCTTTAGAGAGGGTGCAGAAGAGATTTACCAGGATGTTGCCTGGTATGGTGGGCATTAGCTATGAGGAGCGGTTGAATAAACTCGGTTTGTTCTCACTGGAACGACGGAGGTTGAGGGCGACCTGATAGATGTCTACAAAATTATGAGGGGCATAGAGTGGATACTCAGAGGCTTTTCCCCAGGATAGAGGGGCCAATTACTAGGGGGCATAGGTTTAAGGTGCGAGGGGCAAGGTTTAGAGGAGATGTACAAGGCAAGTTTTTTACACAGAGGGTAGTGGGTGCCTGGAACTCGCTGCCGGAGGAGGTGGTGGAAGCAGGGACGATAGTGACATTTAAGGGGCATCATGACAAATACATGAATGGGATGGGAATAGAGGGATATGGAGCCAGGAAGTGTAGAAGATTTTAGTTTAGACGGGCAGCATGGTCGGCACGGGCTTGGAGGGCCGAAGGGCCTGTTCCTGTGCTGTTCTTTGTTCTTTGTTCTTTGTTTGTTCAAACAAGTGTTTAGGTTCTGCTTGCTTGGTTAAGCTTGGGTGTGAACTCAGAGAAAAGTAAGCAAAGTGGTAAAAAGAGTTAGGGGCTCGGGCTCAAGTAGACATTTCAAAGTGCGGTGAATAAAACCTGTCACACCTGCTACACTAGTGTCATCTCTGCATGGCCCTGAGCTATAAAATATGCGACACCTGTCCTTCCAGGTGCTTGCGATGGAAGTCACAGATTGCATAGGTGTTGCCAGGGAGTCTGCGGTGCGTCCTGTAGATTGTACACGCCGCAGACGCAACACACGAGTGGTGGAAAGGTCGGGATCTGAGCAAACAGATGAAGTGCTGATCAACCAGACTGCTTTGTCCTTGGGTGGTACGTTTTTACCCCCAATTTTCACTATCCTGAGGAGCTGCGATAACTGATGGAGCAAAACCATCGATCTGGAAATTTTCACACATGAGGAGGGATTTCGGGCCATGGCGTCTATGCCAACTCTGTGCTGCAGTTAATACTTGAAGAGTGCGAAATTTAAACGTCCGTATGAATCTATATTCTTTTTTTGCCCCACTCACCTATTTTGCATGCAGCAACAGAAGTCTGTTTGGGGAAAGGCGAATGTTTTTCTCAATTCATAAAATGGTCGCGATTGAGCAATGCTGTAAAATATTTGTTGGACTGCACCTGCGCATCAACGCAAGCCATTTCTGGTGGAATCGCAAAGCACCTTGGAGGACACATCCTTCTGGTTTCCTGCATGAAGGCTAATTCAAAGTGAATGTAAAAACAATACAAGTGTTTACGTGCCAGTTTAACATTTGATACTTTTTGTCACAAATAGTTATCGGAATTTTAGACAGTAAGTAGAGCAGTCCTTGTATATGACTGCTTCAATCTGGGCAGCACGGTAGCACAGTGGTTAGCACAGTTGCTTCGTAACTCCAGGGTCCCAGGTTTGATTCCTGGCTTGGGTGACTGTCTGTGTGGAGTCTGCATGTCCTCCCTGTGCCTGCGTGGGTTTCCTCCGGGTGCTCTGGTTTCCTCCCACAGTCCAAAGATGTGCGGTTTAGGCGGATTGGCCGTGCTAAATTTTCCGTAGTGTCCAATAACATTAGGTGGGGTTACTGGGTTACAGGGGTAAGGTGGAGGTGTGGGCTTATGTAGGGTGCTCATTCCAAGAGCAGGTGCAGACTCGATGGGCTGAATGGCCTCCTTCTGCACTGTAAATTCTATGGTTCGATTGCTGATGTGGTTAGGCAGGAAGATACTTTAAAAGGCATTAAAGGGAATAGTGATTTAAGCTGGGGAATTCAGACAAAAGACTGCAGGAAATTTGCCGTGATCGACTTTTACATCTCAGCTGTGGTGCTGCTCTTGTTTCAATGTCATGAGGTTCATGGTTCAAGTCCCACTCCAGCGCTTAAGGGCAGAAGTTAAAGCTGAAGCTCCACAACAATAATCAGGGAGTACTGCGCTGTTGGAGGTGGCCTCTTTCAGGTGAGGTGTTCAACTGCAACCTCATCTGCCTGCTCAGTTGGTTGCAAATGAACCTATATTTTGAAAAAGAGCAGGGATGTTATTGCCAGTGTCCTGGCCAATATTTATCTTTCCATCAACATCACGATTATCTGGTCATTATCATATTGCTCTTTGTGGGAGCTTGCTGCATGGAAATTGGTTGCGGTGTTTCCTACATCACAAAGTGACTACACTTCAAAAGTATTTCATTGGCTGTGAAGTTCTTTGAGGTCTGGTGGTCATGAAAAGCGCTATACAAATGCAGATCCTTTTTTTCTTTCTTTTTATGTTGGCTTGGGCAGTGGCAGTTTATGCTAGGCTGTGTTCCACAAGTAGTTTGTTGGATGGGAGGGTGAGTTCCTTCAGTGTCATTTGGACCAGTTGAGTGAGTGGGCAAATGAATGGCAGATGCAGTATAATATGGATACATTCGAGGTTATCCACTTTGGAAGCAAAAACAAGAAGGCAGACTATTATCTGAATGGCCATAAATTAGGAGAGGGGGATGTGCAACGAGATCTGGGTGTCCTCGTGCGCCAGTCGCCGAAGGTAAGCATGCAGGTGCAGCAGGCGGTAAAGGCGGCAAATGGTATGCTGGCCTTCGTAGCGAGATGATTCGAGTACAAGAGCAGGGATGTCTTGCCGCAATTATAGAGCCTTGGTGAGGCCACACCTGGAATATTGTCCGCAGTTTTGGTCTCCTTATCTGAGGAAGGATATTCTTGCTATATAGAGCGTGCAGCGAAGGTTTACCAGACTGATTCCTGGGATGGCGGGACTGACGTATGAGGGGATTGAGTCAGCTAGGATTGTATTCGCTGAAGTTAAGAAGAATGAGGGGGGGTCTTATGGAAACCTATAAAATTCTAACCGGGGTGGACAGGACAGATGCAAGAACGATGTTTCTGATGGAGGGAGTGTCTAGAGGTCACAGTCTGAGGATACGGGGCAGACCATTTAGGACAGAGATGAGGAGAAATTTCTTCACCCAGAGAGTGGGGAGTCTGTGGAATTTGTTACCACGGAAAGTAGTTGAGGCCAAAACATTGTATGTTTTCAAGAAACAGTTAGGTAAAGCATTTGGGGCGAAGCAGATCGAAGGATAGGCTGGAAAAGCGGGATTAGGCTATTGAGTTGGATGGTCAGCTATGATCATAATGAATGGAGGAACAGTCTCAGAGGGCCGAATGGCCTCCTTCTGCTCCTATTTTCTACGTTTCTAAAATGAGGCCGTTTAACATCACCATAATATCAGAAAGCACAAATTGAGGCCATTCAGCCTTCCAGCCTGAGCTGGCTAAAGAGCTATCCAATTAGTCCCATTCCCTGATCTTTCACCTTCGCTCCACAAATCGATCCTTTTCCAGGATATCTCCAGTTTTTTTTTTCCGAAACTTGCCATCAAATATTCTTCCGCATGGCAGTGCATTCCACAACATTACAACTTACTGGTATTAAAAAGTAAAATCCATCACCACCACCCCTCCCCCCCCCTCCCCCACAGATCTTAAATCTATAGAGACCAGTTGTTGATGCCCCTGCTAGTTGAAGCATTATTATTGTCTATTTACTGGCTGTAAAACGGTCTTAAATTTCGAACACCTTCGTTAAACCTGCCAGCTGCTAAGCGTTTTAATTTTGTTTAATTTTGCTTTGTTTGATATTGTTGAGGCCGGGCATGTGTGTCAGCCAGCAAGGCAGGTTAGGGATGGGCAGCAAATGCTGACCTCATTGCGACGCCCACACGCGTGAATGAATGACTGAATAAGAGAAAAGTATTTAAGATGTTATTTGTTTATGCAGTTGTTACCAGATGCATCAAGTACTGTTATGAAATATTCATCAGCCGTATTTATTACTGTACATCTAAATCTGCAGACTCGAGCTTCCAGCTTCTCTTCTGTATCCTTCTCCGGGTCTCTAATGTGCTAATTGTAGCACTGAATCAGAACTTGCTCTTTGCAAACATGGTGCCCAGTGAAGAAGCGACCTTTATTATAATTGTCTCGTTAATTGTCACTGACAGTAAATCGGACCGCATGTAAAACAAAGCAAAACAGCAGGATGTTTTCATTCTTAACTGGGAAAACGCTTAATTAACGTTTTTTTATTTAAAAGGCATCTTTATTTGTAATTTTTTTTTTAAACGTTGTGGCAGATGAATGCAAGGTCAGTGCTTTTCTCAGCATGTACCTCCAGCATGCACGGAAGTGGAGACTCATTAGGGAGCTTCGAGGATGCAAGCCTTTAATCGCAAGCTTTGAAGATGCTATGAAAGTGTCACAACACGGCGGTTAATGGTTCAAACAGCACACAGCCAGAAATGAGCACCCATCGCTTTAATTTCTCCAGCTAGCTGGTGTCCCATGATCTGTTTCTTTCATACAAGAAGGGGGGGGGGGGGGGGGAGAACAGAAGTTGCATTTATGTAGCACCATTCACCAGCTCAGCACTTCCCGAGCATTTCTCAGCCAACGAAGTGCCTTTGGAACGTAGCCATCGCTGCACTGTAGGAGCTGCGGCAGCCAATTTGCTCACAGCAAAGTCGGCCACCCAACCAGAAATGAAATAAATGATCGGATTGTGTGTTTCAGCAGGCGGTTAAGGGAAAAATGTTGGCCAGTACACTCAAAGAGCTGGTCTGTTCTATCTATGTCATGGGATCTGTTACATCTGCCTGAGACAGATCTCAGTTTAATGCTGCATGTGAACGATGGCACCTTAGTAATAATAATAATCGCTTATTGTCTCACGTAGGCTGCAATGAAGTTCCTGTGAAAAGCCCCTAGTCACCACATTCCGTTGCCTGTTCGGGGAGGCGGGTACAGGAATTGAACCCGGGCTGCTGGCCATGTTCTGCATTACAAGCCAGCTGTTTAGCCCACTGTGCTAAACCAGCTCCATATTGCAGTTGAGCATCAATCTATGTGTTCAGATCATTAGAGTGAGAATCACCAGGGAACTCACCAAGACTCCTTGGACAGCACCTTCCAAACCAATGATCGCCGCCATCCAGAGAAGGACAAGAGGAGATGGGACATGCCAATGCCACTAACTGGACTTTCCTCAAGACAGACAACATCCTGTCTTGGACTACATCACCGTTCCTTCACTGTCAATAGATCAAAATCCCGGGAGTCCCTCCCTAACGGGTAACACGGTGACGCAGTGGTTAGCACTTCTGCCTCACCGCGTCAGGGACCTGGGTTCGATTCCGGCCTCGGCTGATTGTCTGTGTGGAGTTTGCACTTCCCTCAGTGTCTGCGTGGGTTTCCTCCGGGTGCTCCGGTTTCCTCCCACAGCCCAAAGATGTGCAGGTTATGTGGATTGGCCATGCTAAATTGCCCCTCAGTTCCCAAGGATGTCCAGGTTAGGTGGGGTTACGGGGATTGGGTGGAGGAGTGGGCCTAGGTAGGGTGGCCATTCAGAGGGTTGGTGCAGACTCAATGGCCTGAATGGCCTCCTCCTGCACTGTTGGGTTTCCATAATTCTAAGAGGCATGGTATGAATGCAATTTCTTCCTAATAACACTGTGGGTGTACCTAACCACATGGACTGCAGCGGTTCAAGAAGGCAGCTCACACCACCTTCTCAGGGGCAATTAGGGATGGGCAATAAATGCTGGCCTGGCCACTGAAACCCGTGTCCTGTGAATGAATAAATAAATATATTCCAAGGAACAGATTACAGCCTGTGCCCCCTGAGAAATATTCAGAAGTTGTTGAGTTGGAGTCACACTCCTCATGCACTCCGAATTTTGTTGTCCGTTTGAAACCCCCCAAACTGCTCCCATACCCACTCACTCCCTCCCTACCCCAGTGTTTCTCCTGGTAACTCACCCGAGTAAGATTTCACTGCTCTTGGCAGATGTAACGGGTCTTCTTTTCCCAAAGAAGATCATTCACTTGATGTGCCTGTCAGCGAGGTTTGTTTAGCAACTGTATAGTGATTGCCAATTTTTGTAAATGCTCACCACTGCCCACAGAATGCGTTCGGCAGTTGGTTCTCTAGGATTTAATCTTAGGTAGTGCAATCGTATTCTAATTATATGTGTAATTACGACATATAATTATTCTCATTAGTAATTGAACGAAGCAGACAAGTAACGAACCCTTTCCTGAGGCAGACCACAGTAAACAGATTTTCATGAAGAATGTGATTTTAATTACACTTCCATAAAATAAAACTTGTTCATTCATGTGAACAGGCGTTTACAGAATTTACAGAATTTACAGTGCAGAAGGAGGCCATTCGGCCCATCGAGTCTGCGCCGGCTCCTGGAAAGAGCACCCTACCCAAGGTTAACACCTCCACCCTATCCCCATAACCCAGTAACCCCACCCAACACTAAGGGCAATTTTGGACACTAAGGGCAATTTATCATGGCCAATCCACCTAACCTGCACATCTTTGGACTGTGGGAGGAAACCGGAGCACCTGGAGGAAACCCACGCACACTCGGGGAGGATGTGCAGACTCCGCACAGACAGTGACCCAAGCCGGAATCGAACCTGGGACCCTGGAACTGTGAAGCGATTGTGCTATCCACAATGCTACCGTGCTGCCCACGGTATTTATGGGTATATATTGTATACTGTTATATACATGGTATATATTATACACTGGGCCAGCATTTATGGCCCATCCCTACTTGTACTTGAGCTGAGTTAGGCTGAAAGCATTTTGAGAATCAAGCACATTGATGTATATCTGGACCAGGTAAAGACATGTGATGAATGCAAGAAATTGGTGTATAGATAGGGGCTGGTTTAGCACAGGGCTAAATCGCTGGCTTTGAAAGCAGACCAAGGCAGGCCAGCTTCAATTCCCGTGCCAGCCTCCCTGAACAGGCACCGGAATGTGGTAACTAGGGGCTTTTCACAGTAACTTCATTTGAAGCCTACTTGTGACAATAAGTGATTTTTTTTTTCATTTTCATAATGAATTTTATGTATCTGGTGCAGTAATGGTTTTAAAAATCTGGGTTAGGGTGAGTATATTTCAGCTGCAGTAACATTTTTCAAAAATCCTGGTTTAAGAGGAAGGCAGAGACTGTGGCTGCAGAAGGTGCAACTATTATGTCGTAAAAGAGAGATCATCATTATTTCAAAACGATCTTATGTTTACAAGGAGGCTTAATGGGTTTTTGTTATGCTTTCTGGGGAGGAGATTATTAGAGGCATTGTATTTAAACTTAAGTAATTAGGTTATGGGATTTGAGTCGGATAATGATGATGTAGTAATGGGAGGAGCCAGGTCTGTAGCAGGTCCGGGATTTTGCATGGAAAGAGGTACTCTTGTTCCCTCATTGCCAGAGCACACTCTGTTGGACAGGTTGTTATCGTCAGATGAGCTAGGGGATGGGAGGATTGTGAACATCTATGGACGGCCGGTGGGCACAGGAAAAGCGCCAATCGAGGAGGTAAAATGGAAGTTGAAGGAGGGACCGGTCATAGAGTTGGGATAGGAGATATGGAGTGAGATTATGCACCAGGTCAAAACTACGTCATCCCGTGCCAGGATCAAGATGGTGCATAGGGCTCACCTGACGCAGGCATGGATGAGCGGGTTCTTTGCAAAGGTAGAGGATAAGCATTGGAGATATGGCAGGTGGATTGCAAATCATGTCCACATGTTTTGGTCATGTCAACAATTGGTGGTGTTCTGGGGTCTGATATTTGAAACTCTATCGAAAATTGTTGGGGTGGAGATGTCGCCGGGCCCTCTGGTGGTGATCTTTGGGGTGTCGGAATTGCCAGAGCTGTTAGAGGGGAATGGGACTGACAGTGGTTTTTGCCACGCCGCTGATTGCCCGGTGGCGAATTCTACTGGAGTGGAGGTCGGTGCAGCCACCAAGGGCGTTGGCATGGTTGGGGGATGTTGCTGAATTCCTTAAACTGGAGAAGATTAAATTGTTCTTTGGGGCTCGGAAGTGGGGGGGGGGGGGGGGGGAGCAATCCTGGGTGTGGTGGAGCATGTTCATGTCCCTGTTTGAGGACCTGTTCACTGCGAATGAGTAAGGGGGTTAAGGTGAGAAAAAGGAGAGAAAATGTCAAATGATGGGGATTGCTATGTTTTTGATTCACTGTGTGTTTATGTTTATGTATGCCCTGGTTTGATTTAAAATATCTTAGGAAAAAAAAGGCCTGTACCAGTCTTTAGCAGGTGTTGGATCTCTGGAAGTTGTGAGCTGAACAACAATTTCTGCAGAAGGCTGTCAAAGATTCAGCATTAATCTGACAGGACACCTCTCTCTCTTCAAGCGACCTCTCAAAAGATATTTATGCCCAAAGATAGCCAAGTAATCCTGTGTTTGCGAACTTTATTTAAAAGTGGATTTTGACCTGTGATGGGTTTTGCCTAATTGGAGATAAAGGATGTATTCGTTAGAAGTTAAAGCGGTTCCTTTTATTGTTAAGCATTGCCTAACTGGTAATTGTAAGCTATATTTCTATGACTTTAACGTAGTATAACGCTGTGTTAATAATAACGTTTGTTTTACTAAACCATATCCCTTAATTGGGTGGAATCAGTCCTGGAGCAAAGTATTCTTTCCTCCCAGTTTTATAAGTTTAAACAAAAGTGATTGGGGTTCTTGTCCAGTATCCCAGCAAATTTCAGGGTCTGGGCTGGGATCGTAATAGACTGCACATTTCCTTCCCTAAAGGGCATTAGTGAACAAGATGGGTTTTTACAACAATTGGCAATGTTTCGTGATCCTCATTACGACTTGTAATTCTAGTTTTTATTGAATTCACATTTCATCATCTGCCATGTGGGATTTAAACCCGGGTCCCAGAGCATTATCCTGGGTCTCTGAAATATGTTTAGCTCACAGGGCTAATCGCTGGCTTTGAAAGCAGACCAAGGCAGGCCAGCAGCACGGTTCGATTCCCGTACCAGCCTCCCCGAACAGGCGCCGGAATGTGGCGACTAGGGGCTTTTCACAGTAACTTCATTGAAGCCTATTCGTGACAATAAGCGATTTTCATTTTCATTTTTTCATTTCAAATATTAGTCTAGCGACAATATCACTGCCTTGTCATGAACATGAACACCATCTCCCCCACCCCTCCTCAGAACGGAATATATCACGTCAACTCCTTGCTCGACTGGAAATCTGTCCATGATCTTTCTGTAAATATTTCAAAGTTGAGACATATTAATGTTGACTTCTCCCTCACCAACGCAATATGGATTGTTCTCAAATACCAGCTCCAGGTTAACATGATGTATGAGAGTCAATACTGAAGCAAACACAGACCAAATGGCATGAGATGTGGCGCAGTGTGTGAAACTCCAAGTGGCACAAACACATCTCTAGACATGAAATGGATGGTCAGCTTTATTTTATCTGGAGTGTGAACTGTCAGTGAGAAAAATATCAGCCACTACTGCAACAAGTGTGAACAGATTGTGACTAGGGTTATCAACTTTATAGTTTTGGACAGTTCAGACTAATTTTTGATTGGGCTCTACTAATGCCATCACCTCTGAAATGAAATGAAATGAAATGAAAATCGCTTATTGTCATAAGTAGGCTTCAAATGAAGTTACTGTGAAAAGCCCCTAGTCGCCACATTCCAGCGCCTGTCCAGGGAGGCTGATACGGGACCTCTGAGGTCCTCTTAAAGTCACACACCATCCTGACTTGAACATTGATCACTGTTCCCTCCTTGACAAAATCCTGGAATTCCCTATAACAGTCCCATTGGAGTCCTTCACTAACTAGATTGCAGTGATTGTTCAAGAAGACCGCCTACAGACCCCACCTCAAAGACAAACACCAATGAGCAATAAAATGCCGGCCTGACCGAAATCTCATACGGCCACAGTTAATATTTTCAAAAACACATTTCGAAAATGGACAGCAGGAAATTGTGAGTCCAGTTTTCAAATCGGACTTTTCTTTGTTTCCACACACTTGTGTTTAATATTGTAGAGGCATTAATCATTAATGTCCATGCATATTTTATCAACAAGCAAACATTATAGCCTAAAGTTTTTCATCCTTGATGTATGCTCGCTGTGAGGCAAAAGAATACCTTGGAAGCTGTTCTAGGAACCCACTGCTCGCCCTACCCCCCGCCACTTGAGCAAATGAACAAACAACCAGAATTTTCTTTGACTGCGATGAAGAGGAAGGCGGTCCACACCACGGAGAAGAATTATTTATCGGGTGCAATGGATCCTGAGCATTTACCTGAAGAGACAGCCACAGTCTCCACTGAACAACTCATGAAACAGTTACTCTGACCCTACAACAGTCCCCCAGTGCCAAACGTCAGCCTAGATTTAGTTTCTTAATTCATTCGGGGGGTGTGGGCGGTCAAGGGTAAGACCAGCATTTATTCTGTTCCTATCTTTACTTGCTCTAAATATGGCCGTCAATAAGGTTGCCCTTCTTTTATCTAGATAGTGATATAATATGCTCTCAGAGTCACCAGGTATCAAATGATACCGCCACAAGGTTCAAACGGGTATCGATCAAAGAGCCAAACAACCAGTTAGTTAGTTCAAGATCAATGGTAATTTATTTACACACAAGATCACCTTACACATGCAAAATAAACACTACGAGCTGAACTACACCTAACAACTATGACAACCTGTCCTTAACTTCAGGCACCTGGCTTAGGTCACAGGAACAGTGGCCTTTGTTCGAATCTGGATCGGCTGGATCTGGAGAAGTAACTGCGGTTTGGCTAGGATCATCTGTCTGGTAGCGAGCGTTGAACTTGAACTTGCTTCTGGTCGTCGTGCTGCGATTGGAGATGGACGTTGCCGGAGCACCAGGTTCAAAAGAGGTCGAACACATGGCAGTGTCTCTCTTTATCCTTGGGGAGTTTCGCGGCTCTTTTGGGCAGTCCTGAGGTTTGAACCCAATTAATTGGGCAGTTCTCGATCACTGCCTTCATACTGAGCCAATAAAGGGGCGGGTGCCTTGATGGCTGGGCGTGTCCTAAGCGGTCATTGACCTTGCTGTTTATGCTTCCTGAGTAAAGGGGGTGGCGCCAATGTGTCTGGGCTTGTATCGGTTACTCGAGTACCAGTCCTTTGTCCGACGGAGATGGGCCATCAAAATGCTAATCGGTTGGGGGTTTCGATGCTGTCTGCATTCTCTGCTGATGAATATACATTCAGGCTCTGAGCCTGCCTGAATCTTACATTGTCCATATTTCCCTTTAGGCTTTGCGAACGTCCATGTTTCTTGTTGTAATTGGCCATCCCAGATGGCTACAATTCCCCCCCCCCGCCCCCCCCCCCGCCCACACACCCCCCCACACCCCCCTCCCCCCCCCCCCCACCCCCCCACCACCACCACACAGGCTATTGAGAAGGTGGCGGTGAGTGCCTTCTTAATCTAGATGCACCCAACAAGTCATTATGGAGGACGTGCTCAGATTTTGACCCAGTGGCAATGAAGTAATGGCGATACATTTCCAAGTCAGGACGCTGTGAGACCTGGAGGGGAATTTGAGGGTCGTGCTGGGACATGCACATGCTGCCTGAGTTGTCATTCCAGCTGGAAGAGGTCATTCGATTGGGAGAGTTGCTGCACTATACCTTGCAGATGGTACACACTGCAGCCCTGATGCATTGATAGCAGGGTGGCGTGGGGTGGGGGGAGGGGGGATGTTTAAGGTGGTGATTGAGATGACAGTCAAGCAGGCTGCTTTGTCCTTGTCTGCGGCAGGCACAAATGTTGAAAGTATAAAGTAGATAATTCCTCACCTTATAATTGAAAAGACAGACTAATTTTTTGTTTGCAGTCCTCCAACAGAATAATTGATAGATAAGTAACTGTGGGCGGGGAAAACAAAGGGAAAAATCAAAGTTGAGCTGCCCGTCCAATGAGGCCAGTGAACCTCTGCGTCATTTCTGCAAACTCACACACCCACCCATTGAATCCATTCCAACCTCACTTCTCCTGTCTCACTTTCAACTGCAATTCAAATCTCCAAACTGCAAAAACCTTTGGCCTCCATTCAGCACACTACTTCAGCAGTTTCCATTTACCCCCATCGCTCCCATCTCCCATTTCCCCTCTCCCATCCCTGACCGTTAACCCCTGGTATGAGTCACACAGCAGTTTTGTCGTGTTATTCACCCTGGGGTAACACAGACTGCAACTGGGTGCAGTTGTACTTGAAAGTAGACACCAAACGGTGATGTTGGTTCAATACGCTTTATTGAACTTGTTAAGCAGTGCAGACAGTTCGCTGTGGGTTTGACACTCTACTAATCTAAGCGTGCTTGCTATAACTAACTAGACCAGACTAGCTCTGAGCCACGTGTAGAAGGTGCTAACTGATATATACACCCTGACTGTCACTACAGTTATCACCAGTGGAAAGAGGCAGAGTGCTGATGCCTCGTGTGTTTTATAGTGGGAGACCACCTTCTAGTGTTCTGACTGGTGATTGGTTGTGTTCTGTCCTTTGTGTTGATTGGCTGTACTGGGTGTCTGTCACTGCCTGTCTGTATCTCATTATGTGCATGAGTGCATATCATGACAAGGGTTAAGCATGTGTCGCCTGGAAATGTGCATCAGGCCCTTGACACCTTCAAAAAAAAGGAAAGAGAAGGTCCTGAGATCACCTTCCATTTTCCAGTGACTATTACTCAATATGGATTCTATACTGGCCTCTGGCAACAAATGCTGACCTAGCCAGCGGTGCCACATCCTGTAAATCCCACTCCATGGTGTCCGAAGCAGGATTCTTCATGATGGCAATGTCAGCGCAAGATGGCGCCATCGCAAGAAAACAGAAAAACTAAGAAAAAGGGCAACTTGACAGATTCTGAACTAACATAAGCTCCAAACTGAAGCTACAGATGTTTGAGGAAAATCTGCCGGGGATAGGTAGCTCCAGCGAGAGTAGAGCCTGGCAGCAAAATGGTGGAATATTTGCTTCAGTGCAAGGCTCCAGGGCAGCACGGTAGCATAGTGGTTAGCACAATCGCTTCACAGCTCCAGGGTCCCAGGTTCGATTCCGGCTTGGGTCACTGTCTGTGCGGAGTCTGCACATCCTCCCCATGTGTGCGTGGGTTTCCTCCGGGTGCTCCGGTTTCCTCCCACAGTCCAAAGATGTGCAGGTTAGGTGGATTGGCCATGATAAATTTCCCTTAGTGTCCAAAGTTGCCCTTAGTGTTGGGTGGGGTTACTGGGTTACGGGGATAGGGTTGGGTGCTCTTTCCAAGAGCCGGTGCAGATCCGATGGGCTGAATGGCCTCCTTCTGAACTGGAAATTCTATGGAAATTCTATGAATCGCCCTTGGTTGTCCAGCTTCAGCCAGCAGAACCTACAGCCTGCATGCAGGAACCCCTTTCCATCCGGTCAGTCAGAAGGGCCATTAGAAAGAAACTCATCCACTAATCCTGTCCCCCGACTCAACACGTGGGTCCTGAGTTCGGCAAAATAATTTTTAAGAATTAAATTAACAATTTTTTTTTCTACTTTGGGTACCTCACAACCGTCCCATTTCCTAAACAGGAAGTCTGGAGTTCCTCTCTACTTGTCCCGACTCACATGCCAAAGCCCGGCCTGTGTGGGAAGATCCATTGCTCGGCAGTGAACAGCGACGCCATCTTGGAAGCCTGTAGTCTCCTAAAGCTGCATCCATAACCTTTAAAACTCTTCAAAACAGATGACAGTTGCACACTTCCAGTTCCACTGGGATGGGCTCCTGGCCCAGACCAATCACAGAATTGGAGCCTTTGGGGAAAATATTTTTGAAGATACAGCATTGCTGCAGGTCTGGAAAAAAAATCAAAAGCAGGGCAAGTCAATAAACTCCTTACTAATTACAGATGACATAATTACACAACAAGCTATGGAAATCAGTCATCCGCCAAATTTGATGATGTTTTAAAATCCTTCGACATTTATTTGACCGTGAGATCCAATAAAATATTGGAGAGTCAAATTTAATAAGAGAGTCCAACTGCTCAGGGAACCTGTCGATTCATCAATGAAGTCTGCTGGCTGGCAAAGGGATGTAAATAGAACGATTGCAAGTCTGGATTTATCTGAGACAGAATTTGGGGGGTGGGGGGGGGGGGGGGGGGGGGTGGGGTGCAGAAGATTCATTTTGTAACCTCCTACAATTTAAGGATGATCTTACCCCAGGCAAGGCAATCCAGCTTGTTAGATTGGCTGAGTTACATGAACAGCACAGGACCATCCTAACAGGAGGAAACACTACTTGAGGCGGAAATTAAACTTCATTCCACCAGATCAGGGGGCGGGATTCTACCCTACCCGGCGGGGCGGGGGGTCCCGGCGGGACGGAGTGCCGTGAACCACTCCGGCGTCGGGCCGCCCCAAAGGTGCGAAATCCTCCGCACCTTTAGGGGCTAGGCCAGCCCCGGAGTGGTTGGTGCCCCGCTGGCCGGCGTGGAAGGCCTTTGTCGCCACGCCAGCTGGGGCGGAAGGGTCTCTGCCGGCCGGCGGGAGTCCGCGTATGCGCGGGAGCGTCAGTGGCTGCTGACATGCTGACATCATCCCCGCGCATGCGCAGCCGGGGGGGGGGGGGGGGGGGGGGGCGTCACCTACACGTCAGCCGTGGCGGAGGCTGATGGCCGACGCGAAGGGGAAAGAGTGCCCCCACGGCACAGGCCCGCCCACGGACCGGTGGACCCCAATTGCGGGCCAGGCTACCGTGGGGGCACCCCCCCGGGGCCAGATCACCCCGCACCCCCCCACCCAGGACCCCGGAGCCCGAACAGGGACCTGGTTCAATCCACGCCGGCGGGACTGGCATAGAAGCAGCGGGCTTCGGCCAATCACGGACCGGAGAATCGTCGGGGGGGGGGGGGGGGGGGCGTTAACCAGCGCGGCGCAATTCCCGCCCCTGCCGAATATCCGGTGCTGGATAATTCGGCAGCCGCCAGAGGCGGGATTCACGCCGGCCCCAGGTCACAGAAACGCAGGGAAACGCCCAAATCAGGAAAAGCGATTGCCGAACCGTCCAGCAGAGCGACCTTGCCAGTGCCGGGGTCTGCAGCACCCTCACAGGCAAGATCAGTGCCCTGCCAACACTGCCCAATGCTTCCACTGAAACCAACAGACGCTTCAGTGAACTGTGTACGTCAAAACCCCAGCCCTGCTCAGATATCCTGGAGATAATCCATGAGGGTTAGGTCCATGAGACCGAAAGCCTTGAATACACACAACCAAGCTTCTTGGGTGACCTCAGAGAATGTGGCTCACTATTCTGGAATGCTGACATCTTGGTCAATGGTCATCAAAAGAATATTTGAATTAGATTCCGGTAGCAGCGTGGCAATCCTGTTAAATGAGGAACCCCGGCTCCAAGGCCTTTGGATTTGAACAGCGGACACTCCACTTAATAACAATAATAATCTTTATTGTCACAAGTAGGCTAAAATTAGCACTGCAATGAAGTTACTGTGAAAAGCCCCTAGTCGCCACATTCTGGCCCCTGTTCGGGTACACGGAGTGAGAATTCAGAATGTCCAAATTACCTAACAGCACGTCTTTCAGGACTTGTGGGAAGAAACCAGAGCACCCGGAGAAAACCCACGCAGATACGGCGAGAACGTGCTGACTCCGCACAGTTACCCAAGCCCGGGAATTCAACCTGGAACCCTGGCGCTGTGAAGTAACAGTGCTAACCACAGTGCTACCGTGCCGCCAAGGGAGCAGGAGGAGTCTGACTCCTCTGCATGATCCTTGATCCACTGAAGTGTGACAACAATCGTACCATTGAGATAATGTATGTTGTGTGGGATCAGTCTTTCTCTCTTCTGAGTGGGGTCTCTTACAAAACCCTCGCTCTCCTCCGGGTGTCAAGATATCAAGAGTACCACTGTCGTTAGCCAACCAGAACAGCACAACCCTGAGTCCTCAAACACCAAAGAATGATCGGACGCTGATTTCACTTGTGATCTTTCTTCTCTATCTGCAGAGCAGGGTTGTCCATCATTATTCAGGGTCCTAAAAGTCTCCAATGTCCAGACCAACCTACTGCACACAAGGTTCCAATAGAGCAGGGGTGGGCAAACTTTTCCGTGCAAGGGCCACATTCAGAAATTCACAATTTTAAAGGGCCGCATAGTATATTAAGTAAAATAATTACTTCACCCGGTTATGATTCTGGGCGCCTCATATAGAACATAGAACAGTACAGCACAGAACAGGCCCTTCGCTCCTCGATGTTGTGCCGAGCAATGATCACCCTACTCAAGTCAACGTATCCACCCTATACCAGTAAGTAACCCAACAGCCCCCCCCCCCCCCCCCCCCCCCCCCATTAACCTAAAAGAAATTTTTTTTTTAAATTAAAAAAAAAAAAATTTTTTTTTAAACATTTTTTTTAATGACTTGGTGGGCCGCATAAAGACCTTTGGCAGGCCGCATGCGGCCCGCGGGCCGTAGTTTGCCCACCCCTGCAATAGAACCTACGGTGGAAGGATCAAAAGTGTGAGGAGCCTCTACCCCCCACCTACGATGATGGTACAGTTGGTAGGCACACCATCCATTGTGCACAGAGGGCAACATCCAGCTGGCATAGCAAAACCACAAAGGATGCTGGAACCTTGTAGCAATCTCGCACCTTCAACAACAAAAAAAAGAGGTGAACATGCCATTCAATTTTCTTCTTGCCGCAGGAACGTCCTTCCTCAGCCTGAGCAAAATGTCCTGATGGCCCGAACAAAGAAAGGAAGAAGAAAAGACACCAGGAAGCAGACGACTGCCATTTTCGTCCACCCACAAGGAACGATGAAGTGTAACAAGAACCATTCAGTGCCAAACCAGCCTGATCAACCAGGCATGGTTTAACACCAGGTGGCAGCCAGATCTCCAAGCCAACAACACAAAGCAGAACCACCAGTTGATATCTCTCTCTCTCGACAAAATGGGAAAGGAGGTTTGAAAGGGTTGTGAGGCCTCCAGACCTCAGAACCTTCAAGGACCTGAAGTGGGGGGATGGATCGAGGAGAATGTTGCTAATGGTCATAATGTAACAGCAATAATGTTGGAATAGCAGTAAGGTTGTGTGGTAGTCGGTATTAGGGGTATTACGGTACCCTGGACAATGCTGTAAGACCATTGGTGTGGGAGGTACCTGAGACTGCCGTATCATTGGTGAAGCCTGCCTGCTGGTTCCGCCCAGTAAGGCGGAGTATAAGAGCCCGTGTCCCCCCAGCAGCTGCATTCTGTACCTGCGCTGCTGAGGGAAACATCTAGTACAATAAAGCCTTAAATTGTCATCCAATCTCGCTTCTGGAGTCATTGATCGAGCATCAGGTTGCAATAATTAATTAAATGTGCAAGACTCATAACAATGCAAGACTTGAAGTAAACCAAAATACTCTATATCCTTGGGATAAAGACTTGGGGGGAGGTGTTGTTGTAGGGTCTGGTACATACAGGGTTAATATAAGTATAGTACCGCCCACACGGTGATGTAAGAAGCCACATGACACAGAGGCAGGAGCAGTCCAGAGATGTAGAGAGATGTGTAAAAACCTAGGATGGAATCAGCTCCACACCTGTATCTTCTGCTGTATCTATCTATATAGCTATGAGTTGTTAAGAAAGACTTGCTATTAATATGTTGAAGACTATGAAAGCTGGGCCGGATTTCTCCAACGTTGGGAATTTCCTGTGGGCAGTGCACCCCCGCCCATAGGTTTCCTGGTGATTTCAATGGAATATCCCATTGACAAGTGGTGGGAGTATATAGTCCCACTGCCAGTGAACGGCGTGCCTCCGACAATCAAGAGACTGGGGAACTAGAGAATGCCGCCCTGGTGTCTGAAACAGGATTTTACAGATTCAGCTGGTCTTTTGCCAGGCTACTGATTTCCAATAAAAACTCCAAACATCCATGCAGCCCATGACAGCAAGGAAACAGCACCAAGGGAGGGAATCCTCACACAAGGAATTTTCTGATCTTCCCCAGTCTCTGCAGTGAACTACATCCCAGCGTGAAAATGGAGTAGAAGCCCACGATCAGCCATGATGGTATTGAATAGCGGCGCAGGCTCGATGGGCCTTGTGGGCTACTCCTGCTTCTCATTCTTGTCCTATTTCTTGTGTTCTTGTCAGCCCATATATGGATCGACTGAGCAAAAGATGGAGGCACAGCCTAAGAGGCCCATACAGAGCCCCAGGGTATGTTGGAATGCCATCAACTATCAGCTCACTGTGAGAGGAGACAAGTTGGCAGCAAAGGAAATCTTTGCAAAGGTCATTCATTTCCTCTCCCATACACCGACCCTACTCTTGCACCACAAGATGGTTAGGTAGACCAATAGTGGTGTGTTTTTCACCTAATTAGCGGAAGCTAGATACATGAGATACAGGAGTATTGGTCATTAACATATCCAATGATGGAATGAAGCGAAGGAATCTGACCAATCTTACCATGTTGCCTAAGACACCTGAATCCAGAAACAAAGGGCAGAATTTTCCAAAGAGATGGCAAACGGCCATCTTGTAACTGAAAAGCAGAGTGCTTCGCTCCAGAAACACAGCCGGGTTTTCTGTCCAGATGGATGGGGGTCGCAGGGATAGGGTTGGAGAGTGGGCCTAGGTAGGGTCTTTCGGAAGGTTGGCGCAGACCCGATGGGCCGAGTGGCCTCCTTCTGCACTGGAGGGATTCTATGGATTCTGACACTTGGTCAAAACAAGATAGGGGTGCGTGTTTTGCACCAGCACTCTAGTGGGGTGGGACAGAGACCAGGGTAGAATCCTTAAAGAGTGTCCTGGACAGCATGAAAAATCAACTCCCTCACACTCCCACGGCCATTGATAGAAATCTAAATTTTTAATATG
The DNA here is from genome assembly GCF_902713615.1 of Scyliorhinus canicula. NCBI lineage: Eukaryota > Metazoa > Chordata > Chondrichthyes > Carcharhiniformes > Scyliorhinidae > Scyliorhinus > Scyliorhinus canicula. The sequence continues at coordinate 15,288,091 of NC_052156.1, read as the reverse complement.
TGATAAGTTATAGGAAGAAATGGTCTAGAAGTAAAATGGTTTATTAAAGTCACACATTTTAAACATGACGATGAAAACTGTTCAATAGCATGGGAATGGTCAGATTGAAATAGGCCAGGCAGAAGCAAGGACACAATTTGTTAGTATGAAAATCTGGACAACTTTCCTAGTCCAGTTTTCATGGCAACAGATAAAGCTTGATGAGAAAGCAACATCTCAGTCACACCATATCAAAATTTGATGGACAGACATTTCAATCGTAATTGAATGAACTATAATTATTATGACCCAATCACAGCCAGAAAGGGGACAGAACATTGATGATAGCAATTACCTTAAAGCTAGGTGCCGGTTGTGAGCAATTAATCCCGGGACCTTCTTACTTCATTTCTGAAGCTATTTCCTGTGCTTTGCTTTGAAAGCTACCATTTTGTTTATTTCCAACTTCTCTGTATTGTGTATTTTTATTTGAAGAAATGATCAAGAACTGTAATCTGTATTGAATTCAACTCAGTCATCTGTAGTTGCTTGGGCAAAACAAACTTTCTAAAACTCTGTATTTGCAAGTAAAGTGACCTGATCAAGAGCCATTTTAAACCTGACTGAATAAAGCTACAATTTACTCCACGCATGAAGCTCTGTTTTATGTTCTGCCGAGTGATGTATGAGTGCGGCGACACGTAGATATATTAACCAAGTACAGACCTATCAGTCATGGAGGATCCCCTCCCTCGCAAGCTTTGGGGAACTCTTCCCCACCACCCCCTGCATTCGCCAGAGTGCAACCCTCACCCCCCCCCTCCCCCGACTCCATCACACAATAGGGGAAGACCATTCCCCAATGGCTCAGGGTTTGCCCTCTCTCAATAACTCCTCTCTGTGCCCTTTCCCAATGCCACCTTTGGCACTGCCCCAGTACTGACATTTAGCGCGATTCCGTGGCCATCGTGAGATTTGTACCCGTGGTGAAAGGCATCTGGTGGGATTCAAATTCAATGAATAAAATCCGGAATGTAAAGATAGGGTGGAATCTTCTCCTTTCAGTGGTGGAAAGCTGGGAAGGATCTATAATGAGGTAGTTTGGGGGTGAACCTTCCTTCTTGTCTTTGCCAGAATTAGACTCTGACCTTGAAGTCCCAAGGTTGACCTTTGCACCCTTGCCTCTGACTGACCATTCGCTCGGTGAGAAATCTGCCATCCTTACCTGGTCTGGCCAACACGTGACTCCAGACACACTGCAAGGCGACTGACTCTTCATCACACTCTGAACCGACCTGGCCGGCCACTCAGTTCAAGGGACAATTCGGGATGGATTCACGACCTAGACCAGAAATCAAGCTTGTAGACTAATCGGAAGCGACAGCCCAGAGCTGGATGCATTGCTTGAGGCCCGGTGACTCCGGTGAAACATGAAACCAGGATCGCGTGTAGCCGTTCAGAGGATGTTAAGGATGCTGTGGCTCTATTACTCAAAGAGGAAGGATTCTTCCTGGTATCTGGGACATCGCTCCTTTCTCAGCCAACAAAAACAGAACAACAGATTCCTCTCACTGATGTTTTGTGGGAACTTGCAGCATGTAAACAATAGTTGCTGAATTTCAAAGCAATTTACTGAACGTCAAGCAATTTGAGATGTTTCTGGGCGATATGGTGAAGTGTATAATAAGTGCAAGTCTTTCCTTCATTGCACTTTAAGCTGGTGGCTACATTTAATCATTCAGGGAGAAAAATGCCAAGAAATGCGGCAGATTTTCAAAGGCTGGATGAAGATACTGAAAAATGTATCAGAATGCTGAGATACACATCTCAGTCGATCTGTATCGGGAGCATCGCAGGAGGAGATGCCGGATACTGCGGGAATGGTGAGGAAAGGTATCCATGAAACCTGCTTTGACATAACTTGTCCAGCATACGCCTAATCTCGGAAGTTCATTCAATATAACCCTCAGGAGATTTAATCAGCCTTATATTGATGCAATGCAAGATGTGTATGTTGTCCTGTGGGATGAGAGGAATACCCTGTGTGGGATTTTCTGCCCCCCCCCTTGCCCCCCCCACCACCCCCCCCCCCCCCACCCCCGCACCGTGGCTTGTTTTGCAGTGGAGTAGGCGGCCCGCCATTGGCAATGGCGAGGTCTTCCTGTTCACGTTGTTCACGTTTCAAGTTGTTCACGCCTTTTATAATAATAATATTTATTGTCACAAGTTAGGCTTACATTAACACTGCAATGAAGTTAGTGTGTAAAGCCCCTAGTCGCCACATTCCGGCGCCTGTTCAGGGACACGGAGGGAGAATTCAGAATGTCCAATGTCTAACAGCCCGTCTTACGGGACTTGTGGGAGGAAACCGGATCATCCGGAGGAAACCCACCCAGACGGGGGTAGAGCGTGCAGGCCCCGCACAGACAGTGACCCAAGCTGGGAATAGAACCTGGGACCCTGGCGCTGTGAAGCAACAGTGCTAACCACTGTGCTACCGTGCCGCCTGGGAAACCCACGGCGGGGTGGTGCCATCGGCGGGAATGGAAGATCCCGTCGGGAACTGACGGGACATTTTGGCCGTTATTTTTTTCATTCGCTTGTGGAATGTGAGTATCTGTGGCAAGGCTAGTTATTGTTCCCGATCCATGACTGCTTTGCCTTGCACCGAGTCGGGCAACCAATGGAAAATTCAGGAACTGGTCATCTGGATCGTGAGGTCTGACTTAGACCACTTCGAAAAATATTGACGCTAGTTGAAACAATCTGTTCTATCTGACTGCACGGTACACAAGTGGCTAGCACTGTGGCTTCACAGCGCCAGGGTCCCAGGTTCGATTCCCCGCTGGGTCACTGTCTGTGTGGAGTCTGCACGTTCCCCCCGTGTCTGCGTGGGTTTCCTCCGGGTGCTCCGGTTTCCTCCCATAGTCCAAAGATGTGCAGGTTAGGTGGATTGCCATGATAAATTGCCCTTAGTGACCAAAAAAAGTTAGGTGGGGTTACTGGGCTATGGGGATAGGGTGAGGGCTTAAGTGAGTCGGTGCAGACTCAATGGGCCGAATGGCCTCCTTCTGCACTGCGTGTTCCATGCTCCATTTCTGAACTGAGATCCCGACTTCTTACCCAACACCAGAGATTAAACAAAGTTAAAATCTGAAAGGTCATTCCTTATTTTGTCTTGGCTCAGAACACCAGATCATTCTCTGGCTTTAATTCTTCATGTGCCACATTACATTTGTCATTGTATTTCTTGCATTGTCACAGCTCGGTTATGTCTCATTATTTGGGCCACCGTCCCTGTGGCAATTGCACTGGTACCACAGGGAAAGCTGATTATTAATTAATTAGACACTTGCAGCAGAAGATGGCTTCGCGACCATTGCTCATTTCCCGAGAGTGCGAGGGGGTAATTGGCTGCATTCATTTTATATTTCGTGTTCCCTCGGAGCAGCCAGCGGCATAAGTGAACCGCAAGGGTCTCCGAACGTCTCCGAACGTCTGCGAGCACAGCTGAAGGATGAGGTCAATGTCTGTTTGTTTCCCAGGGAGCCCTCCTTAGTTGTATGTCTTGTGGAACTCGCAGCTTTCTGAGCTTTTTGAAGCGCCCGCCCCAGGTTGACGGCTAGATCCTGATTGAGAAGGGCTAACCCCTCTCGGCCTGGTTATTGGCACCTTTGACGCATTCCAGCAGTAAAACGCTACAATGCAGCTCACATCTCTACTGGGGCCATCAACACACAAACCATTGACCTGTTGAAAATGCCACTGACTGAACAGATTTGGAGGGGTTTTGCAGTACCCATCAAAGAGGATTTCGCAGATAGTAAAGGTAAAGGTAGAGTCGCTATAGTCCCAGATGACCAAAGGCTGCTTTCCCCTTTGCGTGGGGGGTGGGGAGAGCTGACTGGTGGTGGCTTAACCTGAGAATCTCCACATCTCAGGCGAGGGGCAAGGTTGAGAAGGCATAACCTCAGCCAGTATTGGAGTAGAACCTGCGCTGCCGGCCTTGTTCTGCGTCAGAACCCAGCTGTCTGGACCCACTGAGCTAGACCAGTGGTACGTTGTGCACAGCACAATATGGCCATGCACCATGGAAACCCCTTGCATCAGGACCTTAGGGAGGAGCAACACTTCTCCTCAGATGAGGAAGAACGGGGTGAACATCAAGATGAGAACATTAACCCGAATGAGCCGCCACTGGATGTCAGGGCTATGGAGAGACGTGCCAAGAATAACTGGAATTTGCCCAGGATTGAGTCACCGACATGGCCATTGTCCCATCTCCATCAGCAGGGATGGCAGTGCCGTAGTGGTACTGTCCCTGGACTACTAATCCAGAGGCACAGAGCAATACACTGGGGACCTGGGTTCAAATCCCACCATGGCAGATGCCAAAATATGAATTCATTTAAAAATCCGGCAATAAAAGTCTAATGATAATCATGAAGCCGTTGTTGATTGTTGTAAAAACCCTTCGCGTTCACAAATTCCCTTTAGGGGAAGGAAATCTGCCATCGTCACCTGGTCTGGCCTACATGTGACTCCAGACCCACAGCAATATGGTTGCCTCTTGAAATAGCCTGACCCAGTTCAAGGGTCAATTAGGGATTGGCGACAAATGCTGGCCTAGTCAGTACCATGTGAAGTACCCCTCCTCCCCACCCCCCCCCCCCCCCCCTCTCCCGCAGCAGCTACCTCTCAAACTGTGTCCAGGATAACAAGGAGAGTGGGTCTCTCACACAAATCCATCACTTCCTTTGTTGTGATGGGGCACAGTCCCGGACCCCCCCTCCCCAACAGCACTGTGGGCGCCCCTACCCCACATGGACCGCAATGGTTCAAGGAAACAGCAATTAGAGATTGGAAATGGAGGGCTGGCTTGTCAGTAACGCCCACATCCTGGGAATGAATAAAAAATAGGATTCTATTCTTATCAATTCTGATACATCTCATTGCCATCTGGCAGGTTTACAAAGGTAACATTTAAAGAGGAAAGTGAATATTTCATGAGAGACTCAGATTAAGAAGTACTGGGGAGGGGGGGGGGGGGGAGTTGGAAACAGACTTCAAGCATAGCAATGCCTTGGTATTTGTGGATGATCATTGTATTTTTTTTCACATAATTAAGCTTCACCCTGTCATCTCAGCATCCATCACCCCTGTCATCGAACTCCAAGATTTTCACTGACCATTTTTCTTCCCTTAGCCTCAATAACCTTTTTCTCATTGCGGACAGAAACAAAACTCTGATTTCCCGTCTCAGTAACCCACCAATGGAACAGCATTTACTGTGTCCAAAGACTCTTAAATTCTGAGGTCATGTTCCAATGAAGTACATACACACTCACACACACACACACACACACATACACACTCACACACACACACACACACATACACACTCACACACACACACACACACACACAGACACATACACACTCACACACAGACACACTCTCACACACACACACACACAGACACATACACACTCACACACACACAGACACATACACACTCACACTCACACACACACAGACACATACACACTCACACACACACACACATACACACTCACACTCACACACACACAGACACACTCACACACACAGACACATACACACTCACACACACACAGACACACTCACACTCACACACACACACTCACACACACACAGACACATACACACTCACACACACAAACACACACTCACACACACACAGACACATACACACTCACACTCACACACACACATACACATACACACTCACACACACACACTCACACACACACACATACACACTCACACACACACATACACACTCACACACACACAGACACATACACACTCACACACACACAGACACATACACACTCACACACACACAGACACATACACACTCACACTCACACACACACAGACACATACACACTCACACACACACACTCACACACACACAGACACATACACACTCACACACACACACACACACACTCACACACACAGACACATACACACTCACACTCACACACACACAGACACATACACACTCACACACACACACACACACAGACACATACACACTCACACACAGACACATACACACTCACACTCACACAGACACATACACACTCACACACACACACTCACACAGACACATACACACTCACACACACTCACACACACACAGACACATACACACTCACACTCACACACACACAGACACATACACACTCACACACACACACACACAGACACATACACACTCACACACACACATACACACTCACACACACACACAGACACATACACACTCACACACACACAGACACATACACACACACACACACACAGACACATACACACTCACACACACAGACACATACACACTCACACACAGACACATACACACTCACACACACACAGACACATACACACTCACACAGACACATACACACTCGCACACACACAGACACATACACACTCACACACACAGGCACATACACACTCACGCATACACACACAAACACATACACACACACACAGGCACACACAGACACATACACACTCACATACACACAGACACACACAGACACACACACACAGACACATACACACTCGCACAGACACGTACACACTCACACAGATACGTACACACTCACACAGACACATACACATCTCACACACACAGACACATACACACTCACACACACACAGACACATACACACACACAGACACATACACACTCACACAGACACATACACACTCACACAGATACGTACACACTCACACAGACACATACACACTCACACAGACATGTACACACTCACATAGATAAGTACACACTCACACAGACACACACAGACACATACACACACAGACACATACACACTCACACATACACACACACAGACACATACACACTCACACAGACACGTACACACTCACACAGATACGTACACACTCACAGACACAGACACACTCACACAGACACGTACACACACATAGACACACTGAGTCACATACACACTCACAGACACACAGTCACACAGGTACACATATACGTACACACTCACACAGACACACAGTCACGTACACACACAGACACACGCAGACAAGTACATACTCAAACATACACACACAGACATGTTCACGCACACAGACACACACAGATGTATACACACTCACACATACACACACAGATACGTACACACTCACACATACACACAGACACATACACACTCACACATACACACACAGATACATACACACTCACAAAGACTCACACAGACATGTACCCACACACATACACACACAGATACGTACACACTCACAAAGACTCACAGAGACATGGACATACTCACACAGACATGTACACACTCACACATACACACAGACACGTACGCACTCACACAGCTACACACACACAACCACCCCTCCCCCCACACGGGCATTCCTGGCCCCGCCAGAAGTAAAATGGGCCTTTGATTGTTTCTCCAAATTTTCCGTTCCTGCCACCAGCTAAGGCTTCATCTGGAAAATTGCAATTTACCTCCCTCAAGATTTTAAGTGTGAAAATGTGTTGGGTTCCAGAAACACCATCAACAAGGATGTATAACGGACATCTGGTGGCTGCATGTAGGAGAAGATCACACGCAAGGTAGCTCCCGCCAAGGTCCTTGTTTTTGGTCCTTTTTACCCGGTTGCCGGGAGAAATTGGTGAACACACCTGACCCATTTCATTGTATTCAATGGCAGGATGTCGAAAGCCACGAAACAGACTTTTGGAAAGAAGGATACGAGTGTTAGTCCTTCGATGGAGCCAGAGAGAGGAGCCCATTGGGAGGAAAGATGGTGGAGGCGACCTGGGCAGGAGTGGCCGCTCCCATCACAGTGAAAAGGCTGACTGGGGTCCTGGCACACAAATTCAAAAAAACATTTGGAACACTTTGAAAGACACGGAAAGGAAATGATGGAGACCCTCAAAATATCTATTGACGAGGCACTCTGCCTGATGAGAGAGATGGAGGCTATGAACGAGCATGGAGAGGTGCTGAAGGGATGGAAGGGGTTTTGTCAGGGCAGAGTGAGCAGATTGCCTTGCTGGAAGCCGAGATGATGATGGTGCGGGAGAGGAATAAGGCCCTGAGGGCAAAGGTCAGGGACTTGGAGAACTGGTCCAGGAGACAGGATCGTGGGATTGCAGGAGGGGGTAGGGGGCCCCAAGGCCAACCAAGTACTTTTCTCAGATGTTTGAAAAGTTGTTGGGCGGCGGATGAACAGGTGTCCCCTCCTGAGTTGGATAGGGCCCACTGAGCACTCCAGCAGAGGCCTCGAGTGAATGAACCACCGCAAGCGGGTGATAGTTCGTTGTCATAGCTTCCAGAAGAAGGAACATAGAACATAGAACAGTACAGCACAGAACAGGCCCTTCGGCCCTCGATGTTGTGCCGAGCAATGATCACCCTACTCAAACCCACGTATCCACCCTATACCCGTAACCCAACAACCCCCCCCCCTTAACCTTACTTTTTAGGACACTACGGGCAATTTTAGCATGGCCAATCCACCTAACCCGCACATCTTTGGACTGTGGGAGGAAACCGGAGCACCCGGAGGAAACCCACGCACACACGGGGAGGACGTGCAGACTCAGCACAGACAGTGACCCAGCCGGGAATCGAACCTGGGACCCTGGAGCTGTGAAGCATTTATGCTAACCACCATGCTACCGTGCTGCCCCCTACCGTGCTGACCCCTAGGAGCGGTCCTGAAATGGGCCAAAGAGAACCGGGACGTGAAGCGGGAAGGAAGCAACATCCAAATTTATCAAGATGCCGGGGCAGAGCTTGCAAAGAGGCGCGCGGCCTTTAATAGGGCAAAGTTGGCACAACATAAAAATGGAGTGCATTTTGGAGTGATGTACCCGGCGAGGTTGAGAGTTACGTATAACTCAATAGATCACTTTTCCGAGACGTCAGAGGAGGCGGAGGCTTTTGTCAAGGAACAAGGACTTGGATTTAATGGAAAGGGTTTGAGTGGGACTTTAATGGATGTTGATGGGATGGGACTGTTTGGGGATGTTTCAGTATTATGTATATAATTTTGGTTATTTGGGATTTATTGTTCTCTATTGGAGTGTATATGTTGTTGGGGGTGGGTGGACCTGTTGTACCTGTTTGGACAGGTTTCAATGTGCCTAGCCTGTTTGTTTGGTGAGGGGAGGGGGATGATGAGGAGGGAGCATTGTGTGTTGGGAGGTAGTTTGCAGGTTCTTGAGTTGGGGACGAGGGGGTAGACATGGGGTTTTTCTTTGTCTCACCTTATGAGTCGGATTGGTGGCCATCTTGGGTAGGCCTTGACTCCTTAACCTGGGGTAAGGACTGGATAATTCCTCATGGTGGAAATGACTGACATGAGAGGGAGGGGAGGTGATAGATCCCTGATCAAACTAGTCGCTTGGAACATTGGAGGTCTGGGGGGCCCAATGAAACGATCAAGAGTTTTCCCTCCCCTGGGGAATTTAAGGGCCGATGTGGTGCTTTTGCAGGACACCCACTTGCGGGTGAGGGATCAGACTGGGCTCCGAAAGGCCTGAAGCCAGGCGTTCCACTCGGGTCTTGACAGTAGGGCATGCTGGGGGGGGGGGGGGGGGAGAGAGGGGGAGGAGGGGGGGCAATTTTAATTAACAAAAGGGTCCATTTTCTAGCGGGAAGGCTGTGGCGGATCAGGGAGGTAGGTATGTGATAGTCACTAGGACGCTGGAAGATAAGTTAGTGGTACTGGTGAATGTATATATCCCGAATTGGGATGATGCAACATTTATGAGGAGATTGTTGGCCTCAATAGTGGATTTGGACACTCATCAGATGATTCTGAGGAAATATAAATTGTATTTTTAACTCAAAACTTGACCGGTCAAATCCGAAGTCGTTGGCTCCTTCGGGGGTGGCAAAGTCATTGTTGGCGTTGATAGCGGAGACCAAGGGGCAGATCCAAGATATCGGTCAGGGTGCCAACACTGATGTTGGAACCTTGTCTTTCTCAGGTGATGGGGGAAGATCAGACGGAATTTGTCAAAGGCCGGCAGTTGTGCGGTGATTACTAAATCTGGAGCTTTCCCCATCTGAGGGCTCTGATCCAGAGGTAATCGTCTCGTTAGATGCCAACTAGGGTAAAATGGGAGTATCTTTTTGCGGTTTTGGAGAGTTATGGGTTGGGGCCCAAGTTTGTGTCAAGGATACGCCTGTTGCACAAAATTCCCCCAGCTCGTGCCGCACCAATACCACAAGCTCAGGGTACTTTGAGCTAATTAGCGAACGAGACAAGAATGCCCTATGTTGCCACCCCCCATCTTGTTTGCATTGACGATGCAGCCTTTGGCCACAATTTTGAGGACTTTGAGTAAGTGGAGAAGGATAATTAGGGGAGGATGGAGCATAGTGTCCCTGTATGCTGATGACCATTGACTTTAGGCGACGAACCCGGTCCCACTATGAGTGATATAATGGAACTACTGAGATGCTTTTGCTCCTTTTCAGGATACAAGCTAAACTTGGAAAAGAGTGAGTGTTTTCCCTGGCCCTACACTCATCCACAGAGCATCTCGACAACAAGGACGCCTACATCAGACTCCTATTTATTGACTACAGCTCCGCCTTCAACACCATAATCCCAGCCAAGCTCATATCAAAGCTCCAAAACCTAGGACTTGGCTCCTAACTCTGCAAATGGATCCTTGACTTTCTGACCCACAGAACACAATCAGTAAGAATGAACAACACCTCCTCCACAATAATACTCAATACCGGAACCCCCAAGGCTGTGTACTTAGCCCCCTACTCTACTCCCTGTACACACACGACTGCGTGGCAAAATTTTGTTCCAACTCCATCTACAGGTTTGCTGACGATACGACTGTAGTGGGCCGGATCTCGAATAACGATGAGTCAGAATACAGGAGGGAGATAGAGAACCTAGTGGAGTGGTGCAGCGACAACAATCTCTCCCTCAATGACAGCAAAACTAAAGAGCTGGTCATTGACTTCAGGAAGCAAAGTCCTGTACACACCCCTGTCAGCATCAACGGGGCCGAAGTGGAAATAGTTAGCAGTTTCAAATTCCTCGGGCTGCACATCTCCAAATATCTCTCCTGGTCTACCCACGTCGACGCTACCACCAAGAAAGCACAACAGCGCCTATACTCCCTCAGGAAACTAAGGAAATTTGGCGTGTCCACATTAACTCTGACCAACTTTTACAGATGTACCATGGAAAGCATCCTATCTGGCTGCATCACAGCCTGGTATGGCAACTGCTCGGCCCAGGGCCACAGAAGCTTTAGATAACACAGCCCAGTCCATCACACAAACATGCCTCCCATCCATTGACTCCATCTACACCTCCTGATGCCTGGAGAAAGTGGGCAGCATAATCAAAGACCTCTCCCACCCGGCTTATTCACTCTTCCAACTTCTTCCATCAGCCAGGAGATATAAAAGTCTGAGAACACACACAAACAGACTCAAAGACAGCTTCTTCCCCGCTGTTACCAGACTCCTAAACGACCCTCTTATGGACTGACCTCATTTACAGTACACCTCTGTATGCTTCATCCGATGCCGGTGCTCATGTAGTTACACCTTGTGTTGCCCTATTATGTATTTTCTTTTATTTCCTTTTCATTTCATGTACTTAATGATCTGTTGAGCTGCTTGCAGAAAAATACTTTTCACTGTACCTCGGTACACGTGACAATAAACAAATCCAATCCAATCCAATCTCAGGGTGCTACCATTTCGCATGGCTGGTTTCAGCTTTGGCTATCTGGGGGTCGGAGTGGCTCGGGATTGGGCCTGACTTGGAAAACTGATTATACCGGCCTTCTAGGTAGAGTCAAGACCGACCTGCAAAGGCGGAATATCCTTCCCTTTTCCTTGACAGGTAGGGTCCAATCGATCAAGATGAACATTTTGCCATTTTTATTTCCAGGGTCTGCCGGTGTTCCTTCCTAAGTCCTTTTTTTAGGAAGGTCGAGAAGTTGACATCATCCTTTATATGGGTGGGCAAGACCGCGAGGATTCGTAGGGCAGTCCTTCAAAGGGGGTGGGGGGCCTGGTGTTGCCGAATTTGGGCTGGGAAGGGGCTGGAGAGAGTGGGCAATTTGCCGGTCTAGAGGAATTAGCAGAAATGTTTCAGCTCTTGGGGTCAGATTCGTACAGATATCGTCAAGTTCAACTTTGCATCACGGATTTTCCCAACATTCCCCAGGGCAACGCCAACCTCTCTAATGAAGAGGGTCTTTTCGCTCGCGGGATCGGGGGGGGGGGGGGGGGGGCACTTCTGGTGTTTGTAGACGGATTTTGTCAGAAAACTGGGTGTCGGTGGAGGGGGTTAAGGCCAGGTGGAAGGAGGAATTGGGACCCACATTGGATGACGACGAAGGAGTGAGGCCCTTCGCAGGGCAAACTCCATGGCCCCGTGCACGAGTCTTGGTTTGATCCAACTTAAGGTTGTTTTTAGGGAAACACCTAGCCAAGTGCAGAATGAACCATTTCTTTGCAGGGGTGGAGGACAGATGCGAGCGCTGTTCAAGATGTCTGGCTGACCACACGCACACGCTCTGGTCTTGTGCCAAGCCCGTGGGATAGGGTTTCCTTCTTTCGCTAATTCTGAAAATTGAGCTGGAGCCCTCTACTTTAGTGGCCATATTTGGGCCATTCAGGCGGGCATGGGGGCCGAAGTCCTGGCCTTCGCCTCGCTGATTACCCAGAGGCGATAGCTGCTGATTAGTTTTCGAGAAGCATTTATGCCAAAAGTTCCAATTGTTCAGAGAGTTGGTGAGCGCAGTGGCAGAGCAGGAACAGGGTTGGTGTTTGTGGGGAGATTGATTCATGGGACTCCCACGGAAGTAGGCCCAAGTAAAGATGGTCGGGGTTAATTACTGGAGTCTGGTCTCGATTAGAGGAACCATAATGAAAAGTCCAGTCGTCAGTGACTTTCATTTCCACTGATGCATGGCATCGAAATGAATCATGACAAACAATTGATCACCAAAATGAACTGCGTTGCCCAGTGCCGGAATGTGGCGACTAGGGGCTTTTCACAGTAACTTCATTTGAAATGAAATGAAATGAAAATCGCTTTATTGTCATGAGTAGGCTTCAATGAAGTTACTGTGAAAAGCCCCTAGTCGCCACATTCCGGCGCATGTCCGGGGAGGCTGGTACGGGAATCGAACCGTGCTTCTGGCCTGCTTGGTCTGCTTTAAAAGCCAGCGATTTAGCCTGGTGAGCTAAACTATTTGAAACCTACTTGTGACAATAAATTATTATTTTTTTTTAAATACTGAAACGGGAACTTGTTTCCAGACAGAGATAAATATGTGTAGAAGAAATTCTCCTTCCATTCCTTAAGGTTTTAGTCAGCAATTCTTGAAGCAAATGTAGACAAGGGCAAGGTTTTTAAGACGCTTCACAGTTCATTTTTAGTCCAATGCACGCTGATAATCTAGCCATGAGTTGGTCCTGTCACCAGTTAAATGGAACAGAAAATTATTTGAAGTCAAATCAGCCGGATAAAATAAAACAGACGGTTTTCAGACTTTATTTAAAACGACAGTAGATTTAATTCTGTCAGCTTATTTTTTAAGCTTCTTGGAACATAACCTCCATACCAAGCAAATTAAATGGAAGTGCTGGTCTAACGATTGGGGAGAGGGAGACTTGTATAGAAAAATGTGGCTTTTATAGTTTTACAATAATTTTGTTGGAAAGCAAAGAAATGTAACCGATACAACAATCTGAATTTTAACCTAGCCCGCCCAGTGGGAATGGGTAAAAGCCCAATGCACACCTTGTTAAATGTTTGACTGTTCGCCACCAATGGAGTGTAAAATAGAGCAGGGGATAAGAGGGGCACCCAAGCTGAATCATCTGTGTTCCCACCAGGGAGGGTTAGGTTAAAATCACAAGTAAAGTCTTAGCTTGAGCTTAGCTTTGCCATCGCTCAGTCATCACCCTGCCTAGGTAACAATAGTCACCACTTTTCAAAGTAATTGATTGTGTGTGAAGCGTTTCGCGATGTTTATGAAGGACGAGGTCAGGAATTACATAAATACATGTCTTTCTTTTCTAATTACTTCATGACTTTGGGCTGACAGCAAGCTATAATTGAAATGCCGAAGAAAAAGATGTTTCGACAAGAATAAATACCTGGGCCACAATTGCTCGGGCTGATTTGTGTTCAGAGTGACAAATACATGGCCAGGCACTCAGCTGTCCATCAGCTTGCTTTTGCTGGTGAAAGCAATGTCAGGGTTATTTGATTTGAGCACACTCAATTTGTTGGTTTTAAAAAAATGATGTAGTCATGTCAAGTTGTGTTTTTGTTCTTTCCCAGGATATGGGTATCTCTGGCGAGGCCAGCTTTTTCATTGCCCATCCTTAATTGCCCTTCATAAGATGGTGTGAGCCACCTTCTTGAATCACGACAGTGCATGTGGTGTCGGTACACCCATAGTGCAGTTAGAGTGTAAGTTCTAGGATTTTAACCCAAAGATTGTGAAGGAATGGCAATATAGATCCAGCAAAGGATGGTGTGTAGGTTGGAGGGGAACATCCAGGTGGTGATGTTCCCATGTGCCTGCTACCCTTGTGCTTCTAGGGGGTGGAAGTTGTGGGTTTGTAAGATGCTGTTGAAGAGCTCTTGGTGAGTTTCTGCTGACTGTGTTGCTCTGTTTCGGTCCCAACAGCGTCACCAATACTGTGGATATTTCTATTTATCTCGGTGAACCACAAGTCTTTCCCTTAAAGCAATCAAATGACCACACAACCAGTTAGTTAGTTCAAAAGATGGTTTATTTACATATACAAGAGTTATCTCAACGTGCAAACACAATATCTACTATGAGTTAAACTACACCTATCAGCTACAATAACTTATACTTAACTTCAGGGCGACCGGCACTGTGCAAATGGATAAAGCCTTTATCTGGATTTCACTTGGCTGGTTCGAAGAAAGCGGCTCTGTCTCTGCTGGGTGGGGGGTCGGAGAATTCCGCCCAGGCTGTGTATATGTCCGATTCTTGGGTTGGCCATAATTCCCATGGTCCTTTGCAGGTGGCCATCTTAGATGGCTACAACTGTTACTACATCTTATAGACGGTGCACACTGCTGCTACTGTGAATCGGTGGTGGAGGGAGTGGATGTTAAAGATGGGGGGTGAAGTGTGTATCAAGAGAGCTCCTTTGTCCTGGGTGGTGTTGGGTTTCGTGAGTATTATTGGAGCTGCACTCATCCGGGAAAGTGGAGAGTATTCCATTACACTCCTGACTTGTGTCTTGGGGATGGTGGACAGGCTTTGGGGAGCTCAGCAGGTGAGCTACTCGTCAACCTCTAACCTGCTCTGATAGCCACAGAATTTATATGGCTGGTCCAGTTCAGTTTCTGGTCAATGTTCATCTTCTTCGGCGATCACTCGCTAATCAGTCTGATTGTCCATCTAAGAAACTCTCTGTTACTGGTCATGGGTTCTGTGGGTCCTTGAGTGACTGATGAGCCCAGTCCTAGAGCAAAATCTTCGACCACACACTTGGCAAGTGTTTCTGGGAGGTGGGATTGGCATTTTGACTTGAGATCGCTGGTATTCCGATCTGAGAATCCTTTTCTGGGCCTCCTGTTGCCATCGGATGTCCTCGAGGAATTGTGTCTCTTCAATCAGGAGGTTCCTCCAAGTAGGTCTCTTCTGAGCAAAGTCTCCCAGGCATTGATGCCTATGTTGCAAGAACAGTACTGTAAGGTCTGTTTCAATGTCTATTACTTTATGCAGAAAATACACACGGACCTGGATTCTCCATTTGGGAGACTAAGCTTTCCCACTGGAACTGAATCACAAGCAATTTGCGTGCCTGCTGTGTGAGCTGCTTGAACAAAATTCAGGAGAAGCAAATGGGCCGGCGCTCTGTCCACGTAAATTGTCAACAATTCTCAGCCCCGTTGACGGCTGTTTCGCTGGGGCGGGATTCGTGTTAAAGAGCCTGACAAACTATAGCGGCATCAGCACGGTAGCACAGAGGTTAGCACTGTTTCTTCACAGCTCCCAGTAGATTCCCAACTTGGGTTACTGTCCATGTGGAGTCTGCACATTCTCCCCGTGTGTGCGTGGGTTTCCTCCGGGAGATCCGGTTTCCTCCCGCAGTCCAAGATGTGCAGATTAGGTCGATTGGCCATGCTAAATTGTACTTTGTGTCCAAAAAGGTTAGGTGGGGTTACTGGGTTACGGGGATAGGGTGGAGGTGTGGGCTTAGGTAGGGTGTTCTTTCCAAGGGCCAGTGTAGACTTGATGGGCCGAATGGCCTCCTTCTGCACTGTAAATTCTACGATTCTTTAAGCACTCCACTCAGCACACATTCTCATTCAAGCCAAGAATATTGTTCAGAGAAGACCTGCCACCTCAGTTCGGGAGCCTGAAGTTGACCAGGTCACCTGCGGGAAAAAGGCGGCTTTGTTCGCAGGCTGTTGATTACCTTGACCATCCAAAGCCGCCAAGTTAATTGGCCACACTGAGTTGTACTGAATGCACCAACCTCAACACGTCCCCCACCCCAAGCAACAGCAGTGTGAGCATTGAAGCAATGGGGTGGGTTTAAATAACATACTGCAGCAATGGGGGTCTGAGCCAGCCCACCCCGATCGCGAGGGGGATACCCCGAGTCCGTGCATTTGGTACCAATTTGTTCTCCGTTACTCCCTGCGGCCCAGGCAGCACCCCCCAGCAAGCCCGCCCAGCACGCCGCCCTGCTGGTAAATATTTACACCAATGCACGCCCACGTGACATCCGCCTGAGAGGAGTGGTGTATTGCGGAGGCGTGGGGCATGTGGTGTCCAACCCGCTAATCACAGTCAAATCTAATTTGCATGGGGCTGCCAGCTCGGAGCGACCTTCAGTGCAGCTGCTAGCGGAGGACCGGAGCATCACGTCGGAATCGGCACCAGCCGCAAGTTCTGATCTTTGCTCCGCCCAACATTCGTCATCGCGATTCTCAGTGCCGGCAGCGAGCAGCGGAGAATCCAGTCCCCTCGGTTAAAAAGATACAATTAATTTACAGGTGCTGCTTTATGGCTCATGAGTGTTTGGGTGGCAGCCCCTGGGACAGCCTACTGTGAACTACATCCATTTTATATCCAGCCAAACAGAGGATCCGCGGTTTAAAATGAAGACAAGCTGTGCTGGTAGCTTAGGAACAACCTTCGTACAATATCACAGTGGTGCGGAAACTGTAATTGCTCCAATTTCCGGATCTCTGTTTCTCGTGTAGCTCCTTGTGATAATGATGTGCACCTTCCAGTTGCTATAGTGTAAGAGGCAGAATTTCTATCTGCTACCGATTTGGAAATGTACCTCCCTTCCTCAGACTGAAGATCTGAACCAGTGGTGGGCAGTCAGCAGCCCATCTGGGTTCTGAGTGTGTCCCACGAGACGTTTTGTTGACCGTTGACCCACGTGCAGGGTTGCCACGTTCCACTGATTTCTGCCCACGTGGATTTTATTCCGACCGGCATGGCTGAAGTGAGGCCCACGTAAAGCGAGGGAGATTGAAGTGAGGTGCGTGCTGATTGCTCACAAAATTGACTGTGAGAGCCGTGCATTCCCTCTGCTTCCAAAGTGGAAATCTTTCTTTTGTTTTTGAGTTGATGACAGTTCTATTAATATATAAATGATTGAGCATTTTCTATAACTCGTTATGAAATATTCATAGAATCATAGAATCCCTACAGTGCAGAAGGGGGCCATTCGGCCCATCGAGGCCAGAGAGTCGGGGCAAATTTGATCGTTTGAATGGCCTCCTTCTGAACTATAGGGATTCTATGAGCAACATAATTTGAAGACGAGCAGGAGAGCTCTCCCAGAGGCCTGGCGTATTTACCACCCAAAACAACAGTACCAACACAGATTAGTTTTATTTCATTTCTCCTCGTGGGGCGCAAATCAGCCACCATATTGCACACATAACAACAGGTGGTGCCCGTCAAAATCAGTTCATTATCTTTGGAGCATGTGAGAACATCCTGTGGAAATGAAAGAAGTTAGGCTGGATTCTCCGTCGACAGGATATACCGTTTTGCTGGCAGTGCCCTCACGCCTGCAGATTTCCCGACGGAGTGAAGTTGCCCACAATAGGAAACCCAATTGGCCGGCTGCCAGGATGGGGAATCCCGCTGCCGGCGGGATGGGGAATCCCGCCCCTTATATAAAAGCAAGTTTCTTTCTTTGTTCTTAATGAACTGTACAATGAGAAAGGATTAAGTAATAATTGGGTCCCTTGGGGAAGAGCGACCATAATATGTATAAATCCTTCTTTAAGATGGAGAGTGAAGTTGTCGAATCCGTAACCAGGGTCCTGAATGTAACTAAAGGGAACTGTGAGGGTACGAGGCGCGAATTGGCAAGGCTAGATTGGGGAAACTTATTAAACAGGTTGATGGTGGGTAGACAGTGGTTCATGTTTAAAGAATGTGTGCATGCATTACAACAGTTATTCATTTCTGCCTGGCTCAAAAAAATAGAAATATGGAACATAGAAGCAGGAGTAGGCCATTCGGCCCTTTGAGCCTACTCCACCATCATCAAGTTCAATACCCTGACCCCGCCTTCCCCCCATATCCCTTGTTTTTCAGCTTCAGGGTTACTGTAGAATAAAGGAGACAAGAGTTCTGCTTCTCCACAAAACACCTTTGTTTCTTTAATCTAACTTCACACACAAATCCTCCAACAAATAGTGCCACCTGTAACTTCTTTATATATCAGTGACTTCTATTGGATAGTTGACATCAAATTAGTATGTAATTGGAAGGACTGTTAATCCATTCCTAACAGTCTCCCCTTCCTTGGAGGAAAGAAAATATTTTGATGAATATTGGTTTTCCCAGAAAAACAGAAAATACAAGAAACACAAAACATGCACCTTGATTGGCTGGGGCATTGAGTATAAGAATTGACAAGTCATGTTGCAGCTGTATAGAACCTTGGTTAGGCCACACTTGGAGTATAGTGTTCAATTCTGACCGCCACACTACCAGAAGGATGTGGAGGCTATGGAGAGGCTGCAGAAGAGATTTACCAGGATGCTGCCTGGTATGGAGGGCATTAGCTTTGAGGAGCGGTTGAATAAACTGGGTTTGTTCTCACTGGAACGACGGAGGTTGAGGGGTGACCTGATAGAGGTCGACAAAATTATGAGGAGCATAGACAGAGTGGATAGTCAGAGGCTTTTTCCCAGGGTAGAGGGGTCAATTACTCGGGGGCATAGGTTTAAGGTGCGAGGGGCAAGGTTTAGAGGAGATGTACGAGGTAAGTTTTTTACACAGACTGTAGTGGGTGCCCGGAGGAGATGGTGGAAGCAGGGACGATAGTGACATTTAAGGGGCATCTTGACAAATACATGAATAGGATGGGAATAGAGGGATACGGACCCGGGAAGTGTAGAAGATTTTAGGTTAGATGGGCAGCATGATCGACACAGGCTTGGAGGGCTGAAGGGCCTGTTCCTGTGCTGTACTTTTCTTTGTTCTTTGTTCTCTTGATACCTTTAGCCCAAGGCTATATCTAAGCGGAAAGGTGGCTCAACCATGACTTACAAAATAAATTATGGATAAGATTAACACAAAAGAGGAGACATATATAATTGCCTGAAAAAGCATCAAGCTTGAGGATTGGGAGCATTTTAGAATTCTGTATAAGAGGACAAAGATTTGATCAAGAGGGGGAAAATGGAGTATGAGAGTAAAATAGCAGGAAGCATAGAAACTGGCTGTAAAAGCTTCTATAAATATGTGGAGAAAAAAATATTAGTGAAGACAAATGTAGGTCCCTTACAGTCAGAAGCTGGGAAATTGTAATTAGGACAAAGAAATGGCAGAAGGCTTGAACACATACTTTGATTCTGTCTTCACAAAAGAGGAAACTAATAACCTTCCAGTAATGCTAGGGTACAAAGGGTCTAGTGAGAGGGCGGAATTGAAGGAAATCAGTGTCAGTAAGAAACTGGTGCCAGGGAAATTATTGGGGTTAAAGGCTGACAATTCACCCAGGGCCTGGTAATCCATACCCCAGAGTATTAAAAGAAGCGGCCTTGGAAATATTGGATGCATTGGTGATCATATTCCAAAATCCGATAGACTCTGGGGCAATTCCGAAAGATTGGAGGGTGACACAGTGGCACAGTGGTTAGCACTACTGCCTCACAATGCCAGGGACACAGGTTCAATTCTGGCCTTGGGTGACTGTCTGGAGTTTTCACTTTCTCCCCGTGTCTGCGTGGGTTTCCTTCGGGTGCTCCGGTTTCCTCCCACAATCCAAAGATGTGCAGGTTGGGTGGATTGGCCATGATAAATTGCATCTTAGGGTCCAAAGGTTAGGTAGGGTTACGGGGAGGGGTGGGGAGTGCGCCTAGGTAGGGGTGCTCTTTCAGAGGGTTAGTGCAGACTCGATGGGCCAAATGGTCTCTTTCTGCACTGTAGGGATTATATGATTCAAATGTAACCACACTATTCAAAAAGGGAGGGAGAGAAAAAAGGGAAAAATTAAAGACCGGTTTGCCCGACATTAGTAGTGGGAAAGACGCTGGGGTCTATTATAAAGGACGTGAAAACAGAACATTTGGAAAGCATCAATGGGATTGGACAAAGCCAATGTGGGTTTATGAAAGGCAAATCATGCTTAAGAAATCTACTGGAGTTTTTTCAGGACGTAACTAGTAGAATAGATAAGGGAGAACCAATGGATGAAATGAAAATGAAATGAAAATCGCTTATTGTCACAAGTAAGCTTTAAATGAAGTTACTGTGAAAAGCCCCTAGTCGCCACATTCCGCCGCCTGTTCGCGGAGGCTGGTACGGGAATCGAACCGTGCTGCTGGCCTGCCTCGGTCTGCTTTAAAAGCCAGCGATTTAACCCTGTGCAAAACCAGCCCCTACGTGTTGTATTTGGACTTTCGTAAAGGTTTTGATAAGGTCCCTCAAAAGAGCTTAGTGGACAAAATTAAAGCACATGGGAGAGGGGTAATGTATTGGCATGAATTGAGAATTGGTGACAGATAGAGAACAGAGTGGAAATAAATGGGTCTTTCTTCGAGTGATAGACAGTGACTCGTGGGGTTCCACAGGGATCAGTGCTTGGGCCTAAGCTGTTCATGACATGTCCAAATGACCTGGATCAGGGAACCAAATGTAACATTTCCAAGTTTGCAGAAGACAGGAAACTGAGTCGTGAGGAGGGTGCAAGAAGGCTTCATAGTGATTTAGACAAGTTGAATGAGTGGGCAAACACATGGCGGATGCAGTACAAAGTGACTAAAAGTCAAGTTTTACACTTCGATGTGAAAAACAGAAGAGTATTATTTAAATGGTGATACACTGGGAAGTGTGGATGTACAAAGGGATCTGGGAGAATTGTACACCAGTCAATGAAAGTGGAGAGGCAGGTGCAGCAAGCAGTTAGGAAGGCAAATGCCATGTTGGCTTTCATTGCAAGAAGGTTTGAGTTTTGAAGCAGAGATGTCTTATTGTAGTTACACAGGGCCTTGGTGAGACCATACCTGGAGTATTGCACACAGCTTTGGTCTCCTTACCTAAGAAAGGATATACTTACCATAGAGGGAGTGCAGCAGAGGTTCATTAGGCTGACACTGGGGTTGGCGGGACTGTCCGATGAGGTGAGATTGGTTCAACTGGCCCTGTATTAACTAGAGTCTAGAAGGATGAGAGGAGATCTGATTGGAACGTATAAAATTCTGGCAGCGCTGGACGAACTAGATGCAGCGAGGATGTTTTCCCTGTAGAGAATTTAGAACCAGGGAGCATAGTCTCAGGATACAGTGGAGACCATTTAGGACTGAGGTGAGGAAAGATTTTTTCACTCAAAGGGTAACGAACCTGTGGAATCCTCTGCCACGGAATATTGTGCAGGTTAAGCCTTGAATTGTAAGGATGCCAGACCACACCCCAGCTTTCATTAGGATACCGGACAAGAACTACAAATGATGCTTCTATTTGTAAAACAGTCAGAAAGGATTCGCCACCACAGGAGAGATGACTCTGGCCAATAGCCATCTGTTATGCTGAAACAAACTTTAATTTAAATACAGAATTAACCACGTTAACATCAATAGAATAGTTTTACAATTAACAGTTAAACAATTCTTAAACAAAAACTTTAACTGATTATCTATATCTAATTCCAATTAAGCAACCCAATACAGTTCAAAAACCCAATAAATGAAGTTAACAAAACAGTTTACTTGCTGATCCGCTTGTAGACCTTTTGGAGAGAGACCCTTTCAAGAGCAGATCCAGTACATT
The DNA here is from genome assembly GCF_902713615.1 of Scyliorhinus canicula. Classification (NCBI taxonomy): domain Eukaryota; kingdom Metazoa; phylum Chordata; class Chondrichthyes; order Carcharhiniformes; family Scyliorhinidae; genus Scyliorhinus; species Scyliorhinus canicula. The sequence continues at coordinate 15,265,751 of NC_052156.1, read as the reverse complement.
TCTGTCCTGTTAGACTCTTCAGCTCAACCTGACAGCACCTGGCAAAACTGGTGTCCAGCTTAAAATCTTACAACAGACTGCAGAAATACAGACAGACCTGGCTCCTCCAATTAATTACATCATCTGCATCCCACTAAGCTACCCCATCATCTGCTTAGCTCGGATGAAATACAATCTCTCATAATTTATCTATTCTCCAGGGAATCTCCAGCAATCATAACAACGGGCATGATTCAGTGCCCCCATTGCACCCGGAGCGAATCCGGTCGTAATGGGTGAATTACGAACGAGTCCAAAATCGGGCTCTGCATCGGGCTGATCGTCAGTCACCTGAGTCACTCCGTCTATCTCATTCTTGCTGGGCGAGATCCAGATCTGTGTATTTAAATAAGCTCCAAAGTCTAAAGATGTGCAGATTAGGTGGATTTGCCATGCGTAAATTGTCCCTAGTGTCCAGGAATGTATAGTTTAGGTTACGGGGGTAGGACAGAGGAGTGGGTCTAGCTCAGGTGCTCTTTCACAGGATCAGTGCAAGCTTGATGGGCCAAATGACTTCCTTCTGCACTGTTGGAATTCTAAGGTTCTATAGTTCATGTAAATATGGACATCGGATTTACTCGGTACCGGAACTCACCAATCGCAATTGGGAGACCTCGCCAGGGTGCCATTTAGTACTGTCCACACAAACATGGACCAGAGGTAACGCCATCTGGGGGGCCTCCCACGCCATTGAGACCCCCATGTGGTCGGGGCAGGGCAGTGTGGCTTCCTACACTCCGCTGGCACCTGGAAACCTTGGCACTGACACCTAGAACCCTGGTAGTGACACCCTGGCATTTCCAGGGTGCCCAGGTGGCACTGTCAGGGTACCAGGGCACTGTCAGGGTGTTGGGTTAGCAGTGCCAGGTTGGCACTGCCAGGGGTCAGGCCTGGGGGGCCTTGCCAGGTAGAGGAGAGTGAAGGGGGGGGGGGTTCCTGGGAACCTTCCCAAGGTTGGAGGGGGTGAGTCGAGGGGGGGTTACAAAAATGGGGGGGGGCGACTGAAAGGGGGAGAAGGAAAGATTGGGGCAGTCTTCCAAAATAGTGCCCGATCTGTGAGGAGCCTCTCCTGCTGGCGAGCAGGAAATCCCTCTAGGTGCGGCCTGGGCGGAGAGAATCTTCCCAAGGCCAAAGAAAGCGGCAAATTGCCGTTGAATTGCGGGGTATTTCTCGATGCTGCAGCCGTCGGGAAGCACTCTGTTAGCCGCACGTCCAGTGGACTTTAACATGAGTCTGCTGAAAAACGCCCAATATCACATTAACCATCTGCATCTAAAGAGGTAAATGGTTAGAAGCCAGGGTCACCTCACTCCTTATTCCACATTAATTACAGTTTTAGCAGACACACAGTCTAGGTAACTTAACCTAGGTTCTTCAATAATGTCACTCCAACAAATATATACCTTAACCCAGGGTCTTAATAACTTTACTACAACAGGTATACAAACTTTACTGCAACAGATATCACGGAATGTATTCAAAAAAGAGTTAGATTTGTTTTTAGATTTTAATGGTATCGAGGGGTATGGGGAGAAAGCGGGAATATGGGATTGAGATGGAGGATCAGCCTTGCTCATATTGAAGGTGAGAGTGGGCTCGAAGGGCCGATTGGCCTCCTCCTGCTCTTAGTTTATATGTTTCTATGAACCCGACTCACTATTCATCAGCACGAGAATATTCCTCAACCTTTCCGTGAGGGAGCTTTAAAAGAGTAGGGCCCCAAAATGACTTTAGTGGGAAAGTGATTAGCAGGTATAGGGCGGCACGGTAGCACAGTGGTTAGCACTGTTACTTTACAGCGCCAGGGTCCTGGGTTGGATTCCCGCTTGGGCCACCGTCTGTGCGGAATCTGCACGTTCTCCCCACGTCTGCGTGGATTTCCTCCGGGTGCTCCGGTTTCCCCCCACAAGTCCCGAAAGAGGTGCTTGTTAGGTGAATTGGACATTCTGAATTCTCCCTCTGTGTATTTGAACAAGCGCCGGAATGTGGCGACTCGGGGATTTCACAGTCACTTCGTTGCAGTGTTAATGTAAGCCTACTTGTGACAATAACGAAGATTATTATTATGTTTGCAATCTCCCTCTCCACTATTTTAGTGGTGCTGTTAAAAATCTACTCCAAGGAAATATGGTAACATTTGCACTGAAATTCAAAGGAATGGATTTACTGCCAGCCTCCTGGTGCTCCTTGTTCCAAGACTAATTAGGGAATTAACATGTTTACAAATCCCGGCATAATTCGGGAAGAAATAAACATGGGCAGCACTTGAATTGCTTGGAGCTAAACTCAGTGAAAACTCTTCTCTCTATCGAAACACGGGCAATATTCTTCCCTGTAACCTTGAGCATTTACTTTGCCCACGAACTTGTTGCAAGACCGATCATTGCAAATATTTGCTGCTTTGTGTAAGTAGAATTTTTTCTGATATAAAGAGAAAACTGCTTAACACAAAGTTTTGGTTGTAGACTGGATCTTACCAAGGACTTTCAACATCAGAATGACAAAGGACCGATATGACTCACAGCATCATACAACTGCTGCCGAGGTCACGCTCACTCGTCCTTTCTCTCTGCATAAGTCTCGAGCCTGTCAGCGTTTGAGAGTGGATTCATGCTTCTTTCATTGAATTAGTATTATTGTTTCTGCTGCAGAGATGCTGAATTGTTGCAACTAATCCATTCACTGTCTCCAAAGGCTCTCAAACTCAACGCGCAAGCAAAAGGAAGGCCAGGGTCATTTAACCCACCGAATCTTATCCATTTTGTACCCTAAGCGCCTCATTATAGTGTTCAACTCAGACCTAAATGCACTTGCCAGAACATTCCAAACACTTAGCACTCTTTGAATGAAGAATTTTTGCCCTAATCTTGCCATTCAATTTACCTTTCATTCATTTAACTTTGCATCATGTCGACCTATCTTCTGACTTGTTTGAAAGTGTTTGATACTCTCTGTGCCTTGATGAGATTCTCCCTGGACTGCCTTTCTCCAGCATTGTGGAGACTGAGCATCTCCAATTTTTCCCCAAAGCTCTTCCTCTGACTTGTAACTTGTTGAAGTGCTTTCCTGCTTGTGACATTGTGAGAAATGTACAGAACTGTAAGGGTTAATGTTACGTCCGAATCAACCACTGGGGGGGAGCTAGATGCAGAACTATATAAAGGATTGATGCTAAGCCTTCTGGGAGAGTGTTGAGGAGAAAGTTAGGAGAAAGACTGTAGGAAAGCTACTGTGAGTGAGAGCAGATCATAGTTATTGTATTCGTATAGAGATTAGTACAAAGAACAAAGAACAAAGAAAATTACAGCACAGGAACAGGCCCTTCGGCCCTCCCAGCCTGCGCCGCTCCAGATCCTTTATCTAAACCTGTCGCCTATTTTCCAAGGATCTACTTCCCTTTGTTCCCCGCCCGTTCATATATCTGTCCAGATGCATCTTAAATGATGCTATCGTGCCCGACTCTACCACCTCCGCTGGAAAAGTGTTCCAGGCACCCACCACCCTCTATGTAAAAAACTTTCCACGCACATCTCCCTTAAACTTTCCCCCTCTCACCTTGAAATCGTGATCCAAGAGGTAGATGAGTGTAGATTGTATATTTATTGTCAATTGTTTATCATATAGAAGTAAGAGTTCAAATTCAATTAAGTAGTTTAAATATAACTTTAGCTTTGTTTAACACAAAAGATAGTTGCGGTCTTTGTGAACATTACTGTGGTGATATGCATCACTGTAAATACACAAGGGGTTAATGCAAATACACATAGACTAGCTAGACACTAGAGGGAGCACCAGAGACATGACACACAGACATTCAACCAATAGATCAGTAAGATAGGACACGACCAATGGGCATTCAAGATACACACAGAGGTGACACTACCACAGGAGGGCATTACACCAACCCATATAAAAGGACACAGCACACATGATCTTCCTCTTTCCAGTGGAGACACTTTGTGAGTACACAGGGTTGATTTGAAACACATCACACCCACCACGTGGATTGTAGCACACTGGTTCGTCAGTCTGAGTAGCTTTAGCAGAATTAACAGGAGAGTCGAATCCAAGTAGGAGAATTGTTAACAGTTTAATAAATGTGTTAAAGCTATCTCCGAGTCTGAACCTTCCTTTGTCAGAGTGCATATCAAGGACGCAGCTTATGCTACGTCAAGAGCATAACAAAACAATTACAACAACCTTCCGAAGATCTGAACTACAAAGAACACCACACTGCTTTATTTTCTTTCCTTATTTTAAACGGATATCAGTTGCAACACCTACAGCATAGGACCTTGTACTTAATGATCTCATGTCACGCAATCAAACCTGAGTACACAATCAAATCATACAAATTAATTACATTTAATGATTTGCCTCTTTATTATAGAATTTACAGTGCAGAAGGAGGCCATTCGGCCCATCGAGTCTGCACCGGCTCTTGGAAAGAGCACCCTACCCAAGGTCCACACCTCCCCCTATCCCAATAGCCCAGTAACCCCACCCAACACTAAGGGCAATTTTGGACACTAAGGACAGTTTATCATGGCCAATCCACCTAACCCGCACATCTTTGGACTGTGGGAGGAAACCGGAGCATCCGGAGGAAACCCACGCACACACGGGGAGGATGTGCAGACTCCACGCAGACAGTGACCCAAGCTGGAATTGAACCTGGGACCCTGGAGCTGTGAAGCAATTGTGCTATCCACAATGCTACCGTGCTGAGTTTATGATTCACTCTAAGAATTCGGATATCAATCTTTGAAACTCCAGCCTAACCATAGCATAAAGCTTAAAATATTAGACCAAATCTACCTTTGATCCCTATTTTCTGTCAATACTTACACGAGCTACAATGCATTAAATTATGCACTCTGCAGATGGCCGATAACATGGAGCCAGGAAGATACATTTAATTTCATCAATCACTCCCAATGATTCCTTTACCATGGGCATATGCCCTTTAATCAATGTATTGCTATTAACAGTAACTAAGCTTAGACTTGGGTGAATGACCGTCCCATTTCTTCAGCTTCTCATCCTTCACAAGGCATCCCTACTCAGCAGAATTGAAACTATATTAACTCAGTATGTCCTGATGTCACAAACAATGAGAAACGGTGAATTACATGAGTGGTTTGTACTCACATTTCCATAGAGATCAGTCTTACTTTTCCTCCATCCTCATTGCATTGCATGTACACAGTTTTGTACACATGTGAGAGCTGAGTGCTGCCTTGTTGCATCAGAGTGCAGCTGAAGTTTGGTGAAACAGGGAGTTGGGTGAAAGAGGGAGGAGGTGATCAGTCCCTTCCTTTCTCAACTTCTGCTCTTTAAAATAAAAATAAGGGGCAGGATTCTCCGTTGCCCAATGCCGAAATTGTATTCGGTGATCGGGTGGAGAATCCTTTTTTGACACTGAAATCGGGGTGGGTGCCTGTTTTTGGATGCTCTGCCCCCTCCAAAATGGCTTCATCGGTGAGTACGCCGCACGCTGTTGGGTCAGTCTCAGCACATCACCTGAACGCCCTCCCCCGATGCTCCGCCCCCGACGGCTGACCTCCCGACAACGTGGGACACGTGTGCTCTGAGGTTTCAACAACCTCACCTGGCGGCTGCAGACGATGTCCAGTGTTGCCACAGTCTGGGGGAGCCGTTCGCTGGCCGGGGGGGGGCTTCGGCTGGGGCTGGGGGGGGTGCTCCAGCGGTGGCTAGGAGGGGTACGGGGAGCACTATCTGGCAGGCCGGATCCGCGTGCGTCCGGCGCCATTTTGTACGGTACAACTGCTGCAGGTCGCCGCCGTGCGCATGCAGGGCCACGGACCCAGCAATTCTCCGGCCGTTTTTGTCAGGAACGCCAGGGGTTTTACGTGGCACGGATGCTAGCCCCCCCCCCCACTGGGCGGAGCATCGGTGTGGGGACAGGGCTGTCTTTTTCATCGTAAAACTAGACACTACCTCCAGACATATTCTCAAAGTCAGAGAATCCAGCCCTAAGTGTTGATGCTCAGGCAGATTTCATGGACTTTCACAACAGCTTGTGTGGGGAAACCGGAGCAGCCGGAGGAAACCCACGCAGACACGGGGAGAACGTGCAGACTCCGCACAGACAGTGACCCAAGCTGGGAGTCTAACCCAGGTCCTGGCGCTGCGAAGCAACAGCGCTAACCACTGTGCTACCGTGCCATAAACTAGGAGACGGGATGATCAGAGCTGAGTGAATCCATGACATCATCAAAGAAACAGTCCATTCACTGCAGATGAAAAGATAGAAATTTGGCAAAAAGAGCTGAATTTCTCAATCACTGAATGCTTGCTGCCAGCCACCATTGCTGAAGAATACCACATCAAGATAATTAACCTCTTCTCAGTTTGAACCAGTGGTCCACAAATTCATCATTAGACCATAAGACACATAAGATGTAGGAGCAGAAGTGGGTCATTCAGCCCATCGAGTCTGATCCGCCATTCAATAAGATCATGACTGATCTGATACAATCCTCAACTCCTCTTTCCCGCCTTCTCCCCATAAACCTGAGCTCCCTGGCTGATTAAAAATCTGTCTATCCCAGCTTTTACTGAACGACCCAGCCGCTACAGAAAAAAATTCCAAAGATTCACTACTGTCCGAGGGAAAAAGTCCTCCTCATCTCTGCCTCAAATGGATGACCCCTTACTTTGAGATCATGCCCCCTGGTCCGCGACTCTCCCACAGGGGGAAACATCCTCTCAGCATCTCCCCTGTCAAACTCCCTGAGAATTCTATATGTTTCAATAATGTCGCCTCTCATTCTTCTAAACTCCAATGAGCACAGGCCCAACCTACTCAACCTCTCCTCTTAAGAAAACCCCCCCATACCCAGGATCAAGCTGAAGAACCTTCTTTATCACTACTAGTCCATGGTTAGGAAGATGCATAAGTTTATAATGATAGGAAATAAAATAGCTTCCAGTTACAGCCTTTACTCAAAGTTGGCTTGGTCTAATTCTGCCTGTCTCCCCTGGAACCTAACTATCAATATATCCCAAATCGATGCAATGATCATCTCTTCACTCTGATTACTCATACATAGAGTTGGAATAATTTCCAATCTGCGTAACTGGATAGGGTAAGGGGTGATTGTGGATTGAGTTTGCAATCTGCTATGAAACACAGTTGCAGGATCGAGGGAGTGCCGCATTGTTGGAGATGTTATCCTTCAGGCCTGATATGTAAAGGCACTAGCTGCCTGTTTCAGTCATTCAGGAGGATGGTAACGATCCCGCTGTGCTCTTCGAAGAGAAGCTGTCCACTCTTCCATTGTGTGGGCAGAATTTGTGAACCAATGCTGGTCACCGGCAGTGTATCATATTGCGGCTTGTGGGATGTAGCAGCATGGAATGGGACTGCTTGATTAGTGCGGGAGAACAGCAGTCAGAAGTACTCCATTACGTGTGAAAAGGGCAGCACGGTACCACAGTGGTTAGCACCAATGCTTCACAGCTCCAGGGTCCCGGGTTCGATTCCTAGCTTGGATCACTGTCTGTGCGGAGTCTGCAAGTTCTCCCCCCTGTCTGCGTGGGTTTCCTCCCACAAGCCCCGAAAGACGTGCTTGTTAGATGAATTGGATATTCTGAATTCTCCCTCCCTGTACCCGAACAGGCGCCGGAGGGTGGCGACGAGGGAATTTTCACAGTCACTTCATTGCAGTGTTAATGTAAACCTACTTGTGGCACTAAGAAAGATTATTATTATTATTAAATGCTTTGCGATGCCTCCGAGAGATGGCAAAGAGTATCCTATAAATAAGAGTCAGGGAGGCAGTGGCATTGAGGTAACACCACAAGGCTAGTAATGCAAAGGTCCAGTGCTTGGCCATGAAAGAATGAAGAAAAATATTGGAGTATTCGTTCTGTTTTTTCATTCCCTTCCCTGCTATTGCCTAGGCACGGTTTATGAGCAAACCCTGACTGATGTTGAAGACATAACATGTACTGGCAAAACCTTCACATTCTTTCACACCCCTCCGCCCTTTCCGAAAAGCGGGTGGGTTGGGGGGGGGGGGGGGGGGGGGGGGGGGGCACTGCCCGTTAAAACACGCCGCCAAAACCCTGGCACAAGCTTGTTTCCAACAAGATCAGAAGACAGGACTTCAATGTAGATAGTGCCTTTCATGATCTCTTGATGTCCCACAGTGCTTCACAGCTATGTCAGAGTTGGATTACTGTTCTCAATAGAGGAGCGCAGGGAAGGATAATAGGCTCTGCCATAAAAGAGAAAGTCTTACATTTATATAGCACCTTTCACACCCTCAGGACACCCCAAAGCACTATACAGCCAATGAAATGCTTTTAAATTGTAGTCACTGTTGTCATGCAGGGAGCGTGGCAACCAATTTGTGCACAGCAAGCTCCCACAAACAGCAATGTGATAATAAGCGGATAATCCGTATTTTGCAATGATTAGATGATAAACATTGACCAGGACAAGAATGGGAACTCCCATTATTTCTTAAAGTAGGATTTTTTAAATCAACCCAGGAGCGTCCTGTTTTAATGTCTCACCCAAAGGTTGGCACCTCTGACACTGCTGCATTCCTATCGCATTGCGCTGGAGTGTCAGCCTGGATTTTTGTGCTCAGGTCCTGGACTGGGACTTGAACCGACAGAGGCAAGAGAGCTACCAGCTGAACTCACTAAACCTCCTTAGGCAGCAAACCTCCAAACCCACGGCCTTTACCACCTCGAAGGACAGGAGCAGCAGATACCTGGGAACAGCACCACCTAGAGGTTCTCCTCCAAGCCACACATCAGCCTGGCCTCGAAACACATTGTCGTTCCTTCACTGTCGCTGGGTCAAAATCCTGCGACCCCCCTCCATAACAGCACTGTGGGTGTACCTACACTACGTGGACTGCAGCGGCTCAAGAAGGCAGCTCACCACCACCTTTGAAAGGGGCACTAGAGATAGACAATAAATGCTGGCCTAACCAGCGACACTCACATCCATAGAACATAGAACAGTACAGCACAGAACAGGCCCTTCGGCCCTCAATGTTGTGCCGAGCCATGGTCACCCTACTCAAACCCACGTATCCACCCTATACCCGTAACCCAACAACCCCCCCCTTAACTTTACTTTTATTAGGACACTACGGGCAATTTAGCATGGCCAATCCACCTAACCCGCACATCTTTGGACTGTGGGAGGAAACCGGAGCACCCGGAGGAAACCCACGCACACAGGGGGAGGACGTGCAGACTCCACACAGACAGTGACCCAGCCGGGAATCGAACCTGGGACCCTGGAGCTGTGAAGCATTTATGCTAACCACTATGCTACCCTGCTGCCCCTTGAATTATGAATCCCATAAATTAATTTTGAAAAGAGAACCAGAGCTGACGACACCTAAATTACTGGTGGAAAATTACAAACAGAATAGGCTAGGGGGGATACTAAATAAATAAAAATGAATGTGTGAGACTAAATAAAATAGCTCAAAAGATTTGAATGAAATATTTCTGCAGCTGTACTCAGCGACAGTGAAATGTGCATTGAAGTGTTTGGTGTTCAATCAGTAGACAGACATGTCAACCTCTGGGCAGTGGCAGGTGCAAACGTTTTTACACACTCTACAGGTCTTTAATGGCATTTCCTAGTTACAGGAAAATCAAACCCTTAGAATGCACAATGTATCAAACTGCTGCCAATGTAGAACTCTATTTAACCGGTCTGTCTTTTTAACATTTCAGAGTCTCATTGTTAAGAACATTTGCTGTCAATTACAGGTTAATTACCATCAGTGAACAAAGTTGGTCGATTGACAGGCGCTTGTATAGCTCTGGCTCCGTGTTGGAGGACACTAGCATGAAATGACTGGCTTGTAATCTCCTGTATTGTAACTCTTTGGACACTTTGGCGTGTGGCAGACGGTGTTTGAAGGACATTGTCAGAAATGTTCATACAATGTAAAGTCGCCACAGGCTGCTTTCCGCCTTGAGGGGGGAAAGAGCTGACTGGTGGTGATGTAACCTGAGGATCATCTCAGGCGAGGGGCATGGTTGAGGAGGCCGGGCCTTCATGAATGACCTCAGTCGGTGTGGGAATTACATAGAATTTACAGTGCAGAAGGAGGCCATTCGGCCCATCGAGTCTGCACCGGCTCTTGGAAACAGCATCCTACCCAAGGTCAACAGCTCCACCCTATCCCCATAACCCAGTAACCCCACCCAACACTAAGGGCAATTTTGGACACTAAGGGCAATTTAGCATGGCCAATCCACCTATTGAACCCACGCTGTTGGCACAAACCAGCTGTCCAGCCAACTGAGCTGAACCAGCCCCCTTTTTCAAAATAGAGCAAAGAACCAAGTCAGTGGTGTGTCAGCCACTGTGTGCTTTGCAGGAGACTTGGCTTTAATGGAACTGACACATATTTAACAGCATCTGGAGGAAGGAAATGGACATCGGATGATTGCTTGCAGGTACAGACCATGTACCCCACGGAGTCAGAACACGTGCACAGGATCTGCCCAGCCTGCTGCTGCGTGGTGGAGGACCTTTATGTGGGAGGTATGTTTTGTATAATGTGATTACAGTTCAGTCCACTTAAAGTTGCAGTTGTGTGAATGCTCCGCACTCGCCCTCCAATCCAGCTCCACAGAAGCCTGTACAGTTAAGTGTATATTAATAAGGGTAATTTTCGGATAAGTATAAGGCTTTTCAGCTCACGCCCCCATCCTCCCCATTGTAAATGGTAATTTGTTAATTGTTCATTTATGTACTTGTGTCACACTGGTGTACATATCAGGCTCTGAGTACTCCCCTAAACAGAGCTATTATGGTAAATATAAAAGAGCATTTTTCCAAATAAATCTGTTTTTTTGTAAAGTGGCATTTCTCTTAAAGCCGCCAAGCCTCCTGAAGCAGAGCACAGCGGCTGACAGCAACTCCCTAATGTGAAAGTGGAGTGGGCAAGGTTGCCAACTCCAGTTGGGCCTATTCCAGGAGGCTTCATCATCAACCGCCCCGTTTGGTCACACATTCATTTTATTCATCCATCTCCAATTTTAAATATATCTAATAAAGAAAAGCGTTCAAAGAAAAATGGAAAGTACATATTTTTTTAATGCCCCCTCGTGATGTTCCTCCTGGCTATTGCGTGCAGTATTGTGCTGGATGTTAATCTCGCATTCATGGAGAATTGGCAACCCATTGGAGGGCTGTCGAATCACCGGGGGCTTGGACAATAAGAGGTAAAATCAGTAATTAAGGAATTTCATTTACGCCTCAGGTCTTGCCTCTTCACTGGGCAGGGAGAGGATGTCGAGGGATTGCTTTTGTAATGATATGTGTAGTACAAGTTTAGTAAAGGGTTAACAACAGAAACTACGTGTAACTCAACACTAGATGGCGTTACTAAGTGATTGTATATAAGGCAGCATCTCTAGGAATTCTGGGAAAAGATGATGAGAAGTTGATGAGACAGAGGGAGAAAGCTGAGGGAGATTTCATTGTGGAAATATAGCATGAGGTTGAGTTATAGTGCGGTTGAATAGTTGGAGAGAATATTGATTACTATACTACAGATTCAGTATAATAATTTTATTATGTTACTTAGTAAAGTGTGCGAACCTGATCAGGTTTAGGAGTGTAAAATAAATTTGTTTTGATTTGAACTTTTTAATTTTATATTCTTTGTCAACACTACATGTCTGGCTGTCTTGGAGAACGAGACAAGGAATATAACAGCTGTCAGAGGAAGAGAGAGTGACCATTCGCCACCTTTTAAGTCACATTTCAGGTTCCAGATAACTGGCAGGATGTGGGCCTCGGGTAGCTCTCTTGAAAGGGAAGGATCGGGGAGGGGGCGGGAGACAGACAGGGAAGGGGGGAGGGGGAGGCCTCTGGCATGGGAGACATTCTACCTCCACCTGGTCCCCCGAAAAGGCATTACTTCACATTCCTCGAAGGCCACTTTACCCTCCCACCTGCTCAATATGGGTGTTTCAGCCGGATGGGAAATGTTGTGATGGTGTGCTCGTTAACAGCTAAAGTATCTTCATTTACATATGTATTGATGTGAATAGTTACCTCATCACAGGAAGTGACATCATACCTCATCACAGGAAGTGACATCATACCTCATGCAGCAGCCATCTTAGTTAGTAAACAGTAAACACCGCGCGGGGCAGAAGCCTCCATTAAAGTTCTGCGTTCGATCTCAATATCTGCCCTTCAGTTGCATTGGTGTTAGCCCAGAAAGAGATAATAAAACAGGAAAGTCACTGCGCAGCTTTCCTGCTCTGGCTCCAGTTAAAGTGTCATCAGCGTGCCTATTTGCCACATCAAACCTCAATTCCCATTCAAGCATGGGAATGCCTGCTGGATCCTATCCGTACCTCATCCAGCACTATCACAGTATTGTTACTGAGCAAAAGGAGACCATTTGGCCCATCGTGTCTGCACCAGCTCTCCAAAGGAGCATCATAGCTTTGTGCCGTTGCCCTGCCTTTGTCCCGTGACCCTGCACATTGTTTCCATTCAAGTTATCACCTAATGCCCTGTTGAATGCCTCGATTAAGCCTGCCTCCACCACACTAATGCCCTGTTGAATGCCTCGATTGAGCCTGCCTCCACCACACTAATGCCCTGTTGAATGCCTCGATTAAGCCTGCCTCCACCACACTAATGCCCTGTTGAATGCCTCGATTGAGCCTGCCTCCACCACACTTTCAGGCAGGGCATTCCAAGCCCCAACCGCTCGGTGTGTGAAAGTTTTTTTCTCACGTCACATTTGCTTCTTTTGCAAATCACTTTAAATCTGTGCCCTCTCGTTCTTGATTGTTGTATGGGTGGGTACAGTATCTGCTCATCTACCAGAACCAGCAGGGTCAAGCAGAGTGGGAAATGGAGACACTGCAGCTTAATTGCACAACCACTCTGTTGCCACCCATTGTAAGAACATAAAACTCCGCCCCCCCCATCCCTCCCACTACCCTGGCTTTACACTATGATTACACAGGAGTCCAGCAGAGGGAGCCTATATCTAACCTTTTCATTCTTGGTAAACTCCAGTCTGAGATGCTGCGGTTCAACAATTGATGGCATCACTCCCAAGCTGGTGGTTGTAACAATATGTATATTGTGTGGGAGATAAAGAGTTGACAATTTCATGTCAATACTTCTCCCCACCAGATGGGGATCAGGAGCAGCCATATAAATAGATAACCTTTATTGTCACAAGTAGGCTTACATTAGCACTACAATGAAGTTACTGTGAAAAGTCCCTCATCGCCATATTCCGGCGCCTGTTCAGGTACACAGAGTAAATAAAATGTGACTCCTGGGATTCTGGGAGAAGGTGTTTAGGTGTGAGGTAGATCAGTTGTGTATTTGAGAGTTCTGCAGTTAGAGATAGCATAGTTTAATTTAGTAACCTTATACTTGAGGAATTTGTATGAATCTTTTTTAGTAGCGTTAATAAATGTGTTTTGTTAGTTAACAATGCTTGGTGTTCTTTGTTCAACAATGCCAATCCAGGTAAAGTAAAACAAGGGACATCACAGTGATCTGAACCCAAATAAAGATAATGATCGCATGGAAAGAGTAGTTTCTTCCAGTGCTCAGGTCAAGCAGCATGGGCAAAACAACAGATTAACTCGTCATTCATTCATCTCCTTTTTGCATGTGGGATCTTCCTGTGTGCCAAATGCTGCTGTTTTAACCCGCGTGACACCTGGCACTGTGCTTCAAAGTAAATAACTAAGGCACGATGAAAAAGTATCTTTATGCAAGCCTGGTCTCGCATGCACAAACCCAAGACCCTGTGCTAACTCAAGTCGGCAGAGTCCCAGATGACCGGAAGCTGCTTTCCCCTTTGAGGGGGAGAGAGCTGACTGGTGGTGATTTAACCTGAGGGTCATCACACCTCAGGCGAGGGGTCATGTTGAGAAGGCGGGTCCTTCCTGAATAATCTCAGCCTTTACGGGAATTGAACCCACACTGCTGGCATTGTTCTGCATCATAAACCAGCTGTCCAGCCAATTTATAGAATCACTGCATCCCTTCAGTGCAGAAGGAGGCCATTAAGCCCATCGAGTCAGCACCGGCCCTTGGAAAGAGCACCCTACTTAAGCCTGCTCTTCCCCCCTATCCCCGTAACCCAGTAACCTTACCTAACCCAATCTTTTGGACACTGAGGGGCAATTTAGCATGGCCAATCCACCTAACCTGCACATCTTTTGGACTGTGGGAGGAAACCGGAGCACCCGGAGGAAACCCACGCAGACACAGGGAGAAAGTGCAAACCCTACACAGGCAGTCACCCGAGGCCGGATTTGAACCCGGGTCCCTGGCGTTGTGAGGAAGCAGTGCTAACCACTGTGCCACTACACCGCTCACTTAAATCAGCTATTTACGAGATTATAACTGAGCTAAACCAGCCCCACTAACAACCATTAATAACAAATAGGGATTGTGTAAAAGTTTTAAATGCAAATATTACTTTAAAACAGGCTTCTTGTCATCAAAAGATAGAATTATTGGCCGATTTACAGATTAGATTTTCTCATTATTAACTGTGGAGCATGATTAGTGTTTTCAGAAGTAATCCTTCCACTGTCTCAATTTCTTCCTTTTCAAATAGAATTCCTTTAATGGTTCAGCTAAATATATGAGCTTAATCCCTTCCTGCTTACTACCCATGCGATAGAACCTTGCAACAAGCTGACTCACGTATCTGCTGGTAGAACTCTTCAACCAATATTGGAGAGTTTTGGGTTCAAGTCCCCCTCCTGAGACTTGAGCACAAAATCTAGGCCGTGTCTCGAGGCATTGAACTGGAGGCCGAGCTGCGGACACTGCACTGCATCAGAGAGGGACACTTTATTCCAGGAGACAGTCACACTCCTTAGGATACGACCACCTGATTTTGGTCAGTGGTCAGGGATAGGAAGATGTGACTGCAGCTGAGATAGGTAAAGGGGTCCATCAGATAGCAGTGGAGGAGCCTCAGTAGTCACAGTTGTCCAACTGGTTCGAGGTGTTTGCAGTCTGTGTGGAGGAAGACAGGGGCCGCAATGTGGATGAGCAAATTGACCATGGTACCATGGTACAGGAAGCCATTCACGCGGGGTGAATTGATAGGAATGTAGTCGTGGTAGGGGACAGCATAGTCAGAGGGGTAGACACAGGGATGTACCTGGGAATGAGATTCCAGATGGCCGTGTTGTCTCCCCAATGCTACATCTGCTCAGGGCTGGAGAGAAACCTGCAGTGAGAGGGAGAGGGAGAAGACCTAGCGGACTTGGTGCGAATTCTGTGGGAAAGAGGTTTTGCTCAGGGGTATGAGCAGCTAAGGACTAAATTAAAAAACACAACTTCAAAGGTAATAATCTCAAGAATAATCTCGTGATTCTTTCTGAGCCACGAGGAAATTGGCACAGGGTAAATAAGATTAAACGGTTAAGTGCATGGCTGAAAGATGGCATCCAATTCATGGGCATTGGCTTGAGTATGGGGAAAAGTAGGAGCAGAACTGTGTTGGGGACTGTGGCGAGTGACATGGCTAGGGCAGGAGAGTTAAACTAAATACTGTAGTGGTAGGTGAGGGATCACCTGTTGGAAGGTGTGGTAAATTGAAGAGAGAGCACAAGCCAGAGGAGAAAAATGACAATAAATGAGCTAGTAATATAAGCAAGAGAGGAGCGACCAGCAGAAGGCCCACCAATCTGAGGTCTTTTATTTTCTGTGAGAAGTAAGTTATGAAGCCAGATTGCGATCCAACATGCCTTAGCATGTTGAGATGGTGGTGTGGTGGTAAGGACACTGGGCTGGAAATACAGAGACCCCGGCTAATCCTCTGAGCAATATGGGTTCAAATCCCACCCAAGGAATTTAAATTTTATTAATAAAATCTGGAATTATAGATCATAGAATTTACAGTGCAGAAGGAGGCCATTCGGCCCATCGAGTCTGCACCGGCTCCTGGAAAGAGCACCCCACCCGAGGTCAACACATCCACCCTATCCCCATAACCCAGTAACCCCACCCAACACTAAGGGCAATTTTGGACACTAAGGGCAATTTATCATGTCCAATCCACCTAACCCGCACATCTTTGGACTGTGGGAGGAAACCGGTGCACCCGGAGGAAACCCACGCACACACGGGGAGGATGTGCAGACTCCACACAGACAGTGCCCCAAGCCAGAATCGAACCTGGGACCCTGGAGCTGTGAAGCGATTGTGCTATCCACAATGCTACCGTGCTGCCCATTATAAAGCTGGTCTCAGCACCGTAGCACAGTGGTTAGCACTGTTGCATCACAGTGCCAAGATCCCACTGCGTGCGGAGTCTGCACCTTCTCCCTGCGTCTGCGTGGGTTGCCTCCAGGTGCTCCAGTTCCCTCCCACAAGACCCGAAGGTTGTGCTGTTAAGTGAATTGGACATTCTGAATTATCCCTCAGTGTACCCGAACAGGAGCCGAAATCTGGCGACGAGGGGCTTTTCACAGTAACTTCATTGCAGTGGTAATGTAAGCCTACTTGTGACAATAATAAAGATTATTATTATCGTTGATTGCTGTAAAATCCCATCTGCTCATTAATGAGGGAAGGAAATCTACCATCCTTACCTTACTCAGTTTGGCCTGTGTGTGTGTGACTCCAGACCCACAGCGATGCAGTAGCCTCTTAACTGCCCTTTGAAATGGCCTAGAGATGGGCAACAACTGCTGCCTTTGCCATTGAGGACCACATCCCATGAAAGAATTAAAACAAATCAGAAAATGGTGCTACAATCCCAGCTGATATTACAACTGGACGGGAAGATTCCAGAATGTGACCCAGGCTCAAATGACCATAACTTGTATGTTTTTATTATAAAACACAGAGGGACAGAGTCACTGGGACCACTTATTAGTTCTAACAGCAAGAAAAAAACATTTATTAAACATGATAAAATTGGATTCTGATATATTTTACTTGTACTCCCCCCTTTAGTTTAACAATTACAGATAGATTATAAGATTAACACATATTACAGAGTACATGTTAAGATACAATAGTCTCATCAACACACAAAGTCCCTTTTAACCACACAGAATGACTGTGGTAAGACACACTCTTCTCTGAACCCAAGTGAATGTCTGTGGATTTCTCTTCATATTCCCTCCAGGTGATTCTTATACCGTGAGCCACCTCATCTCACTCAACTCCGGCTTCGACACGAGGGATTTCAAATTCCACTTTCAAAAGTCACACTTTTGAATCTTCTTTTAAATAATGCTTTCCCTCTGTTGCTTCCACCAAGGTTTCGCTTTCGGATTTTACACTTAAAAGCTTCTCTGTCCTCAAAGGCCCTAGTTGCTAAGCAACAACTGCTGGTTTATTTACTCTTCATGCCGTATCCCTCTCAAAGGAGACACATTTGGAACCGAAACAACACCCACACATATAAACACATTTGTCCAGCATGAATCTAACTACAGGTTTTATCCTTCCAGGCACAGAAACAGTAAATTAAACCCACTTAAAACAATATTTTATTTCTATTGTTTACCAATACAACTATAAATCCCTTAATACTACCTTTATTTTCTGAACAATGGCAGGAAGGGAAGAAGTGTACAAACTTAAGACTGAGCCAGCAAATCTGCCTGGAGGCCGCAAAATAGGAAATGGGCTAAACAGGTGATTTGGGACGCAAATAGAAATAAACATGTATGATCTGATAGCCATTACAGAGATATGGCTGGAGCCTGAATTTTCAAGAGGACATGACATTTCATGAGAACAAAAAGCAAGGAAAAGTAGTCCTGTTAATTAAGGATAGATTAAGGAGAAATCCATAGACATTCACTTGGGTTCAGAGAGGAGTGTGTCTTACCACAGTCATCCTGTGTGCTTAAAAGGGACTTTGTGTGTAAATGAGACTATTGTATCTTAAGATGTACTTTGTGATATGTGTTAATCTTATAATCTATCTGTAATTGTACCCCAAGGAGGGGTAGTTCTGTTAATTAAGGATGACATGAGCACAATAGTGAGCAATGACTTTAATTCCAAGGATCAAGATGCAGTTTGGATAAGAGATAAGAAAGTGTAAAGATAGGAAAAATAGAAAAGCAACATATTATTTAAATGGAGAAAGTTTGCAGAGGTACAGAGGGATATGGGTGACCTGATGAATCAGAAATCAGGTACAGCAAGTGACGAGGGGAAAAAAATGAATGTTGTTGCTTATCGCAAGGCAAATGGCACATAAAGAAAGGGATTTTTTTCTGCAGTTGTACAAGCTTTTGGTGAGATCAAATCTGAAGTATTGTGTACAGTTTTGGTCTCCTTAGTTAAGAAAGGATATAATTGCACCAGATGTAGTTCAGAGAAGGTTAACTCAACTAATTCCTGGGTTGAGGGGGTTATCCTTTGAGGAAAGGTTGAACAGGTTGGGCCTGTACCCGTTGGCACCTCTTCCCCGTCTCTTACAGGACAAGCTGCTCCTTAACCTAGTGCTAATGGCACCATGGAGCGTGTATCTGCTGTCATCACTCTGGATGTCAGTATTCATCCTCCCACCATTGCTACTCCGGTGGTGCCCTTGATACTGTCCCCCTTAGTCCAACGGCCTGGACTACTGCTGCCCATACTGACTGAGGTGGTGGAGTCCAAAGCCAGGACTCCAAGAGCTTCTCAAAGGCATTCCTGAAAAGCCAGTTACTGTCTCCCCCTCCACCCCTTGTAGAACGTCCACAGCCTTACTACAGTCACTGGTATAGCACTGCAGAGAAGAATGAGGCCAGACAAAGGTAATGTACAGGGGTGAATATTTCATTTTTTCTTGTATGATTAGATGCATTGTATGAAGACATTAGTGTCAAAGTTTCCACTGCAAGATTCGAGTCAAGAAAGCACTGTGATGGTGCATCGCAGATTTATGGACCAGGAAGGTATAGTAGAGCAATGGTGGTGAAGGGTTTCTATCCCACAGTAATGGGAGTCTGAGTGGCCACTCACAGGGAGTTGATCTGCGACAAAGGTGTCTCTGACGCCTCCTCCTCCACTCTCCATGCAGAGCTTGTCCTCTCTGCAGTCTCTGCTCCACCTTCCTTGCCAGACCCAAAGCCCCTGCAACTACAGACCCATATCGGTGGTGCTGACATCTATTATGAAGTTCTTCGAGAGGTTAATCGTGACACATATAAGACAGGATTCTCTGTTGGCGGGATCCTCCGCTTCGCAGGTAGCGCACTCACGCCCGCGTATTTCCCGACGGTGTGGGGATGCCCATTATGGGAAACCCCATTGGCCGGCTGGGAGGACGGAGGATTCCGTCCATCAACTCTAACATTCCAGATTGTCTTGATCCACTGCAATTCGCCTATCGCCACAACCGGTCCACAGCAGATGCCATCTCCCTGGACCTACACTCATCCCTGGAGCATCTCGACAACAAGGACTACAATGTCAGACTCCTATTCATTGACTACAGCTCCGCCTTCCACATCATAATCCCAGCCAAGCTCATTTCAAAACTCCAAAACCTCGGACTTGGCTGCTCCCTCTATAACTGGATCCTCGTCTTCCTGATCCACAGACCACAATCAGTAAGAATAAACAACAATATCTCCTCCACGATAGTCCTCAAGGCACTGTGCTTGTAAAGCCACATACTTAGCCCAGTACTATACTCCCTGTATACACACACACACAGCTATGTGGAAAAATTCTGCACCAACTCCATCTACAGGTTTGCCGATGACACGACCGTAGTGGGTCCGATCTCAAACAACGATGAGTCAGAGTACAGGAGGGAGATAGAGAACCTAGTGGAGCAGTGTAACGACAACAATCGCTCCCCCATGTCAGCAAACCTAAGGAGCCGGCCATTGACTTCAGGAAGCTAAATGTCATACACGCTCCTGTCTGTATCAATGGTACTGAGGTGGAGATGGTTGACAGCTTCAAATTCTTAGGTGTGCACATCACCAACAATCTGTCCTGGTCCACCCACATCAACGCTACAACCAAGAAAGCACAACAGCGCCTATACTTCCTCAGGAAATTAAGGAAATTCAGCATGTCCACATTAACTCGTACCAACTTTTACAGATGCACCATAGAAAGCATCCTGTCAGGCTTCATCACAGCCTGGTATGGCAACTGCTTGGACCAAGACCGCAAGAAACTTCAGAGAATCGTAAACACAGCCCAGTCCATCACATGAATCCGCCTCCCATCCATTGACTCTATCTACACCTCCCACTGCCTGGGGAAAGTGGGCAGCGTAATCAAAGACTCCTCCCGCCGACTTACTCACTCTTCTAACTTCTTCCATCGGGCAGTTGAAACAAAAGTCTGAGAACACGCACCAATAGATTCAAAAACAGCTTCTTCCCTGCTGTTACCAGACTCCTGAACTAATGGACTGAGCTGATCTTTCTACGCATCTTCTCTACTGTGTAGTATTACACTCCGTATCCTTCACCCGATGTCTGTGTCTATGTATTTATATTGTGTATTTCTCGTATGTTCTATGTTTGTCATGTATGGAGCGATCTGCCGGGACTAACAATACTTTTCACTGCCTTGGTACACGTGACAATAAATCTAAATCTGGTGCAGCCTTGTGGCTAGGTCACCAGATCTCCCACCCTCCCTGTGAGCGGACAGCAATCTCCACTGTCAAAGCCAGCAACTCATCGCAACCTCCAAAAACACTCAAGAGTACTTCCCGAGACTTTCCAGCAGCAGGAGTCAGTCCCAATCTCCTCACTTACATGTTGGGCGCCTGGTTGTTTAAAGAACACCAGTAGGTGTTCTCTTGCAGCTGAACTCGTGTTCTTTGGTGAGCTCGAAGCAGATGCGTTGCGTGGACCCGTGTGAGAATACATTGGCCAAATCAGTTGGAGAGCCCATGCAGGCTCTCTTCTCTGCAGGGTGCACCCAGGAACACTGCGTACCCCACTCAAGAGAGTCTTTGCCTTCCATAGCATTGTCTCCAGAGGCACGACGAAGGCAACGGTCAATGCTCAGAGCTCCATAAGAACACAAGAACATAAGAACTAGGAACAGGAGTAGGCCACCTGGCCCCTCGAGCCTGCTCCGCCATTCAATGAGATCATGGCTGATCTTTTGTGGACTCAGCTCCACTTTCCGGCCCGAACACCATAACCCTTAATCCCTTTATTCTTCAAAAAACTATCTATCTTTATCTTAAAAACATTTAATGAAGGAGCCTCAACTGCTTCACTGGGCAAGGAATTCCATAGATTCACAACCCTTTGGGTGAAGAGGTTCCTCCTAAACTCAGTCCTAATGCAAACTGCAAACTGGAACCATCGCAGCAAAACCTGCCCTTGGCCTTCCCCATTTCCTGATTGTCGCAGGTACAATTCTGGTGGCTCAGCTCATGGGCCGAGCTTGAGATGTTCTGGCCTCCTTTGCTCTTTAGCTAGCCACACAGTGAGTCATAGTGAGTCATCAGACAGGGCACAGCATCATTCACATCATGCAGCACCATCCTACCAGGTCTGTGACATAACCAGGGAGCCAGCTTACAGAAATAACCAAGGAATTTAAACAGTGGTAATTAAATAACACAAAACTATCATAAATCTAGTCGTGAGTCCATCAGAAAGTTAAAAAAATAATGAGCTTCTAAAGATAAACTCCAGCTCAATAATAGTATAATGATAACAAAATGCTTATGAAGTTAAACAAACACTTCAATTAAGAAATGAAGAGAATAATCTCCTGCATGATGCATTGGCAGTGTTTAATCTGGGCAGGGGGCTGAATGTCTCTGAAGTACTAATCCCTCGTCACGTGTACCAGGTTCAGCTGCAGAGGAATCTTTGTGGTTATTGGAGACACGAGCAAGCTGGCAGTTTGTCGCTGCTCTTCGTTGTCCCTGGAGGTGGAACAAGTGAACTGGCTGATCCGATAAATGAGAGGCACTATTCCCATTCGGGAACTGTGCTGTAAGGGATGCAAAAATGACAACGCCGGGAGTCAGGAGATGAGTTACTCATGACAGAATTCCCAATCTCTGACCTGCTCCTGTCGCCACGGTATTTATATGGCTGGCCCTGTTGGGGTTTTGGTCAAAGGTCATCCCCAGGATGTTGAAGGTGGGCATGCAGTAATGTTAATGCCATTAAATGCCAGGAGGAGATGATTACTTAAGAACATAAGAACTAGGAGCAGGAGTAGGCCATCTGGCTCCTCGAGCCTGCTCCGCCATTCAATGAGATCATGGCTGATCTTTTGTGGACTCAGCTCAACTTTCCGGCCCGAACACCATAACCCTTAATCCCTTTATTCTTCAAAAAACTATCTATCTTTATCTCAAAAACATTTAATGAAGAAGCCTCAACTGCTTCACTGGGCAAGGAATTCCATAGATTCACAACCCTTTGGGTGAAGAAGTTCCTCCTAAACTCAGTCCTAAATCTACTTCCCCTTATTTTGAGGCTATGTCCCCTAGTTCTGCTTTCACCCGCCAGTGGAAACAAGCTGCCCGCATCTATCCTATCTATTTCTTCATAATTTTAAATGTTTCTATAAGATCCCCCCTCATCCTTCTAAATTCCAACGAGTACAGTCCCAGTCTACTCAACCTCTCCTCGTAATCCAACCCCTTCAGCTCTGGGATTAGATCATAGAATTTACAGTGCATAACGAGGCCATTCGGCCCATCGAGTCTGCACCGGCTCTTGGAAAGAGCACCCTACCCAAGGTCAACACCTCCCCCTATCCCAATAACCCAGTAACCCCACCCAACACTAAGGGCAATTTTGGACACTTTGGGCAATTTATCATGGCCAATCCACCTAACCTGCACATCTTTGGACTGTGGGAGGAAACCGGAGCACTCGGAGGAAACTCACGCACACACGGGGAGGATGTGCAGACTCCGCACAGACAGTGACCCCAGCCGGAATCGAACCTGGGACCCTGGAGCTGTGAAGCCATTGTGCTATCCACAATGCTACCATGCCTAGTGAATCTCCTCTGCACACCCTCCAGTGCCTGTACGTCCTTTCTCAAATAAGGAGACCAAAACTGAACACAATACTCCAGGTGTGGCCTCACTAACACCTTATACAATTGCAGCATAACCTCCCTAGTCTTAAACTCCATCCCTCTAGCAATGAAGGACAAAATTCCATTTGCCTTCTTACATTCTTTCTAGCTGGAGATGGTCAGTGCCCTATACTTTTGGACTATCAATGTGCCTTGTGACTTATCAAGCCAAGATTAATATTTCCAAGTCTTGCTGCATGCGGGAAGGGACTGCTTCATTATCTGAGGAGCTGTAATGGAACTGAATGCTGGGCAATCATCCACTAACATTCCCAATCTCTAAAATAGGATGGAAAGAGGATGATTGATGAAGCAACTGAAGGCGGTATGACCTGGCACATTACCCCGATGAACTCTGCAGTGATGTCCCATTATAATTACAATTATATTACTCCCAATCCTATTCATTCTAATCTTTTCTGACAACCTATCGGGCGCGATTCTCCAACCTTGTTGCTCTCTCGCTCGAGCGGAATGAGGCCAGTGAATAGCGGGAGAGGACGTAAACGAGAACAGCTGCCAGCACCAGTTTGCGATGCAGCCGGCCCTGGTATGGCGAGAAACCAATTGTCACCACTTAAGTCCGATTTCCATATAATTAAGGGAGCCACCCCTTATCCAACGGCCTCCCGTCATTCAGCGGCGTCCCCAGCAAGTGGTCACACTGGCGCCGATTGGTGCTCCTTTTGAAATACGTGAACCTGGCGGAAGGCCTTCTGCGGGGAGCCGAGGTGGTGAGTAGCCATCTTTGCTCAGAGGCAAAGAACTCGGGGGTGCTGGGTTTGCCACCCCAGTGCTCGGCGGGGAGGGGTGGGCCGGGAGGTGGGGGACCCTTGGCTGAGCGGAGACCCTCCGTCGGGATGGGCCGCCAGGGGAATGTGGGGGGAGTCACTGGGAGGGCAATCGGGGGACAACCGCATGCGGCATCGCCATGCCAACCCTGGATCATGTGCACCGCTTCCGGGGGCAACCCTTGTCCCTGTCCATCTGGCCCACCAACCACCCATAATCCCCACCGACTGCTGAGGCCTCTGGCCGGGAGTCTGAACACTGTTGGTAATAAAGAATTGGCAATCTTGGTTAAGTGAGATCTTCACTCAACCCAAATGCATCCCCGTGGGTGGGCGGGCCATGTAACATGTGGGAGCCATTGCCTAGCATCCCAATCACACCTTGGTGCCTGGACACTGGGGGAGACATGCAGCAGCCAACACCCAGGGATGGGAACACAGCTCCGGGGACATGTGGGTGGGTAAGAGCCACAGGGAGGGGGGATGCCTGGAGAGATGGGCCAAGGGTTTGGAGGTCAACCGGCATTGCGGAAGAAAGTGACAGAGGCATCATACTGGTTTGCACAAGGATGTTTATTGTTATCATAGAATTTACAGTGCAGAAGGAGGCCATTCAGCCCATCCCATCAAGTCTGCACAAGCCCTTGGAAAGAGCATCCCACTTATGCCAACACCTCCACCCCATCCCCGTAACTCAGTAACCCCACCCAACCTTTTTGGACACTTAAGGGCAATTTAGCATGGCCAATCCGCCTGATCTGCACATCTTTGGACTGTGGCAGGAAACCAGAGCACCGGGAGGAAACCCACACAGACACGGGGAGAACGTGCAGACTCCGCACAGACAGTGACCCAAGACAGGTATCGAACCTGTGACCTTGGAGCTGGGGAACAACTGTGCTAACCACTGTGCTACCATGTTTGACAATTCCCCACACTCCCAATGGTGCCACCGCCTCCCCCACGCACCTCTCCACTCCCCCCCTCTTCACCTCTACCTACCCCCTGTTACCCCCACCCCCAGCCCCCCTCCCCTGGTGCCCTCAGTGATCCTCGATGTACTTCGCCTTCCCAGCTCTACCACTATGTCTAGGTGTGTCCCCAGGATGCACATCAGAGGAGAGGCAGCCAGCTGCTCACCACGTCCCTTGGGCTTTGATTCCCCGGGTGGGTGTCCTCTAGGGGCTCTGGGACTGGAGGGCCCCGGCTCACTTGCCGGCGGCCCATGCCGTGCTGCCCTGTACCGGGTGCTGGCTTCGTGACACGGCCTCATCGGAGGGGGAGAACTAAGGGGAGCCAGCGGCCGCCATTACATTCCCCATGGGAATGATTCGGGTTGGCACTCAGCCCAGAGGGCCCGAGGGTTCACCTTGGGACGGAAGGCCAGCTGGTTTGAGCCCCAGCTGCCCCTGCATCATCTGGCTCTGCCAACCCTGGTGGCTCCCCAATGTCTGCACCATCGTGTCGACGCCCTCGGTGACGCTCCTCAGTGACTGGGACATGCTCCGCAGCACCTCGGCCATTTCCATCTGAGAGCGGGACATGTCCCGTAGCACCTCATCTAGGTCAGCCTGGTACTGGGTCACATCCCCCAGCGAAGTGGACATTCTGTTGATACCCTCAGCCATGGCCGTCACCGACAGCACAACAACTTCACTCATGGTGGCAACGTCATGCACCAGGCTTTCCACTGCGTTCACCGCCATAGCAGTGTTGGCCTCAGTGCCATGCATTGCCGGCAACAAGTCCTGCGCTAATAGCCTCTGGGACTTCTCCAATCAGCCATGGATTAGCTGGAGTGTCGCTGACATCTCCCTCTGAATGTCTGACTGCTCCCTATTGTCTCCATCAGCACAGGCTCAACATCTGGCTGGGGCCCAGCTGCATCCTGGGATCCAGCAGGCCACGGACTGCTGTCTCGCCTGGGGGTTCCTGACTCCACCTTATGAGCATCAGCAGCAGCTGTGTGGTGCTCGCCAGACTGTGCCCCGGAAGCCTGACCATTAACATGTCCCACCGAGGTGTGTGTATCTGTGCTGGCGGAGAGCGGGGATGACAGCTGTGACACTTCGATCGTGTCTTCCTCAGAGCCCCCCTCTGAGGTGGTCTCATGGGAGGCTGGAGAGGGAGCCACCCGGGATGGGCCAGTGCTGTCGGCTGGAGGACCTGTGGGAGAATGGACATGTGGTCAGTGGGAGGGATGGATCAGTCAGTAAGGCAATCTCTACTCATGTTTGAAAGGTCCTATGGGTGGAGCCCGGTGGTTCCTCACCTCTGTGGTGTCCACCAGCTTCCGAATAGGTGCCGCCCTGTCCTCGGCCACCCCAGTAACCTCCAGGGCCCATTCCTCGAACGAGGTAAGGGTTCTTCAGTCTGGCACCCCACCGCCAGTCTGGGCCCTCTCCCAGCGATAGTGTGGCAGCTTTTCCTGAGGAGACACAGAGAGGGCATTATTAGCCACGGGGAGGTTCACAGTATTGGGAGAGGGGGTGGAGGGGGGGTTGGAGTGGGGGATTGAAGGGGGATGGGGTGGAGGGAAAGTTGGCAGTCACATGGAGAGTTGGGGGGGGTGGATGCTCATGTGGGGCAGATAGGTCTCGGTGGGGGAGGGACTTATGTCCACTTACTCGTGCTGCCCGTTCCATGCTGACCTTTTCCCGGCACTGGGGGCCAGTCCTCCTGGTCACACACGTGGCTCTCACAGCCGGCCCCACCTTGCCCCAGGCAGCACTGGCTGCCCTGTGACTAACCCTCCGGGACCCTCATGGGAACAGGACATCCCTCCTGGCCTCCACTGCGTCTCGGGCCCTCCCCAGATCTGGAACCTTAGTGCATGCTTTCTGAAAATTCAGATAGCCAAATATATACCTATTTATTTCCATTTATCTACATCTATAAATACACCCTCAAACATGGATCTGTTAATAAAACCAAGTTAACTCTGTCTAATATTGTGATTCGCCAAGTGCCCTATTGCCATCGACCTAATAATAAATTTGAGCATTTTTCTTCCGATTGGTATCAGACTAACTGGTCGAACATTCTTGACTTCCTCTTCCCCTTGAACTGAGAGTTGTACTCGCTCTGATTCCAGAAGGAGATTCTGAAAATCTGGGAAATTCGGGAAGATCAAGACAATGTATACACTTGCTGCAGCCCATCCCTTTTATAACCCCAGCATTTTGGCCTTTGGTCTCGGGGCTTTGTTGGCGTTTAGTCCCATTGATTTCTCCAGCGGTCTTGTGGCGCAGTGGGTAGCATCTCTGTATCTGAGCCAAGAAGCTCTGGCTACGAGTCCCACTCCAGGATTCGATGGCCAAAGAAGGTGTGTTCAGAACGCGTAAATCCTTCCAAACACGCCAATGGTTGGCGGCGAGAGTGGTAGAGACTCCTGGTTGGCCACACTTAATGTGGAGTGGCCATACGCCTTCTGGCGACAGACTGGCAACCTGCTCCGGGAAATACTAGCTATAGAAACAGATGGAAATCTGCCTCAGTGCAATACTCGGAACGGGGAAAGAGCCGGAATGAAATTTTTCTAGAACTCTTTTGTTACTGATATTGGCAGAGATTCTCCGACCTGCTCGTGGTCCCACTGAAAGTGAATGGCATTTTGCTTGGGACATCAAATTCTCTGTTCTCTCTTGTAGCGGGGGCAATATCGGACGAGATCAAAGAATCCTGGTCATTAATTACTTCAAGTTTCTCAGTCTCATTAGACCCAGTTTGTTCCCCAAACCTGCCAATATATTATTTGTGTTTCCCATTGTGAAGACATCCGAGGTACTTGTTTAACATCTCCGCCATTTCTAATTTCCCATTTCACCTCCAAAGGAACCATATATATGGGGCCGCACAGTAGCACAGTAGTTAGCACTGTTGCTTCACAGCACCAAGGGTCCCAGGTTTGATTCCCACTTGGGTCACTGTCTGTGCGAAGTCTGCACGTTCTCCCCGTGTCTGCGTGGGTTTCTTCCGGGTGCTCCGGTTCCCTCCCACCAGTCCCGAAAGATGTGCTTGTTAGGTGAATTGGACATTCTGAATTCTCCGTCCGTGTTCCCGAACAGGCGCTGGAATGTGGCTAAGAGGGGATTTTCACAGTAACTTTATTGCAGTGTTAATTTAAGCTTACATGCGACAATAATAAAGATTATTATTATATATCTTTGATAATCTCTTTATTGTTATACATTTCTAAAAATGTTCACAATCATGTTTTTATATTTCTTGCTATTAGACACTCATTTTCAATTTTATCCCCTCTTTTTTGGTCATCCTTTGCTGATTTTTTAAACCCACCCAGTCCTCAGGTTTACTACTCTTTTTGGCCACCTTATAAGTCTCTTTAATTTAATACTTAACTTCCTGTGTTAACTCCCCTTTCACCACTTTTCCAGTGGCTTCCTTATTCTTCAATGTTCATTGAGAAATATGAATTATTCCTTTAAATTTTTCCAATCCTCGTTTATTTCACATCTTAATCTAATTTCCCAATCTACCTCAGCTAGCTCACCATACATCTGTGAGAATTATTTCTTTCATTATTTTTATTTGTCAAAATTTAAGATTTCAGTTTTGGACTTGACCATATTGCTCTCAAACTTAATATGAAATTCATTCATATTATGACCGCTCTTCTCCAATGGGTCCTTTCTCATAAGATTTCTAATTAACCCTGTCTCATTATAAAATCCACAATCTAAAATAACCAGTTCCCTTATTGGTTCTTCAACACTCTGTTCCAGAAAACTGCCCTGAATGCATTCCTCAAACTCATTCTATAAACTTCCTTATTTGGCTTAGCTGCAGGGGACGGAAGTTGATGGCAGGCGGCTGCTTTAGTGACTGGAAGCCAGTGTCTAGTGGCTTACCACAGGGATCTGGCTGGTGTCCCTATTGTTTGTCAGGGGAAGGGGAAAAGGGGAAAAGGGGAAAGGGGAAAAGGGGGAAGGGGAAAAGGGGGAAGGGGAAAAGGGGAAGGGGAAGAGGGGGAAGGGGAAGAGGGGGGTGAAGAGGGGGGTGAAGAGGGGGGGGCGAAGAGACGGGGGCAAAGAGGGGAGCAAAGAGGGGGGTGCAGAGGGGGGTGAAGAGAGGGGGGAAGAGGGGGGAAAGGGGGGAAGAGGGGGAAGAGGGGGGAAGAGTGGAGGAAGGGTGGTGGAGTGTGGGGGATGGAGTGGGGCAGGGAGTGGGGGCGGGGGTAATGTGGGGGTTGGAGTGGGGCAGGGGAGTGGGGGCAGGGGGAGTGGGAGTTGGAGTAGGGGGGGGCGAGTGGGGGCGCGGGGGGAGTTCCCCTGGTCTTTCAGCCGGTGTTGGGGGTAGTCGGGAAACATGGCGTCCAAAATACTCTAGCCATTGTCTCATTGCAGGAAAGCAGACTTTACCCTACCAATTACATCAACAAAGCCCTAAAATACAAACTACGATCAAAGCCTTGGAGACTGAGAGAGATAACTCTCTACAGGTACTTCAGCCGTCATGCCAGCAGCTACATAGGAGCCTTACCTAAGATTACTAAGGAACTTTGACTGCAGATATCTTTGGAGTAATGATGTAATTGAAGGGATAGGTGCACATGAGGTGGGCCCTCTAACATGGGCTGCAGGGTGGGTATCACTCGTGTGGGTCGTGGATTCGGCCACAGAAATAACCACTTGGCAAGCTCCTGAGTGCCTGCGTGGATGCTCTTTAAAAGCATGACTTCTGGTCCCAAGGAACCTTCAGCCAAATATGGCATATCCTGACCATCTGCTCAGCAGCATCTTCTTCCTTGTGCCCAGCTACCAGTTGCTCCTATCTACTCGCATTCTCTGTATTGCTTGGTGAACCTTCCTCTCATTTAATTTCCCTCGAGTGAATTACACAGGATATGCAGCACAGAAACAGGCCATTCAGCCCACTCACTCCACATCGGCATTTATGCGCCATTCAAGTTACTTTCCTCATCTATGTTGTTCAGTGTAATCCACTGTTTCCTTCTCTCTCACACGCTGGCCTCGCCTCTACTTAAATACTATCCATTTCGACCACACCCGGTGCGGGTAGCCAGCGGTAAGAACTGCTGCTTTTCAGGAACCTCCTGCATTGCCTGACCTGCTGTAAATTTGATGCGGAGATGCCGGCGTTGGACTTGGGTGAGCACAGTGAGAAGTCTTACAACACCTGGTTAAAGTCCCAACAAGTTTCAAAACAAACCTGTTGGACTTTAACCCGGTGTTGTAAGCCTTCTTACTGTGCTACAACTTTGTCCAACACAAGATGGTGACGTAGTGGTGATGTCACTGGATTAGACATCCAGCAGCCCAGGCTAATCCTCTGAAGCCATGGATTCAAACCCCATCATGGCAGCTGGTGGAAGTTTAATTCATTATTAAAAATCTGGAATATGAAGCTATTGCCAATGACCATGTCAACTATCTTCGATTGTTGTCAAAGCCCTTCGGGGATTGGCTAATCCCCTTCAGGGAAGAAAATTGGCCGTCCTTACCTGCTCTGGCCTACATGGAACTCCAGGTCGCACAGTAACCTGACACTTTCTGAAATGGTCGAGCAAGCGATGGAGCTCAATGGCCAATTGGGGGTGGACAACAAATACTGGCCTTGCCGTCAAAGAAAGAATTTTTTTTTAAAAAAGGGCAATGGAGCATATTGGAGAGGACCAAACAGTATGACGATATACAGCTTCTCTTATTATCCCTGTGTTTCCGTCTCCCTCTTCCCAATCTTTCATACATTCAGGCATTCTAGCAATCATATGTTCAACATGCACAATGTCACAGCACAATATGACGTACAAGCTGCATGTTCAAGGACATCACTGTAAGGCTTGTGTTTCCCTAGGCATCCTCAAAAATCGCCAAACCTCAATTGACCCTTCACACCTCACAGCACACAGCAGCACTGATTCATCCTTTGGCAGTTCCCAGTGGGTGCGAGGAGGTGGCGCTTTCAGGCCTGAGGTTGGTGGCATTTGTTTCAGGTAAAGATGAGGAGCAAAGTTGAGTAAATGGAGTTGAGGTGCAGAAAAGCCAGCAGTTACGCAGTTGATGTAGTTTACATGGATTTCAGCAAAGTCTTTGGCAAGGCCCCAGATGGGAGACTGAAGGTCTCCATGGGATCCAGGGTAACTTGGCAAGTTGGATCCAAAACTGGCTTCGTGGTAGGAGACAGAGGGTGAAGGTAGAGGGCTGCTTGTGTGACTGAAGTCTGGTGTCCAGTGGTGTACCAAAAGGATCAGTGCTGGGTCGCTTATTGTTTGTGATATATACATAAACAATATCAATGCGAATGTTGGGGGAAGGGAAATGATAAGTAGGTTTGCAGATGGCACAAAGATTGTAGGATGGTTAAGAATGAGGCAGGAAGATATAGACGGGTTGGTCAAATGGGCAAATCAGTGGCAGATGGAATTAAAATCCTGAAAAATGCGAGGTCTTGCACTGAAGGAGTTACAAGACAAGGGAGTACTCAATGAATAGCAGGACACTAGGATGTTCAGAGGATCTTGGGGTGCTTGTCCACAGATACCTGGAGGTGGCAGGACAGATTAATAGGGTAGTTAAGAAGGCATATGGGACACTTGCCTTTATCAGTTGTGGCATTAATTGTAAAGGCTATGAAGAGAGGCTGGATGGGCTCGGGTCGTTTTCTTCAGAGCAATGAAGGTTGAGGGGGCTCCTGATTCAGGTGTACAAGATTATGAAGGGTAAAGTAAGTAAAGTTGCCATAGTGCCAGATGACCTTGGCTGCTTTCCCCTTTGCGGGCGGGAGCTGACTGGTGGTGATTTGACCTGAGGATCACCACACCTCAGGCGAGGGACAAGGTTCAGAAGGCGGGGCCCTCATGAATAACCTCAGCTGGTACGGGAATTGAACCCGCACTGCTGGCCTTGTTATGCATCACAAACCAGCTGTCCAGCCAACTAAACTAAACTGGCCCCCATTATGAGGTGTCTGGACAGGGTGGATAGGGAGCAGCTGCCCCTCAGTTGAAGGGTCAATAACGAGGAAGCATAATTTTAAGGTGAAGAGCAGAAGGTTTAGAGGTGGTTTGAGGAAAAGCCTTTTCACCCAGAGCATGCTGGGAGACTGAAATGCATTGCCTGGGAGAGCAATAGACGTGAGAAACCTCACAACCTTTAAAACATTTGTGGATGAGCATTTGAAATGTCATAACATTCAAGACTATATGCCAAGTGCTCGAACATGGGGTTAGTGTAGTTCAGTCGGCGGAGACTCAATGAGCCAAAGGGCCTCTCCGGTAATACATGATCTTATGACGCTATGACAGCAAAGTGTGTTTACACAGTGCCTTTAATGTAGTAAAGTTCCAAATTGCTTCATGGGAGAATTATCAAACAAAATTTGACACCAAGCAGTGTGAGGCAGATGACCAAAAGCTTGGCCAGAGGTAGGACCAAAGGAGCGTCTTGAAGCAGGAAAGAGAGGTGGGGATGCAAAGAAGGTCAGGAGGGTATCGTAGAGCTTGGGGACGTGGCAGTTCAAGGCACAGCAGCCAATTGTTGAGCAATTAAAATGGGGTGCTCCAGAGGCCAGAATTAAAGGCGTAGCGAGACCTCGGAGGATTGTCGGACATGTGTCAGCTGAATATTGGTGCATATCCGAAGACCTGGATAGCCTGCTCATGTTCCTAATGTCCCTACAGGAACATCCATAGTGTAGGATTCAGATAAAGGTTAGAAGTGGGAACGCTGGCTGACACACAGAGAATGAGTGAAGAACAAGTGCAGGTTGTCACTTAGAACTACCCCCATGGAGTCATTTAACAGTGGGTTATGGCTAGAATCAATTAGCCACTTCTATGAGGGTGGGTTTGTCTACTTCAAAGACCTAGAAACTATTTTAAACAAATGTATTTTAAAAAATATCTTTAATAATGAACCCATGTACAGCTATAGGTTCCTTCAGGAATACACCCACTGATATTTCTCAATGCCTTGGGTATTATTCTCTGCTCCTGTCCTGTCTGGATTCACCAGACTGGCTAATCAGACTCCCCCTGGGCTGATTGCAAAACCCGCTTGTATATGAACTAAATTACATTCTGGGACAGATTTCACTGGCAGGAGATGTCGGGGTGGGTGCGCAATGTTGGTTGAGGATATTGGAGTTTGGTGATCCAGTTCATTGGGAACATGTTCGCAAGAAAGCTTATGTTTTTCTAATTGGAAATGTTCTTTATTAGTGCTAAACACGCCTTCCCTCCTGGGCAGCGATACTATTGGCAATTAAAGAAAGGAAGAAAGACTTGCATTTCTGTAGCACCTTGCACATCCACAGGATGTCCTAATGTGCTTTGCAACCAATTAAGTATTTTTGAAATGTAGTCACTGTTTAATTCTGAGAAAGGGTTCATCAATATCAACATACTATAGACCTGAACTTTAACTGGACCAGCCAATATAAATACTGAATTTCTAATTATGTGGTGAGTAACTCACCTCCTGACTCCCCAAAGCCTGCCGACCATCTACAAGGCGCAAGTCGGGAGTGTGATGGGACACTCTTCTCTTGCCTGGGTGCGTGTAGCTCCAGCAACACCCAAGAAGCTCAACACCATCCAAGACAAAGCAGCCCATCCACCACCTTAAACATTCACTCCTTCCCCAGCTAGCGCACAGCAGCAGCTATGTGTACTATCTACTAGATACACTGCAGCAACTCACCAAGACTCCATTGACCTTCTAAACCATGACCTCTGCCACTGGAAGGACAAGGGCAGCAGTTGCATGGGAATACCACCACCTGCAAGTTTCCTGCCAAGCTGCACACCATCCTGACTTGGAACTCCATCACCATTCCTTTACTGTTGCTGGGCCAGAACTCCCTCTCGAACAGCATCATGAGTGAACCTACACCACATGGACTGCAGCGGTTCAAGAAAGCAGCTCACCAGCACCTTTTCAAGGGTGTCAAGGTCTTATTAATTCCATTTTTATGGATTAATAGAAGTCACATTGTTAAACAGTTAATGGGCATTTGTACAGCCATAAATGGGGATGGCTGGGACACTGGGCTGGTGGAGTGGTGTTGACTCTGAACCATGTCAATAAACCATCTCCAGCAAAAAAAAAGCAGCTGTGTTTTAGTTTTAACTTCACCAACCAGTGTGGATTTGATTAACGACGGGCAATTAGAGCTGGCTTCCCAGATATACTCATTGAAAGAATGGTTTAAAATCCCAAGCTCATTGTCAATTGATGTTCAGGTCCTCCTATCCACCCAATGTTGGCCCCACATGATAAGGTATTGTTACTGAGGTGAACGTACCCCAGATGCCAATGAATGGCACAGTGGTTAGTACGGTTGCTTCATAGCTCCAGGGTCCTCGGTTCGATTCCCGGCTTGGGTCACTGCCTGTGTGTAGTTTGCACTTTCTCACCGTGTCTGCATGGGTGTGCTCCGGTTTCCTCCCACAGTCCAAAGATTTATTTTAAATAAATTTAGAGTACCTAATTATTTATGTTTTTCCAATTAAGGGGCAATTTAGCACATCTTTGGGTTGCAGGGCTGAAACCCGCACAGATACAGGGGGAATGTGCAAACTCCACATGGACAGTGACCCAGGGCCGGGGTCCCACAGTCCAAAGATGTGCAGGTTAGGTGGATTGGCCATGCTAAATTGCCCTTAGTGTCAAAAAAAAGGTTAGGTGGCGTTACTGGGTTACGGGGATAGGGTGGAGGTGTGGGCTTAAGTGGGGTGAAGGGCTGATGCAGACTCGATGGGCCAAATGGCCTCCTTCTGCACTGTAAATTCTATGATCTTGTAAATTCTATGAATACTATAAAGTCTAATCCGGTGATGAGGGAGTTGAGTACAATTGGGAGCCCAGCAGTGCAAAGCACACCAGCTTGCAGAGTCCTTGGTATGGTCACAGAGAGCTCTGTCCTGCCATGCTGATCATCAGCTTAAATAACCTTATTCCGTGAGTATATTTATGTTTCATTCGGATGGATGTGAGCTATCACCATCAGAACCCAGGTGAAATTGCTGCTGTTGGCAGTTGACAGAACATTAAGTAATGCCCAATATTCCCATTTCACTGCTTCCTAAAATGAGCCCCATTGTGACCATTGCCGGTAATCGTCAAGGCATTATCCATCAATGTCGAGACATTAAACTGGACTGTACTCAGTCAGGAAAGGTGTTCATTGTTCATCTGCAGTTTATTTTTAATGTATATATGGATAACTATTGAAGAAAAATCTATTTTCATTATTTTTATGTGTGCGTGTGCAAACACGATAATCACACATGAATGACCTTTGTATTCTTTTGGAAAAGGTGGGAATGTTGAATGACTGCTAACCCCCCCCCCCCCCCCCCCCCCCCCGGTCATGAATTACTGGAGTGTTCGGTTCAACAAGCTGAGAAAAATAGGAATCTTTTGCCTTCGTGTTGAGTGGTAGAACCGCCTGGGCTAGTGCACGGTCAATTCCAGCCCCACTTGACCCAGAGTCGCAGCAAGTGAATTAACCAATAATTCTTAGAAAAATACCCAAAGACTCTGGCTGTCCAATAATTACAGTCACCAGGTTTGTAAATTTACGATTAATTTTTATTAATAACATTAGCTATGAGTAAATGGGCAGAAAATACAACTGGTTAAGTATTATCTATTTCCTAACCCTGCCTCCTGCTTTTAACTCACCCCACCCTCTACACACACACAAGACAGACAAACACAGAGGGGAAAGAGGGGTGTAAAGGAAATAATGCAAAAGTAAAAAGGATAAACGTCTCCGTTTCAGATGGATGTCTTCCAGTACATCTTTCCTCAGTCCAGGCCTTCAGTTGGTGGTTTTTGCTTCCAGTCTGTCATAGTTTTCACTGTGGATTCATCCAGGTCTCAAGAACCTCTCTGCAGGTTCAGGAATCAGCAGATTTTTTTTGGAGAAGGGGAGGGCAGCATGGCGGCACAGTGGTTAGCACTGCAGCCGCACAGCGGCAGGGACCCGGGTTCAATTCCAGCCTTGTCTGTGTGGAGTTTGCACGTTCTCCCCGTGTCTGCATGGGTTTCCTCCGGGTGCTCCGATTTCCTCCCACAGTCCAAAGATGTCCCGGTTAGGTGGATTGGCCGTGCCCTCAGTGTCCAAAAAGGTTAGATGTGATTACAGGATTACGGGGATAGGGTGGGGGGGAGTGGGCCTAGGTAAGGTGCTCTTTCAAAGCGTCGATACAGACTCGATGGGCCAAATGGCCTCCTTCTGCACTGGAGAGAGAGAGAGACTCATAGCTTCTTATCTCTGCATCCAGGATGTTCTCTGAAAACCATCCCACATGGATAGGACCCAATCACTGCCATGTACAAAGCCAGAATATGGCCTTTGCCAGAAAGTCTGAGTTCTGCTGTTAAAAAGCTAACTCTCCAAAAACACAGTCCAGTAACTTGCAGCTTTTGTGTTCTTCACTTCCACTGCTCAAGGATGTGTGTCCATTAAATATCCATGGATCAAAACGATAACCACAAAGTAAAAGAAGTGGGAAATAAGGGAATCAACAGGAAGGGGCCTTACATTAGTAATATGAAAATCACTTATTGTCACAAGTAGGCTTCAAATGGAGTTACTGTGAAAAGCCCCTAGTCGCCATATTCCAACACCTGTTCGGGGAGGCTGGTACGGGAATTGAACCCATGCTGCTGGCCTGCCTTGGTCTGCTTTAAAAGCCAGCGATTTAGCTCTTTGTGCTGTACTCTGTACTTGATATGCCTGCTGCAAAATAATAGGTTTGTAATCCTCTTGTGTCCTATGATGATTGGAGATTGTGGATTTATTTATTGTCACGTCTACCGAGGTACAGTGAAAGGTATTGTTCTGCGTACAGCTCAGACAGATCATTCCGTACATGAAAAGAAAATACCTACCTAGGGCAAACATAAGACCATAAGACATAGGAGTGGAAGTAAGGCCATTCGGCCCATCGAGTCCACTCCGCCATTCAATCATGGCTGATGGGCATTTCAACTCCACCTACCAGCATTCTCCCCGTAGCCCTTAATTCCTCGCGACATCAAGAATTTATCTATCTCTGCCTTGAAGCCATTTAGCGTCCCGGCCTCCACTGCACTCCGCGGCAATGAATTCCACAGGCCCACCACTCTCTGGCTGAAGAAATGTCTCTGCATTTCTGTTCTGAATTTACCCCCTCTAATTCTAAGGCTGTGCCCACGGGTCCTCGTCTCCTCGCCTAACGGAAACAGTTTCTTTGCGTCCACCCTTTCTAAGCCATGTATTATCTTGTAAGTTTCTATTAGATCTCCCCTTAACCTTCTAAACTCCAATGAATACAATCCCAGGATCCTCAGCCGTTCATCATATGTTAGACCCGCCATTCCAGGGATCATCCGTGTGAATCTCCGCTGGACACACTCCAGTGCCAGTATGTCCTTCCTGAGATGTGGGGCCCAAAACTGGACACAGTACTCCAAATGGGGCCTAACCAGAGCCTTATAAAGGCTCAGTAGCACATCGCTGCTTTTATATTCCAACCCTCTTGAGATAAATGACAACATTGCATTCGCTTTCTTAACATAGGTAGGTTTGCAATGTTTCTATCCTAATAAACAACTAGCCCCAGATCAAACAAAGCTGATTCATGGGATAGCCTGTTGCAATGACAGGAAGGCAGATTATCTGATTGGCGGCAGTTTAGGAAAAGGGGAGATGCAATGAGACCTGGGTGTCATAGTGGAACAGTTGCTGAAGTTTGGCATACAGGTACAGCAGGCAGTGAGGAAAGCTAATGGTAAGCTGGTCTTCATAGCGAGAGGATTTGAGTATAGGATTAGGGATTTCTTGCTCCAGTTATACAAGGTGTTGGTGAGGCCACACCTTGAGTATTGTGTGGAGTATTGATCTCCTAGTTTGAGGAAGGACATTCTTGCTATTGAGGGTGTCCAGCGAAGGTTCACCAGACTAATTCCCGGGATGGCAGAACTGACATATGAAGAAAGACTGGATCGACTGGGCTTCTACTCACTGGAGTTTAGAAGATTGAGAGGGGATCTCATAGAAACATATAAAATCCTGATGGGACTGGACAGGCTGGATGCGGGAAGAATGTTCCCGATGTTGGGGACGTCCAGAAGTCGGGGTCACAGCTGAAGAATAAGGGGTAAGTCATTCAAGACTGAGATGAGGAAGAACTTCTTCTCTCAGAGAGTTGTGAACTTGTGGAATTCCCTACCGCAGAAAGCTGTTGGGGCCAGTTTGTTGGATATATTCAAGAGGGAGCTGGACATGTCCCTTGTGGCTAAAGGGATCAAGGAGTATGGAGAGAAAGTGGGAGTGGGATACTGAATTTGCATGATCAGCCATGGTCATATTGAATGGGGGTGCAGGTACAAAGGGCCGAATGGCCTCCACCTGCACCTGTTTTGTATGTTTCTATAATGTGGGGAAATGTGAAATTGTTCATTTTGGCAGGAAGAATGTAAAAGAAGTAAATGATCTAAATGGTGAGAGATTGCAGAGCTCTGAGATACAGAGGGATCTGGGTGTCCTAGTGCATGAATCACAAAAGGCTAGTATGCAGGTACAGCAAGTAATTAGGAAAGTTGATACAATGTTATCATTTATTGCGAGGGGAATTGATGACAAAAATAGGGAGGTTATGCTCCAGTTGTACAGGGCATTGGTGAGACTACATCTGTAGTATCATGTACAGTATTGGTCTCCTTATTTACAGAAGAAATACTACTGGAAATACTATAGTTCGAGTACTATAGATGGGTCAGTTTTTGTGCAGTGTGTGCAGGAGGGTTTTCTGACACAGTATGTAGACAGACCAACAAGGGGCGAGGCCACATTGGATTTGGTACTGGGTAATGAACCCGGCCAGGTGTTAGATTTAGATGTAGGTGAGCACTTTGGTGATAGTGATCACAACTCGGTTATGTTTACTTTAGCAATGGGCAGGGATAGGTATATACCGCAAGGCAAGAATTATAGCTGGGGGAAAGGCAATTATGATGCTATTCGGCAAGATTTAGGAGGTATAGGATGGGGA
The DNA here is from genome assembly GCF_902713615.1 of Scyliorhinus canicula. NCBI lineage: Eukaryota > Metazoa > Chordata > Chondrichthyes > Carcharhiniformes > Scyliorhinidae > Scyliorhinus > Scyliorhinus canicula. The sequence goes on along the minus strand of NC_052156.1, from coordinate 15,226,822 downwards.
AGGAAACTGCAGGGGATGGGTACAATCGAAATGTGGAGCTTTTTCAAGGAACAGCTACTGCGTGTCCTTGATAAGTATGTACCTGTCAGGCAGGGAGGAAGTTGTCGAGCAAGGGAGCCGTGGTTTACTAAGGAAGTTGAAGCACTTGTCAAGAGGAAGAAGAAGGCTTATGTTAGGATGAGACATGAAGGCTCAGTTAGGGCACTTGAGAGTTACAAGTTAGCCAGGAAGGACCTAAAGGGAGAGTTAAGAAGAGCGAGGAGAGGACACGAAAAGTCGTTGGCGGATAGGATCAAGGAAAACCCTAAGGCTTTCTATAGGTATATCAGGAACAAAAGAATGACTCGAGTAAGATTAGGGCCAATCAAGGATAGTAGTGGAAAGTTGTGTGTGGAATCAGAGGAGATAGGGGAAGCATTAAATGGATATTTTTCGTCAGTGTTTACACTGGAGAAAGACAATGTTGTCGAGGAGAACACTCAGGTTCAGTCGACCAGGCTAGATGGAATTGTGGTTCAAAAGGAGGAGGTGTTAGCAATTTTAGAAAATGTCAAAATAGATAAGTCCCCTGGGCCAGATGGGATTTATCCTAGGATTCTCTGGGAAGCCAGGGAGGAGATTGCAGAGCCTTTGTCCTTGATATTTATGTCGTCTTTGTCGACAGGAATAGTGCCGGAAGACTGGAGGATAGCAAATGTTGTCCCCTTGTTCAAGAAGGGGAGTAGAGACAACCCTGGTAATTATAGACCTGTGAGCCTTACTTCGGTTGTGGGTAAAATGTTGGAAAAGGTTATAAGAGATAGGGTTTATAATCATCTTGAAAAGAACAAGTTGATTAGCGATACTCAACACGGTTTTGTGAAGGGTAGGTCATGTCTCACAAACCTTATTGAGTTTTTTGAGAAGGTGACCAAACAGGTGGATCAGGGTAAAGCTGTTGATGCGGTGTATATGGATTTCAGTAAGGCGTTTGATAAGGTTCCCCACAGTAGGCTATTGCAGAAAATAAGGAAGTATGGAATTGAAGGTGATTTAGCGGTTTGGATCAGTAATTGGCTAGCTGAAAGAAGACAGAGGGTGGTGGTTGATGGCAAATGTTCATCCTGGAGTTCAGTTACTAGTGGTGTACCGCAAGGATCTGTTTTGGGGCCACTGCTGTTTGCCATTTTTATAAATGACCTGGAAGAGGGAGTAGAAGGATGGGTTAGTAAATTTGCAGATGACACGAAGGTCGGTGGAGTTGTGGATAGTGCTGAAGGATGTTATAGGATACAGAGGGACATAGATAAGCTGCAGAGCTGGGCTGAGAGGTGGCAGATGGAGTTTAATGCGGAAAAGTGTGAGGTGGTTCACTTTGGAAGGAGTAACAGGAATGCAGAGTACTGGGCTAATGGCAAGATTCTTGGTAGTGTAGATGAACAGAGAGATCTCGGCATCCAGGTACATAAATCCTTGAAAGTTGCCACCCAGGTTAATAGGGCTGTTAAGAAGGCATATGGTGGCAGGTCGGATCACTCCCGCCCGAGATGGGCAAACGGACCTTTGTCTACGGACTTTTTAGGGACCTGGCAGCCTGAATCGGTGGAGGAGACGACAGGGAAGAGGCTTTCTTCCCGGGGTATGGGCAGCTGGACCAGAAGCGGTCGAGTGGAGCGGGAAGGATCGAAGCGGGAGCAGCGGGGAACCCAGGCCGGGCGGCCAAGCATGGCGGACGGCGGGGACCGGGGAGCGGAGGCTCACTGGCCAAGGGAGGAGCAGATGGAGTTCTTCAAGAACTGCTTCGCCGAGCTGAGGAGGGACACGCTGGACCCGATGAGAGCGGTGATGGACCGAATGGTCGAGACACAGGCGGCCTAAGGGAAGGCGCTCAGGGAGGTCGAGGCGAAGCTCTCCAGTCAGGAGGGAACGGTAACGGAGCTGGAGCACGAGGTGGAGGAGCTGAACGCCCGTCAGAGGAGGATGCAGGAGCAGCTTGAAGAGCTGGGGAACAGAGCCAGGAGGCAGAATTTAAGAATCGTTGGCCTCCCCGAGGGCTGCGAGGGGTCGGATGTGGGCGCATACGTGACGGGTATGCTTGAGGCGCTGATGGGACCGGAGGCCTTCCCTCAACCCCTGGAGTTGGATGGGGCACATAGAGCCCCCGCAAGGAAGCCCAGGACGGGCGACCGACCGAGGGCCTTGGTGGTCCGCTTTCACCGGCTTGCTGACAGGGAACGTGTGCTGCGATGGGCCAAGGTGGAGAGGAGCAGCAGATGGGAGAACTGCGAGGTGCGCATTTACCAGGACTTGGGAACGGAGCTGGCCAAGAGGCGTGCAGGATTCATCAAGGTAAAGGCAGCCTTCTACAAAAAGGAGGTGAGGTTTGGAATGCTATATCCTGCAAAGCTTTGGGTTACGTTTGAGGAACTCCACTACTACTTTGAGACACCAGAACAGGTTTGGACCTTTATTAAAGACAAGAAGCTGGACTTGAACTAATGGGCACTGAGTTCTTTCAGTGCTGTACAGTGGCGGCGGCCTGTTAACTTAAAGTTGCTCTGATTAGGACTTTTACTAAGAAAAAGAAGCTGGACTGGAACTAAAGGACTCGGGGCTTTCAGACATTTTGTGTGGCGGCGGTTTGTTAAACTATCCTGTACTGTAATGTTTTATCTAAGATTGTTTTCAGCCTGGACAGAGAGTGGGGGCTGGAGGGCGCACTGTTTAGGGTCCTTTGGGGGGATCGCAATGGGGGGGAGGGGGGGGCCTGTGCGTGGTACCTTCTGGTGCGAGATCGGGGCCTCTGATGGGGGGATGGGCTAGGGGCTAGTCACGGGACTTGAAAGGGCTCGGTGGGATACAATTAGGTTAATGGGTCCCTGGTGGGTGGGGGGAGGGCCTGAGCGCTGGGACGGGAGACAGGTAGGCGCCAAGGGCAGGGGTCAGTGTGACTAGCGTAGGTCAGGGGGCACCAGGGAGATCGGAGGGGGGGCGGGGCGGGCTAGGGCCAAGCGCAGGGCTGACCTGGCAGGCCAGGCCTGGGGGAGTAGGGGAGACCAGGCGGGGGGGGGGGGGGGGGGGGGGGGGGGGCGGGGAGGGAGAAGAGGGTTAGGGCCACGTTAGCTTAGTGTAGTTGAACACGTGTGGCATGGGTAAACAGAGCTGGCAGGGAAAGTGCCGTATGGAAGGATTTTTGGTTTCAACATTTATTAACATGTTTATTCTTTCCCACTGTTCGTTTTCACTATGTTAAGGCTCTTTGCACAGGGCCATTTTTCGCTTTGTAACTGTTACAAATTTGTGTTAAATAAAAAACTTCAAAAAAAAAAAAAAAAAAAAAAAAGAAGGCATATGGTGTGCTAGCCTTTATAAGCAGGGGGATTGAGTTTCGGAACCACAGGGTCATGCTGCAGCTGTACATAACTCTGGTGCGGCCACACCTGGAGTACTGCGTGCAGTTCTGGTCACCACATTATAGGAAGGATGTGGAAGCTTTGGAAAGGGTTCAGAGGAGATTTACTAGGATGTTGCCTGGTATGGAGGGAAGGTCTTACGAGGAAAGGCTCAGGGAATTGAGGTTGTTTTCGTTAGAGAGGAGAAGGCTGAGAGGTGACTTAATAGAGACATATAAGATAGTCAGAGGGTTAGATAGGGTGGACAGTGAGAGTCTTTTTCCTCGGATGGTGATGACCAACACGAGGGGACATAGCTTTAAATTGAGGGGTGAGAGATATAGGACAGATGTCAGAGGCAGTTTCTTTACTCAGAGAGTAGTAGGGGTGTGGAACGCCCTGCCTGCAACAGTAGTAGACTCGCCAACTTTAAGGGCATTTAAGTGGTCACTGGATAGACATATGGATGAAAATGGAATAGTGTAGGTCAGATAGGCTTCAGATGGTTTCACAGGTCGGCGCAACATCGAGGGCCGAAGGGCCCGTACTGCGCTGTAGTGTTCTATGTTCTATGTTCTATGTTCTAAATGTAAATGTATTAGAAGTTCAGGGAACATTTACTGGACTAATACCACAAATAGGCAGGTTGCCTTATGAAGAAAGATTGAACCAGGCTCGGCTTCTATACACTGGGGTTTAGAAGAGTAAGAGACAACCTGATTGAAACATATAAGATCCTGAGGGGTCTTGACAGGGTGGAGATGGAGGGGATGTTTCCTCTTCTGGGATTATCTAGAACTCGGGGTCTCTGTGTAAAAATAAGGGGTTTCTCATTTAAGACAGCGATGAGGAGATGTGTTTTTGTCATAACGTAGTGAGCCTTGGAACTCTCTTCCTGAAAGAGGCAGTGGAAGCTGAATCTTTGAATATTTTTAGGGTGGCGATAAATAGATTCTTGATTAACAAGGTAGTGAAAGGCTGTTGGTGGGAGGCAGAAAGTTACAATCAGATCAACATGAATGGCGGAGCAGGCAAGGGCTGAGTCGCCTACTTCTGCTTCTACTTCTCTTTGTTTGTGAAAAATGATGTGGAGATGCCGGCGTTGGACTGGGTTGGGCACAGTAAGCAGTCTTACAGGTTAAAGTCCAACAGGTTTGTTTGGAATCACGAGCTTTCGGAGCGCAGCTCCTTCATCAAGTGAGTGCAAAATATTTGTGCAAAATATCAGAGGAACGCAAAATATCAGAGGAACGTAACAGGCCCAGTTTTCTCTGTACATGTGAATGGATTACGAGTGGGTTAAAATCAGGTTCCACAGATCCAGGCCATGATTTTAAAAAACTTAACTGCGCTTGAAACAGGCGGGTGAAAGAAAAATGTGCATTTGTCTAGTGCCTCTCACATCCCGGGATGTCCAAAAAACTTTACACCCAATGAAATACTTTTGAAGTTGTCACTGATGCAGTGCAGAGAGATGTGGCATCTAATGGGTTCACGGCAAAGACTGATGGCCAGTTATCTGTTCCGTCAGTGATGGTGGTTGAGTGATAACTATTGGCCAGGGCACGAGGTGAACTCTCCTGGTTTTCTTCAGATCGCACAAGAGAACATTTGTGTCTGGCGTGGGGCTTATACCAGGATCCGAACCCAGGATCACCCAAAGCTAGAATCAGACCCTTAAACCAACAAGCCATGGTCATCTGTACTTCTATAGTGCCTTCCGCAACCTCAGGGCAGCCCGAAGCACTTTACAGCCAATGGCGAGCTTTTGAAGTGTCAATGTTGTGATGTAGCAAACACAGCTGTCAGTTTGTGCTGCAAACTCCCACAGACAGCAATCTCATATTTGTTAAATCATTGATTTTTGTGACATTGATCGAGGAATGAATATTGATCAGGGCACCAGGGATTACATGCTCTGAAGAAGTCATACAGATTAGAAATATTAACTCTGTTTTTCTCTCCACAGACGCTGCCAGGCCCGCTGAGCTTATCCAACATTTTGACGTTTTTATTTCAGATTTTCAGCATCCGCAAGATAATGCTTTCATAACACGCCAACTGTTCTTTGAAATGACGTCATGGGATCTCTTACATTCACCAGAGAGAGCAACCAAAGGCCCGGGTTAGCATTCGATTTAATGACAATACTTCCTCAGAATCCATCGGAGCATCAGTCCCGGGAACGGGACTAGAACACACAACCTTCTAACTCAGGGGCAAAGGTGCTACCAACTGAGCTAATGCCTGACACCAGTCAGCTCTGAAAGGACTGAAATGTGGGAGACACTTTTGTCAGAGTACCAAAGTACATCACATAGGATGTGGAACTGAAGTACATTATTGTGATGATGCTTGGAGGTGGTGGTGGGGGGGGGGGGGGGGGGGGGGTTAAGCAGAGCAAGGCCACTGCGGGAGTTGTAAGGAAGAGTAAAGAAGAGTGAAGATGTTGAAATCGATGAGTGGAAGGAGTCAGTGGAGTTTGGAGAGCAGAATGGGGACCGTGACTTCACACGTCATCCTCACAGTGCCATGGTAACGAGGAATGTGAAGGTGGGAGTATATTAGTGGATAGGGGGTTATCGAATGAGTCAATTATCTCCAATTAGGGCAGCACGGTAGCATTGTGGATAGCACAATCACTTCACAGCTCCAGGGTCCCAGGTTCGATTCCGGCTTGGGTCACTGTCTGTGCGGAGTCTGCACATCCTCCCCGTCTGTGCGTAGGTTTCCTCCGGGTGCACCGGTTTCCTCCCACAGTCCAACGATGTAGGTTAGGTGGATTTGCCATGATAAATTGCCCTTAGTGTCCAAAATTGCCCTTAGTGTTGGGTGGGGTTACTGAGTTATGGGGATAGGGTGGAGGTGTTGACCTTGGGTAGGGGGTAGGGTGCTCTTTCCAAGAGCCGGTGCAGACTCGATGGTACGAATGGCCTCCTTCTGCACTGTAAATTCTATGTTCTATGTTCTAATACGGTTCAAAAATATAGGCACTTTACACACATTCTCACTTTTTACATGGCTCATCTACCTGGATCAAGCCATCATGAAGGCCTGGTTAAACTACTGTGCATGGAGAACCTAAACTGTGACCGTAACGCAGATGGTCACATCGATAAACACCACAACCTGACTGCCAGTGAGCAATGTCACAGAGCATCGTCGCGTCAAATTAAAATAAAAATTCTCTCGCACATCGAAGATTGAAGAGTGATCTGACCAAAGCATTAAAAAAGTTTAAATTATTTGACATTGTGGATATGGAGAATCTATTTCCTCTGGTGGGGAATGAAGAACCTGTGGACATTATCTTAAAATTCAACTCAGGCATGACATCAGGATCCACCTTTCTATATAAAGCGTGCGGATGTTGGGACAATTAAACCTTTCAAGACTGATTTTTGTTATTTAAAAGGATCAAGGGGTCTGGAGCAAAAGCAGTGACATGGAATGTAGACACAGATTAACCCTGCTCTTTATGCTCATGTCTCCTAACTGAATTATACAGTGTGTTAGAAAGGCACTTTCTCACCAATCACCTATTTATTGATTCTATGTTTGGATTCCACCCAGACCACCAACTCCTGATCTCATTAAAGCCTTAACCCAAACATGGACAAAGCGGCTGAATTCCAGAGCTTAGGTTTTAATAACATCAAGGCGGCATTTGGCCGAGAGCGACATCAAGGAACCCTCGGAAAACTTTAAGGCAATGGGAACTGTCCAAAATTCCCTTCTGGTTAGAGTTCTACCCAGCACAAAGGAAGATGGTTGTGGTTGTTGGAGGCCAATCATCTAACTCTCAAAATATTGCTTCAGGGGTTCTTCAGGGTAGTCTCCTAAACTCAACCATCTTCAGCTGCTTCATCAATGACCATCCTTCTATCATAAGGTCAGAGGTCGGGAAATTTGCTAATGAATGCAAGATGCTAAGTGCCATTTGTGACTCCTCAGATGCTGAAGACGTCTCTGCTAACATGCAGCAAGACTTAGACAATATTCAGGCTTTGGCTGATAAGTGGCAAGTAACATTAATATCACACAAGTGGCAGACTCCTTCTCCAACATGAGAAGTCTAGCCACTTCCCCTTCAAAGTAAGATCATAGAAACAGGCAGGAAAGATCGGGAGACTTTTTTGGTAGGTTGATGTTTTAAATTATTAATTTTTAGCATTTATAAATATGTTTGAAATGCAAATAAAGTGAAAGGGATACGTATTTTTATTTTTTTTAACTTTGCTTTGTGATGAGGGGGCGGCACAGTAGCACAGAGCTGAGCACTGTTTCTTCACAGCTCCAGGGTCCCAGGTTCGATTCCCGGTTTGAGTCACTGTCTGTGTGGAGTCTGCACGTTCACCCCGTGTCTGCATGGGTTTCTTTTGGGTGCACCGGTTTCCTCCCATAAGTCCCAAAGAGATGCTTTTAGGTAATTTGGACATTCTGAATTCTCCCTCGGTGTACCCGAACAGGTGCCGGAATGTGACGACTCGGGAATTTTCACAGTAACTTCATTGCAGTGTTAATGTAAGCCTACTTGTGACAATAAAGATTATTATTATTATTCCTTTCTCTGGCTCCCTTTCCAGGCCTCCTCTTGCCGTTGGGTCCTCGAAGAATTGTGATCCTTCAATCGAGAGGTTCTTCCAAATAGGTCTCTTCTGAGCCAAGGTCTCCCAGGCACTGAAGTCTATGTTCCATTTCTTGAAGTAAGCCGTCAAGGTGTCTTTGAAGAGCTTCCTTTGTCCTCCTCATGTTTGAGATCCTTCCGTGAGCTGGGTGAAGACTATTTGCTCGAGCAGTCAAGATTCTGACATCTTAAGCATATGGCTGGATCCTGGTGTTATTGACTGCGTCAAGGACACTAATGTTAGCACGCTTGACCTCCCAGCTGATTCAGAGCTAAAGTACATTTGGATTTCGCAATGTATTTTAAGCTGTGTTTCTCCCTGATGTAATGTTCATCCTTACAAGCCTCAGTGATTACTTCAACTGCTTTAACAATGTTGAATGCCTGAGTTGACATATGCAAGCCTCCTGTAAGTTAATGTGAACTATCTGTCTGACAGGTATTGGAACAAATCAATTACCCACCCTAAGGCCAAAGGATATCCCGATATTATGTTGGAGCAGATGTGTGCCAGACACTGCACTTCAGAAACTGCTGCTTTCAGACTTTGAGCTTGTAAAATTAACAATTGATATGTCAAAACACTTTCCTTCCCCCTCTTCCCTCCCCCTTCACTCCTTCCACTTCCCCCCTCCATCCCCTTCCCCCCTCTTCCCTCCTTCCCCTCCCCTCCTCTTCCCTCCCTCCTCTCTTCCCTCTCTCCCCTTTCCTCCCTCCCTTCCCTTTACAAATAGATAGAACCGTAGTGTTTATGTGGGAAAACATATTTTATTGACCATTGTGTTTAAGTGAGAAAATATACTTGATTGCAAGAAACTTGTAAAAGTTGAGGTAGTTTAATGTCATTGTTCAGCTCATAAAGTTAAACGTTAAGTTAAATGTTGACTGGTTTCAAAGTTTTGTATAATAAAATTAATTTTGTTAATAAATGAGTCGCGTTAAATTTTACAAACTTTTATAAATGTCTTCCTGAAACATCAAAACACAACATTTAATTATGGGATAATTACAAATGAATAAGAATGATTAAGATGATTGAAGTAAAAAGGCAGAAATAGAATAACACGGGCAACATGATAGCGCACTGGTCAGTACTACTGCCTCACAACACCAGGGACCCGTGTTCAGTTTGGACCTTGAGTGACTGTGTGTGTTTGCATAGTCTCCCTGTGTTTGCAAGGGTTTCCTAGAACATTGCATAGAACCATAGAATGCCTTCAGTGCAGAAGGAAGCCAGTAGGCACATTGAGGCTGCCCCAACCCACTGAAAGAGTACCCTACCTAGGTCCACTCCCCTGCCCTATCCAGGAACCAAACCTGTACATCCCTGGACACTAAGTGGCAATGTAGCACGGCCAATCCAACTAACCTGCACATCTTTGGGCTGTGGGAGGAAACCAGAGCACCCGGAGGAAACCCATGCAGACACGGGGAGAACGTATAAACTCCACAAAGACAGTCACCCAAGGCTGGAATTGAATCTGGGTCCCTGACGTTGTGAGGCAGCAGTGCTAACCACTGTGCCACCGCGCCGCCGCCATTTCCTCCCGGTGCTTCTATTTCCTCCCACAATCCAAAGATAAGCAGGTTAGGTGGATTGGCCATCATGTGCAGGTTAGGTGGATTGGCCATCATGTGCAGGTTAGGTGGATTGGCCATCATGTGCAGGTTAGGTGGATTGGCCATCATGTGCAGGTTGGGTGGATTGGCCATCATGTGCAGGTTAGGTGGATTGGCCTTGCTAAATTGCTCCTTAGACTCCAATGGTTAGGTGGGATTATGGGGATAATGTGGGGGCGTGGACCTGGGTAGGTGCTCTTTCGGAGTGTTGGTGCAGACTCGATTGCCTGAACGTCTTTCTTCTGCATTGCAGTAATTCTATGATTCTATAACCACAGGCGGGATTATCCCCTACCCGGCGGGGAGGGGGGTCCCGGCGGGACAGAGTGGGTTGAACCACTCCGGCGTCGGGCTGCCCCAAAGGTGCAGAATCCTCTGCACCTTCAGGAGCTAGGCCGGCGCCAGAGTGGTTTGCGCCCCGCCAGCCTGCGTGGAAGGCCTTTGGCGCCGTGCCAGCTGGGGTCGAAGGGACTCCGCCGGCTGGCGTGGGTCCGTCAGCGGGATCATCAGCGGCTGCTGACGTCATCCCCGCGCATGCGTAGGGCGGGGGGGGTCACCTACGCGTCAGCCATCGCGGAGGCTGACACGGCTGGCGCGTAGGAAAAGAGTGCCCCCACTGCACAGGCCCGCCTGCGGATCGGTGGGCCCCGATCGCAGGCCAGGCCACCATGGGGGCAGCCCCTGGGGCCAGATCGCCCCGCGCCGCCCCAGGACCCCGGATTTCACAGATTTCAAACAAAAGACCTGTTCAGTTATAAATAATCACCTTTAATTATAAAAATTTAAAATTACTTTAAAAGAATTAATAACAGTAGCAATGTTTGAATGCAAGATAGAGCAAAGAAACTGTTAAATAAAACTTCTACATACCTTTGAAATACGTGTTAAATATGGTGCCTATTAAATTCAATCTCAATCTGCTGTTTAAATGCCTGCCCTCAATGCGTGTTCCCGTAGCTGCTGTGTCACAAGTTGGCGACGCTGCACTCCTCCTGCGCCGCGCTGGAACCTGCGCAGACTGTCCCGCTGGAGGCCCCAGGCTGCTGCATCGACTGGAAGGCTCATCGCGTTATTCCAGCGCAGGTTAAGTGCGCATTTTTCCCTTTTAGAATCGGCTGCCCGTGGCTTCCCGTCGCTTGCCAAAGGTTACAGGCCCTCGGACCCCCAAACAGTGATGGCAGTTTATCCTAATCTAATCTATCTTTTCCTGTTAATAACTTGAAGACTTCAATCAGATCACCCTTTAACCTTCTAAACTCTGGAGAAAAGAGGCCTAATTTGTATAGTCTCTCCCCACAACTTCACCCCTGAAGTCCAGGCATCATTCCTGTTAGGTGAATAGGACATTCTGAATTCTCCCTCCGTGTACCCGAACAGGCGCCGGAATGTGGCGACTAGGGGCTTTTCACAGTAACTTCATTGCAGTGTTAATGTAAGCCTACTTGTGACAATCAAGATTATTATTACGGTTATTATTATTCTGAACCTATGTTGCACTCTCTCCAAAGCCAAAACATCCTTCCTAAAGTGCGGTACCAGATCTGGTCACAGTGACTCCAAGTGGGGTCCAGCCACGGTTTTGTAAAGCTGCAGCATAACTTCTGTGTCCTTCTGCTCCAGTCCGCTAGATACAAAGGCCAGCATTCCGTCAGCCTTCTTGATTACTTTCTGCTCTTGTTTGTGGCGTTTTAAAGGTCTATGCAACGAACCCCAAAGGCCCCTACGAACATCTACTGAATTTAGTAGCTTCATACCATCGAGAAAGTACCTTGATCTATGCTTTCTTGGTCCAAAATGGATAGTCTTGCACAGTAATAGAAAATACTGGACAATCGCAGCAGGTCTGACAGCATCTGTGGTGAGAGAATGTTTTCATGTCTGGATGGCTCTTTGTCAAAGATAGCCTCACACTTGTCAAAGCTAACCTCACCTTTGTCAAAGATAGCCTCACACTTGTCAAAGCTAACCTCACCTTTGTCAAAGATAGACTCACACTTGCTTACATTGAAATCCATCTGTCACAGTTTTGCCCATTAACCTAGTCTGTCAAGTCTCTTTGTAGTTTAACGCTGCCATCTACGCTGTCTGCAATGCCACCCACCTTTGTGTCAATGGCATCACCATGTTCAAACTCATCCGGACATCATCATCCATGGGGGTCTGATTTCAGGGAGATTTATTATTATTGATCTCTGCAGTGAACCTGACAGCTGTACACTAACAAACATAAAATTGTGAGGGCATTTCGGAACAGATAGGTCCCCTTAACAAGCTCCTTCAGGAAGTCGTGGTGGTACAGGTCACTCAGGGAGTCCAAGTTGCCGTGGCAACGTGCACTTTGTTACATGTATGTTGTAGTCAGGAGCTATGGATACTGATGGGGGAGGCTCAAACTTTCTTTCTGTTACATGACTGGCCAGGAATTTCTCCCTGTCTCGCTGCCCGCTATTGGTGTGTGTGGGATGAATTTTGCAGGTTGACACTCTGTGATGATCGGAATACCTTGCCCCTTTAAGAGGCTTGGCATTGCCCCTTTAAGAGGCTTGGAACCCTGGGGGACTCCGCCTCTGGCTACGCCCCCTGGGAAACAGTATTTAAGATGAGACTCCATTTTGCGAGCACACTTCTCTTGGATGCTGCCATTGTTCAATGCTTATTAAAGCCTTTGTTTACTGACCTAACTTTCGTGTCGTAATTGAGGTTGCCTCACACTCAACCTGTTTGGCCACATTATGAACACACCTTCCTTGGCTGTCAAGTGCTGGGGTGAGACTCGAATTCACAGCTTCTGTCTCAGAGGCAGGGACACCACCCGCGAGAGTCCTTAAGGTGTTTAAGGGGGTGTTGATGGTAAATGCGTTCCTCACTCACAGCTCGCCGGCCCACCCAAAATTCAAAACTGTCAGCATCCCAAAACAAGCTCCAGGACCCTCACTTTAAAACTCCACCCACGCTGAGCACGAACCCCGTGGCCTTTTGAAAACCCAAGCCAGGGTATCACCCCACATGCTGAAAATGTGGGGGCGTGGGGGCGGGGGGGGGGGGGGTGAAGACACACTGCACAAAACATTGAGAAAGAACCGATAATCTGACTGATAAAATCCAAATATGGACAGGCTGGGTGGATTGGCTGTGGCTAAATTGTCCCTTAGTGTCCAAAGGTCATGTGGGCTCAGGGAGATAGGGCACAGGAGTGGGTTTAGCTAGGGTGGTCTTTCAAAGGGTTGGTGCAGACCACATGGCTGAACGGCCTCCTGTGGGGCGTCTCTTCCATTCTATTCTGAAGCACAGCTTTTGCAACTGATGCAGTAGATATAATGGAGGTAAAGAATCAGAGCTGCCACTCCATAGTTAACATCACCCTCATTGCAAATGCCTTCAACAAAAGGAAGCAATTCACTCAAGTGAGGGTTGAAAATGCTCCTCTGTGTGTCTCAGTGACCTGCACACTACAGCCCACTGGACTCCCAGTCTGCCTATTTCTATCCCAGGAGTGTGCTGAATCCACCCCCAGTGCGAACAGTGTGATGAATTCTTCCCCCAGTGCTGGGACTGTGATGAATCCTTCCCCCAGTGCTGGGAGTGTGATGAATCCTTCCCCCAGTGCTGGGAGTGTGATGAATCCTTCCCCCAGTGCTGGGAGTGTGATGAATCCTTCCCCCAGTGCTGGGAGTGTGATGAATCCTTCCCCAGTGCTGGGAGTGTGATGAATCCTTCCCCAGTGCTGGGAGTGTGATGAATCCTTCCCCCAGTGCTGGGACTGTGATGAATCCTTCCCCCAGTGCTGGGAGTGTGATGAATCCTTCCCCCAGTGCTGGGAGTGTGATGAATCCACACCCAGTGCTGGGATTGTGATGAATCCTTCCCCCAGTGCTGGGAGTGTGATGAATCCTTCCCCAGTGCTGGGAGTGTGATGAATTCTTCCCCAGTGCTGGGAGTGTGATGAATCCTTCCCCAGTGCTGGGAGTGTGATGAATCCACCCTCAGTGCTGGGAGTGTGATGAATTCTTCCCCCAGTGCGGGGAGTGTGATGAATCCACACCCAGTGTTGGGAGTGTGATCAATCCTTCCCCCAGTGCTGGGAGTGCGATGAATTCATCCCCAGTGCTGAGAGTGTGATGAATCCACACCCAGTGCTGGGATTGTGATGAATCCACACCCAGTGCTGGGACTGTGATGAATCCACACCCAGTGCTGGGATTGTGATGAATCCACACCCAGTGCTGGGACTGTGATGAATCCACACCCAGTGCTGGGATTGTGATGAATCCACACCCAGTGCTGGGACTGTGATGAATCCACACCCAGTGCTGGGAGTGTGATGAATCCTTCCCCAGTGCTGGGAGTGTGATGAATCGGTCCCCAGTGCTGGGAGTGTGATGAATCCACCCCCAGTGCTGGGACTGTGATGAATCCACACCCAGTGCTGGGAGTGTGATGAATCCTTCCCCAGTGCTGGGACTGTGATGAATCCTTCCCCCAGTGCTGGGAGTGTGATGAATCCTTCCCCCAGTGCTGGGAGTGTGATGAATCCTTCCCCAGTGCTGGGAGTGTGATGAAACCTTCCCCCAGTGCTGGGAGTGTGATGAATCCTTCCCCAGTGCTGGGAGTGTGATGAATCCTTCCCCAGTGCTGGGAGTGTGATGAATCCTTCCCCAGTTCTGGGAGTGTGATGAATCCTTCCCCAGTGCTGGGAGTGTGATGAATCCTTCCCCCAGTGCTGGGAGTGTGATAAATCTACCCCCAGTGTTGGGAGTGTGATGAATCCTTCCCCAGTGCTGGGAGTGTGATGAATCCTTCCCCAGTGCTGGGAGTGTGATGAATCCTTCCCCCAGTGCTGGGATTGTGCTGAATCCACACCCAGTGCTGGGAGTGTGATGAATCCTTCCCCCAGTGCTGGGATTGTGATGAATGCTTCCCCCAGTGCTGGGACTGTGATGAATCCGTCCCCCAGTGTTGGGAGTGTGATGAATCCTTCACCCAGTGCTGGGACTGTGATGAATCCGCCCCCCAGTGTTGGGAGTGTGATGAATCCTTCACCCAGTGCTGGGACTGTGATGAATCCTTCCCCCAGTGCTGGGAGTGTGATGAATCCTTCCCCAGTGCTGGGAGTGTGATGAATCCACCCCCAGTGCTGGGAGTGTGATGAATCCTTCCCCAGTGCTGAGTGTGATGAATCCACCCCCAGTGCTGAGTGTGATGAATCTATCCCCAGTGCTGGGAGTGATGAATCCTTTCCCCAGTGTTGGGAGTGTGATGAATCCACCCCAGTGCTGGGAGTGTGATGAATCTTCCCCCAGTGCTGGGAGTGTGATGAATCCTTCCCCAGTGCTGGGACTGTGATGAATTCACCCCCAGTGCTGGGTGTGATGAATCCTTCCCCCAGTGCTGGGACTGTGATGAATTCACCCCCAGTGCTGGGACTGTGATGAATTCACCCCCAGTGCTGGGACTGTGATGAATTCACCCCCAGTGCTGGGACTGTGATGAATCTATCCCCAGTGCTGGGAGTTTGATGAATCCTTTCCCCAGTGTTGGGAGTGTGATGAATCCAGCCCCAGTGCTGGGAGTGTGATGAATGCTTCCCCCAGTGCTGGGAGTGTGATGAGTCCTTCCCCCAGTGCTGGGACTGTGATGAATTCACCCCCAGTGCTGGGTGTGTGATGAATCCTTCCCCCCAGTGCTGGGACTGTGATGAATTCACCCCCAGTGCTGGGACTGTGATGAATCTACACCCAGTGCTGGGACTGTGATGAATTCACCCCCAGTGCTGGGACTGTGATGAATTCACCCCCAGTGCTGGGAGTTGATGATCCTGGGACGTGTGATGAATCATCCCCAGTTCTGGGAGTGTGATGAATCCCTCCCCAGTGCTGGGAGTGTGAGAATCCTTCCCCCAGTGCTGGGAGTGTGATAAATCTACCCCCAGTGTTGGGAGTGTGATGAATCCTTCCCCAGTGCTGGGAGTGTGATGAATCCTCCCCCAGTGCTGGGTAGTGTGATGAATCCTTCCCCCAGTGCTGGGACTGTGCTGAATCTCCACCCAGTGCTGGGAGTGTGATGAATCCTTCCCCCAGTGCTGGGATTGTGATGAATGCTTCCCCCAGTGCTGGGACTGTGATGAATCCGTCCCCCAGTGTTGGGAGTGTGATGAATCCTTCACCCAGTGCTGGGACTGTGATGAATCCGCCCCCCAGTGTTGGGAGTGTGATGAATCCTTCACCCAGTGCTGGGACTGTGATGAATCCTTCCCCCAGTGCTGGGAGTGTAGATGAATCCTTCCCCAGTGCTGGGAGTGTGATGAATCCACCCCCAGTATCCCCAGTGCTGGGTGTTTGATGAATCCTTTCCCCAGTGTTGGGAGTGTGATGAATCCAGCCCCAGTGCTGGGAGTGTGATGAATGCTTCCCCCAGTGCTGGGAGTGTGATGAATCCTTCCCCCAGTGCTGGGAGTGTGATGAATCCTTCCCCCAGTGCTGGGTGTGTGATGAATCCTTCCCCCAGTGCTGGGACTGTGATGAATTCACCCCCAGTGCTGGGACTGTGATGAATCTACACCCAGTGCTGGGACTGTGATGAATTCACCCCCAGTGCTGGGACTGTGATGAATCTACACCCAGTGCTGGGACTGTGATGAATTCACCCCCAGTGCTGGGACTGTGATGAATTCACCCCCAGTGCTGGGAGTGTGATGAATCCACACCCAGTGCTGGGACTGTGATGAATCTACACCCAGTGCTGGGACTGTGATGAATTCACCCCCAGTGCTGGGACTGTGATGAATCCTTCCCCCAGTGCTGGGACTGTGATGAATCCTTCCCCCAGTGCTGGGACTGTGATGAATCCACCCCCATTGCTGGGAGTGTGATGAATCCTTCCCCCAGTGCTGGGACTGTGATGAATCCACCCCCAGTGCTGGGACTGTGATGAATTCACCCCCATTGCTGGGACTGTGATGAATCTACACCCAGTGCTGGGACTGTGATGAATTCACCCCCAGTGCTGGGAGTGTGATGAATCCACACCCAGTGCTGGGTGTGTGATGAATCCTTCCCCCAGTGCTGGGACTGTGATGAATCCTTCCCCCAGTGCTGGGACTGTGATGAATCCTTCCCCCAGTGCTGGGACTGTGATGAATCCTTCCCCCCAGTGTTGGGAGTGTGATTAATCCTTTCCCCAGTGCTGGGACTGTGATGAATCCTTCATCCAGTGCTGGGAGTGTGATGAATCCACCCCCAGTGCTGGGAGTGTGATGAATACTTCCCCCAGTGCTGGGACTGTGATGAATCCTTCCCCCCAGTGTTGGGAGTGTGATTAATCCTTTCCCCAGTGCTGGGAGTGTGATGAATCCACCCCCAGTGCTGGGGCTGTGATGAATCCACCCCCAGCTTCTCTGCAGATCAGTCCGCCTCAGTCAGTGTGCAAGCTTTGCCTGAGCTCCATCACTCTGAGTTGCTCCTGCTATCTCTCTGAGCATATCTCTCTGAGCAGCAGCATTTGGCTCCCCCCTTCCCCGAATCTCCCCCCCCCCCCCCCGCCCCCTTCCGAAACTGACTCAAACTCATCCAGCAACTGACCGCAGAGCGGTACATGTGGCTCCCTGAAGACACTGCTGCCCATGGTTCGCGTGGAAGCGCTTCATCTGGAGCCTTTCACTCCTCAACAGACCCAAGTCGCCCAAGAGAAGAGGGGCTGCGACCCCTGTGATCTTTCATGATAAGGAACGCGGCGCTGGGACACGTTTTGTGAGCGGGTTCAGGTGCCGCAGGATTTAGACCGCACACGTTCGCTAGCAAGACGAGGAAAAAGTAAGTATTGTAACCTCAGGCGCTGGGTGAAAAACTGGCTGAATTAAACCGCCGAAGCAAATACCCACTTGGATGTGTTTCAGTCGGAATCATTTGTGTGTGTGCTGGGGGGGGGGGGGGGGGGAGGGGGGGTGTATCATTTGTTCAATTGACAGCCCTTGGTCAGTTTCTGAAACTGACTAGACACCGGTGCCTTGCCAAGATCCCAGGTGCTCAGTGCCCCCAGTTCATGTTGTGTGGGGACTGGATTGTAAAATCCTATTATTATCTGGAGCTGAATTACAATGTGCGGGGCTGGAGTAGGGATCCGTCCTTTTGGGGAAAGGTGTGTGAGATGTTTTTTTTTGGGGGGGGGGGGGTTGCTGGACTAAGTTCCTGGGGTAGGGGGTTGGGGGGGGGGGGTGGAGATCTAATATTAAACAATATTGAATTGTTGCTTTGAGCGCTGTGTGTGCGTGTATTGGTAAATAAGGCATCATCTCAGGGCGGGGTATTTCTGTCTCCAAATAACATACTCGTGAAAGCAGATTTGGGCTGTGATGAAGAACTTCCACCGATGTGGGATCGGTGTCTTCACTGGGAGCTGTGTCGGGGTTGAGACCTGCTGGATGTCGATGTGAAACTTGATTGTACAGCACCACCGTCTGCCTGAAGTGGTTGGAGGCAGCATTTCAGCGGAGATCACTACCGTGTCTGAGGGTGAAATTAAATGTTTGGACTTGGTCAGTTTCTGTGTTTTGTGTGTCTGCGGGGGGAGGGACAGTTCAGGGGATAGGGACGGGAGGGTGGGCTGCCTGCTGGATTTGGGAAGCAGCAACATTGTCCTCCCTTCCCCTGGGGCTCACAGTAACATTTTTTTGTTAAAAAGCTGCTCTATGATCATTGTTCTCAGTTTCAGCTCGGCGCCAGTTATTAATAACCCCCCCCCCCCCCCCCTAATATTTTAATCTGGAACGGTGGCGTGCATGAAAACGGAACTTTATTCATCCCTGTTACATAATACTGCGGAGTTTTGGGGGTTGTGTGGGACCAGAACTCGCCCCCTCCCAAAATCTGGACACGCCAGAGAACTCAAGCACTCTGGTTTTTGCCTCTTCTATTAGTTCTCAGGTGGAGGAGGTGGGTAGAATTGCCAATATTTATTTTTTTGGGTGGGATTGTCAATATTGATTTATTTTTGGTGGGTAGGATTGTCAATACTTTTTTTGCTGGTGTCAACATTACTGTTGTTGGAGATGCCGCTTTGTAATTCACACTCAGTCACTGTGCACAGGTTGAATGTCCACTAACAGGGGACTGAGACTTTCCTGACAGTTTGTCACCAGCTTCTGTGCTAACAGGTGAAGACGCTGTGTTCGCTCGCCAAGGCTCCTTCCAGTCTGCGTTAGCCTTTGCATTTAGCTATTCCTCCCCCCATTCTGTGGCCAATGATTGCTTCATCCCATCATACATCCTGCCGAACGATTGGCTTGTTGTCCGTCACATTTTGAGACTTAAAAAAGTGTCTCCTTTCCGTCTCAATAATCCCGCCGAACGCAGCTTCTGATTGATGTTAAAATTACTCCTTGAGTGGAATAATTTACTTCCCATTCAAATCACTCTGGGCACAGGGGGGTTAAAAAAAACAGAATAGAGAAACATTTTAATTCCATTCACCTTTCAACACACAGGAAGTAGTTTGGAGAATGTCGTGTTTGTATTTTGAATCTTTCAATTAAAATCCCGGCACCTAACACCCCCCACCCTTCCACCACCTCAAATAAATTCTTATTAAGCGGGGAATAGATCCCCCTTCAGTTCTTTGCTGGGAGTCTTACATAATTCCAGTGGTGGTTGGGAATGTTACGCTCCCTGTGTAAAACTGCTTGTGAATCCAGCGCTTGAGGTTTTAAAATTGGACTGTTTACAAATATCCCTTCCACATGTTTTGTTCTTAACCAATGCAAAGTATCACCTTGAAAGATTCTTCCGTGTTTCTCCCACTTGCCAGTTGTAGTTTTACATGTCAAGCTGAACCGCAAGATGTGGCCAATGATTCATTTATATCTTTGCTTTGTCGCATGAAATTTGGCTGTTCCTAATCATTTAGAATCATGGAATCATAGAATTTACAGTGCAGAAAGAGGCCATTCGGCCCATCGAGTCTGCACTGACCCCTGGAAAGAGCCCCAATTTAAGCCCACACCTCCACCCTATCCCCATAGCCCAGCAACCCCACCCAACCATTCTGGACACCAAGGGGCAATTTAGCATGGTCAATCCACCTAACCTGCACATCTTTTGGACTGTGGGAGGAAACTGGAGCCCCCGAAGGAGACCCACGCAGACGGAGAGAACGTGCAGACTCCACACATTGATCCAAGCCAGCAATCAAACCTGGGACCCTGGAGCTGTGAAGCACTAGTGCTAACCATGTCAATTATTTTAAAGGTTCCTGCTTGTGATCTCCATCGGTCATTATGTTTGCCAACTGCGGTTAAGGTTCATGAACCATGTCAGTCAACATCACCGTATTTTAACCCAGAAACGTCAGGTCAAGTTCCAGTTACACCATCTATTTAAACGAGTGATGTTTAAATATGGTATTCTTGTCTGTGAAAATGCATTGTGTCTTGTAAATTTTTTTGTCCTTCTCTTGGTGATATCTTTCTCGACTATGATCTTTTCCGGAGTTTTCCCAATATATCAGTTTAGTCAGTGCTGCAAACTAATCGAATCTCAGCCCGGGGAGCCTAGCTGTTAAAATGGGCGACAAAGCTACTCTTTGATGCCCCTGTGCTCATGTATACTCTGAAGACTGGTGCAGTGCATGCACTAATTGTCTTTAGTTGACTTCCTTTGGCAGTAATAGGTTAGGAGATCATTATTTCACCTGGCCTACATCGCACTTAGGACTTCTGAGACTGGATGGCCCATTTAAGTGAACAATTAGCAATTTCAGAGACGAGTCAAAGGTCATTAATTTGGTCTTTGAGCGCATGTTTGTGAGCATGGAAATGCCCACTTGACCTATTTCAGAAAATTAACTTTCCATACGTGACACTTAAACCCCACAGTAGATGCAGTGTCGCATGCTTTAGAAATGGAATAGCCAATTGATAGATCTGATTCTGTTGCATAATAATAATTTCTTGGGCCGCTCGAGGCATTGGGGGGAAATAGGGCACAGTGGTGAATATGAAATGCAAGGGTGAGAGCAGAAGCAAGATAAGGGTCGTGTTCGTGGATGCATTCAGACAAGATTTCATTGGGGGGGACCTAGATGGGACTGAGTCCCTTTTGAAAAATTTTCTGCACCTCTAAACGAACAGTTATTTCAAAAGGACTTAAAGCGTTAATCTCACTTCCGGAGGTGTAAATAGCAAGCATTGTGAGTCGCAAGTGAGTATGATTTTTAAAGGAATGGGGAATTGTGTTTTGAACAATGTTGGGGCAGATCATATTTAATGTCGCTTTCGATACCCGCAGCCAATTCCTGTTGTCCCCTTCAACTTTGCCAGCTCTGGAGGGGGCAAAAGGAGTGGAAAACTACAATGAGGAGGATTTAGCAGGAGGAGAATTTCCCTCCTGTCCAATGGTGTTCTGTTTCATCAGAGGAAATGAATAAATATTTTAAGATGAACAACCTATATATAAAAAAAGGCTTTTGATTTGCACAGGCGAACAGAAATTTTCAAAAACAATGTTTACAAGAGAGTCAGTCACGTCTGGTTCCTAGGACAACACTGTGCATTTAAATAATGCCTTTAATATAATGCAACATTGCCGGATATTTCACAGAGGCAGAACAGAACAAAATGTGACAGTGAGCCTTGGACGGCAATGTTAGGACTAATGACCAAAAGCTCGGTTAATGATCCCAGCTACGGCTGCTTATTCTATGAAGGTTTGCTGGTTGCAAAGTCAATAGGGAGCTGCCGAATTAATTTGGAAAGCAGAACGAAGTTGATACTGTAGCATCATAATGGAAGCCAGTGTAATATTTCATACTTATTTTGGAGTGGGGGCATCTCTTAATGAGGTGACTTTAACCCAAACGGCAGATTGAACTGTGTAAGAGCTGACGTGAGAGGTCTTGAGACAACTGTTGTATCTTTTTCACTACTCCTGGCTCATGGCTGGGCAACACGGGGGGGGGGGGGGGGGTCTCTTGACTTTTCAATACCATATCTAGTGGGAGTCTGTAACTCAACTATGTCAGTGACTGAAGACACAAACTTCCATCTGAGGTATAACTGCCTATATCATAGGTTTTAATAGCAATTCTTTTTTTGGTATTCTTTGTTTTAACAAACCATTAACCCATATATTATGGAGCCCATTTTGGCCCAACATGGTGGGGTGGGGGCAATGTGTTTGCGATTTTTCCCGCTGCTTTGTTTTAAAAAAAATTTGGAGTAGCCAATTATTTTTTTCCAATTAAGGGGCAATTTAGCGTGGCCAATCCACCTATCCTGCACATCTTTTTGGGTTGTGGGGGTGAAACCCACGCAGACACGGGGAGAATGTGCAAACTCCACACGGACCGTGACCCAGGGCCGGGATACGAACCCGGGTCCTCAGCGCCGTAGGCAGCAATGCTAACCACTGTGCCACCGTGCTGCGCCCCCCCCCTTTGTTGAGAATTGGTGGCCAAATTCTTTTGCTGCTGTCAAAGACGACAACATTGGAGAGGGGAGAGGTAGCGCCAGGGAAACAGTGCCATTGTAGAGGGTTAACGTGCTGAGGTTGAGGTAGGGTACTGGAGAAGGAGATGTCAAGAGATTAAGCAAAAGGCAGAACGTAATGGAAAAGAATTGTAAGTTCTTTCGTTGTGATTGAAATATAACTAACAATAGGTGCTCGAGCCCATGCAATTGTACATTTCTTATAGTTAAATATTTTCCAGAGCTGAAAAGTCAAAACCCCATTTCCAGCAGATTATTACATTGAGACTATCATTGGCAACAGTGTACTGATAAAAATAAAAATGAAAATTCAAGGAGGGGTGTAGTTTTTATCATTGCACTAGAACATTAATGAAAGGAAGATGAGCACTTACAGAGCATATTATCAATTGGCTCATAAAAATTTAAGAATGCTTCACGCACAATGAATTGCTTTTAAAGTGTAGTGACTTTCACTTGCGCACAATCACAGCAACTATTTAATGCACAAAATCTGACAAATTATAATCAGCTGACTGATGGGTTAATCTGTTTTTTTTGGTGATATTGCTTAAAAGCCAGATTCCTGCTGGGAAGCAACAATGCCCGGCACTTGTGCGGCATGAATCCTATTTGTCACTTACCATTCCCGAGCCTGAAATCTGTCCAGGCGTTGCTGCATTTGGGCATGGAGGGTATTGCTTTGTTATCTAAGAAGTTGCGAATGGTGCTGAACATTGTGCAATCATCAGCGACCATCCCCGCTTCTGATCTTATGATGAAGGAAAAGTCATTGATGGAACAGCTGAAGATGGTTGGGCGTTAGAACACTAACCCGAGGAACCTCTGCGTGATCTCCCGGGACTGAGATGATTGACCATCAACAGTAACAATCTTTTTCCTTACTGTTCAATATGACTCACCAATGGAGCTCTTTCTCTCTCTCTTCCCCCCCCTCCTCACTCCCGATTTCCATTGACTTCAATTTTGCTAGGACTCCTTTATGCCACACTCAATCAAAACGCTGCCTTGATGTCAAGGACAATCACTCTTACATCACCTCGATGTGGTTGGACATAGACTGCAACATGGTGTTGAGTTGAATGGCCCTGGCACAACCCAAACTCAGCATCAGTGAGCAAGCTACTGGTGGTTAAACACGGTGGGTAACATTTTCCATCACTTTGTGAGATGTGCAGCTTTTTGTGGTGAGGATATATCTGGGGCAATTTTCATCATTGTAATGTCGATGACAGTGTTCTAGTTGTGTTGAAACAGATTGACTCAAGGTGCAGCGAAACTCTGGAGCAAAGTAGCTATTCGTACAGCTGGGGATTGTTGTTGGCCCATAACCTTTACTGTGTGAAGTGCCTTAAGCCATTTCTTTATCGCATGAAGTGAATCAAATTGTGTGAACATTGGTGTCTGTGTTTATGGGGACCTCAGGAGGAGACTGAGATGGATCATCCACTGGGCTCCTTCTGGCACAAGGTGGTTATAAATGCTGCAACTTTGACTTTTCCATTGGTGTGCTGGGCTCTCCCATCTTTGGGGTTGGGGGTATTTTAGAGCCCCTTTCCCCAGTTAATTTATGAGAGAATGTGGCAAAACTGAAGATCTTTGATCTGATCTGTTGGTTCTGGGATTGCTTAGCTCTATTGCATACCATTTCCATTGTTTAGCACTTATGTAGTCCTGTGCTGTAGCTTCACCAGGTTGGAACCTCATTATTAGGAATACCTGTTTCTGTTTCTGCTGCCTTACGCTGCTCATTGAACTAGGTCTCCTCCTCCGGCTTGATGGTAACGTAGTTAGCACTGTTGCTTCACAGCACCAGGGACCCAGGTTCGATTGCAGGCTTGGGTCACTGTCTGTGCGGAGCCTGCACGCTCTGCCCGTGTCTGCGTGTGTTTCCCCCGGGTGCGTTGGTTTCCTCCCCCAAGTCCCGGAAAACGTGCTGTTAGGTAATTTGTATATTTCGAATTCTCCTTCCATGTACCCGAACAGGTGCCGGAATGTGGCAACTAGGGGATTTTCACAGTAACTTCATTGCAGTGTTAATGTAAGCCTACTTGTGACAATAAAGATTATTATATTATAACGGTGGGGCAGAATGGTGGTGCAGTGGTTAGCATTGGCGCCTCACGGCGCCGAGGTCCCGGGTTCGATCCCGGCTCCGGGTCACTGTCCGTGTGGAGTTTGCACATTCTCTCCGTGTCTGCGTGGGTTTCGCCCCCACAACCCAAAGATGTGCAGAGTAGGTGGATTGGCCACGCTAAATTGCCCCTTAATTGGAAAAAATGAATTGGGTACTCTAAATTTATATTACAAGTTTTTAAAAAATAATGTTAGAATGGTGAAGTGAGGGAAATGCGGTTACTTCAAGTTACAGATTATGGTGGAATACAATTCTGCTGCTGATGGCCCACAGTGCCTCACGGAGGTTCAGTTTTGAGCTGCCAGGTCTCTTTAATCTATCCCATTGAGCACAGCTAGTGCCATATAAAAGATGGAGGGTGCCCTCCGCTTGAAAACACAGTTTTGCCTCCACAAGGACAGTGTGGTGGTCCCACTAATGCTCTCCCGCATGGATTATCTACAGCAGGTTGACTAGGGCGGATCGAATCTGAATGGTCCATCCTGTTCTATTCTTCCGCAAAGTTTTCATAGCAGTTTGGTACAGTTGCATAGTTTTCCAGGCAACTTCAAAGGGGAATTGGAAGTCAACCAAATCACTGTGTGTCTGGAGCCATATGTAGTCAGATCAGATGAGGACACCAGCTTCCTGCCCTGAGGGACATTTGTGATCCGATGGATTTCATGACCAGCAGTAGTTTCATGACTGTTTATTCCAATTGTACTTATTGAACGTTTCGAACATCAGTGTTGAAGTATGCTGTCAACACGGTTAGAGGAGGCTTTATTCCTTTTGAGATGACGCACCAAGTGTTAGAAGCTGAGTGCAGAAGCAATCCGTTGACTAACACTGGCAGCTTTTATTTGACGATCCATTCACTAGCTTGACACTCTGCACATGATGAGAACAAAATTAATGCTTTCTTTAAGATAACATAATATATATATATCCATTTTGTATGTCAGGCTGTTCTTTTGGGATTCTTCCTTGAAATTGCGTTGTGAGGGGTCTTTGTCAAATAAAATTTTACACAAAATTTGGCTTAAGGAAAGCGACACAATATAAATAGTAGAGAATGCCGATACCCTGCACAAAATGGCTTCCAGATTTGCTTATATAACAACTGTCACTAATTTTCAAATTAATTCATTGTGTGCGAAAATTGAAATACGTAGACAAGTTTCCACATGAGTGCAAATCTTTTAAAATCTATTTCCTTTTTTATATAATGCATTAATTTGCTATTTTAAAGGATTTCACTTCTAAACAGATTAAATCAAAAATGTTGAGCTGCACTCCCAGCCCTTTGCTGCATTCCAGAATCTAACTATTGAGATAAACCCCTTACAGAGTCATATTGTCTCCATGGCAACCTCAAGGGTTTTCTTAGTTGTTGAGAGGACATGGAAGGTTTGACGTAAGAGTCAGACTCTTTCCAGAACAAGAAGACCAACGTTTCATCCAGAAGTTGGGCCTTATTTAACCATTCTCAGCCAGGGCAGCCATAATGGATGTTGACATTTGGCCTCAATGCTCTCTGGGAAAGGAGGGGCTGTGAAGCAGGGCTCCCGCTCTTAATCGCTGTCCGGTTGGAAGCCATGCTCGTCTGAGGGTATCATGAGGAGACATCATTGGGCTCAACGGTGACGGCTTCTGTTGTAGAATACCTTCCCAACACTCACTTCCTATGTTCGCACATGTAGAATAGCCACTTTCAAAAAGCACTGTCCAATGGGAGCCGAGAAAAAAGGAGAGAAATCTTTAACTCCTACCCGAGACGCCAACACTGTTTGCTTGTGGGCATTGGATCTCTCAAGTGAGACTTGTTTTTACATTTTGCCTTATCACATATCAGAATCAACTCAAATCACTTTGCATATAAGGAGCCTTGTACAGTGATTGTTGTTATTCAAGGTAATGTAGCAGCAATTTATCAAATAGATCCATTCCCAAAACAGCAGTGCGATGTGTGAAAGTGAATCTGCTGTTAGTTGAGGGGACAGCATAATGGTCAGCACTGCTACCTCACAGCGTTGTGGCTCCAGGTTCAATTCCTGCCTTGGGTAACTGTCTGGGTGGAGTTTGCCCTTTCACCAGTGTCAGCGTGGGTTTCCTCCCACAATCCAAAGATATGCAGGTTAGATGAATTGGCCATGCTAAATTGCTCCTTCGTGTTCAAAGATGTGTGTGTTAGGTGGGGTTACAGGGATAGGGCGAGGGAGTGGGCCTAGATAGGGTGCTCTTTCAGAGGGTCGGTGCAGACTTGATGGGCTGAATGGCCTCCTTCTGCACGGTACGGATTCCACGGACAGTCACGATCAGAACATGTAAGAGGGGCAGCACAGTGGTTCACACTGTTGGGTCGCAGCACCAGGGACCCAGGTTCGATTCCTGCTTGGGTCACTGTCTGTGTGGAGTCTGCATGGGTTTCCTCCGGGTGCTCCAGTTTCCTCCCACAAGTCCCGAAAGACGTGTTTGTTAGGTGAATTGAACATTCTGAACTCTCCCCGTGTACCCAAACAGGCACAGGAGAGTGGCGACTAGGGGATTTTCACAGCAACTTCATTGCAGTGTTAATGTTAGCCTACTTGTGACACTAATAAAGATCATTATTATTATTAATACTAGTCTTGCAGAATTATCTGTGAGGTGCAATATTATGAGGTGGAATCAGAGATTCTGTCAGGCATGTTCTTTGAAAGTTGTAATCTTGTTTTTACAAATATCCTGGAATGCCTGTTGAGATAATAAAGTGGGGCAGAGGAGTAAACGAGCTTCAGTAAATGCACATTTAAACTGGTGCTGAGCATAATGCTGCAAAACATCTTTCTTTCATTTATGTGAAAATCTCTCAAAGTACGACATTCCCTGCTTTCTATAGAATGAAGGAAGAAAATGTACCAAAATGATGATGTCTTATTTCTCTGTTCCTTTGTGAAACTGAGCGAAATTTCAGTGAAATGTTTTAATATTCAGGTTGTTACATGTACAGTGCCGAAACAGAATCTGAGCCTAATCATTTGTTTCAATAACGACAGTCAATACTGATTCTGCATATACTGCCGTTCCTGTTCCTAACTCCTTGTTTGAGAACAAAAATGCACCAATCTATCTGGTGCCATGTCAAACCCAGCTGGCTTACGACAGTCTGAATCATATCTGCCGTATACGGAGAGCACTTTGCATTTTATTATCTAAGTACCTCTTTTACAGCTTAATACACCATGGGTCAGACTGTGAAATTCTGACACTCAAACTAAAAATGCAAAGAAGATTTAAACTTGTGTGCACAGATCTTGTTTAGAGTAAACCCTCAGCCCCTCCAAGATCGCTTCGTCATTCTGTATCCAGCAACTATTAATGGGCATTATGAGAGGATGCACGCTGAAAATAATTGGCTTAATTAGGCCATCAGTGTAATGAACTGGATTTCTCCTTTATTGTGTTATTGACTGTTTGCTCAATAATTATAAAATACTCAAGAGTTTGAGCTTCCTCTTGAACGTTGATGTTGTGCGGGCTTTCACAATTGTCAATGCCATATCAAACAGCGTGATTCTCAAAGCAACCGTGAGTTTTGTGAGAATTAATCTTCTGCTTTTGTTAGTTGAGGAGGCAACGATGGGCGGAACATGCAAGACGTCTGCAGTGTCATGATATACAAACATGCAACCAATGAACACTCAGAATAAGACACAACCAATGGGCAGTCAGGACACTCAGAGGTGGCATCACCACAAGGGGGCATGACATAAACACTATGAAAGGGATGAGGCACTCACACACTGCCTCTTTCCACAGACAGACATCTAGAGAGTTAGACAGGGTCGATCAGCAGCATCACACCCCAGAACGTGGCTTAGAGCAAGCTGGTACAGTTAGACTGAGTTACTACAGTTAGATTAGCAGAGAGTCGAACTCATTTGAGAACTGTGTTAATAGTTCAATAAACACGTTGAACTTATTTCAGAGTCTGGACCATCCTTTAGTTAGGACTGCATCAAGTTAAGCCTTAGCAAGGCTTTTCACAGTAACTTCATCGAAGCCTACTCGTGACAATAAGCGATTTCATTTTCATTTCATTTTCAAGTAGCAGCCTGTGTTATCCGAAGCAGCAGAACACAACATGATACCAGGAGTGACTGTTCAATCTATTTAGTTCAAGTCAGCAAAATCCGTGACAACCAGCTACTGAATACAGGCACAATGGACAAGATTCAGGCTCCTCATCAGGTCAGGACCACCAGCAATCTTCGTCCCAACTGGCGATCATTCAAGCAGAAATTGCAACTATACGTGGAAGCATCCGACCTCAATGGCGCGACAGATGCACGGAAGATAGCTCTTCTACTCACCACTGCGGGTGACCATGCGATAGAGATTTTCAACTCCTTTGACTTTTCCGAAGGGCAGGACAAAACAAAGTACCAAACCATCCTGGAGAAATTCGACAGCCACTGCGAGGTGGACACCAACGAAATCTTCGAGCGCTACATCTTCAAGCAGAGGATAAAAGGAAAGCCGAATCCTTCACCTCCTATCTAACTAACCTCCGACTGCTAGCGCAATCCTGCAACTTCGGTAATATCACTGACTCCGTGATCAGAGACCAAATAATTTTTGGAGTCCACTCTGATCCTCTGCGAGAGCAATTGTTGAAAATCAAGCGCATGACCCTGCCAGTCGCGATTGAAACGTGCACTGTGCATGAGCACTCTAAACATCGCTATTCACAGTACAAAAGGGCAGAAAGTGAAAAACAAGCCTCCTACGAGATGGAGAGTGTTCAGGCCATCTCCCGGATGTAGCGCCTCCACATTGATTAAAACGGCCATTTTGTGTGCTCTTCCCGGGGCCTGACGCATGCGCAGTGCGATCGGGAACATGAAACGGCCGAAAACCGCACTGCGCAGGTGCAGACGTCCGAGAACCGCATCGCGCATATGCAACGATGCACTGAGCGTCATGACGCCGACGTCATGATGTGTGCTAACTGTGGCACTGCCCATTTAATAAAAAAACTGCCCTGCAAGAGGCAAATGCTGTTTAAACTGTGGGAAACCAAACCACTATGCAGCCCTGTGCAGATCTGCACCACCAGTCAGGAGCCAGCACTCCCAGGTGGACTTCAAGAGAATCAAGAAGCCCCACAATCCTTCCAGCTGCCTGCAAACTCCTGGACTACAATAGAAAAGCAATCAAGGCACTGGGGTCCTGCCATCTGCAGGTGTCCAGCCAACACACACAAGCAAGCTTCTGCTTTGAGATTGTTAAACCAGACAGGGCCTCCCTGCTAGGTGCACACGCCTGCAAGCAACTAAACCTCATTCAAAGGGTCTACACCACGACGCCGACCCATTCGGATCTTCAGGCCAGCATCGACGACATCTTAACCTAGTACCCAGATGTATTTAGCGGGGTGGGCACGCTGCCGTACGAGTACAAGATTCTACTGCGGCCTGATGCCAAGCCAGTGGCCCACGCACCACGACGAGTCCCTGCTCCACGGAGAGAGCACCTGAAGTCAGAGCTCACGAGTCTACAACAAAAAGGCATAATCTCCAAGGTCACTGAACCAACCGACTGGGTCAGCTCGATGGTAGCGTAAAGAAGCCTTCGGGGGACCTACGCATCTGCATTGACCCCAAGGATCTAAACAAAAATATTATGCGGGAACATTACCCCATCCCGAAGAGGGAAGAAATCACGAGTGAGATGGCACACGCACGCTTCTTCACAAAATTGGACATATCCCATTGATTTTGGCAAATTCAACTTGAAGAATCCAGCAGAAGGCTCTGCACCTTCAACACGCCTTTTGGCAGATTCTGCTACAACCGAATGCCATTTGGCATCATCTCGGCATCAGAGATTTTCCATCGCATCATGGAACAGATGATGGAGGGAATAGAAGGGGTTCGTGTCTACGTTGACAATATCATAATCTGGTCCACAACCCCAGAGGAACATGTGTCGCGACTCAAGAAAGTATTCCGACGCATACATGAACATGACCTCAAGCTGAACAGGTCCAAGTGCTGTTTTGGGACATCCACGCTGAAGTTCCTGGGCGATCAGATTTCACGACACGGTGTGCGCCCGGACACAGACAAAATTAAAGCCATCAAGGCAATGAAAGTCCCCGAGGACAAGAATACAGTACTGACTTCCTGGGAATGGTCAATTTCCTTGGCAAGTTCATCCCGAATTTGGCCATACACACTATGGTCCTGCGCAACCTGGTGAATAAATCAACCACCTCTTTGAGTGGAAGGCAGAGCACCGAACAGAGTGGCTGGAGCTGAAAGCCAAGCTCACCACTGCAACCGTCCTTGCATTCTTTGACCCAGACCGAGAGACCAAGATATCCACAGATGCGAGTCAGGATAGCATTGGGGCGGTGTTGCTTCAAAGAGACGACACGTCATCCTGGGTACCAGTAGCATACGCGTCACGGGCAATGATACCCACTGAGACCAGATATGTGCAGATTGTGGAGGATTGTTTAGGTCTTCTCACTGGCATCCTCAAATTTCATAATGTCTACGGCTTGCCAATATTTACTGTTGAGACGGATCATAGGCCTCTGGTCCACATCATCCAAAAGGACCTGAACGACATGACGCCTCGTTTGCAGACAATTCTGCTCAAACTCCGGAGGTATGATTTCAATTTGGTGTACACACCTGGCACGGAGCTCATCATCGCCGATGCATTGTCCGGCTCTGTCAACTCACCCAGTGAACCACTGGAGATCATCCAGCACATTGAATTGCAGGTACAACTGTGTGCAAGCACTCTCCCGGCAACAGATGAGAAGATCGTTCTCATCCGAGACAAGATGGCCAAAGACCCCCTGTTGCAGCGAGTCATCCACAACCTCAGCAATGGCTGGCAGAAAGGGCAATGCCCTCAATTCTACAATGTCAAGGACAACCTGATGCGATCGACGGCATCCTGCTCAAGCTGGACAGGATAGTCATCCCGCTACGTCTCCAGAGCATGGCGCTGCGGCAGATTCATGAGGGACACCTGGGCATAGAAAAGTGCAGACACGGGGCCCAGCAAGCTGTCTACTGGCCCGGCATCAACCAGGACATCACGGACATGATCCTGAACTGCAAAACCTGTCGGAGGTTCCAACCAGCGCAGAGCAAGGAGATATTCCAACCACATGACCGAGAGACCTCTCCGTGGTCCAAGGTTGGCATTGACCTATCCCTCTCGAATGGTTGCGACTATATCTTAATCATCGATTACTTTTCAAACTATCCTGACGTGCTGAGGCTGCCAGACCTCACCTCACGGACCGCCATCAAAGCGTGTAACGAGACATTCTCACGGCATGGCATTCCAAACACCGTCATGAGCGACAAGGCCCGTGCTTCCACAGTCGAGAATGGTCCATGTTTGCCAAGAGCTACAAATTCAGGCATGTCACCTCGTCAGTCCCCACTATCCGCAGTCCAATGGCAAAGTCGAAAAAGGAGTGCACATTGTTAAGCAGCTCATCCGCAAGGCCTCGGTCTCCACTTCTGACACACGCCTTGCACTACTTGCGTACCGGATGCACTGGCATGTCGCCAGCTCAACTGTTGATGAACAGGGACCTGCGGGCGATGCTTCCAGCCATACACCTGCCCAACCTTGATCACCTCCCGGTGCTGCAGAAGATGCAGCAGCTTCGCAACAGCCAGAAGCAGGGCTATGACGCAGATGCCACCGATCTGGATGTGCTATCCCCGGCAGACATGGTCCGGAACAAGATACCGGATGGTGGGTGGTCTGCTCTGGCTGTCGTTGTTCAATAGGCTGCGCCCAGATCCTATGTCATACGTATGGCTGATGGCTCCATTGTGCGAAGGAATCGAAGGGCACTGTGAAAAGTTGCTTGCCCACAACCACTTTCCACTCCATTTCCACATGTCGAAATTGCCACCTCCAGACACCTCGATCCACGAGGCCACCAGTCGTGCCTCCCACTCGCCTGCCAAGACACCGTCTTCCTCTCCGGCGGGCGACAATGATCAGGCGCAAGCATCAGAGGCTGGACTTATGAGCATTTGTTTTGTTTGTTATGTTCTGTATTCCTCAGTCAGTCACATTAGACAGACACATGTACATACATCTACAAAAAAAGGGGAGATGTTATGATATGTAAACATGCAACCAATGAACACTCAGAATAGGACACAACCAATGGGCAGTCAGGACACTCAGAGGTGGCATCACCACAAGGGGGCATGACATAAACACTATGAAAGGGATGAGGCACTCGCACCCTGCCTCTTTCCACAGCCAGACATCCAGAGAGTTAGACAGGGTTGATCAGCAGCATCACACCCCAGAACTTGGCTTAGAGCAAACTGGTACAGTTAGACTGAGTTACTACAGTTAGATTAGCAGAGTGTCAAACTCATTCGAGAACTGTGTTAATAGTTCAGTAAACACGTTGAACTCATTTCAGAGTCTGGAGCATCCTTTAGTTAAGACTGCATCAAGTAGCAGCCTGTGTTATCCGAAGCAGCAGAACACAACATGCAGAACCACCTGTCAGGAATTGGAGATCTTTATTAGAAGTATTCTTTACAGAGAATTGTAATATTTTCACAAATATCCTGGAGTGCCTGTTGAGATTGTAAAGAGAAGTAAATGGACTTCAGTAAATGCACAGCTAAACTGGTGCTGTGCACTATAGCTGATTGAAAGCAAATTTGAAAAGAGCATTGCAGTCCGGAACTCAGGTGCTTATGTGGTGATGTAATCCAATGTTTCAACTTGCAGTATAACTTCATGCTTGAGAATCTTGCTTCTCCGGGCAGCAAGCTATACTTAAACTGATCCACGACAGTCTTCGAGCTTGTCCTCATCAAGGACAGAGGAATATAGAATCATAAAATCTATATTCCTATATTATCAAGAATATGCTTGATAAAAATGTCCCAAGATCCATCTATTTCGCCTTCCGCCATCTTGCTTCATGGTAGCCGCGTGATGCAACAATGATTGTGTTGTTGATTAACCGCAGCAGTAAACGTCTGTCAATCAGCCTGTGACAGAATTACATGAAGAAAGCCTCGTGGTGGAGGACTTTGGGAGGTCACGGGAGAACCCACCGACGTAAAGAATGAGCTGCCCCTCAGTCATTTATTGCCTTTAAGTGGTTGAAGGCTTTATTTGTACCCTCAGGATCAGGAAGGCCCACCTCAGAGAGCTGTCAGCCTGTTTGAGGCCACTAGCTCACTCCTGGATTCCTGGGGAAATACTCCAGAAAGCAGAAGCACAAAGGGACTTGGGAGTCCTTGTTCACGGTTCTCTTAAGGTTCAGTGGGCAGTTAAGAAGGCAAATGCAATGTTAGCATTCATGTCAAGAGGGCTAGAATACAAGACCAGGGATATACTTCCGAGGGTGTATAAGGCTCTGGTCAGACCCCATTTGGAGTATTGTGAGCAGTTTTGAGCCCTGTATCTAAGGAAGGATGTGCTGGCCTTGGAAAGGGTCCAGAGGCAGTACACAAGAATGATCCCTGGAATGAAGAACTTGTCGTATGAGGAATGGTTGGGGGCTCTGGGTCTGTACTCGTTGGAGTTTAGAAGGATGAGAGGGGATCTTATTGAAACGTACAAGATACTGCAAGGCCTAGATAGAGTGGATGTGGAAAGGATGTTTCCACTTGTAGGAAAAACTAGAAGCAGAGGGCACAATCTCAAGACTGAAGGGACAAACCTTTAAAACAGAGATGAGGAGGAATTTCTTCAGCCAGAGGGTGGTGAATCTGTGGAACTCTTTGCCACAGAAGGCTGTGGAGGCCAATTCACTGAGTGTCTTTAAGACAGAGATAGTTAGGTTCTTGATTAATAAGGGGATCAGGAGTTACGGGGAGAAGGCAGGAGAATGGGGATGAGAAAATATCGGCCATGATTGAATGGCGGAGCAGACTCGATGGGCCAAGTGGCCTAATTCTGCTCTTATGTCTTGTGGTCTGATGGTACTACTAGCGCCCATGGGAGCAGTAGTCACTGGCAGTACTGCACTCGCCTGATGAGGTAGTGTGTGGTGATGGGTTGGAACCTTCCTAAGTGTTCGGAGGTCAGCCAGGGGCAGCGGGGAGCAGGGCTTGAGAAACCATAGAGGGAGGGAAATCTCACCTTGGAAGTGCCCATTTATGGGCACTGGGAGCCATTTAGCACCCCCCCCCCCTTCCACCACCACGCCAACCTCTGCACAAGAAAACCTGCTGAGCAGGCCGCTTGTTGCAAGCTTCTACCAAGGCTGGTTTAATCGCCTAATTCCCACTTGAGGGCCTCAATTTGCCCAGTGGCAGGTGGGCTGCCCAACCCCACCCCTGATGCGGGTAAAATGGTGAGGGCAGGGGCAGGCAGGTAGGTGGCAGGCAGGCCACCCACTGGATTTAAGGGGGGGCCCCCTCGCCAACAAACCTGCCTGTGGGGGGAGCATCAACTTCAGTCCTTTGGATCACAAGTTACCTTTTTCTTCCCAAAACATGTCCCACTTCTCGAGTGCCATGTCTCAAATTACTCCCCATGCAAAATCCCAAGCTGTAACTTTCTGAATGAAGGCTTGGAGCAAGCATTAATAATCCAGTTATGAACTACGAACTCAACAACTTTCAGTGAATTACTCAGTGAATGTAAACTTCTGACCTGAACCTACATTGTCTGGAAGACTTCAGTTTCAATTTTTTTTTACCCGAAGGAACTTGGGTAGTTCTTCCTTCATCTCCAGTGTATCTGCAAGAGGAATAACTTGTCAGTGATAAATAGGTCCGGAATAACTGCACTGACAAGTAAATCATTTAGCATGTTTCACCTAGTACTGTCAATGTAACACCTTTCTCTTTTATTCAGTCACGGGATGTAAACATCACCGGCAGAGTCAGCGTTTATGGCCTTTGAAAAGCCAGTGGTAAGCGGCCTTCCTGAATACAATGAGTGGTTTTCTACCCAACAGGGAAAAAAAGCAGTTTGGACTAGTGTGGCGGTTAGAAGATGCTAGTAAAATTGGATTAAAAATGTATTGGGTTGTTTTAAGCATTAAAAGCCTGGGGTTAGAATTTACTTTATTGCAATGGTCGTGTTCTTTAAAAAGGAGAGTTCTGTTCTGCAGGGCTTGAGTAGTTTTGGCAGCCAGCGTGTGAAATTGACCAAGGAATGTGTTTTTCAGTCTGGGTTAATGCCTGGTGAAGTTCCTGGGGAGTTTAAGTGCTTTGCTTCTGAGAAAATTTGTTTTTTTTCTCTTGGGGAGGTGACATCATGGCCGGGAAGAGCCAATGAATGCGTAGAGACATTTTGAGAAGCTGTGAAGGAGGACAATTGTGGAGAAAGCTGCGGAGAGGGACATGACTTTGGGGAAAGGGCTTTTGGAAGTGAAGTCTTCTCTGGCAACCATTGTGTTTTTTTAGACCACCAATAAAGGGAGTTTTCTTTCCCGATAGGATAAGAGTAATAATATTTTAAAAGCCGAGCATTATTGTCTGAAGACAAGGAAAAGGCTGAAACAACCAGTTGAAGCAGCTATTTGAAGATATTCAGCCAGAGTCTGAAGGGATTCAAACAAGAGCCAGAATCTGTTCTGTAGCGCAAGTACTATGCTGTGCCATGTTAATTTTGAATTGGATTGAGTGCTGTATGTTTATTTTCTTGTTGTCTAATCGGAAATTGTACAGTTGTGCTAAACTGTTCTTTTTCAGGTGTGAAGTTAAAAGTTTAATATTGTATTTATAATAAAGGTGTTGTTTTTTTCATTCAATCATTCCTGGAGTGAATCATTCTTTCCGCACAGTCTTAAAATAAACTAAAATATTGCGGTTTTGGTCCAGTATCCTAGCCACTGTTTGGGATTGTAATACCAGTATCCTTACTTACCAGTTTTTCCTGTTTTTTCCCTCTGAACAGGCTCTTTCAGGGGGCAGTTAAGAATCAATGATAGGACCATAGAATCCCTACAGTGCAGAAGAAGGCCTTTCAGCCCATCGAGTCTACACCGACCCTTTGAAAGAGCACTCTCGCCAGGCCCACTCCTCCCCTACCCTATCCCCGTGACCCCACCTAACCTCCACATCCCTGGACACCTAAGGGGCAATTTTCTACCATGATTAACCCACCTAACCTGCACATCATTGGACTGTGGGAGGAAATTGGAGCACCTGGAGGAAACCCACACAAACATGGGGAGAAAGTGCAAACTCCACAAAGACGGTCACCCAAGGTTGGAATTGAACCTGGGTCCCTGGTGCTGTGAGGCAGCAAGGCTAACCACCGGTCCACCCACATTGCATTGGATCTGCAGCCACATGTAGGCTAGACCGGGTAAAGGATGGCAGATTTCCTTCCCTAAACGACATTAATGAACCAAATGGATTTTAACAACAATCCGGTCCCCATTACTGATTTCAATTAATTGCATTAAAATTGTCAGCTGTCATGGTGCGACTTGAGTTCATGTCCCTTTAGTCTAGGCCTCTGGATTACTAGCACAGTAAAATAACACTGTGCCAGAGGGAGAAGCAAAAATAATCCAAATGGTTTGGTTATACAGGATTTACATTACCTTATAATCTGCTGAAGACTTGCAAGACCTTTTAACCTCTTTCAGTGCTGCTTTACGTTTATTCCAGAGTCTTGTAAGGGATTAGAGCCCTACCCAAAACCAATAAAGTTGAGTGAATATTGCTGAATAATGACATGTTGCAGAAGCTTTTTGTCTTGTACTCATCAGATCAATTTGCAAGAATACCAAATGTAAAAGAAACACCAATTTATACTACATGAGAAGAGAGTGCTGATTGGTTGGCAGGTGGACTCTGATTGGTAGAGGTGTTGCCATGGAAAATACACCAGTTAACTGGTGACTGACAATTAACTGTCAAGCTTTGTTTAAATCCAAACCAGGCATGGTGATTCTGATTGGTCATTGCATTTCCCTGGATAATGAACCAGAAAATGGGCATTGCCCCTTTTGTATCGCTGAAACGGGTGCAATATGTCTACATGTTCTTTCTGTCTGCAAGTGCAAGACGGAAAACTTCGGCAACGTATCTTTTTTCAGCAATACTCAGCTTCCGAACTACCAAATGAGTAAGTGTTGGGTGACATCAAAAAGGCCACATAAAGAAATAACTTGCGCTTATTAAGCATCCTGCACTAGTATAGGATAACCCAAAGTGCTTTACAGTTAATTAAGTACTTTGTGAACTGTAATCATTGGTGTAATGTAGGAAATTATGAAAGCCAATTTGCACACAACAAGCTCCGACAAACAAATTGGTGGTAGGGACCTGATGATCAAATTTGTTGGTTTGGTTGAGGGATGAAAGTTGGCCATGAAACCAAGGAGAACTGCCCTACTTTTCTTCCCATAGTACAATAGGATGATCTTATATTCTTTCATGGGACGTGGGTGTCGCTGGCTCGGGCAGGGTTTGTTGCCCATCCTTAATAGTCGTTGAGAATTATCTCTGCCTGAGATGGCAGATAGAACCTTGGTTTTCCTATCATCTGGGGAAAAAAAATGTACCTTCAACAGTGCAGCACTATTTTAGTGTTGAACCAGAATATAAACCTGGATTCTGTACTGAAGGAGGCCTGAATTCACAATCAGACTCCAGAATACAAAGGCTGGCACATTGCAAACAGTCATAGACAAAACTGATTCATTGCTGCAATCATATTTAATGAGTAACAGTAATGTGGGTAGAGCACTTTAATGCTGCTCTCATGGTTTGACCTCCTTCGATCTTCTGACTCAAGGAAACATTTAACGCTTAATTACTTTTGCGTACGTCTATTGGTCGGACCTGTATGTCCATTACACAAAAAACGTTCCAACTTAGCAGCATTTTAATATAACCTGCGAGGACCTGGGTAGCACAATTGGTTGAATAAAGTGTGAATTCACCCTTCAGTCCAGTTGGATTGGGAAGATAAGATTCAGTTCTCCTCTCTGGGGGAATTCTATGCGGCATTCTGTTGCACTTTTTAACATGGAAGGTGCAAAGGAGCTTATGATTTAGGACTAAGTTGACTCACTAAGTATAGAAATCTGAGGCGGGGAATTAAAGAAACGGAAGGGATGTTTTGTTGAGTTTGTAGGCTAGGCACATTAGTGGGGTTTAATTTTACACCTAAACCATACAATGCTGATACGAGAGTGCTAATATTAATACAGGATGCAAAAAGTTGGGGAAATGCTTTGTCTATCGTGATTTTTAAAATATCATTAACAAACTCTGCAAATCCAGCTCTGATTATCTTCTAATTGTAACCAAACTGTTGTCTCCATAACCTTTTGTAAGTAGCTATTCTTAGTGAAGCAGTGTATTACTATTACTCATCATATCAGCACTTAACTTACTGTCAGGTACAGAACAAGACAAGAATGATAATATGCATATGAATTCTTCTTGGAGATCTGTGACAGATCTCGGGGGAACACAATTGACTACAGATCTATTCCCTTTTTAAATTATTACAGCAAGCTGTCATTATTAAGTTTCATAAAAATCAGCAGGTGGTATAATATTGTGATCAGCAATAAGTCTGTTGCGTTAATCTTCAAGATTTTGAGCTGAATGGGATCTAAAATTGAAATATAAGCTCTCTTAACCATTCTGTTAACAGCTTTACTTAGTGCTAACACTTGAGCTTCTGTGTGAGGAGGCAATGACTCACGTCCCTTTCTAAGACTTGAACGCACATTACAAGTTGACAGTACAGTGCAGTATGGGCTGCGTGCTGTCAGATGGTTTCTTTCAGATGGAATATTCAACCAAAACTCTGTCTGCCTATTCAAGTGGATCTTCTGATGCTATTCAAAGGGGTCCTTCCAGTGCCTCGTACCGTCTGACAAACATCCAATCTCGAAGTTCCCCTTCCACCTGTTATACGCCTGATAGTCAGTTGGTGAGGGAAAAGAGCAGAGCCAGTCTTTAATTGGAATATATTTATTCACAGAATGGAACATTACAAGCACATATTGTTACAAAAGGGATTGCAGCGTGCTTCTATGAAAGGGAGAGAAAGCGGGAGTGGGATACTGAATTTGCATGATCAGCCACGATCGTATTGAACGGTGGTGCAGGCTCGAAGGGCCGAATGGCCTATTCCTGCACCAATTTTTCTGTTTCTATAACATCTCTTGTGTGCCATGTGATCCAGTTTTAGTTTTACTTTTGCTTTCAGCAGAGCACACACGCACAGCTCAGCTGCGGGTGTCTTCAAGCTTTCCACCCATGTATATCTGTTCACATGTGCCTTGAATCATTAAATTAATCCACAATGGGTTTGCCCAATCCATTATGAATGATTGGTGCCTTTCTATCATTTTAACGCACACAACATATATCTCCTGATTCTACTCTACTCTGTAAGTATCTCTTTATACGTGCTCAAGTAACCATTCAACCAATGCCCCCACCTCTATGAACTTAACCTCAACTGATACAATTAACACGATTAATAGCTTGTTTTTATCCGAAGTTCACTTTTATAATCGCCCGTTCTGCCACCTTTTTATGTTGTAAAGGAAATCTGACACTGGCAGAAATGGACAGCTGGTCAGTTGGTGTCCGTGGAGAGATAAAGCCAATTCTAGAATTTACAGTGCAGGAGGAGGCCATTCGGCCCATCGAGGCTGCACCGGCCCTTGGAAAGGGCACCCTACTTAAACCCATGCCTCCAACCCTATCCCCGCGATCCAGTAACCCAACCTTACCTTTTCATAGAATTTACAGTGCAGAAGGAGGCCATTCGGCCCATCGAGTCTGCACCGGCTCCTGGAAAGAGCACCCTACCCAAGGTTAACACCTCGCCCTATCCCCAAACCCAGTAACCCCACCCAACACTAAGGGCAATTTTGGATACTAAGAGGCAATTTAGTATGGCCAATCCACCGGACCTGCACATCTTTGGACTGTGGGAGGAAACTGGAGCACCCGGAGGAAATCTTATGCAGATACGGGGAGAAAGTGAAAACTCCACACAGACAGTCACCCTGGGCTGGAATTGAATCCAGGTCCCTGGAGCTGTGAGCCAGCAGTGCTAACCACTGTGCCACCATGCCGCCCTATGAAGTTCAGGCACCAAAGAAATGGTAGACAACTCAAATGGCACAAAATACCTATTCTTTCTCTTGACAGGTACCTCCATAACGGGGTTTTCAAAGTGCGGATGCCGACTCGCGGGTGGGTCGAGGGCGGGTGTCAGAAGAGTCGCGTAGCTAAGGTATTCCTGGCACAGTCTCAAATTGCTTTGCCACGGATGGACTTTGTATTCTTAATATCGGAATATCTTATCCCTCTGTGCTTCATTTCTCATAGAGCAGGCATTATTTCCACCAGCATTTGCCCGGCAGATAACAAAGCAATTCCGGCTTTCACACCAATTTATAACAAAATGCAGAAGTTTCCCCCAAGACAATGCTGGGCTATTATGATGCATGGTTGCATCCACGGATACTAATATAAACACATACTGCACCCCCATAGCCAGTCTGCTATTTCTTATCATTCCCATATAAATGACATTATAATTTTTAAGTTATTTGTAATGTTAAGCGGTGGCTATATTTGGGGAAGTAGACAAGGAACTGACTTTTCGACAACTAACTGCAGGTTTAAATGACTATTCCTCCACTAGGAACATGGGGAAAATGTAAATGAACAATCCCGGCCATGTGTGGAGTTTGCACTTTCTCCCTGGGTTTTCTCTGGGTGCTCATTACCACAGGAAGTAGCTGATGCTAAAACTTTGAATATATTTAAGAGGCGGCTGGATGTAGCACTTGGGGAGAATGGGATCAAAGGCTTTGGGGAGAAAGCAGAATGATGTTATTGAGTTGGATGATTGGCCATGATCGTGATGAATGGTGTAGCAGGCTCGGAGAGCCAAAAGGCATCCTCCTGCTCCTATCTTCTATGTATCTCTGTATAGACTCAATGGGCCGAATGGCGCCCTTCTGCACTGTAGGGATACTATGCTATCTATGATATGCTCTCCACCGAACTGAACTTCCACATCCATGGACATTAGGCAAGGCAGAAGAGCACACAATGTTTTGTGAAATATCTCCAGTTTTACGAGTCTTGAGAAGAGTTTTGGGCAATGGAACTAAAGGAGAATGAAGTTTGAACAGCTGACTGGTCAGAGTCAGTCAAGGCACCATTCCCATCTGAACTGATTGGAGAAATTGACTGGAGTTAGTAACTGACCGACCTTTAGTTGCTGCACATCACGAAATATATTGGCTTCAGGACAATCTGAATATTTGGAAATGGGAAGACCACTAAAAGGTTGGAATGCCGAAGGCTGGTGGTTAGTTATTCATGGTGGCATGGATGTTTGTGGAATGGAGTAGACCAGACTGTTCCTATGTAACTACCATAAATGTCCCATGCTTTATTCTGGTTTTGATAATGATTGCCGTCTCTGCGGCACATTCGCCTGTTAGCACCGTGCTTAGGTCACATCCAAGAACGGCGTAATTTGCTTTTTCCAAACTTTAATGCTTCGCCCCACGCAATTTGGTCTGTACCCTTCAGTTGCGCTCCAATATTTATTGAATATTCACCTCTGTTGTTAACTAGTGAGCTCCCATCACGTAGCTTGATGGTATTCATGACAAGTACAGGATATCAGCATTGACCCAATTAGAAATATGCCATGATTGATACTGAAGCTGAAACTATTTCCACAGATACACTCCAAATACAGCATCAGCAGAGGGTCTCTGCTGAAATTGACGAGCAGATCCATTTTAAGCACGTGGCTCAGTTCTCAGTTTCTCTCCACCTTTGAGGCGGGGTCCGTAGGCGTTCTTCTTGAACCATCACTGCAATCTAGTTAGTGAAGGACTCCAATGGGACTGTTATAGGGAATTCCAGGATTTTGTCAAGGAGGGAACAGTGATCAATGTTCAAGTCAGGATTGTGTGTGATTTGGAGAGGACCTCAGAGGTCCCATCTCAGCCTCCCCGAACAGGTGCCGGAATGTGGCGACTAGGGGCTTTTCACAGTAACTTCATTTGAAGCCTACTTGTGACAATAAGCGATTTTCATTTCATTTCATTTCATATTTAGGAGAACCGTTTCATTTCAGTTCATTTCATTTTCATTAGCGACAAATTGATTCAACACGGGAATCACTGTGAAGATGTATCACTAAAATGGTTCGTAGTGTTCAAATGTATCT
This sequence comes from Scyliorhinus canicula, assembly GCF_902713615.1. Lineage (NCBI taxonomy): Eukaryota > Metazoa > Chordata > Chondrichthyes > Carcharhiniformes > Scyliorhinidae > Scyliorhinus > Scyliorhinus canicula. The sequence continues at coordinate 15,184,406 of NC_052156.1, read as the reverse complement.
TTAAAAATTCAGTCGATTATCACCCCCACACGCCCCACAAAAAAACCTGCCTTTATCTTACGAATAATTGAGAGGTATTGTAAACATTGGAGGCAGGAATCCAGCCAGCGAGGAGCAACCGCAACAGATTGTCAACTATTCCGTCCAGACTTCTGCTGTTGCCTTGTGTTATGGCCTGTTTAAAAACCCAACAGTTTAAGAGTTAAAGTATTCCATGGGGTCGCAGAGCAAATCAGGACATCGGTGATCGCAGACTTCTGAGAAATGTGAGCAGGGCCAATGAGCGATGAGCAATCACGTCATTTTCTCACTTCCCAGCTGTCATGGAACTGTTGTAACAGGTTCCAAACGCTTTCTGCGAACTCCACCTCTCTCTCTCTCTCTCTCTCTCTCTCTGGCCAAGCCCCAAAACATGTTCCACACCATTATGTTTACAATCGAAAATCTCAATTAAAAACAAAGAGTGGAATAGAGACAAGACAAAAACAAAGTTCGAGGTGAGTTGGCAGTAGTTGGCTCAATGGCAGCTGGAGATCCTGGAAGAGGGAGGCGGCCAGAATCCTGATATTCAATGGAAGAGTGCAGGCAGGAAATGAAATAATGCTGGGTAGGCAGGCTGGAAGACACGAGACCTGATTGGAGTGAGGTCGTGAGGATAAAAGCAGGCTCACCTGTCACATTAAAGGTAAGCGAACGTGTCCCGAAGATTGACCGGCATCTGTTCCGAAGTTCGGCCAGTTGGCAAAAGTGAGTCCCAGGGAAAGAATTTGAAATGAAATGAAAATCGCTTATTGTCACAAGTAGGCTTCAAATGAAGTTACTGTGTAAAGCCCCTCGTCGCCACATTCCAGCGCCTGTTCGGGGAGGCTGGTACGGGAATTGAACTGTGCTGCTGGCCTGCCTTGGTCTGCTTTCAAAGCCAGATCTTTAGCCCTCTGCTAAACCAGGCCCTTTGAACATTTTGAAAAACACTGCCCTATAATGTTTCCTTCCATCCCTCAGGATGTATAAAAAATGCTCAGCCATCTTGTTAAACATTCTTGGCAGCATTTTACAGCTCTGTCATGGTGGGTCGGGGCCGGAAGATGCAGAGAGCCATTCAAAAGTCTATTGACTTCAAAGGGACCGTAAAATCCCGCCACTGTTAAATTCTGCCCCCAATGTCTATTGAGCTAATATCAAGGTATTTTACCCAGTACACAAACAGCTGGGAGGCCTTTCCACCATTGAACTGTGTTGAGTTACAATGTAAGCTCACTTTGCCCATCTCTACTAAACATCAAGTTTGAGATCCAATGGGTTATTCCTAGTTCAATCATTTGCAATCCAGGAGTAACATAGTCAGTGTTGATTTCCAGTCTAGATGGTTATCGGTATAACAGTCAATATTGTCAGTTTAATCAGGACATTCCAAAGTTAAAGTATGAAAACTGGGAAAAGTAGCATAGCACATGAGAGTTTCAAATTAGCAAAAGAGATTGATGTTTTTTCATCAGGAAGGCGACCAATTTTCCAACCTTTCAACTTAACATAACTTGAAAGATATGGGGCGAGATTCTCCGTTCCTGAGGCTAATTGCCATCTCGAACGGAGAATTCACAGGAGGTTCACTTGAAAAAAATCGACGCAAACCCCTCAATGATTCCGGGACCGGTGAGGGGCTAGAACCGGCGCCATGTGAAACGCCCGCAGACCGCGTCGAGAATGGCCAGGTCCCGGGCCGCACATGCACACAGCTGACGATGTGCAGCGGTTGCGCCGTACAACATGGCGCAGGCCGTGCGCGAACCAAACCCGCCATCCACGACCCCACAGCCCACCTCCTCACCACTCCCCACCAGTCCCCCCAGCCCTCACAGAAGCACCCCCCCCCCCTCCCAGCTAGCGGCATGGATCCGGCCGAGTGTACACTCCATAGCCGCCGCGCCGGGTTCGCGATTTGTGTGGCCACACCGTGTCCCGCACCGTCGGGAACTAGGCCCGTCGGAGGCGGAGTATCGCGAGAGGGCCGGCCGATGAGGCACCAACGGCATTGCGACTATGCGCGCCGTGCGTCACAATGACGCCATTTCCGGGGGGGGGGGGGGCAGAGAATCAGAAACCAGCGTCAAACCGGCACTGACCCCGATTTCAGCGTCAGGCAACAGAGAATCCCTCCCATGAGTACCACCATATTTCATTGTAAAAGTATTTATGATTGTTAATGCCATCCCTAAATGGTACTCATACATGTAAATGTTTACAGGGTTAAAGGGAAAGTACAGGGGTAATGGCACTAATTGGATAGTTCATTCTGTGATGTAAGGTGTGACAATTCAAAGTAGTCTCACGATCGAGAATTGCCCATGCTGGCTGCACTTTATCAAGAATCAATCTTGCTATTGCAAGCGTTTTAGTTTGTAACTTCATCAAAGTGGGTTTTACACCATTGATGAATATAAATTTTGCCTTTTATTTTAATTCTCCGCCACACTTCCAATCAGATCACACTGTTTCGCACAGCCCGCAGCGTTAGAACAGTACAGCACAGAACAGGCCTTTCGGCCCTCGATGTTGTGCCGAGCATTGTCCGGAACCAAGATCAAGCTATCCCACTCCGTCATTCTGGTGTGCTCCATGTGCCTAGCCAAAAATCGCTTGAAAGTTCCTAAAGTGTCCGACTCCACTTTCACAGCAGGCAGTCCATTCCCCACCCTAACCACTCTGAGTAAAGAACCTACCTCGGACATCCCTCCTATATCTCCCACCCTGAACCTTATAGTTATGCCCCCTTGTAACAGCTACATCCACCTGAGGAAATAGTCTCTGAACGTCCACTCTATCGATCCCCTTCATCATCTTATACACCTCTATTAAGTCGCCTCTCATCCTCCTCCGCTCCAAAGAGAAAAGCCCTAGCTCCCTCAACCTTTCCCCATAAGACCTATCCTGCAAACCAGGCAGCATCCTGGTAAATCTCTTTTGCACCCTTTCCAATGCTTCCACATCCTTCCTATAATGAGGTGACCAGAACTGCACACAATACTCCAAATGTGGTTTCACCAGGGTCATGTATATAGAACATAGAACATTACAGCACAGTACGGGCCCTTCAGCCCTCGATGTTGCGCCGACCTGTGAAACCATCTGAAGCCTATCTGACCTACACTATTCCATTTTCATCCATATGTCTATCCAGTGACCACTTAAATGCCCTTAAATTTGGCGAGTCTACTACTGTTGCAGGCAGGGTGTTCCAGACCCCTACTACTCTCTGAGTAAAAAAACTGCCTCTGACATCTGTCCTATATCTACCACCCCTCAATTTAAAGCTCTGTCCCCTCGTGTTGGTCATCACCATCCGAGGAAAAAGACTCTCACTGTCCACCCTATATAACCCTCTGACTATCTTATATGTCTCTATTAAGTCACCTCTCAGCCTTCTGCTCTCTAACGAAAACAACCTCAAGTCCCTGAGCCTTTCCTCGTAAGACCTTCCCTCCATACCGGGCAACATCCTATTAAATCTCCTCTGAACCCTTTCCAAAGCTTCCACATCCTTCCTACAATGTGGTGACCAGAACTGCACGCTGTACTCCAGGTGCGCCCGCACCAGAGTTTTGTACAGCTGCAGCATGACCTCGTGGCTCCGAAACTCAATCCTCCTACTGATAAAGGCTAGCACACCATATGCCTTCTTAACAGCCCTATTAACCTGGGTGGCAACTTTCAGGGATTTATGTACCTGGATGCCGAGATCTCTCTGTTCATCTACACTACCAAGAATCTTGCCATTAGCGTTCAACTGAAGCCCAATGTCAACTCGAGAAACAGCATCTATTAGATACTTTACAAACTTCTGGACTCGACACTGAGTTCAATAATTTCAGGCTGCAGTCTACACCCCGCTAGGTGAGATTTTACGATCCCGCCGGTGGAAGGGGCAGGAAAATCCGGCCCTCTGTTTCCCTCCCCACAGATGCTGAGCATTTCCAGCACTTGCTGTTTTCTTCAGAACTCCAGTATCTACCGACCGTATTTTGTTGGGTTATAAGATATTTCTCAGTTGGGAGGTATCCACAAACAAGGCTGCTTAAAGGGATTATAGTGATTTGACACTGAACTTCATAGTCCAGTTGCTGAAAGATGCAGGTTTAAGCAAAACAATAGGAAACAAATCAGATTTTCCTGGAAGAACTAACGTACAAACTGGAGATAGGTTATTTTAGCCATTACAACTCTCCACAGAGGCTTCGTCAAACTGACAGCGAGATTAGAATCATTAAACATGGGGCTGGTGTACAGAATGCAGGGACAGAATGTTAGGATGATGGATGGGAAAAGGATCATTGAGAAAGATGCTTAGAGAGTGAGTATTCCAGACAGAGAGACAAGGCAACTGAGAGAGTAGAAGGTGGGGATGGTGGAGTAGCAGTAATTTCACTGGGCTAGTAATCCAGAGGCCCAGCCAAAGCTCTGTGTTCAAATCCCACCACAGCAGCTGGTGAGATTTAAAGGTAAGCTAGCCTCAGTAATGTCGACTGTGAAACTATCATCGATTGTTGTAAAATTCCAGCTAGTTCACAAATACATGTTAGGCGACAAAACCTGCTGTTCCTTACCCGATCTGGCCTGCATGTGACTCTAGAACCCAGTAACGTGCTTATAAAACAATCTGGGACAAACCGGGATGAGCTAGGAATGCTTGATCTCCAGCGATGACCACATCCCATCAACCAATATTGAAACTAGAAACAGGAAGACTGACAGAGAAATAGGAAGCTCCATGAGTCATTCACAAGGATAAACTACTGAAGGATCCAGAACAATTAGTCAGAGAAACGATGCGCGGACCTTCCAGTTCCATCTCCCCCCAGTTCTCAGTCAATAATTTCCTCCAGGAATCAGCTCTGAGCGAGCAACTTCCTCCCGGGATCAGCTCTCGGTCAGCAACTTCCTCCCGGGATCAGCCCTCAGTCAGCAACTTCCTCCCGGGATCAGCCCTCGGTCAGCAACGTCCTCCCGGGATCAGCTCTCAGTCAGCAACTTCCTCCCGGGATCAGCTCTGTCAGCAACTTCCTCCTGGGATCAGCTCTCAGTCAGCAACTTCCTCCCAGGATCAGCCCTCAGTCAGCAACGTCCTCCCGGGATCAGCCCTCAGTCAGCAACTTCCTCCCGGGATCAGCCCTCAGTCAGCAACTTCCTCCCGGGAATCAGCCCTCAGTCAGGAACTTCCTCCAGGTGGAGGTATTGCTCGGTGACGAGGGTCTATGCGGTGGGGGGTGGCGGGAGATGGGGAGGAGGCGGGAGATGGGGAGGAGGCGGGAGATGGGGAGGAGGCGGGAGATGGGGAGGAGAGAAATGTAGTGGGGTTGGCATGCAGGCCTAGAGGGGCAGGGGGAGGTTGGAGTGCTGTGGCAAAGAGGAGCTCAGCGTGGGTCTTGGAAAGGGTGAGGTAATATACAGCGGGTGGATGGGAAGGGCAGGAGGTCAGGTTGCAGGCAGGAGCAATGGGGGAGGTTTGTGCAGGTGTGAAGGGGCATGGGGCCTTGTGGAAAGGTGTGAATGAGCATGGGGAAAGGGGCTCAAAGGAAGAGGTCAGTGCAATCGTTGAGGATTCCAGGGGAGGCATATTGAGGTTACCGGTGGTAGAACGGTGATAATTAAAGGGGGCAGTGGGAGCCGGTAGGCTGGGAGGGCGAAGGTGCAACAATCTCGGGTAAATGGGTGCTGAGGGTTGGTGGAGGGGATGTGGAAAGTGATGTGGATTCCGGGAGTCGGAAGAATGAGGGCAGACATGTCTATCGTTACAGGGAGTGTTGGATTTTCAGGAAGTAACGGGAACTCTACATTTACCCTGGCGGGATGTGAGGCGATGGGGAGGGTTGAGGGACAATGTTGGGGAGATCCAAAGTGATTCCTGAAGGATCAATGGTTGTGGGGGGACGGGGGAGTGGAAACGGTGTTGGACTGGAACTCAAACGTTACTAACACCATGGCTGGTTGCAACTATACAGAGCCTGAAAGGGAGATCGGCTGACCCCCTCTTGCCTTCTCTCTCTCATTTCTATTATGGCTAACGGGCGATGGTGGAGTTGAAAGCAATTGAGTTTACGGGCTCTTTCTCATACTTCCAGTCATCCGAATAGCGCAATGGATTTTGTGCCATGTGATTGATGCTCTGCACGTTGTCCAGAGGTATTCTGGGCCAGCACCATCCAGGGTCAGCCCGTGCAGATACATGGATGAGGCTCACAGAAACATGGAGATTTGCAGTGCTTGCTGGTGCCTTTGACATCTGAGCACCTTCTCCCACCTCTCTCCCATGCCCTCCCAGACAGTATGTGAGCTCTCTGTGTGGAAGGGTGAGTGGCCTGTTCTCCTGTAGAGTGGATGGACTGCAATGGGCTATGAAGCATCACGGGGTATCACTGGGACAGCACGGTAGCACAGTGGTTAGCACAGTTGCTTCACAGCATCAGGGTCCCAGGTTCAATTCCTGGCTTGGGTCACTGTCTGTGCGGAGTCTGCACGTTCTCCCCGTGTCTGAGTGGGTTTCCTCCGGGTGCTCCGGTTTCCTCCCACAGTCCAAAGATGTGCAGGTTAGGTGGATTCGCCATGATAAATTGCCCCTTAGTGTCCAAAAAGGATAAGAGGGGTTACTGGGTTATGGGGATAGGGTGGAGACATGGGCTTGAGTGTTCCTTCCGTGAGCCGGTGCAGACTCGATTGGCCAAATGATATGAAATGAGAATCTCTTATTGTCACAAGTAGGCTTCAATGAAGTTACTGTGAAAAGCCCCTAGTTCACACATTACGGCGCCTGTTCGGGGAGGCTGGTACGGGAATTGAACCATGCTGCTGGCTTGCCTTGGTCTGCTTTCAAAGCCAGCGATTTAGCCCTGTGCTGAACAGCCCTGTGCTAAACAAATGGCCTCCTTCCGCACTGTAAATTCTATGATCACCATGTCGCACTCCCACTGAGATCCCTGTTCACCATTCGTTAAGATGTGTGTGAGCAGTTGAGGGCTTACTTACCCTGGCGTCGCTGGTGTGGTCAGTTGTCCCTTTTCCAGCATTGGGGGCAGTGCTCTGCTGGAGGCCCTGGACACTGACTGCCCTGTGGACCGCCTCCCGTGTAGGGTTTGTCTTCCTGCTCAGCCTCTTCCTCCTCCCACCTGCTGGAAAGAGGACGTCCCTCCTCGCCTCCGCTTGGTCGAGCGGGGCGTGCGTCATCCAACCCACCCCGCAGCGAAAAACATCGAGTAACCCCCAACTGCATAACGAAAGAGGCTAGGGCCACGTCATACAGCACAAATTCCCATTGGCCTCCGCAGTGAGAAACATTCCCAGTCTCTGCCTTTGCCACAGAACTTAGTTCTGGAAGGGAAAATCCTGCCTGATGAATCTAATTTGTTATTTGTCAGTTTGCGTGTCTTTCATTGTGCCCCATGTGACTTGGAGAATGTTCCTTTTCCTTACCCACAGACTGAACATGTAAACACAGTGGAATTGGTTATTTACAAATGATAATTCATTCTTCAAATACTGTACTTTATTTGTGACTGCTGAATTCAATTAAGAGTGAGGTTGATTTCATCAATGCAATTTAATTCTCCTCATTGTGGCCAGCTGACACAATATCGTGCATCAAAACATTAAAGGGGTATATGTTCTTTATTTTATCAGCAATGGTACAACAAAATGATCTTTGACCGAATCAACATTCAGTGACGTATCCTTTTAGCTGCCGTGAAATGGTGATGGATGTTGGTTAATTCATGAATTATTTTCAGAATTTGGGGCTTTGAAGACTTAAGATCTTCTCCATGTGTGATGAATGTAGGACATGTTTATATAGATTGTATTACATATATCTGTTTCAATAACATTATTAAAGAACCTAGGTTAAGGTATGCAGAATCTTTCTGCTAAAGCAGGGTCAGCATGCTAGCACAGTGGTTAGCACTGCTGCCTCACAGCTCCAGGGTCCCAGGTTCAATTCCGGCCTTGGGTGACTGTCTGTGTGGACACATTCACCCCGTCTCTGCTTGGGTTTCCTCCAAGTGCTCCAGTTTCCTCCCATAGTCCTCCAGTTTCCTCCCACAGCTAAAGATGTGCAGGTTAGGTGGTTCGCCAGGCCAAATTGCCCTCAGTGTCCAATAAAAGTGAGGTGGGGTAGGGTGGGATAGGGTGGAGCTGTGGGCTTAAGTAGGATGCTCTTTCCAAGGGCCAATGCAGACTCCATCGGCTGAATGGCCTCCTTCTACACTGTAAATTCTATGATTCTAAAGCTGCAATTAAGATGTTGTAAAAGGTGAGATGATGATTAATATTAAACATTTACCTGTTTACAAGTACTTTGTTAACTTTGTTATGATTGCTGGAGATTCCCCAGAGAGTAGATAATTTGAGGCATTGTGTTTAGACTTGGGTAAGCAGGTCATGGGATTTGAGTGGGAAACAGATTATGGGAGGAGCCAGGTCTGTTTGTTTTAATATCAAAGATCCCTTTTTGTCAGTGGAATAATTCCCAGAGCAAAGTATTCTTACCGCAGTTTTACAAAGTGAAATATTATTGGGGTTTCAGTTAGTTTCCTAACACATGCCCTGACACATTTCCTAACACATTACATGGCTTTGATTCTGAAATACCTTGCTCCATTTAGCCCATTATTCCCTTTTAAGGTGCTGCTGTTTGCTGTGGATTTCCCATATTCCCAAAATGGTGAGCTGCCTGCATGCAAATAAGGCACCAACTCCAGATGGAGGTGGGCCAATGGTGAGGCGGCCAGGTTAAAACACCTGCCTCCATTCGCTGAGACACTGGTCCAGTTCTAGGGATGTTTGAGGCCCCATAATCAGCAATCCCTATTTCTTAACCCCCCTCCCTTATATCACCTTACTGTCATGCCCACCCCTTCGGCTAATCTTCACCCCCTCGTACCACCCAACCCAATTACTCAGCATCCACTTTATACAGAATTTATGAATCCTACAATAAGATTGGGAAGTTCTTTGGGAGGTTTATAAACCTGTCAAAATATGCAAAAGGTACTTTAATATTCTGTTAAAATCTTCAGGAGCTCATAAAACTGTCAAAATAAAAATATGGAACTTGAATATCCACTTAAAAACCATTATCCTCTGAATAGCTCATTAATATATCAAGATAAATGATTTATACTCTTGACTGGTCACCGACCTCCAGGCAGAATACTTTCCATCCACTACCACTCGCTGTCTTCTTTCGGCCAGCCAATTCTGTATCCTGACAGCCAAATTTCCCTGTATCCCATGCCCCCTAACTTTCTGAATGAGCTACCATGGGGAACCTTATCAAATGCCTTACTGAAATCCATACGCACCACATCCACTGCCCGACCTTCATCAATGTGTCTCGTCACATCCTCAAAGAATTCAATGAGGCTTGTGAGGCATCCTCTATACCCATGCTGGACAGAATCTATTACTGAGTTTGGAAATCTGCCAAGCCCTCGTACAAACAAAACTTCCTTAGCTGAATACATTAAAGACTTTGAAGACAGCCAGAAACTCAATCATCTATCATGGTTTTGAATCAACAAATGGCTGAGCTGAACTTCAAAGATAATGAAAGCTTAGCCATCATCAAAGCTTTGCAAGAGCCAGACAGTTGGCTGAGCTGATCTTTAAGGAAACCATGAAAGCAAAAGGAACATTTTACACAATGAAATCAGCATTTCACTATAGTGCAATGCAAAATAGCTTTATTCAGTGGATAATATGCTCTAATACACTAGAAGATCTTTCCACTTTCATAACATTGTTAATTACCTTGACAGCTTAGCAAATTTCAGAAGTGACCACCTGGAAAATACATTCTTTAATGGTCACTTCCTTTTTTCTTTCCAAAACAAAGCCCTTTCATCCCTTGCACCATTAAAACATATATAACTTATTATGCAGTATATTGTTACGAAATTTAAATTTGGCAACAGCTTTTGAACATACCTTTCATATGATTTCCAGCTCCAAACCATGACTCATGACACCTCTGAGCTGATGTGAAACATGTCACCTTTCAAAAGTGGCCTCGCTCCTTGAAAATCGAATCAGATTCTAAATGCTCACTTTTGTAAAGGAGCTGGCTACATAGGGGCAACTGGTTTCAGGCTCATGACACCCTCCCCTTTCCCGATTTGCCGAAAATGGGGCAGGAATTCATTGAGTCCCGCACACCATTTTGAAGGCCCATCTGACCCGATTTGATGTCATGTCAGGAAAATCCAGCCTCTGGTATTTTCAGCCCCAGTGAAGAAAGCACACAGGAGCAACAGAAACAATATTGTGCGCGTTTACAGCACCTTTAACACTGTAACGCCTCTCAAGTCGCAGTACAAGAGTTTTATCAAACAAAATTTGACATTCAGGCCTGAATTACTGTGCAGACGGAGAGGCTCTCCATCTGCGTCTAAATGTTGGAAACGGCCTGAATCCAGAAGTCCTGCCCCCAAAACCAGCCTCCACCAATTTTCCCTCCGTTCACAGAGGTAGCTGCCCATATATATCAGCCGCTGCCAGCATTGACGTGTGATTTTGGTGAGGTATGTGTCTGAAACCCAAAATGTGCAGATAAGACCTGTTAGAAACAGACAGACTAACTCCAGGGTACCTGGAGACGTAAGGTACCCCTTTGGATATGGTCCCAGAATACCTTTCAAGCAGTGCGATTGATTGGCAGCGAATTCACCATCTTAAACATTCATTCCCTCCACCAGTGATGTGCAGTGGCAGTAGTATGTGCCATCTACAAGATGCACTGCAATATATCAAAGCACCTTCAACAGCGCTGTCCAAACCTGGCACCTCTACCAGCTAGAAAGACAAGAGCAGTAACTGCATTGGAAGACTGCCATCTGCAAGTTCCCCTCTAAGTCACACACCATCCTGTCTCGGAAATGTTTCGCTGTTCCTTCGCTTCCACTGGGTCAAAATCCTTGAACTCCCTCCCGAACAAGTAGATGGGTAAAATAATAATAATCGCTTATTGGCACAAGTAGGAGTCAATGAAGTTACTGTGAAAAGCCCCACGTAAGAGTCACGTAAATGTCCCTCATGACTCTGACTCCACCACCTCTGCTGGCAGTGCATTCCACACACCCACCACTCTCTGTGTAAAGAACCTACCTCTGACATCTCCCCTATACCTTCCTCCAATCACCTTAACATTATGTCCCCTCGTGACAGCTATTTCCACCCTGGGGAAAAGTCCATGGCTATCCACTCTATCCCTGCCTCTCATCACCTTGTACACCTCTATCAAGTCACCTCTCTTCCTCCTTCGCTCCAGTGAGAAAAGCCCTAGCTCCCTCACCCTTTCTTCATAAGACATGCCCTCCAGTCCAGGCAGCATCCTGGTAAATCTCCTCTGTACCCTCTCCAAAGCATCAACATCCTTCCTATAATGAGGCGACCAGAACTGGACATAATATTCCAAGTGTGGTCTAAGTAGAGTTTTATAAAGCTGCAGCAAAACCTCGCGGCTCTTAAACTCAATCCCCCTGTTAATGAAAGCCAACACACCATACGCCTTCTTAACAACCCTATCAACCTGGGTGGCAACTTTGAGGGATCTATGTACGTGGATCCCTCTGTTCCTCCACACTTCCAAGAATCCTGCCTTTAACCCTGTATTCAGCATTCAAATTCAAAGCTTCCAAAATGAATCACTTCACATCTATCAAGGTTGAACTCCATCTGCCACTTCTCAGCCCAGCTCAGCATCCTGTCAATGTCCTGCTGTAACCTGCAACAACCCTCAACACTATCTATAACTCCCCCAAGTTTCGTGTCATCGGCAAACTTTCTAACCCACCCTTCCACTTCATCATCCAAGTCATTTATAAAAACCACAAAGAGCAGAGTTCCCAGAACAGATCCTTGCGGGACACCACTGGTCACCGACCTCCAGGCAGAATACTTTCCATCCACTACCACTCGCTGTCTTCTTTCAGCCAGCCAATTCTGTAGCCTGACAGCCAAATTTCCCTGTATCCCAGGCCCCCTAACTTTCTGAATGAGCTACCATGGGGAACCTTATCAAATGCCTTACTGAAATCCATGTACACCACATCCACTGCCCGACCTTCATCAATGTGTCTCATCATACCCTCAAAGAATTCAATGAGGATTGTGAGGCATGACCTGCCCCTCACAAAGCCATGCAGACTATCTTTAATCAAACTATGCTTTTCTAAATAATCATAAATCCTATCTCTCAGAATCCTTTCCAATATTTTTCTCACCACTGACATAAGACTGATGGGTCTGTAATTCCCAGGGATTTCCCTTTCTTGAACAGGGGAACAACATTCGCCTCTGTCCAATCATCCAGTACTACTCCAGTGGAGAGTGAGAACGCAAAGATCATCGCCAAAGGCGCAGCAATCTCCTCCCTTGCTTCCCGTAATAACCTTGGGAATATCCTGTCAGGCCCAGGGGACCTTATGCTTTTCAAAATTTCCAGCACATCTCTCTTCTTAATATCAACCTGTTAGTGTTGATTAACGTGGTTCACGCTGTTCTCATGAGCAACAAGGTCCCTCTCTCTCGTGAATACTGAAACAAAGTATTCATTTAGGGCCTCCCCCATCTCCTCAGACTCCAGGCACAAGTTCCCTCCACTATCACTGATCGGCCCTACTCTCACTCTGATCATCCTTTTCTTTCTCACATAAGTGTTGAACGCCTTGGGGTTTTCCCTAATCCTTCCCGCCAGGTCTTTTTCATGCCCCCTTCTAGCTCTCCTCAGTCCATTTTTGAGTTCCTTCCTGGCTACCTTGTAACCCTGTAGAGCCGAGTCAGATCCTTGCTTCCTCAACCTTACGTAAGCTTACTTCTTCCTCTTGACTAGAAGCTCCACTTCTTTCGTCATCCATGGCTCCTTCACCTTACAATTCCTTCCTCGTCTCAGTGGGACAAAACTATTCAGCACTCGCAGAAAGTGCTCCTTAAACAATCCCCACATTACTGTTGTGCATTTCCCCAAGAACAATTGTTCCCACTTTATGCTCCTCAGCTCTTATCTAATAGCAGTATAGTTTCCCCTCCCCCAATTAAATACCTTCCTATACTGTGTGTTCCTATCCTTTTCCATGACTATGGTAAAGGTCAAGGAGTTGTGGTCACTGTCACCAAAATGCTCTCCCACCGAGACATCTGACACCTGGCCTGGTTCGTTGCCGAGCAACAAGTCCAATATGGCCTCCCCCCTTAGTCAGCCTATCTACATATTGAGTCAGGAATCCTTCCTGTACACACCTGACAAAATCTGCCCCATCCAAACCATTTGCACTAAGGAGGTTCGAGTCAATATTAGGGAAATTGAAGTCACTCATGACAACAACTCTGTTATTTCTGCACTTTTCCAAGATCTGCCGCCCAATCTGTTCCTCTATCTCTCTGCTGCTATTGGGGGGTCCATAGAAAACTCCCAATAAAGTGACTGCTCCTTTCTTGTTTCTGACTTCCACCCATACTGACTCAGTAGGCAAACCCTCCTCCACTACCTCCTTTGCTGCAGCTGTGGTGCACTCTCTAATTAACAGTGCCACCCCCCCCCCCTCCTCTTTTACCTCCCTCCCTATTCTTCTGAAAACATCTAAACCCCGGAACATCAAACAACCATTTCTGCCCCTTTGAAATCCATGTCTCCGTAATGGCCACAACATCGTAGTTCCAAGTACTGATCCATGCTCTAAATTCATCTTCCTTATTCCTGACACACCTTGCATTGAAACAGACACACTTCAACCTTGCCCTATCAACTGTCTATCCTTCCTCACAGACTTGCTGCATGCTATTTCTGCCTGTTCAACAGCTACCCTGTCCTCTGATCCATAGCTCTGGTTCCCATCCCCTGCCAAACTAGTTTAAACCTTCCCAAAGAGCGCTCTCAAACCTCCTACTGAGGATATTGGTGCCCCTCCAGTTTAGATGCAATCCGTCCTTCATGTACAGGTCCCACCTTCCCCAGAATATATCCCAATGATCCACATATCTGAAGTCTTCCCTCCTGCACCAGCCCTGTAGCCACCTGTTCAGCTGCATTCACTCTCTGTTCCTTGCCTCACTTTCATGTGGCACTGGTAGCAATCCTGAGATTACTACTCTGCTTGTCCTGCTCTTTAGCTTCCAACGTAACTCCCTAAAATCACTTAAAATCATCCCTTTTCCTAGCTATGTTGTTGGTGCCTATGTGCACCACGACTTCTGGTTACTCACCCACCCCCTTAAGAATCCTGTAGACTCGATCCGAGACATCCCTGGCACCCGGGAGGCAACATACCTTCCGGGAGTCTCGTTCACGCCCACAGAATCTCCTATTAATTCCCCTAACCATTGACTCTCCTATCACTAGTGCTTTTCTATTCTGTCCCCTTCCCTTCTGAGCCACAGAGTCAGACTCAGTGCCAGAGACCTGGCCGCTAGGGCCTTCCTCCGGTAGGTCCCCCCCCCCCCCCCCCCCCAAACGGCATCCAAAACGGTATACTTGTTTTGAAGGGGAACGGCCACAAGGGATCCCTGCACTGTCTGCCCGTTCGTTTTCCTTCCCATGACTGTAACCCAGCTACTCTTGCCCTGTACCTTGGGTGTGGCTACCTCCCTGTAACTCTTCTCCATCACCCCTCTGCGGCCCAGATGATCCAAAGTTCATCCAGCTCCAGCTCCAGTTCCCTAACGCGATCTCTGAGGAGCTGGAGTTGGGTGCACTTCCCGCAGGTATAGTCAGCGGGGACAGCGGTGGTATCCCTCACCAGCCATATCCTATAGGAGGAGCATGCAACTGCCCTAGCCTCCATCCCCTCTGATCTAAATTCACAAAGAGATTTAAAGGGGGAAAAAAAGAAAGATTAAACACCCATTAGGCCCCTGAGAACCCTCAAAAATTGGTGATTCTGCCAAATGAAAGAATGATAGCTTGCTGCCCCCCAAAAACAAAACAAACACAAAAAATAAAATTTTAAAAATTAAAAAACCCAAAATCAAACTCTTACCTTGCAGAATGTAGCTGCCCTGTGGAGCAACTGGAACTCCGCCCTCTGACTCTGCTCCCAGTCAGCTGCGCTCTCTGCAAACTCCCGGCTCCCTTCTCGCTCTTTGAGGAAATTAAATGAAAGGAGCACCTTGCTCCCTCTTCACCTAACTCCCTCAGTCACCAAACTCTCACTATCACACTCGAATGCACCCAAATTCAGCACTCAGTGCAAAACCCTTGTTCTGCATTACCAGCCAGCTATTTAGCCCACTGTGCTAAACCAGTATACAGTGGCATAGGGAATATAAGGATCTATTGGGGCTGGGTAGAGGTACATATAGTCACATATAGTGACTTGGGGGTATGACATGGGTGGCACGGTAGCACAGTGGTTAACACTGTGACTTCACAGCGCCAAGGCCCCAGGTTTGATTCCCACTTGGGTCACTGTCTGTGTGGAGTCTGCACATTCTCCCTGTGTCTGCGGGGTTTCCTCCGGGTGCTCCGGTTTCCTCCCACAAGTCCCGAAAGACGTGCTTGTTAGGTGAATTGGACATTCTGAATTCTCCCTCTGTGTACCCGAGCAGGTGCTGGAATGTGGCGACTAGGGGCTTTTCGCAGTAACTTCATTGCAGTGTTAATGTAAGCTTACCTGTCGCAATAATAAAGATTATTATTATTCTTATGAGGGGCTCCAGAAGGTGGAGGTAATAAAGTGGCGTAGGTTGGCATGGTTGGGACCTGGGGAGTGTGTGTGGGGGTAAGTGAGGAGTGAAGGTTTGAGTGCGATTTTTCATTTTCATCATTTTTTTGAAAAAATAACTTCAATAAAGTGTTGGAGCACAGAGGCTAGCCTCCCACCCAGCCTGCACGGCATCCAGCAGCCTCTGCAGTCATCCCTGGGTGTGAGGGAGGCCCAGCTCTAAATGCACCCTGCCTCCAGAATGAAAATCCGACCCCCCCCCCACCCCCCCCCCCTCTTTTTTTCCAGGTTTGTTGGCAGAGTCAGAAAATGTCCCGTCTCTGTTCTCGCGACCCAGGAGCAAAACTCCGGGCCAGAGTCATGGAATGAGATTTGAGGGCAAATGGCCAAAAGCTAGCAAAAGACAGGAATTTTTTTAGCAGTATCTTAAAGGACAGGTGAGTTTAAGGAAGGAATTCTAGTATAAGGTATTAGTATAAGGAAAAACAAAATCAAGAATTCTATACCATATGCACATGGCACAAAGAACAAGATAAATGGACAGGACAAATAGAGGTAACTAGGTATGATCTGACAGCCAGTACAATGGCAGCACGGTAGCATTGTGGATAGCACAAATGCTTCACAGCTCCAGGGTCCCAGGTTCGATTCCGGCTTGGGTCACTGTCTGTGCGGAGTCTGCACATCCTCCCCGTGTGTGCGTGGGTTTCCTCCGGGTGCTCCGGTTTCCTCCCACAGTCCAAAGATGTGCAGGTTAGGTGGATTGGACATGATAAATTGCCCTTAGTGTCCAAAATTGCCCTTAGTGTTGGGTGGGGTTACTGGGTTATGGGAATAGGGTGGAGGTGTTGATCTTGGGTAGGGTGCTCTTTCCAAGAGCCGGTGCAGACCCGATGGGCCGAATAGCCTCCTTCTGCACTGTAAATTCTATGAGTACTGAGACATGGTTGCAAGGAGATCAAAGTTGGACAATCAATATTTAGGGTATTTCACTTTTAGGAAGGACAGGCGGGAAGGAAAGGATGGTGGGGTAGTTCTGCTAATGAGATGAACTAAGTACAGTTCTGAGGGACGATCTAGGCTCAGGGGATGTGCAGTCAATTTGGGTGGAACTGAAAAATACCAAAGGAAGGAATAGCATGGTTGGAGTATTGCTTAGGTCCCCGAAAAGGAGCCACACTGTAGGAAAGAGTTTAAATCAAGAAATAACAAATGCATGTAAAAAGAGCACTGCATTAATCATAGGCGACTTTGATTTTCATATAGATTGGGCCAATCAAATTGGAAATGGCAACCAAGAGAATTAATTCATAGATTGCATTCAGCATGGTTTCTTGAAGCAGTATATTATGGAGCCAGCTAGGGATCAGGCTATTTTGGATCTGCTAATGTGTCATGAGGTAGGTTTAATAAATGAGCTCAAGGTTAAGGATCCCCAAGGAAATAGTGATCACAATGTGACAGAATTTAGCATTCCGCCTGAGTGAGAAAATTGCGACTCAAATATCAGCGTTAATCTTAAAGAATTCCAAAATTATGAGGATGGAATTGGCCAAAGTGGGCTGATCATATAGATTAGTAGGCAAGACAATGGATTAGCAGTGACAGACATCCTAATGAGAAGAAAGACTCTAAGAGGAGGAAGAATTTACCATTGATAACCAAGGAAGTTAAGGAGGGTATGGAAATGAAATGAAATGAAAATCGCTTATTGTCACTAGTAGGCTTCAATGAAGTTACTGTGAAAAGCTCCTAGTCACCACATTCCGGTGCCTGTTTGGGGAGGCTAGTAGGGGAATTGAACCATGCTGCTGGCCTGTCTTGGTCTGCTTTAAAAGCCAGTGATTTAGCCCAGTGTGCTAAACCAGCCTCTATTAAGTTGAAAGCGGAACTATATAACCAGGGCCTGGTTTAGCTCACTCAGCTAAATCGCTGGCTTTTAAAGCAGACCAAGCAGGCCAGCAGCACGGTTCGATTCCCGTACCAGCCTCCCCGGATAGGCGCCGGAATGTGGTGACTAGGGGCTTTTAACAGTAACTTCATTGAAGCCTACTCGTGACAATAAGCGATTTTCATTTCATTTTTCATTTCATAAGATGGTAAAGGCTAGTGGTAGGCCAGAAGAGTGGGACAGATTCAGAATGCAGCAAAGGGGGGGCTAAAAAAAAAATCAGGAAGGAGAAAATAAACTGAGAGTAAGCGAGCGATAAACATAAAGACAGATAATGAGAGCTTTCTTCAGTACATTAAAAGGGAGAAGTAAAATACGGTATTGGCCCCATTGGGAATGAAGTTGGGGAAGTAATTATGGGGGACAACGAAATGGCAGAGGAGTTAAATAGGTATTCTGCATCAGTCTTTACTCTCGAGAATATTATAAGCATCTCAGAAATAGTAACAGATTACGGGGGAGGAATTAAATACAGTCACCATCACCAGATAATTAGTTTTCGGCAAACTAATGGGGTTAAAGGCTGACATGTCGCCTGGACCTGGTGGTTTTCATCACAGGATCTTAAAGGAGGTCGCGATAGAGATTGTGGATGCATAGGTAGTCATATTCCAATTTGGGGGCAGCACAGTAGCATTGTGGATAGCACAATTGCTTCACAGCTCCAGGGTCCCAGGTTCGATTCCGGCTTAGGTCACTGTCTGTGTGGAGTCTGCACATCCTCCCCGTGTGTGCGTGGGTTTCCTCCGGGTGCTCCGGTTTCCTCCCACAGTCCAAAGATGTGCAGGTTAGGTGGATTGGCCATGATAAATTGCCCATAGTGTCCAAAATTGCCCTTAGTGTTGGGTGGGGTTACTGGGTTATGGGGATAGGGTGGAGGTGTTGACCTTGGGTAGGGTGTTCTTTCCAGGAGCCGGTGCAGACTCGATGGGCCGAATGGCCTCCTTCTGCACTGTAAATTCTATGATAATCTATGATGAAAAGATCCTTGGATTCTGGAACTGTGCCAAAGGATTGGAAAATTGTGAATGTGGTACTCTTGTTCAAGAAGGGAAGAGGGCAAAATGCAGCAAACGACTGGTCAGTGAGTCTGACTTCAGTTATTGAAAAAAATATTAGAATCAGTTATTAAGGAGAGAATTAAGGGGTGCTTTGGAAGTCGTAATCTGATCAAGCAGGGTTTCATGAAGAGTCTGAAAAATTTATTAGAGTTCTTTGAGGAGGTATCACCCAGGGTAGATAATGGATAACCCGTCAATGTTGTATATTCGGATTTTTAAAAGGCATATGATAAGGCACCAAACAAGATAGGAGCCCATGGTGTTTGGAGACAATATTCTGGCATGGAGAGAGGATTGGCTAACTAACAGGAAGCAGTGAGTAGCGATAAGGGGGTCTTTTTCAGGTTGATGGACAGTAACCAGTGGAGTGCCACAGGGATCAGTGTAGGGACCACAATTCTTAATATATGTTAATGATTTGGAGGAAAAAGGCCAAATTTTCAGATGGTACATGAATGGAAGGGAAGGCAGGTTGTAAGGGGTGTCATAGTAGCACAGGTGGTTAGCACTGCTGCCTCACAGCACCAGGGACCCAAGTTTGATTCTGACCTTGGGTGACAGTCTGTGTGGAGTTTGCATGCTTGTCCCGTATCTACATGGGTTTCTTCCGGGTACCCCAGTTTCCTCCCATAGTCCAAAGATGTTAGGTGGGGTTATAGGGTTACAGGGATAGGGTGGGGGAGTGGGCCTAGGTTGGATGCTCTGTCAGCGGGTCAGTGCAGACCTGATGGGCTGAGTGGCCTCCATGTGCACTGGAAGGATTCGATAGATTCAATGGAAGGAAGGTATAAATAGTTTACAGAGAGATATTGACAAGTTAAGTGAGTGGCCAGAGAATTGGCCAATGGAATTGAATGCGAGATTGTCCATTATAGAGGAAATAATAAGGAGACGGGTTATTATTTAAATGGAGAGAAACCGCAGAAAGCTTTAGCAAAAAGGAACTTGGGCTTTGACAAAGTGTCATCTGGACTCGAAACGTTAGCTCTTTTCTCTCCCTACAGATGCTGCCAGACCTGCTGAGATTTTATGGTCTCTATGGTTTCAGTTTCCAGCATCCACTATAATTTGCTTCTATTACTTGGTGGTCCTTGTTCATGAAACCAAAATGCTAATATAAAGGTGCAGAAGGTAATAGAACATAGAACATAGAACATTACAGCACAGTACAGGCCCTTCGACCCTCGATGTTCCGCTGACCTGTGAAACCACTCTAAAGCCCATCTACACTATTCCCTTATCTCCATATGTCTATCCAATGACCATATGAATGCGTTTAGTGTTGGCGAGTCCACTACTGTTGCAAGCAGGGCATTCCACGCCCTTGCTACTCTCTGAGTAAAGAACCTACCTCTGACATCTGTCCTACATCTATCTCCCCTCAATTTAAAGCTATGTCCCCTCGTGCTAGACATCACCATCCAAGGAAAAAGGCTCTCACTGTCCACCCTATCTAATCCTCTGATCATCTTATATGCCTTAATTAAGTCACCTCTTAACCTTCTTCTCTCTAATGAAAACAGCCACAAGTCCCTCAGCCTTTCCTCATAAGATCTTCCCTCCATATCAGGCAACATCCTGGTAAATTTCCTCTGCACCCTTTCCAATGCTTCCACATCCTTCCTATAATGCGGTGACCAGAACTGCACATAATACTCCAAATGCGGCCGCACCAGAGTTTTGGACAACTGCAACATGACCTCAATAGGCAAGGCAAATGGAATGCTGGCTTTTATTTCAAGGGGACAGGAGTATAAAAGGAAAAGGGTGACGCTGCAACTTTACAAGGTACTAGTGAGGCCACATTTAGAATACTGTGTACAGTTTTGGTCCCTTTATTTAAGTGAAGATATATTATCATTGGAGCCAGTACAGAGGAGGTATACTCGGATGATCCTGTGTATGGAGGGATTGCCACATGAGGAATATTTGGACAGGTTAGGTATGTACTCCTTTGAGTTTATAAGACTGAGAGGAGAGATGATTGTAACATATAAAATTCTTCAGGGGTCGGGGTTCGACAGAGTAAATGTTGGGCGGATGTTTCCACTCACGGGAGAGCGTAGGACCAATGAGCAGAGTTGCAGAATAAGATGGATTTGAGGAAGAATTCCTTCTCCCAAAGAGTGGAGAATCTTTGGAATCCTTTACCCCAGGAAGCTGTGGACTCCGAGTCACTGAACATTTTCAAGGCTGAGGTTTTCAATCAGTTTGGGAAATAAGGGTTACGAGGAGAAGGCAGGTCAGTGGATTAGGGAGTGTTAGACCAGCTATGATCTTATTAAAAGGTGGAGCAGGCTCGAAAGTCTCAATGGCCGACTCCTGTTCCTATTTCCTCTGGTCTTATGAATCCCAAATCTTACTGCCGGGCCAATCAAAAGCACTGGCGGAACGATGAATATCAACATTGTGCAAGAGAATAGAATTGAATAAATGCTAGAATTTGTGGCGGTTACAGAGATTGGAAGGGGTGAAGCCACGGAGGGATTTGGAAGTAAACGTGAAATTTTTTAATGGAGGTGTTGTCAGACTGGGAGACTATATAGATCAGCGGTTGGTCAAAAGGACTTGGTGTGGGTTAGGATATGGACAGTATTAGTTTTATGGAGAGTGTAAGATTAGAGGGTGTCAAGGGGAGTGCCAGGTGAGGTAGTCAGCAAGCATTTCTAATGCAGTCACCATCAAATGCCATCACTTTCAACGCTGACATTCATTGGGAGCCATCAAGAAGCTTATAATGCAGCACCATGTGAGCCAATCCCAATAGCTGACTGGTACTGAGTCTGAAAGAGATTAAGTCATCAGGAAAAAGAGCCAAAAGATCATTTTCACACTCAAAGTAGACTCAGTAATATTTTGTGACAGATTTTGCTGCAAATTGTGGGAGTGTTTGGGAATTGTTTTTGTGAAGAAATTTGCTGACTATCTCTTCTAAATGGACACGGCACGGGTGTGTTGTTCTGAATGGCTTCCTTCCATGCCATAATAACTCTATGGTTCTCTGGCGGTCCCCTTTAAATATTCCTGTCACCTCGACTGACATCCAGCACAGCTGACTGGCATTGCCCAATGCCAACATTGAAGAATATGTTAGACAGGTGGTTGAAGAAAAGGGCAGGAAGAGGGTGGACACATGAGATAAGTATTACTGTTCACGTAGGAAGACAAGCACCAACACAGTCAACTGTTTTTGTGTTGTAATTTCTTTCAGCAGAGGTCACATGTTGTGGGGCTTTTATAACCACGGGACCAGGCCGATTAGGTTCCCCGTGACTCTTGAGGGATACGAGTTACCCGGCCGAGGGAGTGGAGCTCCCTCATTCGTGGGGAACAAACCTTAACATAAAAACCCTGGCTCGGGTGTGGGCTGGTCACGGGAGTCCCTTTGGGAAGTGGCGGTGTGTAGAGTTTTCATTCAATGTTTGGGCGGCATGGTAGCACAGTGGTTAGCACTGTTGCTTCACAGCGCCATGTTCCCAGGTTCGATTCCCTGATGGGTCACCGTCTGCGGAGCCTGCACGTTCTCCCCGTATCTGCGTGGGTTTCCTCCGGGTGCTCCGGTTTCGTCCCACAAGTCCCAAAAGACGTGCTGTTAGGTGATTTGGACATTCTGAATTCTCCCTCTGTGTAACCGAACAGGCGCCGGAGTGTGGCGACTGGGGGTTTTTCACAGTAACTTCATTGTAGTGTGTTAATGTCAGTGACAATAATCGAGATTATTATAAATAAACCTTTGAATCCTTTACGCTCCCATGTGGTCACTTCCTTGGATCCAACAGGGACCCCTTGCTGGCATCAGTGGTTGACACACCTACTCAAATCTTACGCTGCCTGACCACACACTGAAAGCCCACATTTAAATTTTTCAAATAGAACTGACTCCCAACAGGATTGCCTGCAGATTCTGCAATGTGGCTGCATCATGCGCCTGCTAAAATCAACATGTTTCATCTAACCTGCAATTTCCAAAGCCAATGCTGAGCTGCTCTCTTTGAGTAAGTGGTCTCAATAGGCACAGTAAAGTCAATTAAAGACTAATTATTGACAGAAGCCTCATGTTATTGCTGTTATCTGGGTGGAAGCCAGCTGATGGAGTTCAGAAAACCAGCAGGCCCACATTTTGTTTCGACACAGTTTTGACACTCTGAAGTATGGCAAATATTCAATGGACTAAAGACTGTCATTTATATTATAGAGAGACAGACAAGCAGGCAAAAATAATTTAATGGCTGTGTTTGGTTTCATGGCCGAGTTTGGATTGTCTGTCACAGCGTCGTTGCAGTTTTATTTTCCATTTGTTACGAAGGGGATGTTGTTTTTGACATTGTAATACTGGACTAAAGGCACTGTGATATCAGTTGACAGAGCAACGGGGCTTCACTGAGAGGAGCGCTGATGTCCTAAGTCATTCTGTGTCAGATAATGCCTTTGTAGAAAAAGAACACAACTCATCCTTAAAACGGGAATCTCCTCTCTTAGCTCCCAGCAACCATTGTTGGAGCAAATCTTTGGGCATGAGTTGAGGAGCGAGTTCCTGGCTGTTACAATCACGCAGAGGGAATTCTGACAAACACAGACGAGGGAGCATTTTTTTTCCGGAAAATGATTATATTTTTAAACAACGCAATTAACCACCTTTAATAATAAATGCTCAAAGGGCAGGAATGGACTGTTCTTAACAAGGACTGAGCATTGTGCCATGGCACCATGGGCGGGCCTGTGGTCAATTCCAGTCCTACATGACCCAGAGTCACAGGTGAAATTAGATTTTACTTAAAATACCCAAAGTTCTTGGTTGAACCAAATACATTACAGTCACCAGGTTTGTAACTTTAAAACGTAAGTAATGTTTTATTATGTTTAGTAATATAATTAAATCGACAGAAAATGCAACTGACTATCTACTATCCCTTTCCCAATATACCTCCCCTTCCTAACTGCCCCCATCTCGACACACACACAAACAACACAGCAGGGAACTGGTGTGGAAAGGGAAAGAAACTATGAATAAAAATAAAACAATTAGGATCTTTGATGCACTGGGATGACTTCCAATTGATGTTTTTCTGAAGTTCAGGCTTTCGTTTTGGTTCTTCTTCCTCCCAGGCTTGTGATGGTTGTCTCTGGAAGGTTGCCTGTCTTCGCTGCAGGGGCAACATCATTTCAGGTTCACAGCCAAGGTTATGCCAGGCACTCACTGCTTTCAGAACAATAAAGCAGTTCTTCACTTCAGCAAGCAGGAGATAGAGCACTGCTTTCACTTCCAAGGTCTGAACACTTCTGCCCAGTTCTCTCAAAAAGCATCACGCAGGAACCAATCACTGACCGTTGGCAGGCAGAACACGGTCCCTGACCAACCCTCTGGTTGCTAGTTAACCAATCAATTCAACTCCCTCCAAACCTGCTTCCAAGATCCACTCTGTGCCGAGGAGTCTGGCCTCTACTGTCTGAAAACAAAACATGGGAACGCAGTGTACTGACAAGCAGGCTGTTTCAACCTGGAGACTTCTGCTTAATGACACATCCTGATTACGGGTCCACAACCAAAATAATAAAATAACATTAAAAAATGGAAACCAAGGAAATAAACAGAAAAGATTCTTACAATTGCCGATCCCTAGTAGTTGAAGTTGGACATTGGCAGTACAGAATATGAACATTGCTGAAAAAAAGAGACATGCTGTTGAAGCTTTTTGTCTGGCACTCATCAGGACACACCCAAGAATCCCTAATTATAAAAGAGAACGGCAATTTACAGGGGTGCTGATCTGTTGGCAAGTGGACTCTGGTCAAGACGTAGCCAGAGATAATGCACCAGGGAACAGTTATCTTCCAAGCTTTTTCTTAAATTCAAAAAAAGAAAGTCAGCTCTGACTGGTTGAAGCATTGCCATGGCAAATGCACCAGGGAACAGTCTTCCCCCATGACTTTGCTTAATTGAAAAAAGTGCAATGCCTGGACATGTTCCTGGACATGCTTGCAGAGGTCGGGGCCCTGTGTACGAGGTATATGTAGCATAGGTGGATTGGCCATGATAAATTGCCCTTAGTGTCCAAAATTTCCCTTAGTGTTGGGTGGGGTTACTGGGTTATGGGGTTTGGGTGGAGGTGTTAACCTTGGGTAGGGTGCTCTTTCCAGGAGCCGGTGCAGACTCGATGGGCCGAATGGCCTCCTTCTGCACTGTAAATTCTATGTAATCTATGTAAAATCTAGCAAAGATAAATGAGCCACATTGCGAACCTGCCTGATGATGTTAAATTGATTGTTTGTGTCATTCTTAGCACACTTTGGATTGTTGAGTAAATGTTGTCCAATCGTAAAATTGCATCTAATGTTGGAGATGATGGGGGAGACCATGGATATTGGTAATAACATTGGACTAGTATTCCAGAGGAGGCTCAGACAGATGTTCTGGGAAAATGGGTTCAAATCTCAGCAGGGCAGCTGATGGCATTTAAATTCAATTACTAAATCTAGAATATGAAGTTAGTCTCAGTAATGGCGACCATGAGAACTAACATCGATTACTTTGAAAACTCATCTGGTTTACTAGTGTCCTTTAGGGGAGGAAAAATGCCATTCTTACTTCACCTGTCCAACATGTGACTCCAGATCCACAGCAATGTGGTTGCCTTTTAACTGCCCTCTGAAATGGCCTCGTCCGAGGGCCATTCAGGACGACCAACAGAGGCTGGCCTTGCCTGTGAAGCCCACATGTGGTGAAAGAAAAAAGAAACACAATGTTATGAGGTTTGCAAGCACAAAGGACTGGGGCAAGTAGCTTCAGCAGAATCTCCAAATGTGGGGAAGACTGTGGCAAATGTACCATCAACTGCTGCATCAAAGACTGAACATTTCTTGTTGCTGAACATCTCTAGGACAAGATTGCTCAACAGGATTCTGCATCTTTGGAAGTGCTAAATATTCTGCTGCAGCTTCTCTGCTGGCCACCAGCTCCAAGGGAAAGAACACTTTCAGCTTGGACTGAAGTGTGGGTGCCAGTTGACTACCATCCTGAGAAGGCACCAGTTCTTGAGCAATGTGATCCTCTCTTGGCACTAATTTGGACTTGGCAGAACATTGACTTCATGAGAAACAGGATATAAAATAGGCAATGGATCAGTAGATTCATTGGAATTAAGATCTGATTCCAGCAACTACCGGCAGAACGGATTCTCCTAATAGGACAACAGAGACATCTGTCTCCAGGTGCTCACCTCCAAGAGATCACGCAGCACTTCAAACGTTTCTTACCACTCTCTAGGAAGAGCCAGTTCATGTACAGCAGATCTTTACAGTGATGCCAGCAATGGGCTTCACAAGCCTTCTGTATCCTCCACCTTTAGCCTTACTTCACGAAGACTGAGGAGGTTCATAACTTCCTTGTCTTCCCTCAGTCTAGTCGATGGTGTTGCTGTGAAAGAAAGGCACTTACTGCCAAGTATATGAACCTCCTTAGCGTCAGAAGGCTAAATATCCACAATTTCAAAATAAGTGGTTGAAGACCGTTCCATGAAGACAGTGCGTTGTTCAGATGGTAGGGAACATCTGGTTTTCTAGAATTCATAGAGTATGCCAACATCACAACTCAACAAGAATATGCGTTAATTGGGACAGGTAGAGAATCAATGATCTGCCTCCACTTGTAGCTGATATTGCAACGGTCCTGGCTTTAATTGGAATATCTATGGCATGCCACCTGGACCTTGTAACTTTATGTCTGATGGATAAAGGGTCAGAAGCCGGTCGAGGTCGTTTGCTGATACATTAACAGCAGCTCTAGTATCAATTTTTAAAGCAGTATCCAAGCCTTGAACAGGATTATAACTGACCAGTAATCTGGATTAACACAATCCACTTCCCCGAGGAATTCTGTGGGGTCGCGTTTCTGGACTTTCCATTTCTTGGAAGGAATGTGTTTCATAAATGGTCTACGACTGGGGGCAGTACTACAGTGGCATAGTGGTTAGTGCTGCTGCCTCACAGCACCGAGGTCCCAGGTTCCATCCCGGCTTTGGGTCACTGTCTGTGTGGAGTTCGCACATTCTCCCCGTGTTTACATGGGTGTTGCCCCCACAACCCAAAGAAGTGCAGGGTAGGTGGATTGGCCACGCTAAATTGCCCCTTAATTGGAAAAAAAATAATTGGGTACTCCAAATTTATTTTTAAAAAGTAAATGGTCTACGACTTTGATGAAAATTGCTGGATTTGCATAAATGCTTGAAATGTCCAGTTTTGCCACACTGGAAGCATCCGCACGCAGCGCTGGGCAGTCTTGGTGTCTATGCTGGGTTTTCACGCCACAACATAAGCGTCACAAAATGGCTGCCTGAATGGAGTTTCCCACCCTTTTGGCTCGTTTGTCGGATTTTCATATGGACCCATTCAATTTACAGAGTCATGTGAAGATTCAGTGTCACCACGAATTATAGTCTGGTTAGATACCTTGCGTACTGAGCCACTTGATCCAAGTCAAAATCGCCTTTGGTCTGCAGAAAGTCTGAGAGGTTCTCATCCAACAAATGCAATCACAGATCAACTTGCCATTCAGCACCCCGTATTCATGAGAACTAGCGAAGCGATGTAGATCAGTTAGGAATGATTCAACCAATTCCCCAGGTTGTTGCCCGCACCCATTAAAACTTGCTCTTTCAATTACCAAATTTTACTTCAGGCTAAAAATAGATGTTGAAGGTTTTAATAATGGAATCAAACCCTGCGGTGGACTCCTGCACGCTCTGCCTTAAGAGAACATCATCTGCTATCGGAACTACTGCGTAAAGAAAGGACCTAATCTGGAGTTTTGGCTTTTTTCATGAAGGTCGGACACTGCTCGGTACTGGAGAAAATGGTGTTTCCACAACTCCCACTGCCGACCTCTCTGTGGCCCTTGAGGTGGTCAAACAGGTTGGGCAAGAGCTGGGACTGTTCAGCAGGTACGGTCATCGTTACCTCCATCCAGTTTGCCTGCTTCTTCCACCGAAATTCCTCGAGTTGCTTTCAAAGATGCCCTGACTCGGTTGTTCCTTCGATAACGCGAATGTATGTTTTAATATCTAGGTCTACATTGCTGCTGCCACGTTCTGAACTGCCGCCATGTTGCGGGATTGAGTTATTTTGTCTTGGACTCTTGACGAGGGTACTTCGACAGGCTGTGGACATACTCAGGTATCTCTCTAGCACTTCTTTACTAATATTACTTGATGTCAAGCACCCTGTACCTACATGCTTTTGGCTTCAAATCACAGAGGAGAGCTTCTTCCATTTTCTAGCTGCTAACAAGCAAGGCAAGTGGATGTGAAGATGGATCATTTTGTTACAAGGAAGAGATGGTCAGACACACAAACAGGTGATGTACCGACTGGCCAGGATCTCGCATCGTAATATGGTGGAAAGAGCTGTTCAGGAGAATCCACGATAGGACAGAGCAGTGCTAGTGATAGCACTGTTCAGAGCTCCAGGGCCTCCGGCTAACAGCCTACAAAGGAGAAACTTAACTCGGGAACAAAGCAGTATAAAGTTGATTTCTTGAGATGTGGTTCTGTCAATTGTGCCAATGCAAATAAGGATGCAAAGTTCATGTGTGCTGTATGCAGGGAAGTACTGGCGAATGAGAGCAGTTTCAGATTTTGAAAGAGAAGTGGTGGGTGAAAAATTCCTTTTGGGGTTGAGACCTCAGCGTCCATTATTAACTTACAGCTGACTCCAAATGAAGACTATGCTGTTGTAACTGACCTGTGGCAGCAGATTAAAAACAACCCCATGAGGCTGTCAGCATTCTGGAGTAGCAACTCCCAGGAGCATCCAGTGCTGAGTAAAACAAGTATTTTGTTGCTAATGTCCTTCACGTTGACCTACATGTGCGAGGTTGGATTTTCCATTCTTACAAAGTTGAAGACGGCACAAAGGAACTGGGTGATCTCTGATATGCGCGTTGACCTATCTTCCTGTGAACTTGATTAGAGTGAGATCGTGAGGACTAAGCAGGCTCCGGTTTCACCTAAAGGTAAGTGAATGTGGTGTGTATCACGATGGTTGGCTGGCATGGGTCGCAAAAGTCAGCCGTGGTGGCTCATTGTCGGCCAACATGAGTCACAAAGGTTGACCGGCATGGGTTGCGAAGGTCAGCCAGCATAGGTTGTGAAGGTCGGCCGGCGTAGGTCGTGAAGGTTGGCTGGCGTGGGACCTGAAGATCGGCCAGCGTGGGTCACGAAGGTGGGCAGCGTGTGTCTTGCCGGCCGGCATGGGTCGCAAAGGTCAGCAGGTGTGGGTTGCTAAGGTCGGCCGATTGGCAAACGTCAGTCTTGGAGAAAAAAGTTTGAGAAACTCTGGACGAGTGTCTGTGGTACATCCCCATCTGCATCATACATTATAGTACAAGTGAAAGGTAAAACACTTTGACATTTTGGGCGGGATTCTCCGGCCATGTTCGCCCGCTGACTGGAAAATCCTGCCTGAGGTCAATGGATTTTTCCGTTCTTTGCGGCTCGCCCATGGTGTTCTAGGAACGGGCAGGGCGGGAGAATCCAGCCCTTTGCCTCTTTTTTTTTCAGCTGTGCTCAAGTTGAGCATTCTGTGTTGGGTCTGCCCAGTTAAGTCCTGGGGCCAGGTTTTCTTATTGTCTGATTTACAGCCCTTAGTACTTGTGTTTGCAGTAATAAAGAGAAAGTCATTTTGTTTCTCTCAACATCTATCACGTCGAGTATCAGCACCTCAGGAATAAAGAGACAAAAAGAACAGTTTCTACTTACCCATTATAAACTTCTAACCTCGTGTATATTTATTGTCTGACTGAACTCACTCACTATGATGAGTCTCATTATATATCCCAGCAAATTGACAAAAGAACTTCAACAAGACAAACCAATATCTTATGGGTTGGGTTGGATTTGTCACGTGTCCACATACATATAGAAAAGAGAGTATGACGACAGAGGACCTGATGCTTTTTGACATTCATTGTGAATCCTATTGGGAGGATCAGAATAGGGAGATAACAGTCCCCTTTTTGAAGCTGAGGACAAAGTGAACGACTACACACATTCGATATATGCGGGTCTAACAAAAGTGCCCTAAAGCTATGGAAATGTTCCTTTCCTCTCGCTACACTCTGTCAGCTGGTAACCACTCATCTCCACATTAACATCATGTCTCGTTGCCGAGGCTGCGACATTCTGCTCTGCTTGACAGCTACATCTTATTACATAATCGTAAGGCCATAGGACATAGGACCAGAATTACGCCACTCGGCCCATCGGGTCGGCTCCACCAATCAAATCATGGCTGATATTATTATCATCCCCATTCTCCTGCCTTCTCCCCATAACCCCTGATCCCCTTATTAATCAAGAACCTGTCTATCTCTGTCTTAAAGACACTCAGTGATTTGGCCTCCACACCCTTCTGCGGCAAAGAGTTCCACAGATTCATCACCCTCTGGCTGAATACATTCCTCCTCATCTCTGTTTTAAAGAATTTTCCTTTCAGTCTGAAGTTGTGCCCTCTGGTTATAGTTTTTCCTACAAATAGAAACATCCTCTCCACGTCCACTCTATTCATTGATTAGAATTTACAGTCTAGAAGGAGGCCATTCGGCCCATCGAGTCTGCACCAGCCCTTGGAAAGAGTATCCCATTTAAGCCCACACCTCCACCCTATCCCCGTAACCCAGGAACCCCACCTAACCTTTTTGAACACTTTGGACAATTTAGCATGGCCAATCCACCTAACGTGCACATCCAGGCCTCCTATCTTGTAAGTTTCAATAAGATCCTCCCCTCATCCTTCTAAACTCCAACGAGTACAGACCCAGAGTCCTCAACCATTTCTCATACGACAAGCTCTTAATCCCCGGGATGATTCTTGTGAACCTCCTCTGGACCCTTTCCAAGGGCAGCACATCCTTCCTTAGATACAGGTTCAAAACTGTTCACAATACTCCAAATGGGGTCTGACCAGAGCCTTATACAGCCTCAGAAGTACATCCCTGCATTGTATTCAGGCCCCCTCGACATGAATGCTAACATTGCATTTACTTTTCTGACTGCCAACTGAATCTGCACGTTAACCTTAAGAGAATCTTGAACTAGGACTCCTAAGTCCCTTTATGCTTCTGATTTCCTAAGCATTTCCCCATTTAGAAAATAGTCTTTGCCTCCAATCTTCCTTCCAAAGTGAGTAACCTTATATTTTTCCACATTGTATTCCATCTGCCAATTCTTTGACCATTCTCCTGGCCTGTCCAAATCCTTCTGCAGCCCCCCTGCTTACTCAATACTACCTGCCCCTCTACTGATCGTTGTATCTTCTGCAAACTTAGCAACAGTGCCCTCAGTTCCTTCTTCCAGATCATTAATGTATATTGTGAAAGGTTGTGGTCCCAGCACAGACCCCTGAGACACACCACTAGTCACCGGCTACCATCCTGAAAAAGACTTCTTTATCTCCACTCTTTGACTTCTGCCAGTCAACTAATCCTCTATCCATGCCAGGATCTTACCCTTAACACCATGGACTCTTAACTTATTTAACAGCTTCCTATATGCGGCACTTTGTCAAAGGCCTTCTGGAAATCTAAATAAATCACGTCCACTGATTCTCCTTTGTCCAACTTCCTTGTTACCTCCTCAAAGAACTCTAACAGATTTGTCAGACATGACCTCCCTTTGACAAAGCCGTGCTGACTCAGTCCCATTTTACCATGCACTTCCAAGTGCTTCGCAACCTCATCTTTAATAACAGACTCTAAAATCTTACCAATGACCGAAGTCAGGCTAACCGGCCTATAATTCCCCATCTTCTGCCTCCCTCCCTTCTTAAATAGCAGTGTTACATTAGCCACTTTCCAGTCCTCTGGGAGCTCTCCTGCCTCCAGTGATTCCTGAAAGATCATCATCAATGCCTCTGCACGAAAGAATGTGCTGAAAGCCACCATAAAGTACGGAGGCATTACCCCCACTGGCTGGAGGAGAAGGTTGCAGACCACTCAGTGTGGCTCCACCTAGTCATAGATTTACAGTGCAGAAGCAGGCCATTCGGCCCATCGAATCTTGGAAAGAGCACCCTACTTAAGCCCACGCCACCACCCTATCCCCGTAACCTCGCCTCACCTTTTTGGACACTAAGGACAATTTATCATGGCCAATCCACCTAACCTGCACATATTTGGACAGTGGGAGGAAACTGGAGCACCTGGAGGAAACCCACGCAGACACGGGGAGAATGTGCAGACGCCGCACAGACAGTGACCCAAGCTGGGAATCGAACCTGGGACCCTGGAGCCGCTAACCACTGTGCTACCGTGCTGCCCCTCAAAGCGGGAGGCGCTCCGAAGCTCAGCGAGCTGACAGCGAGGCAGAACGGCGGCAGCAGAGGAAGGAGAGGGAATCCCCCCCACCACTTGTGGATCCAGAATAGGGCTCCTCAGACGTCCATAGACTCACAAAGCCTGGCGGATATCATGCTCAATCCAGACGGACCGCCCACCACCAATGATTGCCTGCCCACTTTGTGTTCCAAACACCACCACTTCTAATGAGCAACTGAAAGCTGTTATCTGTCAGCTTCCCTACTCATGCACCAAAGAGATCCATCTTTCTCCCAAAGGCAGAGCCTGTTTTCCCACTTTCCCCAGCTCAGCCCACCTGTTTGAAGTGAGTGCGAGAGAATTAATAAATGTGGTGCACCAGCATGTTAGGTGAGATCTTGCATCAAGCACCCACCAGAGACTCATTAGT
Organism: Scyliorhinus canicula; assembly: GCF_902713615.1. NCBI lineage: Eukaryota > Metazoa > Chordata > Chondrichthyes > Carcharhiniformes > Scyliorhinidae > Scyliorhinus > Scyliorhinus canicula. The sequence goes on along the minus strand of NC_052156.1, from coordinate 15,151,957 downwards.
CCAAGATCTGCACAGACCCATGAAGTCAAAAGGACGGCAGTGCAGTTTTGAATTATCAATAGGCAGAGCAAATTGGTACTTGACTTGGATAGGTCTAACCAGCTTTCCTTAATTATCCTTGGCTGCATTCCGCAGTCTCTCTGCATTTAAATAACATTCTCCCTTTCTGTTCTGTCCATTCTTAAGCCGCTGCAAGCTTCTCCAAAAATAGTGACGAGAAATGGTTTAGAAATGCTGTTTGCAGGGTCGGGGGGGCAGCAGAATAATCAACATTGATGATGCATGGTGCCTGACCCTTCCATTGTTTCCACCTCCCCCTGCCCACTGCCCCCATCACCAGCCATTGGTATAGCTGGACTGGCTGGGAACCGTGCTGGAGTCACCAGATATTCAAGCCACTCCGATCGGTGAGGCGTTCCAAATACACAAGAGATTCACCCACAGGAGTGTGGTGAAATTTGGTCGACCCTTGGAATGCTTTGGTCAGGTGGGCAGCGAGGGCTCTCCGCCTACCTCCCATTCGACGTCATGTGACTGCTCCCAATCAACCCCACTGTCTTTCAGACGATGTTTCTAACATTTTCTCAACTCTCCATCACCCAGAGATGACAAGGCAAATGTTAATGTCCCGACACTTGGCTTGTTCGGTTTGAAGTTGCTATTTCAGTGTGGAGGTGTTAACCTGATTAGCATAGATGGGTTAACACCTCTGCCAGAATAGTGGAGGGAAGATTTTCAGAGCAGCATTTCAAACATTCATTTGCTCATATCGCATGGCACAATTTCAAAGCAAGCACGCTTTTGGCATGGATTTGTTTCTGCGTTATGTTTGCTGTGATTGTGCAAGAGTTAACGCAGGGTACCTTCTGTTTTCAGTCATTGTCTGGAGCACGACACTGGCTTGGCATGCTTGTTAATCTAATTTCTGGTCCCTCAGTGTTCCTGTTGTTTTTGGACGAGCCTCCTTTGCTTTAAGAGAGAGCGCGATGCTACATGATAGCGTCTGAAACATCACAGTTCACCCCTTCTGTGAAATGAGCAGGACACAATAACAAGATCGATATCAACACAATGAGGTTAGAAGTGGGGATGTTCGCTGGTGATTGCACAGTTCCATTTGCAATTTCTCATAATTAAGCAGGCTGTGCAGCAAGACCTGGACAATTCCCAGGTCCGTAAATGACAATTAACATTCGCCGTACACAAATACCACCCAATGACCATCTCCAACAAGAGAGTCTAACCAGCTCCCTCTGACACTGAATTGCAGTCCCAGTCTTCAATCACCAATTATCGACACCCTGGTTGCCACTGACCAGAAATTAACTGGATCAGCTTCCTAAATATTATGGCTATCAGAATAGGATAGAGGCTGAGTATTCTGTGCTCAGGAAAGTAAGGTCGACATTGTCCCAGGTGACCACAGGCTGCTTTCCCCTTTGAGGGGAAGAGCTGACTGGTGGTGATTTACCCTGAGGATCACCACACTTCAGGCGAGGGGCGAGGTTGAGAAGGCGGGGCCTTCATGAATTACCTCAGCGGGTACGGGAATTGAACCCATGCTGCTGGCCTCGCTCTGCATCACTCTGAGCTAAATGTCCTTCACCATCAGAGCAAAATGGCAGCGCAGTGTGTCCTATACAAGGTGCACTGCAGCAACTTGCCAAGGCTTCTCCAGCCTCCAAAATCCACAGGCCTTCATGGGTAGTGATGGAACCATCAATTCAGCGAACACGTGTAGTTGGATCTGAACAGAGGCTTTAATACACTTACAACAGAGCCAGCCTATTCGTCGTTGAACTCCAGATGAAATGGCAGGCTGGCTCTAAGGCACTGATCTTTATACATCGGTCCCAGGGGGAGGAGTCCTGGGCGGAGCCAAGGGAGGTGCCCAGTACAAACTCTCGCGTACTCCCAGAGCGACTCCCCCTGGTGGTCGGATAGTGCAACTGCACTTACAACAGGTAGATAACGAACATACATACATGGAGTGATATTGGCAACTATATATAGTGTGAATCACATTCACCACAGGTAGAACAACAAGAGCAGCAGATGCATGGGAACACCACCACCTGCAAATTCTTCTCCAATTTCTTAGCACCACTTGGAAAGGTACCGTCGTTCCTTCACTGTCACTGGGTCAAAATCCACTCCAACAGCACTGTGTGAATATCTACACCACATGGACTGCAGCAGTTCGACCAGACAATTCATCGGCACCTTCTCAAGGGCAATTCGGAATGGGTAATAAATGCTAGTAAGGCCCACAACCCACGAATGAGTAAATTAAAAAAAGGTTACAGGTGTGGCACAGTGGTTAGCACTGCTACCTCACAGCACCATGGTCCTTGGCTCAGTTTCTGCCTCAGGTGACTGTCTGTGTGGATTTGTACTTTCTCCCCATGCCTGCGTGGGTTACCTCCGGGTGGTTTGGTTTCCAACCACAGTCCAAAGATGTGCACTGGATTGGCCATGCAAAATTGCCCCTTAGTGTCCAAAAGATTAGGTGGGGTAACTGGGTTACGGGGATAGGGTGGGGGTGGGGGGGTGGGCCTAGGTAGGGTGTTCCTTCCAAGGGTTGGTGCAGACCCGTTGGGCCGAATGGCCTCCTTCTGCACTGTAGGGATACTATGATTCTTGATTGATTGATTGATATTTATTGTCACAAGTACCAAAGTACAGTTAAAAGTATTTTTCTGCAGCCAAGAGAATGTACACAGTACGTACATAGTAGACAAAAGAATAATCGACAGAGTATATTGACAAATGGTACATGGACAAATAATGATTGGTTACAGTGCGGGACAAGGGACAAACAAGAGCAGCATACGTTCTATGTACCACCTCAGCTTCAGGACAGCGCTACACGAGTCCTTCAAGGCAATGTCCTAGGAGCAAACATACAGCTGCTTCAACAATCATCTTCCCTTCAATAAAAGATCGGGGCAGGATTCTTCGATCCCCCCCCCCCGCCGAGCCGGAGAATCGCCGGGGGACAGCGTGAATAGTGCCCCTGCCAGCTGCCGAATTCTCCGGCGCCGGGTTTGGGCAGGGGCGGGAATCACGCCGCGCTGATTCCCGCTAGCAGCGGCGCACCCCCCCCCCCCCCCACCCCCCCCCCCCCCCCCCCCAGCAATTCTTTGGCCCGCAATGTGCCGAGCGGCCGTCCGTTTTAGGCCAGTCCCGCTGGCGTAAATTAAACTTGGTACTTACCAGTGGGACCTGGCTCTGCGGGCGGCCTCCAGGGTCCTCGGGTGGGTGCGGGGGGATCTGGCCCTGGGGGGGGTGCCCCCACGGTGTCCTGGCCCGTGTTCGGGGCCCACCAACCCGTGGGCGGGCCTGTGCCGTGGGGGCACTCTTTCCTTCAGCACCGGCTGCTGTGGAACTCCGCCATGGCCGGTGCGGAGACGAACCCCCTGCGCATGCGCTGGGATGACACCAGCACACGCTGGCGCTCCCGCACATGCGGCAATTTGCGCCGGCCGGCGGAGGCCCTTCTGTACCGGTTGGCACAGCGCCAACCCTGCCGGTGCCGGTCTAGCCCCTGAAGGTGCTGAGGATTCACGCCACTCCTCGGTGCCAAGACGGACCGCCCCGCCGGGTAGGGGAGAATCCTGCCCAGAAGTGGAAATGTTTGTTGTTATTCTGTACCATTTGTGACTCTTCAGATTCTGTAGATGTAACCTCACTATTAAAGAAAGGAAGGCGACAGAAGCCTGAGATTTATAAACCTGTTAACTTGATCTCAGTAGGAAGGAAAATAATAGAATTCATTACAAACTATATAACTATTAGATGATAACTGGGCACTTAGAAAATAATGATATAATTGAGTAGAAAATAATGATATAATTGAGTAGAGTCAATGTGGATTTGTTGAAGAGAAATCATGTTTGACAAACCTGTTGGGGTGTTTGAGGATGTTACTTGTAGCATAGATAAAGGAGAACCAGTAGATGCGGTGTATTTGGCTTTTGAGAAGACTTTTTTGATAATGTCCCGCACAGGAGGTTAGTCAATAAAATGGGAGCACATGGGATTGTGGTTATATATTAGTATGGATTGGGAATTGGATATCAGACAGGAAACAGAGATTAGGAATGAACAGGCCATTGTCAGGATGGCAGGGTGTTAGCAGTGGGGTAGCAGTGCTTGGGCCTCAGATGTTCACGATCTGCCCAAAGGATTTGGATGTGGCGAACAAGAGTAATATTTCCAAATTTGCTGATGACACAAAGCTAGGTGGGAATATAAGTTGTGAGGAGAATGCAGGGAGGCTTCAAAGAGATTTAGGTAGGCTAAGTAAATGGGCACGAACGTGGCAGATGGAACATAATGTGAATAAGTGTGAAGCTATCCTCTTTGATAGAAATATCAGAAAAGCAGAGGATTTGTTAAATGATGACAGGTTGGGAAATTCAGATGTCCAAAGGAGCCTGGTTGTCCTTGTTTATGAGTCACTAGAAGCCAGCATGCAGGTGCAGCAAGCAATTAGGAAAGCAAATGGAATGTTGGCCCTCATCGTACAGGAGTAAAGATGTTTTGTTGCAATTGTATGGAGCCTTAGCGAGGCTGCACATGGAGTATTGTCTACTGTTTGGTCTCCTTACCTAAGAAACAATAAACTTGCCATACAGGGAATGCAACCGAGGTTGAGTCTGGGATCGTATGATTGTTTTCTGAGGACAGGTTGGGGAAGCCGGGCCTGTATTCTCTAGAGTTTTGAAAAAATGAGATGTGATCTCGTTGAAACTTACTAAAATCTTACAGGGTGCGGCAGGACAGATGGAGAAGATAAGGGGGGTGAACAAATGGCCATGTTGCGCCTGAAAAGCAGTGCACTGTGGTGCAATGTGGCCAAAAGAATCCGGGAGACTCAGCTCCTGGACTCTAATCAGCTCGCAACGCCGCGCAAGAGCTAACACGATCTCTCAAAACATTGTGATGTGAATCCCGCGTTGTGATTTGAATCCCGAGACAGCTCGTCTCACTGTAATATGCAGTTTGCCGAGGCACCCGAGGCGTTGGAATCCATCTCCTTCACCTCGGAAACCTCGGGTGAGCGGCGTTTAGAATCGGTCTATTTCCAGGGACACACCCCGAGACAAACATCAACTGCTGCTGGAAGGTCATCAACTCGGTGAAAGATGCTCTTTGGTCTGTCCGTAACTTGCTGATCTTCCACTGCAAAGAATTGTCCTCGACCGAGTGTTGCAGACTGGCACATTCCAAGGTCCAGGACTACGTGCTGAGGGACGCACTCAAGCTTGGGGCAGCTGCCGCCGAGGCGCAATGGGGAAAGACCACTGTGTAAGGTCTTACCAGCAAATGTACACCGAGGGGTGGGTAACAGTGGGTAACGGCTTCCCCTCGGTCTGGGTCTTCAACATTCCAATGTATAAAAGAAACATGACAATGTAAATATTTAAGAAAGAATTGTAACGTAAAGAGAGATATGTGTGTAATGTCATACCAATTGAATGGAAGAAAGAGAAGTGAATGTGTAACTTTGATGGAAATGTACAGTCAAGACGATTTGAAATGTTCTGTAATGTTTATTAGAGATTTATGAATAAAGTATATTTTTGGAAAAAAAAAATTGGTCTCCACAAACAGGGACCAGATGGAAAGGCAGTTGAAGGATTCTCCCAGAGGATCAGAGGTCCCGAGCTGCTTGCCCTCTGGGACTGCTGGTGCCACCTGAGCCCCCTGGCACTGCCAGCCTGGCATTCACTCCTATCCCAATGGCACATTGTGTACTATCTACAGGATGCACTGTAGCAACTTTGCAAGCCTTCTTTGACTCCACCATCAATGGCTATGACTATCTAGAGGGGCGTGGATATCCAGAGCACATGGGAATGCCATCACCTACAAGACACTCACCTCCTTGACTTGGAAACATATTGTTGCTCCTTCATTGACTCAGGATCAAAATGTTGTTGCTCGTTCTGGGTGAGTGTTCTTAACACTGGATTTGGCTCTGTTTCGTTACTTAGCTCTGGAGTCGCCAGGTATCGTTAAGATACCGCAACACGTGTCAAGTTCAAAGCAATAAAACCATACACCAATTAGTAAGTTCAAACAAATGGGTTTATTATAGTATGATTATAATGTACTCATGCACACGCTAAGATGACTAAACTATTCCTACCACTATATAAACCAATACTTATCTTAAAGGAACTGCCGGATCAGGGGACAAGGCCTCTTGCTCTGCACTGGTCCGCAGACTTCAGGTTGGTACGAGTTAAAAAGGGGTCAGGAGTGTCTATCTCTGGTAGCGATCGTTGTGAGACACTTACTTGCTGGCGGCTGCTGTCCCAAACCTCTCCTCTCTCTCGGTCAAGGTCTTCTTCGGTAAAAGCTGGTCGAAATGCTGGTCCAGAGAGGAGGGCTGGTCAAGAAGAACAGACTAAGTGTGGGACCTGTCTTTTATAGGTCCTAGGGCTTCGCGCCCTTTTGGGCGGACCCTCTACCTGCTGGGAATCGATTGGGTCTCTTCCCAATCGATATGTTTGAATCCCCCCAATACTGAGGCTGTCTCTCGGCTACTGGGCGGGCCTTCAGGTGCTTTGTTTTCGAACCCCGCTGGTGCCGGGGTGTCTGGTTTCCCATACACTGTTGCAATCACTTCACTATTTGTGTCCATTGTCCCTGGGATCGTTCCATTACTATGTTAACTATCCCGGAGATTGCCTCATTAGTATGCGGAATGTTCGTTTCGGTGCTGTCTGCTCTCTTAGCAGCCAGAATACACATTGGCTTGGTGCAGCCTGCTTGTGCTGCAAACTTTGTCCATTTTAACCTGCAAGCTTTGCGTTCCTCCATTTTGTATTGAGGGAATGGCCAACTTCGGTGGCTACAGCGTCTCTCCCTAACAGCACTGTGGGAGGGCCTTCACAGACTGCAATTAGCCATGACGGGAACTCACCACCAACACATTCTTGAGGGAAATTAAGGATGGGCAATAAATGCTGGCTTTGGTTGCCGGTAATGCCGACATCTTATCAATGAGTTTTTTAAAATCCCCTCATTTGCTGGGGCAAAATTCAAAGGCAAGTGAAAAAGTGTTGCGAAACTTGAATACTTACCACAGTGTTCGGAACTTCAGTTCCCAGCAGGCCTTGGGATTTCTGTGCAAGTGCAGGCAAGGGATTGGCTGCACAGGTGCAGTTTGAGTCTTTTTCCGAATTTCAGGTCTCCTGCACCAGGAGAAGGCTGAACATGTGCAGCTCATTGATTTCACACAAGTACAGTCTAGGAGAGAGCCGCACATGCACAGTTGGTCCAGTTTTACATTCTTCAGCCAGGAACTGATCCTGCGCACAAGAGCAAGAAGAAGAGTCAAAGTGTGCAAAACTGCAGGTCAGGTGACCTGTAGAGGAGCACCATTGCAGAGAAGGTGTCCCAGAGAGCAGGACGCTGGGAAGGGGAACTGGGAGAAGGTCCCAAGCAAGGGAGTGGGGCAGAAACAGTGCCGAGGAGAAAGTCCCAGGTAAGGGACAAGGACAGAGATCAGAGACAGATCCCATTAAGTAAAGTTGAGAAAAAGGAGCAGGGCAATAAAGAGAGAGGGCTGCGGGGGAAGAGATTTCATAGAATTTACAGTGCAGAAGGAGGCCATTCAGCCCATCGAGTCTGCACCGGCTCTTGGAAAGAGCACCCTACCCAAGGTCAACACCTCCACCCTATCCCCATAACCCAGTAACCCCACCCAACACTAAGGGCAATTTTAGACACTAAGGGCAATTTATCATGGCCAATCCACCTAACCTGCACATCTTTGGACAGTGGGAGGAAACCGGAGCACCCGGAGGAAACCCACGCACACACACGGAGGATGTGCAGACTCCGCACAGACAGTGACCCAAGCCGGAATTGAACCTGGGACCCTGGAGCTGTGAAGCGATTGTGCTATCCACAATGCTACCATGCTGCCCTTGAAACAAAGTAGGTTCAAGAGAAGCTTAAAGATCCGAGGAGGCAGCCGAAGGTTGCTGACTCCTCATCGCCACTTTAGGAGCAGTGGTGTTCTGCTTGGCATGGCCAAAGACAAGACATTGTGCTTGGAAGGTTGGGCATAGCAATCCTGAAGGAAAAAATCTCAGAAGGCGAGATCGAAACTCTGGAGGTGAATCCTGGTTGAAGCCGAATGGCTGAGAACGATGTGTGCGAGACGAGTTCCTGAAATGTAGAAATTGGAAACAATCGTGATGAAGACAAAGTTTCAGTGAGGGCAGTTGACCCACAGTGTAACAGACGTGTAACTCCATGGAATCTGCTGTGGTCACATCTGTCATTTACTGTGTGAGTCTGTCTGACCACAGTTCACCAGTTGGTTCGCATATACTGCAGCTTTACCCTGAATAATAGTATTTAAGGCTGATAGAGTAAATTATGTCAGCTTGCTGAATTTACATGTGTCTGTAAAGAGATAGCTGGGGTGAAGGAATCGGAATATTTGAATAATTTCCGGTGTTTGTATTGAGATTTTTCCAATCTTTTGTCTGAAAATGAAATGAAAATTGCTTATTGTCATAAGTGGGCTTCAAATGAAGTTACTGTAAAAAGCCCCCAGTCGCCACATTCCGGCTCCTATTCGGGGAGGCTGGTACGGGAACATAGAACATTTTTCCTTGTTTATTAAATATTTTATTCTTTGTGTTAAAAGTGAATCAGCAGACACCTGTGAATTTGTTGAGTAACTTACCTCTTCAGTTTCTGAAAAAAGTACATGTTAATAATAATAATCTTTATTATTGTCACAAGTAGGCTTACATTAACACTGCAATGAAATTATTGTGAAAATCCCCTAGTCGCCACATTCCGGCGCCTGTTCTGGTACACTGAGGGAGAATTCAGAATGTCTAATTCACCTATCAAGCACGTCTTTCGGGACTTGTGGGAGGAAACGAGAGCACCCGGAGGGAACCCACGCAGACACGGGGAGAACGTGCAGACTCCGCACAGACAGTGACCCAAGCCACAATCGAACCTGGATCTCTGGCGCTGTGAAGCAACAGTGCTAACAGTTGGATCTATCAAGCCAGGGCTCACTCTGGGATCTGACTTGCCCAGTAGGAACACCAACTTTATTGTAACAAAAGCATTGTGCAAATAGCCTTGGGCATTTTCTTCATCATAACGCTGTTATATATGGGCCCTCTGGTCCCTGTACGCAAGGTAACGGTGCTCTAGGATAATAGAATCATTGGCCGGAATTTTCCAGTTCTTACCACCAGCGGAATGTCTAGTCACGACTAAGTCAGACCCGCTGCGGGTTCCTCAATGGTGGCATGGGCGCGGAATGTAAATCGGCATTAACATCCGCAGGACCGGAAGATCCCGCCAGTGGCCGATGGCAAGCCGTCTCTGCCACAGGAAAGCCCACCGCGGAGGGTGCTGGAGAATTCCACCCACAGAATAGCCGCAGCCCAGAAGGCCTGTCGTGTCTCTACTCGCCCTCCGAAGGAGCAAGTCGCATAGTGTCACTCCCCCTGCCATTACCCCACAGCCCTGCTATTGTGCAATGCCTGGTTTCTTTGAAGAATTCCTCTTCTTTGTCCTGCTCTGCGAGGATTGCTCTCAAGTCGATTAATTAGACTGGCTAATCTCACACATTGAGAGATGAACCATTAATAGGTAAAAATTGGATGTGGGTCTGAGAGCTATGAACTGAAGTGGACATTGGGGGAAGCGGAAGGAATTTTGGCCTTTGGTAAAATAATTATACATCCAGTCGGTGGAAGACGTGAACACATTTTCATTTGCTAAATTGAGCCTTCAACAAAACGACCCTGGCAATAACACAGATGGGAATAGAAATGTTGAGGCAAAGTATTACCTCAGATTAGACCTACACCTGCTCAGAACATGTTTAACATACAAATGTGTCAGACAAACAAGGACTTTGCAGATTTAATTTGCAGGAGACATGATCGCAGATTGTCACTTATAATGCTTAATTATTTTGTGAGTTACTAAACCCCAATGGAATTGCCTTGGCGGAAACATTTTTGTTTTTGTTCTGAATTTGTAAATGTTCCTATTATTTGTGATGACGTGAGAATAAGTCACCTGCATAAGCGCAGGACCCCTTATTTAAATATTTCAGTGAGCATTAAAAGTACGTTGTCCTTCCTTTTATTTGGAATAATTTTTATTCAAGTTTTCAACAACAAATTTTATCACAACAGAGAAAAACAGTAACCCCTCCTCTCCAATACAAAAACAATAAATTAACAAGAAAAAGAAATAAGCGTAAAACCATGAGAACAAACCCCCATAATGAACCCGTAGCCATCCACCCCCCCCCCCCCCCCCCCCCGCCCCGCCCCGATTCCCGTCCATTTTCCCCTGATTCTTGGCCACCCGACTATTCTTCCTCTTGTTCGTTGGCCACAAACAGGTCCCGGAACAATTGCATGAATGGCTCCCACGTTCTGTGGAAGCCGTCGTCTGACCCTCTGATGGCGAATTTGATTTTCTCCATTTGGAGAGATTCCGAGAGGTCGGACAGCCAGTCTGCAGCTCTGAGCGGTGCTGATGACCGCCAGCCGAACAGGATTCTACGGCGGGCGATCAGGGAGGCAAAGGCAAGGGCGTCCGCCCTCCTCCCCAGGGACAGTCTGATGGCAAGCTGAGGCCCAAAACCAAATTGTAAATAAATGCCTATAAACATGTGCCTCGGCCACATTGGGGAATGTAAAATATGTATGCCGGTTAAAGGGGGCGGCCACAGTTGTTATTATGAAGGTGCTTACCTGTAAATATACATGTTAATTTTTGTATGTTTTTTTCTAATAAATTGTAATTTGTTGGATATAAAATATGAAAACTCAATAAAAAACATTTCCAAAAAAAAAAAGTACGTTGGGCGCGCCCGCTGGAAGGCCATGTCAGATCCCCTTCAGAATGACAGGCAGCAAATCTCCACTCGCAGAACCATTGTATCCAGGGCTGAGGCCCTTGCTCTTTACCTTTGTGTTAGACGCAGGAAATGGCCAACAGATTTATAGGCCACGGAGCTGGTTATAATCTCAGACCAGATTTTGGTACAGTCTGGTTAGGGATTTTTTGGTTAGTAATTTCTTTTTAAGGTAAGCAACATTTGAGATCCCAGGTACTTAGTAAGAGTCAAAGTGTTTAATCATTGATGGGAGATAGGCCAGCATTTATTGCCCGACCCTAATTGCCCCTGAACTGAGTGGCCTGTTAGGCCATGTCAGAGGGCATTTAAGAGTCAACCACTTTGCTGTGGATCTGGAGTCTCATGTAGGCCGGACCAGGTAAGGACGGCAGATTTCCTTCCCTAAAGGAAATTAGTGAACCAGGTAGGTTTTTACGACAATCGGCAATGGTTTCATGGTCATCTTTAGACTGTTAATTCCAGATTTTTATTGGATTCAAATTCCACAATCTGCCATGGTGAGATTCACACCCAGAACCTCTGGCCACTGGATTATTAGTCCAGTAATAATACCACTACACTACCACCTCCCCTCAAGATTCCACAATTTTAAACAAACCAGCACAAACTTTACGATACAAAGTCAGAAAAGTAAAACAATTTACAATACCTATTTTATAGTCTCACATTCAGAATTAACATGAGGTATATATGAATTAATAGGTAAACTGTGGTCAAACATGGCACACTGCGTAGTAAATGCCAGATGTGACCATGACAGATCCCATGGATTTCTCACCCACGCCCCCAGGCATCAATGTCCACTGAGTTACGCAATCAGGTTAAAATTCGGCCTCCCTCATGATTAATTTCAACTCTTCAATTTTAGAACATAGAACATTACAGCGCAGTACAGGCCCTTCGGCCATCGATGTTGCGCTCACCTGTGAAACTGATCTAAAGCCCATCTACGCTATTCCATTATCATCCATGTGTTTATCCAATGACAATTTAAATGCCCTTAATGTTGGCGAGTCCACTACTGTTGCAGGCAGGGCATTCCACGCCCTTACTACTCTCTGAGTAAAGAACCTACCTCTGTCCTATATCTATCTCCCCTCAATTTAAAGCTATATCCCCTTGTGCTAGCCATCACCATCCAAGGAAAAAGGCTCTCACTGTCCACCCTATCTAATCCTCAGATCATCTTTTATGCCTCAATTAAGTCACCTCTTAACCTTCTCTCTAATAAAAAGAGCCTCAAATCCCTCAGCCTTTCCCCTCCCTCCATACCAGGCAACATCCTGGTAAATCTCCCCTGCACCCTTTCCAATGCTTCCACAAACTTCCTATAATGCGGTGACCAGAACTGCACGCAATACTCCAAATGCAGCCGCACCAGAGTTTTGTACAGCTGCAACATGACTTCATGGCTCCGAAATTCAATTCCTCTACCAATGAAAGCTAACACACCATACGCCTTCTTAACAACCCTATCAACCTGGGTGGCAACTTTCAGGGATCTATGTAAATGGACACCGAGATCTCTCTGCTCATCCACACTACCAAGAATCTTACCAGGAGCCCAGTACTCTGTCTTCCTGTTACTCTTTCCAAAACGAATCACCTCACACTTTTCTGCATTAAACTCCATTTGCCACCTCTCAGCCCAGCTCTGCAGCTTATCTATGTCCCTCTGTAACCTGCAGCATCCTTCCGCACTGTCCACATCTCCACCGACTTTAGTGTCATCTGCAAATTTACTCTCCCATCCTTTACGCCCTCCTCCAGGTCATTTATAAAAATGACAAACAGCAGTGGCCCCAAAACAGATCCTTGTGGTACACCACTGGTAACTGAACTCCAGGCTGAACATTTCCCATCAACCACCACCCTTTGTCTTCTTCCAGTTAGCCAATTTCTGATCCAAACCACTAAATCACCCTCAATCCCATGCCTCCGTATTTTCTGCAATAGCCTACCGTGGGGAACCTTATCAAACGCTTTACTGAAATCCATATACACCACATCAACTGCTTTACCCTCGCCCACCTGTTTGTCACCTTCTCAAAGAACTCAAAGATCTTTTGAAGATGAATTTCTGAAATCCCTCAAGATTTACTCAGACTCGGATTGCCTCTTGTACAATTGTACACTTGTACACTTCCCAATGGTTCAATCTCGTCCCCTGAGAAAGCGTTCCGTGGAATTCACAAAGTTGCCCTCCAGCATCGACTTGCTGGCACAACCCTGGCTCTTCAGCCACATCGAGCAGAACAACACTCCAAAGTGTTACCTTCAGTTTGCCCCAGTGGTATGTAGAACGGGGTCAGCTACCTTCTGCTGTCTCTTCAGCTCTCCAGGGCTTCACTGAGCCTCTTCCTTTCCTTCTCTCCCAATGGTTTCTCTCCCCAGTGGTTCCTTCCCTGTTGGTTTCTCTCTCCCTCCCTCTGGGTCCTCCCTCTTTAGGTCCTCTCCCTGGGACCTCTTCCCAGTTCCTTCTGTCTGTCACAAGAATCTTCTTTTTATGGCTTCAATGGGAAATCTCATTGACAAGTGACGGGAAGAGAGAATCCCGCCACCAGCGAACGGCACGCCGCTGACAAACACATGGCTGGGGTACCAGGCAATCCCACCCTAGGTGTGGGAAGAGAATGGATGGACTGAGAGGATGCTGAACCTTCCGGGTGCCCTGCTTTCCGATCTGCATTCCCCCTCTCAGGTGGAGGCTAAGGGCCGGGTCAAAGAGCAGCAGCAGCGTTCCTTTAACGTCCTGGCCAACATTCACCCCTCAATCAACACCTGTCACAATTCGTTGACCATTTATTTCGTTGCTCCATGTGGGACATTGCTGTGTGAAAATTGGATGTGCCACTTCCTGCATGGCAACAGAGGCTGTGCTGGAAAATATACTTAATTGGCTGGGAAGCAATTTGAGACGTCCTGAGTTTGACAAGGGCAGTATATAAATGAAAGATCTTTTCACTCTTTGTGACAGTTTCCGTAATTGATTACGAGTTTGTACTTTATGTAATGTAGCTGTGCCCACGCCACTTGGGAGGGAGGGGAGGGAAACTAGTGATCCACTGAGAACTTGAAAATGAGAGACAAGCCGAACCTCTGTCTGATTCACATACTGAAAACTCAGTAATATAAAGGTATCTATCTACTTTAACTTATAAATATGTAGTACAAACTGTGACATTGTGATTCGTTGTGTATAATTTATAACATTACACAATTCATCTTGTAGAGCTCTTCATGAAAATGTAGAGTATATACTGTGCACGGAGCAGCAGGATATGTAATCCGTCCCAGAGTTTAAAAGGAGGAAGACATGGCCTATGAGTATACACTTGCTGTGTTCTCCAAATGAATATTCAGCATATCTCTGCGCTGTTATGCAACGTACCAACTAATATTTGAACACAAAATCTAGCATAACATGTATTTCAATGAGTTTATAATTATGAAGAAGCCACATGGATCCCGCAATGCAAATTACGATCTGTTTGTAGATTTGGTTTAACCCAATCCGTGTGCAGTAGAATGTGGGTGCTGCAGTTCAGGAACGCTCTGCCCTCCGACCCAGGAAGTGAATGTTGGCTATAGAAATCCAACATGGCAGAGCCATCTGAGACTGGTTCCGACAGTGCGTCGTAGAATCACACAGTGCAGCCAGAGGCCATTCAGCCCATCTGGTCTGTACCAGTCTCTGAAAGAGCTACTATTTAGTCCCACTCCTCTGCCTTTTCTCTACAGACCAGTACTGTTTCTCCTTTCAAGTAGAGTCTGCATTCCCTTGTTGAAAGTTACTGATGAATCTATCTCCAGAACTCCGTGCATTCCAGATCGCAACAACTTGCTGCACTAATTTTTAAAAATTCTCCTCATCTGCCCTCAGCATCCCCCACCCCCGCACATTCTTGTCAATTATTTTAAATCTCTGTTCTTGAGTTAGCGACTCTGATGCCAACGTATACAGTTTCCTCAAAGAAGCCATGGGGTGGCGGATAGGGGCATGAGAAATGTCACAATAAAGTAAGAATGTCCTTTTCTGCGGCTAACACTGACAAAACTCATTGGAGCAGTGTGGAATGAGCTTTGTCCTTTTATCAACTCACGTTATACCCAACCTGAAAGTTCTTTATGTCGGCAATTCAGGTTGGTAAATGTTTCATTCCCCAGCACTATCATGCCTCAGTTTAATTGGGTGGCGCGGTGGTTAGCACTGCTGCCTCCCGGCGCCAAGGACCCGGGTTCGATCTCAGCCTCGGGTCCCTGTCCGTGTGGGGTTGCCCATTCTCCCCGTGTATGCATGGATCTCACCCCCAAAACCCAAAGATGTGCAGGGTAGGTGGATTGGCCACGCTAAATTGCCCCTTAATCGGGGGGGGGGGGAAATTGGGGACATAAAATTTTTTTTAAAGCCTCAGTTTATTGGCAGCATTTTTACTGTAGTCAATCCTGGTTTTCTTGTATCATTTCGTTAAAAACATCTAGGCATGTCCCAGAACTGTGAGGACGATGCTGCGGGAACCAAAAATATACGGGCACCTTCCTGCCCAATTATAATTTACATTTCCTTCATTAAGTTAGTGCTGACACAGGGCAATCCGAGCATTGGAATTCTCCCAGGTTCAATGGCGGGCGGTGGGGGAGGAAGATTTCAGCGGGATCCAAAAATCCTGCCATGAATTTCCCAAGGGATCGTCCGCTGGTGACTGCCATGGCGGATCGGGAAACACGTTGGAGGCCAGCATAAACCTCCAATGAGTGCCGACATAAAGAATCTGGTGGATCTCCTTTAAACCCTTTCTAGTGCAAACACATCCTTCCTGTAGTGTGGCCTCCAGAACTGTACACAGTACTCTAGCTGTGGTGTTTTATGCAGCAGTACCATAACCTCCCTGCTGTTATATTCTGTGCCTCCGCCAATAAAGGTTGGGGCTCGTTGGGGTGCTGTTGCCCAAAGACAAGTCTCTTGCATTCCTTTATACATTGGAAAATATTTTCTCAGCAATTTTCTCCATCAAGATGTGAAAGAATCAGGCTGTGATTTTCCATGTGCTGTTGGATTGATCAGCATTGTACTGTGGTTAGCACTGCTGCCTCACAGCTCCAGGTTCCGAGGTTCAATTCCAACCTCGGGTGACTGTCTGTGTGGAGTTTGCACTTTCTCCCCGTGTCTGCGTGAGTTTCCTCCGGGTGCTCCGGTTTCCTCCCACAGTCCAAAGATGTGCAGGTTAGGTGGATTGGCCATGATAAATTGCCTCGTAGTGTCCAAAAGATAAGGTTGGGTCACTGGGATGGGGGTGGAAGCGTGGGCTTAAGTAGGGTGCTCGTTCCAAGGGCTGGTGCAGACTCTATGGGCCGAATGGCCTTCTGCATTGTAGATTCTATGAACTGTAGCAATGCTACTGTGTCTGGCAGCAGGAAGCCCCTCTGAACAGGCTGATGTCTATGGAACGGATGCCATGTTCTGGATATGTTCCTGACCTCACTGACAAGACGTTGGAATTCATTGATGTGGTTAATTTCTGAATGGATGAGGCAAAATGAACTCAATGGCCAACCCGCACCCACATTGAACTGGCGGTGGTTGGTGTAACATCCTTGTGTACCGCACTTCCTAACCAATTGCTTTTGTTTTCCTCTTCACACAGGCACACAGCAGCAATGCCTTTTGGCTGCATAACACTCGGTGACAAAAAGGATTATAACAACCCTTCGGATGTAACGGACAAATATGATCTGGGACAAACAGTCAAAACGTAAGTACACAGCCAAGCCTGTGAGGTATCGCATCTGCCAGAGATGATAATTTCCGCCTCCCTTTTGCTTCTGCACAGGGTAGCGTGTAACTAAAGGATAAATTAGAACGCTTGACTGATGGGAGACTCGAAGTAGATGGATGTGAACAATATTTGTTCCTGAAGCTGTAACAAAACTTAATGTGATTTTACAGAACGGTAAATCTGAAGATGAATCACTCTGCTAATTGAAAGAGATGTAGCAAAGCTGGAACTTGTCCCTCCACTCCTGGGTCTTGCAGTTGAATCCGATGCAACTCGTTGAAGTGAAAGTCTCTACTTCTTGACAGTAGTAAAGTTGCTAAGTTTGGGGCAACTTTGATTTGAGCTATTGGAGTTAGGGGATTCGTAAGAAGTTTCAATGAAAAAAGGCCACCGGGTTCACTAATCAGTAAAGACGCAAGTAAGATATTGGATGGCATGAGGAGAAGGACAGAACTGAAACTTACATTGGCTGTAGGTAGATTCCATCTGAGGTATTTTATGAAGTTTTGGCTTCCTGATCACAGGCTGAATGTTATTACCCTGGAGAGGAGGGAGCGCCGAACGGGTCAATTCCAGGTATGTTATGAAGAAAAGTTAGGGAAGTTTTGTTTTCCATGGCAAAGCAATTCCAAAATGACCCACCTAAGTCCTCCATGATTCAGAAGGGACACCTGATCATTGACTTTCGTGCCAGTGTAAACCCTTTTACGCTATCTGCTCTATCAATCATTCATAATTATATTTAAATCTCATTAGCGGGCTTCCCTGCTGTATCATGCCGCCACATACGAGGATTTCCCGTCACGTCAGCGAGGTTTACCACAGGTCTGGAGCAGCTGAAACCAGGCGACGAGACCATGCCAGGGGGCGTGCAGCTAAGTGCAGCCTCCAGGGTGAAAAGAGAGATGCCCGGGCAGTACCATAACAGTACCAAGGGGGGGGACATCCTCTAGGCGATCCATCGGGTAGGGGGGTGTTCCACGTGTCTGTGGGTGGGTCCCCTTGTCCATGGAGGGGAAGAGTTCCTCATGTGCATTGCAGGGAGGAGGGGGTTGGATCGGGTACCCAGTGAGCTTGGGGGGGGGGGGGGTTCTCCATGATCATGGGGTGGGGGGAGGGCTGGTTCTAACTTTTCTTTTTTACTTCTGGAGATTGGAGGGGTCCTTTTCCGACCTCTGGAAAGCTGACGTTCTGCAGCCATCTTGTTTACCGAATGCTGGAAAATATGTTGAGAAAAGTCAGCTGTCCAGCCGACGAGCTGCACCCCACATTCCTCACCTGACCCAGCGCTTTGTAAAGAAAAGCATAAAGTTCCACCCAAGGATTACGAATTCCAGTTATTGGCTTTCCAATTTCATAACAGTTTGGCTTCCAATGTGTGATCTGGTTCCTGCATAAGTGTCTTTTTCCTTCACATGAATGGAAAGATTACGTGTCAAAATTAATTGATCTGAGCAATACAAATTTGGAATTTGAATACAGAAACACCTTCCCAATTTCCCTTCACATTCATCAATTGTTGTGTTTTCTGGCTTGTCTGAATTGTGGCTGTAACGAAACTGAGCCTCATTATGCCAATGGAATGAAAACAATGCCTAAGTGCTAAAGTGCTAAACATTTGAAATGAAGGGAACAAAGTGGGGCGGCATGGCAGCACAGTGGGTAGTACTGTTGATTCACAGCTCCAGGGTCCCAGGTTCGATTCCCGGCTGGGTCACTGTCTGTGCGGAGTCTGCACGTCCTCCCCGTGTCTGCATGGGTTTCCTGTGGGTGCTCCGGTTTCCTCCCACAGTCCAAAGATGTGCAGGTTAGGTGGATTGGCCATGTTAAATTGCACTTAGTATCCAAAACGGTTAGGTGGGGTTACTGGGTTACGGGGCTAGGGTGCAAGTGTGGACTTAAGTAGGGTGCTCTTTCCTAGGGCTGGTGCAGACTCGATGGGCTGAGTGGCCTTCTTCTGCATTGTAAATCCTATGAAAATGAAACTTGTCGGTCTTTTCCCTCACCAAATCCTGTTGAATTACCCTGTGTATTTTCACCATTCTCAGGGGGGTGTTTATGCTGCACAGTCCTCCACAGAGGCATTCACTAGATTAGTCCCTGGGATAAAAAGGACTGTCCAGTGTTGAGAGATTGAATAAAGTTGGCCATATTCTCTGAAATTTAGTAGACCAAGAAGGGATCTCATTGAAACATAACATTTTGAAGGGTCTTAATTGGGCAAACCCTGAGAGGCTGTTTCTGCGGAATCTGGAACACGGAGTTTCAAGTTGAGCTGTCAATCATTTCGGATTGAGATGAGCAAAGATTTCTTCAATCAGAAGGTTGTGAATCGTTGGCATTCGCTACCCCCAGAAGATTTTAGATGCTTCATTACTGAACATATTTAAGACTGAAAGAGATAGATCTTTTGCCTCCCAGGGAATCAAGGCATATTGGCGGGGGGGAGGGGGGGGGGGGGAATAAAGATGCAAAGGATGCAGACTCGGTCACAGATTCAATTCAGTGTGTATCTCTATCCTCACAAAATATACAGCACGGAAACAAACCATTTAACCCAACTAGCCTATGCTGGTGTTTATAATCACAAGTGTCTTCTCCCATCCTATCCTCCTCATTTCAACTTTTCAGCATTTCTTTTCTATTTCATTTTCTTTATTTTCCTTTTGGAAGAATCTGAGTTCCACATTCTAAGCACTCTCAGAGAAAAGAACTTACTCGTTAGTTACTATTAAATCCATTGGGGAAATGTCTTTCCCACAAGTAGAAACATTTGAACGAACACTTATGGGGATGGGGTTAGGGGATGAGGGACGGGTAGTTTTGCAATTGGGAAACCTTGAAGAACGAGTTTCCCTCCGGTCCTGCACAATTTAATGGCAGGACCATATTAGCATTTTCTTTGTCCTCATTTCCCAGCTACAGCCACCCAGATTGAAGGGCTTGTGAGCTGTCGGGAAGCACAGACGATGGGCGGGGCTTGGAAGGGTGGAGATTGAAAGAGCCTGGAGGGGCGATCAAAAGAATCAGGCAGACACATGGCTCAGGATGGTGGGAGGGTGTCTGCCAACATACCAGCCAATCAGCACCCTTTTCTTAGGCGGTACAAATTGATGTTCCCTTTGAAGTTCGGTACTTTTG
The DNA here is from genome assembly GCF_902713615.1 of Scyliorhinus canicula. Taxonomy (NCBI): domain Eukaryota; kingdom Metazoa; phylum Chordata; class Chondrichthyes; order Carcharhiniformes; family Scyliorhinidae; genus Scyliorhinus; species Scyliorhinus canicula. The sequence continues at coordinate 15,132,103 of NC_052156.1, read as the reverse complement.
TGTTGGTCCTGATGAGTGCAAGATGAAAAGTTTTGACAGCATGTCTCTTTTTTAGCAATAATCCACATAATCCTTCCCAATAGGTGTAGTCTCTCAGGGCAGCACAGTGGCGGAGTGGTTAGCTGCCTCACGGCAGCGAGGTCCCAGGTGCGATCCCGGCTCTGGGTCACTGTCCGTGTGAAGGTTGCACATTCTCCCTATAATTGCATGGATTTCGCCTCCACAACCCAAAGATGTGCAGGCTAGGTGGATTGGCCATGCTAAATTGTCCCTTAATTGGAAAAAATGAATTGGGTTCGCTAAATTTTGAACTTCAAAAAAAAAGGTGCAATCTCTCAGTTCTGGTACCATCCTCATAAATCTTGTTTGGACTTTCTCTGGCGCTTCTATGTCCATTTTATATTATGAAGACCACCACTATGCACAGTGCTCAAAGTGCAGCCCGACCAGGATCCTTTACAACTTTTGCATAACTTCATTACTTTTAAATTCCATAACCCTACAAATAAACCCCCGTGTTTTGTTAGCATTTTAATTGCTTTGCAGTTTTGCTCTGCTTTTAATGATTTGTTCAGCTGTATCCCTGGACCTCTTTGCTTTTCAACCATGTTCATTTTCTAGAGGAATTGCATTAAATTGGGGTCAGCATACTAAATAAGGGTCTGATATAGACTGACTTGGATCCAATGGGAATTTAACCCACGTGAGAAAGCTGGGTGGGTTTTTTCAATCATATCCTCCGCATTTATCTAGTATTTTCACCCCTGCTTCTCATTCTGGTAGCCAGGACTTTCCATAATTACTTATTCCAATTTAGAATATTGCATTCAAACAGTGCAGTAGGGAACCATTGTACCAGCTCCTCAACAGGGCTATCCAAATGATCTTGTACAATAGTACATGTCCTTTGGAAGGTAACTATGGAATCGATTCTTCCACCCTTTCAAGCAGGGCATTTCAGGTCTTAAGACTACTCGGGATGAATATATCTCTGTTCACGTTCCTTAACAAATCTCTGCTCCAAGGAAAACAACCCTAGCTTCTCAAACCTCGCCGCATAACAAATGCACCTGTGTAAACCTCTTCCCCACCCTCTTCAGGGTCTTGACATCATCCTTCCCAAAGTGTGATAGGCAAAACTACGCAATGTTCCAGCTGAGACGTTTTAATTTTATTCATTCTTGGGATGTGGGTGTCGCTGGCTGGGCCAGCATTTGTTACCCATCCCTAATTGCCCCTTGAGCTGAGTGCTTCAGTAGGGGGACAGTTAAGAGTCACATGTAGGCCAGACCAGGTAAGGACAGTCGATTTCCTTCCCGGAAGGACATTGGTGACCATGACTAATGATTTGTAAAATGGTACCATCGTTAAGAGGGTCTATGGTGAAGGTAAAGTCAAAACTAAGACAGAGAGCTTTTCCTTGCTGAGGGAGCTTTTTTAAAAAATAATCTTTATTGTCACAAGTAGGCTCACATTAACACTGCAATTAAATGACTGTGAAAAGTCCCTAGTCGCCACATTCCAGCACCTGTTCGGGTACACAGAGGGAGAATTCACAATATCCAATTCACCTAACAGCACGTCTTTCAGGACTTGTGGGAGGAAACCAGAGCACCCGGAGCATGCAGATACAAGGAGAACGTGCAGACACCACACACACAGTGACCCAAACCGGGAATCGAACCTGGGACCCTGGAGCTTTGAAGCATTAGTGGTGCCCACTGTGCTACTGTGCTGCTTATTGACATTGTTCAGTGCTAACACTCGTCCCCTCCACCCACTGTCCCAGCAACCCCTATTTGTATATGCTCAAATACCCATCACCTGTTTCCCTTAACAATGTAATTGACATTAACAAACCACAGCAATATAATTCATAAGGCATTGACAACCATGACTTCCTTGTTTTTTGTATTTAATGCCCCTATTTACAAAGGTAATTATCCTGTATGCTTTCTTGACTGGCTTATCAAACATTTCTGCTGCCTACAAAAAATTGTGAATATGCATCCCAGGTTGCTCTGTTTTTTTTTCATTTTTGCCACAAAACAGATTGTACTGCCTCTCCATCATGTTGTGCTCAAAGTGAATTGTTTCACGTTTATCTTCATTAAATTGCATCCACCACAGGACCAAAGATGTGCAGGTTAGGTGGATCGGCCGTGATCAATGCACAGGGTTCCGGGGATAGGTTAGAGGAGTGGACCTAGGTAGGGTGCTTTTTCGGAGGGTCGGTGCAGACTGGATGGGCCGAATGGCCTCTTTCTGCACTGTAGAGATTCTGTGGATGACTGCCCATCTCACCAGTCAACGTTCTTCTGAAATCTGCTATTCCCCTTACTAATTGCTACATTGACATTGGAAACGTTACTTTATTGTGACAGGAAAAAGTGTCGGAGAATTGTTTTTACTGTGGCTACATTGATCTAACTGAGGCATATTTCTTTCAGAAGGCCTGCTCCCTGATGTTACCGTTGCCTGGAAACGAAATGATCATGTTCTACGGAATCTCCAATATTTTCTTTTCTTTCTCTTTCAAAAACAGAGAGGAATTCTGTGAGATATTCCGAGCGAAAGAGAAATCTACTGGAAAAATGTACACTTGCAAGAAGTTTTTAAAGAAAGACGGAAGGAAAGTTAGGAAGGCTGCAAAAAATGAGATCATGATTTTAAACATGTAAGTCCCTACAGCTTTCTCAGCACTTCCAGTTAGGGATCTGTCAGGGCCACACTCATACCTTATTAAAACGATGTATGTCAAATCTTTTGTAAACTAAAAGCTCAATACTAGCATAAGAATTGCCAGCATATCATTCTTCTCTTTGCGGTTGCTGGAGGCAGCTGCCAAGTTTAAAGAAAGTCTCTCTCTTTTATTAATATTGATGGAGGGAATATTGAAGCCATTAAAAGACAAAGTTTTATTCTCTTTTTATTCACTGTCTTGACATGAAGTTAAGGATGTGGGGAATAAAAAATATAGCTGATGTTCTTTTGCATTCCTTTCGAACCTGTCTTCTCCCCAGGCTGCTGTGTCTCTGTGTGGGGGCAATACACTGTACCGTAGACTGTGACGACCTGTAAGGCCGTTACTAAGCTAACGATCAAGAAAATGCCATCGGGGCGACACGGTGGTGCTGTGGTTAGCACTGCTGCCTCATGGTGCCGAGGACCCGGGTTCGATCCGGGCTCCGGATCACTGTCCTTATGGAGTTTGCACGTTCTCCCCGTGTCTGCATGGGTTTCGCTCCCACAACCCAAAGATGTGCAGGGTTGGAGGATTGACCACGCTAAAGTGCTCCTTAATTGGGGGAACAATGAATTGGGCACTTTAAATATTTTTTTTACCATTTTTTTAAAAAAGAAAATGCCATCAGGAATATTAGCGAGCCCATCCCATTTTTGATTCGCTCACATCCTTCACACAGATTTATTGGACATGGTGGACACCTGAGCACAAACTCAATGGTGAAAAGGCCTCAGGTTTGAGGCTCTGAATCATGATGTACGACGGACGGGATTTTCCTGCCCCCTGCGCAGATGTTTTCCAGAGTGGTGGAGGCCACTCCCCATTGGCTGCTGGTCGGACCTTCTGCTCACGCCAGTGTCGATGACGTTTTGGGTTGCCTTCGATGGGTCTGGAAGATCCCGCTGGTGGGAAGGACTGGAAAATCCCATCCTGTCTGCCAGACTTAGTAAATAAGAACTGAAAATCATAAGAATTCTGCAGAAATGGGAGCCGGAGCAGACAATACAGTCTCTCGAGACTCCTCCATCATTCATGACTGACTGGCCTCCATTCCACTTCCCCGCCTGCTCCCCTTATCCCTTGATTCAACGAGAGGGTAGGAATCTGTCTTATCTCAGCCTCAAATATGATGGAACAAATGTACTCTTCTGGGATGGAGAACTACACAATCCTCTAAGTGAAGAAATTTCTTCTCACTTCAGTCCTCATCCTGCAACTGTGCTCTCCTATTCTAGATTCCCCAGCCTGGGAAACACCCTCTCACTGTCTATCCTGTCAATCCCCTTATGTATCAATGAGATCACCACTCATTTTTCGAAGTTCCAGAGAGCCTAGGCCCCATTTACTCAGTCTCTTGCCATACAACAACCTTCTACTACAAGGAACCAATTAAGTGAACTGTTTGCTTTGCCTCCAATGAAGAGTGTACTCTTCCTATGAAGGGCCCAGTGGTAATGTCACTGGACTAGTACTCCAGAGGTCCCAGGGTAATGCTCTGGGGATCTGAGTTCAAATACCATGATGGCATATGGGGATATTTCAATTCAATAAGAATCTGGAATTAAAGGCCTAATGATGAAACTATTGTCAATTGTGGATGCCATGGTGGCACAGTGGTTAGCACTGCTGCCTCACAGTGCCAGGGACCCGGGTTCAATTCAGGCCTTGGGTGAATGTCTGTGCGGAGCTTGTACATTCTCCCCGTATCTGCGCGGGTTTCCTCTGGGCACTCCGGTTTCCTCCCACAGTCCAAGGATGTGCAGGGAAGGTGCATTAGCCATGCTAAATTGCCCTTAGTGTCCAGAAACGGTAGGCGGTGTTACAGAGTTAGGGCTGAGGTGTGAGCCTAGGTGAGATGTTCCTTCGGAGGATCGGTGCAATGGCCTCCCTCTGCACTGTAAGGATGCTATGCTATGTTGTAAAAACCCAGTTCACTCATGTCCTTTAGGGAATGAAATCTGACAACCTACCTGGTCTGGCCTACATATGACTCCAGGCCCACAGAGATGTGGTTGTTTTAATTGCCCTCTCAAATGCCCCAGCAAGCCACGCAGTTCAAGGGCAATCAGTGATGGGCAATAATTACTGCCGCAGCCAGTGCCACCCTCATTCCATACTCCACACAGTACTCCAGATGTGGCCTCACCAAAGCCCTGTACAATTGTACCTTCTTCTGCTTCAATCCCCTTGCAATAAAGGCCAACATAAGAACATATGAACATAAGAACTAGGAGCAGGGGTAGGCCATCTGGCCCCTCGAGCCTGCTCCGCCATTCAATAAGATCATGGCTGATCTTTTGTGGACTCAGCTCCACTTTCCGGCCCGAACACCATAACCCTTAATCTCGTTATTCTTCAAAAAAAAACTATCTATCTTTATCTTAAAAACATTTAATGAAGGATCCTCAACTGCTTCACTGGGCAAGGAATTCCATAGATTCACAACCCTTTGGGTGAAGAAGTTCCTCCTAAACTCAGTTCTAAATCTACTTCCCCTTATTTTGAGGCTATGCCCCCTAGTTCTGCTTTCACCCGCCAGTGGAAACAACCTGTCCGCATCTACCCTATCTATTCCCTTCATAATTTCATATGTTTCTATAAGATCCCCCCTCATCCTAAATTCCAACGAGTACAATCCCAGTCTACTCAACCTCTCCTCATAATCCAACCCCTTCAGCTCTGGGATTAACCAGTGCCAGCACGTCCTTTCTCAGGTAAGGAGACCAAAACTGAACACAATACTCCAGGTGTGGCCTCACTAACACCTTCTCCAATTGCAGCATAACCTTCCCAGTCTTAAACTCCATCCCTCTAGCAATGAAGGTCAAAATTCCATTCGCCTTCTTAATCACCAGTTGCACCTGTAAACCAACTTTTTGCGACTCATGCACTATAAAACATCCTCGTATTCAAATTGCTCCGTGGTCTCAGGCCTCCCTATTTCTGTAGCTACTTCGGGAGTCACTGGGTCTGTTCTCAGTTCTCAGTCTCGGACCTACAATGATTGAAGATGTCCGTCACAGCGGTGACTGTGGATCCTCAGTCGCCGCTCAGCAACCTCAGGCGAGATTCTTTGGCCTGTCCCGCAGCATGGTTATCAGTGCGGGAGACGTTCCGCCATTGGCAGACAGAGAGATCTTCTGGCTCCGCCACTGCCAATGGGATTTCCGGGATAACTGCGATGGGGATGTGTCATCAGCAGGCACGGAAGATATCGCCCCTCACGTCCGAAGCCCTTTTTCTGTACCTTTCCAAAGCTGGTCCTCACTAACTAAATTGCCCTTAGTGTCCAAAATTGCCCGTAGTGTTGGGTGGGGTTACTGGGTTATGGGGATAGGGTGGAGGTGTTGACCTTGGGTAGGGTGCTCTTTCCAAGAGCCGGTGCAGACTCGATGGGCCGAATGGCCTCCTTCTGCACTGTAAATTCTATGATCTATGATCTAACTCACTATTTAACTTACCTATTTGTGTTTGAACCCATTGTTCCATTATTCACTCTTTGAGAAAAGACAAGGTTAGACTGATCATAGAACAAAGAACAAAGAACAATGCAGCACAGGAACAGGCCCTTTGGCCCTCCAAGCCTGAGCCAATCACTTGTCCTATCGAGACCAACCACCTGTATCCTTCTATACCCCATCTGTTCATGCGCCTATCCAGATAAGCCTTAAAAGTCGCTAACGTATCTGCCTCATCCACCTCACTTGGCAGTGCATTCCTGCCATGTTCCACTTCCGAAAGTAATTCAGTTCCATGTTTGCGAACAATTGTTCGAATGTTTCATCTTAGATTAGCGTGTCTATAAAAAATGTGTTTGCAATTCCTCAAAGACTCTACCACTGCTTTAGTTATGAAAAAGGGCAGTTTAAATTATTTCAGCTTTATAAATAACTTGAGGACTTTACATGAGTCATTAGCGCACCGGAATAAAGTGTTTTCTGCCGCAGTTAATGGCATAATAAAACCAAAATCCATAATGCCCAAACCATTCGCCTCTCTCCCCAATCCAGGTTTTGAGTTTTAAAATGCTATTTATGAGAGCAGATGGATTTCAATTTATACAAAAAATGAAATGAAATGAAAATCACTTATTGTCACAAGTGGGCTTCAAATGAAGTTACTGTGAAAAGCCCCTAGTCGCCACATTCCGGCGCCTGTTCAGGGAGGCTGGTATAGGAATTGAACTGTGCTGCTGGCCTGCCTTGGTCTGCTTTCAAAACCAGCGATTTAGCCCTGTGCTAAACCAGCACCAAGGGAATTGCAGACTGCAAGTCGTCCTTTGGAATCTCTTCATGTAAATTCAGTCTCCAGAAACAAAATTATTTGGGGCAAACTGAATTGTCTTGTGTTGACGTGCTGTGTTTGTGCGTAGATTTACGTGTGCCCCATCCACACAGAACTTTGGTGTACTGATCTGCCTCGTCAACCGTCACTGTTACTCAGCAGCGAAGAGTTTAATGAGCCAGGGGCCAACCTGAAACATAAACCTCCCATCACTGGGGCTGGTTTAACTCACTGGGCTAAATCGCTGGCTTTTAAAGCAGACCAAGCAGACCAAGCAGGCCAGCAGCACGGTTCGATTCCCGTACCAGCCTCCCTGGACAGGCGCCGGAATGTGGCCACTAGGGGCTTTTCACAGTAACTTCATTGAAGCCTACTCGTGACAATAAGCGACTTTCATTTTCATTCAATGGTTTCCACTTGGTAGTAAAAGAGGAATTAAGCAGTGCAATCTCAGTCTTGACTATCCCCAATTACTGAGCAGTCCATAATCCCTGAATAAACAGGACTCTCCTTATCTTCATTTTGCAGCTCTCTCTAAGATTGTTGGTCATGTCTGCAAAGCAGGGCTCAGAGGGAATTTTTAATTTTTAATGAATATGTAAATAATGTGTGCTTTTCCAAAAAAAAACAGAATCAGTATTCTGTGACGTTTTGGTAGTTCTCTGAAGTGAAGGAAATGTTTCTTCACATTAAACAGAAAGTGACCGTCTGTGTGGAGTTTGCACGTTCTCCCCGTGCCTGCATGGGTTCCCTCCGAGTGCTCCGGTTTCCTCCCACAGTTCAGACGTGCAGGTTAGGTGGATTGGCCATGCTAAGTTAGCCCTAGGTAGAGTTCTGGGGATAGTGTGGGGTTTGGGCCTAGGTAGGGTGCTCTTTCAGAGGGTCGTAGTAGACTTGATGGGGCGAATGGCCTCTTTATGCAATGTGGGGATTCTATGGTACTATGATTCAACCAACTTGTGGAATAGTTTTCTTTTTAAGTCCATCGTGAAGTGACCTTTCGGATTTGTCTGTGAATGTATTTGGGTGGTGCTGTTTTTGTACCTGTGGCATATAGATAGTTTACAGGTTTAGACATTGCAACCTGACCAGCTGTTTGACAAAAGTAAACGGTTGCATTTATCTGCTGTTTTTGGTCCTAATAAATCCTAATTACATGCTGTTTTGTGAGAGTACATAGAACATAACAGTGCAGATGGAGGCCATTCAGCCCTTTGAGTCTGCACCGACCCACTTAAGCCCTCACTTCCACCCTATCCCCGTAACCCAATAACCCCTCCTCACCTTTTTGATCACTAAGAGGCAATTTATTATGGCCAATCCACCTAACCTGCACATGTTTTGGACTGTGGGAGGAAACCGGAGCACCCGGAGGAAACCCACTCAGACAAGGGGTGAACGTGCAGACTCCGCACAGACAGTGACCCAGCAGGGAATGAATCCTAATAGTTAGTTTGCATGGTAATGTAGAAACAGGACGGGTCATTTAGCCCCTTTCACCATTCAGTGGAATCATAGCTGATGAATGAATAAAACATGAATGTAAATCACTTATTGTCATGAGTAGGCTTCAATGAAGTTACTGTGAAAAGCCCCTAGTCACCATATTCCGGCACCTGTTCAGGGAGGCTGGTACGGGGAATCGAACTGTGCTGCTGGCCTGCCTTGGTCTGCTTTAAAAGACAGCGATTTAGCCCAGTGTGCTGATCGATCCCCTTCCTCCATTTACCCACCTTGACTCTGTGCCCTTATTACCCTGGTGGAGCAGCAGGGATGTCATTGGAGTAGTGACCCAAGAGGCCCAGTCTAATGTTCCTGGGACATGGGTTCAAATCCCACCACAACAACTGGTGGAATTTAAATTGAATTAATAAATTCTGGAATTGGAGACTAATCTTCGTAATGGTGACAAAAAAACCATAGTCATAGAAGTTAGTTCCCTAATTTCCATTAGGGAAGGAAATCTGCCATCTTTACTCGGTCTGGTCTACATATAGCGCCAGATTCTTACCTACCTCTGAAATGGCCTCCCAAGCTATTCCGATCAAGTAGTAATTATTGATTTCAGATTTAATAATAATAATCTTTATTGTCACAAGTAGGCTTACATTAACACTGCAATGAAGTTACTGTGAAAAGCCCCTAGTCGCCACACTCCGGCACCCGTTCGGGTACACAGAGGGAGAATTCAGAATGTCCAAATTACCTAACAGCACGTCTTTCAGGACTTGTGGGAGGAAACCGGAGCACCCGGAGGAAACCCACGCAGACACGGGGAGAACGTGCAGACTCCGCACAGACAACGACCCAAGCCGGGAATCGAACCCAGGTCCCTGGCGCTGTGAAGCAACAGTGATAACCACTGTGCTACCGTGCCGCCCATACTTGATTTGAATTATCAATGATGTGGAGATGCCGGCGTTGGACTGGGATGAGCACAGTAAGAAGTCTTACAACACCAGGTTAAAGTCCAACAGGTTTGTTTCAAATCACTAGCTTTCGGAGCACTGCTCCTTCCTCAGGTTCCTCAGGTGAATTATCAAGTGTGACACACTTGCATTTGAGTGAAGAAATATGACTGAACTCCTCTCCTGAATAGCCTGGCTCTTATTTTAAGGTCAAGTCCCCTTGTTAAATATTCTACTCTCTGTAAGGGCGACAGGATCCAAACCTCTGTTTCACATGTCCTAACGCAGTCTCGTTAACCTATCACCCATATGCTTGCTGGCCTATAATCATTCTGGGTTAAACAACTCTTCCAATTTCAAATTTCTCATCCTTGTTTTCAAAATCTGTCTGTGGCCTCGCCTGGCAAGTTTTGCAAATGATATAACGGCACCAATCATTCATAAGGGATTGGATAAACACATTGTGGGTTCATTTATTAAGACTAGGTGCATGTGAACAGATATATGTGGGTATAAAGCTTAAAGACATGTCAGCAGAGCTGTCTGTGTTGTGTTCTCTGCTCAAAACCCCTCCTCCTGTAATCTCCTGTCTCACAACGGTCTACAATATCTGTGCTCCTCTAATCCTGGCCTCCTGTGCATCTTTGATTTCAATTGCTCCACCAATGATTGCTGAGTCTTCAGCTGCCCTAAACTCTGGAATTTCCTCCCTGGCAGTTCCCATGCCAGCTGGCAATGGCACCTGGGGACCTTGGCAGTGCCAGGCTGGCGCCCAGGTGGCACCAGCAGTGCCAGGGCATCACCCTCACAGAGGCTCGGGGCCTCTGATCCCCTGGGAGACCCCCACGAGTGCCTTTCCGCCTGCTCCCCATTTGCAGTGACCAGGGCCGAACAGCAAACACCCGAGGTCTTCGAGGTGAAGGGCCAAGGCCTCAGGTACCTCAGGAATCTGCACTTCAGAGTGAGACTTACTGACTCGTTCTAAAATGCAGATTTGCCAAAGAGTGATCCCGCTCACAATGGGTGGGATTTACATCACAATGTCTCGCGAGATTGCGTTGGATCTCGAGAAGTGTTGTGAGCCGGGTAGATCCCTGGAGCGGGGTCTCCGGTTTTTATTGGCCACACTGCGCCGCGCGAGCTGCTTTTCCAGCACAGCGTGTCCATTGGATCGTGTCCTAAATCTTTGACCAAGTTCTGTATTAGCAACCTGATGTACCATCAATTGAACGCGAGGCGAGTTGCTGAACAAAAGTATGGCTTTAATATACTAGATGTTAAGCCCTGCGGTCGATTACAGTAGAAGGACGACCGTCGGGAGTACTGGGTATTTATACCCCACCCTGGAGGCGGGGTTAATTCAGCCTCTCGACCAATCGGGGAGCCGTCACATGACTGGTCTCAACCAACCGGTCGAGAGGCACATGACCGACCAGGGCCAATGGTAAGCCGGTGTTCAGGCAGCTATGCTAATCATACCACCACACAACCCTAATATATCCTTATGTGGAATGGTGTCAAATCTTGCTTCATAACACTCCTGTGAAGCTTTATCCTGGATTTAAAGGCACCAAATGTTTACCCTGGTTGGGTAAACATATGGTTCTAGACATTAAAGATATCAAGGGATATGGGGTTAACACAAGAAAATGGTGCAGAGGTAAAAGATCAATCTAGTCAAATGGGAAAGTAGGCTGGAGGGACCAAATGGCCAACTCTAACTCCTATCTTCTATGTTCCTATATGTGGTGAATGTGTAACCACTATAATTCATACTGTACATTACTGTGTCCCTGTGGGCTCCATCTGTGAGACATGGCTCTGCCCACAGGGGGAGATGAGGAGCATGTACAGGGCTCCGCCCCCTTCAGGAAGTATGCCGAGTGCCCTCCTCTCTCCGCACTGATTCTTCTTGAGTGCCCTCCTCTCTCCGCTGATTCTGCCCGAGTGCCCTCCTCTCTCCGCTGATTCAGCCCGAGTGCCCCCCTCTCCCCGCTGATTCTGCCCGAGTGCCCTCCTCTCTGCGCTGATTCAGCCCGAGTGCCCTCCTCTCTGCGCTGATTCAGCCCAAGTGCCCGCCTCTCTGCGCTGATTCAGCCCGAGTGCCCTCCTCTCTCCGCTGATTCAGACCGAGTGCCCTCCTCTCCACGCTGATTCAGCCCGAGTGCCCTCCTCTCTCCGCTGATTCAGCCCGAGTGCCCCCCTCTCTCCGCTGATTCAGACCGAGTGCCCTCGTCTCTCCGCTGATTCAGCCCGAGTGCCCCCCTCTCTGCGCTGATTCAGCCCGAGTGCCCTCCTCTCTGCGCTGATTCAGCCCGAGTGCCCACCTCTCTGCGCTGATTCAGCCCGAGTGCCCCCCTCTCTGCGCTGATTCAGCCCGAGTGCCCTCCTCTCTCCGCTGATTCAGCCCGAGTGCCCTCCTCTCTGCTCTGATTCAGCCCGAGTGCCCTCCTCTCTGCGCTGATTCTGCCCGAGTGCCCCCCTCTCTCCGCTGATTCAGCCCGAGTGCCCCCCTCTCTCCGCTGATTCAGCCCGAGTGCCCCCCTCTCTGCGCTGATTCAGCCCGAGTGCCCTCCTCTCTCCGCTGATGCTGCCCGTGTGCCCTCCTCTCTGCGCAGATTCTGCCCGAGTGCCCTCCTCTCTCCGCTGATGCTGCCCGAGTACCCTCCTCTCGGCGCTGATTCAGCCCGAGTGCCCTCCTCTCTGCGCTGATTCAGCCCGAGTGCCCCCCCTCTCTCCGCTGATTCAGCCCGAGTGCCCCCCTCTCTCCGCTGATTCAGCCCAAGTGCCCCCCTCTCTCCGCTGATTCTGTCTGGGTGCCCACCTCTCTCCGCTGATTCTGCCCGAGTGCCCTCCTCTCTGCGCTGATTCAGCCCGAGTGCCCTCCTCTCTCCGCTGATTCAGCCCGAGTGCCCCCCTCTCTGCACTGATTCAGCCCGAGTGCCCTCCTCTCTCTGCTGATTCTGTCTGGGTGCCCCCCTCTCTCCGCTGATTCAGCCCGAGTGCCCTCCTCTCTGCGCTGATTCAGCCCGAGTGCCCTCCTCTCTCCGCTGATTCAGCCCGAGTGCCCTCCGCTCTGCGCTGATTCAGCCCGAGTGCCCTCCTCTCTGCGCTGATTCTGCCCGAGTGCCCCCCTCTCTCCGCTGATTCAGCCCGGGTGCCCCCCTCTCTCCGCTGATTCAGCCCGAGTGCCCCCCTCTCTGCGCTGATTCAGCCCGAGTGCCCTCCTCTCTCCGCTGATGCTGCCCGAGTGCCCTCCTCTCTGCGCTGATTCTGCCCGAGTGCCCTCCTCTCTCCGCTGATGCTGCCCGAGTGCCCTCCTCTCGGCGCTGATTCAGCCCGAGTGCCCTCCTCTCTGCGCTGATTCAGCCCGAGTGCCCCCCCTCTCTCCGCTGATTCAGCCCGAGTGCCCCCCTCTCTCCGCTGATTCAGCCCGAGTGCCCCCCTCTCTGCGCTGATTCTGTCTGGGTGCCCACCTCTCTCCGCTGATTCTGCCCGAGTGCCCTCCTCTCTGCGCTGATTCAGCCCGAGTGCCCTCCTCTCTCCGCTGATTCAGCCCGAGTGCCCCCCTCTCTGCGCTGATTCAGCCCGAGTGCCCTCCTCTCTGCGCTGATTCAGCCCGATGGCCCTCCTCTCTGCGCTGATTCTGTCTGGGTGCCCTCCTCTCTGCGCTGATTCTGTCTGAGTGCCCTCCTCTCTCCGCTGATTCAGCCCGAGTGCCCTCCTCTCTCCGCTGATTCTGCCCGAGTGCCCTCCTCTCTCCGCTGATTCTGCCCGAGTGCCCCCCTCTCTCCGCTGATTCTGCCCGAGTGCCCTCCTCTCTCCGCTGATTCAGCCCGAGTGCCCTCCTCTCTCCGCTGATTCAGCCCGAGTGCCCTCCTCTCTGCGCTGATTCAGCCCGAATGCCCCCCTCTCTCCGCTGATTCAGCCCGAGTGCCCCCCTCTCTGCGCTGATTCAGCCCGAGTGCCCCCCTCTCTGCGCTGAATCAGCCCGAGTGCCCCCCTCTCTCCGCTGATTCAGCCCGAGTGCCCCCCTCTCTGCACTGATTCAGCCCGAGTGCCCTCCTCTCTGCGCTGATTCAGCCCGAGTGCCCCCCTCTCTGCGCTGATTCAGCCCGAGTGCCCTCCTCTCTGCGCTGATTCAGCCCGAGTGCCCCCCTCTCTGCGCTGATTCAGCCCGAGTGCCCTCCTCTCTGCGCTGATTCAGCCCGAGTGCCATCCTCTCTCCGCTGATTCAGCCCGAGTGCCCCCCTCTCTCCGCTGATTCAGCCCGAGTGCCATCCTCTCTGCGCTGATTCTGTCTGGATGCCCTCCTCTCTGCGCTGATTCAGCCCGAGTGCCCTCGTCTCTCCGCTGATTCAGCCCGAGTGCCCCCCTCTCTGCGCTGATTCAGCCCGAGTGCCCTCCTCTCTGCGCTGATTCTGCCCGAGTGCCCTCCTCTCTGCACTGATTCAGCCCGAGTGCCCCCCTCTCTGCGCTGATTCAGCCCGAGTGCCCCCCCTCTCCGCTGATTCAGCCCGAGTGCCCTCCTCTCCCCGCTGATTCAGCCCGAGTGCCCCCCTCTCTCCGCTGATTCAGACCGAGTGCCCTCGTCTCTCCGCTGATTCAGCCCGAGTGCCCCCCTCTCTGCGCTGATTCAGCCCGAGTGCCCTCCTCTCTGCGCTGATTCAGCCCGAGTGCCCCCCTCTCTGCGCTGATTCAGCCCGAGTGCCCTCCTCTCTCCGCTGATTCAGCCCGAGTGCCCTCCTCTCTGCGCTGATTCAGCCCGAGTGCCCCCCTCTCTGCGCTGATTCAGCCCGAGTGCCCTCCTCTCTCCGCTGATTCAGCCCGAGTGCCCTCCTCTCTGCGCTGATTCAGCCCGAGTGCCCTCCTCTCTGCGCTGATTCTGCCCGAGTGCCCCCCTCTCTCCGCTGATTCAGCCCGAGTGCCCCCCTCTCTCCGCTGATTCAGCCCGAGTGCCCCCCTCTCTGCGCTGATTCAGCCCGAGTGCCCTCCTCTCTCCGCTGATGCTGCCCGTGTGCCCTCCTCTCTGCGCTGATTCAGCCCGAGTGCCCTCCTCTCTGCGCTGATTCTGCCCGAGTGCCCTCCAATCTGCGCTGATTCTGCCCGAGTGCCCTCCTCTCTCCGCTGATTCAGCCCGAGTGCCCTCCTCTCTCCGCTGATTCGGCCCGAGTGCCCTCCTCTCTCCGCTGATTCTGCCCGAGTGCCCCCCTCTCTCCGCTGATTCTGCCCGAGTGCCCTCCTCTCTGCGCTGATTCAGCCCGAATGCCCCCCTCTCTCCGCTGATTCAGCCCGAGTGCCCCCCTCTCTGCGCTGATTCAGCCCGAGTGCCCCCCTCTCTGCGCTGATTCAGCCCGAGTGCCCCCCTCTCTCCGCTGATTCAGCCCGAGTGCCCCCCTCTCTGCGCTGATTCAGCCCGAGTGCCCTCCTCTCTGCGCTGATTCAGCCCGAGTGCCCCCCTCTCTGCGCTGATTCAGCCCGAGTGCCCTCCTCTCTGCGCTGATTCAGCCCGAGTGCCCCCCTCTCTGCGCTGATTCAGCCCGAGTGCCCTCCTCTCTGCGCTGATTCAGCCCGAGTGCCCTCCTCTCTCCGCGCTGATTCAGCCCGAGTGCCCTCCTCTCTGCGCTGATTCAGCCCGAGTGCCATCCTCTCCCCGCTGATGCTGCCCGAGTGCCCTCCTCTCCCCGCTGATTCAGCCCGAGTGCCCCCCTCTCTCCGCTGATTCAGACCGAGTGCCCTCGTCTCTCCGCTGATTCAGCCCGAGTGCCCCCCTCTCTGCGCTGATGCTGCCCGAGTGCCCTCCTCTCTCCGCTGATTCAGCCCGAGTGCCCCCCTCTCTGCGCTGATTCAGCCCGAGTGCCCCCCTCTCTGCGCTGATTCAGCCCGAGTGCCCCCCTCTCTCCGCTGATTCAGCCCGAGTGCCCCCCTCTCTGCGCTGATTCAGCCCGTGTGCCCTCCTCTCTGCGCTGATTCAGCCCGAGTGCCCCCCTCTCTGAGCTGATTCAGCCCGAGTGCCCTCCTCTCTGCGCTGATTCAGCCCGAGTGCCCCCCTCTCTGCGCTGATTCAGCCCGAGTGCCCTCCTCTCTGCGCTGATTCAGCCCGAGTGCCCTCCTCTCTCCCGCGCTGATTCAGCCCGAGTGCCCTCCTCTCTGCGCTGATTCAGCCCGAGTGCCATCCTCTCTGCGCTGATTCTGTCTGGGTGCCCTCCTCTCTCCGCTGATTCAGCCCGAGTGCCCTCCCCTCTGCGCTGATTCAGCCCGAGTGCCCTCCTCTCTGCGCTGATTCAGCCCGAGTGCCCCCCCTCTCCGCTGATTCAGCCCGAGTGCCCTCCTCTCCCCGCTGATTCAGCCCGAGTGCCCCCCTCTCTCCGCTGATTCAGACCGAGTGCCCTCGTCTCTCCGCTGATTCAGCCCGAGTGCCCCCCCTCTCTGCGCTGATTCAGCCCGAGTGCCCTCCTCTCTGCGCTGATTCTGCCCGAGTGCCCTCCTCTCTGCACTGATTCAGCCCGAGTGCCCCCCCTCTCTGCGCTGATTCAGCCCGAGTGCCCCCCCTCTCCGCTGATTCAGCCCGAGTGCCCTCCTCTCCCCGCTGATTCAGCCCGAGTGCCCCCCTCTCTCCGCTGATTCAGACCGAGTGCCCTCGTCTCTCCGCTGATTCAGCCCGAGTGCCCCCCTCTCTGCGCTGATTCAGCCCGAGTGCCCTCCTCTCTGCGCTGATTCAGCCCGAGTGCCCCCCTCTCTGCGCTGATTCAGCCCGAGTGCCCTCCTCTCTCCGCTGATTCAGCCCGAGTGCCCTCCTCTCTGCGCTGATTCAGCCCGAGTGCCCCCCTCTCTGCGCTGATTCAGCCCGAGTGCCCTCCTCTCTCCGCTGATTCTGCCCGAGTGCCCTCCTCTCTGCGCTGATTCAGCCCGAGTGCCCTCCTCTCTGCGCTGATTCTGCCCGAGTGCCCCCCTCTCTCCGCTGATTCAGCCCGAGTGCCCCCCTCTCTCCGCTGATTCAGCCCGAGTGCCCCCCTGTCTGCGCTGATTCAGCCCGAGTGCCCTCCTCTCTCCGCTGATGCTGCCCGTGTGCCCTCCTCTCTGCGCAGATTCTGCCCGAGTGCCCTCCTCTCTGCCGCTGATGCTGCCCGAGTACCCTCCTCTCGGCGCTGATTCAGCCCGAGTGCCCTCCTCTCTCTGCTGATTCTGCCCGAGTGCCCCTCCTCTCTGCGCTGATTCAGCCCGAGTGCCCCCCCTCTCTCCGCTGATTCAGCCCGAGTGCCCCCCTCTCTCCGCTGATTCAGCCCAAGTGCCCCCCTCTCTCCGCTGATTCTGTCTGGGTGCCCACCTCTCTCCGCTGATTCTGCCCGAGTGCCCTCCTCTCAGCGCTGATTCAGCCCGAGTGTCCTCCTCTCTCCGCTGATTCAGCCCGAGTGCCCCCCTCTCTGCGCTGATTCAGCCCGAGTGCCCTCCTCTCTCTGCTGATTCTGTCTGGGAGCCCCCCTCTCTCCGCTGATTCAGCCCGAGTGCCCTCCTCTCTGCGCTGATTCAGCCCGAGTGCCCTCCTCTCTCCGCTGATTCAGCCCGAGTGCCCTCCTCTCTCCGCTGATTCAGCCCGATGGCCCTCCTCTCTGCGCTGATTCTGTCTGGGTGCCCTCCTCTCTGCGCTGATTCTGTCTGAGTGCCCTCCTCTCTGCGCTGATTCAGCCCGAGTGCCCTCCTCTCTGCGCTGATTCTGCCCGAGTGCCCTCCTCTCTGCGCTGATTCAGCCCGAGTGCCCTCCTCTCTGCGCTGATTCAGCCCGAGTGCCCCCCCTCTCCGCTGATTCAGCCCGAGTGCCCTCCTCTCCCCGCTGATTCAGCCCGAGTGCCCCCCTCTCTCCGCTGATTCAGACCGAGTGCCCCTCGTCTCTCCGCTGATTCAGCCCGAGTGCCCCCCTCTCTGCGCTGATTCAGCCCGAGTGCCCTCCTCTCTGCGCTGATTCAGCCCGAGTGCCCCCCTCTCTGCGCTGATTCAGCCCGAGTGCCCTCCTCTCTGCACTGATTCAGCCCGAGTGCCCTCCTCTCTGCGCTGATTCTGCCCGAGTGCCCCCCTCTCTCCGCTGATTCAGCCCGAGTGCCCCCCTCTCTGCGCTGATTCAGCCCGAGTGCCCCCCTCTCTGCGCTGATTCAGCCCGAGTGCCCCCCTCTCTCCGCTGATTCAGCCCGAGTGCCCCCCTCTCTGCGCTGATTCAGCCCGTGTGCCCTCCTCTCTGCGCTGATTCAGCCCGAGTGCCCCCCTCTCTGAGCTGATTCAGCCCGAGTGCCCTCCTCTCTGCGCTGATTCAGCCCGAGTGCCCCCCTCTCTGCGCTGATTCAGCCCGAGTGCCCTCCTCTCTGCGCTGATTCAGCCCGAGTGCCCTCCTCTCTCCGCGCTGATTCAGCCCGAGTGCCCTCCTCTCTGCGCTGATTCAGCCCGAGTGCCATCCTCTCTGCGCTGATTCTGTCTGGGTGCCCTCCTCTCTCCGCTGATTCAGCCCGAGTGCCCTCCCCTCTGCGCTGATTCAGCCCGAGTGCCCTCCTCTCTGCGCTGATTCAGCCCGAGTGCCCCCCCTCTCCGCTGATTCAGCCCGAGTGCCCTCCTCTCCCCGCTGATTCAGCCCGAGTGCCCCCCTCTCTCCGCTGATTCAGACCGAGTGCCCTCGTCTCTCCGCTGATTCAGCCCGAGTGCCCCCCTCTCTGCGCTGATTCAGCCCGAGTGCCCTCCTCTCTGCGCTGATTCTGCCCGAGTGCCCTCCTCTCTGCACTGATTCAGCCCGAGTGCCCCCCTCTCTGCGCTGATTCAGCCCGAGTGCCCCCCCTCTCCGCTGATTCAGCCCGAGTGCCCTCCTCTCCCCGCTGATTCAGCCCGAGTGCCCCCCTCTCTCCGCTGATTCAGACCGAGTGCCCTCGTCTCTCCGCTGATTCAGCCCGAGTGCCCCCCTCTCTGCGCTGATTCAGCCCGAGTGCCCTCCTCTCTGCGCTGATTCAGCCCGAGTGCCCCCCTCTCTGCGCTGATTCAGCCCGAGTGCCCTCCTCTCTCCGCTGATTCAGCCCGAGTGCCCTCCTCTCTGCGCTGATTCAGCCCGAGTGCCCCCCTCTCTGCGCTGATTCAGCCCGAGTGCCCTCCTCTCTCCGCTGATTCTGCCCGAGTGCCCTCCTCTCTGCGCTGATTCAGCCCGAGTGCCCTCCTCTCTGCGCTGATTCTGCCCGAGTGCCCCCCTCTCTCCGCTGATTCAGCCCGAGTGCCCCCCTCTCTCCGCTGATTCAGCCCGAGTGCCCCCCTGTCTGCGCTGATTCAGCCCGAGTGCCCTCCTCTCTCCGCTGATGCTGCCCGTGTGCCCTCCTCTCTGCGCAGATTCTGCCCGAGTGCCCTCCTCTCTCCGCTGATGCTGCCCGAGTACCCTCCTCTCGGCGCTGATTCAGCCCGAGTGCCCTCCTCTCTCTGCTGATTCTGCCCGAGTGCCCCTCCTCTCTGCGCTGATTCAGCCCGAGTGCCCCCCCTCTCTCCGCTGATTCAGCCCGAGTGCCCCCCTCTCTCCGCTGATTCAGCCCAAGTGCCCCCCTCTCTCCGCTGATTCTGTCTGGGTGCCCACCTCTCTCCGCTGATTCTGCCTGAGTGCCCTCCTCTCAGCGCTGATTCAGCCCGAGTGTCCTCCTCTCTCCGCTGATTCAGCCCGAGTGCCCCCCTCTCTGCGCTGATTCAGCCCGAGTGCCCTCCTCTCTCTGCTGATTCTGTCTGGGAGCCCCCCTCTCTCCGCTGATTCAGCCCGAGTGCCCTCCTCTCTGCGCTGATTCAGCCCGAGTGCCCTCCTCTCTCCGCTGATTCAGCCCGAGTGCCCTCCTCTCTCCGCTGATTCAGCCCGATGGCCCTCCTCTCTGCGCTGATTCTGTCTGGGTGCCCTCCTCTCTGCGCTGATTCTGTCTGAGTGCCCTCCTCTCTGCGCTGATTCAGCCCGAGTGCCCTCCTCTCTGCGCTGATTCTGCCCGAGTGCCCTCCTCTCTGCGCCGATTCAGCCCGAGTGCCCTCCTCTCTGCGCTGATTCAGCCCGAGTGCCCCCCCTCTCCGCTGATTCAGCCCGAGTGCCCTCCTCTCCCCGCTGATTCAGCCCGAGTGCCCCCCTCTCTCCGCTGATTCAGACCGAGTGCCCTCGTCTCTCCGCTGATTCAGCCCGAGTGCCCCCCTCTCTGCGCTGATTCAGCCCGAGTGCCCTCCTCTCTGCGCTGATTCAGCCCGAGTGCCCCCCTCTCTGCGCTGATTCAGCCCGAGTGCCCTCCTCTCTGCACTGATTCAGCCCGAGTGCCCTCCTCTCTGCGCTGATTCTGCCCGAGTGCCCCCCTCTCTCCGCTGATTCAGCCCGAGTGCCCCCCTCTCTCCGCTGATTCAGCCCGAGTGCCCCCCTCTCTGCGCTGATTCAGCCCGAGTGCCCTCCTCTCTCCGCTGATGCTGCCCGAGTGCCCTCCTCTCTCCGCTGATTCTGCCCGAGTGCCCTCCTCTCTCCGCTGATGCTGCCCGAGTGCCCTCCTCTCGGTGCTGATTCAGCCCGAGTGCCCCCCTCTCTACGCTGATTCAGCCCGAGTGCCCCCCCTCTCTCCGCTGATTCAGCCTGAGTGCCCCCCTCTCTCCGCTGATTCAGCCCGAGTGCCCCCCTCTCTCCGCTGATTCTGTCTGGGTGCCCACCTCTCTCCGCTGATTCTGCCCGAGTGCCCTCCTCTCTGCGCTGATTCAGCCCGAGTGCCCTCCTCTCTCCGCTGATTCAGCCCGAGTGCCCCCCTCTCTGCGCTGATTCAGCCCGAGTGCCCTCCTCTCTGCGCTGATTCAGCCCGATGGCCCTCCTCTCTGCGCTGATGCTGCCCGAGTGCCTTCCTCTCTGCGCTGATTCAGCCCGATGGCCCTCCTCTCTGCGCTGATTCTGTCTGGGTGCCCTCCTCTCTGCGCTGATTCTGTCTGAGTGCCCTCCTCTCTGCGCTGATTCAGCCCGAGTGCCCTCCTCTCTGCGCTGATTCTGCCCGAGTGCCCTCCTCTCTGCGCTGATTCAGCCCGAGTGCCCTCCTCTCTGCGCTGATTCAGCCCGAGTGCCCCCCCTCTCCGCTGATTCAGCCCGAGTGCCCTCCTCTCCCCGCTGATTCAGCCCGAGTGCCCCCCTCTCTCCGCTGATTCAGACCGAGTGCCCTCGTCTCTCCGCTGATTCAGCCCGAGTGCCCCCCTCTCTGCGCTGATTCAGCCCGAGTGCCCTCCTCTCTGCGCTGATTCAGCCCGAGTGCCCCCCTCTCTGCGCTGATTCAGCCCGAGTGCCCTCCTCTCTGCGCTGATTCAGCCCGAGTGCCCCCCTCTCTGCGCTGATTCAGCCCGAGTGCCCCCCTCTCTGCGCTGATTCAGCCCGAGTGCCCTCCTCTCTGCGCTGATTCGAGCCCGAGTGCCCTCCTCTCTGCGCTGATTCATCCCGAGTGCCCTCCTCTCTGCGCTGATTCTGCCCGAGTGCCCCCCTCTCTCAGCTGATTCAGCCCGAGTGCCCCCCTCTCTCCGCTGATTCAGCCCGAGTGCCCCCCTCTCTGCGCTGATTCAGCCCGAGTGCCCTCCTCTCTCCGCTGATGCTGCCCGAGTGCCCTCCTCTCTGCGCTGATTCTGCCCGAGTGCCCTCCTCTCTCCGCTGATTCAGCCCGAGTGCCCCCCTCTCTCCGCTGATTCAGCCCGAGTGCCCCCCTCTCTCCGCTGATTCTGTCTGGGTGCCCACCTCTCTCCGCTGATTCTGCCCGAGTGCCCTCCTCTCTGCGCTGATTCAGCCCGAGTGCCCTCCTCTCTCCGCTGATTCAGCCCTAGTGCCCACCTCTCTGCGCTGATTCAGCCCGAGTGCCTTCCTCTCTGCGCTGATTCAGCCCGATGGCCCTCCTCTCTGCGCTGATTCTGTCTGGGTGCCCTCCTCTCTGCGCTGATTCTGTCTGAGTGCCCTCCTCTCTGCGCTGATTCAGCCCGAGTGCCCTCCTCTCTGCGCTGATTCTGCCCGAGTGCCCTCCTCTCTGCGCTGATTCTGCCCGAGTGCCCTCCCCTCTCCGCTGATTCAGCCCGAGTGCCCTCCTCTCTCCGCTGATTCTGCCCGAGTGCCCTCCTCTCTCCGCTGATTCTGCCCGAGTGCCCCCCTCACTCCGCTGATTCAACCCGAGTGCCCCCTCTCTGCGCTGATTCAGCCCGAGTGCCCCCCTCTCTGCGCTGATTCAGCCCGAGTGCCCCCCTCTCTGCGCTGATTCAGCCCGAGTGCCCCCCTCTCTGCGCTGATTCAGCCCGAGTGCCCCCCCTCTCTGCGCTGATTCAGCCCGAGTGCCCTCCTCTCTGCGCTGATTCAGCCCGAGTGCCCCCCCTCTCTGCGCTGATTCAGCCCGAGTGCCCTCCTCTCTGCGCTGATTCAGCCCGAGTGCCCTCCTCTCTCCGCGCTGATTCAGCCCGAGTGCCCTCCTCTCTGCGCTGATTCAGCCCGAGTGCCATCCTCTCTGCGCTGATTCTGTCTGGGTGCCCTCCTCTCTCCGCTGATTCAGCCCGAGTGCCCTCCCCTCTGCGCTGATTCAGCCCGAGTGCCCTCCTCTCTGCGCTGATTCAGCCCGAGTGCCCCCCCTCTCTGCTGATTCAGCCCGAGTGCCCTCCTCTCCCCGCTGATTCAGCCCGAGTGCCCCCCTCTCTCCGCTGATTCAGACCGAGTGCCCTCGTCTCTCCGCTGATTCAGCCCGAGTGCCCCCCTCTCTGCGCTGATTCTGCCCGAGTGCCCCCCTCTCTGCGCTGATTCTGCCCGAGTGCCCCCCTCTCCGCGCTGATTCAGCCCGAGTGCCCTCCTCTCTCCGCTGATTCAGCCCGAGTGCCCTCCTCTCTCCGCTGATTCAGCCCGAGAGCCCCCCTCTCTGCGCTGATTCTGTCTGGGTGCCCTCCTTTCTCCGCTGATTCAGCCCGAGTGCCCTCCTCTCTGCGCTGATTTCAGCCCGAGTGCCCTCCTCTCTCCGCTGATTCAGCCCGAGTGCCCTCCTCTCTGCGCTGATTCAGCCCGAGTGCCCTCCTCTCTGCGCTGATTCAGCCCGAGTGCCCTCCTCTCCGCGCTGATTCTGCCCGAGTGCCCTCCTCTCTCCGCTGATTCTGTCTGAGTGCCCCCCTCTCTGCGCTGATTCAGCCCGAGTGCCCGCCTCTCTGCGCTGATTCAGCCCGAGTGCCCTCCTCTCTGCGCTGATTCAGCCCGATGGCCCTCCTCTCTGCGCTGATTCTGTCTGGGTGCCCTCCTCTCTGCGCTGATTCTGTCTGAGTGCCCTCCTCTCTGCGCTGATTCAGCCCGAGTGCCCTCCTCTCTGCGCTGATTCTGCCCGAGTGCCCTCCTCTCTGCGCTGATTCAGCCCGAGTGCCCTCCTCTCTGCGCTGATTCAGCCCGAGTGCCCCCCCTCTCCGCTGATTCAGCCCGAGTGCCCTCCTCTCCCCGCTGATTCAGCCCGAGTGCCCCCCTCTCTCCGCTGATTCAGACCGAGTGCCCTCGTCTCTCCGCTGATTCAGCCCGAGTGCCCCCCTCTCTGCGCTGATTCAGCCCGAGTGCCCTCCTCTCTGCGCTGATTCAGCCCGAGTGCCCCCCTCTCTGCGCTGATTCAGCCCGAGTGCCCTCCTCTCTGCGCTGATTCAGCCCGAGTGCCCCCCTCTCTGCGCTGATTCAGCCCGAGTGCCCTCCTCTCTGCACTGATTCAGCCCGAGTGCCCTCCTCTCTGCGCTGATTCTGCCCGAGTGCCCCCCTCTCTCCGCTGATTCAGCCCGAGTGCCCCCCTCTCTCCGCTGATTCAGCCCGAGTGCCCCCCTCTCTGCGCTGATTCAGCCCGAGTGCCCTCCTCTCTCCGCTGATGCTGCCCGAGTGCCCTCCTCTCTCCGCTGATTCTGCCCGAGTGCCCTCCTCTCTCCGCTGATGCTGCCCGAGTGCCCTCCTCTCGGTGCTGATTCAGCCCAAGTGCCCCCCTCTCTGCGCTGATTCAGCCCGAGTGCCCCCCCTCTCTCCGCTGATTCAGCCCGAGTGCCCCCCTCTCTCCGCTGATTCAGCCCGAGTGCCCCCCTCTCTCCGCTGATTCTGTCTGGGTGCCCACCTCTCTCCGCTGATTCTGCCCGAGTGCCCTCCTCTCTGCGCTGATTCAGCCCGAGTGCCCTCCTCTCTCCGCTGATTCAGCCCGAGTGCCCCCCTCTCTGCGCTGATTCAGCCCGAGTGCCCTCCTCTCTGCGCTGATTCAGCCCGATGGCCCTCCTCTCTGCGCTGATTCTGTCTGGGTGCCCTCCTCTCTGCGCTGATTCTGTCTGAGTGCCCTCCTCTCTGCGCTGATTCAGCCCGAGTGCCCTCCTCTCTGCGCTGATTCTGCCCGAGTGCCCTCCTCTCTGCACTGATTCAGCCCGAGTGCCCTCCTCTCTGCGCTGATTCAGCCCAAGTGCCCCCCCTCTCTGCTGATTCAGCCCGAGTGCCCTCCTCTCCCCGCTGATTCAGCCCGAGTGCCCCCCTCTCTCCGCTGATTCAGACCGAGTGCCCTCGTCTCTCCGCTGATTCAGCCCGAGTGCCCCCCTCTCTGCGCTGATTCAGCCCGAGTGCCCTCCTCTCTGCGCTGATTCAGCCCGAGTGCCCCCCTCTCTGCGCTGATTCAGCCCGAGTGCCCTCCTCTCTGCGCTGATTCAGCCCGAGTGCCCCCCTCTCTGCGCTGATTCAGCCCGAGTGCCCTCCTCTCTGCGCTGATTCAGCCCGAGTGCCCTCCTCTCTGCGCTGATTCAGCCCGAGTGCCCTCCTCTCTGCGCTGATTCTGCCCGAGTGCCCCCCTCTCTCAGCTGATTCAGCCCGAGTGCCCCCCTCTCTCCGCTGATTCAGCCCGAGTGCCCCCCTCTCTGCGCTGATTCAGCCCGAGTGCCCTCCTCTCTCCGCTGATGCTGCCCGAGTGCCCTCCTCTCTGCGCTGATTCTGCCCGAGTGCCCTCCTCTCTCCGCTGATTCAGCCCGAGTGCCCCCCTCTCTCCGCTGATTCAGCCCGAGTGCCCCCCTCTCTCCGCTGATTCTGTCTGGGTGCCCACCTCTCTCCGCTGATTCTGCCCGAGTGCCCTCCTCTCTGCGCTGATTCAGCCCGAGTGCCCTCCTCTCTCCGCTGATTCAGCCCTAGTGCCCCCCTCTCTGCGCTGATTCAGCCCGAGTGCCTTCCTCTCTGCGCTGATTCAGCCCGAGTGCCCCCCTCTCTCCGCGCTGATTCTGTCTGGGTGCCCTCCTCTCTGCGCTGATTCTGTCTGGGTGCCCTCCTCTCTGCGCTGATTCTGTCTGAGTGCCCTCCTCTCTGCGCTGATTCAGCCCGAGTGCCCTCCTCTCTGCGCTGATTCTGCCCGAGTGCCCTCCTCTCTGCGCTGATTCTGCCCGAGTGCCCTCCTCTCTCCGCTGATTCAGCCCGAGTGCCCTCCTCTCTCCGCTGATTCTGCCCGAGTGCCCTCCTCTCTCCGCTGATTCTGCCCGAGTGCCCCCCTCTCTCCGCTGATTCAACCCGAGTGCCCCCTCTCTGCGCTGATTCAGCCCGAGTGCCCCCCTCTCTGCGCTGATTCAGCCCGAGTGCCCCCCTCTCTCCGCTGATTCAGCCCGAGTGCCCCCCTCTCTGCGCTGATTCAGCCCGAGTGCCCCCCTCTCGGCGCTGATTCAGCCCGAGTGCCCTCCTCTCTGCGCTGATTCAGCCCGAGTGCCCCCCCTCTCTGCGCTGATTCAGCCCGAGTGCCCTCCTCTCTGCGCTGATTCAGCCCGAGTGCCCTCCTCTCTGCGCTGATTCAGCCCGAGTGCCACCCTCTCTGCGCTGATTCAGCCCGAGTGCCCTCCTCTCTGCGCTGATTCAGCCCGAGTGCCCTCCTCTCTCCGCGCTGATTCAGCCCGAGTGCCCTCCTCACTCCGCGCTGATTCAGCCCGAGTGCCCTCCTCTCTGCGCTGATTCAGCCCGAGTGCCATCCTCTCTGCGCTGATTCTGTCTGGGTGCCCTCCTCTCTCCGCTGATTCAGCCCGAGTGCCCTCCCCTCTGCGCTGATTCAGCCCGAGTGCCCTCCTCTCTGCGCTGATTCAGCCCGAGTGCCCCCCCTCTCCGCTGATTCAGCCCGAGTGCCCTCCTCTCCCCGCTGATTCAGCCCGAGTGCCCCCCTCTCTCCGCTGATTCAGACCGAGTGCCCTCGTCTCTCCGCTGATTCAGCCCGAGTGCCCCCCTCTCTGCGCTGATTCTGCCCGAGTGTCCCCCTCTCCGCGCTGATTCAGCCCGAGTGCCCTCCTCTCTCCGCTGATTCAGCCCGAGTGCCCTCCTCTCTCTGCTGATTCAGCCCGAGTGCCCCCCTCTCTGCGCTGATTCTGTCTGGGTGCCCTCCTCTCTCCGCTGATTCAGCCCGAGTGCCCTCCTCTCTGCGCTGATTCAGCCCGAGTGCCCCCCTCTCTGCGCTGATTCAGCCCGAGTGCCCTCCTCTCTGCGCTGATTCAGCCCGAGTGCCCTCCTCTCCGCGCTGATTCTGCCCGAGTGCCCTCCTCTCTCCGCTGATTCTGTCTGAGTGCCCCCCTCTCTGCGCTGATTCAGCCCGAGTGCCCGCCTCTCTGCGCTGATTCAGCCCGAGTGCCCTCCTCTCTGCGCTGATTCAGCCCGCGTGCCCTCCTCTCCCCGCTGATTCAGCCCGAGTGCCCTCCTCTCTCCGCTGATTCAGCCCGAGTGCCCCTCTCTCTCCGCTGATTCAGCCCGAGTGCCCTCCTCTCTGCGCTGATTCTGCCCGAGTGCCCTCCTCTCTCCGCTGATTCTGCCCGAGTGCCCTCCTCTCTGCGCTGATTCAGCCCGAGTGCCCTCCTCTCTGCACTGATTCAGCCCGAGTGCCCTCCTCTCTCCGCTGATTCTGCCCGAGTGCCCTCCTCTCTGCGCTGATTCTGCCCGCGTGCCCTCCTCTCCCCGCTGATTCAGCCCGAGTGCCCTCCTCTCTCCGCTGATTCAGCCCGAGTGCCCCCCTCTCTCCGCTGATTCAGCCCGAGTGCCCTCCTCTCTGCGCTGATTCTGCCCGAGTGCCCTCCTCTCTCCGCTGATTCTGCCCGAGTGCCCTCCTCTCTGCGCTGATTCAGCCCGAGTGCCCTCCTCTCTGCACTGATTCAGCCCGAGTGCCCTCCTCTCTCCGCTGATTCTGCCCGAGTGCCCTCCTCTCTCCGCTGATTCTGCCCGAGTGCCCTCCTCTCTCTGCTGATTCTGCCCGAGTGCCCTCCTCTCTCTGCTGATTCTGCCCGAGTGCCCTCCTCTCTCCGCTGATTCTGCCCGAGTGCCCTCTTCTCTGCGCTGATTCAGCCTGAAGCTGAATCTGCTCTAACATTTCCCTCCCTTTTCGCTCGGATGGGGTGGGGGGGGGGTGTGTTGGAGGTGAGAGTCTTTGTAAAAAGTGTTTGTTGATGGAATCTTGTCAAAGAATGTTGTTTATGGTTCACGTCTTTTATATTCTTTTGTATGAAATATAAATATTTCATAAAAATAATTTCCAAATAAAACACCTGAAATGAAGCCTGCATTGGTTTTCGAAAACAGTCTCCAGACAATGTAAGTCTCTGAAACACAAGGATTTTCAAAGATCAGACACAGACTTTGATGCCAAACCAACAAAAGAAATTAGAAGACAGATTCAGGGGAAAAAGGCCGTTCACTGTATTTAATTTCGACCTCCTGGCTTCGGCAGCGTTCCCTCCCTAAACCCCCCCCCCCCCCCCCCCCGTTATGTTCTTGTTCAGAGACAATTACTGAGTCGGCGTTCTGAAGAACATCTAGTTCAAGACTAGTCAATTTATTTATACTATAAGAAACGTGAGTCGGAAACTAATGCTATTAAACTAGAACTAACGCAAACACAGCTGACCACGATGCATTCCCCTCCAGACTCCCTCCAGGATACAGTGTCACGTGCTGTTACTTGCCTGACACCTACTGGTGGGAGGCTATACTTATTTGCATATACACATGCTTATGCATATCATTACAACCCAACACCTCCCCCTCCACCCCAACCCCCCGCCCACCCCCACTCCCCCTCCCACCAAGACCACACCTACATTCATTTCGTGAACTGAGGAGCTCGGCTGGCCAGTGCAGGAAGAGATCCACCCTGATCTCTTGACCTCCCAAAGGGACCCACAACGGCCCAACGTATTGATTAGGAGGTACATGAGCCCCGCTCTCACCCCCCGCCTCATAAGGGTAGGGTACCCCCGGGCCCAATCGCCAGCACGGGTAAGGTGCCACCTGGGGACCTTAGCTCTGGCACCCTGGCAGTGCCACCTGGGCACCCTGGCAGTGCCACCTGTGCACCCTGGCAGTGTTGAGGCCACAAACAGATTAGCAACGACCTTATCAAATGACGGGTTAGGCTGGAGGGGGGCAAATAGCCTACTCCTGCTTCTAATTTGTATGTTTCAACCCCCCCCCACCCCCATCCACACCATGGGTACACCATCACCTGAAAGCCCCTCCAAGTCACTCCCCACCATCCTAACCAGGAACAATATCACTATTCCTTTGCTGTCACTGTGTCAAACTCCAGAAACTCCGTTCTTAAGAACACCGTGGATCTACTTACACCACATGGACTGCAGCGGTTCATAAAGGCGGCTCACCACCACCTTCTCAAGGGGCAATTAAGGATGGGTAATAAATGCTGGCCTGGTCAATGGCATCCAGAAATAAAAAGGAAACATTAGAAATAATTTAATGTGTCAGTAATAAGCCGAGCAGGTCTGACTACTTTCAGGTGAACAAAGTGGTTCCAGGAAATGGTAGGTGATGCCAGAGGAGGATACAGGAGATCTAAATAGTCAAACTGCAATAGATTGGAAGCATGATTTGTGCTCACTGGAACTCAGGGTTGTAGCCAGTGATTTTTCCAAATAGTAAATTTGACCCAAAATCTCCACATTTTCACAATAACAGCAAAGGGAAACTCAAGTTGGCGCTACGTCCTGCCACGCCATTGTCTGTTGCTACACTTGCTCCACCTCTACCCATTGGTGTGCTTATTGAAAATCAAATTGAAATGCAGGTCCTCGATCACAGATACTTTCATGCCCTGACTGGCAACAATATCGCTGTTCCTTCTCTGTCGCTGGGTCTAAATCCTGGAACTCCCTCCCTAACAGCACTGTGGGTGCACCTACACTACATGGACTGCAGCAGTTCAAGGGGGCAGCTCACCACCACCTTCTCCAGGGGAAATTAGGGATGGGCAATAAATGCTGATCTAGCCAATGACACCCACATCCTGTGAAAGGAGTAAAATAAAGTCCACATTAACACAATCAATGAACTTCTGCTGAACCAAAACTGGAGCGAGGTGATTTATACTGGGTTCATAGGGCTCAAAAGATCAAGAAGGTCTGGGAAGAGTGTCCTGCAGTCAGCGTCGCAGTGAGGCAGTCTGGGAAGGGTGTCCTGCAGTCAGCGTTGCAGTGAGGCAGTCTGGGAAGGGTGTCCTGCAGTCAGCATCACAGTGAGGCAGTCTGGGAAGGGTGTCCTGCAGTCAGCATCACAGTGAGGCAGTCCGGGAAGGGTGTCCTGCAGTCAGCATCATAGTGAGGTAGTCTGGGAAGAGTGTCCTGCAGTCAGCATCACAGTGAGGTAGTCTGGGAAGAGTGTCCTGCAGTCAGCATCACAGTGAGGCAGTCTGGGAAGAATGTCCTGCAGTTTAAAAAAAAGGGCAGCACGGTAGCATAGTGGTTAGCACAATTGCTTCACAGCTCCAGGGTCCCAGGTTCGATGCCCGGCTTGGGTCACTGTCTGTGCAGAGTCTGCACATCCTCCCCATGTATGCGTGGGTTTCCTCCGGGTGCTCCAGTTTCCTCCCACAGTCCAGGTTGCGCAGGTTAGGTGGATTGGCCATGCTAAATTACCCTTAGTGTCCAAAATTCCCTTTGTGTCGGGTGGGGTTACTGGGTTATGGGGATAGTGTGGAGGTGTGGGCTTGGGTAGGGTGCTCTTTCCAAGAGCCGATGCAGACTCGAGGGGCCGAATGGCCTCCTTCTGCACTGTAAATTCTATGATCTATAAGGTGCTGGTTTCCTAAATGTAACAGGGTTAATTTTTTTAATAGGCTTGGTTTGGGCAGGGTTGGAACTTGCCATTTGTCTGAATATTAAAGGCATGGGAATGTACTTAAAAATCACCTCAATGTCTCCAGCTTTCAGCAATGAACTTTAAACACATGCAACTGGCTGGCAAGTGTGTCTCCTCAATCAAGAGGGTATAATTAGCACAATTACATTTTGAAACCATGTCCTTGTGAACAATGCAGCCAGGTTTGTCAGAGGTTTACAGTTGCCATCGTTATTGGTATTTGTTGCCCTCTTTCAGTCTTTGGAGAATATCCTCACTGCTTCTTAAGCCAACGCTGAAAAGCTTTGTTCTCTCTTCCAGGGTGAAGCATCCAAACATATTGCAGCAGGTGGACGTCTTTGAAACACGCAAGGAATACTTCATTTTCCTGGAACTGTAAGTCAATTTACAGCAGAAGATAATGTAAAGACTATGGTAAAGGGGGGGGAGGGGGGACGGTTGCTGGGAAACCAATCGTGGAGGATTGCCTTCAGACAGACCGGTGGATCTCACCAGGGGGAAGGGCTGGAAAGTCCCTATCTGTGATCATGGGTGATTGAAGAACCTTCTTTACAGCCAGAAAGCTGTGGGTTCAAACCCCACTCCAGACATTTGATCACATCATTATTTCTGCATTCGTAGTACAATAAAGATCAGGAAAATATTCAAAATACAAGCTGTGATGCGGTGTTAAGAAATTAGGTAGGCTGAGAAGGAATTTCAAGAAGGATATAGCTCTGGGAGCTAAAGGGATCAAGGGATATGGGGGGGAAGGCGGGATCGGGGTATTGAACTTGATCATCAGCCATGGTCATAATGAAGGCGGAGCAGGCTCGAAGGGCCAAATGGTCTCCTCCTTCTATTTTCTATGTTTTTACGAGAGCAAGAAGTAGGGCATTGCGACAATCAGCTCCAACCTTAGAACAGCGATTTGGAACGTTGCAAAAGTGTTCCGGAATATTCCAACAAGTGTATGGAAGACAACGTCCTAATGTGTGCTTCCACTGCTCAGTGACCTCTTTGTCAATTCAGTACGATCTGAAGGAGTGCTATAAGACCCAAAGCTCAGCACAGCCTCAGACTGAAGGGACGATCCTTTAAAACAGAGATGAGGAGGAATTTCTTCAGCCAGAGGGTGGGGAATCTGTGGAACTCTTTGCCGCAGAAGGCTGTGGAGGCCAAATCACTGAGTGCCTTTAAGACAGAGATAGAGAGGTTCTTGATTAATAAGGGGATCGGGGATTATGGTGACAAGGCAGGAGAATGGGGATGAGAAAGTATCAGCGATGATTGAATGGCGGAGCAGACTCGATGGGCTGAATGGCCTAATTATGCTCCTATGTCTTATGGTGTTACACTGGAGAATCAGCTTGTGCTTCTATCACTGGGGTGAGGCTTCAACTTGCAAACTTCTGACTCGGGAGCAAGAGTAATGGCCCATGATGCATCTTCCGTACTTTATTGCTCCTCTAGCTGCCAGACCTAACCTATTTTACTTAATTTCTTACAACCAACCAGCCAGGTCAAACATTTGTTGAACAACCTCCCTATCGCAGCTAATCTCCCCCAGTGCTGGAACTGCCCAGTAAGGATCCATACTGAAATAGATTATCGGAGTGAGGGCTAAGTCTACTCTGCCCGATTGTAGTCTGCTGTTTGTTGTGTAGCTTTGTACACGTTGTTGAAAAAGAAGGCCCAATGGTGTCAAACCCCTCAGTGGGATCAATGACCACAAAGGGATGTGGAAAGCTTTTGAAATAACGTGTTTACTGCAGTATTCTGGAGACAGCCTCAGTGTGACAGGCCCTTGATGTATGATTCATTGCAGGTTCAAAGTACTTCTGATCCAAGGTTTTCTGTTGCTGTTTCCTTCCTCTAACTTTTTGTTTAAAAGCAACCTTGTTTTCCCAGAAAACTTTGAACATCACTGTGGTGAATGTGATTCGCACTGTATATAGTTGCCAATATCCCCATGTATATATGTTCGTTATCTACCCGTTGTAAGATCAATGCTGTATATAGTTGCCAATATAACTCCGTGTATATATGTTCACTATCCACCATTGTAAGTGCAGTTGCACTATCCAACCACCAGGGGGAGTCGCTCTGGGAGTACGCGAGAGTTTGTACTGGGCTCCTCCCTTGGCTCCGCCCAGGACGCCTCCCCCTGGGACCGATGTATAAAGATCAGTGCCTTAGAGCCAGCCTGCCAGTTCATCTGAAGTTCAACGACGAATATGCTGGCTCTGTTGTAAGTGTATTAAAGCCTCTGTTCAGATCCAACTACACGTGTTCGCTGAATTGATGGTTCCACCGATCGTTCCCAAGTTGGGAACGCCATTGAGTTTTCTTTTCAAATTTCAATTTAGGACATCAGTAACGCCTGTAAAACCCTCACACAGTGAGCCTGTTTTAGCTTTTTCCTGTGTACATAGGGGCACAAGTGAATCCTCAGATAATGTCCACTGTCTGCATATAAGTGGTATATAATTAACCAATTCAAGGGCAATTGTGAATGGCAATAAATGCTGGTCTAGCATGAGGTGCTAAGTCCCTGTCTCATGAATCCCCCACTCACCCAATAAACTGAACCACGTTCACCTACACTATAACCCATTGCATTTAATCTAAAATATTCATCCTTGTAGACCATAATGCATAGGAGAGAATTAGGCCACTCAGCTCATCGAGTCTGCTCTGCCATTCAATCATGGCTGATATTTTTCTCATCCCCATTCTCCTGCCTTCTCCCCATATCCCCGATCCCCTTATTGATCAAGAACCTATCTATCTCAGTCTTAAAGACACTCAGTGAATTGGCCTCCACAGCCTTCTGCGGCAAAGAGTTCCACAGACTCACCACCCTCTGGCTCATCTTCAAACGATCCTGCTAGTTTCTTACAACTCTTCCGGATCAGCGTTCCGTTCTCCGGGCTCCAGACTTATTGTGAACGGTGGCGCTCTGATCTCTGAACCAAAAGGTCACGGGTTCAAGTACCACGCCAGAAACATGTGCACAAGGTGTAGGTTTGCCATTAGATTTCTTTGTTGCTGTAAGGAGAAACATTATGGAGGTGTCCACACTCTGGATTCTTGTAAAACACAATGAGAGGTTTGTTCAGGGCGTTGTTCAATACAATCGAGAGAGCGATCTGCTCAAAGCCCGCACTGACCTCAGCACCCATAACGTGACGCAGAACCAGCAGGAATGTGATTCCCAGATACATGACACAACTGCAATGTGGTACTGAGGGAGAGCTGCACTGCTGCAGGTCCTGCTTTTTGGATGCAAGGTTGCAGCCTAAATTTATAAGAGCTCCAAACTTGGTTCTAGTCTGGAAGCCGGACGGCAAAGTTATGCCAGAACTGAGAAGCACAGGACTAATCCAAATAATCATCATCATCATTCGGGCAAACCACAGTCAGCTGTCCTGATGCAGCTCACGTATCTGGGCCTCCAGGTGCATCTACAGAGGAGATAGTGGGGAGACATAGACCCATAGGTTTAAGAACAATCTGGTTGCAGCCCACAGATTCTTTGTGGCATCTTTGAGAACTTTATTTATTTGTTTACAGGAAGTGAGCATTACTGGCTAAGCCAGCATTTAGTGCCCATCCCTAATTGCCCTTCAGAAGGTGGTGGTGAGCTTCCGTCTTTGAACCGCTGCAGTCCATGTGTTATATAGGTATACCCACAGTGTTGTTCAGAAGGGAGTTCCAGGATTTTGACTCTCCCCCCCCCCCCCCCCCCCCCCCCCCCCCCCCCCCCAGTGACAGTGCAGTAAGGGTGATATAGTTCCAAGTGATGATGGTGTGCGACTTGGAGGGGAACTTGTGTGAAGTGGTGTTCCCAAGCCACTACTACCCTTGTCCATCTAGATGGTAGTGGTCATGGGTTTGGAAGGTCATGTTGATGGAGCTTTGGGGAGTTACTGCAGCGAATCGTGTTCATGGTGGCAAAAGTGGATGTTGAAGGTGGTAAATTGGGTGCTAATCAAGCGGGTTTTATCATAGAATTTACAGTGCAGAAGGAGTCTGTGGTGAATGAGATTCACACGGCATTATAGTTACCAATGTCACTCTGTTCCAAGTAGATACATGTATCAATATTGTAAGTGCAGTTGCACTACCTGACCACCAGGGGGAGTTGCTCTGGGAGTACTCAAGAGTTTGTACTGGGCTCCTCCCTTGGCTCCGCCCAGAACTCCTCCCCCTGGAGCTGCTGTATAAAGATCCGTGCCACAGAGTCACCCAGCCAGTTCACCGAAAGTTCAATGGCTAACAGGCTGGCTCTGTTGTAAGTATATTAAAACCACTATTCTAATCCTACAAGCACGTGTCCGTAGAATTGTCAAGTCTGCACCGGCTCTTGGAAAGAGCACCCTACCCAAGGTCAACACCTCCACCCTATCCTCATAACCCAGTAACCCCACCCAACACTAAGGGCAATTTTGGACAATAAGGGCAATTTATCATGGCCAATCCACCTAACCTGCACATCTTTGGACTGTGGGAGGAAACCGGAGTACCTGGAGAAAGCCCACTCAGACACGGGGAGAACGTGCAGACTCCGCACAGACAGTGACCCAAGCCGGAATCGAACCTGGGACCCTGGAACTGTGAAGCAATTGTGCTATCCACAATGCTAGCCTGCTGCCCTACCGTTGCTTTGTCCTGGATGACGTTGAGATTCTTGAGTGTTGTTGGAGTTGCACTCATCCAGGCGACTGGCGATCAGCCCATCGTGCTCCATTGTGCCTTGTAGATTGTGGACAGACCTGGGAGAGTCAGAAGGTGAGTTACTTTCAGCAGGATTCCTAGCCTCTGATCTGATCTTGTAGCCATAGTATTTATATGGCTCGTCCAATTCAGTTTCTGGTAAATGGTATCCCCCAGGATGTTGGCAGTCGAATCATTTCAATCGTGCTCCTTTGTGTTCAACAAAAAACATTTTGGAAGTTTTGAAGCTTATTTTAAGCAGACTCCAGCATTCCATACGGATCACCGGTTGCACAACCCAAGACTGGTCTAAACAGATTTTGGAGCCCAAGTGGTAAGCCAGGGGCGTAGTGGTGTTGTCACTGGACAAGTAATCCAGAAATCCAGGGTAATGCTCTGGGGTCCTGGGTTCGATTCCCATCAAGGCAGATCGTGAAATTTAAATTCTATTAAAAAAACTGCAATTAGGAGTCTAATGACGACCGTGAAATCATTGTCAATTGTTGTAAAAACCCACCTGGTTCACTAATGTCCTTTAGGGAAGGAAATCTGCCATCCTTACCTGGTCTGGCCTACATGTGACTCCAGACCCACAGCAATATGATTGACTCTTAAATGCCCGTTGGGATGGGCAACAAATGCTGGCCCAGCCAGCGACGCTCACATCCCATGAATGAATAAAGAAAAAATGGGCAGCACGGTGGCGCAGTGGTTAGCACTGCGGCCTCACGGCGCCGAGGTCCCAGGTTCGATCCCGGCTCTGGGTCACTGTCCGTGCGGAGTTTGCACATTCTCCCCGTGTCTGCGTGGGTTTCGCCCCCACAACCCAAAAGATGTGCAGGTTAGGTGGATCGGCCGCACTAAATTGTTTCTTAATTGGAGAAAAAAATGAATTGGGTACTCCAAATTTATTTTTTTTTAAAGAAAGAAAAGTACAAAATGCAAGAAGGAATAAAGCCCATGGAAATTGCGCCTAAAAACAAAGACCCCAATAAATTTAGCAATGATCCAAACATCCTTTCAGAAGGCAGACAGGTCTCTACATCACTAATTCATTATTATTGCAGCTGTTATAGAGTGATAAAATTGGTGCAATAGTATTGTCAATTATGAGCAGATAATTTCCTGGAGGTTTAACTATATCACCCATCATTGGGCACAGGCTCTAATACAACCAATCAATGTGTTATCCAAACTATACACGCATGGTTGGCAAAAGGCAGGTTTGAAGTAGATAATATAGAAATTGTTGACAAGATGATCAGAGATCAGCTATTACCTCGAAGCAATTGCGGCTCCAACTCATGCAATTACAGTTATAACACTGCTCCTGAACTCAGTTAGACATTTATGACTAGTTACTCAACAAAGAGAACCAAACTTGAACTGTCTTAAAACACATCTTAAGTAGAAATGTACCAGAAAATGACTGGCTGCCCCAGAGAGTCCCAAACTCCCTGGACTATATGTCCAGAATGTTCGGAAAGTTGGTGGGGGAGGGGGTCTTGCCGACCTCTCCAGAGTTGAACCGGGCCCATTGGTCACTGAGGCAGCAACCCAGATCTGGATTGGATTGGATTGGATTTGTTTATTGTCACATGTACCGAGGTACAGTGAAAAGTATTTTTCTGCAAGCAGCTCAACAGATCATTCAGTACATGGGAAGAAAAGGGAATAAATGAAAATACATAATAGGGCAACACAAGATATACAATGTAACTACATAAGCACAGGCATCGGATGAAGCATACAGGGGTATAGTGTTAATGAGGTCAGTCCATAAGAGGGTCATTTAGGAGTCTGGTGACAGTGGGGAAGAAGCTGTTTTTGAGTCTGTTCGTGCGTGTTCTCAGACTTCTGTATCTCCTGCCCAATGGAAGAAGTTGGAAGAGTGAGTAAGCCGTGTGGGAAGGGTCTTTGATTATGCTTCCCGCTTCCCCCAGGCAGCGGGAGGTGTAGATGGGGTCAATGGATGGGAGGCAGGTTCGTGCGATGGACTGGGCGGTGTTCACGACTCTCTGAAGTTCCTTGCTGTCCTGGGCCGAGCAGTTGCCATACCAGGCTGTGATGCAGCCCGAGAGGATGCTTTCTGTGGGGAACCACCTCGAGCCGATCATAATCAGTTTTCATAGATACCTGGTTGAGGAGCGGGGCAAAGGACCATCGAGAATGTAGATAGAAGGGCCACATGATCAGAATATACCAAGGTGTTGGGGCAGAGCTAGAGATAAGGTATGCAGCGTTTAATAAGGCCACGGCCGTGCTGTACTAGAGTAACGTGAGGTTTAGTGTGATGTTTATTTTCCTCTGTTGTTCAGTATTAAAGTTTGGTTTGGGCAGGGGAGCTGATCATTAATATATTATTTAGTTCACATTGATTTCTACCCTGTGCAGGGTGTCACCCTGCTAGCAGTTTAGCTAGTTAACAGGCAGAGGGGAGATTTCCGCAGCTTGTTAATGATGGGGCGGGGGTGCGGGGGGTGTTCATGAAGGTTAGGTTTTTGTTT
Source organism: Scyliorhinus canicula (assembly GCF_902713615.1). Taxonomy (NCBI): domain Eukaryota; kingdom Metazoa; phylum Chordata; class Chondrichthyes; order Carcharhiniformes; family Scyliorhinidae; genus Scyliorhinus; species Scyliorhinus canicula. Next base: position 15,095,350 of record NC_052156.1, on the reverse strand, counting down.
CTGTTTTGTTTGGGATTGGGGGCGGAGAAGTGGGGGGAGAAGGGTGCTCGTTCTTCTATTGGATGTTTGTTTGGTGTTCAGGGTGGGGTGGGGCTGAGCTGGGAGGGGGAAGGGGATGGGGAGGAAGGGGGGGGTAGACTGGTGACGGTAATGATTCCTTTGTTTTTGAACGGGCTTGCAGGGGGATGTGTTTTGGATCCGAGGTTGGATAGGTCGAGTCCTAAATCTCGGAGTCCATCTGGGGTGACAAAGGAGTAATTGATGTTCATGGGACAGATGCCCGTGGGTAGATCCGTGGAGATTTAGGTTTCCGTGATGAGGAGTGTGTTTGTTTTTTGCACATCCATTGGGTTTACTCCCAGATTGACGTCTTTGGAGTGGGTAGGTCTCCTCTCTGGGATGAGGAGGGCGGGGTACATGGCGATCGCTATCTTGGATCAAGCTCTCCATTTTGTCGACCCGATGTTGGAGACGGGCCGCTCTCAGCAACCCCCGTGGAGATTGAGCATGGCTTTGCTTGCACATGAGAGATTTGTGAGCGGGTGTCCTCTGCCATTGGCGAGTATATTGAGTTCAACAGGAATGAAGTGGTCTAGCCTTCCACACTCTGGGAAGCCATGAAGACAGTTATTGGGGGGAGGGGGTGATAATCTCTTACAAGGTGCATAGGAACAAATCGTGGAAGGTCAAGAGGTAGAGGCTGGTCGACTTCATTCTTGAGGTGAACCGCAAGTAATCAATCTCCCGGACACTGGAGTTATTGGCGGACAAAAAGGAATTGCAAATGGATTTTAAATTGTTGTCAATGGGTAAGGCAGTGAGATAGCTGCAATGCTCAAGGGGGACTTTTTATGAGTATGGGGAGAAGGCCAGTCGCCTGTTGGCTCACCAGCTGCCTCCTGGGAGATAGTGCAGCTCAGGGACTCGAGTGGCAGGATGGTTTCAGCCCCAGAGAAGGTTAATGAGGTCTTTGAGGCCTTCTACCGTGGGTTGTATAAGACAGAGCCCCCGGAGGAGGGTTCATCAATAATGCAGTTTTTGGATGGGTTGACCTTGCCTGAGGTGGAGCAGGAGAGTAGGCAGGAGTTAGAGACACAGATAGGGTTGGAGGAGATCATGAACTGTATTCAGTTAATGCAGACGGGCAAAGCACCAGGTCCAGATGGGTTCTCCATTGAATTTTACAAACAGTTTGCTGGCCCATTGGCCCCACTTCTGCCGGATATGTTTAATGATTCCGTGTCCCGGGGGCTGTTGCCGGTCACATTGGCGCAGGTATCGATTTCCTTTTATCCTGAAAAAGGACAGATTGTTGACTAATGTGTTGGCAATGCGTTTGGAGCCCAGCCTGTGTGGGGTGATGTTGGAGGAGCAGACTGGATTTGTTCAGTGCTGACATTTGTCAGCCAATATTAGAAAACGTGCTAACTAATACCCTGAGTTCAGGATATTTTCAACTGAACAGAGGTACAAGGCAGGGTGTCTGTTGTCTCCGCTATTGTTTGCCTTAGCAATCGAGGCGCTGGCCATTGCATTGAGGTGGTAAACCGGGTGGAGGGGAATAGAGCGTGGGGAAGGAGCAGAGGGCGTTCTTATATGTGGATGATTTTTTACTATATATCACAAAGTCACGTGGGGGAGGTAATGGAAGTTTGGCTCCTTTTCGGGGGTACAAGCTGAATCTGGGCAAGAGTAAATATATTCTGGTGAACCCCCCCCCCCCCCCTGGGAGGGGAGCTGATCTGGGAAGGCTGCCGTTTCGTCCAGCCAGGACCAGCTTCCGATATCTAGGAATCATCTGATGGAGGGGATAAAGGCCGATTTGAAAAGTTGGGATGCCCTCCCTCTGACCTGAACGAGAAGGGTACAAACAGTGAAGATGAATATTCTCCAAGATTTTTTTTGCAGGATCTATGAATTGAAATCTACTTTCGTTTGGGCTGATAAGACTCTTTGGGTTTGTAGGACGCTTTGGCAGAGGAGGGGGGGTTGCACTACCTAATGTGTTCTGTTACTACTGGGCAGCAAATATTGATAAGGTGCGGGGGTGGCTCAGGGATCTGGACTCTGTGGGGGGTGGAGGGAGAAGGTTTTGTGCATAGTGTCGGGTCCAAAGACCCTGGTTACTGGACAACCCCTGGTTTCCCCTGCTAGATTCTCTTTCAGCCTGGTGGTTATAGCCACTTTGAAAATTTGGAATCAGTTTGCACAGCATTTTAAACTGGGCTCTATGTCACTGCAGGAACCATAGGTTTGTGCCGTCTGGGATCATTCAGGGCATGGGAGAGGAATGGGGTTAGAGAGGTTTAGGGACATGATTCTCCTTGAAGCAGAGAAGGCTGAGGCGAGATTTAATTTAGGTGTTCGTAGTCGAAGGCCACGATCGTACGGTCTCGTCGCACCTGACTTGGTGATGAGACAGGGCCGTTAAATCTCACGAGAGGCCTCTTGCGAGATTTACAACACTCAGGACATTGAATCTCGCGAGACATCACAATCTGGATCTCGCTCTCACTGGCGGGATCCAGTTTGCATATCTAAGTGAGCAATTAATTTCACTTAAATATGTCTGCGCGGGAGGATTCCAAAGCCCGGGATTGAACCCCCACACCCGGGAGACATCGCCGTGAATTCATTTAGCACTGATCTCTACAAACATGGCGATTGGAGGCATCTGGGTGGCCGGGCTCTGGGTAAGGAGGTATCCTGGCACCTCTGATGCCAACCGAGTGACTTGTCACTGCTGGTCTGGCACCTTGGCATGGCCACATTGACACGGCCACCTGGGCACCCTGGCAGTGCCACCCTGGCAATGCCACCTTGGTACAGCCAGCGTGTCCAGGTAGCACTGCCAGGGTGCCAGGCTGGCAGTGCCAAGGTGTCTGATGCCAGATTGTCCGTGCCGGCGATCAGGCCTGGGGGTGCCTGCTCATGAGGTGTGGTGAGGGGGGAATGAGGACCCCCCTAATCGGTAAGTTGGGGTGTTGGTTGGTTCCGGAGGCCGGGTTGGTGGCGGCATTTAAAAATGAGCTCATTGTTGTGGGAAATCCCGAGCCGAAATCTCGCTGACTCAAATCCTACTTTTGACCTCTCGCAAGGTTCAGCGGCCATTATGGGATTTGTGCCCATGGCTGACGCTGCCTTTGTCGACGGTTCGTAGCCAGGATTTGGAGCCAACAGTAGCAATGCAGCTCCGAGGGAAAACTGCTGCTGGGAATGGCAACTATATTATCTGACACCGACTTGCATTTAGTATTGAAGCACCGACCTGTTCCCAGCGAGAGGACCAGCTGTCCAGATCATGGTTTGCATGAAAATCTGATCATCCGGAAAATCAGCTCTCCGATGTCCCTCCCCACTTTGGTCTCGCTGCCATCCTGATTTGAGGTAGAAACAGGGTGGCAACTGCCTCCAACATCTGCAGTCAGTCAATACCTCCTGGACCATTTAAATGAGGTGGCTCAAGCTATGCCTGAGATTCCTCAAAGCAAATACAGAGCTCGACAACCCTGCGTAGCATTTCCTAAAAATCAATAACATTCCGGGATACAGCATATTCCAGCAAATTGAGAGATGGAGGAAATATTTGACATTTGGGGAAGTGGACCCGGGGTTTACGATGTGCAATTAGCCTTCCCTCTGTCCGATCTTTTGAGTGCAGGCTGCACTCAGTCTTACTGCTGCTTGATAACTTAACTGGTAGAAGTGGGCAGCTCAATGGTTATCTGAGAAACAAAACTGACAGTCGAGGGAAGTGGGAAAGATCTTCAGGCAGCTTCGAGCTTGACCGGCAGGCTTGGAACCAGGAGGCTGTCCGAAGGCCGGATCCTGCACACGGACACATGGATATACGTATCAGGAGCAGGATCGGCCAGAAATTGAGAGTTCCAACGGTGATGGTTCAGGTTTGAGGCTCTTGCTGCTTGCTCTGGACAACGGAGAGACCTCTAGTTACAACATGCACCTCGGTGTGCCCCACCACCCCCAGGGCCTGATGCGTTCCTTTCTCCTGGGCCCTGAATGCAGGCAGTGATGTACCATCAATTGAATGCGAGACGAGTTGCTGAACAAAAGTATGGCTTTAATATACTAGATGTTAAGCCCTGCGGTTGATTACAGTAGAAGGACGACCGCCGGGAGTACTGGGTTTTTATATCCCGCTTCGACCAATCGGGGAGCCGTCACATGACTGGTCTCAACCAACCGGTCGAGAGGCACATGACCGACCAGGGCCAATGGTAAGCCGGTGTTCTGCACCAATGGCAGGCAGCTATGCTAATCATACCACCACAGGCAGCTCGGCCACTTACGAGAGCAACTAGTACAAGTGAGCACCAGCAAAGAGACCTGTGGCAAATCCAAGGTCCGAGCACTCCCCATCAGCTTCCCTTCTTGTTGACGATTGTACTATCTAACCCATGTCAGCAAGTTTGGTTACCATTGGCACAAGCAGTGCCTCATTAGTATTATTATTTTTATAATGGTATTTTATTCAGGTAACAAAAACTCCGTACAAATATTATCTCTTTTGTTTGTTGAGTTCCAAGCTTTGTGCCATAAAAGGGCATTGTTGTACAACTGTTACTGAGCGCCCGGGATCGACCTGAGCCTCTTCTTTCAATCTGGCCAGTTTACACGTGTGTGAGGGCAGGGTGCCACGCAGGCAGAGGGCGGGATTTTCCGGCCCGTCCCAGCAGCCGGATCACCCGGTCCTGCCGAAGGCCAACCCCCTTGGCGGGCTCCCTGGGGACGGGACGGGTGAGCCACACTAAACACTGTTGACATTGGTGGGACCAGAAGACCCTGTCAGTGGACATTGGCGAGTCGCTTCCACTGTCGAGAAAGTCCCACCCACCCTGTTTCAACCAATGGACAAATGTGGCCAGTGTCGATCAGCTGAAGGTCATGGACTGGGTATCCGAATGGGTGAAGGGATCTGAGAATAAACATTTATCTATTTATTTATTTTAGAATACGGTCTCCTTGGCCTTCCCACTGAAAGTTAGCTTGAATGTGTATTGCCAGGATTTCCAAGGTTGGTGTGTAATGATCTAACGTTATTTCAAGAGGGATGTGCTCATGTCTACCAAAGTCTACTTGTGTGTCAATATATTTAGTAGCCTTTAACTGCGTACTATTTTCCCCTCACTGATCATCAAGTTTCCAGAGCTCCATTGACTGCACTCTGCAGCCTAGACTCAATGGGTCTCATATCATTCACAGCATTCACGGCCAGAAGAAGAGAGAACGTTATTAATGCGGAGTAGGGACAGAATTGGTTCTAGCCGAGCGGCCTGAGGCACATCTGCTTTTAACTGAACACTTTCAGATAGGCAAACATTGTATCTAACACACTGAACGGTATTGAATGGAAGTAACATGAGTCACGTCCACCGACTCACGAACCAGTGAGCCGCGTATCGTATCCTTTGGAGAAGGCCCGCCGAATTGTGTGCCAATCAGGCATTTAACTGGGCAGCAGTGGGCCTTCCCAATGATCAAACACCCCGAGAACTATGGGCCAATCAGAGGCCGTCAGCTATGCATTGCTCAGCAGTGCCACTAATGGATCAGTGGCAATTGTTGGTAATGCACCCCACCTGAGGCCCAAGACTGCCGAGGGATCTTGGCCACAGGTGAGAGATGGCAGAATGTGTGGGGGGAGGGGGGTGGTGTTGGCAGCAAGGGAACGGAGTGGCTCTCAGTAGGCCCTCCCTTCCCAATGCCAGGTCCCGTGATTAGGCACTGAGGGGCCCTGCCCACTGAGGGACCTCAATTGGCAGCGGGGAAGGAAGGCAGTAGGGGCCCACCCACCACTCTCCTGCCCAATTAATGCCCCAATGCCCCCTGCCACCAAACCCGAATTTGGGGGGGGGGGGGGGGGGGGGGGTGTGCTAGGGAGGCATTAAATTCCACCCACTGAGAGCGCTCAGTACAGAATTGAGCCATCTACTGGACAAGAATCATTTCAACCCTTTCCCCCCCCTTGTGCCTCCTATTTTAAACAGGTTTGAGCTGCAGCTGCTCTGTGCTGTGACCTTAACAATGGAGTGCCGGCCGATGGAAAGGCTGACATTATCCTCACTGCCGTTCCACTGTTTGAAACTGATCCTGCAGCAAAGCGAGTGGAAGTTGATTTTGGTGCTGTTTGCGCTCCTGGGTTCCCTGACGCTGGTCCCACTGAGGAGCAATATGACAGAGTTGTCCTGCAGCATTGATCCAAGCTCCCCCTGCTGTGATAATCTAATTGCAAGGTCATGGGCATCAATCCAGGCTGGTAGCTGATAGTGAAGGGGGTGCGTTCAGTCAGACAAGCGCATGAGACCTCCGGTGGTGGCCAAGGAGTGAGTAGTCGCACCCAGGGCAGCTCTGATTTAAAGGCGTTGGTTTGAGCTCTTTCTCCCGAACGCGAGGGAATTTTGATGGGAAAGTCCCAGAGAGGAGTTCCACCAGTAACAAAAGGAGATGCAGGAAGGTCAATCGAAGGCCATCGAAGGCCATCCAGAAAGGATTAATGGAGAGATTTGAGAAGAGTCTGGAGGCACAGGGGTCACAGATTCGGGAGATGGAAAGGTGATATCTGACCACAGTGATCAGGTGGTGGCATTGGAAGCGGAGGTGCAGCTCTTGGGGACCTTTGCAAGTCGTTAAGTGCAAAGGTAGAGGAGCAGGAGAATAGATCCAGAAGGCAGAACCTGCGTATTGCTGGCCTGCCTGAAGGTATGGAAGGCAAGAGTGCTACGAGGTACGTCTCGAGGATGCTGGCGGGGCTGATGGCAGAGGGGGAGTTGCGCAGAGGTGGATAGGCCATACAAGTCCCTGGGGCAGGAGCCGAGAGTGGGGGAACGCCGCGGGCGGTGATTGTGAGGCTCCACAAGTTTGTGGAGAAGAAGGTCCTGCAGTGAGCCGGGGAGAAGCGGAACTGTGAATGGGAATTAAGGATGGAATGGAATTAATGTCCAAATCCATCAGGACATTGATTGGAGCGGAGCTGGCGAAAAGACGTTCTGGGTTCAACAGGGCCAAGGCAGTGCTTCACCGAAGGCCGGCCAAGTTTGGGGTGCTGTGACCGGCGAAACTGTGGGTGACATTTGAAAGCCGGGAGTAGCACTTTGAAACCCCAGAGGAGGTCAATGACTTCATTCGAGACCATAAACTGGGGGACAACTGAATGTTGATGGGAGGCGGAGGAGTGGGAACAAAGGAGTTTGGAAGGTGCGGGTAGTATGGGGGCTAGAGAGTGTGGAGGGGGGGTTCTTCTTGGGTGGAGTGATTTTGTTGTTGTGAGGTGGCCGGGTGGGGGGGAGGGGTGGGTGTTGGGGGAGGGGTTACGACGTGGCAGTATTGAAGTTGGAACGGGGTCTTGGATGGAGAAGAGGGCCATCTTGGATGGCCGGTTTACGGCAAAATTAAAGGGGCAGAACCGGAGGGGGAGGATGGCAGACGGTAGAGGGAGTGGAGGCACAAGCCTCTGATAAGGTTCATAGCATGGAATGTCCGGGAACTGAATGGGTCGGTGAAGAATTCTTGGGGCTTTGCGCACTTGAGGAGCTTGAAGGCGGAGGTGGTCTTTCTGCAGGAGACGCACCTCTGGGTGAAGGACCAGGTTAGGTTGAGAAAGGGATGGGTGGGTCAGGTATTTCACTTGGGGTTCAATTCAAAGTCGCAGGGGGAATGGCCATACTGCTGAGCAAAAGCAACGGTTTGTAGGTGCCAAGGAAGTGCGGGATCATGATGGATGGTACGTGATAATGAGCGGGGTGTTGGAGGAGATGCCGGTGGTGCTATTGAATGTTTATACACTGAATTGGAATGACGTGGGGTTTGTGAAGGAGTTGCTGGGAGCGATTCCGGACCTGGATACGCATCAGTTGATCATGGGGTGGTTGTAACTGCGTACTGGAGCCGAGGGTGGACTGATCGAGCCCCAAGTCAATGGGAAGGTTGAGGATTGTGAAGGAGTTGGGAGGGTTTATGGAACGGATGAGAATGGTGGAACCTTCTTCTTGTACGTGTCCATGGTATACTCCAAAATTGATTTATTTTTGTGGTGAGCTGAGAAGTGTTGGTGGGACTTAATTTGAAGCAGGAACAGAGGCCGGAATGGAGATTAGACTAGGGGCTTTTAGCAGACAAAGGGTTCTGTCATAAGGTGCGGTCAGTAATTAAGGACTATCTGGAGCTGAACCAGAATGGGTTGGTATCAGCGGTCACATTTTGGGAGGCATTGAAGGTGGTGGTTCGGGGGGGGAGATGATCTCATTCAAAGCACATGGAGATAGATAGATAGATAGAGAATAGATAGAGAAATACAGCACAGAACAGGCCCTTCGGCCCACGATGTTGCGCCGAACTTTTGTCCTAGGTTAATCATAGAATTTTGGACAATTTGTCATGGCCAATCCACCCAACCTGCACATCTTTGGACTGTGGGAGGAAACCGGAGTACCCGGAGGAAACCCACGCAGTCACGGGGAGGATGTGCAGACTCCACACAGACAGTGACCCAAGTCGAAATCGAACTTGGGACCCTGGAGCTGTGAAGCAATTGTGCTATCCACAATGCTACCGTGCTGCCCTTAAGAAGTTAACCTACACTCCCTTATTCTACCCTAATCCAAGTACCTATCCAATAGCCGTTTGAAGGTCCATAAATTTTCCGACTCAACTACTACCACAGGCAGTGCATTCCATGCCCCCACTACTCTCTGGGTAAAGAACCTACCTCTGACATCCCCTCTATATCTTCCACCATTTATCTTAAATTTATGTCCCCTTGTAATGGTGTGTTCCACCCGGGGAAAAAGTCTCTGACTATCTACTCTATCTATTCCCCTGATCATCTTATAAACCTCTATCAAGTCGCCCCTCATCCTTCTCCGTTCCAATGAGAAAAGGCCCAGCACCCTCAATCTTTCCTCGTATGACCTACTCTCCATTCCAGGCAACATCCTGGTAAATCTCCTCTGCACCTTTTCCAAAGCTTCCACATCCTTCCTAAAATGAGGTGACCAGAACTGCACACAGTACTCCAAATGTGGCCTGACCAAGGTTTTGTACAGCTGCATCATCACCTCACGGCTCTTAAATTCAATCCCTCTGCTAATGAACGCTAGCACACCATAGGCCTTCTTCACAGCTCTATCCACTTGAGTGGCAACTTTCAAAGAACAATGAACATAGACCCCAAGATCTCTCTGCTCCTCCACATTGCCAAGAACCCTACCATTAACCCTGTATTCCGCATTCAGATTTGTCCTTCCAAAATGGACAACCTCACACTTGTCAGGGTTAAACTCCATCTGCCACTTCTCAGCCCAGCTCTGCATTCTATCTATGTCTCTTTGAAGCCGACAACAGCCCTCCTCACTATCCACAACTCCACCAATCTTTGTATCATCTGCAAATTTACTGACCCACCCTTCAACTCCCTCATCCAAGTCGTTAGCAGAGGACAGCAGAGGACCCAGAACTGATCCCTGCGGTAAGCCACTGATAACTGGGCTCCAGGCTGAATATTTGCCATCCACCACAACTCTCTGTCTTCTATCGGTGAGCCAGTTTGTTATCCAACTGGCCAAATTTCCCACTATCCCATGCCTCCTTACTTTCTGCACAAGCCTACCATGGGGAACCTTATCAAATGCCTTACTAAAATCCATGTACACTACATCCACTGCTTTACCTTCATCCACATGCTTGGTCACCTCCTCAAAGAATTCAATAAGACTTGTAAGGCAAGACCTACCCCTCACAAATCCGTGCTGACTATCCCTAATCAAGCAATGCCTTTCCAGATGCTCAGAAATCCTATCCCTCAGTACCCTTTCCATTACTTTGCCTACCACCGAAGTAAGACTAACTGGCCTGTAATTCCCAGGGTTATCCCTATTCCCTTTTTTGAACAGGGGCACGACATTCGCCACTCTCCAATCCTCTGGTACCACCCCTGTTGACAGCGAGGACGAAAAGATCATTGCCAACGGCTCTGCAATTTCATTTCTTGCTTCCCATAGAATCCTTGGATATATCCCGTCAGGCCCGGGGGACTTGTCTATCCTCAAGTTTTTCAAAACGCGCAACACATCTTCCTTCCTGACAAGTATCTCCTCAAGCTTATCAGTCTGCTTCACGCTGTCCTCTCCAACAATATGGCCCCTCTCATTTGTAAATACTGAAGAAAAATACTTGTTCAAGACCTCTCTTATCTCTTCAGACTCAATACACAATCTCCCGCTACTGTCCTTAATCGGACCTACTCTCACTCTAGTCATTCTCATATTTCTCACGTATGTGTAAAAGGCCTTGGGGTTTTCCTTGATCCTACCCGCCAAAGATTTTTCATGCCCTCTCTTAGCTCTCCTAATCCCTTTCTTCAGTTCCCTCCTGGCTATCTTGTATCCCTCCAGCGCACTGTCTGAACCTTGTTTCTTCAGCCTTACATAAGTCTCCTTCTTCCTCTTAACAAGACATTCAACCTCTCTTGTCAACCATGGTTCCCTCACTCGACCATCTCTTCCCTGCCTGACAGGGACATACATATCAAAGACACGCAGTACCTGATCCTTGAACAAGTTCCACATTTCACTTGTGTCCTTCCCTGACAGCCTATGTTCCCAACTTCTGCACTTCAATTCTTGTCTGACAGCATTGTATTTACCCTTCCCCCAATTATAAACCTTGCCCTGTTGCTCGCACCTATCCCTCTCCATTACTAAAGTGAAAGTCACAGAATTGTGGTCACTACCTCCAAAATGCTCCCCCACTAACAAATCTATCACCTGCCCTGGTTCATTACCAAGTACTAAATCCAATATGGCCTCCCCTCTGGTCGGACAATCTACATACTGTGTTAGAAAAGCTTCCTGGACACACTGCACAAACACTACCCCATCCAAACTATTTGATCTAAAGAGTTTCCACTCAATGTTTGGGAAGTTGAAGTCGCCCATGACTACTACCCTGTGACTTCTGCACCTTTCCAGAATCTGTTTCCCAATCTGTTCCTCCACATCTCTGCTGCTATTGGGGGGCCTATAGAACACTCCCAACAAGGTGACTGCTCCTTTCCTATTTCTAACTTCAACCCATATTACCTCAGTAGGCAGATCCCCCTCGAACTGCCTTTCTGCAGCTGTTATACTATCTCTAATTAACAATGCCACCCCCCCACCTCTTTTACCACCCTCGCTAATCTTGTTGACACATCTATAACCAGGGACCTCCAACAACCATTTCTGGCCCTCTTCTATCCAAGTTTCCGTGATGGCCACCACATCGTAGTCCCAAGTACCGATCCATGCCTTAAGTTCACCCACCTTATTCCTGATGCTTCTTGCATTAAAGTATACACACTTCAACCCATCTCCTTGCCTGCAAGTACTCTCCTTTGTCATTGTTACCTTCCCCACTGCATCACTACGTGCTTTGGCGTCCTGACTATCGTCTACCTTAGTTGCTGGACTACAGATCCGGTTCCCATTCCCCTGCCAAATTAGTTTAAACCCTCCCGAAGAGTACTAGAAAACCTCCCCCCCAGGATATTGGTGCCCCTCTGGTTCAGATGCAACCCGTCCTGCTTGTACAGGTCCCACCTTCCCCAGAATGCGCTCCAATTATCCAAATACCTGAAGCCCTCCCTCCTACACCATTCCTGCAGCCACGTGTTCAACTGCACTCTCTCCCTATTCCTAGCCTCGCTATCACGTGGCACCGGCAACAAACCAGAGATGACAACTTTGTCTGTCCTGGCCCTTAACTTCCAGCCTAACTCCCTAAACTTGTTTATTACCTCCACACCCTTTTTCCTACCTACATCGTTGGTACCAATGTGCACCACGACTTCTGGCTGCTCACCCTCCCCCTTCAGGATCCTGAAGACACGATCAGAGACATCCCTGGCCCTGGCACCCGGGAGGCAACATACCTTTCGGGAGTCTCGCTCGCGACCACAGAATCTCCTATCTATTCCCCTAACCATTGAATCTCCTATTACTATTGCTTTTCTATGCTCCCCCCTTCCCTTCTGAGCCCCAGAGCCAGACTCAGTGCCAGAGACCTGGCCGCTGGGGCCTTCCCCCGGTAGGTCATCCCCCCCAACAGCATCCAAAACGGTATACTTGTTTTGAAGGGGAATGGCCACGAGGGATCCCTGCACTGTCTGCCTGTTAGTTTTCTTTCCCCTGACTGTAACCCAGCTACTCTTGTCCAGTACCTTTGGTGTGGCTACCTCCCTGTAACTCTTCTCTATGACCCCCTCTGCCTCCCGGATGATCCGAAGTTCATCCAGCTCCAGCTCCAGTACCTTAACACGGTCTCTGAGGAGCTGGAGTTGGGTGCACTTCCCGCAGGTATAGTCAGCGGGGACACCAGTGGTATCCCTCACCACCCACATCCTACAGGAGGAGCATGCAACTGCCCTAGCCTCCATCCCCTCTTACTTTACAGAATTAGCTGCCCTGTGGACCAACTGGACCTCCGCCCTCCGGCTCTGCTCCCAGTCAGCTGTACTCTAAACTCCTGGTTCCCTTCACGCTCTTTGATAAATATAGGAGAAGGAGGGAGAAGTATGGGCGGTTATAGATGAGGGAGTCGAAGGAGATAGGGAGCATTCGAGGGCCCCCACCAAGGAGGGGCTGGTGAAGAGAAATACGTTACAGGGGCAGTTCGACAGGCTGACGACGGGTAAGGCTGTTGGGCAGCTATGGAGGGCGAGGAGGGTGCAGTATGAATATGGGGAGAAGTCAAGCCGCATGCCATGCCATCAGCTACGGAGGGCGAGGAGGGTGCAGTATGAATATGGGGAGAAGTCAAGCCGCATGCTAGGCCATCAGCTACGGAGGGCGAGGAGGGTGCAATTTGAATATGGGGAGAAGGTAAGCTGCATGCTCGCCCATGAGCTACAGAGGCAGGCGACGTCCAGAGAAATCCTGACAGTGTGGACAGGGAAGGGGGAGGGAGTGGCAGAGCCGGGGAGGATAAATGAGGTGTTCAGAGGGTGCTTTGAGAAGTTGTATAGGGCCGATCCGGTGCTGAGGAAGGGGACATGGGGCGGTTCTTGCATATGCTGGAATTCCCACGGCTGAATGAGGAGATGAGGCAGGCACTGGAGGAGCCCTCAGGGTTGAGAGAGGTGGTGGAAAGCATAAAAGGGATGAAGTCGGGGAGGCCCCAGGGCCGGGCAGTTACCGGCCAGAGTTCTATACGAATTTTGCGACGGAGCTGGCATTGATGTGTTATCTGTGTTGGTCTAACATCAACTGCAACTGGATGCAGTAAAACGAGAAACAGGCTTCCGACACAGGAGATGGTCCAACACAGTTTTATTGAACCTGTTGATTGCTGTACATAATCTGCTGTGGGTTGACACTCTATTAACCTAACTGATAACCTCCTACTGGCTTGACCAGACTAGCTCTCTATCACATGGTGATGATGTTCATTGGCCTGTGCACTGCGACTATATCCCTGGCCACGTCCTGTGAGAGAGGGAGAGCCTTAATGCCCTGTGGGCTTTATAGTGGTGGTGTCCTGTCTGGTGATTAGTTGTTCTGTGTCGTGTGTGTTCATTGGTTATCCTGTGTGTCAATCACTGCCTGTCTGCATCTCATGATATACATGAGTGGATATTATGACATCTCCCCCTTTCAAAATAAATTTTGGAACGCGGCTGAAGATGCATGCATAACTATGTACAAGTGGGAAATGAATGACCATATGTATATGGGAAGGTGTCTATCGTGCAGATATAGAGCAAACTGAACAACATTTACAAGATTTATGTCTATAGATTCAGTCTTTTTGGTGGGCGACAAATTCTCGCCAATCGCCTCAGAGGTGGAGGGGGGGACGCCGGCACCTGGACAGGCGGGATGGCTGCCATCTTGGTGGCCTTGTGGACAGGTGGGATCGCTGCCAGATCGGTGGAGCGGACCTGCATAAGGCCGCGTAATGCCCAAGCTTTCCACACTGTATACATCGCCTTCCTTTGGCTGGACATTGCCGCTTTAAATGGGCGGAGCCACAATTTGGACACGTCATGACGCTGACGTCAGCGCGTTCCATGCGCCATCGCGCATGCACAGTGCGGTCGGCCGACTTCCGCACATACGCATCGGGGTCTTCGACCTCGTCGTCCACCCGGTCGTGGCGCACGTGTGTAGGGACCCGGGAAAAGCGCGCGAAACGGCCACTCTCCCTGATACTCAGGCCTTGCATTTTTGCGATGGCCTGCACTATTTCTGCCTCCTGGGAGACTAGTTTTGCATTTTCTGCCGCCCTGATGCGGGAGTAACAATTCCTGGCATGTTCATGGACAACGCACATTTCAATGGCGACGAAAAGGGTCAACTGTTTGATTTTGAGGAGCTGGTCCCGCAGGGAGTCGGACTGGACCCCGAAAACAATCTGATCCCGGATCATGGAATCAGCCGTCGAGTCATAATTACATGACTGCACTAGGATGCGGAGATGGGTCAAGAAGGGCTAAAAAGATTCATCCTTACCCTGAAGCCTCTGTTGGAAAATGTACCGTTCATAGCTCTCATTCACCTCAATGTCGCAGCGGTTGTTGAATTTCACCAGAACCGTCTTGAACTTCATCTTGTCTTCGCCATCGGCAAACGTGAGCGAGTTGTAGATATGGATGGCGTGATCCCCGCAGTCGACAGGAACAGCGCGATCTTTCGGGCATCCGATGCTGCCTCGAGGTCGGAGGCCTCGATATACAGGAGGACCTTCTGTTTGAAGACTTTCCAGTTGGCGCCGAGGTTGCTGGAGATCCGGAGTTGCGGAGGAGGTTGGATCTTTTCCATGCCGCTGGATGGCTGCGTGCTGGTCGTTGCAGATTCACTCGTGGTAGGTTCATTAGAGTTAATAGCTCTCTGGTACCATGATGTGTTATCTGTGTTGGTCAAACATCGACTGCAACTGGATGCAGTAAAACGAGAAACAGGCTTCCGACACAGGAGATGGTCCAACACAGTTTTATTGAACCTGTTGATTGCTGTACATAATCTGCTGTGGGTTGACACTCTATTAACCTAACTGATAACCTCCTACTGGCTTGACCAGACTAGCTCTCTATCACATGGTGATGATATTCATTGGCCTGTGCACTGTGACTATCTCCCTGGCCGCGTCCTGTGAGAGAGAGAGAGCCTTAATGCCCTGTGGGCTTTATAGTGGCGGTGTCCTGTCTGGTGATTGGTTGTTCTGTGTCGTGTGTGTTCATTGGTTATCCTGTGTGTCAATCACTGCATGTCTGCATCTCATGATGTACATGAGTGGATATTATGACAGGCACCACATTTGTTGGGGATGTTTAGCGAGGTGCTGGAAAAGGGGGCACTGCTGGAGACACTGATACAGGCGTCGATCATGCTGATTCCGAAGAAGGGGAAGGACCCACTAGAGTGTGGGACATATAGGCCCATATCACTGTTGAATAAAGATGTGAAAGTGTTGGCTAAGTTAGTGGCGGGGAGGATGGAAGGAAGCGTTCCAGTGGTGGTTGCAGAGGACCAACCGGGTTTCGTGAAGGGCAGGCAAATTTCCAGTAACATTAGGCGGTTACTAAATATGATCTTAATCCCATCAAAGGGTCGGGTACTGGAGATAGTGGCCTCTATGGACGTGGAGAACGCTTTTCAACCAGGTGGAGTCGCGGTACCTGTTCGCGGTTCTGGGAATGTTTGGGTTCGGGCCGACGTTTGTGGCGTGGGTGCGTCTGCTATACGTGGCCCCGGTGGCAAGTGTACGAACAATCGCGATGAGTTCACGGAGCTTCGGGTTGCACAGGGGCACGAGGCAGGGGTATCCGCTGTCGCCACTGCTGTTGGTGCTGGTGATAGAGCCCTTGGCGATAGACCTCAGGGGATCAACATAGTGGCAGGAGATTGCGAGGGTGAGTAGGGAACACCGGTTGTGGCTGTATGCCGACGACCTGCTGATGCTCGTGTCAGACCCACTGTGAGAGTATGTGGAGAATTCTAGGTTTAATAGAGAGGTTCGGGGCTATAAGCTGAATGTCGGAAAAAAGTGAGGTGTTTCCGGTGAATGAGGTGGGTCAGGGAGCCAGGGATATGTGGGGGTGTTGCCATTTAGGGTAGCCAGGGTTAGGCTCAGGTATTTGGGGATTCAGGTGATGGGGGAGTGGGCGACGATGCACAAATGGAACCTGACAAAGCTGGTGCAGGAGGTTAGGGAGGACTTTATGAGATGGGATACGTAACACCTGACATTGGCGGGGAGGATCCAGGTGGAAAAATGAACATTCTGCCATGGTTCCTATTTGTATTCCTGACCCTCCTGATCTTCATTCCTAAGGCCTTTTTCCGGAAACTGAACATAGTGATTTTGGAGTTGATATGGGCGGGGAACACACCTAGGGTGAAGAGGACCCAGCTACAGAGGCAGAAGAGGGAGGGCTGGGGTTACCCAATCTGCTGCACTATTATTGGGTGGCAAATGCAGAGAAGGTGTGGCGGAGGTGGGAAGGAGAGGGGCTAGAGTGGGTTCAGATGGAGGAAGAGTCCTGGAGGGGGTCCAGCCTGAGGTGACCACTGGCACTGAGGAGGTACATGGAGAGCTTGGTTGTACAGTCCACGATTCTGGTGTGGAACTAATTGAGGAGACACTTTAGGATGGAGGGGATGTCGTTGCTAATGCTGCTGTGTGGGAACCATGGGTTTAAGCTGGGGGAGACAGGTGACATGCATAGGAGGTGGAGAGCGTTGGGGCTGATGAGGGCGAGGGATTTGTACCTGGAGGTGAGGTTTGCAAGTCTGGAAAAGCTGCAGGAGAGAGTAGAGCTGTCGAAGGGAAGTGAATTCAGATATACGTAAATGAGGGACTTTGCGCGGAAGGTATGGGAGGATTTCCCAAGCTGCCAAAATATTGGAACGACTGCTGCTCCCGGATGTGGAAGGGGAGAGTAGGATTGAGGACATATACGAGAGCGGGGGGGGGGGGGGGGTGGGGGGGGGGGGGGGGGGGGGTGGAGTGCAGGTGGTGAGGATCAAGGAGCAATGGGAGGAGGAGTTGGGGGGGAGACGGGACGGGGAGTGTGGAGTGAGGCGATGCGCAGGGTGAATTTGGTCTCCTTGTGTGCGAGGATGCGTATGTTACAGTTTAAGGTGGTACACAGGGTGCACATGATTCAGACGAGTAGCTTCTTCCAGGGGTGGCAGATGAGTGCGCGACATGTGAGCATGGACCAGCAAACCACGTGCATATGTTCTGTGAGAAGTTAGAGAGGGCATGTTCGGGGCGCTAGTAAAGATTGTGGGGGTAGAGGTCGGGCTGGACTCAATGGTGGTGATTTTTGGGAGTGTTGGAAATTCCAGATCTGATGGAGGGAAGGAAGGCTGATGGTGTGGCCTTCGCCTCTCTAGTTGCCCGGCGAAGGATTTTGCTAGAATGGCGGTCGAGAATGCCACCAGGGTTGGCGGCCTGGCTGGGGGACCTGTACGACTTCCTCCAGCTGGAGGAGGTTAATGTTCAAAATGAGGGGATCAGCGAAGGGCTTTGAGACACGATGGGGACCATGTTTGAGGAATTGTTCGTCAAGAGGGAGGGGAGAGGCAGGGGTGAAAAGGATGGAAAACGTGTACAGACTGTAAACCGGGAGATGTGGTGAATGTTCTCTGAATGATTTATGTTTTTGTACTTTTGAATGTGTTTGGAATAAAGTATATCTTTTAAAAACCAGCACATCTCCCCCCCCCCCCCCCCCACCCCCCAAGCACCACCCCCCAGTTGCTGCAAATGTGACTTCGCCGCAGGGCTGCGCTTCTTAAAGCAGCAATGTGCTAAAATTGGCTGTGATGAATCATGGAACACAGAAGCTACTCACTTTGACTCACGCATCTGCCCTTTCCCCAAATCCCAGCGATATTTTTATTTTTCAAGCATTTATTCAATTCCCTATCGAAGACTATTGTTAACTCTGTATCCACCGCCTTACCCGCACTGCATTCCAAATCCTAACCGCTCGCTGCAATAAAAAACATATTTTCTCATGTCGTCTCTGCCGCTTCTGTCAATCAATTTAAACCTGTGCCGTCTGATTATTGACTCTCCAGCCTCCTGAAATCACTCCTGTACATTTACACTATCTAAAAGGATACACCAGAGTGTTTTGACCACGTCAGTTATTTCTATTGCATGTAAAAATGTTTGTAACTTTGCGATTTTAAAATTTGAAATTGATGAGTGTGGTCCTTGTCAACTGCACCACTCTATTTGACTCCTCAGCATTTTCCTGACTCCTGTCTCCAAAAGCGCATCAACAGAAGCTACTTAATTAATCTACTTGTTACTCACTTGCTCGCCTTCGCTGGTTATTTATTCCACATGCCTACTGCCCTTTATGGAAGAAGATTTTATTTGACCTTCTTCCTTATTTTTAGTCTCCTAGATTTTAAACTTACATTCGCTGCCGAAAATAAAATTCAGCGCTAAGACGTTCTGAATTGTTGCTAGCAAGGGCAGTTTGAATAGCTTCACCATTGGTGGCCGTGCCTTCAGTTCCCTGGGCTCCAAGCCTTTGAATTCCCTTTCTAAACCTCACTGCCTCTCTTTCTTCTTTTAAGACACTCCTTACAACCTGGTTCTTTGATCAAGCTTTTGGCCATCTTCCCCCCGATACCACCTTATGAGGCTCGACATCTAATCTTGCTTCATAATGCCCCCGGAGAAGCTCTTTGGGAAGTTTCATTATATTAAAGGTGCTGTATAAATAGTAGCCGCCGTTGTTATTATTCTCTGTCGGAGACCGCTGTTCAGTTAGAGTCCAGAGAAAGGTGTTACTTTACACACAATGCCAACTACTGATTTACGGCTATAACATCCTGCTGGGCGGGTTTAGCTCACTCGGCTAAATCACTGGCTTTTAAAGCAGACCAAGCAGGCCAGCAGCACGCTTCAATTCCCGTACCAGCCTCCCCGGACAGGCGCCGGAATGTGGCGACTAGGGGCTTTTCACAGTAACTTCATTGAAGCCTACTCGTGACAATAAGCGATTTTCATTTTTTCATTTCATCCAGTGTCCCACGTCCCCATCTCCAGCCAACATTTTACTTTATCAATTTAGAGCAGGGGTGGGAAAACTACGGCCCGCGGGCCGCATGCGGCCCGCCAAAGGTATTTCTGCGGCACACCAAGTCATTAAAAAAAAAAAAAAAAAAAAATTAATGGGGGGGGGGGGCTGTTGGGTTACTTACTGGTATAGGTTGGATACGTTGACTTGAGTAGGGTGATCATTGCTCGGCACAACGTCGAGGGCCGAAGGGCCTGTCTTGTGCTGTACTGTTCTAGGTTCTATATGAGGCGCCCAGAATCATAACCGGGTGAAGTAATTATTTTACTTAATATACTATGCGGCCCTTTGTGAATTGTGAATTTCTGAATGTAGCCCTTGCACGGAAAAGTTTGCCCACCCCTGATTTAGAGTGTCCAATTCATTTTTTCCAATTAAGGGGCAATTTAGCCTGGCCAATCCACCTACCCTGCACATCTTTGGGTTGTGGGGTGAAACCCATGCAGACATGGGGAGAATGTGCAAACTGCACACGCCGGGATCGAACCTAGCGCCGTGAGGCAGCAGTGCTAACCACTGCACCACCGTGCTGCCTTCTCCAGCCAACGTAACATGGACCTCAATTTGCAGCTAGAGGAAACTTCTAGGATTTAAGCACATCGCTCACGTAATGAGCCTTCTGAATATTAATCAATGCCTTGAGATAAATTACAGCATTAAGAGCCGAGCTCTTTTGAAAATCTCTTTTCTGACTTAAAAAATAAATTCTCATTTTCAGAAATTATTTGCTGCGTGGCACAAACAATGCTTGGCAGTTAATTGCCAGTCACCATCAACTGGTACACTCTCCATGGCAAGACTTTTACCAATCAAAGTCTACTTGCCAACCAATCAGCATTCTCATCACATAGAGTATAAATTCTTGTTTCCCTTGATACTGGTATTCTTGCAAATTGACCTGATGAGTGCAAGATGAAAAGCTTCGACATGCCTCTTTTTTCAGCGATATTCAAGTTCTGTACGACCAAACAACAATAACTTTCTGGTATTTGTTTGAACCCTAAGGCCATGCCTTATTGTAAAGACACAGCTCTTTATCTTACAGTGTCTTGTGGCAGACAAAGGGGATGTACTGAAATAATAGATCTGTTTTCTTCTCAAAGCTTAACGCCTATGAGATATCAAAAGGAATTATTTTTTTAATACATTTTTTTAATTGGGTTTTTGAACAAAGTATATTTACCGTTATGTACACAGAATAAGAAATTTTATATATATACATATATAGAAGAGAAGGGCAAACCCAAACATACCAAAAAAAGTAATAATAACTGGTAGGTTATCGTGCAACAGCTCAACAGCAGTAACTATGTACAACTGGCAAAATTATTTACAACACATAAGTAGGCAACTGTTTGTGTGGGGGGGGGGGGGGGGGGGGGGTGGAGACTGGGGAGGTAAATATACATTTGGGTGCCGGAGAAACAATTACAGAGGGCAATACTCAAATGGGTTGGGTGTTGGTGTTGTCACTTGCTTCTCCCGGAAGGATCTCGCTGTCGTTGTCGTCTCCCACTCACCTCCGCTTCAGCTATTCGTCCCGTCTTTCACCTGGATTCTACTTGCTCTTTGTTCCTGGAGATGCCAAGTTTGTTATCGTATCCCATGCCCACCTTCCGGCTGCCATTTCCCTGCCTCCCCACACCCCCCCCCCCCATCTCCCTGGTTCTCCTCTCTTGTTCCCCTCCCCCACCCCCCACCCCCCTCCTGTGGTTTGCCTTTCTTTCCTCTTAGATTTAGCTGTCCCTTCCCCCCTCTCCCAGTCTATCTCTCCCTCTCATGCCTTGGCTACTCTCCCCTGATTCCTGGCTACCTGGCTATTCTTCTGCTTGTTCGTTGGCCACAAACAGGTCCCGGAACAATTGCATGAATGGCTCCCACGTTCTGTGGTAGCCTCTGTCTGACCCTCGGATGGCGAATTTGATTTACTCCATTTGGAGAGATTCCGAGAGGTCGGACAGCCAGTCTGCAGCTTTGGGTGGTGCTGCTGACCGCCAGCCAAACAGGATTCTACGGCAGGCGAGCAGGGAGGCAAAGGCAAGGGTGTCCGCCCTCCTCCCCAGGAATAGCTCTGGCTGGTTCGAGACCCCCAAGACGCCACTTTCGGGCATGGCTCCACCCTCATCCCCACCATTTTGGGCATAGCCTCGAGGAAGGCTGTCCAGTACCCTGCAATTCTGGGGCAAGACCTGAACATGAGGGCGTGGTTGGCTGGTCCTCCTTGGCACTGTTCACATCTATCCTCCACCTCCGGGAAGAAGCTACTCATACGAGTTCATGTTAAGTGGGCTCTATGTACCACTTTTAGCTCCAGAGTCCCCACCCTATTTCAATCTCCAGGTCCTCCTCACATTTCTTTCTTGTTGCGTCCAGTACGGTGTCGGCCCTTTCTACCAGTCGGGCATACATGTCGCTACAGTTTCCTGTACCTAGTATGCTTGTGTCCAGTAACTCTTCTAGTAATGTCTACCATGGCGGTTGTGGGTACGTCCTTGTCTCCTTTCGTTGGAAGTTTTTGAGTTGTAGATACCTTAGCTCATTCCCCCTGGCTAGCTAGAATTTCTCTGTCAGTTTGTCCAGTGTTGCGATCCTGCCGTCCGTGGATCAAAAGGATTTGATCTCTGGATGTGGGTGACACATGTCAGGCATTGTCCACATTCATCGTCCATCCCTAGTTGCCCAGAGAAAGTGGTGGTGAGCTGTCTTATTGAACCACTGCAGTCCATGTGGTGTAGGAGCACCCACAGTGCTGTTAGGGAGGGAGTTCCGGGATTTTGACCCAGCGACAGTGAAGGAACAGCGAAATATTTCCAAGTCAGGATGGTGAGTGACTTGGAGGGGAAGTTGCCAGTTGGTGGTGTTCCCATGTATCTGCTGCTCTTGTCCTTCCAGGCGGTAGAGGTCCCCAGTGTGGAAGGTGGTTGGTGAATTGCTGCAGTGAACCTTGTAAGTGTTGCTGCTGGACTGATAGAGGGAGTGAATACTTTATCCTGGATGGTTTTGAGCTTCTTGAATACTGTTCGAGTTGCAAGTGGAGAGAGTATTCCATCACAAGGCGGCATGATGACCCAGTGGTTAGCACTTATGCCACACAGCGTCGGGGCCTGGGTTCAGTTCTGACCTTGGGTGACTGTGTGGAGTTTGCACTTTCTCCCTGTGTCTGCGTGGGTTTCCTCCGGGTGCTCCAGTTTCCTCCCACGGTCCAAAGATGTTCAGGTTAGGTAGATTAGCCATGATAAATTGTCCCTTAGTGTCCAATGGTGAGGTGGGGTGATCTGGTCATGGGGATGGGTCGGGGAGTGTGGGCCTAGGTGGGGTGCTTTTTCGGAGGGTTGATGTAGACACGATGGGCCGAATGGGTGACACACGTCAGGCATTGTCCACATTCATCGTCCATCCCTAGTTGCCCAGAGAAAGTGGTGGTGAGCTGTCTTATTGAACCACTGCAGTCCATGTGGTGTAGGTGCACCCACAGTGCTGTTAGGGAGGGAGTTCCAGGATTTTGACCCAGCGACAGTGAAGGAACAGATTCTATGATCGCACCCCTGTCATGTGTCTTATGGGCAGACTTTGGGAAGTCAGGACGTTCGACAACTTCAAGAGGTTTGAGAATCACCAATGTCATCTGAGGCAGGACTAGTGTGCAGAGTGAAGGCATGGTCAAAGCTCAGAATAACCTACCAGCCTCACTCTGAGGGGAATCTGTTGTGTGTGATGGAAATGCACAATAATACAATCATGTTATTCTTCTGATGCCAGGGTTGATACATTGTGCTGGTGACGAACAGAAGGAACCTCACTCTGTGTCAAATAGACAAAAGCAAAACAACCCAGATGGTGGAAATCTGAAATAAAACCAGAAAATGCTGGAAATGCTCGACACATGTAGCCATACACATGGAGAGAGAGAATTAAAGAGCTGAATTTTCGCCCCCTGCGGGGGCAAGTACGGAGGGCGGGGTGGGCATGGAAATTGTTGGCACAATCCCATCCGCTCCCGCCACCCTGGGCGACTCTTCCAGAGGCGGGATGAGGGTCGAAAGGGCCACATGCCCGCAAGCAGTGGGTAGCCATTTGAAATGTCGTGGCTATTAAAGCCAATTTCCAGAGGCCAACTGGAGTTTTCCAGTCAGCCTCTGAGGTGCCCTTGACATCACGGGGCTGGGGGGGGTGCAGAGCAGCAAGCTGCATAAAGGCGAGCTCCCATAGATTAACTGGGTGTGGAGAGTGGTAGTACTCCAAGCAGGCTTTGAGGCCCTTCCCATGTGCCAGGCCGCAGTTCCCCCCCTCCCTTCCCTCTCCCTCCCACCCCCCCCCCCCCCCCCCTCCCCACAGTGGTGCTCTCTCCCTCTCTCTTATCTGAACGACAGGTAGCTGCTCCCATTCCGAGCTGGAGGGCCTCCTATTGGTCCTTTGGTGTTGGGAATCCGTCCAGCATCCAATCAATCCATCCTCCGGTCACTAATTGACCAACGGTGGAAAATCACTGCTGGGTGACTGTTTCCCACACAATGTGGAGGGGGAGGGGTGGGGTGCGTGGAGGAGGGGGCGACTGGAGCTGCATGGCAGCGGTGTTTAGTCCCTATCTGACCCTATCTGAGATCGGGGTCCCAACACTAAACCCTGCCCAATGTTTCTGGTAAGTTAGCCTTCACCACAACGTTGCTGAATGGTCACGGACTTGACAAGTTAATTGTGACTTTCTCTCCTCAGCTGCTGCCAGAGATGCTGAGCTCTGTATTATGCAAATAACTTATTTTCTGGCGGTGATGCAGACAGTCCTCAAGCAACACTTGCGCACATGACTGGCAGAGATGTTTTGCCATTCAGGATATTCTGCTCCTCACCGGATCGTTTGAGAGGCCTTTCAGATAGAGGTCAATAAGAAAATAGTGATTGCGAACAAAGGCAGGAATGTGCCAGCCCTTCACGGCAACGGGGCCTTCCGATGAGCACGGAGATTTCAATGGTGCTCCGGTCTTGCCGTGGGGAAACCCACGATGCGGGAGGCTGGAAAATTCCGGCAATAGGAGCAGGAGCCGCTCATGAGGCCTCCTTCTGCACTGTAGGGATTCTATGATTCAAGCCTGTTTAATGAGATTGTGGTAAACCACTGTTAGTGTACTATATGTATTGTGGTAAACTGTTACTGTACTACATGTATTGTGGTAAATCACTGCCTGATGGCTCCGCCTGTGGCTCCTCCCCTTGGGCTGTGTATGAAGGTGGCTGACCTCCGACCCTGCCCCAGTTCGGGACCAGTGGCCAGGAGGCCTCCTGTTTACCTTATTAAAGCCACAGTTTCATTCACTACTCGTCTTTTGTTAATTGATGGCACCTCAGAGATCATGGCTGAGGTGCAACCGAACTCCAAATACCCCAATTTTCCCCCATAACCCTTCACACCTTTAGTTAATAAAACTTCACCAATCTCAAGTGTAAATGAATCGTTCATCGAGCATCAACTCACGTTTGGGAAAGAGAGTTTCAAAACGCATGTAGAAGTGTTTCATTCCCGAAGGACCTGGCCTTTAGCTCCAGTCCCCAGTTCGAGACTCCTCAGTCAGCCAGACAGTAAGTGATGAGGATTATACTAGCTCACAGGAAGAAAGATGACTGGGTCGGCTTGACTTTGAATTCTAACATGAAATAGACAAGATTAAAGCAGAAGTGTCTTTTGGAAGGACCTAAAATATTTGGGTTGATTCAAGTTCCTCGCCTAGGAAAAATCTATCAAGCTACTAAGAGGTACAGGTCAAATAATTTGAGCCTAAAAACTACTGTCAATAATAATTAATAGACACACTGCATTTTAAGACGTTCCTTGCCCCTTTTAAACACGTTTTCCTGCTGATATATGTAAGCAATGGTCCTCTTTGTTGATGTATGTGGATCACGAGTGACGGTCACAGTAAGGTGCAAATCTCGAAATGTGGAATGAGAATGCTTTTATTGTCCGCACACAGTCCTACCCACAATGCTTCAGATGTCTGGCACGGCAACCTGTTCCGTATCCTATTCATAAATCTCACATCAAAGAAGATGATAATGACAGAGATCAGGATCCCAGTGCCGATGAGGAGGATTTGGGCTCAGAATTATTTGTGTGCCAACCTCTGCTGTTGGTGTACTGGCACAAGGTGGTATCTAGCCTCAGTCAGAAAAGGTGAAGGATGCCAACTTTGGGGAGAAGCGTGAGGAATGTGAACGAGAACAAAGAGTATTCATGTATTGTAGGCTGTGATAAAAGAGTCTGCCTTCGATATATGTTTAAAGCAAAGATTGATAGATTGCTGATTTGCAATAACTTAAAGTGTTATGCGGATGTTGGGTGTAAAAGGCACTGGCTTGTCCAATCAGCCATGATCATATTGAATGGCTGAGCAGGCTCGATGGGCTGAATGGCCTACTCCAGTTTCTACATTCCTTCCTATAAAAGCATAGCAGTTCCAAACATCTCCTCTCAGGAAAGGGCTACTGATTTGAAATACTTACTGATTGTGAAGGGTAATTTCCTGGCCAGCTTCCTGACAGGAATATATATCAAACACTTGGGGTGATATGGATTTGAGCTCCATCCGCACCCAGATTTGCCATGAGTTCTCCTGGTGGGCAGAGCAAAATGTCAGGAGCAGGGATTTGGAAAACGAGCCTGCTATTCCGAATTCCTGGAGAGATCCCAGTAACTGAGGCTGCAGTTCATCTGGCCTTATTGGCAGGAGAGGCTTCATGGCGAAGAGATGCTAACCTCCAGGTCTCACGGTATTTTGAAGCTTACGATCAAAAGAGCAGAGAGGTTTGCATTTAGGTAGCGCCTTTCACCTCGACTGGGCGAACATCTCAAAGTGCTTAACAGCCAATGAAGTACTTTTTGAAGTGTGGAAAAACATGGCAGCCAACTTGTGTAAGGCAAGCTCCCGGAAACAGTCATGTGATAAAGACCAGATTATCTGCTTTTATTCATGTTGAGTGAGGGGGAAAATGTTGGACAGGGCATCGTGGATAATTCCCCCGTTCTTCTTCAGCGTCATGGGGTCTTTTACATCCACCCCAGCGGGCAAAGTGGGCCTCGATTTAAGATCTCATCTGAAAACCAGCACGTCCGACGGTGAAGCATCACCTCAGTAACTCACTGGATCGCCGGCCTTGATCTCTGTGCTCAAACCCTGGAGTGGGTCTTGAGCCTTGTGACTCAGAATGCTGCCAACAGCTATGACGGCGATAGTGCCCAACATCAGTATTGTCCCACAGAAGCGCCATTCCTGAAGCAACGGCTGGAGCTGGAAGCACTGACATTTGCTTCATGGTTGTCCACCTCCATCCACACTGTTTCCAATACTAAAAATCTCCAGGCAACGACAAAGGAAGAGACATCACTCTTTCGCAACGAGTAGGAATTCCATCGCCAGAAATTATGTTGTTATTAAGTTACTGCACACTTCCATAGACATTGAGCATGCATTTTCAGGACTTTGACAAAAGTCCTGCTCTTATTCTGGTGATGATAGTATTGATACTTCTGCTTCCTGAGGATGTTTTGCAGAGATACCAACCACCAATACTTTGTCATATTAACTAATGGGTGAGTTATTTTGATAGACAGATAAAGATTGGAAGAGGGAGTGCTCTACGCCGGGTTTGGTAGTGACTGGCAGTCTGTGTTATATTTGTTCCTGCTGATTGATAGTATATCTTTTATAAAATTGTTCAAAAGTATCTCTGGTGATGTTTTGTATACAAGATGTAGAGCGTAATCTACCCCAATGGGAACAGAGTCAGTGAGCGCATTGAGCCGGGTGTTTCACGGCACTCGGAGCTCTGAGAACCACCACACTGTTTAACGTCCATTCGGGAAAATACAGGATCTCAGTGGGGAACGCCCCGACGAGGCCGCACTTAGTCCCGTCTTCCGCTCCACTCGCTGGAATCCCTTAGTGCGCAAGGAGATCATCCTGCACACTCAACCCCCGCCATGACCACCAACCCCCCCCCCAAAGCCCCCACTAACCTATTCCTCCCCCCCCCCCCCCCCCCCCCCTTCCCGGCAATCTCTGCACCCACGCATGATACCCCCAGGACCGATCCACAGGGCGGGACAAATGTCAACATGGCACCTTAGCAATGCCAGCCTGGCACCCTGGCAGTGCCAACTGGGCAGTGCCAGGTTGCCACCTGCCAAAATTCCAGGCTGGCAATGCTAAGTGCCTGGGTGACACCGGCGGTGCCAGGGTACCACCCTGCCAAGCGGGCAAGCACCTGGGGGCCTCAATCCCCTGGGGGACCCCCCACTATTGCTGTTCCGTCTGGTCCCCATTTGTGGAGACCAGCACTGAACGCCTCTCGCCCAAGATTTCCGAGGCAAAGGGGTTAGATCCCAAGATTGTGGAGTGCATATTAGAGTGAGACCAGCTGTTTCACTCTAATATGCAGATTTGCCAAAAAATGATGCGGCCACAATGCGCGGGATTCACATTGCGACGTCTCGCGGGATCGCCTTAGATCTCGTGAGGTGTGAAAGCAGGGTAGATCCCAGGAGAGGGATCTCCTGGCATCTACTAACCATGTTACACTGTACTGCCTTTCAGGCATAATTCAGCCGGTAGATCACGCGTAAACTTTCTGTACAGCTGTAAAGAGATATAAAGGAAAGGTTTATAGAGTGCCTTTAGGAACTCTGCCATTCCAAGGGGATTTTGTTACCAGTGAAGTACTTTTGAAGTGTCATCACTCTTGCAATGTAAGAAGGAGAGCATCAGATTTGCACATAATCAGCTTTCACAAAGAACAATGGAAGAAACGACCGAATATTCTATTTTAGGTGTTGGCCGAGGGATAAATGTGGAATCCTCCTTCAAATAATGCCTTGAGGTCTTTTACATCCACGCTTGAGGCAGACAGGGCCTCAGTAATCCTTCAGAACTGCATTGAAGTATCAGCCTTGATGACAAAGAACAAAGAACAATACAGCACAGGAACAGGCCCTTCGGCCCTCCAACCTTGTACCTGCCTAAACTAATACTGTGTGCACTTACGGACTCCATATCCTTCCATTCCCATTCGAGGTGGAGCTTGAACGTACAACATTGATTTTTCCGACTGTGCTACCACTGAGCCACAAATTAAGCTTAAAGATGAGAACAGGAAAGTTGTCACTTGATCTGCGCCCGGACTTTGTTATTTCTCTTCATTTGTTCGTAGAATGTGGGCAAGGCCAGCATGTAGCACCCATCCCGAATTACCTTTGAGAAGGTAGTGGGAAGCTTCCTTCCTGAACCGCTGCAGTAAGTACACCCACAGGGGGCGATTCTCCGAGCTCCGTGCCAGGCCGGAGAATCGCCGCAACCGCACCACGACGCCCTGACGCCGACTCGCGATTCTCCGAGGTGCGGAGAATCGGCGACATTTGCGCCGGCGCATTTGCGCCGGTGCTGGCTGCGGGCCACTGGAATCGGCGGGGCCACCAATTCCCCGGCCCAGATGGGCCGAGCGGCCACGCGGATCCGACAGAGTCCCACCGGCGCCTTTCACCCCTGGTAGCTGCCGGCGGGAACTCTGTGCGACCGGTCGGGGGGGCGGCCTGTGGGGGGGGAGGGGGTGCTCCTTCACCAGGGGGACCTCCGATGGGGTCTGGCCTGTGATCGGGGCCCATTGATCGGCGGGCCGACCTCTCACCCCCCCCCCCCCGGGCCTACTTTCAGGGCCAGCGCGCTAAAGAAGTCCCCGGCGCAGGTTGGCACGGCGTCCATTTGGCGCCTGGGAAGGAAGCTGGAGCAGCGTGAACCTGTGGGGGCCAGAATCGGTCGTACTCGGCCTAGTTCGCGCCATCGTGAAACACGACGGCATTCACGACAGCGCAAACACTTGGGCTCCATATTGGAGAATCGCCCCCACAGTGCGGGTGTATAAATCGGATGAAATAGGAGAAGGTCCATTCGGCCCATGGTGCCTGCTCTGCCCTTCAGCAAGATCATGGCTGATCTGATTGTGGCTTTCGCTCCACTATCCTGCCTGCCCATCCCCCGTAACCCTCGACTCCCTTGACCCCCCTTTGCAGACTCTTTATATCCTCCTCACAACTTGCATTCCTACCAATCTGAACATGGAATGACGAACATCGATTGCAGAAGCTGGAGGCAGCCAAGCAGAACCAACTGAAAAAGAACCATAAAGTTGCCATCATATTTAAGAAAGGACAATGGGCAATAAGAAAGGATACTAGCAAAGGGGTGGAGGTTGGTTGGTGCCGTGATGCCTTCCCAAGTCGCAGGGATGTGATTATTTTCAGTAGTGGGGTGGGTGACCCATGCCTGTGGAGGCGCCTGTCACAGTGAAATGCAAAAATGTTGCAACAACACCATTCACCTTGAGGAATAAGTCACAAAACCAAATAGTTTGGACCACAATGGGAAGCGGGTGGCACAGTAGTAACATCGCTAGTTCTGACCCTGAGGTAGACTAATACTCTGGAGATAGATTATGGTTTCAAATCCCATCGTGACAACTGATGGAATTTAAATTCATAGAATACATCTAGGATATAAAGCTTTTTGCAGTAATGGTGACCATCAAGTTATCATTGATTCATGTAAAACTCCAGCTGGTTCACATTGTGGATGGAAATCTTGCCATCCTTACCTGGTCTGGCCTACTCCAGATCCACAGCAATGTGGTTGATTGTAAACTGCTCTCTGAAATGGCCTTGCAAGCCATTCAGCTCAAGGGAAGTTAGGGATAGGCAATTCTGACCTTATCAGCGACACTAAAGTAAAGTCGCCACATTCCATGCCCAGTGAAGCAGTTGAGGCTCCTTCATTAAATATTTTTAAGATAGTGATAGATAGTTTTTTGAAGAATAAAGGGTGTTCGGGCCGGAAAGTGAAGCTGAGTCCACAAAAGATCAGCCATGATCTCATTGAATGGCGGAGCAGGCTCGAGGGGCCAGATGGCCTACTCCTGCTCCTATTTCCTTATGTTATTTTTTATTCCCAGATGGCTGCTTTCCCCTCTGAGGGGGAGAGCTGACTGGTGGTAATTTAACCTGAGGATCACCACACCTCAGGCGAGGGGCAAGAATCATAGAATTTACAGGAAGCCATTCAAGTCTGCACCGGCCCTTAGAAAGAGCACCCTACTTGAGCCCATGCCTCCTCCCTAATCCAGTAACCTCACCTCACCTTTTTGGACACTAAGGGCAATTTATCATGGCCAATCCACCTAACCTGCAGATCTCTGGACTGGTTGAGAAGGTGGGGCATTCATGAATAACCTCAGCCGGTGCGGGAATTGAACCTGCACTGTTGGCATCACTCTGGATCACCAACTAGCTGTCCAACCAACTGAGCTAAACCAGTCCCCAGCGATATTGCAGCCCAAAGAAGAATAATGAAAAAGAAACTGCGGATGGGTCAAGATTTACAAAATGGGAATCCATCGCTGGCTGGACCAGCATTTGTTGCCCATTCCTGAGGGAATTTAAGAGTCAACTACATTGCTATGGATCTGGACTCACATGTAGGCCAGACTAGGTAAGGACGACAGATTTCCTTCCCTAAAGGACATTAGTGAACCAGATGGGTTTTGTTGACAGTGGTTTCGTGGTCAGCACTAGCCTTCTAGTCCCAGATTTTTTTATTGAATTCAAATTTCACCATCTGCTATGGCGGGATTGGAACCCAGGTCCCCAGAGACCCTGGATCTCGGGGTTACTAGACTAGTGACAATATTGTTATGCCTTTAAATGGGTCGGCGAGAAGGGGCTACAGGGTGGAAACCCAGCATGTCTGGGTTCCTTCCTAAATTTTAGTGGCCCACCAGAACAAACTCCCAATTTACCCTCTCCCCAGCCCAGGAATTGTGGCACCACTTACTCCGACACTGGCTGATCCACTCACTCACCAATGAGCCGGGTCTGAACCGGGAATCGTCGCTGAGTACACCACGGAGGGTGGGATGGGTGCGTTCCTGCTGCCTCAAACCCTGAACAGCACGCCAGGAATTCTACAACCTTGCGTGAACGATCTGTCAATAATCAGTGCGAAATTAAAGCCCATTCACACTTGACTCAGAATGTGCCCGTTACTGCCAGTGCAATGTTGTAGATGCATCCCATAACTGCTGACTGAACTAAATCATTCCCTTATAGACAGGCACCAGTCCCAGCAGTATTCTCATCCAGCCATCTGTAACTAAACGAACACCGGATTTATGTGGCACACCGCGACCTTTCCAATCAATTACAACTGATGAACAGAGCGGTGATAAATGGCAAGAATAAAGGTCAAAATGTCCATTTACGCTGTAACAAGAACATATATTGTTCAACAGTCCCAAGATTCCATTTTGCCGTTCTAGTCAATTTCTCCTTTGTAATTTATGCGCACAGTTTCAGCACAATCTGTGCCAAGCAGACTGGTTATGGAAAGCTTGGAACATTTGGTATCAACCCATGGGCGTGTGGAGCATATGCTGTGCTTGTAAATAGCCTTTTAAATGCTTCTGAATATAGAAAGATTATTTGTAACAATACAGTTTACATTAAAACGGCTACTTTGCAAGAAGGTGATATTAGACGGGGCAGTATTTTATCTCGAAGAAGCGTGGCCCATTGTTGCAGGAATGCAGGCCAACAACATCAGGAATAAGTCGGGAGTCTGAGATCAATCACTGAGCTATGAAAAGAGCAAATTGAGGATCAATCTGTTCCTTCAGCAGGAACATAGATTGGGAAAAGGTTGGTAAATCCGAAGAGGTGGAATTCATGTTCAGGCACACAGGGTTTTTGCAAGTTGTCAGTAGGAATGGTAGGGTCCTCTTTCCAAGGGCCGGTGCAGACTCGATGGGCCGAATGGCCTCCCTCTGCATTATAAATTCTAAGATTCCATGAATACATGGAGAGCAGTGTCGGTTAGATTCATTGCCCACAAATAAGGAAGCAAGTCCAAGTCGGCATTGGCGCTTGAATCTGTTTCCGTGCATCCCAGCATCCCTTTGAGAGAGAGAGAGAGAGAGAACTCCAATTTTCCACAATTTATTTGTGTGGAACGAGGTGGCCCTGCCTCTCAGACAAAAGTTCTGGTTTCATGATCCACTCCAAGAAAAATACGTCCCACAAGGTGGCCAAACGGGTCTCACCTTGTAAACCCTTCCAGCACACGTGGGGGTGGTAATTGTAGGAGAGATCCCTGGTCAGGAATTGGAGCTTCTGCCATCAACAGTCATTGTTTCAGATGACAAAATACGTGTAACAGTGTATGTTGCCACAGAAACCCAGATTCCTTGAGCGGTGCGGAGGGAGGGTTGAGTGTGCGGTTAGCTCAGTTGGCTGGGCAGCCACTGTGGATCTATGAGAGAACAGCAATATATTTCCTGGTCAGGATGGTGAGTGACTTGGGAGGGGAACTTGCAGTTGGAGGTTTTCCCATGCTCCTGCTGCATTAGTTCACCTGGGTGCTAGAAGCCACAGGTTTGGGACATTTCCCAGTGAATTTGCTTCAGTGCACCTTGGAGAGGTTACACCTCAGTCGCATCGCATCAATAATGGAAGGTGGTGCACGGGTGCCAATCAAGTGGGCTGTTTTGTGCGAGAGGGTATCAAGCTTCTTGAGTGTTGTTAGAGTTGCACTCACCCAGGAATTTTGGAAGGGCGTAGCGAGGACGGTATTGAGGGTGGTAGGATCCAGGGTCAAACCGGGCTGGGGGCTCGCAATATTCGGGGTAGCAGAGGAGCCGGGAGTGCAGGAGGTGAAAGAGGCCGGTATTCTGGCCTTTGCGTCCCTGATAGCCTGGCGGAGGATTCTTCTTCAGTGGAAGGATACGAGGCCCCCAAGCTTGGAGGCCTGGATCAACGACATGGCGGGGTTTATTAAATTGGAAAGGGTAAAATTTGCTTTGTGGGGGTCGATGCAAGGGTTTTTCAGACGGTGGCAACCGTTCCTAGACTTCCTGGCAGAACGGTAGACAATGGTCGGTAGCAACAGCAACCCGGGGGGGGGGGGGGGGGGGGGGGGGGGGGATAGGTTCTATTTTATTATTATTTTTCTATAATGGGGGATCTGAGGGGATGTATATGTTTGCTATGTGTTTCTACGGGTGTTAATTTATTATTTGTGTATAGGGGTGGGGGAGGCACTGAGTTGTTTTGTTCTGTTTTGTATTTTATTCTACTGGGTTCCTTTTACATTTTGTTGTTGATATTTTGTGAAAACTTTAATAAAAATTACTTTTTAAAAGAAAGAGTTGCATTCACCCAGGCAAATGGAGTGTGTTCCGTCTCACTCCTGACTTGTGACTTTTAGATGGCAGAGAGGGTTTGGGGAGTCAGGAGGTCAATTAATCATTGCAAAATACCCAAATCTTCATATATACCAGCAGTATTTATATAATTGGACCATTTGATCAATGCTGATCCTCAGGATGTTGATAACCGAGGAATCAGTGATGGTAATGCCGGTCAATGTCAATATTAGGTGGTTAGATTATCTCTTGTTGGAGATGGTCTTTGCCTGGCACTTGTGTCGTGTTACTTACCAATAATGCTAAATACTGCTCAGGTCTTGCTGCATGCGGGCATGGACTGTTTCTTCAGCTGAGGAGTTATAAATGGAACTGAACACTGTGCAATCATCAGTGAAAATCACCAGGTCTGACTCTATAATGGAGGGAAGGTCATTGATGAAGTAGGCGACGATGGTTGGGCCTCAGATACTACCTTCAGCTGCAGTGGTGCCCTGGGGCTGACAGAATTGGCCTCCAACAACCACAAACATCCAGTCTTGTGCCAGTCAGTGGGGAGGCTTCCTCCTCATTCTCATTGACTTAAGTTTTTCTCGGCCTCCTCGACGCCACACTCGGTCAAATAGCGCTTCGATGTCAAAGACAATCACTCTCAGTTGTTTCTCGGTTGAAAAATGGTCTGGTCGAACCCAAACGGAGCGTCGGTGGACAAGATATTGCAGAGTTGGCTCAATCGCGCTGTCAGCAGCAACACCTTCCAACACTGATTGAGAGTAGACTCTCAGGAAAGCTCACAATCACCTTCCCAATACCTATTAGGGGTTGGCAATAAATGTTGGCCTTGCCAGTGACCCTACAGCACATCAAATTAACTTATTTAAATCGACTGACGCGGCAATAATTGACAGATAGGATTTGACTTGCTTTGCATGGGCAGTTCATACTTGGGCAATTCTCCAGTTTGTCGGATAGATGTCACTGTTGTAGCTGTACTAGAACACCTCAGCTAGAGGCGCGACTGGTTCTGGAGTTCAAGCCTTCAGCACTACTGCTGGATATTGTTGGGGTCTTTGCTGCATCAAGCCGGAAGGGCGGCGCAGTGGTTAGCACTGTTGCCTCACAACACCAGAGACCCCGGGTTCAATTCTCGCCTGTCTGGGTGGCTGTCTGTTTGGAGCTTGCACGTCCTCCCCGTGTGTGCGTGCGTTTCCTCCAGGTGCTCCGGTTTCCTCCCACAGTCCAAAGATGTGTAGGTTAGGTGGATTGGACATGCTAAATTGCCCCTTAGGGTGGGGCTAAGTTGGAGTAAAAGGGCGGGGGGATTGAGTCCAAGTAGGGTGCTTTCAATGGGTTGGTGCCGACTCGATGGGCCGAATGGCCTCCTTCTGCACTATAGGGATTCTATGATTCCATGATTCGATGAAGTACACTCAACCACTTCTTGATACCACTTCCGAGGTGCAGAGGGATCTAGGTGTTCTTGTGCATGAATCACAAAAGATGAGTGTGCAGCTGCAGCAAGTTATTGAGAAGGCTAAGGGATTCTGTCCCTTATTATGAGAGGATTCAAATATATAAGTGAAGAATATGATGCTTCAGGTACACAGGGCATTGGTGAGACCGCATCTGGAACAGTGAGTTTTGGTCTCCTTTTTTAAGGAAGGATGAAAATACATTGGAGGCTGTTCAGTGGAGCTTTAGTAGATTGATACCGGGAAGCAGTTGTGTTATGAGGAAAGATTTGTTTCCACTGGAGTATAGAAGAGTGAGTTGTGATTTGCTTGAAGTGTATGAGATCCTGAACGGTATTGGCAAGGTGGACGTGGAAAGGATGTTTCCTCTTGTGGGCAGGTCCAGAACTAGGGGGCACTGTTTTAAAATGAGGGGCTTCCCTTATAGGACAGAGATGAGGAGAAATGTTTTCTCTCAGAGCGTTTTGCAACTTTGAAACTCTCGGCCTCAGAGTCATTGAATATTGTTAAGGGGGAGGTACATAGATTCTTGGTAGTCAGGGGAACCAAAGGTTATCGGGTTTGATAGGAATGTGGAATTCGAAAGACAATCAGATCAACCAGGATCTTATTGAATGGTGGAACAGGCTCGAGGGGCCGAATGGCCTACTTCTTCTCCTATTTCATATGTTTACATGTTCGGATATCACGTGGAACGAATTGAATTAGCTAAAGATCGGTGTTGTGATCTCTGTATTTAATAATACATGATCAGACTATGTTAAGCAAGAACAGGCAAATGAACACTAGATGGCCACACTATCAGGACCTATATAAATGCTTTCCCGCTCTTTCTCAGAGGAGTCTGTGTCAGGATTGCAGAGCGAACAGAAGTTAGAAAGCTCGAGAGAAGAAGTTATTAGTTACCAGAGTTTTATATCAGCTTATTTAATAATTAATATTCTACAGTTGTTTATTTGTTTTACTAGTTTAGTATTAGACATAGACATAGAATTTACAGTGCAGAAGGAGGCCATTCAGCCCATCGAGTCTGCACCGGCTCTTGGAAAGAGCACCCTACTCAAGGTCAACACCTCCACCCTATCCCCATAACCCAGTAACCCCACCCAACACTAAGGGCAATTTTGGACACTAAGGGCAATTTATCATGGCCAATCCACCTAACCTGCACATCTTTGGACTGTGGGAGGAAACCGGAGCACCAGAAGGAAACCCACGCAGACACGGGGAGGATGTGCAGACTCCGCACAGACAGTGACCCAAGCCGGAATCGAACCTGGGACCCTGGAGCTGTGAAGCGATTGTGCTATCCACAATGCTACCGTGCTGTAAAAGTAAAAAGAACTCACAAGATTATGTTATATTACTCAATAAATTACTTAATCATTACTGGAAGATTATGGATATTATTCAACAACTCAGCTAGATTAAGGGAGTAATAAATATATTAGATATCGTAATATAACAATCGGCATCTGTAACCTCAGGAGGAGGCCGAGACTCGGTATTCTGGTGGTAAAGGCTCTGCCTTTTGCACTCACTGAAGATCTGCCATTATTGAGGCTGTGGATGTTCTTGGAGCGTACTCCATGTTTAACTGACCGCCACCATTCATGACTGGATGTGACGGGACTGCAGAGCCTTCCTCTGATCATAGGAATATGAGAAACAAGAGACAGGAGTACACCCCTCAAACTTTTAAAATATCAGAGCTGTTCACCTACCTCAGCAGCACCTTCCCAAACTATCACCATATCCCCTTTGATTTTCTTTGTATCCAAAATTCCAGCAACCTTTGACTTGAATATATTCAACAACTGAGCATCCGCTGCTTTCTGCAGAATTCTAAATTCTACAGCCCTCTGTGTACACAGATTTCTCCCCGCCTCAGTCTTAATAATCAACCGCTTATTCTGAGACTGTGACACCTAGTTCTCCACTCCCCAAGCCGGAGAATTATCATCAATCAAACCCTTCAATAATTTTGGATAATTCATTGAGATCACCTCCCACGCTTCTAAACTCTAGGAAAGATGGGCAGGGTCTACTCAATCTGGAGGTCATGTGGCACAGTGGGTCATGTCCCTGTCTCCGACTCAGAAACTCTGGGTTCAAATGCCACTCCCAGGGCCTGATGGGCAAGGAGGGTATGTTCATGATTGTTCTAACCCATGGGACCAACGAGGGTGACCCGGTTGATCTCCCCGTGGGGCTCCTGGAGTACGAGGTCCCCCACTGAGGGGCAGGGGCCCAACAGCGGACTCTTTCATTCCCCGGGAGAAAAACCAGCCCAGGAAAGAGCCGACATCTCAAGATGGTCCCGGCTGGGACTTGGACTTTGCTTAGTTGCTGTATTTCGCAGCTGTGAGGAGGAAATAAATTACTTTTGACTCCCTTTTCGGGGCTCCTCATTAACGACAATATTGGCGATGAGGATAAAACGGCACGACAGGCGGCGCTGCAGGCCACTCAAACCATGCCTGCTTCTCAGAACAAAGGTGCAAGGTTTGCACTGTTTCAAAATCGCTGCTCTTCAACAGACTCAATACGTTTGATGCGAGTGTGGAAGACTGGGCTCCAAGCATATTATTTCTTCAGGGTGAACGTTATTACTGGGGAAGATTGCCCAACGATGATTCTTTTGACCGTCTTTCAGCGTCATAAAGAGCCTAACCTAGCCTGCGGCCCCAGACTCCAAAAGGTTTGACAACTTGGTGGTGCTTGTGATAAACCACTATAACTTCAAACCATCGTTCATTGTCTAAAGATACCGATTTAATATGGCCACGAGAACTCCGCGGATGTCTGTTACTGAATTTCTGGCATGTTTACGCAAACTGGTGGAATACTGTGACCACAGGCCATCTCTACCCAAGATACTACGAGACCAGCTTGAACGCGGAGTAAACAACATGGCGACGCAGAGGAAATTGCTGGCCGAACCATCCTTGGACCGTAAAAAGCGGCATCGTGATCTCCCTCTCACAGGACAGCATGGAGAAGGGAGTCCAGGAGCTCCATGGTACGTTTGGAATGGAGATGAATAGTGTAGGACCCCACCCATTCAGACAAGCGGCGCCCCCTAGGAGCAGGAGGTCTGGGATTCCACCCTTACCTGAATGCTGTCCGGACCAGGCCCGTTAGCCGAGGGCCGCTGCAGCCGAGCGAGTCACCTCTCCAGAGCCACAGGGAAGAGGTGAGGAGAAACCGCAGCGACCTGCAGCGCCAGGTCAGCCAACAAGCTCGTTACCTAGGTCGAGGGACGTGCCACCTGTAGTTAGGACCCTGCACCAATGAATGCAGTTGAATTGCATCACCGCGCCACAGGTTGCCCCCATCAGAATCACCGCCCAGGTGAATGTTCCACTAGAAATGGAGCTGGACACGAGGGCAGCAATCTTGGTGGTAGGACAGCAGACATTCGAAAAGATCAGAACAGGAATCCAGCATTTGAACCTAAGGGACACTGAGGCGAGATTGGCAACATACATGGGGGAACCACGAGCCATCGCGAGTACAACGATGA
Organism: Scyliorhinus canicula; assembly: GCF_902713615.1. Taxonomy (NCBI): domain Eukaryota; kingdom Metazoa; phylum Chordata; class Chondrichthyes; order Carcharhiniformes; family Scyliorhinidae; genus Scyliorhinus; species Scyliorhinus canicula. The sequence goes on along the minus strand of NC_052156.1, from coordinate 15,057,021 downwards.
CGCCACTTGTCCATGGACAGCAGTCCGTCTGGTTGTCCTTGATAATAGTGCAGAGCTCCGGCCCAAGTCTGCTGGGCTTATATGAAGGATTATATGAAGTCCTGGGGAAGTACCCAGATGTTTCCCTGGGTACGATCAAAGGACGCATGGCCAAGATATGCGTAGACTCTGAGGCCCAACCAAAGTATTTACGGGCATGCCCAGATGCCTACGCGTTTGATGACAAAGGTAGAGGTGGGACACCCCCACCAATACTGCCATGGACACAGGTAGGTTGGTGAGGATGAGATCAGGTAGGCACTTCCCTCTTAATTGATCTCTCACCTCCTGAGGCAGCAATCTCCTTCATGATTTGGCCAGTTCGATCATTAGTATTGCTACGGAGCCACTCTTGTTGAATGGCATTGGAGGGTCCACCCAGAGTCCTTTATCACGTCTGAATCCGGTGCCCAGGTTAATGCCAGGTGGTTTTATTAATATTACGGTTTCTCGTAGCGGTTTCCTGATATAACTGAGCGGCTTGCTGGACCATTTCAAAGGGCAGGGACTTCACAACCATTGCTGCAGAGTTGCAAAGTCACAGATAGGCCAGGCTGGGTAAGGATAGTCGATTTCCTTCCCTGGAAGATATTGGTGAAGCAGATAGGTTTTTCACTACAGAACATTAATTTAATGATCACCATTGCTCATATTTGCATTTTATTTCAGTTTTATTTAATTCATTGAAGTTAAATTTCCCAGCTGCCATGGTGGGATTTGACCTCATCCGTCCTAATTACTCCTGGCCTGTGGATTACAGGCCCAGTAGAATAGCCACTAAACTGCTGGAATACAGCCCAAGTCTTTGCAAGCTGCCCTCATAATTTAACCCTCCACTCGCCAATATCTTCCTGACGAAGCCGTGATCCAGCCTTTCTGAGCAAATGCTGCCATTCTCAAATTCCTGAAATGAAATGAAATGAAAATGGCTTATTGTCACAAGGAGGCTTCAAATGAAGTTACTGTGAAAAGCCCCTCGTCACCACATTCCGGCGCCTGTTCGGGGAGGCTGGTCCGGGAAAGATCCTGGTGAAAGATCCACTATTAACGCTCCTTATTTATTTATTTCAGTGCCACAGGTCGAGAGGTGTTCGACTGGATCCTGGACCAAGGTTACTATTCAGAACGGGACACCAGTAATGTGATCAGACAAGTGTTGGAGGCTGTGGCCTACTTGCATTCCCTCAAGATTGTCCACCGGAATCTGAAGGTAACAGATGTTGAAAGGAACTGTTGCCTCACACAGTACTTTTCAAAATTGCACTTGAGAAAAGTTCCATTAAGTGTTCTTCAGAAGCAAGGGGCCATAAATCAGGATGGACTCGACGCAAGTACTGGTTTAAGGAGAGTCTCGACACGAGTGCCTCTTTGGAGAGTCTCAACACAAAAAAACGATTTTAAGGAGGATCTTACCGCAAGTGCCCTCTTTAAGACACATGCTAACATTGGCTTTCTATTTGTAGATATTTTTCAAATTTTTAAATTTAAACGCTAAGTGTTGATGACGAAACAGTTGCCAATCCTGGAGTTTTAATGACATCAGCAAAGATGTTTATCCTGAAGATTTTCTCAAAATGGTGTTATTCCAGCCATTTTGGGTTTTGTTTTTCACTTCAGACCATCAGTTCCACTGCTGCATATAGCTCTTCCCTACCAAACTGTCAATGACGTCATCAGCACTCATGATTTAAACAAAAGCATTCAAAATATACCCTGCTCAACAAACAGGAGCTCCATATGGCCGCACAACAAGTGCTATGACTAGCTCTTTAATCCTCGATCTGCTGCATAAACAGGAGCTCCATATGTTTCACACAGCGACAGTCACTGGTGCCTTTAACCTTTGCTTTGCTGCACAGGAAACATGGTGCAGACCCAGAATTTGATGGAGCCCGGCGGAGCTCGCTTGCGAGGGCTGTTAGATCGCAGAATACCTGCTGGAAGTGAGAGCTGATAATGGTGCAGTGAGGACAAGGGGATGTCTCAGATCTTCGTGAGCAGTGACCTAAATCAATGAGGTTAAAGGACAGGGGAAGAAACTGAGGACTGCTGGAGGAGGAAATAGAGCGAGTTAGAGTCAAATTAGATTCAGAGCGGAAAAGAAAGATTGGTTTAAAAGAGAGAGAAAGAGAGAGACAATAATACGAATAAGTAGTGTGATTTTTCTTTCGACTTTTCTTTACATTTTAGAAGCAAATGCTCAGATCTCCCGGTCTCCGGAATCTCGGAGATTGGACATAACACCCAAAATGCACGATAGGATCCTTCAGAAGCGCCAATGCACTGGCTGTGTGGCAACCACAGGGAATTTGAACTTCTGAATTCCCCTGCTCCCCAAGACCCTCCAGAAAAGTTTCCAACTCAGAATTAGAGGCAGAGATTCAGACGGTTCCAACTTACTTACCTCAATAGTTATCCAGGAACTGTTCACAGGAAATCCCAGTCTAACTCCTGGGTAACTATTCAACTGACACCTCCCCACCCCCACCCCCTCCCCACAGCGCTGACTCGCCCCACGAACCCCCAACTCTCCCGCTAACCTGACTTGACTAGCCCCTACCACTTAACCCCCCGCACACCCCTGACTCCCCACCCCCCCACCACCCCCACCCCATACCCAAATTGCTTAGCAGCCACCAACTACCCACCTCCCAACCTGCCCAATAACCAACCTACCCAGGTACCACCTGATCCACCTTCCAACCTACCCAGCTACCCTCTGAAACCCCAACTACCCCCTTGGTCACCAACTTCTCCCCGATCCAAACTGACTGGCCCTGTCACCTCCGTCTGCCCTCCCAACACATAGCAATGGCTGGCATCCTTGCAGCCAGACCTGATGCCAGCACACCACCTGCTATCACCCTACCCAGCTACCAACCTACCCAGCTACCACTCTACCCAGCTACCAACCTACCCAGCTAACATCTACCCACCTACCAACATACCCACCTTCCAACCTACCCGCCTTCCAATCTACCCAGATACCAATCTACCCAGCTACCAACCTACCCAGCTATCACTCTACCCAGCTTCCAATCTACCCACCTTCCATCTTACCCAGCTAACATCTACCCACCTTCCAACCTACCCGCCTTCCAATCTACCCAGATACCAATCTACCCAGCTACCAACCTACCCAGCTACCACTTTATCCAGCTACCAACCTACCCAGCTACCACTCTACCCAGCTACCAATCTATCCATCTTCCATCCTACCCAGATACCAATCTACCCAGCTACCACTCTACCCAGCTACCAATCTACCCACCTACCAGTCTACCCACCTACCAATCTACCGACCCAGCTAACATTCTACCCACCTTCCAACCTACCCACCTTCCAATCTACCTACTTTCCATCCTACTGAGCTAACAACCTACTCACCTTCCAATCTACCCACCTTCCAATCTACCCAGCTACCAGCCTACCCACCTCACAACCTACCCAACAACCAACATACCCAGGTACCACCTGATCCACCTTCCAACCTACCCAGCTACCAACCTACCCACCTCCCAAGCTAATCAGCTACCATCCCACCCAGCTACCAACCTACTCACATGCCACCTGACCCACCTTTCAACCAACCCAGCTACCACCCTGCTCAGCTACTACTCTACCAAGCTACCGGTCAACCAAGCTACCACCCTACCCAGCTCCTAACCTATCCAGCTACCAACCTACCCACTTGCCATCTGACCCACCTTTCAACCTATCCAGCTACCAACCTACCCAGTTACCAAACTACCCATCTATTACCCTACCCATCTACCAATGTACTCACCTGCCAACATATCCAGTAATCGGAGGGATTGCAACCCTAAGCAGAAGATTTGGACCAATATGTTCACCGACAGGAGTGCGAGACCGAAGATTCAGTTGTTGCTTTCCTAGGCTGGAGAGTTTGAATGCTATTTTAAGAAAATTAATCTTGTCACTAAAAGGGTCCTTCTACTGTAAAGTACCAGCCCAAACTTTCAGCAGCAAATTTAATTTGTTTTAACAGCTCACATGCAATAACGTTTTAACATTCATTGGGAGTTGATATTTTAGAAGGTTAATGGAGCAGATTGTCTCGCAGTTAATGACAATTCACCACTCACGGTGCATCCCTCACCAGCACGGTGGCACAGTGGTTAGCACTGCTGCCTCACGGTTCCAAGGACCCGAGTTCAATTCCGGCCTCGGGTGACTGTCTGTGTGGAGTTTGTACGTTCTCCCGTGTCCGCGTAGGTTTCCTCCGGATGCTCCGGTTTCCTCCCACAGTCCAAAGATGTGCGGGTTAGGTGAATTGGCCATGCTAAATTGCCCCTTAGTGTCCAAAAGGTGAGGTGGGGTGACTGGGATAAGGTGGAGACGTGGGATTAAGTAGGGTGCTCTTTCCAAGGACTGATGCGGACTCGATGGGCCGAATGGCCTCCTTCTCTACTGTAAATTCTATGATCTATGACTTGCCTCGTGATTTGCACCTTTTTTTAAATATAAATTTAGAGTACCCAATTCCTTTTTTCCAATTAAGGGGCAATTTAGCATGGCCAATCCACCGACCCTGCACATCTTTGGGTTGTGGGGGCGAAACCCACGCAAACACGGGGAGAATGTGCAAACTCCTCACGGACAGCGACCCAGAGCCAGGATCAAACCTGGGACCTCGGCGCCCGTGAGGCAGCAGTGCTAACCCACTGCGCCACCCTGCTGCCCTAACACCCTGCGCCTTTAACTCGCTGTTATTTTCCCAACAAATCCTGGGCCTCTATAATTGCTGCCTGCTGGTTTTGCATTCAAGCTCACATCTATTTCTTGTATTTCTGTGCTTTTGACTTTAAATTGGCAATCCGGCATTAGCTGTCAGCACTTGCTGAAGGGAAGCTGTTGACATGTGTGACAATCTGCGAATGCGAATAATAATTGTGTTCTTCCTCGCCATCGTTTCCTAATCTGTGCTTTTCTGTTCACTGCTCTGTCAGCTGGAAAACTTAGTTTACTTCAACCGTCTAAAAAACTCCAAGATTGTGATCAGTGATTTCCACCTGGCCAAGTTGGAGAATGGGTTGATCAAGGAGCCATGTGGCACACCAGAATATCTCGGTAAGACCGCACAATTGGCCAATTGCGTGAAACGCCGAATGATATGAGTCGCAAAAAGTTGGTTTGCAGGTGCAACAGGTGATTAAGAAGGCAAATGGAGTTTTGTCCTTCATTGCTAGAGGGATGGAGTTTAAGACTAGGCAGGTTATGCTGCAATTGTATAAGGTGTTAGTGAGGCCACACCTGGCGTATTGTGTTCAGTTTTGGTCTCCTTACCTGAGAACGGGTGTACTGGCGCTGGAGGGTGTGCAGAGGAGATTCACTAGGTTAATCCCAGAGTTGAAGAGGTTGGATTACCAGGAGAGGTTGAGCAGACTGGGACTGTACTCGTTGGAATTGAGAAGGATGCGGGGGGGGGGGGGTTCCTGTAGGGGCCAGAATTATTCGTGGGGTTGGCCCGTTCATGCCATCGTAAAATGCAACGGCGTTTACGACAGCGTGGACACTCTGCCATGGGATTAGAGAATTCTGCCCCCTATCTATATCTGCTACTAACGCCAATTAAGCAAACCAATACAGTTTAAATGGCACTTATAAATAAAGTTAACAACCCAGGTTTACTTGCTTAGCTGTGTAGAAACATTTAAAGAGAGTTCCTTTCAAGGGCATATGCAGTACAATTCTGTCTTGTCAGACTCAAATCCCATGGCAAACTGCAAAACTACAGACAGACATGGCTCCTGTAATTAATTACATCACCTGTATCTCACTAAGTTCCATGACCTGCTTAACTAGGGCTAAACAGCACTCCACCATTAATGATGTACACTCCACAGAATCACCAGCAATCAAAAGACAATTCCATTCACCTTTTATCGGGAACCAGCTAAGCAGTTAAAATCAATAATTACCTCACTCTTTTACAACTCCTTAATTACAGCTTTAGCAGACACACAGTTTGGGTACCTTAACCAAGGTTCTTTAATAGTATTACGGCAACAAATATTTACCTTAACCCTGTCTTTTAAAAACATTACTGCAACAGATTTAAATATAATATTAAATAATTTCTACATTGATCACACATATGATCTCGTTCTGACTCTTTTTGCTCGAAGGAATCTCTTTATATTTGGTGTTTACTTTACTGGGATTCACAAAATGTTATAATTAGGTGGAGGTGATGATGCAGTGGCATTTTCACCAGACTAGAGACCCAGGGTAATGCACTGGGTGCCTGGGTTCGAATCCCACTACAGCAGATGTTGAAATTAGAATTCAATAAAAACCTAGAATTAAAAGTATAATGCTGACCATGAAACCATTGTCATAAAAACCCATCTGGTTCACTAATGTCCTTCAGAGAAGTAAATCTGCCATCCTTGCCTGGCCTACATGTGATCAACACAACAATGTGGTTGACTCTGAAATGGCCGAGCAAGCCACCTCTGTTCAAGGGCAATAAATGATGGCACAGCCAGCGATGCCCACATCCCATGATTTTTTAAATAAAACCCTCTTTTCCTTATTGACTTGGATCAAAACCTTAGAGCAGGTTGTAGAAAAATCAAACTTGCAGCACAGAGTTCCATGCATTGGGAGTTTACATCTGGAATTCAGGTGTGGTTGTCAACAGAGCACACCTGATTTCACATGGGTTTAAGTTACTCCTGCGAGATGTGCTGACCACTAAACCCAAGCTTCAGATGTGCACTCCCAATGTTTCAAGCTCCATGATTGGCCTGGTGGACCCTCATTGACTAGCAAACCATTTTTCAATGAGAGAAAGCATTGGGCAGCACGGTAGCATGGTGGTTAGCATAAATGCTTCACAGCCCCAGGGTCCCAGGTTCGATTCCCGGCTGGGTCACTGTCTGTGCGGAGTCTGCACATCCTCCCCGTGTGTGCGTGGGTTTCCTCCGGGTGCTCCGTTTTCCTCCCACAGTCCAAAGATGTGCGGGTTAGGTGGATTGGCTATGCTAAATTGCCCGTAGTGTCCTAAAAAGTAAGGTTAAGGGGGGGTGTTCTTGGGTTACAGGTATAGGGTGGATACGTGGGTTTGAGTAGGGTGATCATTGCTCGGCACAACATCGAGGGCCGAAGGGCCTGTTCTGTGCTGTACTGTTCTATAAAAGCGATATTCACTCTTTCCCAAGGTGAACCTACAGTCTCGACAAAACTGCCAATCAGGATTTTAATCCGCTTCAAATGCTTGCCATTGAGCACAGGTGCGTTCTGTAAAAATGCATTGGCTGTTTATTCCAACATCCTAATGGCTGTCGTTCAAAGGTCAGGAGGTGCAGGACCTTTGTTTCCTTTCCATCTCTGTCTCTCTCTCTCATTTTTAAAGTAATTGTCAGTCTAAGAAAAATCCAGACAGATTAGAGAAGAAGAACATGAATATGTCATGCAATGGGCTCTGGACTAGCAAACCAGAGTCTATCAGCTTAAATACTGCCAAAGGCACTAAGAATCTAGTCCCTTGCAGGTAAGCAACATTTCAATGAATTGTTGGCAGAAAAACCCTTACTAATGTATTTCAGGAAAGAGAAGCTCCCATCCCTACCTGGTCCGACTCACATGCTGCAACATGACTAAATAACGAGAAACTGTTTCCAATAACTTGTCAGGTCAATAAGCAGAGGGCGTGGGTTTAATGTGATTGACTAAAGAACGATGAGGGAAATCTGATTTTACACAACAGATGATTAGGATTCGGAATGCACTGCCTGGTAGGGTGATGTAAACAGATTCACAAATGACCTTCAAAAGAGTTTGGCTGAATGGGTGAAGGGGGAAACGATCTTGGGCAAGAGCCATAGAGCTGAATTTTAAGTACCGTGGGTGGGGAGGGGGGTAGGGGAGGTGTATCTCTCGTGGGGCGAGGGGAGGCACATAAAACAGAACGGGCACCCATCTTCCCGCCCACCCCTGAGCTTACACCCATAATGGAGAGAGGGAAGAGGGCAAACGCCAAAATTGCCACCTGCCATATTTAAATGATCATTAAGCCAATTGACCCTGATAATATGTTGCCTCCGACATAAAACTCTTGGCATGGGCAGCCAGTTGGGAATGGAAAGCCCAATTTTTAAACTTAAATGTTTAAAGGAAGGACGAGGATGGTCGCTCTTTAGGGGCTGCCCTTTGCCGATCACAGGGCAGCCCCCCCCCCCCCCAGTGGTTGAATCCCCCCCCTTGCCCACTTGCTTAAATGAATGCCCCCTCCCCCCCCACTTCACCCTGTCATAATATACACCAGTATATCATGGTGCAGACACACACTGATGGACATACACTAGGACCAATCAACATGCACAGACACAGCAGCCAATTACCAGTTAGAACACACGCACTATAAAGACAGAGGGCATCACTTTTCCCGCTCATTCTGGATGCTGCCTCTCAGAAGCACAAGAGTTCATCAAGTACAGCACAGACTCTCACCACGTGCTGAGAGATTCAGCTGGTTCGGACAGGCACAGGTCTCTAGTTAAGCTAGCATCGTTTAAACCCACAGTTATAGTATGTCTATTATTTTATCAGAGTCAATAAAATAGTGTTGAAGATTCTTCAGTGTTGGTGGCATCTATCTGCTTCACAAGTCCACAGTGCCCAACACCTCACACCCCTTCTCTCTGATCTACCCAAGCCCCCCTGATCCAAGGCCCCAGATTCACCTGCCACAAGGGTTCACGGGTCTTGATTTTATCTCTGCAACCCTGGCAACTGCTACAGACGCCTTGCTGGTACTGCCAGGACTGGTGGAGGAGCTGCCACCAATTGGATTGGCCGGCAGCTCCAGAGGGGTGGAGTTCCGTCCCAGTGAGGGAGTGTGGGGGGGGGGGGGGGGGGAGGTTCCACTCGGCCCTCGTTTATGGCTTTATGAGCGGATTGGCAAGGAGCACATCGCTCCGCGTTGACGATGCTTTAGGGGTGAGGCACCCTCAATTAAGACGCGAGAGAGAGGTCGGTAATCAAAAGGCTTTAAACTACAGAGAACAGGACAACATTCGAGAGAAGTGTGCTCGCCACATGGAGCCTTATCCTATATACCGTTTCCTGGGGGCGTAGGCAGAGGCGGAGTCCCCCAGGGTTCCAAGCCTCTTAAAGGGGCAAGGTATTAAAGGTCAGGTACCTTTTACGGCAGTTATTAATACCGTTCATCACAAGGGGGGAGGAGTTATGGCATCTGTTAACCCCCCCCCCTCCATCCCCCCAGTACTATTCAGCCCATGTAGTGGGACTAACTAGATCGTGCTCTAGGAGAACCAGCATAGACTCGATGGGATGAATGGTCACCTTCAATGCTGCAATATGCTAACATTCCATTACTAAGAATGTCCTCAGGACAAGCAAGGACAGCAAATAAATGGTCGCATTGCTCAAATCCTAACAACAAACTTTTAAAATGAGGGCGATTATAATGAATGAGACAATCGAATCGTTATGTCACCATTTTTTTTATCACTCTGCTCATTATATTGATGACAGACCATCAAGTCCTGGAATACAAATAGCAGCATAATTATGATCAATCACCATTCAAACCATCAGAGTTCAATTGTTACACCCACAGTTAAATTTTTGTTGCTGAATTGTTTCAAACACATGTTTTTAACATCACTGCTTTCTGCTTGCTGTGAGGTTCCTATTAATTGATTTTATGTTTTAGGATTGTTGGAAAAAGGGCATATTAAAGCATGTGGCACAAACTTTTCCTTCAGAGTAGAAAGGGGGAGATTCTCAATCGGGTTGTGTGGGCTGAGACATCCCAGCCTGATTTGCCTGCCTCTCAGTGAGAGTTCAGTTGAAAAATGAATTGAAATGAAAATTGCTTATTGTCGCAAGTAGGCTTCAAATGAAGTTACTGTGAAAAGCCCCGAGTCGCCACATTCGGGGAGGCTGGTACGGGAATTGAACCCGCGCTGCTGGCCTGCCTTGGTCTGTTTTAAAAGCCCACTATTTAGCCCTGTGCTAAACCAGCCTCAAGCTATCACTTACAAAGCCAATGACATAAAGAGATGGGAAAGTGGGATTAACCAGAAAATCCACCTTGATGAAAACATTTAGCTTGCTCCCAAATGAATTATTTCAGCATCTTAACGTTGCAAAGAAGTTACAATTACTTGCTTTTTATGATACGTGCCAGTCCAGTTAACTGTGGTTGACAGTGACCACAGGATTCTTAGTTTCTCTTCTCCCTCAAACGTAACATGGGGGGGCTGCACTCCTCTGATATATTTAGGTTAATCAGCTGCAGACTGGATTTCCCGGAGTTTTATTTTATATATTAAGAGTGCCCAATTCCTTCTTTCCAATTAAGGGGCAATTTAGCGTGGCCAATCCACCTAACCTGCACATCTTTTGGGTTGTGGGGGCGAAACCCACGCAAACACGGGGAGAATGTGCAAGCTCCACACGGGCAGTGACCCAGAGCCGAGATCAAACCTGGGACCTCGGTGCCGTGAGGCAGCAGTGCTAACCACTACGCCGCATGCTGCCCCAGGACTTCCCAAAGTTACCACTCATTTCCCAAGTGCCTCTGGTTGGGACCAGTACCACTCATTTCCCAAGTTTTACTGGCGTTCCCAGTGAAGGTATGTAGCAGTAGTTTAGGAACCGAGTCGTTGAGTGAAAAGGCCTGTGTCTTTGGCACTAACAAAGACCATAGAGAGTGCGCCCAAATTGCTCTATTTCACAATTGTCTGTTTCATGCAAATTTCCAGCTCCAGAGGTGGTTGGACGACAGAAATATGGACGACCCGTTGACTGCTGGGCCATAGGAGTGATCATGTACATACTGTACGTACTATTTCATTTGGGCTTGGGGTTACAGGAGTGTCGGGGCGTCTATTTTTAATGTTATGCTTGCTTTCAGGTGTCTGAAAACTGCCAGTAAATCAATGTACCTCGAGAATTAACTTTTAAAATGCCATTTTGCCTCCCCGCCATTTTGCCTCCTGGCCATCTTCCAACCTGGTTTGAACTTTGAATGAATCAAAACAGTTTCATTGAGGAAACTTTTAATTCGGCCACCCAAAAAGGTAAATTGAGGGTGTAATGCCCCCACAGGAGAGGGGGAGGGATGGAGTTAAACCGTGCCTGTGGGAATATGCACAGCCATACATTGATCTGCACACTGAAGTGAATTTCAAAGGAGTGCCAAAATCGATCACTTTCAGGGAAGAAGGAAACAGCTCATGACAAATGGTTCCCCCATTCCCTGACTTAAATCCGAGACCATGGGTGGGATTTTCTGGTGTTGGCTCAGGCGAGGAAACGTTTCTGCACCTCATTAGCTGCACTGCCAGCTTTTCCCACCATATTTCATAGAATTTAATCATAGAATTTACAGAAGGAGGCCATTCAGCCCATCGAGTCTGCACCAGCTCCTGGAAAGAGCACCCTACCCAAGGTCCACACCTCCACCCTATCCCCATAGCCCAGTACCCCCACCCAACACTAAGGGCAATTTTGGACACCAAGGGCAATTTATCATGGCCAATCCACCTAACCTGCACATCTTTGGACTGTGGGAGGAAACCGGAGCACCCGGAGGAAACCCACGCACACACGGGGAGGATGTGCAGACTCGGCACAGACAGTGACCCAAGCCGGAATCGAACCTGGGACCCTGGAGCTGTGAAGCAATTGTGCTATCCACAATGCTACCGTGCTGCCCTTTATTTGTAAGCACTTTGTAAAATAAAATGCTGGAGGCGTGGCTCGCCCCATCGCACTGGTGGGGGTGGGACTGGAAAAAGGCAGCAGTTGGGAATCCGAAGATCAAATGAGCCCTGATCTCCGCTGTAAAAAATGGAACCCCTTCCCCAAGTACAAGGAGACCCCCACTCCTGGCACTGCCCCCCCCCCACCCCCCAGGCAGTGCCAAAGTGCCAGTGCCAGGCTACTGCCCCGACATGTTCCTCTACCCCCCCCCCCCCCCCCCCCCCCCCCCCCCCCCGGGGGGGCTATAACTACAAATACGCCCCAGCAGGTACCAACCAACAGCTTCAGGTTTGTGAAAAGCAATTGCAATCCTTGCTAATGTCACGTCACATTGGCGACGGGAGAATTCCAAAGGTGTCGGGGGTTGGGGGGAATGATATGGCGGGAGAGCCCACTAATTAGATTAAAACGTATGGAGGAAGGGTGGGAACCTCGTTACGCCACCAGCGGGAGGCTGGGAAAATCACAAAACGCGATCTTGCCAGCGAGATTCCCGGTTTCCGAGTCATGCGAGACTTTGCACCTGTGTCACTATTTTCGTTCACAGTGGGCACAGACACAAATCCATGGCACGTACAACACACTTGGTGATGTGGCAGGTTGTGATGAGAGTGATGAAAGACTGCAGGAGATTAAGATAACATATATGTGTTGGCATGATGGGCAACTGGATGGTAAATGCAATTGTAATGCATAAAAATATTAATCAGTGTACACTTGTCAGCCAATCATTATTATTATTATTATTATATAATATTATATTATAATATTACTTATTACTTGCCGCTTGGTGTTTCTCAGCTTGACCCATACAGATTCCACATTTGTTGGAGCTAATATCCTTCCTCACTATTGCGTTAATTTCCTCTATAACCAGCATTGCCACACCATCACCTTGTCCTTTTTGTCTGTCCATTCTAAATACTGAATACCGCTGGATGTTTGGTTCCCATTCCTGGTCACCCTGCAGCCATCTCTCTGTACTCCTGATTATATCATACCTATTTACATCCATTTGCGCGATTAATTCATCCGCTTTATTGCGAATGTTCCATGCGTTGAGGCACAAAGCCTTCTTTTTAACATTACTTGTCCCGCTCCCAATATTTTTCACTGTGGCCCTGTTTGAATCTGGCCCTTAGTTTCTCTGCCTATCACGTTTCTTATTTCCCTTTCTATCTTTTGTTTTTGTCCTTGACATCCCCCCCCCCCTCTAAATCCTTGCATAGGTTCCCATCCCCCTGCCTTTTTAGTTTAAACCCTCCCCGGCCACTGATTAACAATTGTCCCAACAAAGGAGATCAAGATGATGTGCTCCCATTGTTAAACTGCATGTGGTAGTCACCACTGATGTATATATTGTACATATAGGATGTTGATATAGGTGCTTAACGGTAAGGCCCCTGTACTACAGGTACGGGGGCAGATCCCTGCCTGCTGGCTCCGCCCAGTAGGCGGAGTATAAATATGTGTGCTCCCCGTACAGCAGCCATTTCGTCAGCTGTTGTAGGAGGCCACACATCTCAGTGCAATAAAGCCTCGATTACATCCTACTCTCGTCTTTGCATAATTGATAGTGCGTCACTGCATGATAGATAAAGTTGCAATCACGAAAGGCATGTGAGTTGAGGGAGATGGTTAAACATAGTACAGCAATGGAGTCAGTGAGAAAGTCGGTGATCGGGATAAGGAACAAGGTGAGAGGTAGACAAGAATCCTGGAAAATCCCAGAAGTTGGGCTGTTAACTGCAGAACAGAAAGCACCATGGGATGCTGGAAGAGGATGATGTCCTGGTTGGGTGGGTTTCTTGTCTGATCAGAGAGTACTTTCAGCATATTGCCAAACAGGAAAGGGCAATGGCACCTATTAAAACAGGACTTATCACTAATACAATTAACAAAGCAGATTGTTTGGAAAATGCAAATTAAAGAATCTCTTAGTAATAAACCAGCCACACATTTTCATCAAATCCTATCTGGAAGCTTAACAAAGCACCAGTTGACAGTTTATTGCAAAAGATGGCATTGACTGAATTAAGTGGCAGTCTGTTCCAAGTGAGTTGGCAACCCGTGCGCTAGCTTGAGATAGCAGCCTATTCCAACCAGTTTGATGTTCATTGCCTCAGGTGGCAGTTAACAGCTCTAAGTGTGAAGAACTTTGTCTTCAGATTTGCTTATTCACACACAGCTATGTCGAGCTGTTCCTGCAGCATTTCTTTTAACACAGTCATTCACTGAGCCTTCATGAATTTGGCTCTCTCTAGTTAATGCTGGGAGGGAATGCCAGGTTTGCAACAGACTCAATAGTTTGAAGCTGCCTTGCAACGCACCGGGTGGCACAGTGGCGTCAAGTGACAAAATCTCTTTATTGACCTACGCTGTATCAGGTGTGGAGCAGAATAATCAGGTGAGAGCATAGCCCATTCAACTTGAAATTGAGACTGAATGCGGCATGGATCGATGGGATGAAAGACTCCTTCCCTCTCCCTTTTGTGATAAGCTGGCCAAAGGCCTGAATCTTAGGCCCGACACAGAATTGGACACTTTAAATTAAACCTCAGTCAGTACCATAGACCGGCCTGATCGGAATTCAAACAGACAAGTTCAAATATACGGGTCAGAGGCAGCAGGCCAGGGCTACCCTGTACACAGGAGATGGGAGATAATCGGCTCTATTCAGATAGATCGATTGTTGTGGATTGCCCAGGTGCAGCCAGACTTTCTGGCACCTCAATTTCCCACCATTACCTTATATTACCATTACCTGCGGACAATGCACCTGAGGATGGACACCTGGGGGAGTTCTTGGTGTCCTGCAGAGTTGGAATCGGCTACTCCATTGGGTGTTGCGAAACCCCGCCCAGTGACCTTATTGGGTGAGGGCCAGAGAAACTTCTAGAAGGGCGTGAAGAAGGGAATTGGAAGGGACACCCAGAGACCTTCCCTAGCGATACAGAGACTACTGACCAGACTCAGCGGCAAACCAGAGTCGGACGGAAGAGGTCTGTAAGAACCACCTTCGCAGACGAGGGTCCTGAGGCAACTGAGACTCAGAGGATTGGACCCGCAGCTTGATCATGTTCATAGGCAAGGGTAGTATTAGAATCTTAGGCAGATAATATTGGGGATAATTTGGGAGAATAACTGTTTATTGTACTCGTGAATAAATTTGGGTTGAATCGTGAACCTGCGTTTGTTCTTTGTTCATCTCGCAAATAAGGGTAAAACGTTTCACTAATAAACTGGTCGAAATGTCTGATAGTTTACAGACAACACGCTTTCTTTCAATCGTAAGGGTCTGAAGTGAAATAAGGTCTGAGCAATCCCCATCCAGTTTCCTCATGAGGAGGACACTGTTTGTAAACTGAACAGCCCACTCGGGTAGTTCATCTTGATGGAGGAAACATTTCGCGGCAGAAACATTTTTCCAAGTCGGATGTTGAATATAAAGGGCTGGAATCACCACTCTCTTGATCCCGTGTTTCGTGGTGGCACGCTGGTTTCCCGGCAGTATGGGGTGGCTTCAATGGGAAATCCCATTGCCGAGCGGTGGGAGTAGAGAATCCCGTCGCCAGCGAACGGCACGTTGCCGAGAAACACGCGGCTGGAATCCCGGACAATCCAGCCGAAGATTTCCCGTTCATTGTGGTGTAGTGGAAGCATTATCCGAACTAAGACAGCTGACAAAGTGACACACAAGTAAAATGAACAATAAGACCATAGAACCAGAAGTAGGCCACTCGGCCCATCGAGTCTGCTCCGCTATTCAATCATGGCTGATATTTTCTCATCCCCTTTCTCCTGCCTTCTCCCCCTAACCCGTGATCCCCTTATTAATCAAGAACCAACCTATCTCTCTCTTAAAGACACTCAATGATTTGGCCTGCATAGCCTTCTGCGGAAAGGAGTACCACAGATTCACCACCCTCTGGCTGAAGAAATTCCTCCTCATCTCTCTTTTAAAGGATCGGCCCTTTAGTCTGAGATTGTGTCCTCTGCTTCTAGTTTTTTCTACAAGTGGAAACATCCTCTCCACGTCCACTCTATCCAGGCCTCGCAGTATCCTGTAAGTTTCAATAAGATTCCCCCCCCCCCCCCCCATCCTTCTAAACTCCCAACGAGTGCAGACCCAGAGTCCTCAAACGTTCCTCATATGACAAGCTCTTCATTCCAGGGATCATTCTTGTGAACCTCCTCTGGACCCTTTCCAAGGCCAGCCATCATGAACATTAATATCCCACCATCAGTCCATGAACACAGAGAGAATAGTAGGGAATCTAAAACCTGTGGCTCGGAAAGTGAGTTTGTGTGTTGATATGAGGGAGGATCTTGATTTCAAATTTCATTCCTGAGTTTCAGCCACAATGGAATGAATATACGAGCAAATTAAGCAAAATGGCTCCTGTTGCACTGTTTGATTTCATTAGCTATTCCCCAGATCTTACTCTGTGCACATCTGAGTGTGTCTTTCATCTGCATCCAGATGCATAATAATGCTCCGTTAAAAAGACAAAGAATTTGCATTTACCTTTTACACTGTCAAGTTGTCCCGAAGTGTTCTACAACCAATCACCTTTGAACTACCATCACTGTTGATGTAGGAATCATGGCAGCCAATTCGTGCACAGCAAGCTCCCACGAAAGCAATGCTGTAAGTGATTGGCTGGTCTGTGTTTTTATAGTAAGAAGTCTTGCAGCACCAGGTTAAAGTCCAACAGGTTTGTTTGGAAACACTGGGTGCGATTCTCCGCTGCCCACGACGGGTCAGAGAATAGCGGGAGGGCGTCCCCGACATTTTTCACGCCCTCCCGCTATTCCCCCCCCCCCTTCCCCCCCCACGGCCACCCCACGACACGAATCGCTGCTCGCCGTTTTTTATGGCGAACAGCGATTCTCCCCAGGCCGATGGGCCGAGTTCCCAGGCCTTTACGGCCGTTTTTACGGCAGCAAACACACCTGCTTGCTGCCGTCGTAAAAACGGCCGCAACATGCCCGTTCTGGGTATCCAGGGCCCCGATTGGCACGGCAGTACCACGGCTGTGCCAAGGGGGGCATGGGCCCACGATCGGTGGGCACCGATCGCGGGCAGTGCGTCCGTAACGGACGCACTCTTTCTCCCTCCGCCGCCCCGCAGGATCAGTCCGCGGGGCGGCCGAGGGAGATGACGGCCCCGCGCATGCGCGGGTTGGAGCCGTCCAATCGCGCATGCGTGGCTGACATCATCGTGCGCGTCAGCCGGCGTGACGCTTGGCGCGCGGACTTAGCGACGGTCGCTAAGGCCGCGATGCCATGGTTCACAGGGCCCCGCTGCTAGCCCCGCCCGGGGGGGAGAATCGGGTCCCGGGAGGGGGCGCGGAGGTTGCCGTGAAACACGGCCAGTTTCACGGCAGCCTTTGCGACTCGCCGCATTTGCGGAGAATCGTGCCCACTAGCTTTCGGAGGGTAGCTCCTTCCTCAGGTGACTTCAACCTGGTGTTGTAAGACTTCTTACTGTGCCCACCCCAGTCCAACGACTGCATCTCCACACCATGTGTTTTTAGATGTTGGGTATGGGATAAATGTTGGTCTAGGCATTCAGGGAAGACTTCCCTGATCTTCTTTGAAGAGTGCCGTGGGATCTTTTAGGTCCAAGCAAATGGAGCATCAGATTAAAATCCTGTCCGGAAGGTGTCACCTCCAATCGTGCAGCACTTCCTTTGCGTTGACGTGCCAGCTGAGATTATGCATTTGATCCTTGGAGTGGGAGCTGATTGGAGATCTCTACTCGAATCTAGCTGGTGGATACTGTGATTGTCTAGATTCAAGGTTCTCTTTTAATCCTCAATTTTTGCCTGTCCTTTTTTCCTCAGGTTATCAGGGAACCCTCCTTTCTATGATGAAAACGATGATGAAGATTATGAAAACCATGACAAGAACTTGTTCCGGAAGATCCTGGCGGGAGACTATGAGTTTGATTCCCCATACTGGGATGACATATCCGAAGCTGGTGAGCATTAAATCCGTGCGACAAAACGTGGGAACAGGTACCGGCCACCTCAGCCAAATTTGCACCTTAACTCCATTTCTCTTCCTTAGCTCCAACTTCCATGAGATCCTTGCCTAACAAAAACCTTATTGATGTCAGCCCTGATAGTTCGCATTTTTTCCCCCTTTGGCAGCCATTGTCTTCTGCCGACGAGGACTCCAGATTTCTTCTCCACTCGAATGTGTTGCTATTTGTAGCTCAGCTGCCAAGCTTCTCAAACCCCTTGGATGGATTAGATCCTCTCCCTCAATCTTTAGTGAAAGAAATAGCTCTTGTTTGGCTGGTTTAAACAGCATAAATAAAGAAAGATCTCACACTTTGATAGTGCCTTTCAAATCTAAAAGGTACCAAAGTGCCCAACAGCTAGCGAAGCTGGCTTGTAACGCAGAAGAAGGCAGCAACGCGGGTTCAGTTCCCATACCGGCCTCCCCGAACAGGCGACGGAATGTGGCGACTAGGGATCTTTCATTGACTTCATTGAAGCCTCCTTGTGACAATCAGCGATTATTATTTTATTATTAACCACCTTCTGAAGTACAGTCACTGTGGCCATGCAGGTAATAATGGGGGCCGGTTTAGCTCAGTTCGCTGGACAGCTGGTTTGTGATGCAGAGCGAGGCCAACAACGTGGGTTCAATGCCCGTGCCATTCATGAGGTTATTCATGAAGGCCTTTTCAATCTTGGCCTTCTCCTGAGGTGTGGTGATCCTCAGGTTAAATCACCACCGGTCAGCGCTCTCCCTCTCAAAGGGGAAAGCAGCCTGTGGTTATCTAGGACTTTTACAGATAGAAATGACAGCCCAGATCACAGACAGTAAGATTCAGTTAATCTGATTCCGCCTGATAATTAGTGTTATGGGTTACGCCGGGGAGTGGCATTTAAGGATTAAAAAGACCTCTGTAACCCATTCCTATCATTTGCATTTTCCATGAGTTTGAAAGCTCTTCACACCAAGGAAAATGATATCAGTGAGCAGCAGTCAGCATATTGTATCAAGGATTGCCTTTACAGATGGTAGCTACAGGAAGTATGAGAGACTTATTTGGCGATTATTGAAGATTAAGTTACCTACACAGTTTCATAGAAACATGGAAAATAGGAGCGGGAGTAGGAAACTCGGCCCTTCCAGCCAGCTCCACCATTCATTATGATCATGGCTGATCATCCTACTCGATAGCCTGTTCCTGCCTTCCCCCCATATCCTTTTGTCCCTCTCGCCCCAAGACCTATATCTAACCCCTTCTTGAAAACATACAGGGCGGTATTCTCTCAGCCCAGGCCAGGCCGGAGAATCCCCGGGACGGGCGGGAATCGCGCGATGCCGCCCCAACGCCGGTCCACCGATTCTCCGGAGAACGGAGAATCGGCCCCATTTGCGCCGGCGCGGTTGGCGTGGCGGCGGGCCTCCCGGCGATTCTCGACCCGGGGTGGGCCAAGCGGCCACGCAAAAAAACCCGAGTCCTGCCAGCGCCATTCACACCTGGTCTTACCTGGCAGGACAAAGAACAAAGAAAATTACAGCACAGGAACAGGCCCTTCGGCCCTCCCAGCCTGCGCCGATCCACATCCTTTATCTAAACCTGTCGCCTATTTTCCAAGGATCTACTTCCCTCTGTTCCCGCCCGTTCATATATCTGTCTAGATGCATCTTAAATGATGCTATCGTGCCCGCCTCTACCACCTCCGCTGGTAAAGCGTTCCAGGCACATCTCCCTTAAACTTTCCCCCTCTCAACTTGAAATCGTGGCCCCTTGTAATTGACACCCCCACTCTTGGAAAAAGCTTGTTGCTATCCACCCTGTCCAAACCGCTCATAATTTTGTAGACCTCAATCAGGTCCCCCCTCAACCTCTGTCTTTCCAACGAAAACAGTCCTAATCTACTCAACCTTTCTTCATAGCTAGCACCCTCCATACCAGGCAACATCCTGGTGAACCTCCTCTGCACCCTCTCTAAAGCATCCACATCCTTCTGGTAATGTGGCGACCAGAACTGCACGCAGTATTCCAAATGTGGCCGAACCAAAGTCCTGTACAACTGTAACATGACCTGCCGACTCTTGTACTCAATACCCCGTCCGATGAAGGCAAGCATACTGTATGCCTTCTTGACCACTCTATCGAACTGCGTTGCCACCTTCAGGGTACAATGGACCTGAACTCCCAGATCTCTCTGTACATCAATTTTCCCCAGGACTCTTCCATTGACCGTATAGTCCGCTCTTGAATCGGATCTTCCAAAATGCATCACCTCGCATTTGCCTGGCTTGAACTCCATCTGCCATTTCTCTGCCCAACTCTCCAATCTATCTATATTTTGCTGTATTCTCTGACAGTCCCCCTCGCTATCTGCAACTCCACCAATCTTAGTGTCATCTGCAAACTTGCTACTCAGACCACCTATACCTTCCTCCAGATCATTTATGTATATCACAAACAATAGTGGTCCGAGCACGGATCCCTGTGGAACACCACTAGTCAGCTATCTCCATTTTGAGACACTCCCTTCCACCACTACTCTCTGTTTCCTGTTGCCCAGCCAGTTCTTTATCCATCTAGCTAGTACACCCTGAACCCCATACAACTTCACTTTTTCCATCAACCTGCCATGGGAAACTTTATCAAACGCCTTACTGAAGTCCATGTATATGACATCTACAGCCCTTCCCTCATCAATTAACTTTGTCACTTCCTCAAAGAATTCTATTAGGTTTGTAAGACATAACCTTCCCTGCACAAAACTATGCTGCCTATCACTGATAAGTCTATTTTCTTCCAAATGTGAACAGATCCTATCCCTCAGTATCTTCTCCAACAGTTTGCCTACCACTGACGTCAAGGTCACAGGTCTATAATTCCCTGGATTATCCCTGCTACCCTGCTTAAACAAAGGGACAACATTAGCAATTCTCCAGTCCTCTGGGACCTCACCCATGCTCAAGGATGCTGCAAAGATATCTGTTAAGGCCCCAGCTATTTCGTCCCTCGCTTCCCTCAGTAACCTGGGATAGATCCCATCCGGACCTGGGGACTTGTCCACCTTAATGCCTTTTAGAATACCCAAAACCTCCCCCTTCCTTATGCCGACTTGACCTAGAGTATTTAAATATTCATCCCTAACCTCAACATCCGTCATGTCCCTCTCCTTGGTGAATACCGATGCAAAGTACTCATTAAGAATCTCACTCATTTCCTCTGACTCCACGCATAAATTCCCTCTTTTGTCTTTGAGTGGACCAATCCTTTCTCTCGTTACCCTCTTGCTCCTTATATATGAATAAAAGGCTTTGGGATTTTCCTTAACCCTGTTAGCCAAAGATATTTCATGACCCCTTTTAGCCCTCTTTATTGCGCGTTTGAGATTTGTCCTACTTTCCCGATATTCCTCCAAAGCTTCATCAGTTTTAAGTCACCTAGATCTTATGTATGCTTCCTTTTTCATCTTAGCTAGTCTCACAATTCCACCCGTCATCCATGGTTCCCTAATCTTGCTATTTCTATCCCTCATTTTCACAGGGACATGCTGGTCCTGCACTCTAATCAACCTTTCCTTAAAAAAACTCCCACATTTCAAATGTGGATTTACCCTTAAACAGCTGTTCCCAATCCACATGCCCTAGCTCCTGCCGAATTTTGTTATACTTGGCCTTTCCCCAATTTAGCACTCTTCCTTTAGGACCACTCTCATATTTGTCCATGAGTATTCTAAAAATTACGGAATTGTGATCGCTATTCCCAAAGTAGTCACCGACTGAAACTTCCACCACCTGGCCGGGATCATTCCCCAATACCAGGTCCAGTATGGCCCCTTCCCGAGTTGGACTATTTACATACTGCTCTTAAAAACTCTCCTGGATGCTCCTTACAAATTCTGCTCCATCTATGCCTCCAACACTACATGAGTCCCATTCAATGTTGGGGAAGTTAAAATCTCCCATCACGACCACCCTATTGCTCCTACATTTTTCGATAATCTGTCTACATATTTGTACCTGTACTTCACGCTTGCTTTGGGAGGCCTGTAGTAAAGTCCCAACAATGTTACTGCACCCTTCCTATTTCTTAGCTCTACCCATATTGCCTCAGTGCTCGAATCCCCCATCGTGCCCTCCTTAATCACAGCTGTGATATCATCTCTGACCAGTAATGCAACTCCTCCACCCCTTTTACCTCCCTCTCTATCCCTCCTGAAGCATTTATACCCTGGGATATCCCCCACCAATCCTAATCTGCAATCTTGCCCTTCCCTCAGCCAAGTCTCAGTAATACCAATAACATCAAATACCCAGGTACTAATCCAAGCTCTAAATTCATCTGCCTTACCTGCTATACTTCTCGCATTAAAACAAATGCACCTCAGACCACCTGTCCCTTTGCGTTCATCATCTCATCCCTGTCTACTCTTCCCCTTAGTCACAATGAGTTTATTATCTAGTACCTTAATGGCTTTAGTTGCTGCCTCTTCACTGACCACTAACTTCCTAATCTGGTTCCCATCACCCTGCCACATTAGTTTAAAACCTTCCCAACAGTGTTAGCAAAAGCACCCCCTAGGACATTGGTTCTAGTCCTGCCCAGGTATAGACCATCTGATTTGTAATGGTCCCACCGCCCCCAGAACCAGTTCCAATGTCTCAAAAATCTGAACCCCTCTCTCCTGCACCATCCCTCAAGCCACGTATTCTTTCTGACTATTCGGAATTTCTACTCTGACTGTCTCGTGGCACTGATAGCAATCCTGAGATTACTACATTTGAGGTCCTACTTTTTAACTTATCTCCTAACTCCCTGAATTCTGATTGTGGGGCCTCATCCCGTTTTTACCTATATCGTTGGTGCCTATATGCACCACGACAACTGGCTGTTCACCCTCCCCCTTCAGTATGTCCTGCAGCCAATCTGAGACATCCCTGACCCATGCACCTGGGAAGCAACATACCATTTGGAAGTCTCGTTTTTGACCACAGAAACACCTGTCTACTCCCCTTACGATTGAATCCCTTATGACTATAGCCCTGCCAGTCTTTTTCCCGCCCTTCTGTGCAGCAGAGCCAGCCACGGTGCCATGAGCCTGGCTACTACTGCCTTCCCCTGGTGAATCATCTCCCCCAACAGTATCCAAAACGGTATACCTGTTTTGGAGGGAGATGACCGCAGGGGACACCTGCACTGCCTTCCTGCTCTTTCTCTGCCTTTTGGTCACCCATTCCCTGTCTCCCTCACCAATCCTAATCTGCGGTGTGACCAACTCACTGAATGTGCTATCCATGACTTCCTTAGCATCGCGGATGCTCTAAAGTTAGTCCATCCGCAGCTCCAGAGCCATCATGCGGTCTAACAGGAGCTGCAGCTGGACACACATCCCGCACATGAAGGAGTCAGGGGCATCGGCTGCGTTCCTGAACTCCCACATTGAGCACGAGGAGCATAACACGGGTCTGGGATCTCCTGCCATTTTTACACTTTACCTTAACTGATTACAAATATAATATCAAATAATGAATAAGTGAAAGGAATAAAGATTTTACTTACCAATCTTATCAACACACAAAGAGTTAAATTTCTCCCAGCTACTGCTAATTGGAGCACTTTCATTACCAGCCAATTAGGTCACTGCTTTGCTGTGATGTCACTCTTCAAATTTATCCCCAAAGACCCTGTGGCCGCTGTTTAAGAACCTCGGCGTGGTTGCATCCGGGGACGGACTGGGGTGGGGAGGGGGGGTCCGACCCAAAGGGGCCTGGCCCTTGATCGGGGCCAGTCTCTCGGGCTGGGGGCCTCTTTTGTTCCGCGCTGGCCCCTGTAGCCCTACCGGCGTGGAGAAGGGAGCCATTACACATGCGCGCATTGCCGCCGGTCCCACTGCGCATGCGTGTATTTGGCGCCAGTCCCACTGTGCATGCACAGACCCAGCGGCGCCCATCTGACGCCGGGAATGGCAGCTGGAGCGGCCTGGGTCGCTCTAGTGCCGTGCTGGCCCCCTGTGGGGGTCAGAATCGCTGCTCCTGAGGCCATGTTGACGCCGTCGAGAAACGCGATGGCGTTTACGACAGCGTCAACACTTAGCCTCAGGATCAGAGAATCCCGCCCACAATGTTTTGTCCTCAACTCTCTGGGTGAAGAAATTTCTCCTCACCTCAGACCTAAACGGTCTACCCCATATCTTCAGATTGTGATCTCCTAGTTCTGGGACTCTCCCACCATCGGGAACATCCTTCCTGCTACTATCCTGACTCGGGTTTCCCAAGGAACTGGTGGGTGTCATTTCCAACCCATGGTGTCTATTTAAAAGAATCGCCCAAAATTAACCTATCCATTGGCTTCATTCTCCAATTTTGCCCCATAAGTTGCATTTCATCTGCCCTTTTCCATTGATAAACTGATCATTTTCTTCCCGAAATCAGTGTCTTTTTTCTGAGCCCAGACAGAGCCATTGCCTTCAGTGTAATTTCAAAGTTCATTCAAGGACAAAAACATTCAATGACCAAAACTTTGCTTCCAGCCCCCTCTAATGGAAAAAGACGGAAGGAATGCTTTACTCATAATTTTCTCATGGAATGTCAACTTGTCTGCATGCCAGACAAGGAGATGACCATGGAAATAGTGGATGTGATGTCTGTCACCTTTCAAAATTCTGTAGATTCTGGGACAGTTCCAGCAGGTTGGAGGGTGGCAAATGTAACCCCCGCTATTTCAGAAAGGAGGGAAGATTCTAGAGCCCATTATAAAAGGATTTTATAACAAGACAGAAAAGAACAAAAATAGACAAAGTCAGCATGGAAATATATTTAAGAAGGAAATAGATAGATTTGTAAACTCTAAAGGTGTCAAGGGGTATGGGGGGGGGGGGGGGGTGCAGGGAGTATGGCGTTGAGATAGAGAATCAACCAAGATCACTATGAATGGGGGAGATGGCTCATAGGATTGAACCACGTACTCCTGCTCCTATTGTCTGCGTTTCTAAGTAAAGAACCATGGAAGAAAATAGAGGCCTTTAAAATACGAATGCTATGACCTTTGCTTAAAATTCCACATACAGACCATAAGACAGATGAAGAGGTGCTTGGAATTGTGAGAACCAGAAAAAATTCATAAGAAGTGATATCCAGAAAGAAAATGTCTATATTTTGCTACTGATCAGAGCTGAAAAGATAGAGATCTCTTTTGGAGGGCAAAGTGGAGAACAGCAGAAAGAGGGGTTGAACTGGGCGTAGTTGGAAGACGGGCCCCACAGAGTGGTTGCCGACGAGCTAAGTGGATGTGTGAGGATGGAGCGAGACAGAGGGGTATGACATACATTGACACCAGGCCTTCTGGAAGGAGGTGGTGGCGTAGTCCTTGTGGTGATATGAGTGGGAGCACTGCCATTGGTGCAGAGCATTGGTTTCCCATTGGCTCTGGCTGGTCATGTGCCTCTCATCTGATTGGCTGGGACTAGTCATGTGAGTGCTCACCAATTGGTCAAGAGGCAAGTAGACCCCGCCTCCGAGGCGGGGTATAAGTACCCAGGTTTCCCGGCGGTCGGCCTTTCTCTGTAGTCGACCACCGGGCTAACAACTAGCTGATTAAAGCCACAGTTTGGATCTTCATCGTGTCTCGCGTCCAATTGATGGTTCATCAGTCCTATCGTCAGTGGATTATTAATCCTGAGACCCAAGCCAATGCTCTGGGGAGATGGACGACACAGTGACAGAATCTGAAATTTGAATTCAAAGTCGAATGATGGCCGTGGAGCTGTTGTTGTAAAAAACCCTCTGGTTTCCGAAAATCCTTTCGGGAAAGAAATCTGCCAGTCTGGCCTCCTCCAGATCCACAGCAATGTGGTTAACTCTGAAATGGCCCAGCAAGCCACTCAGTTTAAGGGCAGTTCAAGCGACACCCACAGCCTATGAATGAATAATTTAAAAAAGTAGCAGTAACATCTCCCATTTTACTGCTGCAACTTCAGCGGAAATGTGTGGAAACTCTGGTTACATGCATAAGCGTACACCACCAGCAAAGTTAGGGCGATGGAATGGAAGTGGATCCAAAGACCCATTTTTCCTCATCCGCAAAGAAGAAGGCCAAACACCTTGTGGGAACCTTTGAGGTATTTTTCTGAGGCAGCAGAGTTTGTTTTCGAACACAATCTAAATTCTTCAGGTTATTCATCTGAGATTCACTCACTCGACAGGATCAATCCTACAAGTCGTCAATAAACTTCACATTCGGGAAATTAACCAGGAGCTATTTCATTAATTCCAGTCCCCAGTGGTTGCTGAAAAGCAAAAACAAATTGCAATCCTCAAAGAAGCGGGTTCAAAGGCGATGGATAATTGGGCCACGATGCACAAATGTAATTAAGGTCTGGCATTATCTGCGAAGAGAGAAACGGAATAAACAGGCGGAATTTACCCGCTGTCACGCCGGTGGGATATTCCGGTCCCACCAACGAGCACCCCCGCCTTGGGTTTCCTGCCGACGAGGAGTGCATTCAGCAGGAAATCCCGTTGGCAACGGCAAAACCGGAAAGTCCCGCTGGCGGGCCGCCTCTGACACCGAGAAACACGCGGTGGGCTTGTCATTCGGTAAATCCCGCCCAATATTTCAGACCTGTCATCTGAACTGGGAAAAGTTAGAAATG
This sequence comes from Scyliorhinus canicula, assembly GCF_902713615.1. Taxonomy (NCBI): domain Eukaryota; kingdom Metazoa; phylum Chordata; class Chondrichthyes; order Carcharhiniformes; family Scyliorhinidae; genus Scyliorhinus; species Scyliorhinus canicula. The sequence continues at coordinate 15,030,571 of NC_052156.1, read as the reverse complement.
TAATAAGGGGGCGGGTTTCCCGGCCACGCTGCGCCGGCGCAAAGCCCGCTTGATGAGACCATCAATTCACGCGACACGTAGTTAGAAGTGAACAGTGGTTTTAATCGTCTTACAACAGAGCCTGCCTGTGACGAGATGAACTCCAGATGAACTGGCAGGCAGGCTCTCAGCATCAACCTTTATACTTCCGGTTAGGGGGAGGAGCCATGGGTGGAGCCATGGGCGGAGCCAAGGGTGGAGCCCAGTACAAGCTCCTGATCTCCCCCTCTGGGTAGAGCCGCGCAACTACACGTGATCCAATACAATATACAGGCTCAACACACATTGTACAATACAGTGTGGATTATTAGTATTTATAATTCACCACACCGCCTATGGGAAAATTCGACACGAGGCCAAAAATGGGACTCGTGTCGGGCGCACAACAGCTTGCGATCTTCCGGGGCCCTTCCCGCTGGCATGAACCACAGATCTTTCCCAGAGAGGGCGAGAAGCTGATTTAAATCTATTCGAATAAATTTCAATTGCATTGACGAGATTGGGAAGTCAGACCTTCCGGCCCCGTGCAATTTTCCCAACTTTATTGCGAACGGTTCCATTTTAAGTGTGGATTTAAAGTTTGGCCACAGGAAGTCAAGCTTTGCTGATAAAAAATGGTAACATAAGCAAATCCGTTGTATTTCTAACTAGCAAAGGATCTGGTGAGTCGCTTGATGGAGGTTGACCAGGACACGAGGATAACAGCTCAAGAAGCCATCAACCATGAATGGTAAGCAGAATGGAGATGGGATTAACGGGAACAAAATACTGCGGCTGCTGGAAATCTGAAATAAAAACAAAAACAATTCCTGGAGACGTCCCGAGTTCACGATTCAAGGCCAAAATAACCCGACGAAAGGTCAATTCAACCTGAAACATTAATTGTTCCTCCCCCTGGATGCAGCCTGACCTGGGGAGTATTTCCAGGATTTTCTTGTTTGTATTTTGAATACGTCAAAATGTTCTCACTTGTTTTTAAGAACTCTGACTTGAGTCATAGAATCTTAAGGTCATACAGTACATAACAGGCCCTTCGGCCCATTGAGTCCGCACCGACAAAACCACACTCAATCCCACGCTGATCCCACTTTCCAGCACTTGGCCCATAGCCTTGAATGTTATGGCATTTCAAGTGTTCGTCCACATACTTTTTAAAGGGTGTGAGGCTTCCGCCTCTACTACCCTCCCAGGCTGCGCATACAAGATCCCCACCACCCTCTGGGTGAAAGCTTTTTTTCCTCAAATCCCCTCTCAACCTCCTGCCCCTCACCTTAAAACTATGTCCCCCGCATTATTGACCCTTCAGCGAAGTGGAACATCTGCTTCCTATTCGACCTGTCCAAACCCCTCATAATCTTCAGCACCTCAATCAGGTGTCCCCTCAGCCTTCTCTCCTCTAAAGAAAACCACCGAGTAAATCCAGCCTCTCTTCATAAGCTCAATTGCCCCATCCCTGGCAACATCCTGGTGAATCTCCTCTGCACCCTATCCAGCGTAATCACATCCTTCCTATATGAGGCGACGAGAACTGTATACAGAACTCTAGCTGATAAAAGACACGTGTTGAAGCTTTTCATCTTGCACTCATCAGAACAGTTCGCAAGAAAACCAAATGTAAAGGGAACAACAATTTAGACTTTGAGAGAAGAGAATGCTGATTGGTCGGCATGTTGATTCTGATTGGCAGAGGTGCTGCCATGGAGAATGCACCAGTTAGCTGATGACTGACAGTTAACTGTCTATCATGTGTGCCAAGATTTACGCTAACAACCGATTTAAGATCATCAGACAGGCTCACAGTGTGGCATTCTCACACGTACGAGAAGCTAAGTATGATAATACATTGAGCCTTGTTGTTTGCAGACAGAAGGAGCATGTGCACACATTGGGGCGATTCTCCGAGCCCTGCGCCGGGTCGGTGCGCGGCGCTGGCCACGGCGCCGATGCTCCGGCCCGGATGGGCCGAGTGGCTGCTCTGACACGACAGAGTCCGGCCGCGCGGTTCACCCATAGTCACTGCCGGTGGGAACTCTGCGGGAATGCTCGGGGGGTGGCCTGTGGGGCCAGGGGAGGGGACTCCCTCACCGGCGGGGGGCCCTCCGATGGTGTCTGGCCTGCGATCGGGGCCCATCAATCGGCGGGCCGACCTCTCTATCGGCGGGCCTCCTTTCCTCTGCCGGCAATGTTATAGTCCTGCGCCATTTTTGTGTGGGGCAGCCTGGGGGAGGACGGCCACTGTGCATGCACTTGTTGCCACCTGTTGAACTGCGCATGCGCAGGACCCAAGGCGGCGCATCTTTTATGGGGAGGCCCCAGAATGTGGTCTGGGAACGGGTGCCGACGCCGGAGTAAAACACTCCGGTTTTTATTCCGGCGTCAGCACTTAGACTCCGTTGGGAGAATCCCACCCATTGTGCCTGTTTCAACCGAACAAAATAGGGGACAGCCATTCGCTGATTCATTCCACAGGAAAATGCCTTGATTAATCAGAGTTAACCTGCTTGGTTCAAATTTTTTTAAAAGCTCGGCGGTTGACTGTCAGCCATCAGTTAACTGGTGCATTCTTCATGGCAATGCCTCTACTAATCAGAGTCCACTTGCCAATCAATCAGTACTCTCTTCTCATGAAGTATAAATTGGTGTTCCCTTTGCATTTGGAATTCCTGTGAATGTCATGATGAGTGCAAGTCGAGAATCTTCTACATGTGTCTTTTTTTTCAGCGATACTCAAAACCTGACTTATTTTTCCTCCCCAGGATTTCTGGAAATGCGGCTTCAGACAAGAACATCAAGGATGGCGTCTGTGCTCAGATTGAGAAAAACTTTGCCAAAGCGAAATGGAAGGTACTTGAAGTAAATACCATTTTACTGCCTTTAACCACTTGTTACATGATCCCATCAAGGTGGCAGGTTTTTGTGCTTCTAGTCGGCCGTGTTCTCATTTTATGCATTCAATCAACTCGATTTGTCCGTCACTTGCTGATCCAACAGGAGCAGAGAAGCAAGAGAGTGCATCAAACAATGCCAGAAACTTGAACTGAACAATGGTACTGGGCTCACAATATCTTGGGCACAAGCTCCATTGTGCTTTCATCTCATACTGTTGCATTAAGGAGACTTGCCATCCTTTGGATGAGGTGAGACATTATGGCTTGTTTAGTTATCTAGGTTGGTTCAGGTGGATTTTTTTAAATCATTAATTCACACGGTGTCGCTGTCACTGGAAAGGCCAACAGCTGTTGCCCATCCTTATACAAGGGATGGGCAACCTGTTGAAGGCATTTCAGTGGGTAATAAATAATTTGCAACATTGCAATGTGTCTGGAGTCAGACATACGCCAGGCCAGGTTAGATTTACTTCCTGAGGACAACAATCCAATCAGGGCGGCACGGTAGTACAATGTTTAGCACTATTGCTTCACAGCGCCAGAGACCCGGGTTCGATTCCCGGCTTGGACCACTGTCTGTGCGGAGTCTGCACATTCTCCCCTTGGCTGCGTGAGTTTCTTCTGGGTGCTCCGGTGTCCTGTCACAAGTCCCCAAAGACATGCTTGTTAGGTGAATTAGACATTCTGAATTCTCCCTCAGTGCACCCGAACAGGCGCCGGAGTGTGCACAGCGGCTGGGGCATTTTCACAGTAACTTCATTGCAGTGTTAATGTAAGCCTACTTTTGACACTAATAAAGATTATTATTATTAGTTTCAGGACAACCAATACTGAAGTTTATTTTTTTTTAATTCTAGGTTTATTTAGTTAACTTAATTTGAATTCTATGGTAGGATTCAAACACATGTCCACAGATTATTAGCCCTGCGCTCTGGATTACTAATCCAGGAATTTAACCATAACCTTAAACCTAAAGGATTGATTGATGGGTGTTGAAAATTCTATGGTAAAAGAGCAGGTAACTCTCCTGGTATCCTTGCCAATACTGTCCCTTCCTCAAGGAAAGCTCTTTTATTGGTCATTCATCTCATTGCTTTCTAGGGGTGACGTTGCCAAAGGAGTGAGTAGCTGCTCGTTTTGAAACCATTTTTGAAATAAAGCCCTGGAATCAGACCTCAGTTGCCCAGAGCTGATTCCGAAGACCTGGCATCGCACCAATGCCGTACTGGACTGGAGCCCCAGCTTGGGTTCCATGGATAGGGACTTGAATCCACAATCTTCTGACTCAGAAAGCACAGGGCTCCAAACAATGTGATGTTGGTTCCATTGCAGTGCAGCCTAACGTCCCATTCCCATGTCAACCAATTATCTACTCCTGTCAGTATATTGAAATATTATCCCTACATCATGTAGTAATTTTAGAATTTTCTCTTTTTTATGTTTCATGTCCTCTCTCAGCTGCTTGCCAATGTTTCCCTACAAACGGGCCAGAAAGTGAAGCTGAGTCCACAAAAGATCAGCCATAATTTCATTGAATGGCGGAGCAGGCTCAATGGGCCAGATGGTCTACTCCTGCTCCTAGTTCTTATGTTCTTATGTAAATGAACCACCAGGAAATACTCTCCCTTCAGAGAAATGCCCTCCGTCCAACTCGCCTCTAACAATGGCTCAACTGAGATCAGGCTCACACTGTATGGATAGGCTGGCGGGTTGTGGTGATGAGCCAATGCTGTGGGTTCCTACTCCTGCTGGGTTCGAATCCCACTCAGGCAGTTGCGGAAAGTTGAATTCAATAAAAATCTGAAATCAAAAGTCTAATGACGACCATGAAACCATTGTCGATTGTCTTAAAAAGCCATCTGGTCGACTAATGCCCTTGAGGGAAGGAAATTTGCTGTCCTTACCTGGTCTGGCCTCCACGTGACTCCAGAACCACAGCGATGTGGTTGATTCTTAAATACCCACATCCCATGGATGAACAAAAAAAATCATAATGGCCGGGCTCACATAATCAGAGGAGAGGCCACCTGTCAGTCTCTCTGAGCAGGGAAACCTCCCGCAATTAAATCAGAGGAGAGAATGTGGAAGGCCCATGTGCAAAACCTGCCCATTCACAGCAGGGTGTCATTAATCAGCCAATTGACACCTTCTTCCCTGAGCTCACAGAGTGGCGGATTAAGGATAAAACAGGGGTCACACGGTTTTCTCATTCCTATCGAAGGCCGCCCAGAAAACCCTATCGAGTTTACTAGCTACCTACTGGGGATGGGGGTCCCTTGTTGTCAGGCACTCTATGCCCAATCGAGGGACCTGACATCAGGAAAAAAGGGGACACTGAAAGCCCTGCCCTCGCCTCTCCCACCACCCCTACCCAGCCTCACACACCTGAGCCAAGGAATCCAGTGACAGTCCCTGGTGGAGCCCCTGGAGCAGCGGAGCCAGCGCTCCTGGTGATGCTGCTGGCAATAGAGAACTGTGATTGGCTGGCAGCTCTCAGCAGGTGGGATTTACACTGCCGGGGTCCTAAATCCCAGGAAAGACCGAACATTTGCCAGTTAATTTGGTGACACAGGTCTCTCACCGGTTCTCCAGCCGGTGGGTGGGAGTCACTTTGGGAACATTAAATCCATATTATTTAAATAGAGAAAAACGGCAGAAAGCTCCACCAGCACAGAGGGATTTGGAGGTCCTTGTGCATAAATCACAAAACGCTAGCATGCACGTTCAGCAGGTAATAGGGAAAGCAAATGGAATGTTGAACTTTACTTCAAAGGGAATACAGTACAAAAGTAGGGAAGTCCTGCTAGTTAAGCCACACTTGGAACAATAACAATAATCTTTATTAGTGTCACAAGTAGGCTTACATTAACACTACTGTGATCCCCTTATACAGGTGGGCAACACAGGTGGAGAAGGTAGTCAGGAAGACATACAGCATGCTTGCCTTCATTGGCTGGGGCATTGAGTATAAAAATTGGCTAGACATGTTGCAGCTGTATAGAACCTTGGTTAGGCCACACTTGGAGTATAGTGTTGAATTCTGGTCGCCACACTACCAGAATATGTGGAGGCTTTAGAGAGGGTGCAGAAGAGATTTACCAGGATGTTGCCTGGTATGGAGGGCATTAGCTATGAGGAGTGGTTGAATATACTCGGTTTGATCTCACTAGAACGACGGAGGTTGAGGGGCGAGCTGATAGAGGTCTACAAAATTATGAGGGGCATAGACAGAATGGATAGTCAGAGGCTTTTTCCCAGGGTAGAGGGGTCAATTACTAGGGGGCATAGGTTTAAAGTGCGAGGGGCAAGGTTTAAAGGAGATGTACGAGGCAAGTTTTTTACACAGAGGGTAGTGGGTGCCTGGAACTCGCTGCCGGAGGAGGTGGTGGAAGCAGGGACGATAGTGGCATTTAAGGGGCATCTTGACAAATATATGAATAGGATGGGAATAGAGGGATATGGAGCCAGGAAGTGTAGAAGATTTTAGTTTAGATGGGCAGCATGGTCGGCACAGGCTTGGAGGGCCGAAGGGCCTGTTCCTGCGCTGAACTTTTCTTTGTTCTTTGTTCTTTGTTCTATACTGGCATTGGAGGCATTCCAGAGAAGATTCACTGGGTTGATCCCGGATATGGAAGGATTTTTTTTATGAGGAGAGGTTGAGTAGGTAGGACCTGCACTCATTGGAGTAACAAAATCAGATCAGTCATGATTTCATTGAATGGTGGAACAGATTTGATGGGTCAAATGGCCTAGAATCATAGAATCCCTACAGTGCAGAAAAAGGCCCTTCGGCCCATCGAGTCTGCACCGAACCTCTGAAAGAGCACCCAATCTAGTCCCAATCCCCTACCCTATCCCGAAACCCCACCTAGGGGAAATGTAGCACGGCCAATCCACCTAATCTGCACACCTTTGGACTCTGGAAGGAAACCGGAGCACCCGGAGGAAACCTGCACAAACACGGGAAGAATGTGCAAACTCCACACACACAGTCCACCCGGGGGGGGGGGGGGGGGGGGGGGGAGGGAAGGGGAAGGGGGAGGGGAAGGGGAAGGGGAAGGGGAAGGGGAGGGGAAGGGGAGGGGGAGGGGAGGGGAAGGGGAAGGGGAGGGGGAGGGGAGGGGAAGGGGAAGGGGAGGGGGGAGGGGAAGGGGAGGGGAAGGGGAGGGGGAGGGGAGGGGAAGGGGAGGGGGAGGGGAGGGGAGGGGAAGGGGAGGGGAGGGGAGGGGAGGGGAGGGGAAGGGGAGGGGGAGGGGAGGGGAGGGGGGGGACGGAGTTGGACCCGGGTCTCTGGTGCTGTGAGGCAGCAGTGCTAACCATTGTGCCATGGTGCCGCCCCTATTTCTGTTCCTGCGCCTAATGATCTTATGGTCATCCCAATGAGTTGAAGAGGCTTTCTGCTGAGCAATGGGTGCACTCTGTAAGCGGGCATAAGGGAAAGATGCTTCCTCCGATAAAGGAACTGATGGAAGTTGCGAAATTCACACATCCATGACTCTGATAATCTGCAATATATTCATTAGGTTATTTGTGTTTATAATAATAAAATAATAGGAAGAGTTTATAAGGGAGCAGGATGATTAGAAGCGATTGAGAAACATTAAGTGCATTTTGCCTCCTCCCAGTTGGTATCCCGAAGTTACTTTCAGGTACCTGTGATGCACTGTGGCTTTATCCAGCATTTTCTGTTTTTATATTACTATGAGGAATGTGGGTGAGACTTTGTAAGCAATGCTGATACTGCAATCTTGATGTGTGGTGTACCTGAGCCCACATGCTGGGTTCATTAATAATAATCGCTTATAGTCACAAGTCGGCTTCAATGGAAGTTGCTGTGAAAAGCACCTAGTCGCCACATTCCGGCGCCTGTTCGGGAATTGAACCCGCGCTGCTGGCATTGTTCTGCATTGCAAGCCAGCTGTTTAGCCCACTGTGCTAAACCAGCCCCCTCAAATTAAGGATTTGGTTCTGCATTGCTATTGTTGTTTGAAGGGAGAAAGTGAATTAGATAAATAAAGCAGTCTAACATGCTCCAATACAGAGTAGGGATACCCTATCATCAATTAATTAGCAATGATCTCCACGCCCCCGAGTAACCTTACTCAAGGTCGAGGTGGGAATGCTGTGCATATGGAAGCCCATGTAAGCATGGGACCGTGCTCCATGAGAGGATAGTCCCAGAGGTTGGTGAACCTGTGAATTGTCCACCACAAAAGGCTGTGGAGGCCAAGTCGCTGAATATATTTAAGAAGAAAATGGACAGATTTCTAGACTCTAGAGGTGTCAAGGTGTATGGGGGAGAGCGCGGGAGTTGGGATCGAGGATCAGCCATGATCGTATTGAATGGTGGAACAGGCGTGTGAAGGGCCGAATGGCCTACCCCCGCTCCTATTGTCCATTGTTTCCATGTTTCCCTTTTTACTTTTCTGTCATCCAGAAAGCGGTGAGAGTGACGACGATCATGAAACGCCTGCGGGCGCCTGAACAAAGCGAGACGGCCACCAATCCCCCGACCGCGGCAGCGTCCCCCGCCCCCCCAGGCGAGCCCGAGAACAAGGCGGCGAGTGGTGCCCTGCCGCCTCCGAGCCAGACGGACAACTCTGCGAAGGTCGGCGTGACGGCCGAGGCCTCGCCCAGGTGTAACGGAGAAGCAGCCAGCCCTCACAAACCCGCTGCTGAAGCGTGGGAGGAACAGAACGGCTGAACTGTAATCGCTCGCCCAGAGAACTTATTGTACAAAATAAAAAAAAGTTTAAAATTTTTAAAAGTTATAAAAATGCCAGGCATGATCAAACTGATCATATACATTTAAAAAAGATAAAACAAATTGAAGTATTATTCAGATAATTGCCGCAGTTCGTTCCAGCAAGGCATGTGTTAATAAGTTTGTGACATTTTGAAGCAATAAGTTGGCATGTGTCAGTATTGTCTTTGTTAAAGTGAGTCTAGAATGGGCAACAGGGAGGAAGTGCTGCAGCTAAAGCTTCGTCTGCCAGTCATCTTCTTTGCCCACAATGTGCCAACACAGTACGCACATGGACTATTATTTCTTTTTTAATACAAAAACTACTTCAGCTGCAGCTTTTTTCCTAAAAACCACAGGTCGCACGTTTTTTTCTCCTCAATGTAACTTTTTAAACCCCACCTCTGAAGCTGCCGAGGGTTTACACCTTTTAGAACAGTTTAATATCAGACTGTTTTGAATGGAATTGCTGCCTTTGCACCATGTGACCGGGTTTCCGAGGTTGTACTTCTGATGAGGGGCTTCCTCAACCCTTCCTCCCCCTCCCCATTGTGTCATCTTCTCGCGAATTGAATGGGTGGGCTTTATCCCCATTTCCCAATCTCCCCGGTTTAAACCAATGATTCGCTCAGCCAGCGTTGCAGCTGAAACCCCCGGCCCACCATTTTCTCCAGCCCAGTGAGGATCCACTCAGCAAAGCTACGAACCCTCCCGCCCAAAACAGAAACAGCGGGACCTTAAATCCCACAGTTCTGAAGGGCCTCTGGAAACGAAACCCCTCGTTATACAACAAAAGCTTCAGTTCCTTTCGCCAGCGGCACAATAGGGGCCACTGGACTAGTAATCCAGAGACCCAGGGTAAATCTCTGGGTACATGGGTTCAAATCCCACCACGGCAGATGGTGGAATTTGAATTCAATGCAAATCTGGAATTAAAAAGTCTAAGGTGACCATGAAGCCATTGTCGATTGTTGCAAAATCCCATCTGGTTCACTAGTGTCCTTTAAGGAAGGAAATCTGTCATCTGTCATCCTTACCTGGTCTGGCTTACATGTGCACCCAGACCCACAGCAATGTTGTTGACTCTTAATTGCCCTCAGGGATGGGCAACAAATGCTGGTCCAGCCAGCGACGCTCACATCCCATGAACGAATAAAGAACAATTCATTGCTGCGTTGATCGTATTTGCAATTCATCTCCTTTCCCAGTGAAATGAACTGCACATTTATTTTGTTGATTGTAGTATACTTCATTTCAGTGCTCAATGTATTGCTGTGCCAAGCGCTTAAGACAAAAATTCTGGAGCCCTCAATTATCTGTCAGTTTCCCCCCAGTCGGGTTTGCTGTGTAACACAGCCATAACATAATCTTATATTGACACAGAGAATTCTTTAAGTTGTAGGCGTTCTGTGATCCCAAGTATCTCTCAGAGCCACAGATTTGCAGAGCATTACAGATTTTACAGAGAATATTGTTTGGCAGAGGTTCTGTGATAGAAAATGTATGTGCTTTGAAAGCTTTGGGGGGAGGAACACAGAAAGGGTGCTTCATAGTGTTAACTTTATAGGCTACAAATGGTAAATCATTATTTTCAGCAAATCGTTACTTTGTGTCTACATTCTAGACAGCTTGTTTGGGAATATTTTAAAGCCGGCCAGCCTGTTGAGGCGCTGGCACAGATGCATCACATGCAAGCAAACTAGAAGCCGTTTGAACTAATGTATATAGCCAGCTGACAAACTGCGGAAACTTTCAAACAACAACAAAAAAAGTTTAAATAGTTCTTTAAAAAAAGGCTAAATTTGTAACAATGTGTATGTATTTGGAAATATATTTGTTCATGAGATTAAAATATCAGTGGCAGACATGTGCAGGGTCTTCTGTGCTGTGAAGAAAATAGGATGCACAGAGCAAGGCTGTTGCATGTGGGCAACTTGTAACATGTACATGTAGTTGCATGCTCGTAGTTTTCACGCTTACCTTTTGTCACACTAACACGGTGGGGTTAACATGGTGTAATTTCTTGTGTTGTAACCTGTAAAATAATTCAAGTCAATTTAAAAAGACGGATAGAAAATGGTTAAAGTTTAAACCAGTAATTTGTGCAACTCTAAGTTTGAAGAAAAGGTATTTTGACTCTTATGAAAATAAATAAAATTTTAAAACTTGTCTTTTCTTCCCCATCTGGATTTCAGGCACACACACTAATGCACAAACAAAGTTTCCTTATTTCTCTCCCTCTCCTTCCTCCTTTCCTCCCTCCGCCATGCTTTCTTCCCTTCTCCTTGCCTCCGTCTATCTAGAACCTTGTTCAGAATGACTTTTGGGAGTGTGACACTCGTGAGAGGCCAGGAAAAATGCAAGTGGGGCAACTTTCACATTTACAATCAGTTGATGCAAAAAAAAAAAACAATAATCACCATGATTGCCTTCAGCTTCTGTGAATAGATATTTAGTGGGCTAAAGAGTGCAACCACCTTTGGAGATAATAGGTCCTGAAAATGTTTGGGGAGGCCTGTAACATTTTGCATGAGACCACATTGCTCAGCATAAAGTGTGGAATAATGCCACTGTTCCCGCACTCAAAATCATATGTGCAACTTATTCCCCTCTCTGTTCCTCTTCCTAAAGGTGCCAACTCATAGGCAAGGCTCAGTCCCTTAAGGAGCTGGCTATCTTCTTGTAGCCATTCTTCATGTGTGAGTCCTGCAGTGAGGGTCAGCAGACAATTTAGTTATAGAATATATGAATGTTGAGCCCAAAACAGTACTTATCCATCATCTCTAGAGGCACTCTTATGGATTGTGATCATCAGTGGGAATCCTGGCAAACACCCTTTCTCTTCTCTCTGGCCCTGAGTGCTAATTGTTGCACTCTTAATGTCATCCCGACTGAGATTTCTAGCCCAGGAGAGACCACTGAATGAGCTGAAAAGCTTCCTACTCTGCATGGTCCTGCTTCCACAACCATTTTTGCTTTTTCAAAACAACTTTATTTGCAAAAAGGGATCAGCTGCTTTGTTTTATTTCGCCAACGTATTTGTGTGTAGTTGGGATGGGAAGGAAGTGTCAACTCCCTTCATTGCAACTGCACATCAGCTGAAGTGACTGATGTTCCTTTGGGTCTGATGCGCCTGTCACTGCATTTCCCTCTGCTTGAGAAAAGTTAGAAACGTAGAAAATAGAAGCAGAATGAGACCATTCGGCCCTTCAAGCATGCTTCTCCATTCTATATGATAATGGCTGACCATCCAATGCAATAACCTGTTCCCACTTTCCCTCCATATCCTTTGGTCCCTTTAGCCCCAAGAACTATATCTAACTCCTCTTGAAAACGTACAATGTTTCGGCCTCAGCTGCTTCCCCTGATAGTGAATTCCACAGGCTCACCACTTTCTGGGTAAAGAATCCTCTCCTCATTCCCTCAAACTGTGACCCCCTGGTTCAGGAATCCTCCACCAATGGGGACACCCTTCCTGTGTGGAGTTTGCACATACTCCACATGTCTGCGTGGGTCTCGCTCCCACAACCCAAGGATGCGCAGGTTAGGTGGATCGGCTACGCTAAATTGCTCCTTAATTGAAAAAATAATAATTGGGGACTCTAAATTTATAGGAAGAAAAAGGGGAAGAGGGAACTGTGGTAGTACGACAAGGGGTATTATGGTACCTTGGAGTGTGAGCTGCCATTGGTGCAGAGGGCTCGCTGCCCATTGGCCCAAGTATTGTGCTCTCCGTATTCCTATTGGCTAAGAGGAAGGTAGCTCCGCCTACGAGGCGGGGTATAAGAACCTGTGTTCCCCTGCAGCCAGGCCATTTCCTGTACATCTGCTGCCGGGTTCACTTCTTGCTAATTAAAGCCTTTCGTTTCGGACTTCACCTACGTTTCGTGTCCATTCATTGTGCATCAGGAACTCTAGAGCCTCAGCAGCAGAAGGCCTGAACGCCAATAGTGGAGTGAGATTACCCTGCTCCTCTTCACAATACTGCCGTTGAATCTTTTGCATTCACCTGAGAGGGCCAACAATTTAACGTCTTGTCCCGAAGACAGCAATTCCAAAAATGCAGCTTATGTGCTTAATTCTCTGGGATGGGATTTGCACCTATAAACCTCTTAACTCAGAGATGCAAGAGGGGCAGCACGGTGGCGCAGTGGGTTAGACTTGCTGTCTAAGGCGCCAAGGTCCCAGGTTTGATCCCAGCTCTGCGTCACTGTCCGTGTGGAGTTTGCACATTCTCCCCGTGTTTGCGTGGGTTCACCCGCACAGCCCAAAAGATGTGCAGGATAGGTGGATTGGCCACGTGAAATTGACCCTTAATTGAAAAAAATGAATTGGGTACTCTAAATTTCTACAAAAAAAGAGATGCACGAGAGTGCTTTACCCCGATCTGTGGCTGACAGCAGAATGTATCTCCCCTAATGCAAGAAACATCCAACTCCAGTTTGTTCTGTTCATCTATATAAAGGGTGGCCTTATCACCCATCAATTTGAACATGAGAATTTTGAGATGTTCCTGAACAAAAGGAAGTGCTGTATCAACGTTGCAGTCATCCAGGCTGAAATGAGTTAGTTTACAAAATGCCCCTTCTCGTACAGGATTAATTCGGCATGTGCTTGTCCCCATTCTGACCTGGGACCTTTTTTTGACCCTGCCATCGGGACCTCTCTCTGTGCCTTTGTTCTCTCCCCCCCCCCCCCCCCCCCCCCGTCGTCTGGCCCGGCTGTTTCCGACCCCCCTTTCACCCTCCCTCGTCCCCCCCCCACTTCTTTCTTCCCTCTTCTTATTCCTTGCTGCATTAGTGGCCCTTGTGGGGGGACCTCCTCCACCCCCTCGGTCTATTGGCTGTTGGCTACAAACAGAGCCTGGAACAAGTTAATGAATGGTTTCCATGCCTTGTGGAAGCCCTCTTTTGTCTTCCGGACGGTGAACTTGATTTTCTCCAGGTGGAAAAATTCCCACAGCTCGTCCAGCCAGTCTGCAGCTTTGGATGGAGCCGCTGAGCGCCAGTGGAGCAGGATCTTTCAGCGGGTGATTAGGGAGGCAAAGGCTAGGGAACAGAAATTGCACAGTCACAGGGCTCCTCCAGGAAGTTGACCTGAGAAGAGTTTCATTGGCCCTCAGATGTATGTCACCAGGTGAGATACCCGCGCAGGAAAGGGAGCTATGACAATATCGCCACTCATTCTCCAGCAAGCTTGTCAAACATCTAACTGCAGTGAAGCAAGTCCTGCTGTGTCACCATACTGCAAGATGCTCGAATCATCCCCCTCCTGTGCAGCAAAAAGGCGGGGCTGGTTTTGACACTTTACATTTGAATGTAGATCAATGTATAAAGGTGAACGGTGTAGGTGCTTAAATATTGGAGAGGCATGATTGTAAAAGCAGGAGGCATCTGTACAGGACGAACTATGAACAGTAAAGGGGAAGGGACCCAGTTTAGGGGCAGGGCCATGATTGTGAAGGAAAAAGGAGCCAACTTCGAGTGGGGAGGGTGGGGCACTTTCCCTTTAATGCACCCCATTATGGCTCCAAATAACCATGCCCAGATCAGCAGCCTTTGGTTGTAAAGGTAAAAACGAACAAAGTCAGAGAATGGGGTCCCTAAATCTGCGCCAATCACACAATATCCTGAATTTAAATGGGCTGTGGATATGTTTCCTGGGTCTTCTCCATTATAATGTCAGAAAGGAAAGTAAGACTTGCATTTATACAGTGCTTCTCACCATCGCTAGACATCGCAAAGCACCTTACAGGCAATGAAGTAGTTACCGTTGTCATGTGGGAAATATAATGGGCAATTTGTGTTCAGTGCACTTCCAAAAGCAGCATTGTGATAGTGAGCAGATAATCTTTTTATGTCATTGATTGAGAGGAAAATATTGGCCAGGTCACTGGGGATTGACTCCCCTGCTCTACTACAAAGTAGCACCATGGAATCCACCAAGGAGACACGTGGGTTACATTCAAGTGCTGGAGTGGCAACTGAACCCACAACCTTCTCAATTCGAGGTAAGAGCGCTTACCCGCTGAGCCATCCTGAGAGAAGGCTGCCTGCTCTCCTATTTAGGAATGAAACGTGGCACAGCAGTGGGAGGGCAGCCTGCGAGAGGCCAGTGTCTATTTGAAAAAAGATTTTTCCATTTCTTTAAAACAAAGTTTAGAAAGTCATAGAAGTGACAAGAGTTCTGTGAAAGGAATTCTGTCAATAACAAAACGAAGGTCTGTGGTAATTGTCTAATCATCAGAAAGAGGAAATGAGGGCAGCACGGTGGCCTAGTGGTTAGCACAACCGCCTCATGGCGCTGAGGTCCCAGGTTCGATCCCGGCTCTGGGTCACTGTCCGTGTGGAGTTTGCACGTTCTCCCCGTGTCTGCGTGGGTTTCGCCCCCACAACCCAAAAATGTGCAGAGTAGGTGGATTGGCCACGCTAAATTGCCCCTTAATTGGAAAAAATAATTGGCTAATCTAAATTTATTAAAAAAAAAGAAAGAGGAAATGGGCACAATTTTCTATCGTGGAGAAGTAGCTGCTTTATTCTGTTCCATACCTCTGCTGGTAGGGATGGGGGGGGGGGGGGGGGAATGAAAGGAATTTGAACCAACACAAATGCTTCACTACGTACAAAACCTACCCATTCCACCTGAGGCCAGAGGGCCTTCAGCTATCTTCCCAGCTGACTGCTGCATATTTTATATCAGGGATCTATGCAACAATGACACTAGTTTCTATGTGTTGTGATGAATGTGAGAACTTATATTTTATTTATTTATATTTTATATTCGTTGTAGTAATTTTATTAAAACCTGGGTTAAGATGTATACAGGCAGTATGATTGCTAGAACGGTGACTAAGGTGTCATAAAGTAAGGTAATCATTCATTTGGAGGTGAAGTGTTTTGCTAATAGATTTACCATTTTGTTAGGTGAATTGGACATCCTGAATTCTCTCTCAGTGTACCCGAACAAGCGCCGGAGTGTGGCGACATGGGGATTTTCACACTAACTACTTTCCACTCTTAATGTAAACCCACTTGTGACACTAATGAAGATTATTATTAAGATTATTATTGCTTGTTTACAGATAGCTAGCAAATGGAATATTGTTAAGGTTTGGAGGACCCCTGGGGTGTGGATTATTTATGAGGGGTATTGTGTTTGGTCATGGCTAAACAAATCAAGGGACATCTTGTATGAAGAGACAAAAGAATACCCTGTGCTTTGAGATTATGTAGTTATTGGGAGGAGCCAGGTCTGTCTGAAGAGTTAGTAACTGCTAGAACTCTAACTGAACAGAGGTGTTTCAGTTTGGTCTATAAAGGTTCTCTCGCCAAACAATCTGCAAAGAGAAAAGATAGTAAAGCCCTAGTTGTTAACTTTATTCCTGAGTGGTATTTAATATATATTGGCTTAATTGGAATATAGTGGCAGGTTGAGGGAGTAAGTTAAAGTTTCTTCTTTTACTTAAGAACTGTTGTAACTGTTAACTGTAAAGCTAACTCTTTGTTGCTAATGTGGTTAATTGTGTGATTAAATTAAAGTTTGTTTCAACATCCAACACACCTATTGGTCAATGTTATCACTCCTGTGGTGCAGTAATATTTCCTGAGTTTTACAAATTGTTGGGTTCTCATCCGGGATCCTAATAATGTGTGACGGGTTTTATTTAGTGTTTTAAAATACCTACTCCAAGTGTCAGCTTTGGCTTCCAGCTTTGTCTGCAGTTTCTCTGTTTTTCTCTGACTCCACACCCAGGCTCAATCAATCAAGCATAGTGAGCATCAGTTGTGAACATATTCACATTATAAAGCACAGGACAAATGGAACACAACGGAGAACCTGCCCAAACCCAAGGTTTCTATCGTGGAGAAGTAGTTGCTTTATTCTGTTCCATACCTCTGCTGGTAGGGATTGGGGGGGGGGGGGGGGGGGGGGGGGGGGGGGGGTGGGGGGGGGGGGGGGGGGGGGGGGGTATGAAAGGAATTTGAACCAACACAAATGCTTCACGACGTACAAAACCTACCCATCCCACCTGAGGCCAGAGGGCCTTCAGCTATCTTCCGGAATCTGTGGAGGAGATATCAATGTAGCATTTGGTTTTCTTTGAATGCTTTTGTTAACCAGCTGCACAATTATTGGAGATGGGGAAATAAATGACTCATTAACCGTATGGAGCAGTTGGAGGCAGAAAATCGCATGGTGAAATCTCCAGGAATAGGCCAGCTAGAGTTGGGCACCCTACCAAGACAACTCGCCCTTGGTTAACTTTCTCCCACTTATAATGTCATCCCTAAAAGCAAGTCACTTCATACTGGTCAGCATTCCTAATCGTTCTCCTATTGGTGCTTGACCTCCAAATACTTCTTCTCATTGCCATGAAGTGCTTTGGGGCATTTTATTACATGAAGAGCACAATAAATCGACATGTTTTTGTAGAAATAGCAGAGATGAATTATTCATATATTATCCAACAAAATGTGACGTATATGCTGAAATCCAGCCTTAGAAACAACCTGTCCATAGCAACTAAAAAAAACTAATACCCAAGAGTGATGATGATTCAGTGGTTGG